>NC_091620.1:6715453-7915453 GCF_027580195.1 Bos mutus | reverse complement strand
TTCCCTGGAGAAGGGAATGGAAACCCACTCCAGTATTCTTGCCTGGAGAATTTCATGGACAGAGGAGGCTGGTGGGCTACAGCTCAGGGGGTCACAAAGAGTAGGACAGGACAGAGCAACTAACGCACTTTATTTTGAAAATCCTTCCTCCATCAGGTATCACCAGTGGAAGTTGTGTAAGAGTTGTAGGAGCAGAATGGTGAAAAATAAGATTTGTAGATGGCAAATCCCTCATACTTCTTCAGCCCTCTGTGCCCCCCACCCCACCTGACTGGTCTTTTCCTGAACCTGCACTTGTAAAAACTCAAAGGAAGTGATTAAGAAGAAGATGGGAGAAAAGTATAAAGTGGGATGTGCAGTCAAGGGAGGTTGGCACCTGCTCCTACTTGGGCAGCAGACTTCAAAAGATTCTAAGCCAAGCTTCAGAGCCCTTCCCCATCACCCAACCTCCACATTAGCTCCTTGGGAGGCTCTGTATTAGAAGAGTCTCACATTTCTCCAGAGAAGGCATACAGATGGCCAATAGGCCCATGAGAAGGTGCTCAACATCATCAAAACTACAATAAGGAATCACTACACATTGATCAACCCACTCCAGTATTCTTGCCTGGAGAATCCCATGGGCAGAGGAGCCTGGCAGGCTACAGTCCATAAGGTCGCAAAGAGTCAAGTATGACTAAAGTGACTTAGCATGAATGCACACATCAGTCAGAATGGCCATCACTAAAAATCTATAAATAGCAAATGCTAGAGAGCATGTGGATAAAAAGAAACCCTCTGATACTGTTGGAGGGAATGTAAGTGGAAAGTCTTTCCACTAAGGAAAAGACTGTGGAGTTGCCTCAGAAAACTAAACATAGCCTTACCATATGATCCAGCAATCCCATTCCTGGGCATGTATCAAGACAAAACTAAAATTCAAAAAGATCCATGCACCGCATGTTCATAGCAGCACTGTTTACAATAGCCAAGAGAGGGAAGCAACCTCAGTGTCCATCAACAGAGGAACAGATAAAGAAGATGTGGTGCACATATACAATGGAATGCTACTCAGCCTTTAAAAAGGAATGAAATCATGTCATTTATAGTGACACGGATGCAACTAGAGATTATCATACTAGGTGAAGTAAGTCACAAAGAGAAAGACAAATACTACATGACATCACTTATGTGTGGAATCTGAAATACAACACAAATGAACCTGTCTACAAAACAGAAGCAGACTCGCAGACATAGAAAACAGACTTGTGGTTGCCAAGGGGACAGGGGTTGGAGGAGGGATGGAGGAGGAGGTTGGGGTTAGATGTAAGGTATTATATATAGAATGAATAAATAACCAAGTACTACTGTATAGCATGGGGAACCTTATTCAACACACTGTGTTAAATTATGATAGAAAAGGGTTTTTTTTAAGAATACATATATGCATACATATGTATAACTGAATCACTTTTCTATATAACAGAAACAGAAATTAACATGACATTGTAAATCAACTATACTTAAATTAAAAATAAATAAATAGAAGAATCTCAAAGATCTCAGCCGATGATGCTGATAACACTGAACAATAGCATTAGGTGACCTAGAGATTAGTGTTTATCCATCACTTACCAACTAAGGGACCTTGAGCATATTACTTAGCATTTGTGATTCTCAGTTCCCTCATCTATAAAATGAGAAGAGTGGTTGTTACCCCTATACCCAGAGTTGTCTTGAGAAGTAAACAAGAAACCGTCTTTAAAATGCTTAAGCATTCAAAAAGTGTTAGGTGTCTTGTCATTGCTGCAACTGCTGCTAAGTCACTTCAGTCGTGTCCGACTCTGTGCGACCCCATAGACGGCAGCCCATTAGGTTCCTCTGTCCCTGGGATTCTCCAGGCAAGAATACTGGAGTGGGTTGCCATTTCCTTCTCCAATGCATGAAAGTGAAAAGTGAAAGTGAAGTCGCTCAGTCGTGTCCGACTCTTCGAGACCCCATGGACTGCAGCCTGCCAGGCTCCTCCGTCCATGGGATTTTCCAGGCAAGAGTACTGGAGTGGGGTGCCATTGCCTTCTCCATCTTGTCATTAGCAGCTGTGTATATGTTGAGTCCACAGACTGAAGAAAAAGTATGTCTCAGCCAGACATGAACTGTTTTTCCAGTGTGCTGTTTTAATGAATTAACTATAAACTCATTGAAAACTGGCACTGAATAATGTCCCCTACAATAATTATATGTGTTCTCTGTCAGCGAGCAGCCACAGTATAGCTACTCCTATGCTGAGTTTTTTTCAATTAAAAGAATCCCCATACTCAAAAAAATAGGTGGAAAAGCACCAATATACATCACAGTATGGTCTTTAGAGTGACTTAGATTCTGCAGATGTTATAACTCAAATCCAAAGCTGAGTACTGGATTGCTATCATTTTCAAAGAATGACGCTCTTTCTCTATTGCCCTTTACTACTATTGCTTACAAAGAAATTAGGTAGAATTCATGGCATCAGCAAGCATTAAATATCCCCATCTGTCCTGCTTACCCTAGGAGTTTTGCTCACCTGGATCTTTCTCTCCTGCCCATGATGGATGGCCAGGAGTCACACTGTCAGATTGACTTCCAATCCATAAATAGCTCTGCCATTTAGATGCCATGGGGATAACATTAATACCAAACACAAAGACTAAATAAAAAGCCTTTAGCAACTGAATGGCCCTTAGATTTCAGAGGTATTGATCCAGGGGAGCCTGCTAAGTTATTATGACTACAGTTCTGCTCTGAGAAATCTGTGATCCTGAGAAAAGTTAGCAGAAGTCACAGTCACCTTTAACTACAAAGCACAGCAATGGGACTGTGGGGCCGGCTCACTGCCCCCTGCTATGTTCCAAGGCCTGAATCCATCCGTCCACATTCTGAGTCAGCTGGGGAAAAGCGCTGCGACTCAGTTTCCCCAGACCAACAAAACCCCCAAATTTACAGCACTTCTGACTTCTGTTGTTCATCTCCTAAAATGTCTCCAAAATGGGATGAATATCATTACATTTCTGTATATGAAGAATTTACATAATGAGGAAATTATGGTCAAGTGACTTAAGCGCTCACTTCCCTGATGGCTCAGTGGTAAAGAATCCACCTACAGTGAAGGAGACTCGAGTTCAATACCTGGGTTGGGAAGATCCCCTGGAGGAGGAAATGGTAACTCACTCCAGTATTCTTGCCTAAAAAATCACAAACAAAGGAGCCTGGCGGGCTACAGTCCAAAGGGTCCCAAAAAGTCCGATATGACTGAGAGACGAAGAACACAAGCACAACTTAAGTGCTAAGTTTACTGTTACAGCTAAGGCAAGAAGCTTCCGATGGAAGCCTTCAGACTGGCTCCTGGACCCTGTATCCATCCATTTGGATCATATCCTAAAGTCTTAATGGATTCAGGGCTCAGACTCTACCCAGCGTTGAGAGTTGCTGTCTCTTAGAATTATTGATGCCCCTGTCCCTTAATAATCCCCCACATTTCAGGCTTGGGCTAAATTGAACACACTACCTTGGAATTAGGATTAAGCCACAGGCCTGAGGTAAGCACCAGCCAGCCTTGCCTGGTGCCACCTGGAGCGATGGTGGAAGGGGCTGGCCTTGTACGGGTCCTGGCTTCTCTGGGTGTCGTGCAGAGGTGGTGTGGGGCTGGGCTGCAGACTGGTACAGGGCGGGACTGTGTGTCAGCAGAGGAACCCACACCCTGAGGTTCTCCTTTTATGGGGCAAGCATGACAGTGGCCTTGAAAGTAAGTTAGAACCTGCCTGAATGTGGGTGCCAAATGCTCTCAATTCGGGTACCAGCTATTCAACAGGGGTGACTGGGAATCCTGGCTGCAGGGCACCTGGAGAATATGGAGGCTGGGGAAGTTGAGTGCTCACAGCTCCTTCTGCTGATGAGGGAAGGCAGATGTGGCCCCAGTTAGTTTGTTACCAAACTGTTTCACCTGAAGACACCCTGGAGACATTCAGCAGCCAGTACTGCTTGCTCTGAATACTTCGGATTTTGGACTGTAGAGCTCTCCCTAGGGTGCGTGCGTGGTAAGTCACTTCAGTCATGTCCAGATCTTTGCGACCCCATGGACCGTAGCCAGGCAGCCTTCTCTGTCCATGGGATTCTCCAGGCAAGAATACTGGAGTGGGTTCCATGCCCTCTTTCAGGGGATCTTCCCAACCCAGGGATTAAACCCCAGTCTCTTATGTCTCCTGCACTGGCAGGTGGGTTCTTTACCACTAGCGCCACCTGGGAAGCCCCTCACTAGGTAGGGGCAGCATAGAAGAGAAAGAAGAGAGAAAGGGCTTTCTATAGTGCCAGTGAGCTTCTCTGTCTCTTCTTCCCAGGATCAGAACTCCAAGAGGTTGTATGTCCTGGGCTACGTGATTCATCATAAAGGTGAAGTAAAGTAACCACAGAGGTGCAAACACCCACTCACAGCTATTCTCCCCAGTCTGGGTATCACCCTGGAACATGGAATTTTGACCCTGCACCTGGTCATGGCTGACACATCCATTTGTAGACCCCGAAGTAAACCTGGGCCATCACATTCTCTTCCAACTGGGGATTCATCTTATGCAGTAATCAGAGCCCAGCTGGGGAAATCAAGCACAAACTTGCACAATGGTAGTGACCAGGGGGAGGGAGGAGCTCCCAGGACCCTCATGGGATCTCCAGACACCCCCTAGTTTTTTCCCCCTTTCTGATCTTGGTTGTTTAACACATTTCTTTGAGCCATGAGATTTCCCATTATCCCCTCCCCAAATTCCCCTTTTGCTTAAACTAGCCGGAATTGATTTCTGCTATTTGAAAACAAACAAGTCTCTTAATTAGTGTGCATGGAATGACTGTTTTCAAGTTCTTCTGTATCGTTCTCATATGTAAACTATTCTGAAAGAGAAAAAATGGGTTTCTTTCATAAGCCTCTGGGACAAACATTTTTTTAAAAATCAAAAACCTTTTTAAAATTAGCAAAGATGTGATTTTCCAAAATTTCCATGAATGTAGAAGACATGCTGGTAAAGAAAAAGAACAAGAGTTGCCTGGGAAAGGTTTGTCATAAGCTCAAAAGCTCTTCCTTTGAGGAATTTTTTTTTCTCTGTTTGGAGTGTGGGAGGAACCAAGGGAACGGTGGTTGGGGGGTGGAGCACAGGAGGAGTGGGTACAGACTGGGAGAGCCACTTTCAAACGCAAGCATCCCTCACCGGCCTTGATTTGGGGAGGCAGCGGTGCGCGTGAGCTTGGTTGCCATTTCTCAGCTATAAGGTTCTAGGCATCCTCACTGGCAGGCTATAACATTTTCTGTTTATGTCTGGAGTCATGCCCAGTGCCTGACATCATTGCCCAGGGATTAAAGATAAGTTCTGATTGACGCTACCCACATTTAAATCCTGGCTCTCACCTTGGAGAACACTATGAAGTTTCCTTTAAAAACTAAAAATAGATCTACATGTGACCTTGCAATTCCACTCCTGGGCATATACCCAGAGAAAAACAAGGTTTAAATCAATACATGTATACCAGTGTTCATTGCAGCACTGTTTACAATAGCCAAGACATGGAAGCAACCTAAATGTTGCATCAGCAGAGGAATGGATAAAGAAGATGTAGTACATATACACAATGGAATATTGCTCAGCCATTAAAAAGAATGAAATAATGCCATTTGCAGCAACATGGTTCAACCTAGAGATTGTCACACTGAGTGAAGTAAGTCAGAGAAGGAGAAATATGATATCCTTTATATGCAGAATCTAATAAGAAATGATACAAATGAACTTGTTTACGAAACAGAAAGAGAGTCACAGACTTAGGGAACAAACACATGTTTGCCAGGGCAGAGAAATGGGGCAAGGGAGAGTTAGGGAGCTCGGGATCAACATGTACACACTGCTGTATTTTAGATGGATAACGAAAAAGTTCCTACTATATAGCACAGGGAATTGTGCCCAACGTTATGTGGCAGCCTGGATGGGAGGGGAGATTGGGGGAGAATGGATATGAGTATATGTATAGCTGAGTCCCTTGGCTGTCCACCTTAAACATCACAACACTGTTACTTGGCTACACTCCAATATAAAATTAAAGTTTAAAAAAAAAATAATATTAATAAATAAATCCTGGCTCTATAAGATCCTTGAACAAGCTACTTCAACTCTTTGAGCCTCAGTATCCTTATCTTTCTGGAAAATGAAATGACATCCCACTCCAGTATTCTTGCCTGAGAAATCTCTTGGACAAACGAGTCTGGCAGGCCACAGTCCACGGAATCACAAAAGAGTCAGACAGGACTTAGTGACTAAACAACAAGCCCTTACCTTTAAAGGGGGAGTAGTAGCAACCTACTACCTCACAAATTTTTTATAATAATTAAATAAGATTTAAAATGTAAATGCTTAGAAAACTAACTGCCAACAAGTAAGTGCTCACCAAATGGTTGGTTGCTATTATTATATTATATTCTAGCACCACTCTAAATTAGACAGTTAGCTGGAGGAAAGAGAAATAGGAAGACATTCTAGAAGCAAAACTTAAATTATTTTTGAAAAATGGTTTATTTTTGTGAAGGAGCTGTTATTATCCTCTAGAACTAATTAGAGAAGCAATGAAACACTTAACACTTTGCCTCCTCTGATAAAACTTAAGTAGGGTTATTAGACGGATCAGCAGGAGAAGAGTTAGAAGTGATTTTCTGAAAAACTCTGCACCAGGCTGAGGACATCTTTGACACTTGAACCACCAAAAGAAAGTTAAGTATTCTCCTTGTAAGCTGAGTAGGGAGACCAAGAGGAGGTTAAAGTGGTAATTAATGGCCTAAGAGGATGCAACGAAAAGGTACTTAATTTGACAACAGATGTTTCTATTTCTCTTAATATTATTCTATATTGTTTCCCTTGTTTTATCTCATAATTAAGAACCAGTAGCTATATTGACAAAGAGTTCTGTTTTTCTAGGAAAATGCATGAGAGTCTTGATCAAACAGTACGTTTCTATTCCATTCCGATAATTCATGCTCTGGATCTTGGGGGCAAGCTGCACCATTCACTGAGTGAAGGCTGATACTTTAGGTATTTTATCATTGACTTCATTTCATGCCTTATTTCACTTCATTAGTTCACTTAGTCAAACAGCTCTCTATGGCGGATACTGCTCTCCTCATTTTGCAAGTAAAGATATAAGGACGTGCATCAATTCACAAGCTAACATTCTACTGAGAGCTTTCCATGTGCTAAGCACTGAGGAAGGTATTTTTTTCAAATATAATCCCTTTCATCTTTTTAACAACCTATTATTATTCTCATCTTTCTTACAGAAAAAGAAACTAAGGCTTTTGTAAGTTCTGTAATGTATCAACTTCACATAGATAGGTGAGGGCTGGGTTTGAACTTGACTCTTAGATGACTTGATGCCAGTAGTTCAGAAAGATTAAAGTCTAGGTCTTTAGTGAGGACCCTTCTCTCTAACTCCTTTGTGCCTTTCAGGTCCCAGCAGGAACAAACTGCTTGCATATTTTTAGTATTAAAAATGCCATTCTCATCGTAATTAGATTTATCATGGTGATCATTTTGAAATGTATAGATATATTGAATCACTATATTCTGTACTAGGAATTAACATAGTGTTGCAGGTCAATTATACTTCAAAAACAAGCAAACTCACAGAAAAAAAGAGATCAGGTTTGCGGTTACAGAGGCAGAGGAGGGGGATCGGGTGAAGGTAGTAAAAAGGTAAAAACTTCCAATTTTAAGATAAGTAAGTGAGGGAGAGGATAAATGTATACATATAGCTGATTTACTTTGTTGTACAACAGAAGCTAAGAACATTGTAAAGCCATTATATTTCAACAAAAAAAGATAAATGAGTATTAGGGCTGTAATATACAACATGGTAAATATAGTTAACGCTGCTGCACATTATATATGAAAGTTGTTAAGAGAATAAATCCTAAGATTTCTCATCATGAGGAATAATTATTCCTATTTCTTTCACTTTTGCATCTATATGAGATGATGGATATTCACTAAACATATTGTGGTCATCATTTCATGATATTGTTGTTGTTCAGTCACTCAGTCGTATCCGACTCTGCAACCCCATGGACTGCAGCACGCCAGGCTTCCTTGTCCTCTACTGTCTACCAAACTTTGCTCAGATTATGTCCACTGGGTCGGTGATTCTATCTAACCATCTCATGTATGTAAGTCAAATCATTATTCTATACACCTTAAACTTATACAGTGCTGTATACAATCCCTGGGTCAGGAAGATCCCTGGATCCCATGGAGAAAGAAATAGCAACCTATTCCAGTAGTCTTGCCTAGAAAATCCCATGGACAAAAGAGCCTGGTGGGCTACAGTCCGTGGGGTCGCAAAAGAGTTGGACATGACGTAGCAACTAAATGACAACAACACATCAATGATATCTCAGTAAAACTGGAAGAAAAAAAAAATGCTATTCTCCAAGTGACGACATAAGGCTTCCCTGGTGGCTCAGACGGTAAAGCATCTGCCTACAATGCAGGAGACCCGGGTTCGATCCCTGGGTCGGAAAGATTCTCTGGAGAAGGAAATGGCACCCCACTCCAGTACTCTTGCCTGGAAAATCCCATGGACGGAGGAGCCTGGTAGGCTACCGTCTATGGGGTCGCAAAGAGTCGGACACGACTGAGCGACTTCACTTTCAAGTGACAACAAACAAAGCTGTCTTCAAAACAAAAATATTTCCAGTGTATTCTAGTAGCTTCAGGGCCCCTGAGCAGAACCTAGGCAGTGATCGTACAAAAAGTCACGGTTCCTCAGTAAGAAGTCTAGTGTTTCCACAGCCGTGGAGTCCATGGGCAGGCCCCCGTGGGCTTGCACGTTATTTACCGCCCCCTCACGTCACATGAGTCAATCAGAGCATTCAGGTAGGGCTGGGCCCCAAGGGAAAGAGCTGAGACCTACCTTTCCAGTTAACAAAAATCTTCAAAGAATGAGTATGGAGGTATGAAGTTTTTTACACTTTGAAGCAAAGACCATAACAACAATGATGCTAATAATGCTAGTCAAAGCGCAGGCTCTAGCAGAGCACTCACTAGCATCCCCCATCTGAGATCAGCCCCCCGTTCATTTGTATTGTCTTTTCATCTTGGTTCTTTATTGTGTCCCCTTACTGCCTCTCATGCCTAAACTAGTGTTATATGGCTATCAACAAAGGAAATGTGTTTTATTATCTTAATGGTATACAAATTTAACAGAAAGTTAGGAAATGGGGAGGAGGAAGTAAGCATATTTTACCATAGATGTTGGTGGGCACTGGTGTGGGCTCTGAGTCTCCAAGAGCCACAGTGGAAGCCACCCTGTCACTCAGGCTGCCTCGTGCTGGGAGTGGACACATGTGAGAGCTGGCTGCATGGATGGGAAGGGAAGATCCCATGTTGGAGACCTCAGTCCTGCAAGGTGCTGAATGCTGGGTCTGTGGCAATAAGTTGTATTTCATGGGTGGGATGGAGAGGCAGCTGTTTTTTGTTTTTGTTTTGTTTTTTTCTCTTATCTGGCAGAAAAGTCTTTTGACCTAAAGGCCAAGGACCAGTGTCAACTGCAGCTGAGGCTACCAGCCATGACCCCCATAGAGCGCTCAAAACAGGGAAAAGCCATCACCAAAGATGAGCAGAACTTTTCAAACCTTCCTCAATCCTTGATGCAAAAAGGCACAGGCCAGTTAGTGCGCCTGAAAACCAGAAGTAAGCAGAGGAGGCGTGACCTTCTGGAGGGGGCGCTGTGTAGGTTTACAGGACACTGGGCTTCTGAGTCAGGATTTCTGCAGGATCCTGAGAACCCACCCCTGGGCTGACCCAACCAGCCCAGAAGCAGAGGCGAGGACGCAGCATCCTAGATTAGAGGGGGCACTGGCAGGTTCATGGCGGAGCTCTCCCCAGCACTCCGACACACAGACACCCACTCACTCCCGCTCCCTTCCCCCAAGGCCTCTTGCTAATGAGAGCAGATTTATAAGGCTGCTCCTGGGAGAGAGCTGCTCAGCTGTCAACCTGGCTTCCCCCCAGGTTCTCAATGGGGCCTCCAATTTCCAGAGCCAAGAGGCAGGGTTTGACTCACTGAACATTCGGGAACTGCTGACATGGCCAGATGCCGTGCAGGATTCCTGGGACATCAGGAAGGATAAGTCCAGCCCCTGAGGGGCTCCCAGCTAGTGGAGAGTCAGACATGTGTGCAAATAACCTTCAGACACGCCATAGTTGACCTGCCTGCCCCAGGCCAGACAGACATCCCCAGGAGGCTAAGGATGTAGGTCCAAACTCCATGAAGGGCCGTCTCACACGGTACCAAGTAAGTGGGCTCTACTCAGCCCTTAACTGAGCCCCACTCACATGTAAGCAATTTGTTCAGTAAGAAACTGGGACGGTGATACACAAACTACTACATACAAAACAAATAAGCAAAGGTATATTAAGGGTATATGAAGGGAAATACAGTCACTATTTTGTAATACGTTAAATGAAGTATAATGTATAAAAATATTGAATCCCTATGTTATACACCTGAAACTAATATAATATGGTCACCCAACTATACTTCAATTTATTTTTTAGACCACTTTTTATTTCATATTGAAGTACAGCCAGTTAACAATGTTGTGATAGTTTCAGGTGGACAGCAAAGGGATATATATACACGTATCCAGGTGGCTCCGGAGAAGGCAGTGGCACCCCACTCCAGTACTCTTGCCTGGAAAATCCCATGGACAGAGGAGCCTGGTAGGCTGCAGTCCATGGGGTCGCTAAGAGTCGGGCATGACTGAGCGACTTCACTTTCACTTTTCACTTTTATGCATTGGAGAAGGAAATGGCAACCCACTCCAGTATTCTTGCCTGGAGAATCCCAGGGACAGAGGAACCTAGTGGTCTGCCATCTATGGGATCGCACAGAGTCGGACACAACTGAATCGACTTAGCAGCAGCAGCAGCAGCATCCAGGTGGCTCAGATGGTAAAGAGTCTGCCTGCATTACAGGAGACCTGGGATCAATCCCTGGGTCAGGAAGATCCCCTGGAGAAGGAAATGGCAACCCACTCCAGTATTCTTGCCTGGAAAATCCCAAGGTTGGAGGAGCGTGGTGGGCTACAGTCCATAGGGTTGCAAAGAGTCGGACACAACTGAGCAACTTCACTTATTCTCCCCCAAACTCCCCTCCCATCCAAGCTGCCACATATTACTGAGCAGAGTTCCCTGTGCTATACAGTAGGACTTTGTTGGTTATCCATTTTAAATGTATTTTTATTTTTGGCCACGCCATGTGGCATATGGGATCTAAAATCCCTGGGATTGAACCCACGTCCCCTGCAGTGGAAGCGCGGTCAACCACTGGACAGCCAGGGAAGTTCCTACTTCAATTTGAAAAGAAAGAAATTGAGGGCTTCCCTGGTGGCTCAGAGGTTAAAGAGTCTGCCTGCAATGCGGGAGACCTAGGTTCGATCCCTGGGTTGGGAAGATCCCCTGGAGAAGGAAATGGCAACCCATTCCAGTGTTCTTGCCTGGAGAATCCCATGGACGGGGGAGCAAAGAGTCAGACACAACTGACTGACTTCACTTCACTTCACTTCTGGTGGCTTAATGGTAAAGAACCGGCCTGCCAATGCAGCAGATACCGGTTCCAACCCTATTCCAGGAAGATCCCATATGCCTCAGGACAACTAAGCCCATGTACCACAACTACTGAAGCCCACGCTCCTAGAGCCAGTGCTCCGCAACCACAGAAGCCACTTCAATGAGAAGCCAGCATGTTGCAACCAAGAGTAACCCCTACTTGTTGCCACTGGAAGAAGGCTCCCACAGCAATGAAGACACAGTGCAACTACAAATAAATAAATAAATAAAAATTGGGGGGATGACATTTCACATCTGTTCCCCAAGCACAGTTTCTCAAGTTGACAGTAAAGCAAAAATTATGTATCAAAAAAATCCTGGTAAAAATTGTTTATCAATTTGGACTAATTCAGATGGATGAGCCTCCACTGGCACTGAAAAATAGTAGGTCTGCATGAAATAATGAGGTCCCAGCAGACAGGTTTCCACAGGATTCTCCCCATTTCTCAGAAAGGAGACAAAGGATCAGTACCTGACTCATCCCCACTTATTGCTACTCCCCTCTCACAAACTCCACTCCCCAAAGGACCCTCCCCTCCGTCGGCCCCTCTCAAGCTTAGCACTGAGCTCATAGAGATTGTTCTGATGATGAGACTGTGGCCTTGCTGAGGATGGAAAGAAGGGGGTGACTGATGTGCTGTGTGTATATACATCCCAGGAGGGGTCGGGGGGAGGGCCCCTGGAGCCCTCCCCAGGGCAGAAGTGGCAGGTAGAGCATGGAGTGTTCAGGAAAGGCAGGTGATGAGCAGATTTGACAGGCCCCCTGCTTACGGGAAGCCAGCGCCTCCTCCCCAACCCAGCCCAGATCTCCCTCTACCTGCCTCGAAACCACATATATTCAAGGTAGAATTGTCATGCCACCTAGATCACTCACCTGCCTCAACCTTCTTCCAAATTAGGTCAATTAGTTTTCAATCCCACTCTCAACTTCACAATAACTTGGCTTTACATGAACATGTCAGGGAAGGACCTCTTTCTTGAAGGAGAGTGCTCTTTTGGTAGGTTTTTCTCCTCTTCTGGCCAAAGAGGAGCTTGAGGCACAAGAGGTAAAAAAAATAAAATAAAATGAAACAAATTCTCTAGCAGTCTAGTGGTTGGGACTTGACACTTTCACTAGCATGGCCTGGGTTCAATCCCTGGTTGGGGAACTTAATTAAGATTCCCACAAGCATGCGGTGCAGCAAAATAAACAAATAAATAAAAAGACAAAATGTAAAAATACAATGCAGTCAGCCCTCCACATCTGTGAGTTCTGCATCTGTGAATTCAATTAACCACAGATGGAAAATATTCAGAAAGAATATTCTAGAAAGTTCCAAAAAACAAAACATATCTGCCACAAAGAGGCAACCATTTAAATAGCTTGTCCATTGTATCAGGTATTATTACAAGTAATCAAGAGATGACTTAAAGTATACAGGAGGATGTGTGCCCGTTATATACAAATACTGTTGTTGCTGTTCCGTCGCCCAGTCGTGTTTGACTCTTTGTGACCCCATGGACTGTAGCACAACAGGCCTCCCTGTCTTTCACCATCTCCCAGAGTTTGCCCAAGTTCATGTTCATTGTGTCAGTGATGCCATCCAGCCATCTCATCCTCTGATACCCTCTTCTCTTTCTGCCCTCGATCTTTTCCCAGCATCAGGGACTTTTCTAGTGAGTTGTCTATTTGCATCAGGTAACCAAAATATTGGAGCTTCAGGATTGAACTCCCTTAAGATTGACCAGTTTGATCTCCTTGCTGTCCAAGGGACTTTCAGGAGTGTTCTCCAGCACCATAGTTCGAAAACATCAGTTCATAGGCGTTCTGCCTTCCTTACAGTCCAGCTCTCACAGCCATGCCTGACCACTGGGAAGACCACAGCCTTGACAATATGGACCTTTGTCCGGACTATACAGACGTGACTGAAGCAACTGAGCATGCACGCATGGGAGCTCCTGGAGCCAGTTCCTAGGCAGCTCAAGCCTCCCACATCTTCCTGCTGAGAATACCTGGCGGGAGCTTCCTTGGCCCCTTCAGAGACAGGTGCATGCCAGGGGTTCGTGCTTTCTAAGTGACCCTCTTCTGAGGAATAGACACCCCACTCCCCTACCCCTGGGAATATATTCCACAGAATGTTTCCAAGGTCTCTAGGAGAATTCCAGAAGGACTGAGACTCAGTCACCCACAGTGACAACCAACTCATTAAATCACTCTTTACTGCCCCTTCTCCCTCAACTGCCTCCTTGGGTCTTTCCCCAGACAAATTACTTGTACCAAAATACTACTTGTCTCAGGGTAAGTTTGGCAGGGAATCCAAACAAAGACATCTGTTAGGGAGTCAGCTGTATCCCCAGAAAAGGTATGTTGAAATCCCAACCCCCAGGACTTCAAGTGAGCAAGTAAGTGAAAGTCACTCAGTCATGTCCAACTGTTTGTGACCCCATGGACTGTAGCCCACCAGGCTCCTCTGTCCATGGAATTCTCCAGGCAAGAATACTGGAGTGGGTAGCCATTCCCTTCTCCAGGGGATCTTTTCAACTCAGGGATCACATTCAGGTCTCCCACATTGCAGGCAGATTCTTTACCATCTGAGCCACCAGGGAGGCCCCAGGACCTCAGAATGTGACCCTATTTAAAAATAAGCTGAGGCTTCCCTGGTGCTCCAATGGTAAGAATCCACTTGACAACACAGGAGACACAGGTTCGATCCCTGGTCCGGGACGTAACCCCCGTGCTGCAGAGCAACTAAGCCCGTGTACCGCAACTGCTGAGCCTGGGCTCCAGAGCCCGGGAGCAGCAACTACTGAGCCTACAAGTCGCAACTAGAGAAAAGCCCACATAGCAACAAAGACCCAGCACTGCCAAAAATAAATAAATAATATTATTTTAAAAAATAATTCCATTTCTGGTGTGATTAATTAAGATTAGGTGATACTGGAGTCAGGTGGTCTGTAGTCTGATATGACTGATGTCCCTTTAAGAGGAGGAAAGGAGTGACACCGAGGCAGAAAACAGGTATGTGATGATAGAAGAGCGATTACGGTGATACATTGACAGGCCAAGGGATGCCGACAAACACCAGAAGCTACCAAAGTCCAGTAAAGTTTCTCCCCTACAAGTTTGAGAGAGAATGTGGCTCTGCCAGCACCTTGATTCTGGATGTCTGGCCTCCAGAACCATGAGACAATAATCTCCTGTTGTTTCACCCACCCCATCTGCGGCCTTTTGTTAGAGCAGCACCTAACGATAGAGTCTGCTGCTGCTGCGGATGCTGTGTCGATTCAGTTGTGTCCAACTCTGTGCGACCCCATAGACGGCAGCCCACCAAGCTCCCCCGTCCCTGGGATTCTCCAGGCAAGAACACTGGAGTGGGTTGCCATTTCCTTCTCCAATGCGTGAAAGTGAAAAGTGAAAGTCAAGTCGCTCAGTCATGCCTGACTCTTCGCAACCCCATGGACTGCAGCCTACCAGGCTCTTCCGTCCATGGGATTTTCCAGGCAAGAGTATTGGAGTGGGGTGCCATCGGATAAACTGAGTTACTGGAATGGGGTGCCTCAGGATAAACCTGAGTGTGGGGCTCAGTGACTCTGGCTGTGAAGCTCAGAGGCGCGTGTGGTCCCCCCTGAGATGGTCACCCTCATCTCTGCAGCCTCCTCTCAAAGTGTGAGGACAGGATCTACTAGGCTTGCAAGGCGCTCTGAGAAGCAAAGACAGCTGCGGCTGTGGACACAAGGGACTCGGCGGACGGTCTGTACCCCCCTGCCCCTCCCATTTCCATCCCCCTTAAGCCTAATACCACAATCCCTTACTGATATTAAAAACTGACAAGGAATTTTGCCACGGCACTAGCATTTTAATATTGAAAGGTTGCAAAATCTAATAAGAGCTACAAGGAGGTTGATGGGGGTGGCGTTATTTTTTCCCCCTTTCGAGCTGCAATAGAACTGGGATTCAATAAGCAAATGTGACAGAATGTGTAATTTCCCCTTGATCCGCTGCGACCAGGCATTTCCTGTTTAATAACCTTAAGCCAGCCTCGGCCCCCTCCAGAGGGTCCTCCTGCCCCGAGCATCTCCCCTCTCCATCTTATCAGAATAATCCTTCATTTGAACGCAGCTCAGACTGGCACTTTGGTGGCACCTTATCACCGCTTGAAGACACAAAGGGAACACGCTGAAATATTATTTTTCCCCTTTGTGGAAAGGCGTTAATGAGATCTTCCTGCCATTGCCCTGCCCCAAGACAGTAGGAGATTCCCTGATCCCAGCCCTTTCTGGTCAGATCCCAGCTTTGAAAACTGCCCATAAAAGAGGGTGTTCCTGGCCCACGCTCAGAACAGATGAGGGGGGCCAGGACAGAAAATTGCCAACTAGAAAGTGACAAGCAATGGGAGGAGCCTACCCCTGACCTGGGAGAATGGGCTCTGAGTGTGAGGGTCAGACACACGTGACAATAACAGCAGGGGAGGGCAGCAGAGGACTCTGGGGAGGGGTCTGGGCAGGCCAACAAGCACAGAGCAAGCCGCACTGCAGGGAGGGATCCTGCAGCCCACTGGGCCACCTGTCCTAGACTCTGAGCGGGGCCCCAGCTCAGGAGAGAGCCGAGACGGGTGCTGAGCCCTTGAGGAACAGAATGAAGTCACTGGTTCCTGTGTCAGTTTTCTGGAATTAGTCAAAGAGAGCTTTGCTAGTCCTCAGAAAAGAGGTCTGAAGTATAAGAGGGAAAGAGTCACTAACCATCCACTATGGGCTGAACTGTGTCTCCCCAAAATTCATGCGTTGAAACCTGAATCCCCAACGTGACTCTATTTGGAGACAAAGCCCTTAAGGAAGTAACTAAGACTGGATGAGGTTCAATATGATCCAATGATCCAATATGACTGGTGTCCTTGTAAGAAAAGGAAGAGACACCAGATATGCTCACAAGAGGAAAGGCCACATGAGGACACAGTGAGAAGAGGGCCATCTGCAAGCCAGGAAGAAAGGCCTCAGGAAAAGCCAAGCCTTGACCTTGGACTTCTAGTCTCCAGAAATGCAAGAAAATAAAACTCTGTTGTTAAAGCCACCAGTGCGTGGTATTTTTGTTATGGCAGCCTGAGCAGACTAATACATCATCCTTCATTCTTACTACAATCCCCACACTAGAGCCCAGAGAGGGGAAGTTACTTGTCCCAGGTCACACAGCTTGCTCAGAACTAGAAAGAAAACAAAGGCCTGCTCTCAGTTCTGTGCTAATTCTGCTCCACCAGCTTCCTCACAAAAGAACAAAGGACTTGCTCCGAAAAGAGTCAGCACTACCTAATAAATACACACACACACACACACACACACACACACACACACACATACTCAAAAGCACCTGAATTTTTAACAAAGGAGTAAAAATCCCTAACCTCCACAGCTCTGAGAGCTCCTAGGCAGGAATGATAGAGCTTCTTCATTCTCTGCCACACAAACCATCATGGTGAGGGCTTGGTATTTACTTGGATAAACAATAATCTCCCCTAAATGGCAGCCAGCCGCTGAGGGTCACCTGACTGATAACATTTGCAGTTGCTACGTTACTCAGCTCCTAATTTGCTGTCGTTTGTTACTTGGAGCTCCTGGAATTCCCTGCAAAGCTAAAGGAGGCAGACAGGAAACCACGCTGGCTGGAGTGGGCAATGCTAGATTCCCAGCCAATTACACCCTGGCCCCATGAGTGTCCCAGCCAGGGTCCCCAGCTCTGATGGACAGCAAACTTTCCCCGCAGGCTCCCTTCTCCTTGGGCCACAAGGGGAAAGTATGTTCACAGGAGTAGAGGAGACACAGACGTGGCCCCAGGTAGACAGAAGGTGGGGGGCAGACCAGAAAGCTTCCATTAAGGATCCTCTAATGTTTAACACCGACTCAACGGACATGAATTTGAGCAAACTCCAGGAGATAGTGAAACACAGGAAAGCCTGGCCTCCTGCAGACCATGCGATTGCAAAGCTTCAGACATGACTTAACAACTGAACACCAACACATTTAGCATCAGTAGCCAGAACTCAGACACCACGTGGTGAGTGGAAAAGAGCACCAAATGTGAAACCCAAAGACCTGGCTTTGAGTGCAGGTTCTACTGAAAATAGCTGTTTGCCTTGGAGAAATGTTTAGACCTCTTGGAGATTTGGTTTTGTCAGCTATAACCAGTTTACGGACGAATATAACCCACAAGGGATCTACTAGCACCACCTGGTGCATGACGGGCTTACGGAAATATTTGGTCCTTCTTCTGTGCTACCTACAAGTGTGCCTTGGATGAAGGGCTGGCCTTCAGCTCTCAGAGGACTGGGAAGGAGCAGCTGGGACAACCATAAAGACAGACAAAGGCAAGAGAGAGTAGGACAGAAGTCAGGTAGAAAGACAGCACCTAACCCATTCTCAGTGTCTATGAAATTTTCTATGAAATTCTAGAAGACACTTTTGAAAGAGACAGTTTTCAGTTAGAATATTTGCTGGCAGATGCAGTGATAAAGGGAAGGACATGGACGGGAAAGTGACAAGAGGCAGGCGAATGCTCAGTTCTCCTCGTGGTCCCTTCCTTCTGCCCAGGAGCAGCAGAGGCGTCCTTCTGTCCTGCCCTCCTCACTCACCCTCTTCTGCAAAGGGTCCTGAGGACCAGGGAGGGGAGATCTGAGGGCAGGCTTGAGAGTTGGCATGAAGAATCTTCCTGATCCCCTCTGGCAGCCCTGGTAGAACAAAACTTGGACCATTAATGTGAAATGGCCTATGTACAGCAAAAAGGCTCCAGGCCTTTCTGATAAAGTAGATTACATAGAGCTCTCCTGTAGGGATCTCATTTATCCACACTTTTCTGCACAGCCTATGGGGCTCCCGTTTGCATGCATGTGTGCGTGTTCAGTCATGTCCGACTCTTTGCGACTCTGTGGACTGCAGCACACCAGTCTTCTGTCCCTGGGATCTCCCAGGCAAGAACACTGAAGTGGGTTGCCATGTCCTCCTCTAGGGGATCTTCACGACCCAGAGATCAAACTCGTATATCCTGAGTCTCCTACATTGGCAGGTGGATTCTTTACCGCTGAGCCTCCTGGGAAGACTTTTCTGTTTGCCTATATGTCTGTAAAAATATTTGGGAACAAGTTCAAGGAAAAGATCTTCCTCCCAGAAGAGTGTTATATCATGTATAAGGTAATTTACTTTCAAACATGTCAGTATAAACAAGATTAGATGTATGTAAACTATTTCTCAGTACACTTCAGAGGTGGTGAGCATTCAAGAGGTCCTAAAATTAACACTCCCAAGTGGGCTGATGGCAGTAGTGGGCAATCAGCACGGAGAAACCCTTATCAGGAACCATCTTCTGCAGAGCTGTTTATTAGCATTAAAATTACCAGTGTCAAAAAGTCTACTAACTCAGGTTGCCACATGAAGGTTGCCAGAAAGAGGACGAGACTAACTATCAGCTTATATAAATGTACATGCCTGGAGCAACAGCTTGGAGACTGGAAAACAACCAGATCTGATCAAGGTGACCAGAGCAGTCCTCAGGATATCCATGCAGCTAACAAAGGCTGTGATCTAATCAATGGCTTGGCAGAATGCTGCCATCAAAAGCCATGCTCCTTTTCTAGTTTCTCCATGCAGGATCATATTTCTGTGAACACCTCCCTTCTTCAAGGCTTCTGCCAGCACTGAGCAGGGAGGAGGGGCTGTGATCATGACCAGGTGTTCTGGTCCACCTGCTGCAGAGTGTGGTTGTCAGGGACAAGCCCTGGAATCAGTCTGCTGCTGCTGCTGCTAAGTCGCTTCAGTCGTCTCCGACTCTGTGTGACCCCAGAGACGGCAGCCCACCAGGCTCCCCCGTCCCTGGGATTCTCCAGGCAAGAACACTGGAGTGGGTTGCCATTTTCTTCTCCAATGCATGAAAGCAAAAAGTGAAAGTGAAGTCGCTCAGTCGTGCCCAACCCTTCGTGACCCCATGGACTGCAGCCTACCAGGCTCCTCGGTCCATGGGATTTTCCAGGCAAGAGTACTGGAGTACCCAGGTTGCCATTGCCTTTTCTGGAATCAGTCTGGCTGTTTTCAATTCTGCCCTCCCTCCCCACCCCCCATTCATTAGCTGTGGGCCCTGGGCATGCTTCTTAGCCTCTCCATGCCTCAGCAAATACAGGTAAAGGGCTTAGAATCCTGCTCAGCAAGTAATAAGTGCACTACTAGGCAGCATTATTAATTATCACCCCAAAGGAGAGACTTGAACACCACCCCACCCAGGCTCCTGGACACCAGGTTTTAACTGTGATAATAATAACTACCTTTTAAAGAGAATCTCAGTCACTACACGCACATTCTATCAGCCCCTTTACATCCATTCTACTAGTTCCTGAATCCCCACAGCAGCTCTTTGGGGGTAGCTAAATATTCTTGTCCCCTTCTTATAGATGATGAAGAAGCTTAGAAAGATTAAGTGACTTGCTCCCTGCCACACAGCCCAAAGCAGGGGAACCAGGACATAAACCAAATTCATGTGATTCCAGAGCCTGGGTTCTTTTGTTTTTTAAAAGATTTTTTTTTTTTTAATGTGGACCATTTTTAGAGTCTTTTTTGAATTTCTTACAATATTGCCTCTGTTTTATGTTTTAGTTTTTTGGCCATGAGGCATGTGAAACCTTAGTTTCCTGACCAAGAATCAAACCCACGTCCCCTGCATTAGAAGGAGAAGTTTAACCACTGGACTGCCAGGAAGTCCCCAGAGCCTGGGTTCTTAACTACCACAAAACCCACCGCTCCTAGGCATGCCACGCACCTTACTGGGACTATTTTGTCTCTCCATGTTGACTTTTCTACCAGAGAGAGAACTCATGGACAATGGAATGGCTCTCTCCATTGGCAACTCCATCCCACTTTGAATTAATATAGGAGTGTTTAGATTTATGTGGCAGTCTCTTGGTGGCTCAGTCGGTAAAGAATCTGCCTGCAATGCAGGAGACCCAGGTTTAATCCCTGGGTCAGGAAGATCCCTGGGAGAAGGAAATGCCAATCCACTCCAGTATTCTTGCCTGGGAAATCCCATGGAAAGAGGAGACTGGTGGAGTACAGTCCATGGGGTCGCCAGAGTCTGACATGACTTAGCAATGAAACCACCACCACCTTTTATGACTCCAGTGGTATTAGGGGTTCACAGTTTTTTTAATTTAAAGATCCCAGTGCTATGGCCCCACTCTGGACCAATTAAATGCAAATATCGGGACTGTGACCCAAGCATCTGTATTTTTTACAGCTCCCCAAGGAACAACAATGCCTCCAAGGCCATGAACCACCCAATGACGGTTCAACAGCAAGGTGGAATCTAACAGACTCTCAGAGTATTAAGCATCTGATTCTACAACATCTGAAGTTCTGAGTCTGGCCACCAAGACAAAGTATATTCCCACTGACAAAAGCATCTCCCTCCCAATTCTCAGAGCAGGGGACAGGGGATAAACACTCAACTCAAAAGTAAGGCTTTGCAGGAGAAAGAAGGACATGCTATATTTGTGACATCATGGATGGAACTTGAGGACATTATGCGGAATGAAATATGTCAAACAGAGAAAGAAAAATACTGTATGATATCATTTGTGTGTGGAATCTAAAAGAAAGTGGAACCTGGAGAAGCAGAAACTAGAACCGTGGTTACCAGCTGCTGGATGGTGGAGGGAAAGAAAACATGGTAATCAAAGAGTTCAAACTTCCCCCTACATGATGAATAAGTTCCGGTGATCTAATGTGCAGCATGGTGATTCTATTTAATACTATGTATACTTGAAAGTTGCTAAGAGCATTGATTTAAACGTTCTCACCACAAATAAGAAATGCGATGGATGTGATGCGATTCAGATGTTTGCCAAAGAAGCTACGTGGTAATTGTTCTGCCACATAGTAAGGCACACCTTAAACATAGACAACGTTATGTCAATTATGTATCCATAAAGCTGGAAAAACAGTAAATATGGGTAACATGAAAATAAAGTTTTTTACAAATAAATTAAAATATTAAGATTTTTTTTTTTAATCGAGGCTTTGCCTCCCTCCCCACAGAGAGAATGGTCCATGGGAGCCTGGGTTTTCCCTACACACCCCTCACGTAGTCTCCCAGAAACAGCCGCAAGCACTGCCCTCTAGGCAGCTCGTATCAGGCCTTCATCAGTGTCCCCAAGGCAGCCTCAGATACCACATTTGAATCTGGACATTTGGTTATTATTCTCAAAATGAAGGATCAGGCATTGCCTGGGACATAATGAGTTGAATACAATTTTATGGGTCTCTCTGGGAAGGCCAGGAGGGGCGCTGGGAAGGAGGGGGCGGGCAGGGGGAGGGTAGGCGAGATAATAACTCCTGAGTCTCTCTCCAGGGGCAGATAGAAAGTCTAAAGCAGAATCTTCAGAAGATGCTGGCAATCAGCGACATTAGCATACAAACTGCCTCCTCCAGACGTCAGCTCCTGGCAGCCAAGGACCCATCAGGGGCAGCAGGCTCTTAGCCCTGCAATAAAGACTTATAAAAGCTCACTGATACCAAACCTCTTGGGAGGCCTGCAGAAAGGAGACAGCAGTGTCAGAGCTGAAGACTGAGAATTCAGAGATGGTCAGAGAGAACCATAGGCTGAGGGTAGAGAGTAGGTAGACGGCCATTCTTGGAGAAGCCAAGAGAGATGCCGGAACCGTCTTCGCGCCGTGGAGGACCTGAGTGAGGAGAGAAGGCACTGGCCTGCTGTAGGCGCGGAGCCTGGAGCCACCTCTCAGCAAAGCTGGGGAGAAAAGCCACTGCCCCTAGGAAGATGCTAGAATAGTGCCCCCTACAGGCCTCACCTCCCATAGCACGTGTCCCAGATGGCATCAGTGTTCAGTTTGCTTGGCTGAATTCTGACAGGTTTCTTCTTGCCTGTAGCCCCATCGTCCTTCACTTAGAGCATTTACTCTAGAAAATGCTAGAAACTTCTAAATTCTTATAAATGAAAAAATTGTAAATTTTTTCAAGTGCTGCCTACAGATACGGCCATATGACTTCATTACCACATAATTCTCAGTTAATTATTATAGATGAGGGGAAAGGGGTTGGGGTGGATAAATTAGGAATTTGGGATTAGCAGATACACACTACTATATATTAAAGAGATAAGCAACAAGGACCTACCGTATAGCACAGAGAACTATATTCAATATCTTATAATAACACATAATGGAAAAGAATCTGGAGAAGAATATATATATGTATGTATGTATGTATATGAATATGCACATGGGCTTCCCCAGTGGCTCAGAGGTAAAGAATCTGCCTGCAATGCCGGAGCCACAGGAGACATGGGTTGGATCCCTGGGAGATCCCCTGGAGGAGGGCATGGCAACCCACTCCAGTATTCTTGCCTGGAGAATCCCATGGACAGAGGAGCTTGGCAGGTTACAGTCCATGGGGCTGCAAAGAGTTAGACCTGACTGTGCCTGCTAAATTGTTTCAGTCATCTCCCACTCTTTGTGACCCCATGGACTGCAGCCCACCAAGCTCCTCTGTCCAAGGGATTCTCCAGGCAAGAACTCTGGGATGGGTTGCCGTGCCCTCCTCCACAGGATCTTCCCGACCCAAGGATCAAACCCACATCTTCTGTGTCTGCTGCCCTGGCACTCCTACCACTAGCACCATCTGGGAAGCCCAGCACATGTGTGTGTATATATATATATATATATATATATATATATATATATATATATATAACTGAATCACTTTATGGCACAACTGAAGCATTGAACATGACTATACTTCAGATTTAAAAATTAAGTAAAATAGGAAAAAAATTAACATAGACTGTCTTTGTCCTTGTTGAGGTTGGAGTTTTATTCATTTTGGAGTCCATCTAGATTAAAAAAAATAAATACCTGTTAAGATATTTAACAAGATGGTGTGAGACTAATATGATTAAAATAGCAAATTTTATTTAGCACTTTCTTTCAGCCACTGTCTAAATGCCTTACATGAATTATCTCATTTAATGTTTTCAACAACCCTATGAGGAAGGTCCTAATAAAATCTATTATAGAAAAGAAAACAGAGAGAAGCTGAGTGATTTGCCTAAGATCACCTAATTAAGTGCCAGAGTCTGTATATGAACCCAGAGAGCCTGACCTTGTAATACTTTCGACCACCTCCTACACTACAATTCATCTCACCACCAGAATCAAAGCATATCTTCTTGGCATATCCTCTTCTTGGGCTGCTTTAAGAGAATCACCAACAGCTAAAAGAACCGTTGTTCTATTGGACTCATCAAACAGTAGACAATTGGCCTATTGCTGGCATTTATATATTGCATTACCGCTTTCTCCTAAAACATCTCATGTCGACTGTTCTATAATACTATAATGCCCACACGGTCTGGATTTTCCAGAGTAATCTTGATTACTCAATCGTGTGACCTATTTTCTACATAAACCACAAAAAGTTAGAGGAATTACAATGTGTTCACATTCAAAAGAGCTTCAAACTCTGTTTTTCCCACCCAAAGGAGTCCCAGATTCCTTTGTCAGATTTCCTTTGTCAAAATTCCTTGGGCTCTGAAAACACAGCCCTGGAACCCTATTGACGGAGGAGTTTTAGCCCACTTCTTACTCCTGGCTGAGGCTATTTACACTTCAGCAAAGCCATTATGCCACGTGGTACCACCACCACAGCTGAGCCAGAGTGGCTCCCAGCCATAGGCGCTGGTGTTTAATTAGCCTCCATATACCTATTGACTGCCATCATCATCCCCGAGCCAATTCTTATTCATACAGACCTCTGGTGGTAGCACAACTATTTTCCAGCAGCCTGATTCTCTCCCCTAGAGAACAGCCAGCAGATTGTCATAAAGCACTGATGCAAGTCCTCCCCGCTCCCTGTATCATGCTGCTACGCCATGGCACCGAGCCCTGTGCAGACCTGGCCAGGTCACACAGAGCCCGGCCGGTGCCAGGAACACATGTGGCCAGGCATTCTGTTGGTCCTGGGGTTTATAGACTGCACACACCCTCACCCACCCACCCATCCCATACACATGTGTTTGTACAACCCTCCTCTGTGTCATGTCCAAGAAACAAGGAAAATATCCTTGGCCAAGAGCCACGGAGACTGGTGCTTCCAAATGACTGATTCTCAGTTGAAGGCAGGTGAAAGGCAGCCATTTGTATATATCTCCTAACTATCTGCCCTCCCTGGGTCGGGAATATCCCCTGGAGAAGGAAATAGCAATCCACTCCAGTATTCTTGCCTGGAGAATCCCATGGACAGAGGGGCCTGCTGGGCTACAGTCCCTGGTGTTGCAAAGAGTCAGCTAACACTTTCATCTGCCCTCCAGGTAACCCATTGGCCATTGAGCCTTTAATTGATATCACCAGCTTCCTGAAAGCTGTCCCCGTCTCATGACACAAGGGTCATTGGATATGTGGCCTAGAGTGCCAGGCTTTTTCACCCACTCTCCAATAACTCACGTATTTTGATATATATAAAATTACTTAGCCCTTTGCATTTGAAGAGGAAGTTTACATTAAAATATTATCAGCACATGTCAAGGTATTAAATAAAAATCAAAGGCACCATGTTGAGTTAAAGACAGAGTCCATGTCCTCCAGAGCAAGAGCTATAAGCCTGGGGAAAGAGAGGGTGGAGGGCAGACAAATGGTCTGGGGAGACGACAGATGGAAGCAAGCATGGCTATATTTGGTCACCACTGATCCATCACACAAGTTCAAGCAAGTCCATCCTCTACACACCAGTTGACCTGCATGGCCGTGTAATAGAGCAAGACCATGACAAGCTGTCATCACTGAGCTGGGCATGATGAAAGCAAGACCAGAAGGTGAGCAGTATGGTCAGAAACCTAGAGAGCAATAGCAAGATGTTAAAGCAGAGTGGACTTCGGAGTATGGCCATGGTTAAACACCAAGAGAGCAAAGTGAGAGATGCCGAATCCAGTAAGGGTATGAGAATCCAACTGGCACCTCTAGGCAGGAGCTGGAAAGACTGCAAGGCATTGAGATGGAATGGAAAGGCAGTCCAAGTAAACTCGACAGAGTCAATTCTGAGGGGGCTGGTCTCTCTTACCCCCTCATCAGCACCCATTTTAATGTGTTAATGTGCCTCCTTCGATTTGCATATGTTCCTGGAAAATGCATACTGTGGCTTTGTGTGCCTGCATTTTTCATTGATACAAATTATTGTGCTTATTAAAGGGAGATCTCATTCCCTTTTTCTTAACTCTTCTCGTGAGCACTCTGTTTAAGACCCTCCCGCACTGCAGTGGGTATATCCAATCTCTGTTTCTAACCACTGTGTTTCTGGTCTGCAGGGAGTACCCGCCACATTGTGATCTGGACTCCCCTGATGATGGTAGCCTAGACTGCCTCCAACTTCTCATCACCGTGAAACGATGGGGCCATGAGCCTCCTTGCACATGCCACTAGGGACCTGTGAAAGAATTTCTTTGGGATATGTGCCCAGGAATGAAATTACTGGGTCACATGGGAAATACATTCTTCATTTAACTAAACAGTGTGAGATGGCTTTCTTAAGGGTTGCACACCCTAAGCACCCACCAGGGCCAGGCAATTCCTCTATCCGAGGGTTTTCCTTTGAAGGTCTGGGGCTCAGCCCCTTTCAACTCTTCTCTGTGTGTACCAGGCACCTAATTATCAGCCAGGCAGAGCCCCAAGCAAGAGGAGTTACCCACTTCTTCCCCAGGTGACCACCTAAGTATTCTAAGAGACAATGCATGCTTGCCCACAGCTGTAAAATTCTTCCAGCTCCTCCCTAAATATTCCCTCTTTATTGTCAGGATATCAAAGCATGAAAGAATGAAGGCATATTTTCAGGCAGTATGTTTCAAGCCCATCCCAAGGCTCTTGACCTATTGGCTCCAGCTGCCAACACTCATAAACCCATAATAAAGTTACTATT
This sequence comes from Bos mutus, assembly GCF_027580195.1. Taxonomy (NCBI): domain Eukaryota; kingdom Metazoa; phylum Chordata; class Mammalia; order Artiodactyla; family Bovidae; genus Bos; species Bos mutus. Next base: position 7,888,880 of record NC_091620.1, on the reverse strand, counting down.
CAAAAATCTATACTACGTCAACCATGGCTTTGTGAGTCCAGTAAGATTCTGTGCCAATACACCGAGCTTTACATTGGCCTTTAATTTAGTATATTTTGTTGTCTTTCTTATAATGAGTGATCTTCCCATGACTTTCTTATTCCACCATTGACATTTTCCTTTTATTATTCTACTTTCTTCTAATATATGTATGTGTGTAAATGAATAATTGCAGGATCTATAGATTTGACTTGGCTGCCAAGACCTTAAGGCATAAAACTATGTCTCAAATCTCTAGGCCTGGGGCACATACCTTTTTTCTTACCTCTTCTTATTGCACTTCTCTCTGATTGCATTTCGTCCTCCCTAAAAGTGACCACCATCCTGTTTAAAGATGGAGAACCAGTCGGTGCTCTGCATTCCTTTTTACATCTTGATTACAGATGAGCTTGTCGCAGAGACTTCTAGCTGTTCCACCACATCCATTCTTCATGTTTTCATGGCAATGGGATTTGGGGTTAGCCCATGGTAGGTAGCCCAGATGAAGTCTGTACTTCCTAGTTTTCTTGTAGGAAAAAATTATTATCAATGGGATGTGTGTAACTCCTAGGCCACATGCTTAAAATAGAAGTGCCAGGACTTCCCTGATGGTCCGGTGGTTAAGAATCTATCTTCCAGTGCAGGGGAGGCAGGTTTGATCCCTGGTCAGGGAACTAAGATCCCACACGCCCCAGGGCAACTAAGCCCACGCGCCACAACTAGAGAGACGCATGTGCGCGACAAGGAAAGATCCCACATGCAACAGGGAAGACCCTGAGTGCCAACACTGGGGCCGGACACAGCCCAGGATAAATAAATAAATAATACTTTAAAAAAACACTGGTAAGGTAACAGAAATTTCAAAAAATAAAAATAAATAAAGGTGATGGTGTAACCCTTCCTTTTTGGCCTCCTCACACTGGCTGGAAGGGGGACGTGACGATGAGAGCTAGGCAGCATCTTGGATCATAAGATGATGCTATCTGGAATCATAAGAACGACAGAGAACCCACAGCAAAGAATCTTGGGTCTCCAATGACTGCTAAGCTATGCCCAGAAGACCTGGAAAGCCCACCTAGTCATTCCAATGGAAAAAGAAAACTTTTCTCTAATATTACATACGAGCCTAACTAATACAGATACATATCAGGGTCCAGACAGCCTATGTTTTCGGTTCTGCAGACCATACAATCTTTGTTGCAACTATTCACCTCTGCCTTTGGAGCACAAAAGCAGCCAGGGATTACAAATGGGTGTGGCTATGTTCCAACAAAACTTTATAAAAATAGACCTTCTTTAATCAGACTTGGCCCACAGGCTACAGTTTGCTACCCTTGATACACAGTAGCACTGACACATTTTTAGACTTTATGTAAATGGCATCACACCCTATGTATCCTTCTGCTACTTACTTTCTTTGCTCCACATTATGTTTTTGACATTTCTCCATGTTATATATGTAGATTTAGTTCAATCATTTCCATCACCAGAAACTAGAACATTGAATGACTGTTTCACAATTTACTCATACATTTGTCTGTTGGTCATTCAGATTGTTTCTAATCATATCATTCTCACAGTGTTACAATGCACACTCATGTAAATGTCTCCTAAAGCATGTGTGAGTTTCTCTAGAATTCACACCTGGGAATGAAATCACTGTATCCACAAGACATGTGCATTTGCAGCTTTACTAGCTGTTACCAAACTTTCTCTCCATGACTGTACCAATGAAACCTCCCATTAGCATATGATGGCTCCCCTTCGCTCCACATTATTACCCATTCTTGCTATTATAAGATTTCCTAAATTTTGCCAGTCTGACAGATCAGAAATTTGTGTCTCACTGTAATTTTTAATTTTTACTTGCCTGTTTACTAATGAGGTTGAGCATTTTCTCATATCTTCACCAGTTATTTAGACATTCATTTTATAAAACTCTCTGATCATATCCCATCTTTTTTTCTGTTATGTTATTTGTATTTTTCACACTGATTTGTAAGAGGCTTTCTCATATTCTGGTTACTAATTATTTATCTTTTATAAGCTTTACAAACATCTTTTCTGAGCCTGTAACTTGACTTTTAACTTGTATTTTGATACACAAGTATTTTTTGTTTTCATATAGACAAATCTATCAAACTTCTCATTTTGGCTATGCTTCTGGCACTTTGTTTAAGAAACCCTCCCTACATCCAAGGTCATGGAAATATTTCCTTCCAATTCTTCCAATATTCTGAAATTTCCTTTCTCTCATTTAGGTCTCTAAAGGTCCTGAAATCTATTTTTGTATAGGTTGGAAAGAGAAATCGAATTTTTTCCCATTATGAATTACCATTGCCATTTTTAAAATACCCTATGCATTCCTAACAGATCTGCAGTGTATCTGTGTATGCAGTGTCACATATTAAATTCCATATATCTGTGATTTTATTTCTCGGCTCTCTTTTCTGTCTCTTTGGTCTCTTTTGTGTTTTTCCTTTTCAAAACCAAACTGCCCTAATCACTTGGGCAATTTTATGATAAAGCTTGATTTCTGGTAAACTGATGTCCCTAACTCTTGTCCTTTTTCCTCAAAATTATCTTGGATATTCCTGGTCCTTCCTTTGTTCTCCCAGGTAAATTTTAGATACAGCTTACCAGGTTCTATGAAAAAAAACAGTTGTTGGAATTTTGCCTTAAATTGTATTCAGTTTATGCATTCATCTGTAGATAATTGACATCTTTACAACAGCGAGTCTTCCTAACCACTCTGTCTCTTGCACTTCCCCAGCATCAGATGATAATAATTTGAGGCAGATTTATGACCAACTGAACCACTGTAATCAAAGATTGCTGATTAATGTTTCTGTGTCAACCCAGAGAAAAGTTTTCACTGCTTTGCTACAGGATTCTGTCCCTGGCCCTGTCCCTTTGAAAATATGTCAATCAATTATTCAGATAACCCCAAGCTGATGGCAAGAGCACATGCCATAGATGATGTAATCAAAATTCAGCATGATCTCAAGTCTAGAATGCATGGCCCCAGCCAAAAAGATAAAATTTAACAAGGATGAATGCATAGCCCAGCAGCAGTCTCTGAAATTCACTTGCACAAATGCAGAATGATTGCAGAGGAAACAGTGACTTGCCAGCTGTTTATGTGAAAAGGATTTTGTGGCACAAGAGAGGCAGTTAGGCAGTCATTGATCACAAACCTAATATGAAGCAATAATATGATGTGACCATTTAAAAGAGTTAATGCAAACATATTAAGGTACAATATGCAGTTCAAGGTGAATTATGAGTTCCCTGTGCTCCGCTGTAATCTGATCACACTCGTAGCACTTGCTTCATCTTTGGGTGTCACACTGCCATATCTCAGAGCTTCTAAAGAAGGATCAACAAATTGGTGAGATGTGGGAAGCTTCTCATTCAACGTCTGGACAAAGAGGCATCCATGCTGTGATTGTTCTTGTGGTGGAGCAACACAGACAAAAGTTACAGCTGTCCAGCCTGTGTAGGAAAAAGCTCGTCTTCATCACCCTGAGGATGTCCCCAGCAGAGGAGAGGTCAGGTGTGCAGGGTGTAGTGAGCTTGCTGCTGCTCAAGTCATACTAGCAGATGTTCAGTGGCCATTTCCCAGGCTAGGAGTAGATAGACCACTTGCCTGGGGTGACTTTTCACTCTCCTATGTGATTAGTGGCTGAGGCTTTAAGATCTCTCACTCCTTTGTGCCTAGTCCCAAGCAAGCTTCTTCAATCACAGATTTGGGGAAGAAACTACGCTGGAGGTGAGTACAAGAACAAAGAGTAATTATAAAATCAAGTTTTTTTTCCCAGATTAGGAAGGATTTCATTATCTTTTTTACTTAAAAGAATGCATCTACGAAATATTTCAAACATACCCAAAAATCACAGAGAAGATTAAGGCAAATACCCACTTGGCCACCACTGAGCATTAACTGCTAAACCTTTTCATACTGCGTAAGATTTTCAAAGAGAAATAAAGCATGACAGCTATGGTTAGAGTCCTCACCCCTACTCTATCCCATTTCCTGTAAGAAACAAGTCTTTGAAATCAGTGTATACCCTTCTTGTCTATGTATCTGAGTCTTACTATATGTGTTTCCTTAAAAGTATGCAATATTATTGTATGTGTTTGTAATATTTATGGAAATGGCTTCATGCTATTTATAATATTCTGTAATTGCTTACTTAGGAGACCATCATGAACAAGGCTGACACAAGCATCCTTGCACACATCTCCTTGTCTACGTACAACTGTCTCTAGAGTACGTACACCTAGACGTGAAGCTGCTGGATCACAGTCTTCATATCTTACATTTTATCTGATACTGCCTGGTAGGCTGTGCCCACCAGCACTGTAAGACAGTTCCCAGTATCCCACATCCTTGCTGATACTAATAAATTTTTAAACTTGGTTGCTAAACCGAAGGGCAGGGAATGGCATCTCCTTGAGGGATTTTTTTTTTTTTTTTTTTTTGCTTTCCGGATACTGGTAAGACTGAACACTTTTCAGATATTTATTGGCTATTCAGGATTCCTCGTCTGTAAATTGCTTCCTATTTATCCTCTGTCCATTTTCAATGGCTCATTTATCTTTTTCTTACTGATGTGTGGAATTCTCAGTATTCCCGGGGGTTGCTTCCAGAACCTCCTGCAGATACCAAACTCCAAGGGGATGCTCAAGTTCCTTATATAAAATGGTGTAATATTTGCATAAAACCCACGTATATCCTCCTGTACACTTTGAATCATCACTAGATTATTTATAATACTGAATACAATGCAAATACTATGTAAATAGTTGTAAATACAATGTAAATGCTATGTAAATACTTGCTGATGCACAGCAAATTTCAAGTTTTACCTTTTGGAACTTTGAGCAATTTTTTTAAACTATTTTGTTTTGCAGTTGGTTAAATCCACAGATGTGGAGCCTGTGGGTACAGAGGGCTGACTGTACTCTGGATATTTATCCTTCATGGATTACATGCAGGGAAATATCTTCTCTCGTGGCTTATTTTCTTGTGGCTTATTTTCTTTCTAGCTCAGCTCTGATTCTAGTCTCACTCCAAACTGAGCCATTCTTCGGAAATCACCTGTTATGTCTGCTGTCACTTAGAACTCGTCGCTTGTTTTACCAAGCAAGTCTTCTGGTGGTTGTTTTATGACACAAAGCTTGCAATTCTAGTAACTTCCAGCAGGGAGTGCTTTTATTTGTGGTAAGAGAGTTCAAGGATTAAGCCATTGAGAGATTTTTTTCCCCAAAGCAACCAATTCTGTTTCTTCAACACCAGTTAGGAGTCCGACGATTGAATTCAGTTTTTGCCACCAACTATCTGGATTTAGCCTCAGACTTCACAGATTTAAGGGCTTTGTCCCAAAGACTGCCCCTACTTCAGACACGGGCCCTTCTCCTGTCCCTCCTTCCTACTGCTCCTCATGCCTGGAGACCCAGAGCAGGTCTAAACTGTTCACCACCCTTCAGCACCATTTGTTTGAGAATCACTGTCCTGAACCACAGGGTTCTGATGACTATATCCAACCGGACCCCAGTGCTGTCATTTAGGATTGATCAGTCCTAAGATGCAAAGCCAGGTCCAGCAAGGAGGGCAGGAGCTTCCTGAAAACTCTCTCCTCTTCCATTGCTGAGCTTTGGATGCCTTGTGTAACAGGCTGCTCTGCCACTCCTCAGGGCTCTGCCTACATGCTGTTTTTCATGTTATCCAGACATTTTTAAAAGGTCCACATCTTTGGAATAAAGCCTTAAAAAGGAAGGGAATTCATAATCCTGGCACAACATAGATGAACCTTGAAGACATAATGCTAAGTGAAATAATCAGACTCAAAAAGACACATACGGTACCACTCCACTTGTATATCTAGAGTATATATCTAGATAGATAGATAGATATATCTAGAGTAGGTGGAGTCATAGAATGGAGTAAAATGATGGTTGCCAAGAGCTGCATATGGGAGAAGTGGAGAGTCGTCATTCAAAGTTTCAGTTTTGCAAGATGAAAAAGTTTGGCAAAACTGGTAATACAGCAACATGAATGCATTAACTGAATCATACATTTAAAAATGGTTAAGATGGTAAATGTTTTCTGTTTTGTATATTTTACATTTTAAAATAAAGGGTCCATGTTATCTGCATCTTTTGTAGGTTTCCCCAGTACTGCCTAACACCATGCACATGAATGGTACTCATTCTTCATCAAAACACTTATCAGTCATTGTAGACATTTCCACAGCCATTATCTTATTTAATGTGATTTAATCCTCACAGTAATCTTGTGAGGTAAGTATCTTAACCTAATAAATAGATAAGGAAAGAGGCTTATCAACAGTCTGTGACTTTCCCACAGCTAACTGGAAACAAAACTAGTGGGGACCCCAGGTCTCCAACTCCAACTGAGTATTATTTCCACCGTAATACCTCAGTTTCCTTACTGACCTGTAGATCCAGAACTCAATTGCTCAGACCCAGACTACCAGGCAGTGTTCCAGAAGCTCCCCAACATCAACAGCTAAGGATATATATTCACATGTCAACCAAGGCTCGGAAAGTGACTTCTTGTGAGTGTGAGTGTGTGTGTGTGTGTGTGCACGCACGTGTGAGTACTGTCAAAAAAGAAAATTACCACTTCAGGTGCACAGAAGGAAAAACCCACAGACTCTCAAACCCCAGAGTAAGTGCAATAGTTCTCCAACACAGGCGTGACAAAGTCAGAGAAGAAGCAGCCTTACAATCTGTTGCCATGGGCAACATAATACAATTCAATCCCCGTGTCCTTGGCATATATGTGGCTTTCTGTCCTCAGGCCTCACAGATTGAAGTAGCTGAGCAAGGACCACAGAGAGTTCTTCCTCAAGGAGCATCCATCCCACCCTGTTAGCTCAGGATGAAGACAACTCGAAAATAAATCCCTTGAGCAGAGACTCCTCTGAGAAAGGAGAGGGGAGAGGCTGAAAGGCCAGAGGAAAATGGCAGCCATAGGCCAACAGATCATGCTCAAATGGGATAGAGTGTATGAGGCTCTGAAAACTGGTAGAAGGAACTTTTCTCAGGCAAATGGTTCTGACGGAAACCCTGAGTTCCTATTGCTGACACAAGAAGGTCACACAGTCAGGCTTTGGGGACAAATGCAAGAATTTCTAAGATTTCTCATGAATAGTCTCTAGTTCAGCATCTTAGTTTTCTCTATACACACAGTGTGACTCACTGCCCTCCCCATTCTCCTGGCCTCATTCCTCTCCTCCTTCCCCAACTCTGACCCTCCCTCTTGTCTGCTTCCCTGACCTCTGGTACCCTGGAAGGACACCATGGAAGTGAACTGGAGAGGGACAAGGAAATGGGCCCCATGAAATGACAGAAGAATGAGGTTCCATCTGTCCTAAAATCTTCTAGGCTTTCTCAGAGCCTGCCTTATGCCAGAAAAAGTAAAGCAAAACCTCAAGCTTTTTAATTTTCAGTAAAATCCACTGTCTTCATAGCCCAACACACATCCTCTTCTCTCTCACTCAACAGCCAAACATATAAAATCAGGAAAATGGAAGAAAATAGAAATGCTGGAGTATTTCAATCAACAAGCAAATCTCTTTTAAGTTGCTAAGTCCACCCATGAGGTACTTACACTAAGCTCTGGAAGACAGAGTTGATACACAAGAAATATATCTTGTCCTGATAACCATGTTATTAATGAGTTGTATTAGTCAGGATCTGACCAGCGACCTTAGCTAAGTCACATAACCTCTCTGAGCCTCCGGTTCCCCATAAACGAAATTGGAAAGAGGAGGAGAGGTGGAAAAGAGTACATCTCCTCCCTGCCTGCCTGCAAAGGATGAGCAGAAACAGGGCTAGCAGATCTGTGGTCCTCTGTGTTCAAATAAGGGCTATGCAGAAGACCTGCATCACTACAGACACACCTGGGAGCTGTAACCTGTCCCTCCTGTTTCACTGTGCTTCAATAGCGAGACCTTGACTAAACCCTTGAAAAGGACTTTCTAATGGCTATTATTCCATCCAGAGCAGAACAAAGAGGAAGGGCCTTGTGCTCCATCATAAAGGGCCCCCCTAGACAATACCACGGAGAAGGCGATGGCACCCCACTCCAGTACTCTTGCCTGGAAAATCCCATGGACGGAGGAGCCTGGTGGGCTGCAGTCCATGGGGTCGCTAAGAGTCAGACAGGACTGAGTGACTTCACTTTCACTTTTCAGTTTTATGCATTGGAGAAGGAAATGGCAACCCACTCCAGTGTTCTTGCCTGGAGAATCCCATGGACGGAGGTGCCTGATGGGCTGCCGTCTATGGGGTCACACAGAGTCAGACACAACTGAAGCGACTTAGCAGCAGCAGACAATACCAAGCAGCCTGCAAACCTACAGACTTGTCTGAGGCTAGTCTACAGGAGGTTATTGTAATTCAGGTCAACCAGCTGGTCATTTCTGTTCATCTGTCAGATAAGACTCCTAGACAGGTCATGTTACTACATTTGGCTCTGTTTTCTAGATGACAGATGCATTGGCAGTCCTCACTTATGGCGAAGGAAGAGATATTCCTGTGTTATTGAAGTGTCCCTTCCCTCTGCACCCAGCCTCTTGATGATCAGAATGGTTTGGGAACTTCAGGCCTCAGACTCTCTACTTGGTGGCATGTTTAGCAATGATCTCGATGAAAAGCAGGTAACACTTCTCCCAAAAAGATATCAGTTTTTAACTTACGCTGTTCAGTCACTGAGTCATTGTGACCCCATGGGCTGCAGCATGCCACACTGCCCTGTCTTTTATTATCTTCTGGAGTTGGCTCAAATTTATGTTTGTTAAGTAGGTAACGCTATCTAACCACCTCATCCTCTGCTGCCCCTTCTCCTGTTGCCTTCAGTGTTTCCCATCATCAGGGTCTTTTCCAATGAATTGGCTTTTCCCATCAGGTTGCCAAAATATTGGAGCTTCAGCTTCAGCATCAGTCCTTCCAGTGAATATTCAGGGTTGATTCCCTTTAGGATCGAGGGACTCTCAAGAACTTTACCTGGTACTAAAAGCAATATAAGTAGCTAACACTTAGATAGCCTTTACCCTGTACCAGGCTTTCTTCTGTTCTTCATTCCATATGTTAACAATGTAATCCTCACTCCAGCCTGAATGATGGTTGCCCACTTCAGAGGGGAGGAAACTACTCAGGAATATGTATATTTCAGATTTTCAGAGAGGATTCTATGAGCAAAAAAACCCAAGAGATCTAAAGGAATAAGCAGCCAAGGGTGGAGTTCCAAGCTCCTAGCTAGGTGAGTTTGCTCAAACTCACATCCATCTAGTCAGTGATGCCATCCAACCATCTCATTCTCTATCATCCCCTTCTCCTCCTGCCTTCAATCTTTCCCAGCATCAGGGCCTTTTCCAGTAAGTCAGTTCTTCAAATCAGGTGGCCAAAGTATTCCAGTTTCAGCTTCAGCATCAGTCCTTCCAATGAATATTCAAGACCGATTTCCTTTACGATTGACTGGTTTGATCTCCTTCGAGTCCAAGGGACTCTCAAGAGTCTTCTCCAACACCGCAGTTCAAAAGTATCAATTCTTCAGTGCTCAGCTTTCTTTATAGTCCAAACTCTCACACCCATACATGACTACTGGAAAAACAATAGCTTTGACTAGACGGACCTTTGTCGGCAAAGTAATGTCTCTTCTTTTTAATATGCTACCTAGGTTGGTCATAGCTTTTGTTCCAAAGAGCAAGCATCTTTTAATTTCATGGCTGCAGTCACCATCTGCAGTGATTTTGGAGCACAAGAAAATAAAGTCTCTCACTGTTTCCATTGTTCCCCATCTACTTGCCATGAAGTGATGGGACCGGATGCCATGATCTTCGTTCTTTGAAACTTGAATTTTAAGCCAGCTTTTTCACTCTCTTCTTTGATTTTCATCAAGAGGCTCTTTAGTTCCTCTTCACTTTATGCCATAAGGGTGGTGTCATCTGCATATCTGAGGTTATTGATATTTCTCCTGGCAATCTTGATTCCAGCTTGTGCTTCATCCAGCCCAGCATTTCACATGATGTGTTCTGCATATAAGTAAAATAAGCAGGGTGAAAATATACAGCCTTGACTTATTCCTTTCCCAATTTGGAAACAGTCCATTGTTCCATATCCGGTTTTAACTGCTGCTTCTCGACCTGCATACAGGTTTCTTAAGAGGCAGGTCAGGTGGTCTGGTATTCCCATCTCTTTAAGAATTTTCCACAGTTTGTTGTGATCCACACAGTCAAAGGCTTTAGCATAGTCAATGAAACAGAAGTAGATGCTTTTCTGGAATTCTCTTGCTTTTTCTACCATCCAACGGATGTTGGCAATTTGATCTCCAGTTCCTCTGCCTTTTCTAAATCTAGCTTGAACATCTGGAATTTCTCAGCTCACATACTGTTGAAGGCTAGCTTGGAGAATTTTGAGCATTACTTTGCTAGCATGTGAGATGAGTGCAATTGTGTGGTAGTTTGAACTACTGCACTTTGGCATTGCTTTTCTTTGGGACTGGAATGAAAACTGACCTTTTCCAGTCCTGTGGCCATTGCTGAGTTTTCCAAACTTGCTGGCATATTGAGTGTAGTACTTCCACAGCATCATCTTTTAGGATTTGAAATATTCAACTGGAATTCCATCACCTCCACTAGCTTTGTTCGTAGTGATTCTTCCTAAGGCCCACTTGACTTCACATTCCAGGATGTCTGGCTCTAGGTGAGTGATCACACCATCGTGGCCATCTGGGTCGTGAAGATGTTTTTTGTACAGTTCTTCTGTGTATTCTTGCCACCTCTTCTTAACATCTTCTGCTTCTGTTAGGTCATACCATTTCTGTCTTTTATTGTGTGCCTATCTTTGCATGAAATGTTCCCCTGGTATCTCTAATTTTCTTGAGGAGATCTCTAGTCTTTCCCATTCTATTGTTTTCCTCTGCTTCATTGCATTGATCAGTGAGGAAGGCTTTCTTCTCTCTCCTTGCTATTCTTTGGAACTCTGCATTCAGATGGATATATCTTTCCTTTTCTCCTTTGCCTTTAGCTTCTCTTCTTTTCTCAGCTATTTGTAAGGCCTCCTCAGAAAACCATTTTGCCTTTTTTCATTTCTTTTTCTTGAGGATGGCTTTTTCTCAGGGATGATATATTTCAGGAGAGATGGCTGGGGGTTCTGAGAAGGGTGACTCCTTGCTGGCCACTGGTAGCCCTATCCACCCTGGCCTCTCAGCACTGCAACGCTTATGTGAACATGGATTCAAGGATATTTGTGTATCCTGTGGTAGCACCAGTCTAAAAGGCCCCAGAGGAAGTGCTATCTACCTCTGAAGAGCCTGCTTCTATGTCGGCACACTACCCACATGAACACAATTCTTCCTCCACTTGAAATGGGACCCACTTTTTGGGTTTTCGATGTTCTGTGCTCATTAAGATAAAGGGGCTGGTACCATGTGTGGGGCAGTGGCCGTCCAGGGAGGGTCACACCAGCTCCTAGTCTACTGGCCTGTGGGTTGGCCAAAGGTCACTGGGTCAGAGAGGTGGTTGGGGAGGCCAGGCAGGCACCCTGCATCCAAAAGAGGAAGGAGAGTTGTATTTCCATCCTCAGGGCCCAAGGAGTGTAGTCAGGGCAGCATCAGAACCCAAGGGATTAATACAGCCTTGTGCTCTGCAGCCTGTGGACACATCAAGATGTGGTCCTAAGCTGGACACACTGACAGCAGCCTGAGGGCTTCTGTTGCTGGTTTCTTTTCTTTTAAAAAAAAAAAAAAAGCTATATTACCCATGGCCTGCTATCCAGACCCTACCTGGCTAGCTGGCTGGCCAGCCGATCCTGGAGATTGAAAGGGACTTGCTGGGAGAGGAACAGGTACCAATCGTGATCAGCATGTTGGGAACACAGCTTTCCAAACTTGTGTGTTCAGTCACCAGGTTGTATCCAACTCTTTGTGACCCCATGAACTGCAGCACACCAGGCCTCCCTGTCCCTCATCTCCCAGAGTTTGCTCAAGTTCACGTCCACTGAATCATGACACCATCCAACCATCTCATCCTCTGTTGTCCTCTTCTCCTCCTGCCTTCAATCTTTCCCAGCAATATGATATTTTCCCATGAGTCAGTTCTTCGCATCATGTGGCAAAAGTACTGGAGCTTCAGCTTCAGCATCAGTTCTTCAGTGAATATTCAGGATTGATTTCCTTTAAGATGGACTGATTTGATCTCCTTGCTGTCTAGGGGCCTCTCAAGAGTTCTCCAGTGCCACAATTCAAAAGAATTAATTCTTCAGGACTCTGCCTTCTTTATGGTCCCAAACATACCAGGACCTTTAAAAAAATTACCTGGTGTCTGTGTAAATATGCACTGCCAGATCCCATCCTCCGAGATCAGAATTCAGGAGGTCTGGAGCTGGGCCAAGGTGTTTGCCTGTTAACAAACATCCCAGGTAACTCTGACACAGGCTGTCTGGGGGCTCTGGAGGCAGCATGTTGAGTAACGCAGAGCTCCCCAGCGTGGACAACGTGATCAGTGCACAAGCAGCATAGGCATCATCAATTCAAAGCCCTGGCCCCACTCCATTCCCACCGAGTCTGAATCTACACAAGCACATTGAGGGAGAAGAACAGCTCTGGAGCCACGGTTCCAATAGTATGAGTCAGAATCACTGCAGAGCCTGTTAAAATGCAGATTGCTGGACCTCACCCCCACAGTTTCTGATTCAGGTGGTCTGGGGTGGAACTCAGTCCTGTGTTTTTTCCAGTTTTCCCAGGGATGCTGATGACTCAGGGACCGCACTCTGAAAACCACTGCCCTAATCTAGAGCAGATTTTCTCAGCCTGGCTGCACACAGTCGTCATCTAGAAACCTTTAAAAGCTACTGCTGCCTGGGTCCCACCCTCAGAAGCTCTGGGTTCATTAGGCTCAAGCCTAGCTGGGGCATTTGAACATTTAGAAGCTCTTTTATTGTTGATGTTTAGTTGCTCAGTAGTGTCTGACTCTTTGTGAGCCCGTGGACTGTAGCCCGCCAGGCTCCGTGGGATTTCCCAGGCAAGAATATTAGAGTGGGTTGCCATTTCCTCCTCCAGGGGATCTCCCTGACTGAGGGGTCAAATCTGCAGGTCCCACATTGGTAGGTGGATTCTTTACCATCCGAGCCACCAGTAAAGCCCTTAGAAGCTCTGAAGGTGACCTTAATTGCAGACAAGGTTGAGAATGGTGGTTCTGGAGTCAGACAACCTGGATACAAATCCCAGCTTCACCACTATCCAGCTGGTGAGTGGGGAAAACTTACCTAGCCTCTTCCACTGCCCACACCCCCGGCCCCACTCCATGGTCTGCCTGGAGAAGAGCCCCAGTACCCTGCCCATGAACCTAATGGACGGGGGTGGCATGGAGGTTTCATGTATATGCTTCAAAGGGTATCAAACAAGATGTCAGCAGGTGAAAATTTTTCCACGTCCAGTTCACAAATAGCTGGTGCCTTGACTTCTACTTATACCTCTGCCTGTTTCTCTCACCGCATTTTAACTCTACATGTCAAGATAAAAGAGACCCTCAAGCGAGTGCTCACCACATGGCAAGTGCCTTAAGTACATCATCTCATTTAATCGAATCTTTACAGCAGCCTTACAAGGTTGATACCACGATGTCCATTTTCCCGGTAAGAAAATCAGGGGTCAAAGAGGTCCAGCTGACTTTCCCAAGCCAGTACGTCTAGAAAGTGGACCGTCAGAATGTGAATTTCATGTAGACTCTAGGGTTGCCTCTGCTGCCCACTTACCTCACTGCCTCCCCTCCCCAGGAGCTCTGCTGCTTCTCAGTTTCTGCAAGAGAATGGGCCAGGGAGGTGGAGGCCACCCCAAGGACTCATCCTCCCACCTCCAGGTGAGCTTGATGTTTTGAGTGCCACCGGCCTCTGAGATCTGAGTTAATGTATCATCATTACCAGCCCAGGGACACAGTCCCAGACACAAACAAGGTTTCATTTTCCTGACAAATAGAAGTGGATTTTTTCTTTAAACATCAGAATAAAGCTGCTCTGCTAAGCTCTCCATGAAGGTGCAAATTGCTAATCTCATCTGAATGTGTCATTGGTTTACCTGGGCTCCATCTAAAGGTTTTGATACAAGAGTCGAGGAATAATATATAAAGTTTCTGATATGAGTTCTACTAGTACTTGAGCTTGAGATGAATTCTTAGTTGTTGTTACGGAAGCCAATTTCTTTTTTTTTTTTTTCAATTTCTTTTTTTAAATGGGGTTGGCAAGCAAGACAAGGACAAGACAGAAATGAACCAATAAAATCAAGAGCAGGGATTAAGTAAAGTCCTGGAGTTTGCCACAGAATGGGGATAAAGGAAAGATGGTAATAGTGCTTCTTCTAAAAAAAGACAAGTTGGATTTTATATATATATATATATATATATATATATATATATATAAAAGTTTCTGGAGAAATAATTTAATTTTGAGACTGTCTCCAGAAATCGGCTGGGCTTATCTTTCTCCCATGAAGAGTAAAGATTGCCCTTTTTCAGGCCAGAGGGGAATCTCATTTCCCCTCTCCTTATCATTTATTAGAAATCAAAATATTGTTTCAAATGGATGTGTTTAATATTTCAGACAATATAATGTGTCCAGAACAAAAGGGCAACATTGGTAGGCAGGCAACAGGGAGTAGAAAGGAGATGAAAAAAGATCCTGAATCACATAGCCAAAGGTTTCTCTCCAATCTCTCCCACTTCGTTCCATGAGGCTTGGCTCATTGGTCATCTTCTGATTCTTGAATTTCCTTAATCCTGAAAATGGAGAAAGTAACAAGAGGATTTCCTTCCCTTACTCTACAGCATAGGTGTGGTCCAACAGCAGTGATTTTTAACATTTACTTTATGAAGTAAACTTCCAGTGATTCAAGTGATTTTGGCTGTATAGAAACTAAGATGTTTCCCACTGAAAACCCCACCCCGTAAAATTCTGACAACAAAAACTTATGACCTTGATCATATCTATGAGCAGTATGGTCCGCCTGAGTGGCTTACTTTCCCTCTGGGGTCTTGTCTGTATCTCAGACTCCCCTTGACTGTGGTCTGCCATCTTCCCTAGCCTCCTCTCATATCTAAACACCTGACTGCATGTGCCCTAGACCAACTTCCCTGTTGGTTTTTTCTGGGTATTAAAAAATGCCTGATGGAGGGACTTCCCTGGTGGCCCAGAGGTTAACAACCTGCCTTGCAATGCAGGGGACGTGGGTTAGATCCCTGGTGCGGGAACTAAGATCCTACATGCTGCCCAGCAACTGAGCCCACGCGCCACAACTAGAGAGCCCCTGAGCCACGACAAAAGACCTTGTACGACACAATGAAGATTCCCCAGGCTGCAACAGAGACCCAGTGCAGCTAAGAACCTTTTTAAATGCCTGATGAAGCCACTCTCCAGTTTTATGCTCCACAGTTACTGTCTCCACTGAACTCCTGATGAGCCCCAGACTCTGTGATCAGTAAAATGTCATTCCTCCATGTCAGCAATGTGGCGAGTTTAAAACTCAGCGTGTCAAGTTTACCTGTAATGAGAGACACCTCCACGAACCCACATGACAGGATCAGCATGAGGAATAGTGACAAAGCAGCCGATTCAATTACCAAACATCCTTACCGCGTGAAGTGCTATGAGAATGCTAAGTAATAACGTTATGGCTTCATCTGAAAGATGTGTGTGTCACCCAGGAGCGTCCCTAAGTCAGGAACACCATTTGCAATAAGTCATCGTTAATTAACGCTAAATGACTAGGCCCTGCCGGGGGAAGCAGGCAGTATTAAACTGACATCAGTGTGTGAAGAGTTCATTATGGTTAATGTTATGAGAGCACAGACTGAAGGACTTAATAGTGGATTAGAAGGTGTTTATGTCCAAACACCTCGAGGTGGGCTCCACAGCTGCCACACACAAAGATACTGGCTGGTTGCTAAGGAAGAGGATGGGTGACTTGGAGACCTAAGAAGAGGCTCTCGCAGCATGGGACCATGCGGTAAAGTGCTGGGGGGACAAACAGGAGAGGGAGAGAGCTCACTCACCCTAGTCCTCATCCTTCCATCTTTCACGTCATTTCCACCAGAGTCTGGGAGATTGAGCAGAAACAGTGAGCAAAGAGAGGCAGGTGTCACCTAGGGCGAGTGTCAGCTGGGGAGCGAGATCAGCATGGGTGTCAGGTGGAGGGGGAGCGAGGCTATTTGGAAAACTCTTCAGCTGATTCCGTTTCGCCACACTACCTGCACGCCCTCCCCAGCCACCCACCTATTGTCATACCATGGCATTGCCCTGTTCAGTTATTGCTGGAAACTATAAGGCAAACGATGCTAACAAAATGTGTGAGGCAAGTGATCACAGATCAACAGTGCCATACGCAATATAATCATGAATCTATAGATACATTATAAAGCAAAATGAAAGAATGTAGTGCTGGTGGTGTTCAGTTGCTAAGTCCCGTCCAGCTCTTTGCGACCTTGTGGACTGCAGCACACCAGGCTTCTCTGTCCTCCACCATCTCCCAGGGTTTGCTTAAATTCACGTCCACTGAGTCAGTGACGCACTCTAACGATCTCATCCTCTGCCGCCCCCTTCTCCTTTTGCCTTCAACCTTTCCCAACATCAGAGTCTTTTCCAAATGAGTCGGCTCTTAGCATCAGGTGGCCAAAGTATTGGAGCATCAGCTTCAGCAACAGTCCGTCCAATGAACGTTCAGAGTTGATTTCCTAGGATTGTACCTGACACAAACACTAATTCTCCACCCTGCAGTAGCTGCAGCACAGATGGCGAGAAAAGGATAATGGTTCCTAAACCACACACAGGATGCTGCACCCTGCGGCTGCTGCCTCAGGGTTCTTCCTTGAAACCCCCAAAGTGATAGGACCTAGTGGTAAATGCAGTTTATCCCCAAGTCTCTTTATTCAACCATAATAGATGCTTATTTAAAAAGAGGATCATTTGTTTTGCTACTAACAAACCGTAAGCATAAAGATTAAAATTGCAAAGCTTTTGTTTAAGATCTATGGCTTTTTATACATTCATTCACTCCCAGGCATTTGAAGGGCACTTTTCTAGCTTTCAAGATACACAAAGGAGAGAGACCAAAGGCTTGCCCTCAAGGCACTCACGTGCTAGAAGGTCACAGAGTCAAGGGTGCAAACAGGCAAACAGAGAATGGAGGAGAAGAGGGATCCACAGGTTGTGCAGAGCAGGTAGGGATTGAAGAGGTGATGAAGGTGGCTTAGGGGCAGCTTCTCAGAGAAATACGTGTAGGTTGAGGTTCCCCTGGGGAGTCAAGGTTAAGGTCATTGTAAGCAAAGGGAACAACAAGTGGAAATGCCAGGGCCAAATCCTTCTATACCCTTGAGGAGGGAGCTCTTTCTACCAGCAGAAATAACTGGACCGGGTGAATACCAGTCTAGTCAGTACAGGGAGCCCATGGGTTTCCTCGTCTAAGATAGCCAGACTAAAGGAACTGTGTGCCCTGGACCTAGTAACTCAGGTGTCAAGGTCGCCATCTGGGGGCATGGATCCAGAGACGCGAGCAGAGAAAGGGGTCCCTAAAGAGAAACAGGTGAGAATGAGTGCACAGAGGCAGGGACCCCCAGGGTACTGTGTGATCCCAAAGAGAGAGAGAGAGAGAATGCTGTCTTTCTAGGACCCAGTTCTAGAACTTTGTGAAATTCAACCATTCTTATGGGTCTTGAATTTGGTGAAATATTCTCGATTCCTTCGAATAAAGTCCCTTTAATTTAAGGCTGTGGGAGGGGGATTGTGGACAGGGCACCAGTGAACAAGAGACACTGACCAGTCCTGGGAAGAAGTGGGCTACCCTGCCCCCTGGTCTACAGTGCCCACGACAGGGGTGATCACAGATGGACTCGGCATTCATCATCACCAGAAGGAAGTCAGAGGACGATAGGCAACAGGATTGGATTAGGGACCGAGGGGCTGAGTTCACCAGAAGGTCTTCACACTTCCTCATCAGCTTTTTACAAAGATAAAAATCTCTGAAGCACTTGCAGTTTCTCTAGAGAAAGACGTGAGATAAATACAAGTTATCATTCACAAAAGAGTCTTTCTTCTTTATTATAAAGCCATCGGAAAGGAATTGCTTTTCCAGGCCACAAGAGAGCTGCAGCCGTATCTCAACAGGTAACCTTGAAAATCAGACACAATAACTGTCCCTTTGCTGAGTTTTTCTTCCCTAACCCACCATCCCTCCAAAAGCGCACTTCTCCATTAATACCTTTTTCCTATAATGAGACTGATAACACCTCCTTCTCTGCAGACAGAGCCATCATGGCTGCCAGTGGGGCTGGACCCTGCCCAGCTGTCAGCTCAGCACCCATCACTGTCTGAGCCACGCTGCTGCTGGCTTCTGGGGAGAGCACGCGAGCCAGAGAAAGTGAGAGTTCTCATCTGTCTTTTCACAAAGACCAGCCTCCTGAGCTAAAGTTTATCTATAGCAGCTTAAGGAATTCTGCTTTTAAAAGCAGAAAGGAAAAGCCCTTCCTGTGTTATATCATTTCTTCACAATTCTTTCTGTGGGGACAGGATGTTGGTGTCAATAAAACTGTACTTAAATATTTCAAATCTACATTGTCAACCTGTAGACCTATAGATGGACACAGGTGAAGAAGAAGGAAACATCTGGTATGAGGCAGATGAGAGTGTCTAAGAGGAAGTCACTGGATAAGTGGGCTTCATAGAAGCTGAGGCCAAAGTTTGAGGAAGGGAAGGATGGAGATCTGAATTGAAGAGCCCAGCAAGCATGTTCTTGGAACTCAAGGATGCTGAGGGAAAACTCCACCCTGGGGGCTGCTACAGCAAGAAGCTATCCCCTCAGGACAAGTTCTCTGACTGTGGATCTCCTTTCCAGTTGAACTTCCAAATAATTCTGTGGCATCTATTGGGCAGCCATGAAATTAAAAGATACTTGCTCCTTGGAAGAAAAGCTATGGCAAACCTAGACAGC
Organism: Bos mutus; assembly: GCF_027580195.1. Taxonomy (NCBI): domain Eukaryota; kingdom Metazoa; phylum Chordata; class Mammalia; order Artiodactyla; family Bovidae; genus Bos; species Bos mutus. The sequence goes on along the minus strand of NC_091620.1, from coordinate 7,869,856 downwards.
ATATTAAAAAGCAGAGATACCACTTTGCCAACAAAGGTCTATTGAGTCAAAGCTATGATTTTTCCAGTCGTCATATACAGATGTTAGAGTTGAACCATAAAGAACAAGAATTGATGCTTTTGAACTGTGGTGCTACAGAAGACTCTTGAGAGTCCCTTGGACTGCAAGGAGATCCAACCAGTCCATCCTAAAAGAAATCAGTCCTGAATATTCATTGGAAGGACTGATGCTGAAGCTGAAGCTCCAATACTTTGGCCACTTGATGGGAAGAGTTGACTCATTAGAAAAGACCCTGATGCTGGGGAAGATTGAAGGCAGGAAGAGAAGGGGATGACAGAGGATGAGATGGTCGGATGCCATCACTAGCTCAATGGATATGAGTTTGAGCAAGCTCTGGGAGATGGTAAAGGACAGGGAGGCCTGGTGTGCTGTAGTCCATGGGGTCACAAAGAGTCAGACATGACTGAGCGACTGAACAACAGATTTATTGGGAAATACAGGTTTTTGAGGAGTCCTGGTTTGTGGAGACCTGCTGAGAGGCCCTCCCTGTGAAATGGCTTCAGGAAGTAGCTGGACCACCTGAATGGTCTCCAGCCTCTGAGTCTCATCACGCCAGCAGTGAGACTCAGATGTAACAGTCTCCCATGTCTGATCTTTCTTCCCAGGGACATTCCAGAAGACTGAGATAATCTTGAGGACATTCCTCTGGTCCACACCAGTCACATGGGGCACCAACCATAGGGGCTTGGTGTCCACAGGCACATGCTCAGATTTGTTGCCATCTGGAGCTGAAAAGCCACCAGATTCTTCAAATGCAACCCTCTACATATCCTATATATAATAGCACAGTTGAAATATTTGGCTGTCACCTATTGTTCTCCACAATGTTTGCATTTTATACAGTTAGGCTGTCACTGTTAGAACCTAATTTCTGTCTAGCTGGCCCCATGGGAGACACGGCACTGCCTAACTTGAACTTGCCCACCATACTGGAGGAAGTTTGGCCTAAACAAGTTCTCCAGAAGGGCTCCTTGGGTCACATCACCTCTTACAATTTGTTTTGAGGTGAGTCTGGGTTCTGTGCTTCAAAAACAGCATTATTTAGAAGACCGTCTACCTATCTGTTACCTACTGTTGCCAAATTACCCCCCAACTTACCAGCTTTAAACAGTATCTCACAGTTGGTGTGGGTCAATAATCCAGGCATGGCTTCGCTGGGTGTTTCTGCCTCAAGGTGTCCACGGGCTACAGTCAGGGTATCACCAGGGTTGCAGCATCTCAGGGCTCAGCCAGGGAGGGTGCCCTGCTTCCCAAGTTGACTCATGGGGTTGTTGGCTAGACTGTTTCCTTGAGACTGTTGGACCGAGTTCCTGGCTGGCTGTTGGCCAGAAGCCTCCCCTAGTTTCTTGCCCCAGGGGCCCCACAAGAGAGCCGCTCACAACACAGCATTGTTTCCATCAGAGTGAGCAAATGACAGCCTTAAAGAGAATTCAGGAGATAGAAACCACAGCCTTTGGTGACTTAACTCAGAAGTGACATCCCATTAGCTGTGTTGAGATCTGTTCACTAGAAGCAAATTGGTGGTCCAGTGGCTAAGACTCCACACTCCCAATGCAGGGGGCCCAGGTTCCATCCCTGATCAAGAAACTAGATCCCACATGCCGCAACTAAGAGTTCGTATGCCACAACTTTAAAAAAAAAAGATCTTGCATGCCGCAACTAAAACTTGATGTGGCCAAATAAATACATAAAACTTTTTTAAAAAGCAAATAGAAGAAGTAAACTGCTAAGTGCTCCCATGCTCTAGGGGAGGGGATTCAGAAGGACATGAATCCAGCAGATGGAGGTCATTTGGGGGCCACAGTGGAGGGGGCTTACCACGGACCACCTTACCTAATACCATCTTCATTTACATGTCTCTGCTACAGTGATTGTCCAAAGTAAGAAAAAAACAAAAACTCTTTGATCAGATTGTATCTTTGCAGTAGTCAACCGCCCCCACCAAGCTTGTGCTCAAGGGGTAGGTAGGCCCCGGTGGCCATGTCTGTATATTTGACCTCCCTTCACACCACATCTGCTGGGAAATCTGACCAAAGATGGGCCAATCAGATTCCTCTCCAGGGAATCAACTAGGAAAGCGGTCCCCAACCTTTTTGGTACCAGGAACCTGTTCCATGGGAAATAATACTTTCATGGACAGTGAAGGGGGATGGTTTCAGGATGATTCAGCTGCATCACATTTATTGTGCACTTTATTTCTAATACTATTACATCAGCTCCACCTCAGATCACTAGGCATTAGGTCCCAGGGGTTGGGGACCCCTAATTCAGGATACAAACGAAGTTAAACTGAATGATCAAGCAGAAGCTAGGCCAGAGCCTGAGGACGAACTGAACAAAGCCGCCCTCAGACTGCAATTATCAGAGGATGGGAGCCAGGCATGAGCAGAAGGAACCGGCCTGCAGGAGAGAGGCCAGAGAGTCTTGGGTGCAGATGGGCAAGGACGAGAGGTCGTGAGGCCCAGCAGAGACAGAAGCAGGGAGCCTGGCCTTCTTTCGCCCTTACCTGTTTATTCCGTCTCTGCAGGGCGCCCTCCCACCCTCCACTGGGTCAGCCTGAGTGGACTTTGTTTCTGAGCCATCAAAGTCTGCCTCGGCCAAGTCCTTCCCAGTCTGTTTCATCTTCTGGAAAATAATTAATATAATCAGTTCAATCTCACCCCAGAAATTGACCTTTGAGATAGCAAACTGTGTGCAGAGCAAAGCACATTTTTTTTTTCAAAGCACAGGTGCTATTCAATGCATTTCTGTAGGCCTGTATTGAGATGGGGTTAGAGTTGGCTTCCCTGGTGGCTCAGACGATAAAAGAATCTATTTACCTGCAATGCAAGCGACCTGGGTTCAATCCCTGGATCAGGAAGATCCCCTAGAGAAGAGAATGGCTACCCACTCCAGTAGTCTTGCCTGGAGAATTTCATGGACAGAGGAGCCTGGTGGGCTACAGTCCATGGGGTCACAAAGGGTCAGACGTGACTGAGCGACTAACACTTTCACTTTCAGAGTTGTCTAAGTGAACTAAAAGGGAAATGAAATTATGGAAATGGGAATTTGACTTCTCCAGCAAACTGCTCAGAGGCCGCTAAACTAGAACTAGAGGGACTTCCCTGGTTGTCCAGTGGCTAAGACTCTGAGCTCCCAGTGCAGGGTCCAGGTTCAGTCCCTGGTCGGGGAACTAGATCCCACATGCTGTAACAAAAACTACCATATGCTGACAAGTAAGGATCTCACATGCAAAATAACAAACATTTTAAATATTTCCTTCTAGTCTTTTTTCATACATATATGAAGTGTGTGTGTGTATATATATACATACATACACTGGCACAGCTTAATTTAATTAATTAATTAAATTGAAAAAACTAGAACTAGAGAGCCGACGCACTTAGCCCTCCACACGGAGTACCATGTCATATAAATATGTGCCACACACTCACATAAATATGCATTCGTGACCTCTCATACATAAGTGGCCACACCACACTTTACAAACTAGGAAATGATTCCCAAGTATATAGCAACTTCTCTTCACTTCTTGCAATATATCACAAGACATGTGTACCCCTTGAGTCAGCTCCCATATGGATTCACTTTCCAGAGCACATTTTCGAAGCATTCAACAGTCTGTCAATAGAGAAACCAACTCATCGAGTAGTTTACAGGACTCCCCCAGGCAGTGCACGTAAATATTGCAAACAGCGAGTTTATACCGCCAACTCACTGTGGAAACCCAGAAGAATAAGATTTTACACATTCTCTTCCCAAAGGAAATCAGACTGAGTGTTAGAAGCTGGTATGGTACTGCACCCCCTTCATTGATGTAGCCTGAAAAAATTTCTTTTATATTTTTCATACAAATCATGATTTTTTTTAATTACAAAACTAATATGTGCTCACCATGAGGAATCTCGAAATTCTAAAAAGTACAGAAGAGAAAATAAGGGTGCTTATAAATGCAACCACCAAGAGACAACTAAGGCTTGTTTTTATGTATTTCCTTCTAGTCTTTTTTCATACATATATGGAAGTATATATATATGTATATATATATTTGAATAATATATCTACCTAGTATTATATAGCATGAGAAGTATGGGGAGAAACCTTAGCTTTCCAGATGGCGCTAGTGGTAAAGAACACGCCTGCCAATGCAAGAGACATAAGAGATGCCAGTTCCATCCTTAGGTCAAGAAGATCAGCTGGAGAAAGAAATCCACTCCAGTATTCTTGCCTGGAGAACCCCATGAACAAAGGAGCCTGGCAGGCTATAGTTCATAGGGTCACAAAGAGTGAAACATGGCTGAAGTGACTTTGCATGCATGCATGCATATATTCTAAACAGGTGAACTTCACGGTATATAAACTACAGGTCAATAAAGCTGCTTTTTAAAAAATCATAATGAGTTACCACTATATATCTTTTAGAATGGCTAGTATTAAAAACAAAAAATAAATATTTTTTTAAACCCTGAAAATTCCAAATACTAGTAAGGATGTGGAAGAACGAGAATCTTGGTGGGAGTACAAAATGATGCAGCCACTTTGGAAAAGGGTTTGACAGTTTCTTACAAAGTTAAACGTGTGCTTCCTGTAGTACCTGACAATCCTGCTCCTAGGTATTTACCCAGAAGAAATGACACAAAACGGCCACACAAAAACCTGCACACAAATGTTCATAACAGCTTCATTCATACTAACCTCAAACCGCAAGGACAGCAAAGTTCACCAGCAGGACAACAGAAAAACAAATTGGAATGCTTATTCAGTAGAATGCGTGGTAGCAACGTCAAAGAATTACCAATAGCAGCAACAGCAGACTTGAATCTCAAAACCATTATGCTGCCTGAAAGAAGCTCTACAGATAAGACTGTATTGTTCCATTTATATGAAATCCTAGAAAAAGGAAATCGAATCTATCACAAGAGGAAAAAGATCAATGATCACCTGGACCTGAGAGTAGGGGGGAAGCAATGGAAGGAAAAGAAGCATGAGGACATTGGGGGGAGTAATGGAAATATTGATTGTGGCTATGGTTACACAATGGTACACGTTTTTCTAAACTCACCATATTGTATACTTAAAATTGTTAAATTTTACCTTTTCAATGAGTCTTATTTTTTTTGCAAAAAGAGAAAACTCATCAAACCATACACTTAAAGTAGGTGCACTTTTTTCTATGTAAATTGTGACTCAATTAAGTTGAGCTTTTAAAATGGAAAATTATATATATTGCACTGTGCTCATTTTCGTGGGCCATTAAATACTTTTCAAAAGTACCTTAGTTTGAGTATTACATAGCTGTACTATTCAGTGTTATCGATGTGCCACAACTCAATTAGCCAGTCCATAGTAGCTGGATATTTAAGTTTTGCTTTGTTTTGGTTTTTGCTGCTGAAAACAACATTGCAACAAACATCTGTGTGCATGAATCTTTGTGTTTTAGATTCCTAGAGAAGCAACTGTTGGGTCAAAGAGTAGGGATATTTTCAATACATTTGGAAGAACGTCTTCTTAAATCTGATTCCCTTAACTGTGGGGGTAGGAAGTCACAGTGATTGAAGGAGGGTAGTCACTTTTTCCACAGCTCCTCTGTTAGTGGAGAGAAGTTTATATGAATTCCCACTGAAAGGAGCAGAGGACTAAAGAAGTCATGGGTCCTTGTCCTGGTCCAGTCACTTGACGTGTAACCTTGAGTCATTTTCCCTCTTTGCTGCTGCTGCTGCTGCTGCTACTGCTGCTAAGTCGCTTCAGTCGTGTCCGACTCTGTGCAACCCCATAGACGGCAGCCCACCAGACTCCCCTGTCCCTGGGATTCTCCAGGCAAGAACACTGGAGTGGGTTGCCATTTCCTTCTCCACTGCATGAAAGTGAAAAGGGAAAGTGAAGTCGCCCAGTCGTGTCTGACTCTTCACGACCCCATGGACTGCAGCCCATCAGGCTCCTCCGTCCATGGGATTTTCCAGGCAAGAATACTGGCGTTTCCCTCTTTAAATACTGTTTAATCTCCAAAATGAGAGTAGTGACTTATGGTAGGTAAATATTTTCTGCACAGAGAAAAATAGGCACTAACCATAAAATAAACAATAGATCATTGAAAATAAAAACTTGTGTTCATTAAAATACATTATTAAGAGAGAAGACTAACCAGAGACTGAAAGAAGGTAATCACAAAACATGTATTCAACTAAGGACTTGTATCCAGAATTCCTAAAAACAAGAAGAAAACAAATAATAAAGTAGACAAAAGATATGAACATTCACTTCATACACACACAGACACACACAGAGATAAATATTCAAATCGCCATCATGCAGACAAAAATGTGCTCAATACTGTTAGTCATATAGGAAAGCAAACTAACACAAGATACCACTATATATCTAACAAAATGGATAAAATAAATAAGACTGACAATGTTTGTAAGAAGGTGGAGCAACAAGCACTCTTTTCCATTGCTGGAGGAAGTGTAAAATGGAACAGTCGCTTTGGGAAATCAGAAGTACCTGTTAAAATGCAATGGACTTGGACTCCGCAATCCTAACCCTAAGGACACCTGTACTCTAGAAAAAAATCAGTAAATATTATATCATTAAAAGGCGCGTACAAGAAATTTCATAGCAGTTTTATTCCTAATAGCCAAAAATTTGAGAAACTCATATGTCCAGCAACAGGATAACAAATCAGTCGTGCTTAATGCATGGGGAAAGCTCTCAGACACAAAGTCAGTGAAAAGAAGCGAGACTTCAGGGACACATACTGACAGATAAGATTTGCATAACGTTCAACAGGCAAAACTAACCTCTGGTGGTAAACTCAGAACAGTGGTTACTTCTGGTATGGATGGTGATGGCATGGACTAAGAAGGGGCATGAGGGAAGAAGCTTCTGGGGTCAGGTCGTGCTCTGGGTCCTGCTCCTGGCGGTTGTTACAAAGGTGGAAACACGAAAAACTTCACTGAGCTGTCTACCTAAGGTGTGTGCACTTCCCTATAAATTGTTATAAGCTCCATGTGCTTCCCAGGTGCTTCAGCGGTAAAGAATTCACCTGCCAATGCAGGAAATGCAAGAAACGTGGGTTCAGCCTCTTTTTCAGCTCCCTCGAAGCTGCCGATTCCCTCTGCTGCTGACCCAGAGCTAGAGAAGACACAGGGCCGCCACTGCCCCAGAAAACCCTGTTAGAGGCTATGCTTCTGTGAACGAAAAGAAGGGGCAGCGGTGAGCATGTCGGCCCTGAAGCCCTTGGTGTATGGAGGCCTGGCCTCCATCAAGGTGGAGCGCAGTACCTTTCCAATTGATTTAACCAAGACACGGCTTCAGATTCAAGGCCAGAAGAACGATGCAAACTTTAAAGAAATCAGGTATGGAGGAATGTTGCATGCATTAGTGAGGATAGGCAGAGAGGAAGGCCTGAAAGCACTATATTCGGGGATTGCCCCAGCGATGTTACACCAGGCTTCCTATGGCACCATCAAGATAGGCACCTATCAGAGCTTGAAGTGGTTATTTGTCGAGCGTCCAGAAGATGAAACCCTTCTGATAAATGTGGTCTGTGGGATTCTCTGGAGTCATATCCTCAAGCATTGTTAATCCAACAGATGTTTTGAAGATATGAATGCAAGCTTAAAGCAGCACCCTGCAAGGAGGAATGATAGGCTACTTCATTAACATTTACCAGAAAGAGGGAAAGACAGGACTGTGGAAGGGCATATCCTTACCGCTCAGAGGGCTGCTACTATGGGCTTCGTGGAGCTGCCGGTCTACAGCCTCACCAAGAAGCATCTGATTCTCTCAGGCCTGATGGGAGACACTGTGTATACCCATTTCCTCTCAAGCTTCACCTGTGGGCTGGCAGGAGCCCTGGCCTCAAACCCTGTCAATATGTTGAGAACATGTACAATGAATCAGAGAGTCCTCTGCGATGACAAACGCCCTGGCTACAAAGATACCCTGGATTGCTTGTTACAGACATGGAAGAATGAAGGGTTTTTGCTCCATATAAAGGGTTTTGGCTAAATTGGTTGGGAGTTGGTCCTTGGAATCTTATTTTCTTAGTGACATATGAGCAGTTGAAGAAACTGGATTTGTGACAAGTCAAGACTGCATGAGACATCCACTGAAAAGGCTCACTTCTGAAATAGTGAAGCTTCCTGTCTTTCCCACTGCTTCTCACTGCTTGGCCCACCACAGATTGAGGTGTGAGCAACAGGTGAGGACAGGATTAGCTCAGATTCCTGTGTCCTGGCATCAGACGCTCTGCACCAAACGTTTAACTGTAACATCCAGACACTAGTCCTTACCATTCAAGTGCCCTTCGACATCAAAGATAACAGGAAATGCATGTTTCTTGCTAAAGAAAAATTACATGATCAGCAACTGTGGACCATTTCCTTCAGGAGAAGAGTAACTCCTGGTGCATCTCAGTTCATAGCCAAGACTCCCAGACTGTTCTAAAGAAGCTCTTTGGAACCATGGGATAGAACCTCTGAGACGGTGTTACTGTTCCTGAGCTTTTGGGGGAGCTTTGGCTTCATGTCCACTGAAGAAACTCACACATGGAGACCTGATGTATCCCAAGTATAAACAGAGCAGGATAGAGATCCCTGGAACATTGCACTGCTTTGTAATTTCCTATTTTGGCAGGATTCTTTCACTTTATAATAAGTGACTTTTAAGCCTTTGACCACTCGACCTTTGTGAGGACTTGTTACAAAGTATTACCATCTAAACTCATGATGGTGTGAGAGGTTGGCTCGGAAGGTAGCAACGTCTGTGTTGTGGGGGGGTGTGTTTAAGCAACTTGGGTTCTGTCCTAGGTAATGGTAGTACTGGGTTAGCCAAAAAGTTTGTTCAGGTTGTAAGAGCTTAGGAAAAATCTGAGCAAACTCTTTGGCCAAGTCAGTAATTTGCTCTGTGATGTTAACAGAGTTTCTATCTCCCAATCTGTAAAATGGGGATAATGACATCTATTGATACTGAGTGTCAGGTGAGGAAAACAGTAGCTCCTACTGCTAGACTTATAGGATAAGTATTTTTACATCATGGTGTCATACAGCCATAATTCCAGAATAAATAGATCCTGTGTATGAAGAGTCATTTTATCATGGACTTCTCCCAAGCGAGGTCCTGTGATAAAACTCTTGCGAAAGAAAGAGGCTAACGTTCTATTATGTTTCCCTTCGTGAAACATGGCAAGTGAATCGAAGAGTTGATTTTTCCAGATTTCCTGGGTTTTACTTTAGTTCTGGTCACGTTTGTTAAAATATTTCCTGTCTTGGACTTCCTTATCAGTTTGGATGGAAAATACTTGCTTGAAATTTGAAAAGCAATATTTTTGTATACCTAGAGTCTGATAAGAGGTATAAAATAGCTTCTTTCTTTTCTTTCAAAGACAGGATATCGTTCTTCTTTCTCGTCTTCATCTTACTCTTGCAAAATAGAAAGTGATTCTGAGAGAGTCCCACGTCCTTTATATTTCTAGACGACATCCCTAGGAAAGGAAATATGTTTAACATTCACTTGGGTAACTTTGGTTCTACCCTTAGAGTGTGCTCACTCAGTTGTGTCCAACTCTTAGCCACCCCATGGACTGTAGCCCACCAGGCTCCTCTGTCCATGGGATTCTCCAGGCAAGAATACTGGAGTAGGTTGCCATTTCCTTCTCCAGGGGATCTCCCTGACCCAGGGATTGAACCCATGTCTCTTGTGTCTCCTGCATTGGCAGGCAGATTCTTGACCACTGAGCCACATGGGAAGCCCTATGAGAGTAACATTAAATACCTATTCATTGGGGCTCCAGTACAGTCACCTCTGCAGTATATGCATGCTCCCAGTCTGTCCAGCCCCTGGACTGCTTCCTCCTTTGAAGCAAAATAGAAGGCACACAGATTTTTCTTGGGGATTGGGCAATTTTCCTCCCGATCTCCCTCACCTTGCCTTCTTTATTAATGCTGACTTTGAAAATAAGATTTTGTGAAGCAGGATTTCCATTCCAAAAAGAAGAGCTAAGACAGGAACAGAGGAGGTCAGAGGTGTTGATTGCTTCAAGACTCAGATGGAAATCTAGTTCTCACTGACCAGTTCCAGATGTGACACTAGAGAGCCGAGCCCCTTCAGGCCTCGTCCCTCCTACTGAACCATATCTTTAGAGAGGAGACTTCTCTTCCTACCAGAACATTCCACTGATGTAAGGGCTTTCTACAGAAAGGCTTTCACTTTTGAGTTCCTTGAGTTTAAAGGATGACTTTTTATGAGCCACTCTTTGCTTTTTTTCCCTTAATATAGAAAACATTGTAAGTGTACATATAATTCCTAAAACAGTAGAAGCGAGTTCATTTTGAAGACCATGAAAAGATTGAATGTCATGCAATATTCATTATATAAGTTTTTTCAAATATGTACATGTTCACAGCAGGAAGAAAAGAAAACCAAACCTCCTTGTAAAAGGTTAGCATATTTTTAAGACAAAAATGTTTTTCTTCAGTGCAGACTTATTAAATACCTTATAGAACGAGTCTTAACCTGTTTTGATTTTTTTTTTTTTTTCTGTTTCCTGAAAGAGTAATGCAGTTGTTGAAGCTTCTAACCAAGAAAGAATTTGAAGGACTGGGAGACTTGGTCCCTTTGTCTTCAGGGCTGTGATTATAAATTCTCTCCCCCCTTCCCCTTGGGTATTGTTAAATGTAGCAGAGGGATTTTTAGCTTTTATAACCCAAATGAAGAAAGTGGATTTTTTTGTTTGCTTGTGGATTTGTGTAATCACTGATGGCTAAGTGTTGGCTGATTGTGATATAAAGAACAGCTTCTGTTTTCTGTATTTATTCATGCACCAGAAATAGTGTATATGATTACATAAAGACTATAAAAGTTTTCATAAGCCTTTATATTTTGAGCTCTTTATTTAAACATTGCTGGAAAATGTGGCATAAACCTTGTTTCAGTATTTAATAAACTGTAGTAATATATAATAACCAAAAAAAAAGGAAATGCAAGCTTGATCCCTGGGTTGGGAAGATCCCCTGGAGGAGGGCATGGCAACCCACTCCAGTATTTATACCTGGGAAATCCCAGGGACAGAGGAGCCTGGTGAGCTATGTCCATGGGCCCACAAAGAGTCAAGGACGACAACAACCAACAAGCTCCATAAAAAATAAATGAATGCAAATTAAATACAATGAAAGCATTGGACTAGATGATAGTTAAGGTTTTCCCAACCTTGTAGGATCTCTTCACATCTTGTTCTCTTTGCATCTTTGCTTCACTTTCTCAAGCTCCCCTACTCTAAAAGCTGCAACTATCACTCCACCTGGGGAGTCCAAGCATTTGCAACTTTCCAGCAGAGCTCAGTCAAGTTCATTCCATCAGGATGTACATGTCCTGCATCTCACCCACAGCACAACTTATCCAAAACAAAACACAGCCTCATCCTCCCCCTCAGCACTCTCCAGAGCACGCATCAAGCAGTGTGGCTCCCTGGCTCACACTGAAGAGGAAAATTTTAAATTTTACATAACCTCCTTCTCATTCTGCCTCTATAGCTCAGTTTGCCCCTTACAAAGTCTAGATCACATAGGTCACGTAGTCTCAGAAAAGTGGGGACTTGCAATACTAGGAGCTGGAGTTTGTCTCACTGACCCTTGTCCTGCTCTTTGCAATCGTCCAGCCCCTGCAAACCTGCTTAATCATGCCTGTCCAGGCCAGGCATCCCCCTCCCCATCTTGACTGCTATTCCCGTGCTGGCAAAACCCCTTAGTTTAAACCAGCCTATTAACAGGTAGTGTTGCCCACTACAGTCTGTCTATAAAAACTCTGTAATCCCTTTGTTCAGGGCTCAGAGCTTGGAGCATTAACTCCTCTGGGCCCGCTGGTGTAATAAACCTGAGTTCTCCAACTCTCCAAGTGTGGTGCTTGCTTTCTCGAGTACTTGTTTCTGCAACAACACCGTTTCCCCTTCTCTGGGAACACCCCTAAAGCTCAGGACTGAGTCTCCAGAGAATAAGTCTGTAGCTATGAATCTAACCCATCCCACAGCTCCTGACACTCAGAGGAGGCACCTCTGCTAAGCTGGGCCAGATTCTCTCTCCTGTGAATTTAAAATTTGCACTGAGAGCCTGGGGGTTCCTAAGGCACCGAAGATAATGTCACAGAAGAAAGATCCACAAATCCTCTTCACTCAAGCATCAGAAACTTCCTTCAGTGGTCCCCTTGGGTATTCAGTTCTTCCTTTTGGTTAGAAGGATTCCTACTCTATATTCCTTTTTTAAGATTTTTTTTTTTTTGGACTTGCACTGTTTTTAAAGTCTTTATTGAATTTGAATCAACCATGTTTTGGTTTTTTGGCCTTGAGGCATGTGGGATCTTATATCCCTGACCAAGAATTGGATTCATATCCCCCCTGCATTGGAAGGCAAAATCTTAACTCCTGAACCACCAGGGAAGTCCCCCTACTCTACATTCTTGCATTAAATGTCCTTTTGTATTTTAACTCAGTTCAGTTCAGTCGCTTAGTCATGTGCGACTCTGTAACCCCATGGACCTCAGCACGCTAGGCCTCCCTGTCCATCACCAACTCCTGGAGTTTACTCAAACGCATGTCCATGAGTCAGTGATGCCATCTAACCATCTCATCCTCTGTCGTTCCCTTCTCCTCCTGCCTTCAATCTTTCCCAGCATCAGGGTCTTTTCCAACAAGTCAGTTCTTCACATCAGGTAGCCAAAGTATTGGAGTTTCAACTTCAACATCAGTCCTTCCAATGAACACTCAGGACTGATCTCCTTTAGAATGGACTGGTTGGATCTCCTTGCAGTCCAAGGGACTCCCAAGAGTCTTCTCCAACACCGCAGTTCAAAAGCATCAATTCTTTGGCGCTCAGCTTTCTTTATGGTCCAACTCTCACATCCATACATGACCACTGGAAAAACCATAGCCTTGACTAGATGGTCCTTTGTTGGCAAAGTAATGTCTCTGCTTTTTAATATGCTGTCTAGGTTGTATTTCAACTAGCTAATGCCATTTCCTGTTGCTTGCAATCCAAAGAATTTAACTATATGCCCTTCCCAAAGCCCACCCTGTCCTCTCTAGTGCTCTGTTCTCATGATTTATTCATGACTTTGTCCTCATCTTGTTTACCTAGTCGTCAACTTGGTTTCCTCTCTGTTTCCACTGAATCTTGTCTGACCCATACCTGAAACTTTTCTCAGCTGGTTCTCTCCTTTCCAAGTCTTGAGACTGATGCCTACATCTGGGCCCCTGTTGTTGCTAATCTGAGCTAATCTGATGAAGGTTCCTCTCTGCTCCCCATCCCATCCTTGACCTCTCCAAATAATCATTCACAGTTCTGTTAGACAGAGCTTCCTAAAGCCCAGCTCTGACCAAGCCATTTCCTGTTAATCAACCTTGCCAGCTCCCCATCATATTCTAGAACATGCATGTAGGCTCCGTAGTGTGCCACAAGGCCATTCTCAACAGCTTCAACTTGCCTTGCTAGTCTCAGCTCAGGCTCTGTTATTCCTCCCAAGTCATATGTGTTGCCTTCCAATTGAACATGACACTCACAGGCTCCCAACATGCAAATTCACCCCTCTGGGCCTTTGCTAACTCAGTTCCCTTTGTTTAAATGTCCTACCACAGCCTGCTTGTCCTCACATCTTCCGTGATAGTTGAAACCTCACCTGGTCTTCGAAACCCAGATAAAAGGTAGCATGTATATGAAGCTTGCCCTTCCTGGAGGTCATCATCCAAAGTGCTTTATTCATTCTTCTGTTGTGAGTGTGTAATTCCTGACCCGGAGGGACAGCTATTTGCATCTGTGTATGTCTGTCTCTTCCAGTAGACTTGCTCCTTGTGAGCAGAGACCAGACTTGTTTCCTACTGTAAACTTCCTGCCTACCACAGTCCCTGGCATGGAATCAGTGCTCAGTAAACGGGTGTGGAATTGAATTTTCTAGACCTGCGGTGAAAAACAAATGAAAATGGGAGAGGAGCTGTGTAAGCAGAGGCTCTAGGGGGACACAGCAACCTGAGAGAATGAAAGAACAGGCGCAGAGGGAGAAAATCCTTTGGAAATGTATCTCTCCTCCAGGATAATTTTATGATCAAAGGGGACAAATGCTGCCCAACTAATCTGGCTCCACCCTGGCACGAGAACTAATGGGCGATGAGACAAGGTACAGATGCCAAAGCTGACAACAAAAGCACAGGAGAGAGGCCAGGGATTCCTGTTTCCCTAAGCCTGGCTCTGAAACACCTGGGCCCTGAGGCTAGACGCATCACTTCAGCCCCCACCTGTCCTGACGGGCGGGTTTGCTCTCCTACGCCCAGTGGCATACCAACCAGCTGTTTTAAAAATCAGCAAAATAAAGCAGAAAAGACAAATCCTTCATGGCGTTGCCACTACCCCTGGCAGAGAAATGATGAAGATAAAAGAAAGAATGGGTTGGTTAAGCCAATCTGAATCTCGATAACATGCCCATGAGGCCTAAGACTTCCAGGTGATGGAGAGTCAGCAAGCACAATACCAGTCTACCTGGGAAAGGGGTTACAAAGGGGAAATAAGGAGGGGAGGAGATCGAATGGCTTTTTATAGCCCCTAATATCTCTTCTGACAGCAGCCCTCATGGCTTCCGTGTGCCAGGATGCTGGCAAGATGAATGGATTTTCTTCCTGTTAAATACCATTACCTGGAGCACTGGGAAAAATGAAGAATGGGTTGCAGTCTCACATCCAAGCATCTATCTCTTTTCTTCTAATGAAGGGAAAAAAACTACCAAAACAAAACAAACCCCACATGTCCTCCCCAATCTATCTCCACTTCCTACAACATATATAAATAACTTCAGGGAAAACATGTAGCCCACAGAGCTGCAAAGTTCACCTCCCAACACTCATGCCCAGCACATACAGACGGTGCTGAGGTGGTGAAGTTCAAATCTAGCCCATCAGCATAGTCAGGTCCACACTAGGTCAATAACATACTTGGAGATCCATTAAGTCCCTTTTAAGAGCCTGTTATCTTTAGAGCCCAATAGCGCTTTCCATTAAGAGGCATCACATGGATGCCACTCTGCCACAGGTGCAAATGATTCTGCTTGTTGAAGGGACTCTCAGTTACTTAAGTGATCTGAGGCATCCATGTGCATCACAACAAAGGAAAGAAGCCAAATATCTTTTGTGGTCCCACCTCCAGCAGGGATCATGATCAGAGTCTCAGGACCAGTGGTTCTGAGCCTCAGCTACACGTAGATCAAGAAGAAGCTTAAAAAAAAAAAGAAAAAGAAAAAAAGAAAACCACTGGTGCCTGGGCGAAAAATAATTGGAAAAGAAAATGATTTTTAAAGATTATTTATAGTAGTTTATCAAAACATATACTCAGGGATAAATCTAAAATATGAGCAAAGATCTGTATCTTGAAAGCTATAAATTTCTCACTATTGTGAGAAACGTAGAAATATCTCATGTCAGGTAATGGAAGTATTATGTCAGTTTAAGAAAGCCATAAAATTCAAGGTTGGTATTAAAAATTGATATTTGGCAAAACTAATACAATTATGTAAAGTTTAAAAATAAAATAAAATTAAAAATAAAAATAAAAACAAAAAAACAAAACAAAAAAAAAATCAACTGTATTCTTCTGTATTAGCAGCAGTCAATTGGAAAATGAAATTTTAAAATAATCCTATGTAAATAGCACCAAAAACATAAAATAGTGGGAATAAATCTAGTAAAAGTCATCTAAGCCACCCCCTTGAAAATTACAAAACACTGTGAAATACAGTAAATAAGACCTAAATAAATGGAGATGACCCATATTCAGTTTGGAATACTCAATGTTGTATAATACCCAAATTAATCTGTAGTGTCAATGCATTCTCAATAAAAATCTCAGCAGGCTTACTCTGTGGAAATTGACAAGCTGATTCTAAAATTCATATGGAAATGCAAAGGATCTAAAAAAGCTGAAACAATTTTGAAAAAGAATAAACTTAGAGGTTTTATGCTGACTGATTTCAAGATTTTCCATAGCCTATGTATAGGAATATAGGGGCTTCCCTGGTGGCTCAGACAGTAAAGCATCTGCCTGCAATCCGGGAGACCAGGGTTCGATCCCTGGGTTGGGAAGATCCCCTGGAAAAGGAAATGGCAACCCACTCCAGTACTCTCGCCTGGAAAATTCCAGGGGTAGAGGAGCCTTGTAGGCTACAGTCCATGGGGTTGCAAAGAGTCAGACAAGACTGAGTGACTTCACTTCACTTCATAGGTATACAGGTCAATGCACCAAAAGGGCAAATCCAGAAAGAGACGCAGAAATATGTGGTCAGTTGATTTTTCAAACAAAGGTAAAAACATAATTTAATAGAGAAAGGATAGTCTTTTCATAAATGGTTTGGGATAATTGAATGTTCATAGAAAAAAATAAACCATGGCCTGTTCCTCACACCGTATACAACTTTGACTTGGAATTAATCACAGACCTAAGCATAAAAGTTAAACTACAAAACATCTGGAAGAAAATTTAGGACAAAAACCTTTGTTTGGGGGGTAAAGATTCCATACGACACAGAAAGCGTGAATCTCAAAAAATTGGCAAATTAAACATTATCAAGATTTTTAACTTCTGCTCTTTGACACAGCTAAGAAAATGACAAGGCAAGCTACAGAAGGAAATATTTGGTGTGTGTGTGCTCATGGCCATTTTCTGAGTAAATTTCCATAGCTCTCCATCTGGCTCTTCCCGAGGCCAGTGATCCACACTCCAAATCGCAGAATTTCAGAGGGAACATGGGCCATCATCTCACCCAATTGTCTTCTAAATTAGAATCCTGAGACCTAGAGTTCATTGAAAGTAAAACCGGTACTTGAAAACAAGGCTCCTAAATTCTGGCCCATTACTGTTTCACCAGAAGATTTGAATTCTTTTTTAACATTCTTTAATTGCAGTAAAATACACATAACATAAAATTTACCCTCTTAACCATTTGTAAATGTACAGTTCAGTGGTATTAAGTGCATTCACATTGTTGTGAATTATCACAACATCATCACACATTATCACCACCATCCGTTTCCAGAATCTCCTTCATCTTGTAAAACTGAAACCATGGACTCCTTCCCCCTGTGTCCCTAGCAAGTATAGTTCAGCTGTCTGTCTCTATGGATCCGAGTGCTCTAAGTCCTCATATAAAAGGAATCATACAACATTTCTCTTTTTCTGGACTCACTTGGTTCACTTAGCATAATGTCTGTAGGGTTCATCTATACTGTAGCACATGCCAGGATTGCCTGCCTTTTCAGGGATGAATGATATTCTGTTTCATAAGTAGAGAACACATTCTGTTTATACATCCACGTATTGATGGACACTTGGGCTGCTGCCATGTTTTGGCTATTGTATATAAAGTTGCTGTGAATATGGGTACAAAAAAGTTAAAAATAGATTACCAGGTCATCCATAAATTCCACTTCTGGGCACTTTGGAGCAACTTCTATACTGTTTTCTGCAGTGGCATTTTACATTCCCACAAACAGGGCATGTGGGTCTAGTTTCTCTACATTCTCACCAACACTTGTTATTTTGGTTGTATGGTAGCCATTCTAATGTGTGTGAGGTGGTTTGGAGTTGCATTTTGTTGTTGCTGTTGTTGTTTATTGTTGAGTTGTCAGAGTTCTTTATATATTCTGAATACTAACCCCATCAAATATATAATTCACAAATACTTTCTCCCATTTCATAGGTTACCTTTTCATTCTGTTGATTGTGTCCTTTGGTGCAGAGAACACAGGTTCATTTTGCAAGAAGACTTCATGAGATTTGGAGAGGTGGGGGTGGAAGGCAGAATATAGACAACATGCAATTTTTACTCTGCAGAGCTGGGTTTCCCTGGTGGCTCAGATGGTAAAGAATTGGCCTGCAATGCAGGAGACCCAGGTTCAATCCCTGGGTTGGGAAGATCCCCTGGAAAAGGGAATGGCTACCCATGCCAGTATTCTTACCTGGAGAATGCCATGGACAGAGGAACCTGGCAGGCTATAGTCCATAGGGTCACAAAAGAGTCAGAGATGACTGAGCAACTAACACTTCCACTTTTTTTCACTTTACTCTGCAGAGTTAAATAGTACAAACATATATCAAATAGAATTCTGCTTCTAACATGGAGGCCAAGGTAAGGGTGAAAGCACCAAGGAATGAACACCATTAACAGCAGCCCCGAGGCCTTTGTCACAGTATTTTCAGCTAAACCCTCTGATTCTTGAGTGCTAACTCTGTACTGAAATCTGGGCTAGCAAAACCCAGGGTACCTGTCCTCAGGGATCTCACGATCAAGTTGTAGAGATAAAAAACAAATGCCACACACACACACACAAAATAAGTGAGGTGCCAAAACAAACAAATAAAAAAAAAGATATCCAAAGCGGGGAAAAAAACAAGCAATGCCACAACCTTGAGGGAACTACATCCTAAAAATACAGTGGATCTGTTAAAGCACACAACCCGATGATCAGATTGGACTTATAACGATATTAAACAGGGTGCACTGAGGAGGAGAGGAGGTGGCAGTGAGACTTGGAAAAGGTGGTGAATTTAAAACCACTGCAAGAGTTCAAGGAAGATGATCCAAGACCTGTAACTCTTCCAAGAGCAGTAGAGAGGGTGGAAAAAAGGATTCAAGAGAAATGGACAGGATTTCATAACAGAATGGAATAAAGGGGAGAATATAAAACAATGCCTGCATTTTGGGCTTAGTTTGTTTACTGGCTGCCACAAGCCAAGACAAAGAACATAGGCAGTGGAACTGATGCGAAGAAAAGATGGAGAGACTGATTTTGGTCCTTTGGTCATACAGGACATACAGGGAGAGATGCACAATGGGCGGTTAGAAACAGGGATCTGGAGCTAAGGAAAGAAAAATAAATCAGAAAAATAACATTGGTAGTGAAAGATATGAGAGAGGGTAAGCTATTGGAGAAAGCAATGGCAACCCACTCCAGTACTCTTGCCTGGAAAATCCCATGGACGGAGGAACCTGGTAGGCTGCAGTCCATGGGGTCGCACAGAGTCGGACACGACTGAAGCGACTTAGCAGCAGCAGCAGCAAGCTACTGGAAGAGGCTGGTTTGAATGAAAAGAAAGGAAAGCTGAGAAAAGAACCTACATTTAAAACAGGGATGAGGGAGGAAGATGAGGCCCCCAATTAGGGAGACTTTGAATTTGAATGGTCAAGTGTTCACTCAAAATGTGCCAACGTTTAGTCAAAACGATTAGACCGTGGATTGAGCAGCAGGACCCTTGAGGCCAAGCCTTTCTGGGAAACAGTGAACTAGAATTTCCTTTATACTTTCTGTAAAGGTAGAAGATTCAGAAGTTCCAATTCTTCAGCTGCTATAGGGATTTTGTGAACATGAATCAAGTTTCACGAATCTTTTTGGAGAAGGGCCAACATGTGATGGATATGAGTGATCCTAGGAGACAGAAGCCCAGAGGACTCCCAACTGTCTACATTTGAGTACAAGACCCAGGAGACTCTTAAACACAGAAGTGTTTCCCCTTCGATTCAGGATCAATACTCACTTTTCCTCATGGGCCAGATTTCTGTGTATTTGTATTAAAAAGGAAGAAAACTCAGCCCTGAGAATTGTGATTCACCTAAGTGTGAGCTCTGAAGCTTTGGAATCATGACTAGGAAATTGCCATCTCACACATCTTTCGGCTCAATCACCAAGGCCACGCAGAGTCAGCGTTATCGAGCAAAGTGATGACACCTGATGGCCTGTAAAGTGTTATATGATTCAAAGTGTGTCCTGCAATCTGTTATTTTATTTCCTGAATCAGAGAGCAACCTGGTTAAAGTTTTTAGAAAGGGACAAGCAGGCCATTTTTCAAATGAATGACAGGGCTTCTCTTCCGAACAACTCAATTAAGAGGGTCAGGGGAACGAACGGGAAAAGCGATGAAGGTGAAACCCTCCTTGGTCCTGATCCAGGTCCTTGAAGATACTGAGAAACCCTCACGCACACATCACCATGACCAATCTGTCAGAAACACCAGAAGCTGACATGGGCAGGATAGATGGGCTTCCAAAAAGAAAAACAGTAATAACAATCTCACACTTTATAAATTTGGAGTTATGTTTTCAAGGAATAACACGTAGAGGTGATTATCTCACGGAAAAAATGCACATGGCACATAGCTGGCCAGACTGGCATTGACATGCATATGATGCAGGCTTACATATTTATTTGCAAAACACAATGTAATAGAAATGGACATCATACTTTGCATTTATATGGCAACTATTTCTCCAAGGACCTCAAAGGATTCTGCAGCAGTTACTGGATTCATCCTTGTTACACGCTTGTAAAATGAAGGCGAGGCAAGGATCACTCATCCCATTTTATTAAAGAGGAAGCAGATGTCCCAAGAGGATACATGAGCTGGCCAAGGGCATACTATGACTCATTTGTTTGCTCAGAACCATGTAGGGACTGAAATTAGTCCCAAATTGTCCTTGTGCTTGCTAATTTTTCCTATAAACTTCTGAAAAGGAAGTGATTCTGTTTCTCAGCCTTATGTTTGCGATTCAGGCCATCAAATGGACAGTGGGGGATGAACTGGGGAAGGGAAGAGGTCAATAAGCGTGCGGCATTTCTCTTTTTCCCTTCAGTGGCCTGCTGCTGGCAGTGTTCTTAAGGACAGATCCAGGGCTCTCGACAACAAAGAGGGGGAAACTTTCCTGCTGTCGTGGCTCCACAACAGCTAACACGGAATGACCGCCCACAATGCACAGTTTTAGTGTCCACTCCAGTGCATTTTGTCATTTATCTTCCAACTACTATGTGAGGTATTGTTTCCTTATAAAGATGAGAAGGAGGCTCAGAGAGATGGGATGACCTGCCCGTGGTCCTCTAACAAGTTCGGGCTCTGGATGTGAGTATGGTTGTATTCCTTTCAACAGCTGTGCACCTCCACTTTGTTACACTGACAAGACTTCACTAGGCAGGCACACAACAGAAGTCTTAGAGTCACAGCCTAGAGGCATTTAAGAAAGCTAGAGCCAACCTGGGGCTCCACCCCCTCCCACAGATATTCCAAATAGCAGAGCAGGGTGAGTGCTGATGTCACTCCGTTCTCTCTGGACAGATCCACTGGAAATGGCTTAGCTGTCAAGTCACTATGTGTCCAGGATAGTTGAGGCCTCCTTGGTACCAGATTCACACCTGTGTCTGCCCCAGACCTGAGCTAGTAGCGGAGCAGGCTGACTTCTATGAACAGGGGAAGGACGGGAAGGTGATACCCTGGAGGCTGCCCCAGTGCACCCTCTTCCCACCCACTCTGAGCACTGCTCTTTGGCACTTGAGAGTTCTGACCACCACTGGGCAGCGTGAGTAGGCCTGTCTTTCAGGGGCCTAACATTCTTCACATAGAGAGAAACCAAGGTTCAGACTTGTCCCAAGTTACCGAGGAAATCAGAAAGTAAGAAAGTACTAAGGATCATTTTCTCTGATGTTCTAATGTAGGATTTGGTCCCTAGAACAAGATATTACAAGTGGTAGAAAAAAGCCAGCCTCTGGTAATAAGGGTTGGAAAAAAGAGGACCAGTGGCTTTAGTGGGTACCTTACTCTGCTTTACATACTTCATATGCATCATCTCATTTATCCCCACAACTCAAAGGCATAGGCATTCTTATCCCCATTCTACAGATAAGGAAAGAGAAGCTCAGAGTTTAAATAGCAGAGCAAATATGTAACAAAACCTGGATTTCAAACGTGTATCTGTGAGGCTCGTGCCCTTTCCATTAAGCCTCACTAGCTTTGCCTGGGAAATCCCATGGACAGAGGAGCCTGTCCATGGGGTCGCAAGAGAGTCAGACACAGCTTAGCAACTAAACAACAACAGTCTCAGGAGTTTGATGTTGTGCCCTTCCCCTGATGACACAATCGCAACGGTAGCTGGGAAGGTTCCAGCCCATCACTGGAGCAAAGACGCGAGTCACAGATGCAGACAAGGCCAAGTGCAGGTGAGACGCCTTCTTCGAGAGGCACTGCAGTCATGGATGCAAGTCACAGAGGTAATCCTAAAATTCTGGCAGTTACAAAAACTGAGTTTAAAAAAAAGATTGTTGTTAGTTAAATATATGTTTCATCTAAAGCAATACATCTGATAAATTATCATTTCAACATGTAACCAATATAAAAATAACAATGATACAGCACATATTCTTTTTCTATTGTTCAGTTCAGTTCAGTTCAGTCGCTCAGTCGTGTCTGACTTTTTGCAACCCCATGAATCGCAGCACGCCAGGCCTCCCTGTCCATCACCAACTCCCGGAGTTCACTCAGACTCACGTCCATCGAGTCCGTGATGCCATCCAGCCATCTCATCCTCTGTCGTCCCCTTCTCCTCCTGCCTCCAATCCCTCCCAGCATCAGAGTCTTTTCAAATGAGTCAACTCTTCGCATGAGGTGGCCAAAGTACTGGAGTTTCGGCTTTAGCATCATTCCTTCCAAAGAAATCCCAGGGCTGCTCTCCTTCAGAATGGACTGGTTGGATCTCCTTGCAGTCCAAGGGACTCTCAAGAGTCTTCTCCAACACCACAGTTCAAAAGCATCAATTCTTCGACGCTCAGCTTTCTTCACAGTCCAACTCTCACATCCATACATGACCACAGGAAAAACCATAGCCTTGACTAGATGAGGAAAAACCATAGCCTTGACTAGATGAGGAAAAACCATAGCCTTGACTAGACGAGGAAAAACCATAGCCTTGACTAGACGAAACTTTGTTGGCAGAGTAATGTCTCTGCTTTTGAATATGCTATCTAGGTTGGTCATAACTTCCTTCCAAGGAGCAAGCGTCTTTTAATTTCATGGCTGCAGTCACCATCTGTAGTGATTTTGGAGCCCAGAAAAATAAAGTCTGACACTGTTTCCACTGTTTCCCCATCTATTTCCCATGAAGTGATGGGACCGGATGCCATGATCTTCATTTTCTGAATGTTGAGCTTTAAGCCAACTTTTTCACTCTCCACTTTCACTTTCATCAAGAGGCTTTTTAGTTTCTCTTCACTTTCTGCCATAAGGGTGGTGTCATCTGCATATCTGAGGTTATTGATATTTCTCCTGGCAATCTTGATTCCAGCTTGTGTTTCTTCCAGTCCAGCATTTCTCATAATGTACTCTGCATAGAAGTTAAATAAGCAGGGTGACAATATAAGCCTTGATGTACTCCTTTTCCTATTTGGAACCAGTCTGTTGTTCCATGTCCAGTTTTCTGTTGTTAGGTCCCTGAAATCTATAGTGTGTTTTATACTTGGAACACATCCCCAGTTTGGAGAAGCCACATTTCAAGTGCTCAAGACACACGTGTGGTTAGTGGCTACCATATCAGACAGCATGGGTCTAGAAGAAAATTGCATGGATGGAGGCTTGGAATGCTTGGATTGAGGTCCTAATTCTGAAAAACTACCAAGGCCACTTTAATGGTTGAGAACCTAGACCCTGGAAACAGACTCGCCTGGCTTTGAATGCCAGCTGCACCACAAGCCAGCTGCATGTCCTTGGGCAAGAAACTTAGCCTCCGTTGCCTCAGTTTTCTCATCTGTAACACGGAGATAGCAACAATATCTACCTCGTAGAGTCTGTGAGGGTGAAATGTGGAATCCTTGTAAGTGACAGGGATAGGCAGAGAGTAAACAATGCAAAGGCACCGGCTATTATTTTTGTTTTTATTATTATTATTTTCACTGGGACTCAGTTTCCTAACCTGTAAAATAAGGATGTTGGAGACACAGGATGTTGCAATCCTTTCTTGCTATGTTGTTTAATGCAAACTGGGCTGGGAATCCAATGCTGTGTCTGGTCTCTGAGCATCAGTTCAGAAGCAGGCACTGGGGAGGGAATCAAGTCCAGCCTGGCCCTATAGAGGAGGCTTGTAAAATATGCCTATGGCTTGTGGGAGGGGAAGGTGGAGGCAGGTGGAAGGACTCGCCAGCTCTTTTGTCATCAGGGGTAGAACGTGCTCCCTCCATCCTGGGCTCATGCTGACTCACTCCCTGGACACACTCCACACGCTCACAGGGTGTCCTCCATGGACTTACCACGTCCCCAGTTACAATCCCTCAGCAATGTGAACCTCTGAACTAGAAGAAATTCAAGCTGGGCTTGCGGTTTGGAGTAAAACCCATCCTTTCTCAAGTGCCTCCAGCACCAGCTAAGAGAAGAGAATCCCCTAGGGGATGGTGACCCCCAAAGCTTTGCACACCAGCTGTCCTTGGGGCTGAGAGATGAATGGGAAGCTGGGTGGTCAAAAGGCCAAACACTTGAAAAGCTGTGAATGAAGATGCCAAAATCATAGCAGTAGCTGTCCCAAGGGCCGCTGCTCAGAGAATCCTAGCTGTCTGGCTTCTTTCCCCTAGAGACCAAACTGATGAGTTTTAGAAATTCAAGGTAGAAACAGCCCTGTAGGTCAGGCACCTCCTCCCCAGGGAAACTGGCAGGGGAGGGCGCATCCCCACTCTCCTCTCCAGGGATCGTGCCAGCCCCTCTTGGAGGGACTCGGAGGCTGGCACCTCTCCTACTTCTCCTGGGGGCAGAAATCTGCGGCTTAAACATCTCGGTATCAGAAATCCATCCTTCCCAGGATACCAAAGAGAAGGGCTGCTCACCTCAGAGATAGAAGCACATCAACCAAAGCACAGCCCTCCTGCTGAGCAGCGGTTTCCAGATAGCTGTTCCTGTAGATTTGCAGAGAGCTGCATTCTCCCACATTGGCAAGAGAGACACCAAAGACTCAGGGGTCACAGGCCCACCCATGATTGGGGAGTCAAACACAATCCCAGGGCAGCGTGTGCGTGTGTGCAAAGCTGCTTCAGTCATAACTGACTCTTTGCAACTCTATGGACTGTAGCCCACCAGGCTCCTCTGTCTATGGGATTCTCCAGGCAAGAATGCTGGAGTGGGTTGCCATTCCCTTCCCCAGGGGATCTCTCCAACCTAGGGATCAAGCCAGCATCTCTTTTGTCTCCTGCATAGGCAGGTGGGTTCTTTACCACTAGGGCCGCCTGGGAAGCACAAAAACACTATTCCCAGCCCCAGAGGAGGCAAGAATAGGACTCAGAGACCCTCACACTGTAACAACTTTGGCTCCTGGGAGCACCGGGTCCTGAGTCCTCTTTCTTCTCTGAGCTGGACTGAAGGGATGTTTGCACACCTCCCAACACATGGACTGAATCTGACATATTTCAGTATGCTGGGCTGGTTGAGTGCCCTCGACACCCATTGTTAAGGGGCCATGTTCTTCCTTTGAGACCTGCTGAGAGAGGCTTAGCGGCTGAGCTGCACCTGTTAAGAGCCCCCAGAATCCCACCATCTAAATCAGAGAGGCTGGTTCTGGGCCACAGAAATGGAGCTGCCACCAGGCCTGTATCATCAGTACCACCATCTCACACCCATCAACCTGGACCCAACTGTAGCTTCTCCCAGAAGAGCCAGACAGACAACGCTTCTTTTTTATTTTTATTTTTTAAAATATTCATTCCTTTATTTGGCTGTGCCGGATCTTAGTGACAGCATGCAGGATCTTTAGTTGCAGCGTGTGAACTCTTAGTTGCAGGATGTGGGAGCTAGTTCCTTGACCAGGGATCGAACCCTGTATCGGAAGCATGCGGTCTTAGCCACTGGACAGAGCTTCTTAACTGCGGCGGTCAAACAACATGACCCCAACCCAAGTTGGTCCCAAAGGGAGTTTCCTGTCTGCCCCGTGAAAGGAAATGAAGATCCTACAGGACTTGGACCAGAGAACTGGAACGTGGAGATGGACCACACAGGAGTTTTCCACTCGACGAGAAGAGCAAGTTTTCTGCTCCAAGGTCACCTGTGGCCGCAGCTTCGGTGCCTCTCCAGGCCTGTTCTCCCACTCATTAGTTAAATGTGCCAACGCAAGAAAAGAAATCAAGGGCTGCTTAGCTTTCCCCACTGGCCCTGTCAATCGTTCCAACGAAGACAATTCCTGCCACACAGTCAAGAAATGGGCCCCCGTGGGCCCAGGAACAGCTCCATCCCCACAAATGTATTTACACAGCACAGTGCTTGTTCTTCACGTTTCGCCAGGAGCCCTCCTCTCCTGAGTGCCTCCGGGAGGTTTTACACCTGAGAAGGCTCTTGGCTGCTGCTCTGCGCACATCCCTCCCGGACCATCAGAACAGACAGACAGTCTGGCTGTGTGGAGATGCCGCCTCCCCCAGCAGGCCGTCTCTGCTGCTGACAGAAGGTTCTCCAGCCGGCGGGGGTGGGCTGGGCCAGGCGGGCTCCTGCAGAACGTGTCTCAGTACTCCATGCTCCCTGTCTCAGGCTGCTTCCTCAGCTGTCTGAGATGCTGTCCTCAAGGTGGAGAGAGAAGATGAAAGCTCAGGTTACAACAAGGACTTTGTAGAGGGAAAGAGTGAATGAAGGGAGAGCTACTCTGGGTGGGCTCTGCACCACCCATCACTGACCTTGGGGCCTGGGGGCTTCCCAAGTGGTGCTAGCGGTAAAGAACCCGCCTGCCAATGCAGGGGACTTAAGAGACATGGGTTCGATCCTTGGGTCAGGAAGATCACCTGGAGGAGGAAATGGCAACCCACTCCAGTATACGTGCCTGGAAAATTCCATGAACAGAGATGCCTGACGGGCTACAGTCCATGGGGTCACAAAGAGTCAGACATGACTGAAGCGACTTAGCACACACATGGGTTTAGGGATTAAATTCCTTCTCCTCTCTCTGATTAGAGCAGACCTGATCAACACGGGTGTCAACCTGTGAACCAATGTGCAAATGAAATTGTGTCTCTTTTGCTCCAAACCCTCCAAAGATGGCCCATTTCTTGCACAAGAAAAGCTAAAGTCCTTCCCACTGAACTGTGAGGCCCTAGAGACTTTAGCTTCCCTCTCCTTCTCCCCATCCCCCTCACTCAACTCTGTCCCTACCACAACAGCCTCCTTGGTGCTGCTCACACACGCCAGGCTCACTTCTTCCTCAGGGTCTTGGCACTTGCTGTCCTCTTACCTGGACCCCTCTTTCCTTGAGTAGCCAACTGGCTCCTTCCTCACTTCCTGCAAGGCTTTGTTTAAAATATTATTCTCTCAAAAAAAAAAATTTATTCTCTCAACAAAGCCTGTACTGACCACTCCATTTACAACTGTACACACCTTGGCACACCAACCGTTACCCCACCTTCTCACCGTGCACTTCATTTATTTATTATTTGTCACGTCACCGCACTATTCACTGATTTCTTGTGTTTATCTGTTTATGTACATGGGGAGGGCTGGGACTTTGGGTCTGTTTTTTTCACAGTTACACCCTCAGCACCTAGAACAGCGCCTGACCCACATACCAAATGCCTCATAAATGTTTGTTGACTAAATGTACATGTTGATGGAGTCCTATCTTGGGGCAAATTAGACTTGCCAATTAGAAAAAGTGGTTGACAGGAAAGGAATAGGATAAGAGTCCAAAGCAACCAGCAGTAAAGACAGAAGCATTGGTGTCAAGTCGGATCAAGAAAATGGAAATTTTGAGAGAGGAGAGAAAATGAATGGTATAAATTCATGCTACATATTTCCCAGCCAGGTGAGTAGATGCACTCTCTACCTGCTTGGAGGTAAGTGTTACCATCCCATTCAGTGGGTGGGGAAACTCCCAGGAATGGTGAGTCCAGTATCTCATGTGGTCCTTCCTAAATGACATAGAACTTGGCTGTGGCTCAAAGTCCAGCAGCCAAAAATAAAGAAGGCTTGTTTTCCAAACCAGCCACCACTGTGGTGATAGCCTATATTCTTCCACCTGCAACTTGCTATTGACTGGGTTCTTTAGCTCCTTTTATGCTGTGCAGTTTTCAAAGTAATCTTTAACCTATGGGTAGGCCCTTTTCAAAAGAAGACCACCATGCTGTTGAAGGGGGCTTCCCTGGTAGCTTAGCTGGTAAAGAATCCGCCTGCAATGTGGGAAACCCAGGTTCAATCCCTGGGTTGGGAAGATCCCCTAGAGGAGGGCAAGGCTACCCACTCCAGTATTTGGGCCTGGAGAATTCCAGGGACAGAGGAGCCTGGCAAGCTATAGTCCATGGGGTTGCAAAGAGTCAGACATGACTGAGCATCTAAGCACATGCTGTTGAAAGCAGGAGAAGGGACATAATATGAAAGTGAATGGTCGGGTCCAGGCGATGTTCCCTTGCACATATATGCCCCAATACCCACAGTGAAGGGATGTCCAGGTGACAATAGAAACAATTCTCTGTCCTTAAAACAGCTGGAAATGGTCTTTTCCTCTCCCACTGAATAATTTGGAAGTGATTTTGAAAATGCAATACAAGGAGGGCAGTCTTTTTTCTTCCTTCTCACCTTAAAAGTACACACTGCTTCCCAGAGCCTGATTAATGTTAAATATGACCTTTTGCAAAGTTTCTTGGCAGGTTAATTTATGATCCTTCCAGATTCTAATGTATCAGGCAGTGGCTGTTTATGTGTTTGACAAAGTGTACTTTGTCCAGAGTTGATATGTTTTACCAGATCTTCTGTAGCTCACTCCCCCTTTCTCTCTCTTGCTCTTTCCATCTCTCTTCTAGTCTAACTTTGGGTATTTAATCAACCTTACTGGGAAGAAAACATGAATGTATTTATGAATTCTCAGTCCCTGAGTTGCCATGCACACTGTATTAGCTTATTACCATGTCTCCAAGATAATTCTTCCCTCTCATCTCATTACACCTGTGCTTTCGAGTTCAGGGAGATCTCAGCCCAACCAAAATTAGTTTTAATGTTTGGTTTGCTCCAAGAGCTGCTTTGAGGGTCTCTGTCTTGAACAGGTGTATCCATTCCTTACATCCTTATTGCCTTTGCCTTTGTTCTTCTCGGTCTCAGAAAGAGAAATCTAGTGAATTAGATGGGAGCCTCACGAGGTTGGTTCAGCCCAAGAATATAACTAAGCTTAATGAGCATGTAGATACGTTCACGTGTACCAGGAGTGGATGGGACCCGGGAGCCACTCCATCCTTAGAAGGTGTGCCAGGGATGTCAACCCCGACTTACATGGAAGTTTCAGGATATCAGAGGTTTTAGCCTTCCCTCTTCAGAGCATAGAACAGTGCTCAGCACACAGTAGGTATCTGACTTTTGTTGAAAGAAAGAAGTTAAGGTAGCAAGGGAGCAAAGAGAGCAAGAAGACCACATGCTATAATACAAAGACCCCCAAGCCCTTTGTCAGAGGGGTGGGGACAAGAGTTTGGGCCCATAAGGCAAGTTTCAGATTTTTGTGGTGGAGACCCAGGGAGCAAGATGCCAGCACCTCCTTAGCTGTCACCACCTAAGAACCTACAGATGCTCAGAACCTACACCTTCCCCCCAATCTGCAGCTCCCTCTAAGCTCTCAAAGCAGGCTTCTGTATTATATTTGGACCGGCATTTCTGAACACATCATGGATGTCTTTACCACAACAGTGAAGACAGGAAGGAGCAAAAGGATCATGGAGCTACATCAAAGGCCCAGATGAAGCAAGAGGATGTGGATTGTGGGATTTCTCCAGAAATATCCTGCTGCCTGGATAAAGAGCAAGAGAAAGGGGATGGTTGAGTTTGTCCGAAGTCAAGAGTTAGCCAAATAACTGCAACATAGGGTCAAGAGGACAAGGAGTGGGTGAGGTCTGATTGATCATAGGTCCAGGCCGCACAGAGGGGGCAGAAGCCAAGGGTTCATGACGTCTGATATCTTTTGGTCCACACATTTTGGGGTGGTACAAATCTTGGGCTTCCCTGATAGCTCAGACAGTAAAGAATTTGCCTGCAATGCAGGAGACCCAGATTCAATCCCTGGGTCAAGAAGATCCCCTGGAGAAAGGAATGGCATCCCATGCCAGTATTCTTGCCTGGAGAATTCTATGGAAAGAGGAGCCTGCTGCTGCTGCTAAGTCACTTCAGTCATGTCCGACTCTGTGCGACCCCACAGACAGCAGCCCACCAGACTCCCCTGTCCCTGGGATTCTCCAGGTAAGAACTGGTGGGCTGCAAAGAGTCAGACACGACTGAGCGACTAATACACACTCACACAAATACACACATACAAATCTTGGATGGGATCATTTATTTTCTAGCCATCTTGGCATCAGTTACATACACTCAACTTTTTGTCCTCCCAAGGAGGACATAGAATAGAGTTGAGCAGAGCTTCCATTCACACTACGCAACTTTGGAGGCTGCTTACGTGGTGTGACAGTGGCTTTCCAGGACCCTAGAGCCCATGAACCTCACTTGTGAGAAAAAGAGACAGATATCACCTCTGTTGTGTGATTTGAAGGACAAGGGGAAGGCTGCGGGGACTCCCTGCCCCAAGCCTTCTGACAGCCTGCCCCAGTGCCTGAAATTTCCTTATTCACTGCTAAAGTTTACTGTACAGAAATACTAATAGAGTGCAAATTTTATCTGAAGGGAGTCATGCAGCTGAGATGGTATGAAAAGTTGAGAATGAGACCAAGCTGGGTTTAGATCCAGTGTGATCTAAACCCAGCTCTCTCTATAGCACTGTGATACATGGCAAATTGCTTAGAATCCAAAAGACCCTCTGTTCTTATTTCTAAAAATGTGAATTCAATCAACCTTGTAGGGCTATAGCAAGGATGGACGGGCAGGTAGAGAGCAATTAGCATGGTGGCTGACACACAGTGAGGACTCAAAGTGCATTTGCTCTTATTATCTTTATCACTGCGAAGGTATGGTGGGAAAGCACTGGACGAGTCAGGAGCCATGGTTTCCAGTCCCTTATTTTTCCACTGATGAACTCCATGAACTTTTTAGGGTCACTTTACTCCTCTAGGCTCAGTTTCCAGAGAAACTTGAGTGGATTCATTCATTCAACATTGGTACTGAGCTCCTGATATGTGGCAGGTACTGTTCATCAGCTAGATGATCAATAAATGAATAAACAGGTATATGATGCTCTCTTTTGCCAAGAGAACACATTGGTCATAGCAAACACCCTCTTCCAACAACACAAGAGAAGAGTCTACACATGGACATCATCAGATGGTCAATACTGAAATCAGATTGCTTACATTCTTTGCAGCCAAAGATAGAGAAACTCTATACAGTCAGCAAAAACAAGACCAGGAGTTGACTGTGGCTTAGATCATGAACTCCTTATCACCAAATTCGGACTTAAATTGAAAAAAGTAGGGAAAACCACTAGACCATTTTATCATGCGTGCATGCATGCATGCATTGGAGAATGAAATGGGAACCCACTCCAGTATTCTTGCCTGGAGAATCCCAGGGACAGAGGAGCCTGGTGGGCTGCCATCTGTGATGTTGCACAGAGTCAGACACGACTGACGTGACTTAGCAGCAGCAGCAGCATTCAGGTATGACCTAAATCAAATCCCTTAGGTTTATACAGTGGAAGTCACAAACAGGTTCAAGAGATTAGATCTGATAGAGTAACTGATGGATGGAGGTTTGTAACACTATACAGGAGGGAGGGATCAAGACCATCCTCAAGAAAAAGAAATACAAAAAGTCAAAATGGTTGTCTGAGGAGGCCTTACAAATAGCTGAGAAAAGAAGAGAAGTGAAAGGCAAAGGAGAAAAGAAAAGATACACCCGTTTGAATGCAGAGTTCCAAAAAATAGCAAGGAGAGATAAGAACGCCTTTCTAAGTGATCAATGCAAAGAAATAGAGGAATACAATAGAATAGGAAAGACTAGAGATCTCTTCAAGAAATTTAGAGATACCAAGGGAACATTTCATGCAAAGATGAGCACAATAAAGGACAGAAACAGTATGGACCTAACAGAAGCAGAAGATATTAAGAAGAGGTGGCAAGAATACACAGAAGAACTGTACAAAAAAAAATCTTCATGACCCAGATAACCACGATGGTGTGACCACTCACCTACAGCCAGACGTCCAGGAGTGCAAAATCAAGTGGGCCTTAGGAAGCATCACTATGAACAAAGATAGTGGAGATGATGGAATTCCAGTTGAGCTATTTCAAATCCTAAAAGATGACACTGTGAATGTGCTGCAGTCAATATGCCAGCAAATTTGGAAAACTCAGCAGTGGCCACAGGACTGGAAAAAGTCAGTTTTCATTCCAATCCCAAAGAAAGGCAATGCCAAAGAATGCTCAAACTACCACACAATTGCACTCATCTCACATGCTAGCAAAGTAATGCTCAAAATTCTCCAAGCCAGGCTTCAACAGTAAGTGAACCAAGAACTTCCAGATGTTTAAGCTGGATTTAGAAAAGGCAGAGGAACCAGAGATCAAATTGCCAACATCTGCTGGATCATAGAAAAAGCAAGAGAATTACAGAAAAACATCTACTTCTGCTTTATTGACTATGCCAAAGCCTTTGACTGTATGGATCACAACAAATTGTGGAAGATTCTTAAAGAGATGGGAATGCCAGACCACTTTACCTGCCTCTTGAGAAATCTGTATGCAGGTCAAGAAGCAACAGTTAGAACTAGACATGGAACAACGGACTGGTTCCAAATAGGAAAAGGAGTAGGTCAAGCTATATATTGTTGCCCTAGTTATTTAACTTCTATGCAAAGTACATCATGGGAAATGTTGGGCTGGATGAAGCACAAGCTGGAATCAAGATTACCAGGAGAAATATCATTAACCTCAGATATGCAGATAACACCACCCTTATGGAAGAAAGCAAAGAGGAACTAAAGAGCCTCTTGATGAAAGTGAAAGAGGAGAGTGAAATAGTTGGCTTAAAACTCAACATTCAAAAAACTAAGTTCATGGCATCTGGTCCCATCACTTCATGGCAGGTAGGTGGGAAAACAATGGAAACAGTGAGAGACTTTATTTTGGGGGGCTCCAAAATCACTGCTGATGGTGACTGCAGCCATGAAATTAAAAGACACTTACTCCTTGGAAGGAAAGTTATGACCAAGCTAGATACCATATTAAAAAGAAGAGACATTACTTTGTCAACAAAGGTCCGTCTAGTCAAGGCTATGGTTTTTCCAGTGGTTATGTATGGATGTGAGAGTTGGACTATAAAGAAAGCTGAGCACCAAAGAATTGATGCTTTTAACTGTGGTGTTAGAGAAGACTCTTGAGAGTCCCTTGACAGCAAGGAGATCCAACCAGTCCATCCTAAAGGAGATCAGTCCTGAATATTCATTGGAAGGACTGATGCTGAAGCTGAAACTCCAATACTTTGGCCACCTGATGTGAAGAGCTGACTCATTTGAAAAGACCCTGATGCTGGGAAAGATTAAAGGTGGGAGGAGAGGGGGACGGCAGAGGATGAGAAGGTTGGATGGCATCACCGACTCAATGAACATGAGTGTGAGCACTCTCCAGGAGTTGGTGATGGACAGGGAAGCCTGGCATGCTGCAGTTCCTGGGGTCACAAAGAGTCAGACACGACTGAGCAACCCAACTGACTGAACTGAAGTATGTGAAATAGTGGTAATAGTAAGAAGATTATTAAGATGTAGTTTTATGGGGCTTCCTTGCTGGTCCAAAGGCTAAGACTCTGTGCTCCCAATGCAGGGGGTTCAATCCCTAGTCAGGGAACTAGATCCTACATGCCACAACTTAAAGATTCCTCCTGCTGCAATGAAGATTGAAGATCTGCTATGCTGCACCTAAGACCTGGTGCAGCCAGCCAAATAAGTGATAAATAAAATAAATACTTTTTAAATGTAGTTTTATGATGGAAAGGTGCTAGTGACCACTTTAAATGTTCAAGGAAGATCCATGTGAGGAGGTGATTTTTATACAGAGGTCTACAATGATACCTGGAGAAGGAAATGGCAACCCACTCCAGTACTCTTGCCTAGAAAATTCCATGGATAGAGGAGCCTGGTAGGCTGCAGTCCATGCGGTCACTAAGAGTCAGACATGACTAAGCGACTTCACTTTCACTTTTCACTTTTATGCACTGGAGAAGGAAATGGCAACCCACTCCAGTGTTCTTGCCTGGAGAATCCCAGGGACGGGGGAGCCTGGTGAGCTGCCTTCTATGGGGTCGCACAGAGTCGGACACGACTGAAGTGACTTAGCAGCAACAGTAAACAGATATTATGAACAACTCTATGCCCACAAATTTTACAACTTATACAAAATGGACCAATTTCTTCAGAGATATAAACTTCCAAAACTCACACAAGGAGAAATAGATACTACAAATAGACTTACATATAAATGAAATATATTGAATGAATATTTAATAACCTTCCAAAAAGGAAAGCACCAGGGCCAGATGGTCTCACTGGTGAATTCTACCAAACATTTAAGGAAGAAAACGTTTCAGTTCTCTATAATCTCTTCCAGAAAATAAAAACAGAAGGAATATTTTCTAACTCATGCTATGAGATCAGCATTGCTCTAATACCAAACCCAAATATAAACGTCATAAGAAAGGAAGGTGCAATGGTTGGATGACATCTCTGATTCAATGCAGATGAGTTTGAGCAAGCTCTGGGAGATGGTGAAGAATAGGGAAGCCTGGCGTGCTGCAGTCCTTGGGTCACAAAGAGTTGGACACGATTAAATGACTGAACATATATGCATAAGAAAGGAAAACTAAAGACAAATATGACTCGTGAACATAGATGCAAAAATATTCAAAAACCAAATCCAAAATGGTAAGAATTATACACATAATCAAATGGAATTTATTCCAGATAGGCAAGCCTGGTTCAACATTTGAAAATCAATCAATGCAATCAACTAATGTAAACATAAACAGGCTAAAGAAGAAAAATTATACGATCATATCAGTAAAAGCAAAATATGCATTTGACAAAAATCCAACACCCATTCAGAATAGAAAGCCTCAGCAAAGTAAGAAGAGAGGATAACTTCCTTAACTTGATAAAGAATATCTACAAATGCCTACAATTAATATTATACTTAACAGTAAGAGACTAGGAGCCTTTCCCCTAAGATTAGGGGCAAGAAAAGGATGACTCCTCTCACCACTCTATTCAGCATCATATTAGAAGTCTCAGTTAATAAAATAAGTCAATAAAAGGACACCAGATTTATAGAGAGAGAAAAGGAAGAAATAAAACTGTCATTGTTTGCAGATGACATAATTGTCCATGTAGACAATTCCAAAGAACCTGAAAAAATCCAAACAACAACAACAAAAAAACTATCTCTCAAACTAGTAAGCAATCATAGCAAGGGTTCAGGATACCAGGCTAACATACAAAAGTTGTTTTCCTATATACCAAGAAGGAAGAACTGAAATTTGAAATTCAAAGCAGAATATCATCTAAATAAGCATCAGAAAGTTTAAATACTTAGGTATAAATCTAACAAAATAAGCACAGAACCTATATGTGCTGTGCTTAGTCACTCAGTCGTGTCCGACTCTTTGCAACCCATGGACTGTAGCCTGCCAGGCTCCTCCGTCCATGGGGACTCTCCAGGTAAGAATACTGGAGTGGGTTGCCAGGCCCTCCTCTGGGTGGTCTTCCCAACCCAGGGTCTCCCACATTGCAGGTAGATTCTTTACCATTTGAGCCACCAGGGGCGGAAACTATAAAATCCTGATGAAATAAATCAAAGGTCTAAATAAAGAGAGAAATATTCCACGTTCACAAACTGGAAGACGCAATATTGTTAAGATGTCAGTTCTTCCCAACTTGACCACAGTTTTAATACAGTCTACTGAAAATTCTAGCCAGCTATTTTGTGGATATCAATAAAATAATTATCAACAAAATGATTCTAAAGTTTATACAGAAAGGAAAGGAGGGACTTCCCTGGTGGTCCAATGGTTAAGAATCCACCTTCCAAGTCAGGGGATGCAGGTTTGATCCCTGGTAAGGGAACTAAGATCCCACATGCCACCACACATGCCGAAACTACTGAGCCCACTCGCCACAAATAGAGAGACACTCAAGCACTGCAACAAAAGGTCTCTCATGCTGCAGTGAAGATCCTGCATGCTGCAGCTAATACCTAATGCAACCAAATAAATAAGTAAATATTTTTTAAAAAAAAGAAAACAAAAGACACAGAATAGTCAACACAATATTGAAGAACAAAGTCAAAAGACAAATGTTTTCTGACTTCAAGACTATCTAAAGTTACAGTAATCAAGAAAGTGTAGTTCTGGAAGGAAAATAGACAATTAAATCAATGAAATGTAACAGAGTTCAGAAACAGGCCCACACAAATATAGGCCAATGGTCTTTGACAAAGGAGCAAAGGAGATGAGATGAATGATAGTGTTTTCAACAAATGGTCCTGGAACAATTAGACATCCTTATGCAAAAATTCAAAAAGCAGAGGCGTCACTTTGCCAACAAAGGTCTGTATTGTCAAAGCTATGGTTTTTCCAGTAGCCATGTATGGAACTTGAGAGTTGAACCATAAAGAAGGCTGAGCATTGAAGAACTGATGCTCTCAAACTGTGGTCCTGGAGAAGACTCTTGAGAGTCCCTTAGACAGCAAGGAGATCCAAACAGTCAATCCTAAAGGAAATCAACCCTGAATATTTATTGGAAGGGTTAATGCTGAAGCTGAAGGTCCAATATTTTGACCACCTAATGGGAAGAGCCAACTGATTGGAAAAAACCCTACTGATTGGAAAAGACCCTGATGCTGGGAAAGATTGAAGGAAAAAGTAGAAGAAGGCAACAGAGGATGAAAAGGTTAGATAGCCTCACTGGCTCAATGGACATGAATTTGAGCAAACTCCAGGAGATAGTGAAGGACAGGGAAACCTGGAATGCTACAGTCCATGGGGCCGCCAAAGTCAAATCCAAGTTAGCGACTGAACAACAATAACAATGCAAAAATTTAATCTGATACACTTTCTACCTTTCACAAAAAATTAATTCAAAATGGATCATGAACCTAAATACAAAAGGAAAAACTATAAAACTACTGGAGGGTAACATGGAAGAAAATTTAGGTGATCTTGGGTTTGGAAAAGAGCTTTCAGATACAATACCACATGTACAATGCATTAAAGAAAAAAATTGATAAGTTGGACTTTATTAATGTTAAGAGCTACTGATCTGCAAAAGACACTGTTAAGAAATGGAAAGACAAGCCACAGATGGGGAGAATATATTTGCAAAACACCATCTGATAAAGGCCTTGAATCCCAAATGGAAAACAAGCTCTTAAAGCTCAACAGTAAGAAAACAAACAACCCAGTTTAAAAATGGGCGAAAGATCTAAACAGACATCTCACCAAAGAAGACACAGATGACAAACAAATGTATGAATAGATGTTCAACATCATATGTCATTAGGGAACTGCAAGTTAAAACGATAATGAAATCCCAGTATACACCTATTAGAAATCGCTAAAGTCTCAAAGAACCCTGGGGACTTACCTGGCAGTCCTGTGGTTAAGATTCTGCGATCCCAATGCAGAGGGCCCAGTTTCGATCCCTGGTCAGGGTACTAGAGTCCGCAAGCCACAATTGAGAGCCCACAAGCCACAGTTAAAGATCACACACTTGACAACAAAGATCCCACATGCCGCAACTAAGACCTGGAACAATCAAATAAAAAAAGAAAAGAAACCTGAACAGGGAACTATATTCAACATCTTGTGATAAAGTATAATGAAAAAGAAATCTGAAATTACATATATATAGTTGAATATATATATAATTGAACCACTGTTCTGTACACCAGAAACTAACATTGTAAATCAACTATACTTCAGTAAATTTTTTCAACCACAATGTAAGTTACAAAAGAAAATAAATAAATACACAAATGTTCATTTGCTTATTCACCCTGCTCCCCCACCAAAAAAAAATAGTTCAACCAATCTGATTGACAGGTTGCTGCTGCTGCTGCTAAGTCGCTTCAGT
Organism: Bos mutus; assembly: GCF_027580195.1. Lineage (NCBI taxonomy): Eukaryota > Metazoa > Chordata > Mammalia > Artiodactyla > Bovidae > Bos > Bos mutus. Next base: position 7,831,960 of record NC_091620.1, on the reverse strand, counting down.
TGTGTCCGACTCTGTGCGACCCCATAGATGGCAGCCCACCAGGCTCCCCCATCCCTGGGATTCTCCAGGCAAGAACACTGGAGAGGGTTGCCATTTCCTTCTCCAATGCATGAAAGGGAAAAGTCAAAGTGAAGTGGCTCAGTCCTGTCCGACTCTTAGCGACCCCATGGACTGCAGCCTACCAGGCGGAGGCCCATGGGATTTTCCAGGCAAGAGTACTGGAGTGGGGTGCCATTGCCTTCTCCGATTGACAGGTTAGCAGTTTCTTATTTTTGACAAAGCCAAATATAGTTTTACCATGTGATCCAGCAACTGCACTCTCAGGTATTTACCCAATTGAACTGAAAACTTATGTCCACACAAGACCTGTGCAAGAATGATTATAACAGCTTTATTTACAATAGCCCCAAACTGAAAGCAATGTCCTTCCATATTTGAATGGATAAGCAAACTGCATTCCATATGATAAAATATTACTCAGTGATAAAAGAAATAAGTAAGCTACGAACTTGTGAAAAAATATGAAGGAAAGTTAAAGGCATAGTGAAAGAAGCTAGTCTGAAAGGGCCACATACTGTATGATTCCAACTCTCTGACATTCTGGAAAAGGAAAAACTACAGAGACATTAAAAACATCAAGGATTTGGGACTTCCCTGATGGTCCAGTGGTTAAGAATCGACCTTCCAATGCAGGGGGTGGAGGGGTTCAAGTCCTGGTTAGGGAACTAAAATCCCACATGCTTCAGGGGAATTAAGACCCCACTCCAAGACTGCTGAGTACACAGGACATGATGAAGATCCTGCGACAAAGATGCCTGTGTGCCACCAAAAAGGCCCAGAGAAACCAAATAAATCAGTAAGTAGTTTTCTTTAATGTCAAAGACTGCCAGAAGTTGAGGGGAAAGAAGGTAGGATAAATAACTGAAGCATAGGGGTTTAGGGCTTCAAAACCCTTCTGTATGATAGGGCAATGACAGATACATGACACGCATTTGTCAAAACCCATAAAACTGTAAAAGACTAAGAGTGGGTCCCAATGTAAACTAATGATACATTGGTGTCGTTCATTAATTGTAACAAATATACCACACTAATGTGTGGTATTAATAACAGAGGAAATTGTTAAGGTGGAGGTGGTACATGGAACTCTTTGAACTAGCCTCTCAATTCTTTAAAACTAAAATCATGCTAAAAAAAGAAAAAAAAAGCAATGGCTTTAAAAATATGTGTGTGTGTGTGTGTGTGTGTGTGTGTGTGTGTATATATATATATATGTTTGGCCAAAAAGTTAATTTGGGTTTTCCCATACAATATTATGGAAAACGTGAACAAACTTTTTGGCCAATCCAATCCCTTAACCCAACAATGGTTCTCTTCTTGCTCACACTTCATGTCCACATCAGTTTGACTGCCTTTTCCTCACTGGGGACGGCCTGTTTGGTGGAGCCTTCTCATCTTGAGGGCTTCCCTAGTGGCTCAGACACCAAAGAATTTTTTTCCTGCAGTGTTGGAGACCCAGCTTTGATCCCTGAGTTGGGAAGATCACATGGAGAAGGAAATGGCAATCCACTCCAGTATTCTTGCTTAGAGAATTCCATGGACAGAGAAGCCTGGCGGGCTAGTCCAAGGGACCCATCCTGAATATTCACTAAGCACTATGGCAAGAATAACACAGAAAATCATGCAATGACTTTCACAGCTTTGTCCCAGAATGGGTCCATCAATTCTGCTCACATTTGACTGTGATCAAGTCACTTAGCCACACCCACCTTCAAGGGGTGGGTGATAAACTCTTACCCTGAAGGGGCTTCCCAGGTGGCGCTAGTGGTAAAGAACCGCCTGACAATAAAGCAGTTGTAAGAAACTCAGGTTTGATCCCTGGGTCTGGAAGATCTCCTGGAGGAGGGCATGGCAATCCACTCCAGTATTCTTGCTTGGAGAATTCCATGGACAGAGGAGCCTGGTAGGCTACAGTCCACAGGGTCAAAAACAGTTGGACATAACTGAAGCAACTTAGCATAGTATGCATGTTCCTAGAAAAAGAAAAATCAGAATACCCGTCATGAGCCCTATTGACTAGCATGCCCTGACTCCTATTCCCATCCCCATTCAATGTCATCAAAAAGACACAGGGCAAGACCCTTGTGCATGGGGAACTTCAAGCCAGTGTGTAAGAAAACACTGATGCTCAAAGACAGAGCTTCCGCCAGCCCTCTAATCCCTGCTGGTGGCCTCGCTCTACTTCAAGCAAGTTCCACCCACTTAATAGCTCCCACACTCTGAAACCTCTCCTGGAAAAACTAGGTCTTTATTATAAGGCTCTCCCTCAGCTTCATAGCCTCTGTGTCAACTTACAAGAGGGGGAAAGTCCAGAGAGAGACAGAAGGGAGGCCGAGAAAAATGTGTGTTTCAAAAAGCCTTTGTCAGTGAGAAGATCAAGGACCTTGGCCCTGGATTTCACTCCACTGAGTACTGCTCAGCAAGCTGCTTGACCTGTCTCTTCACCTGCCGCCACCAAAGGAGATGACAGGTGACCAAAGAACACATTAGTTGTAAGGAACCGTGAAGCTTTGTTCTGTTCATGGTGGCCAAGAATGCGTTAAACATTCTAAACCCGAGATCAGTGGAAGAAAGGGTGTTACTAAGGACTACCTGATGTGTGTGTGACAAAAATTTAATTCCAACCACTTTAAAAGAAAAAGGAATGAACTGGTCTGTGCAACCAGAAATCTGAAAGGCAGGCCTCATTTCAGAAATGTCTAGATTCAAGGATTGATTTGAAATCATTAGATTTCTCTCTCTTTCTCTGTCCTCTGACTTTGCAGTTCTGTGTTGGTTTCATTCTCAGGTCATTTTCTCCCATATGCTACAAAAAAATAGGGCCTCTAAACTTGCACCTCTAAATTTAGGGAGTTCAATCTGCCTCAGACATTTCTGTCAGGACAAGAGAGAGACAGAGAATACTTCTTCCATGGTTCCAGCACAAGTACCAGAAAGATGTTGATTGATCCAACCTAGATCACATGTGAACCAGGCACCATGGCCACTGTATTTCAGTCACACAGACTGATATGAAATAGACATTTTGAGCTCACAGATTGACATCAAATAAGCTTCTTGTTAGAAAAAGTTCTCACCTTCCATGGGAGAAGACAGACTAATGCTACACTACCTGAGCCTATCATAGAGGGGGAGACAGACTCAAGAAACACACACCCACTCAGAGAGCCTTTCTATCCTCAAACTGTCCACCCTGAAAATAGGTCTTGGTTCCAGGATCACCTAAGGCTGAAAAAAGACAGAATGACTCCTCCAGAGGTAGAGCCCTGCTCACATCTTCCATAACTGTGGGACAAGCTGTGGACACTCTTTCAGCCTTTTCTTGGTTGAACAGCTTTGCAATATGCATACCCACCCCATGCCCCACCAAGAGCCCATGAGAATCTTGAGGAAAACGCTGGTCTCTATTTTTCTTTGCATTCCATCAGGTGGCTCAGGAATAGTCATTCAATCAATGTTGAATGGATGCCTAGATCCACAAATCCATGGATAGAGAGAATAAGGAGTTTCTAAGAAAGTAGAAGACATGATCCCTGACTCCAGATCTTTTTACTTTGTCAAGGACAGTCAGAATGTCTTTTAAGGGACTTCCCTGGCAGTCCAATGGTTAAGATTCCACACTTCCACTGCAAGGGCTGTGGGTTCAATCTCAGGTCAGGGTACTAAGATCCCACACACCACAGGTGTGTCCAGAAAAAAAGAATACCTTTTAACAGAGCAGATTTACAAGTAAAAACAGCAACAAGCGTAAATTAACCCCATTTGATTTGAGTCCGAGAGTGATCAGAGAATGCCAAGTAACAGAGAAAGCAAAGTTGGGTTTCCACAGTTATGGAGTTCACTGAGAGACAGCTTTTGCTTCTTATTGTTTGTGTGCAAAACTTAATCACCCTCGGTAATGTGATCCTCAAATGAGAGGGACACATGGTGGATGCAGAGAGCAGCTTGGATGGGAAGGGCCCGTGGCGCTTTGATTAGTACAGAGGAACAAGCCCCACGGCTCTAATTCCTGCCCAAGTCTGGAAGCATCTACGTCCGCCTCCCTTCCTTGGCCACCAGTGCCCTACTCATCTTAACCGTCTTCCATCTGGGGTTAGGGAACTTCTCCACTGGCAGAGGGTGGAAGTCCCTCCAAGCCTTCCTCCTCTGACATATGCAGTCTGCACATTAGCATGGTAATGTCTCGTGCCATTAGTGAGTAACGTGCTGAATAATTAGGCTATGAAAATCGAACGGCAGGGATTTTTGTTTTATTAGCAATTTTCCATCCTATTGTGTTAATTTCATCTTGTGTCAGCCGGCTTTCTGAGTAAACAATGATCACAGGCAGACATCATTTCCCAGCACATTGTGCTGCCGTGGGTGACTTAACAGACCAGAAAATGGTTTAAGTTGCCTTTTGTCTTGCAGTCTCTGCCTTCTGTTGATGTCACAATATCTGCAGTCCCTGGTTTCTTAAGGCCCTGGAATATTCATTTCCTTTTTATCTGCGTGTGTCTGCCTCTGCCTGTCTGTTCTCAGTCTGCCTTTATGTCCATCCTTGTTTTTTTTTTTTTTTTCCTTCCTCTTTCTGCTATCTCCTCTCCTATACTTCTGTGTGTAGAAGTATCGGTAATGATATTCCACTTGTCCAGAATCGTATCCTATTTAAAGAATTTTCACATCTATCTTGCATTCTCTCCCCCTCCCCCTTCATTTTTTCCATACACCTTCCTTTGTTTCTTTCACTTTCCTCCCCAGTTGATCTGCTATCTTCTCATCATTCCCTCCTCCTCACTCCCTCCACTCTTCGTTCTACCTAGCTCCTGAAATGCTATCTCTCAGCCTCTCATCACACTCTCCAATTCATCCTCTCCCTCCTGCTCACTGAGATTTCTAGCTGACAGATGATTAATATTTGGCCCAGCCATGCTGGAAAGTTTAATGCTTTTTTCTGTGATATCCCCACAGTCATCAAACATCTGCAAGTTTCTCCCAGAGCTGAGAAAAAGTTCTGTTACTTAGGATGTCATTGATGTCCAAGTTACAAAAGCAGCTGCCAAGTTCCCAAGAAAGATGGTGGCAAAAGATAAGAGCAGGATTTACCTGGGTCGCCACATGGGGCAGATCTGGTAAGGGAGGGGACATGCCTTTTGGTAGCCCTTCTTCCATTCCACTCCTTTCTCTCTGGCTCCAAGAGGATATATATCTGGATTCCTCAAAGCAGGATACTGCTCACTGGCTCTACTCAAATATCCAGGTCAAAGAACTAAAACAATAAGGTCATATATACTTTCTAAAAAAAAAATTTACTGGAGTATAGTTGATTTAAAACGTTGTGTTAGTTTCCGCTGTACAACAAAATAAATCGGTTATACATATATGTATATCCACTCTTTTTTCTGCATCTTTTCACATATATGTCATTACAGAGTATTGAGAAGAGGTCCCTGTGCTACAGTGTAGGCCCTTATTAGTTATCTATTTTATATATAGTAGTGTATATATGTCCATCTCAATCTACTTTTTTAAAAACACATGGTTAAATGCCAGTTACTCAAGGGCTTGATCTATGCATCCATAGAATACTAGTAACCTGCAGGCTGTCATCTGGGACAGCAGTTTGAGACAAGCCAAAGCAATTTATGGTTTTCATAATTAACCCAGAAAATGCAACACAGTTACTCTCCCTGCTAGAAGCATAAATACTATTCTTTTTATTTTGCCCACTCTTGGATCCTCATCATTCAGCCCCATTTCATTTTCCCTCCTCTATAATGCCCAATATATACATGGCTATTTGGCTTTGTAAAAAATCAGCCTGCTTAAAATTTGAGATTTTAGCCCTACAAAGCCTGGCATGACTCTTGTGTAAAGTAAGTCCAGGAAAGATAAAAGGAGCTTTTGAAAGACACCAAGACCAAAAAGGATCTGATATTTTTGTGAACCTAATATACCCTATATGATTTTTGTGAATCATATACCCAGAACTGTGCAGTGAAGGTACAAAAGATATGAAATATATCTTCTGTGGCCTCAAGAAAATGTCAATTAGCCAACAGACTAAGAACAGGCAACTGTTATAATGTGTGAAATAAGCTACACATAAAATTGTACTTCCAAAAAGAAATAGTTAATGTGGTTTCAGGAAGTCAATGGTGATTTTAAGTCAGGTTTTAAACATTCCTGGATGGAGAGACAAAACAACCAAAGCACAAAGGTGGAAATGCACGTGGTCTGGGGTCACAGAAAAAGTGGCCTCGCTGATGCAAACAGTAATCACTATTGGATGGTAGGGAGGCTGGTGGGTGCTCCCAGTTGTGATCCTGGTACAGCCGCCTAGCAAACATCACCCCAGGACTGGACCACAAAGACCATTATGTTTAGTTCACCATGGGCCAATCTTAGAACCAGAAATGGGCTAGTCACCCCTCACTCCTGCTACACCTTCTTTCGTTCAGCTCTCACCAACTGTCCACATCTAAATATGTCCTGCATCAGGCACACAAACAGGACCGCTGCCCCAGCTAAAATTACCAGTCACATAAGACATCCCCTAGCACAGAACATCAGCATTCAGCACCATGGCCAGCTCCTGAGGCAGGAGAAGGGCGAGAAACCCAGAAAGGGCAGTCAAGAAAATATAATCGTTCTCCCACAGTCAGCCACACTGCTCTGGTTCTTCCCTTTGTCTCTGATGCTTCTTCCCTAGTGTCCACTCAGGACCACAGTGTCTTGGTGTCCATGAAGACTGACTGTGTTACACTAATATGTATATATGTACACAGATTCCTCCCCTCTCTAAGAAGCTGATTGCATTTGACAACAGCTTCAAATTCCTCCCCACCCTCTTCCATTTGATGACTAAGAGAGCAGGTCCTGGAGTCAGGCTGTCTGGACTAAGCTCCTCCACCTTGAAGCTGTATAACCTTGGGCAAGTTACATAACTTCCCTCTCTTGCTCCCTCCCTTCCCTCACTTCCATTCTTGGAGGTGATAATAGTACCTATAATATTGAATTAGTGAGGACTGAAAAATAAAGTGATTCTTTACCATCTGAGCCACCAGGGAAGCCCCAGGAACAGACAGAGCACCCATAAATGGCTTTGTTGTTGCTGTTCCTCTTGTTACTATTCTTGGTTAAGCATATTCCTGCCTCAGAGCCCATTCATTTACTATTTCCTAGGTTTAGAAACTTTCTCCAAAATCTTCATGTGGCTTGCTCCCTTACATCTTTGAGTAATCAGTGAGGCCTTCCCTGACCACACCCTAAAAAAACAGTCCCACCCTTTCTGCTAGACTCCTACCTTCCATTCCTGCTTTATTTCTCTACCTGAAATATAGCACATTCTGACATTTTAAATATTACTGCTATGTTTTTTTTTTTTCTTTCCCTTTTTAGGACATGAGCTCCACAAAGGCATGGATTCTATATCCCTAGAGACATTAAACATGACTGGCAAGTCCATGCTCTAAACTATTTGTTGAATGCAACAGTATTAATAATATTAAGATGATTATTCAGGAATTTTTTTCTATTTTATATGGGAGCAAACTGCGACATTAAAAGAATGTGGCCCACCTATTTAAATGCAAGTTTCAATGCTCTTGATGAAGGTGAAAGAGGAGAGTGAAAAAGCTCACTTAAAACTCAACATCCAAAAAAACTAAGATCATGGCATCTGGTCCCACTACTTTATGGCAAATAGATGGGCAAACAATGGAAACAGTAACAGACTTTATCTTCTTGGGCTCCAAAATCACTGTGGATGGTGACTGTAGTCATGAAATTAAAAGTTGCTTGTTCCTTGGAGGAAATACTATGACAAACCTAGACAGCATATTAAAAAGCAGAGACATCACTTTGCTGACAAAGATCCATATAGTAAAAGCTATGGTTTTTCCAGTAGTCATGTACAGATGAGAGAGTTGGAAGAAAAAGAAAGTTGATTGCCAAAGAATTGATGCTTTTGAACTGTGGTGCTGGAAAAGACTCTTGAGAGTCCCTTGGAAAGCAAGGAGATCCAACCAGTCAATCCTAAAGGAAATCAACCCTGAATATTCTTTGGAAGGACCAATGCTGAAGCTGAAGCTCCATTACTAGGCCACCTGATGTGAAGAGCCAACTCATTGGAAAAGACTCTGATGCTGGGAAAGATTGAGGGCAGGAGAAGAGGGTAAAAAAATGAGACGGTTGGATGTCATCATCAACTCAGTGGACATGAATTTGAGTGAACTCCAAGAGATAGTGAAGGACAGGGAAGTCTGGCATGCTGCAGTCCATGAGGTCTCAAAGAGTCAGACACAATTTAGCGACTGAACAAGAACAAGTCAATTCTCAAATGAATCAAGAGCCAACTCTTCAATCTATTGCACCAGAACAATCCATAAGTCAATGTGGTGTTCAGACAGCTCAAGAAGGTGGGTTCCTTTCCTCAGGGAGAGTCCTTGTTTAACAGTTCTTCATCTCCTCCATGCACACCCAGAGACCAGTCTGGGACTCTGGGGAGACTGCAAAAGGCTAGCAATGCTCTAAGGACATCCCAAGAGGCACACTGTAGAATCCTGCCTAGCAGGTTCTGCCTGACTTCAGACCTTTGACATGGGGACTTGTCTAAGGCCAGACAGGGCCCAGCACTGAGAAGGCTGTGCCAGCAGGGTTCTGATACATCAGGGTTCCTTGTCTCCTCTTCTCCCACAGCAGACAGTGTCTCCATGAACCACCGTGTCCATGAACCTCCTTACCGACCCTCTGCCCTCCAAGGAGGGACTGTGGATATGAGACCCATGCTCCACCCTTGGCCAGCACATTGTCAACATGAAAGGCATAGGGAAGGCATCATTCTGAATCTCCCACAAAGGAGTCTGCTTCCCAAATGGCCAGAGTCTTCACTATAACCTGTTTATGTAAGTCCTTGCATCAGAGCCAAGATGAAATTGGAGACAGGCTTGACAAGGAGGAACTGTTCTAGTTAAGAAGGGACTCAATGATAAGGATGGAGAAGTCCAAATTTGGGCTGCTATAGCCAACCTGGGCAGTTACTTTTTCCAAACTCTAAGCCTGGAAGGTGAGATAAGACCACTCAGGAAGGACAGCTCAAGGAACAGATGAGTGATGGAAGCCCTGGTTCTGGTTTTGTTATGGGAAAGCCTTTAAAACCAGGCACAGTCCAGAACAACTGAGTCCTAAGGAGCAGGAAAAGTCACAACACACATCCCTCTCCCCCTGCCAGGCACAAAGGACATCTTCCACTAACGAGGAAGTCAAAGGAGAACCCTGATGGCCCCAAAGCCAGGGGCTCCACCTCACAGGAAGGAATGACATGCTGTGGTTTGTTCAGCACCAACTAGAGAGCTTGTTCAAAATGCACACCAGGGCTTCCCTTGTGGTCTGGTGGTTAAGAATTCACTTGCTAGTGCAGGGGACACAGGTTCAATCCGTGGTCTGGGAAGATCCCACATGTCTCGGGGCAACTAAGCCCATGCACCACAATGACTGAGCCCACGCACCTAGAGCCTGTGCTTGGCAACAAGAGAAACCACCATAGTGAGAAGCCTACGCACCACAACTAGAGTGTATCTCCCACTCGCTGCAACTAAAGGAAGCCCGTATGCAGCAATGAAGACCCAGAACAGCCAAAAAAAAAGAGTAATAATTTAATTAATTTTAAAAAAGTTTTAATGCAGACCTGCTGAATCAGAATCTCTGGGGTTGAGCATCTGGACACCGCTTGGACAATTCTCCTGCACCCTGCATTTTGGAAGATTTGCCATAAATAGTTTGCCCTGTTGAAGCAGAGTAGTTCAAATTACTCCACTCAACTTTTTGTGAGGCCTTCCATGCTCTGGACTCTGTGCAAGCAGCTGACCTTCCTGGTATATGCAGTTTGAGAAGCTGTGGGGTCACCACATGTGGCCTCCTATCCATACAGTGGTAGGCAGTAGACCCTGATCCATGAAGCATCAGCTCAGAAGCTGCTGCTGGGTCCAGCAGAGCTGCCTCCAGAGTTAGAAACCAGCCTTGGCCTCGGCATCCGACTGGAGCTCATTCTCAGTGCCTGATGGGAGCAGCAGTGGGCGGAGAGGGAGGGCCCAGTGACCCTGGGAAACTGACACTCTCCTGCTCCCATATCTCACCCCATACATCAATCTCCTATTTACCTCTCTCTCCCCCTTCCTACTCAACTACTTACAGATTCACAGAAGCCCAGACACACGTGTGGAGAAGGGACATTAGCGGTCATCCAGCTCAGGCGCCACCTGATACAGTCCTGTTGTTCATTTCTCTGCTGTCTCCTTCTCTCTGCTACATTGTGAGGTCTGCTCAGGGTCACCCCCAAAAAGACACACGTTTGTCTGCACTACTTGGCAGCTAAAAGCTTGTTAATCTACAATCCAAAACCAGTAAAAGCCACAGTGAGGATCTCGTATATCCAAAACCTGGCACCTAAATGGTTGGCAGAGTGGCCTCTACTTCCCCAGGAAGGACAAAAAAAAATTCTATGAAAGTTCAGCCTGCCCCGGAGAATATTGGCAGCATGTTGTGTTCCCTTACACTAGTTTGATGGCTTTCGATCTTGCTTTCAAACTTGCTTCCCCAAAGGCACTAATACTGGAAGTAGAATTACGTCTAATTTCAGCTCATCACGTCTAACCACCCTCAGGAATCACAGAAAAGTAATTTCTCATGGTCCTGTTGGGGGTAGGTATGGAGAGGGGGTGGTCAGAGGTCAAAGCCCCTGGCCATCTCGTAAATCTTGGCCTTCATCACTGCAGGTATGTCTAATGTCCAAGTCATGTGCTGTTCTGTCCAGAGCACCCACTCATCAAGGGCAGGGCTTTGTCTGTTTAGGTCGTGGTTGGATCCTTTACAAATACTCAGTGAAGACAATATGCAAGAGCCTAAGAAGAAGAACTCGGCAGTCAGCCTCAGCAAACAGTGCAGATGCCAGAGCTTAGAACAGCTTCCCACCAGAACCATGCATGAAAGACCTTGGGCCACCAGATTTGCTTCACAACTCTCACAGAAAACATCAACCAGCCCTATCAGTAGTTTAGCAACCTTGGAAGGAAAGCAACGACCAACCTAGACAGTGTATTAAAAAGCAGAGACTCCACTTTGCCAACAAAGATCCATGTAGTCAAAACTGCAGTTTTTCCAGTAGTCATGTAAAGAAGGTATGTGCACCAAAGAATTGATGCTTTCAAACTGTGGTGTTGGAGAAGATTCTTGAGAGTCCCTTGGACAGCAAGGAGATTCAACCAGTCAATCCTAAAGGAAATCAATCCTGAATATTCATTGAAGAACTGATGCTAAAGCTCCAACACTTTGGCTACCTGATGGCCAACTCATTGGAAAAGACCCTGATGCTGGGAAAGACTGAGGGCAAGAGGAGTTGAGAGCAACTCCTGAACTGAACAACAAGAAGAACAAATGAATAAGAATCATCTTCTGCCTATGCAACACAGAGTCTCTCAAAAAAGGTTTAAATTCAAGATCCTACTGAGTTAAGGAATTTCAATGAAGGAGCAACGGCTTGGAACCAGAAATTCGATTTCACCATTAACATGCTGTGATCTTCCTGGACTCTGTGTTTGAATCTGAAAAATAAGGGCTTGGTAGTGAGAGGATAAATGAACTCATGCTTTTACTGCTTATCAGAGCTTCCTGGAGAAATTATGCCCCGCATGCAAGGTCGTGATATTAATGACATATTCAGGTGCTTCCTAAAGTTTGGACCTAGTATTAAAGGGTAATGGCTAGCTGTTTCATCTCCTCCAGACCACATCAAGCAAAATGTCCTGGCATTAAAGAAATGACCTGCTCTCATCTTCTGCAGATTTTTACCATTCGCATTGGCTTCCTGATGGCAGGAGATATTGCAAAGTCAGTTGGTCCCAAGGATATAAATTGACTTCCCAGTTTGGTGATGCTCACTTTCTCTCTCTCTTCTTCTCTCCCTCCCCCTGCTCCTCCTCCTCTTCCCCTTCACTTTGTCCAGTCCATACAGGCAACACGTCAGTAGCTGTTGTCCCAACAGCCGCAGTTGCATAGTCAACAGCAGAAGAGGCAGCCAGTGAGCAGCACATGAGAAGCTTTCCTTCTCTTCATTTCAGGAAGTGAGAAAAGCTTACGCCAAGTGATGGTGAGGGGCTTGGCTGCTTTAGAATCTCAGTCCTCTTCCAGGAGCCTGGCACCGGGCACAGGAATCGCCATGAACACACATACCAGCAGGGCATCTTCCAGCTGGCGTTGGGGGGTAGCACCCTCAGCACTTATGGGAGGAGCTGGGAAGGAAGGGGCCAGAGCCAGCTTCTGGCTAGAGCTGAGATGCAGCCATGACAAGAGGCACGGCAGAGCTCAAAGCCATAAGGTAGCACCGTGGAGTTGGACACAACTTCTAACAAGGAAATCCATCTGTCTTTGAGACTTAGGGAGGGAAAATCCTTTGCTGAAGATCACATGATGATGGAAAGGAAAGGCCAAACTTTTCAAAAGACCCAGGCTCTGCTTCAGAGCATTGGAAACTGAGGCAATCAGTAAACAAACACAAGACACCAAAGTAACCAGGTTCTCTCAGCCCTCTGGCACCGCCAACCTGAGCCATGCTTCCTGACAAAGCACCCAGCCAATAATACATGTCCTCATAGTACCTAATGAGGCTTCCCTGGTGGCTCAGATGGTAAAGAATCCACCTGCCATAGGAAACGGGTTCAATCCCTAGGTTGGGAAGATCCCCTGGAGGGGGTCATGACAACCTACTCCAGTATTCTTGCCTGCAGAATCCCATGGACAAAGGAGTCTGGCGGGCTACAGTCCATAGGGTCACAAAGAGTCAGACATGATAACACTTCACATATTGTACATAACATTTGGATAAGACATTAGATTTGCAAAAGCTTTCTAGGAAAAGCTTTACGTGTCAGGACCTTTGCTCAAGGTGGCAGGCCCTGCTCCCCACAGAAGCAGCTCCTGTCACTGCAAGCCCTAACATCGCTCTGGATCAAACTGCTTCTCCATTCCTTTCCCTGACATCACACTCCTGGGACTCTGGGCTCCAGGAGTGGGATCCCAGCCCCACTCCAACCCAATCCAGACCAAGATGCCTCCTCTGCTCTCCCAGCAGGCACTTGGCTAAAACACCTGGGAAGCAAGCACCCAGAGCAAGTGGAGGAAGGGGAAGAGAGAATATGTCTCTGATAAACAAGCAAGGGGACCAAGGCCAGCGGATGGCCTGGGTTCAGAGCTGGTCCATTCCTACCAGCTGCATGTTCCTGCAGGTGTTTTTAACCTCTGTGCCTCAAATTTCTCACCCAGAATACAAAGATGGATACATCAGCCTTCCGGCCACTGTTGAGGGACACAGGGAAATGAGTGAAGGGCAGAGCCTCGCAGGTGCCTGGCCCCTAGCAAATGTGTAGTAACAAATGGTACCATAATAAGGTGGCTGGGGAGGGAGGGTGGCATTTCCACAGGACAGGTGGAGTCTTACAGTCAAGGAGGCAATTTTTTTTATTTGTTCTTACTGTGTTTAGTCATTAATTTAGTCATTAAGTCTGCCTCTTTTGCAACCCCATGGACTGTAGCCCACCAGACTCTTCCGTCCATGGGATTTCCCAGGCAAGAACACTGGAGTGGGTTGCCATTTCCTTCTCCAGGGGTCTTCCTGACCCAGGGATCAGACCCACACCTTTTGCATTGGCAGGCGGATTCTTTACCACTGAGCTACCAGGGAAGCCCATATTTTTTATGTATGTATGTATTTTGCTGTGCCAGGTCTTCTTTGTGGGATCTAACCTGACAAGGGATTGTTTCCTGACCAGGGATCGAACCCAGCCCCCTGCATTGGGAACCTGGAGTCTTAGCCACGGGACATACCAGGGAAGTCCCAAAAAGGCGATTTTGAACTACTTGAAGTGTAGGAGATATGCCCTTCCTATGCCACTTTGTAAATTTCCTAAAAATTTACCTGTGGACACACAACTCCCACTGACTTGGGGTTCCCATTCCCTTATTGAAATGTCCCTTCCTCCTCTGATTATCTTTTTTAATTTTTTTCAATTAATTTATTTATTTTAATTGGAGGCTAATTACTTTACAATATTGTAATGGTTTTTGCCAAACATCAACATGAATCAGCCACAGGCGCACATGTGTTCCCCATCCAGAACTCCCCTCCCATCTCCCTCCCCATTCCATCCTCCTGATCATCTTTTTTAAAGCCCCTGAATCCTAGGCTAGAGGGGCCTTCAGTGAGCCCTTGACCTCTGGGGTCCTTGGTGAAATCCGACTCCAAGAAGAGCAGGGGGAAGACACAGTCGAATTTCTCCTCTCCCACCCCCTGAGCATCTTCCTGTCTCCTGTCCTGTGCCCTAAGCCTCTTCCTCCCCCAGGTCTCTGACACCTGTTAGGGTGAGCGCCGAGTCTCCTTCCATCCTGGGATCCCCCTCCAGAGCCCACACCTGTATTTGTTAATCAAGCCGCGGAGGATGCAGTAATTGCCCGGCAGAAAACACGGGTGCAGATGTTAGGGAGCGCCGGGGCAAAAGCACTAAATGAGATTCTTGTTTTCCAAACAGAGCCCGAGATTTAATTACAGGCTTTCCAAGTGCTTATTAAAAACCCTTCTTTTTTTCCCTTATTGTTTTCCTGCATGGCGCATATTGAATCAGCCACTGCTGTTGTCTTGTTTTTGGAGCGTTCATAAAAAGAACCGACGTGGAAAATTGCAAACACAGATTGTACCCAAACAATATCTTTTCTCTTTGCTTTTCTTTCTGGTCTTTCTTCCTGCTGAATAACACCACCAGAGGTTGTATGCAGCGAACATCTGGGCTCTTTCCCGACAGCCAAACGGGGTCTTTTTGACATGCAGGGACCACCCCTGCACTTGCCTGAGAAAAGAGTGTGGAGGCAACTGAAACTTGCTCTGAGACCAGAAGGGGAAGATCACACACCCCGTGGGAAAGGATCAGAAGACCTGAGATTACAGACCATCAGAGTCAAAAAGGCCTTCGGTGATGGCCATTACATCACCAGACAGGTATGGAAATTTCTAGCCAAGAGGGGAAGTGATGGAGCCAAGACAAAGCCATTTCTCCTGCCCAAGCAGACTGAAGAACTTTCCACTAAAATACAAAGACCCTCTTGCTTCTTGGGAGCCTCGTGTCCAGAAAGAGCCTTGGGCTCTCCTTTTCAGCCCATAAAGCTCCTCATCAGAAAATGTGGATGGTCTCTGGGTGCCTTCTCAAGAGGAACATCCCATCTGGAGAGCCGACAGTGCACCCTGCCAAGTCCCGTCACTGTTCCAGAGGGGCAAGGTGCAGCCAGACACACTGCCATCCAGGTGCTCGAAAGCTTAATTGCCACTCACCTCCGAATGAAGCCATCTTTAGAAAAACTAGCCTGTTCCCGGGCCTTTCTCCATAAGTTCCCAGGGATAAAATCCTAAGGACACACTGGGGAAAGAGACTGGATTCCCCCGGCGTTGCCAGGTCTCCACCAGCGCTGCCCCAGCCACCATCTCCTGCTTTCCCCACTCGCCGACTCTCCTGATCTGGAACCCAGCTTTCGAAGAAGCTGTGTCTCCTCACTCCCTGGCATCTTCCCTCCCTGCAGCTCCACTGACAGGCCTGGGGAGGGAGGGTGCAATTAGTGCCAATTTAGAGGAGCGATGCAGACACAGGGAAGTTTCTCATGAGGTTCTCATGAACATTAAGTTTCTCATTAATAAAATTCTATTCCTTCACCTGTCCCCTTCTCCTTGTGACCTACCAGCAGCAGCAGCCGGCCTCCCACCCTCCTTTCTGCTCAATATCCCTTTCCTTGTCAGGACAGCTGGGGAGAGCCAGGGAATGGAGCTGGCCCCCTCCCTGCTTGCTCCAGGCAGAGTCCCTCTGAGCTCAGCCTCTGCCCACTAGAAGGGGCTCTCCCAGCTGAGGAGGGTGCCATTCGTCCTGAGATATGGGCCAAGGCCTTGGCTGTGTGACTCCAGAAGAGAACTCTCGAGTTCTTCCTCAAGATCCTCCTGAACTTCTCAGTCCTCCAAATCCTATTTTTCAACCTCACATGAGGGAGGGAGTTGGGACAGGAGGAACCAAGGGAAGAGAAGGCAACTGGCAATTCTTAATCCATCCACTCACACAGAAAGCCAAGGTCCGAGGCAGACCTCAAGGGGCATCCAAGCCCAGCACCCTGACATGCAGGGCACCTCATCCCTTTGGAGCTGGGGGCCACTCAGGAGGCTGGGCGCAGTGTGGCAACGCCAAGAACAACTTTGACAGTCTGGTGTCTCTGCTGATAATCTCGCCAGCAGAATCATGAACCGTGGGGAAAAGGGGCTGTGCTAGATGTTCTAGTTGATTCTCCATTGCCATTTCATCCAGAGCTGGCAAGGCAAGAAACCACATTTCCCAGACCATCAGGTTCTGCTGATCAGATGCATTCTTGCCAAATCTGGAGAGAGTCGCCCCCAGGGGCGGCCGCATCTCTGCAGAGTCGCAGTCAGGCAGGCAGGCCAGGCAGACACAAGTGCTGGCGGTGGCTGGGCTCCAGGGCCCACGGTCATATCACCAAGCCAAGAGTGGGCTGAGCTGTGACAGTGACATAGAGGCAACCCTGATGGGGCATTTCTCCTACCCAGAGCCTTCAGCTTCCTTTACTCTTCCAAGGATTTTGTGACGTCCTCATTCTCTGTATAAAATCTCTTTCTGCTTGAAATACCTAGAGTGGTTTCTATTTCCTGCCTTAAAGCCTGACTGCAGCATTCCATACATACAGGGTCTCTAGAGGTCTCTGTCAATCCTAAAGGAAATCAGTCCTGAATGTTCATTGGAAGGACTGATGCTGAAGCTGAAACTCCAGTACTTTGGCCGCCCAATGTGAAGAACTGACTCGTTGAAAAAGACCCTGATGCTGGGAAAGACTGAAGGCAAGAGGAGAAGAACTGCCTTCTTCTTCAGAGGATGAGATGGTTGGATGGCATCACCGACTAGTTGGACATGAGTTTGAGCAAGCTCCGGGAGTTGGTGAAGGACAGGGAACCCCGGCATGCTGCCGTCCCTGGGGTCACAAGGAGTCAGACACGACTGAGTGACTGAGCTGAACTGACTGAACTGAACTGAGAGGTCTCCATATCCATTTTGCAGATGAAGTTCAGAGAGGTGAAGTTACTTCCCCAAGGACCCACAGCAATATCGAGGCAGAGCTGGGACTGGATTCAACCTTCCCTACTCTAACCCAGAGCTCATTTCAGCAGCAGGTGACAAGGAAAATAACTGTCCCTTTAAGACAGACTTTCCTCTTTCCACTAAGTCCTGTCTTCCCAGCTCCCATGGGTCTGTGCATGTGAGTCCATGTGTAAATCCCCAGGCACGGCTGCGCATTTGCCCTGGCACTTCAACGCAGCACACGCTGACACTGAGGTGTTTTGTCCCTGATGCCACCAAAAGTCCAAGCGACTCAGCTGCAACCTCGGGGCTGTGGTTCTATTAAAGCTCTTTCAGTGAACAAGCTTTCATTTCATGGACAATTCAGAATCTCCTTTCAGAGGAAATTGATGTTTTGCCAGGCATTTTCCCACTTGAGAGATGGTCAGAACTCAGGGTAAGAGCTGATAAAGACAATGTAAGTCACCAGCTTAGAACAACAAATAAAAAAGCTGAACTGATGAGAAGAGTTCCTGAAAGTGATGCAACTGAAAACGTGTGTTTCCCTGAGGAAACTGCTACCAGCCCCTCACCTGGAGCCCAGAGCAGTGATTTACTAAAGACACGACAGACATGGTCCACATCAACCGGCTCCCGGATGCTGTGGATGTGGGTTTATCAGGCTCCGCTGGAACTTTAGGAAGTTGTGGCCAAGACTTTGGCTTGGGCGGAGCTTCATTCCAAGAATGGAAAACTCTTGGACCTTAGGGAGATGACCATGGCCATTGGAATACCAAACATGGTAAGGATACGTGGAGGATGGGGGGATGGAGAAAGATCCTGCCGGGGAGCAATGTATTAGAACTTCAGAGAGTCCATCACTATTCTCCCCCTTCTCCAGTTCTTCATTTCTGAGTCCAAGATGAGCTGCCTTGTAAGAATCAGTGTGGCCTGTTTGGGATGGAGTTCCAGCACTACAAACCCCCAGGAGGTGGGACAGGACAAGCCCTCCCCCATCTTTCTCCCTGCCCAATGGCTCAAGATTCCCTTGGTTCCAAAACCAATATAGACCAGGACCATCTCAGGGAAATGCTTTTATCAGACTTTATCAAAATGAAAAAATAAAAGTAAGAAAAATGCAGGGGGTATGTGTGTGTGTGTGTGCACAAGTTTTCCAACTGCCCTTTCTTGGGCAGAGTTATCCTTCATTCTGAGATTATTCCCTTCCTGGGAACAGTCCCTTTTTCCTGTTAAAATATCCTTTCTTTTATGAATTGATAATAATAACAGTGGTTTTGTTGTTAAATCAGTGTTTCATTCCCTTTTCTTTTTTTAACATTCTTACTAGACAAAAGAAGTCAGCTTGCTCGTATTAGCCCTGGTTGGTGAGTTTTTCTTTTTCACCCGTCTGTGCAGCACAGAGGCCAGCACCTCACTCCTCCTTTGTAAGACTCAGGCGCAGAGGCCCCAGGCAGTTTCTGCCCTTCTCTCCCCTTAGGGTCTCCCCTTCCAATATAGCAGGGAGCCAGAACTAGGAGGCTAGTGACCCTGTACACCTTCCTAAGAAAATGATGGGTACCTGAGACTGCATCACCCTCTGGGGGGCCCACCTCCCTGCCCACCTCTGCCGTCTTCCGCTAGTTCATTGAAAACTATGTCACTTACTGCCCCCAGGGAAACCTCAAATTATCACAAAGGGCTATTGGTGAGTGTGTGAGATTTGAATCCATCTCAAAATCAAGCCTGTCCTCTTAAGAAGGCTCTCAGTTCCAAGTGAGCTCCTGCCCAGCATGTATAACACTTGTATGATTAGCCTCATGCTTGCCTCTGCCCAGGCTCCCCACTGCCTGCAAGGTTCCCTCTGCTGTTCCCAACTGCCCCCAGCTTTACCACGTTTGTAACCCAAATGCAAAATGAGCCAAAGAGAACCATCCTGCAGACACACACACACAGACACACAGACACACACATACCCCTCCCATTGTAGGCTAAAGCCCCAGTCTCTGCAGGTCTCTACCCAGAGTGTGCTTGCCCATCACCCCAAGCCATAGGAATGGGCTCTCCATACCAAGGGGTCCCCATTAACTGAGTTTTTCCCACCTTCACCCTGCAGCCAATCATCCCAGCAAGCTACAGGGTCACCTCCTACAAAAGGAGGAAACTGAGGAAGGAGGCGAACTCCCCGTGGGTTGGAAGGAGGAAGAGATTGGGGACTTTGGCGGAGGGGTTCTAGCCACTGTCTGCTTCTTTTCCCCAGGTTTTGAAACACTGTTGGGAAGAAAACCTCCCACCACGATGTCAGCACAGCCAGACAAGGGGCTTGATGACCAACAAGGGGACAAAGGGAGGACACGGGGAGAATTCCAGCGTCACCAGCACCAGCATGGCTGGAGCAGAGTGGAGCGAGAAGAAAGGGAGATGGGCAGCCCGAGGAGGGAGGGCGGAGAGGACAGGTTCGCTGGGACTCTGCCCCAGAAGTTTACCACGGAAGCAGCAGATGACCCAGGAGACCCCGCAGAGCTGGGGCCCAGGGGGTTACGATGACATGACCAGTGGGGAGCACTGGAGTGCCCCTCACAAACTCCCCAGCCCCTCCCAGAACACTCTCCCCTGGGTCTGGAGACAACACTTCCATCTATCACCCATCTGCTGCCCTGGGCACCTTCAGCATCCACGCTGCCCTTCAGATCTCAGACCACAGGCCTCCATGTGTATCCACAGGTCCGGGAGGGCCTGGGCTCACTCTCCGCGGTGTCATGCACTCCCGGTTACCATAGTTACCACCACCCCTCCCAACACCTTCCGCAGGTCAGAACTCAGACCTGGCTTTTCTCTCAAGCGGCCTGGCCTCCCTTTCCAGCCTGGCAGGTCGTTGCTAGGCATACAGAACAATTCCAGCCTGTGTTAGGGCCGACTCAGAGCCAAAACTCTTCTGCTCATCACAGCATCTTTTACCTCCATCACTCACCTTCAATTTGCCAGGCCAAACCCAAACTTGCTCTGGGTTGCCATGGTAACTCATCTTACAATCACATATGCCCTGACCCCAGAGCTAAGGGACTAGGATCTGGGCTTTTAAATGTTTGAGGTGGCTGTGGAGGAGGACAGAAGGTGTGCTGGATACTGAAGTAAGAGCATGAATGCAGGGGCTGTCTCTATAGTAAAAAATGAAAACAAGCAAATAAGAAACAAGACGCTTCTTGAATCTACCTACCTCCCTCTGGCCCTGACTGGCCCTAGTCTAGTCAACCAGCTCTCCCCCATGGAGTAGGCTAATAGCAAGTAAGACTAGAAAAACATGGGAGCAGGCTCTTAGCAGGCTCCAGGAGAGGCCCCTGAATCCATTCTCCATCCGCAGCCAAGGGTTGTTTTCTAACTCGGAAGTGTGTTGTGTCAGCCCCTGCTGGATGGCCTCCGGGAATTGCCCTTGCCCTCAGGATAAAGTCCCCTCCTGGAGCCAGGCCCTTCATGATCAAGCTCCAGCCACCATTCTGGCCTTCATCCATGAGCCCTCAATCCCTGACCTGCTCTCTATGATTCAACCACCCTGAATTTCCTGTAATTCCCCAAACCTACCTTTCTCTGTCCTCTGAGTCTTTTGTTTATGCTGTTCCCTCTGCCTAAAATGCTGATCCCCTTTGTCTAGCTACTTTCTATTCAGCCTTTGGGATGCACCTTGGTTACCACTTACTCCAGAAAGCCTTCCCTGACACCCACCAACTAAGCCGGGTGCCCCTGCATGTTCTCCATAGCCCTTTTTCCTTCCCCTCTTTTTTTTTTTTTTTGGTGGGGGGGAGTCAAGCAGAGTGGGAAGTTGCACCTCACAGCTTGTGGGATTTTAGTTCCCCAACAAGGGGATTGAACCCAGGTCCAGTGGAGTCCTAACCACTGGATGGCCAGAGAAGTCCCTATCCTTCCCCTCCTTGAGGATTATCACATGTATTAGCTGGTCTACCTCCCCACCTGACTCGAAGCTTTCCAAGGGCAAGGGTGATGGTCTTTTTCATATCTGTGTCCCTAACACTAAGTCCATTGCAGAACACAAGAGCCAAGGAATTCAAGGTGTGAATGAATGAATGACATGAAGATGGGAGGGAAGTTTCTGCATGTGTGACTGTCGATATATCATGATTACAGAAAGCTAATATAAGATTTGCTGACTGAACCCTCTCCACTTGCCTTGGCTTGCAGAATCACAGCTCAGGCCTTAAACCTGAAAAAAATAGACATGAAGTTACTTCCTACATTCTTACAGAAGCTTCCAGAAATTTATGAGAAGGCTCTGTCTCCAACTACTCTCACACCTTCTTCCCTAAACACAAGCAGAAGACAAGAGAGAAGTCCAGATAACTTTCAGAAAAACAGAGTTAAAGACCTGGGGCAAAGAACACTGTGGATTTTTCCTCCCTTTTCCTTTGGGAAGAGGTGGAAGATGCTTCTCTGAATCTGAGTCAAGACAAGCTGGCTCCAAGAGAATAGACTGTGGAGACTGGAAGTGGCTGCAAGAAGAAGATGCTACATCTCGTTCACCCCCAGCAGGAGAAGGGCTGGGTCACCCCTGGTCTGTTGGGACACCTCTTGCCCCTCCTCCCCAGCCCCCAAGGCAGGGACAGCCCAGAGCTCTCTCCTATAGCACCACTAAGGATGATGACTTCTGCTCCTAAGAGAGCAGCCCGGCCCCCACCACTGCACCATCATCTCTGGAGGAGGGCAGGGGACCACTGACCTGGATGGCTGGTGAAGAAATGAACTGTACACCAGACCAGACCAGGAGCCCTTTATTCCCATCAAGGGGACTGGAAAGCCAGGGCTCTGTCTGAGATGTCACTAGGAGATGGGAAGGGAGACTCTTCCTGTATCCCTCTTTGCATCCCTCTCAGTTCAGACTGTTCAATAAGCCAGTTCCATCAGAAGAGGGTAATTTGTACACCCTTTGGGTCTGGAGACATAAGGGCACTGGGAAGAATAATTATGGAAAAGTCCCTCCCCAAGGCTGCAAATGAGCTTCTAGGCTCCCTCTTCCCAAGTTATTTCCTTTTTTTTTTTTTCCCCATGTTATTTCCATTATAAAACATTCAGCTTCTGGATGAAGGTTCAGCACTGAGGTCAGTCATGCAAATGCGGAATCTACACCAAATGCTGCTCTCAGCCAGCCAGAGAAGACAGAATGGGTGCAGCGTCAGGCTAGGATACTTCCTCCATCATTCACTGAAATGTGTGCTTTGGCATCCTGACGGCAAAGCGTACAAGCAAATGCAGAACGAACCTGACTCGGCCAGAGCACATGGCACCCCCAGCTCCACTCAGCTTTGGACAAGACCATGGCTCACAGCTGTGAATCTTGAAGTCGCATTTCTGCCCAACCAGCCCCAATCCAAGAGGGAAATTTCATCCCCTTTGGTTCCTAAAATGATCTGTTCTTCTCACTCCCCTCTTTCCTGCCTCCAGCTCCTTCGGTCTAAATATTTATGACGTCATGATTCATTAACATTCCTCCCAGGATATCTTTAATAAATACGCCGAGGGGTGAAAGCTCCTGCTTGAATATTAAATATTAAATTCATAAGACATACAATCCTCCTAATTAAGTTGAATTTAGTCTTGTGCATTAGATTAAGAGAGAGAAAGTGAAAAATCGAGCTGTGGCCACCAAAAAGTCCAGGGACTTGGAAGGTGGCAGAGCTGAGTTTGGCCATTGTAAATTCTAGCAGTTCCATCCTCTGCTCCTTGGGACACAGTCCCGCAGCATCTCTGGGGCCAGAGCCAGGTAGCCAGGCAAGGCTCAGAGAGCATTCCTTCTCTGTCATCCCTGGTCTCTGCACACAGGTCAGACTCCGATTCTTGCTGTCCATTCAGAGTAACGGGACTTCCAGTGCATTCTAGCCGTCCTGACCTTGTAACTCCCCATCCATAGGTGGATCCCCAGCCCCTCAGCCAAGTCATCCTATGGAAGAGCAACCCTCTAGGACACTCATTCTCCATGCTTCCTTCCCAACGGTATGGGAAGTTGGGGGTGTCCCCGGCTGTCTGTGAGTTTCTTCAGTTCTGGGTTCATTTCACGATGGAATCTACTTGAAGCATTTTCAATGCTGTTAAGGTCTGTCCCTCCCTGGCCTGTTCATTATCCCCTGAAAAAAAAAAAGTCCCTCCCACAGTGCCCCTTCCCACCTCTCAGACCTCCTGGGGCTGTCTGTGCTGCCTGCCCTTCTTTGTAGAAAGTCACACCCTGGGTGTCACTCTCTCGCTTCCTCACTGTGTAAGGAGGCCCCACACATACACAGTCATCGTTCAGATTCTACAAGGAATAAAGTCGGCCCTCTGAGAGCTGACTGTCCACAGGCTGCCTCCAGAGTTGAAAAAACTGGGTGACCAGCTCAGAGAATTACTGTGCCTAGTGGGAAGCTACACGGCCAATGGAGGACCAGAGAGAAGCCTTTGAAAGCAAGGTTCCTGGTTACCTGGCTCCCCCGGGTGGTGCTGTTGGGGGCTCTCTGTGCTGCAGGAATTCAGAGCAAAGGGTCAGGAGGAGTTAGGGCAGGCTTCTAGATGGAGGAGTGTGCATGGGGTGGGGGGTAGGTAGGACCTAAAGAGACAAAGAGGATGGAGAGATTTGGAAGGGGGTCAGCAGGTAAGGAGGGAGACAGCTTCCGCAGACACACCACAGTCAGCTCCCTCGGGAGGCTCATATTCCTCCCTAGACAGAGCCATGGGGTCGAGGACCGGGGCGGAAGGACCGGAGCAGGCTCCTTCTGCATCTTCCAGTGCTTCCATCCTGCTGAAGAAGAGACTGACTCTGTAAAGAAAAACCCTCGCCTCTCTGTGCCCTCGTGTGACATTGCCGGTCTGGCGGCAGCTTTCCTTGCAATCGATGGGAAGCGGCTGCTGGTATAAGCTAGCTTTCACCGGTAATGGGAGAGAAAACAGCCTCTGGCCCTTTCTGTAAAGGAGAAAAGCAGCAGAGTGCTCTGAATTCCAAGTGGAAAAGCAGATCAGAAGAAAGTGGGATGTTCCTGAGACTTTCCGTCTCTGCTTCGTGGGACACGGGATCCAGGAGATCCTTGCTGCTCAGAGCCCGGTGGGGACGACAACACTGCACTCAGAATAAAACCGGGGAATAGAAGAGCCACCAGTCCTGGGGGCTGAGGGAGTGAGTGCAGGCAGAACTCAGCCTGGATAAGGGCCTAAAGCTGATGAAACCCAAAGAAAATACAGAGTTCTCAATGCAGCAGAGTAAGCAGGATCCCTCCTGGGATGGCGCTGGCTGTGACTAGCTGGACCAATATTCTAGGAGCTGAGGCTTCTCTGCCCAAGACTTGCAGAAGGATGCCTCTTTCCTGGGCACCTGTTAACGCCCACCCAGAAGCAGCTTGGGTGAAAAGTGGAATCGAGAGTCTGATCACACCTGCTGCTGCTAAGTCACTTCAGTCGTGTCCAACTCTGTGCAACCCCATAGACGGCAGCCCACCAGACTCCCCGTCCCTGGGATTCTCCAGGCAAGAACACTGGAGTGGGTTGCCATTTCCTTCTCCAATGCATGAAAGTGAAAAGTGAAAGTGAAGTCGCTCAGTTGTGTCCGACTCTTCGCAACCCCATGGACTGCAGCCCATCAGGCTCCTCCATCCATGGGATTTTCCAGGCAAGAGTACTGGCGTGGGGTGCCATTGCCTTCTCCGCTGATCACAACAATGCTTGATAAATATGCATGAAAAGAATGGGACGGAAACACTGCTGAGTGTTTACAGTGGTTATCTCCAAGTCATAGAATTGTGGGTGATTTTTATGTATCTTCCCCATCAGCCCTCCCCCTTAATTACTCTATTATTCTTAAGCGTCTGTCCGCTATAAATCCTTAAGCCTGCGGGCTCTTGTTGCATTTTAAATGACCAGTCTGAAAGCATGTTGTCAATAACTTCCTATGAGAGAGAAAGGAGCAGACAGACACAGACTGCGACCACAGGAAGCAGCTCCAGACAGACCCACAGGAGACAAGAGGCTGGTGGCTGGACTCAGGGTCAGCTGGTCAATACCCTTGGAGCCGGGCCCAGCGCTCTCTACCTGCAAGATCGCAGGTGGAAATCACATCAAGAAAGGAAGCCTTTGCCAAGAACAGAGAGGAGCCAAGAAGGCCAGGAAAGCAAAGCATTGATCTTGAGAAATTCTGCTTGAGGAGCTGAGCTCAGTCTAGAAAGGGAATCTGACGTGGGGGCAGGGGAGCAGAAAGGTACAGAATGAGAGGGCATGTGCAGAAGAGTGGGGTGCACCCAGGCGTGGGGGGGTACCCAGTAATTAACCCTGGGAATAGGAAAGCAGAATACGGGGGTGGGAAGGCCTGAGGTGGAGCTGGGCCATTGTCCAGTTCATCCGTCAGGGTCAGGGACAGGCTCGCTTGAATCGGGCTGCATGGGGAGCTGGCGAAGCCACCCGAGCCCTTCTGGCATTTCCTCTGACGTCCACATCCATTATGTCTGCTGATGTTCTCAGGAATTGGATTTTAGACTCCTGGGCGGGAAAGGACAGGGATAACAGGATTACAGCACTTCCTGTGACTTCAACACACACACGCCACACAGAGACTCACAGCAGGCAGGTGAGCTCCAAAAGGAGCCGGCTCAGGGCAGCAGCTGAGCCCTCCTCTCCCAGAGTCACTCCACTGGGGACATGTGAGTGGCCACCCCCCGAGCAGCGACCTCTGCAGTCACCCTGCGGAGCTCATGGCTCCTCTCAGCAACACACCCCCACCTTCCAGCCCCTAAGAAGCAGCTGCAACATATAATGGAGGGGGACTGGGGAGTGCCAGAGTTCTCCCTTACCACTTACGTCAACTCAGCACTGCAGGCTTGGTCTGAATCAAACCCGTGTCACCTGCATTGGCGGGCAGATTCTTTACTCCGGAGCCACTGGGAAGCCCTGGAAGGCTCAGGATATAACATTAAATCTATCATTTGGGGCAGAGTCATCCTAGGAGAAAGTGCTCCTGTTTTAGGGACCAGCAGAAAGATTTCTCACGTCCGCCGACAAGTGCCGTATCTCAGAGACCAAACAACCTCAGATAGAAGTCCAAAAAATAGTGAGCAAAGGAAAGTTGGAGGCAGAAGTAGCAATGTTTTCAGGAAAGCGGGGCAAAACCTGGAACACTTGCTGGGGTGATTGTCTGCTGTCAGGAAAGCAGTATGGAGTGGAAAAGGATCCAACAGAAAACCATTAGTGACCTGAGATTGGAACTCCTAAGGAAATCCTCGGGGTCTCTTCAATACTGACTTACTCAACCCTAAGAGGAGCCAAGAAGACAAGATGTCCTTCTGTCTGTGTCTCAAAGAGCCCTAATCCAGACTGAGACAGATGACACCATCAGGCCTAGGGGCTGTCAGGGGTGGGGGGTGGCAATGTGATGTGGGAAAAGGTAAAATACTGGCCCTTGAAATTTTGACACTCATTCTTGAGTACACGAGGGTCTGAGCCTCCTGGCCTCTCCTTTATGATGATTATCTGCACCTTCTCGACCCTTGGCCTGCCAAGAGGGATGCTGAAATGAGCCCAGGACTTCCCCTAACTCCTATTGTCATGCTCACTCCCTAGAACCCTAAACAGGAACCAAGATAAGGCCAAGAGAAAGGAGACGCAAGCAGGAGAGCACAGGCTTGGATGTGACGGAACCGACACCCACTGTGGTCAGGCTTGTTCTCCTAGGACCCGAGTTGTCAGAGGGGGTTAGGGCATAATCCCTTCTAGTGACCAACAGTGCAGATTTGTGGGTTTTATTGTCAACACAGAGCTCCCTACTGAACTGGCATCTGGCCAGCTCTCTAGAGTTACCTCATGCTTTCAGGATAAAGCATGGCCTGTGTTTGGCCTGCCGACGATCTCGTTAGAAAATTAGACAATGGAGAATGGGTCTGCGGTCTAACTATCTGACAGTCATGGCCACATCCATTTGTACTGGTTTAAACTCTCCTCTGAAGCACCAAATGCAGATATACAGACACTGGAAACCACAGCTCCTGGGAGCCCGTCTGCCTGTGAGTTGGCAGTAGCCTCCCCAGGTCCACTCCCAGCAGCATCCGCAGAGGAGACGCCACGTCCCTTTGCTCCTACTCTCAGCCCTAAGGTTCACCTCCCCTAGCCAACTCCCATCTCTCCATCCTCCACTTGCTGCTTTTTGGGTTGCCCAGGGCAACACCATCACATCCAGAGGCTGCCTCAAAATCTCCATCTCGGGACTTTCCTGACGGTCCAGTGATTAAAACCCCGCACTTCTGGTGCAGGGAGCATGGATCTGATCACTGGTCAGGGAACTAAGATCCCACAGGCTGCACAGTGAGGTCAAAAAAAAAAAAGAAAAACAGTAAAAGCAACAACAATAAAATGATCTGCTCTGGATGTCGGAAAAGCAAGATATTAAAAAAAAAAAAAACTCTCCAGCATCCTAGAGAGGGCAGGTGGGTAGGGGATTATGTCTGGCAGCTGCTTGCCCTGTTTTCTCTCAAATCTCCACTCCAGCTGCCTGGGAAATCTCTGATTAACTCCCACATTGGTTGGCAATTAACCAGTGAGGCCTGGCAGAGCCTCGGTACTGGAGTCTCTGGGATGTCACCTTGCTCTGCTTGGCAGGGGAGGGAACCCCTAGGAGGGGGTTTCAGGAAAGCAAGAAGCTACTCCAGTGCCCACTTCCCAAGGCCTGTGTACCCAGCAATGCCTTCCTTCTGGGCATCAAATGCCTAAAGACAGCTCCGATTATTTTTCCTGAGACGTAGCACATGTCTGATATACTATGTGTTTATATGTGTGTATTCAAACATGTGAGCTCACGGACAGAGGAGGGGCATGGAGCATTGTTATTAATACTGTTTCCTGTAATCACATTGCACCGTTATCTAGTCTACAAATAATGATGGAATTAAAATAACTGCAGGGAGATGTGGCCCTGGAGAAAGGTTACCAAAATGGACGGAACCAGCCTTGCTGGTCACCTGATTTTCACCTATATGCCAACATTTGTTTAGATGCAGGGAAAGCCCTCACACTCAGAAAGTCAGAGGAAACTTTTTTGTGAACAAATAAAAGCTCTCTAGGGCTTCCCAGGTGGCTCAGTGGTAAAGAACCCACCTGACAATGCAGGAGACATGGGTTTGATCCCTGGGTTGGGAAGACCCCTCAGAGAAGGAAATGGCAACCCACTCCAGTATTCCTGCCTGGAAAATCCCATGGACAGAGGAGGCTGGCGGGCTACTATGGTCCATGGGGTCGCAAAGAGTCAGACACGACTTAACAACTAAACAAATAAAGCAAAAGCACTGTAACCAGATGTCTGCTTAATAACAGTTTTTATGTTGGCTGAGATGTTTTATTTAAGGATGTTTAGAAGTAAGCACAGTCTTGAAAGAATAGCAGATAATATGCTATAGATAAACTTCCTATTTCATTTTTGAAACAATTATTGGTACTTTATACCTGCTGCTGCTGCTGCTAAGTTGCTTCAGTCATGTCCGACTCTGTGCAACCCCAGAGATGACAGCCCACCAGGCTCCCCCGTCCCTGGGATTCTCCAGGCAAGAACACTGGAGTGGGTTGCCATTTCCTTCCCCAATGCCTGAAAGTGAAAAGGGAAAGTGAAGTCGCTTCAGTCGTGCCAACTCTTAGTGACCCCAGGGACTGCAGCCTACCAGGCTCCCCCATCCCTGGGATTCTCCAGGCAAGAACACTGGAGTGGGTTGCCATTTCCTTCTCAATGACCCCAAAAGGAAAGTGACTGTGCAACCTTAGTGACCCCAGGGACTGCAGCCTACCAGGCTCCCCCATCCCTGGGATTCTCCAGGCAAGAACACTGGAGTGGGTTGCCATTTCCTTCTCCAATGCATGAAAGTGAAAAGGGAAAGTGAAGTCACTCAGTTGTGCCAACTCTTAGTGACCCCGTGGACTGCAGCCTACCAGGCTCCTCCGTCCATGGGATTTTCCAGGCAAGAGTACTGGAGTGGGTTGCCATTGCCTTCTCTGACTTTATATCTAGACAAGAGAAATATAAACATGATGAGGTCCTTGCTTTCACTATTTTCAACTTTCAAAAATATCAGTCAAAACTTTTTTTTAAAAAAAGTTTTCAAATCAGATATTGAACACCATGTTGATGCTCCCTTAAAAAAAAAAGAATGAATTAATATCAATTTCCAACAATGTGGCAGATGAGATAGCTGAAAAGTCTCCTGTTGACCAACTACTTAGAAATGCTGGATAAAATAAAACATTGTTTAAATGCTTGGCTGCTCTCATAAGAAAGGCAAAGAAAATAACCAGAGGAGGAAAAATGAAAAAGGAAAAGGAAGCTGAAAACCAGAGTGGAAAGTGGTGCTGAGGCTGTGGCTGCACTCAGAGCATTTTCTGGTCTCGATTAAGGGGAAAAAAAAATAAAGAACCTTGGGCTTGCATAGCCATCAAGGTACAAGGGACAAAGTCACAGGCCAGGATGAGATGTGGAATCACATCTGAAAAATCATAACACTTGGAGAGCTATGTCTCTGTGCAAGGATGAACTAGAAAAAAATCTATGCACTGTCAAAGGAAAATGGCACAGAGTCCATCTCTTGGGTCCTGGGGACTGGGTAGCCAAAAAATATCTTCATTTTCTTTGTACAATTTTATTTATTTATTGGGCTATGCTGGGCCTTCGTTGCTGCGTGGACTTTTTCTTTAGTAGCAGTAAGGGGAAATTACTCTTTAGTTGTGGTGTGCCGGCTTCTCATTCAGAGAAGGAAACAGCAACCCACTCTAGTATTCTTGCCTAGAGAATCCTGTGGACAGAGGAGCCTGGTGGGCTGCTGTCCATAGGGTCGCACAGAGTCAGACACGACTGAAGTGACTTAGCATGCATGCATGCACTGGAGAAGGAAATGGCCACCCACTCTAGTGTTCTTGCCTGGAGAATCCCAGGAACAGAGGAGCCTGGTGGGCTGCTGTCCATAGGGTCGCACAGAGTCAGACACGACTGAAGTGACTTAGCATGCATGCATGCACTGGAGAAGGAACTCTAGTGTTCTTGCCTGGAGAATCCCAGGAACAGAGGAGCCTGGTGGGCTGCCGTCCATGCGGTCGCACAGAGTCCGACACGACTGGAGCAACTTAGCAGCAGCAGCAGCAGCAGGCTTCTCATTGCCGCGGCTTCTCTAGTTGCAGAGCGCAGGCTCCAGGCACGAGGGTTTTAGTAGCTGTGGCTCCCAGGCTCTAGAGCACAAGCTCAGTAGTTGTGGTACACGGGCTTAGTTGCTCCACAGCGTGTGGGATCTTCCTGGACCAGGGATTGAACCCGTGTCGCCTGCATTGGCAGGCAGATTCTTTACCACTGAGCCATCTTTAACATTTCATAAGCACAGGCTCATCTTACACTAACTGCATAGTCTCAGAACCGCCCAACTGAGGAAGTCACATAGAAGTGGCCCTGCTGACAATGTCCTGAGCACATGATACAAACAAGTGTAAGCCATCTCTAGAAGGAGACACTCTGATATACACCGCACAGGATACCACTCATAAAGCTTCGTTACGTAAAAGCTGATCAGTCCAAATCACAAAACACACAAGGAAACGAGAGAGCAAACAAATCACTGGAAACAGCAACCAGCAGAACCTGACCCACAGGTGTGTTAGTTCATAGAATGATTCGATACAGGCTGCCAAATTAAAAATTCAAGAGTGTAAAATAAAGAGTCAAAAGCAAGAAAGGAATAAGATAATGTTTTTAAGTGGTGTGGAATTTCTAGAAATAAATTTGCTGTCATTAAATTTTAAAACTCAGTGACGACTACTATTTCCTGCAAGAATTTGCAGGATTGTTGGATAGATTTTCCATCTGAAAAGGAAAAAAACTAAATGTTAGATGCATTTTTTTAAATTTCTTTAAAAATCTCAAAGAGCTGGCAACTAAGAAATGATGAGATCAAAATCTATATGACAAAGGGAATCAAGAATCCTGAAGTTACATTTGTCCTGATGGCATTTGTCAAAGTAAGAGAACTTGAATCTAAAGTTTACTCAAACTCACAAAGCTTAGAAGATGAAAGACAAAGCCCAAGACCTCCAAACATGGAGAGTCTGAAAGTGAACCTCTTTCCATAAAGTTAGGAAGCCAAAAGGTTATGCACAAGGTAAGTAGGGATAAGCCCAGCTTACCCTCCTACTCCCAGCGACTGTAGGAAGAGTTGCCTTGGCACAAAGGAAAGCAGGAGGAAAAAAATGAACTGTCATTGAAAACCTGTAACCACAAGTCAGATTTGCAGCCCACTTGGATTGCTTACTAACCTCAAACAATTAATTCAGCTTAAATAGGTTAGTACCAATAGAACCCACTGGCATATGAAAGAAGTAAACAAAGTCATCTCTGGAAGAATGGACTTTATTCTGGGGACTCAAAGAAATACCACAAATAATTACCCATAAAAGTACTGCAGCTTAGTCAAAAGTAACCAAGTACACGATGGAGCGAAACACTAATAAGCAGAAACTATATACAGCAGGAACAGACCTTCAAAGGCATCATGTATTGAAACTATAGTGATACATTATAGAAAAATATATGTATTCTTCAAATAAATAAAAGGCTAGCTATAAAAATCTGCAGGCTAACAGAAAACTATCTTCCAAGTGACCAAGAAGATTTGCTTCTGCTGCTGCTGCTGCTAAGTCACTTCAGTCGTGTCCGACTCTGTGCGACCCCAGAGATGGCAGCCTACCAGGCTCCCCTGTCCCTGGGATACTCCAGGTAAGAACACTGGAGTGGGTTGCCGTTTCCTTCTCCAATGCATGAAAGTGAAAAGTGAAAGTGAAGTCATTCAGTCGTTTCTGGCAGATTTGAGAAAGAACCAAATTGGAATTGTAGAATTAAAGTGGTTAAGTCATTAAGTCGCTTCAGTCGTGTCCAGCCCTTTGTGACCCCATGGACCCCATGGACCCACCAGGCTTCTCTGTCCATGGGATTTTCCAGGCAAGAATACTGGAGTGGCTTGCCATTTCTTTCTCCAAGATTTAAAGACAAATTAGGATTAAAAACTCAGTGGATGACTTTAACAGCAGTGTAGACCATCTAAAAAGGTAACTAGTAAAAGAGAAGATAAAGTTGAAGAAAGCAACTCCATGGAACAATGGAATCAAGATATAAACAGTATACAGAGAAAAAAATCCAGAAAGTTGGAAAAAACATCCCACACTTATAATCAAAAATCACCTGACAATCTGAAAATTGACTATTTTTGTTGAGCCTATCAGAGAGCTGAGGTTCTAAGGAAAAGGAGATTTTAGGAAACAGGAAAAGCCTGGTAAAAGGGTAAAAACTTTCAGCTATAACATGAATTACATCTGAAAATCTAATGCATAACATGACTATAATTGATAATGCCGTATCGTGTAATTGAAATTTGCTGAGAGAGTAGAACTTAAGTATTCTCACCAAAAAATAAAAAGATAAACATGTGAGGTAATAAGTTTAGTAATTAACTTAAATGTGGGAATCCTTTCATTGTATGCATATATTAAACATTACAATTTTATTTCCCAATTATATCTCAGTAAAGTTGAAAAATCAAAATATTTTTAAATAAAATAATTTGAAATGAAAAAAATTTTTGACAATGACAACATTACAAATCAAAATTTCTGGACACCACTAGGGGGACATTTCTAATCTTAATTGCATATATTAGATAAAAAGAAAGGATGACATTTTCATAACCACAAAATTGAAAGCTTAAATAAAATGAATAATCTTTTACCAAAATTTTTAATAGCTGGCCCAAGGAAAATAGAATATACACTAATTGTTAAAGTAATTAAATCAGCAGTTAAAATCCATTTTGGGGGTGGATGAATCCCTGGGCCAGATTGTTTCATGAGCATATTCTATCAAATCCTCAAGAATAAATTTCAACCTTATTCAAAAGGTTTTTAACAGGATAAAAAGGAATAAAACTCATTAATTTATGAGGCTTCCAAAACTTTGATTCCAAAATCAAACAAGGATAATACAAGAAAGAAACATTTCAAGCCAAACTCATTCACAATAATGGATGTAAAAATGTTGAATAAAATTTTAACAAACTGAATCAAATAATGTTTAAAATCATAATACATCACAACCATGTAAATTTCCTCACAAAGGCAAGGAAAATTCAATACTAGAAGATCTACCGACATAATAAATCACATTAAGAAAAGGCAGAAAAAGTACGTAATCAATGGAATAGAGACAGATAATCTTTTGATTAAAAAAGCATTAGGTACTTCAAAAATCATATCAAGTAGACACAGAAGGGATCTTCTTAATAGCCACCAAAAACTTTATCAAACATTGTATTTATGGGGAAATAGAAGAATTTCTTTTTAAAATAAGGAATAAGGTAAGAATACCATATTCATTGTCTCTACTGAGCATTTCACTAAAGGTATAAAACTGTAAATCTACACAAATAATATGATTTCCATATAGAAGATCTAAGACTTTTTAAAATAATTAAACTTAATAAGAGGGAGGATTCAGCAAAGTTTAGGGATATAAAATTATTATACAAAAATCAGTCATAATTCCACACATCAACATAAAAAAGTTAGAACATTTAGTTTAAGAAATACAACTTACGATAGCAAAAAAAACTAAAAAGTATCTAAGACTAAATCTAATAAGGTGTGCAAGATCCCTCTTTTAATATGTATTTATTTGTTTGGCTGTACCGGGTCTTAGATTCAGCACATGGGATCTTTGATCTTTGTAGCAATATGCAGAATTCTTAATGCGGGATTATAGTTCCCAGACCAGGGGTCAAACCTAGGCTCCCTGCAGTGGGAGTGCAGAGACTTAGCCACTAGACCCAGGGAAGTTCCTGCATGACTCTTTTAGACATATTATAAAGCACTATTTCATACTATCAAAGATGATCTAAAAATTTGAGAAGTATAAAAGGATGAGAAGACTAAATATCATTAAAAAAATAATTATTTTCCCCAAACAAAAGTATAATTTAGTGAAATTCCAATCAAAAGTCCATAGAAACTGACAAGTTGTAGGAGAAGTAAATGACCAAGAATAGCCAAAAATTTGAAAAAGGGAAATCACATGGGTGGACTTGCCGTCTCTAAAATCAAGGCTACTAATAAGGTTATAGTAATCAAGACACTGTTGGCATAAGGGGGATCATCAGGTTAACTAGGGACAATCGAGGATCCAAAGAGAGACTTGTGCCTATAAAAAAAAGAGACTTGTGCCTATAAAAAAAAGAGACTTGTGCCTATAAAAATAACTTGATATATGACACAGGTGGCATTGCAGATCAGCAGGGGTAAGAATGGAATATCCAAATCAGAGGTCCTGGGACAATTACTCATATGGAAATATAATTGATTTGGTTGCTACCTCACATCTTACACATACACACATACAGTTGCAAGTAGATTAAGACCTATAAATGAAAAGCAAAACTTTAAAACCTTTAGAAATATTTAAACTATGGGAAAACATCTTGTGACCTATAGGCTGGAAAGAAATTTCTTAGTAAGACACAAAAAGCACAGGTTGTTGAAGAAAAGACTGATAAGTTCAACCAGGACAAAATTAAAACTTTCAGGGCATCAGTTCAATTCAGTCCAGTCGCTCAGTTGTGTCCAGCTCTTTGTGAACCCATGAATCGAAGCACGCCAGGCCTCCCTGTCCATCACCAACTCCCGGAGTTCACTCAAACTCATGTCCATCGAGTCGGTGATGCCATCCAGCCATCTCATCCTCTGTCATCCCCTTCTCCTCCTGCCCCTAATCCCTCCCAGCATCACAGTCTTTTCCAATGAGTCAACTCTTCACATGAGGTGGCCAAAGTACTGGAGTTTCAGCTTTAGCATCATTCCCTCCAAAGAAATCCCAGGGCTGATCTCCTTCAGAATGGACTGGTTGGATCTCCTTGCACTCCAAGGGACTCTCAAGAGTCTTCTCCAACACCACAGTTCAAAAGCATCAATTCTTCGGCGCTCAGCCTTCTTCACAGTCCAACTCTCACATCCATACATGACCACAGGAAAAACCATAGCCTTGACTAGACAGACCTTTGTTGGCAAAGTAATGTCTCTGCTTTTGAATATGCTATCTAGGTTGGTCATCAGATAAACATAATTAACATACAAGCCATAGACATCAAGAAGTTACTTGCGATGCACTAAACAATACAGAAATTCTATCCATGATAAGAAACTCCTAAAAATAATAAATAAACCACCCAATGGACAAATAGACAAAGAATGAGTAGAGATTCATTAAAGGATATGCCAAAATGCTCATAAAGCATATTTTTTTAATGCTCAACACCACCAGAAAACAAGGAACACAAATTCAAACCACAGTAAAATTCCATTTCATACCCATCAGATTGGCAAAAATTGTGACACTACTGGATACTGGCAGTGATGTGGCACAATAGGAATTCTCTTATGGTCCTAGGAAAGCCACTCTAAAGTACAGCTGGGCAACACCAGTCATTATACGCTAAAGATGTATATAACACATACCCATGGCCCAGCAATTCCACTCCAAAATATGTCCCCTAAAACTCTTCTATATATGGCCAAGAAGACTTTTATTAAATGATTATTGTAGCATTGGCTATAATAAGGAAAAATTGAAATACCCTAAATGTCCATCAAAGAAATGGTTAATTATAGCAAATTAATTCAGTAGACTATGCCACCATTTTAAATGATTAACCTAAAGTAATATATACCATTTGACAAATCTAAAAAAGCATATTTCAAGTGAAAAAAAAATCAAGTTGTAGGATCAGCACAATTTGATAGCATGACACCATTTATATAGTTCTAAAATATGTAAAACAATATGTCACATTATTTAAGGATACATTCTATATATAATAGCTTACATCTGCTAACCCCAACCTCTCATTCCATCCTTCCCCCAACACCCTCCCATCTTGGCTGCCACAAGTCTGTGAGTCTGTTTCTTTTTTTGTAGATAGGTTTATTTGTGTCAGATTTTAGACTGTGAATTTTACATTCACATATAAGTGATGTCATACAGTACTTCTTTCTCTTTCACTTAGTATGATAATCTCTAGGTCTGTCCACATTGCTGCAAATGGCATTATTTCATTCTTTTTATGGCTGAGTAATATTCCATTGCATATATACACTGCATCTTCTTTACCCATTCATCTGTTAATGGACATTTAGTTTTCTTCCATATCTTGGCTGTTGTAAGCAGTTCTGCTATGAATGTGGGGTACATGAATCTTTTTGATTATAGTTTTTTAGATATCTGCCCAGGAATGGGGCTGCTAGATTATATGGCAACTCCATTTTCAGCTTTTTGAGGAACGTCCATACTGTTTTTCATAGTGGCTGCACCAATATGTTTAACTTTTAAGAAATTGTCAGATTACATTCCAGAGTGGTCCTTTTCCTTATTCATCAGAAGTGTATGATAGACCCAAGTCCTCCACAGTCTCAGCAGCAGCTAAACTTGTCATTATTTTCTTTCTATTTTAGCTGACAGGTATGTAGAAATATCTCATCATGGTCTTAACAGCATTTCCCTGACAATTGCTGATGTTGAACATGTTTTCATGTGCTTACTTGCCACCTCTGTTTCCTCCTTGATGAAATGTCTCTCCATATTTTTTGTCCATTTTCTAATTCGATTGCTTGGCTTTTTTGTGTTGTTTTAAGATTTCTTAATATACTCTAGACATAAGTTCTTTATCAGACATGGGGTTTGCAAATATTTTCTCCCAGTCTGTAATTCATCTTTTCGTTCTCTTAACAAGACCTGACACAAAGCAAGAGATTTTAATTTTGATGATTTAAAAATGATGGTTTCAATTTATCCATTTTTTTCTTTTATGTATGCTTTGGTGTCATGTCTAAGAACTCTTTGCCAGGTCCTATATTTTCTTCTAAGTGTTTTGTAGTTTTATCTTTTATATTTAAATCTATATATTCCACTTTTTATTATAATTATAGCTAATTTTTGCATAAGGTGTAATATTAAGTCGATTCCTTTGGGGGGGGGAGGGGTGTCTATGGATATCCAATTACCCTAGCACAATTTGTTGAAAAGACTATACTTTCCCCATTAAAATACTTTTGTACCTTTATCAAAAATCAGTTGGTCGCACTTGTCTGGTTCTCTACCCTATTCTACTGGTCTGTGAGTCTATCCCTCTACCAACACTGCACTGCCTTGGCTACTGTGTGTGTGCCCGGTCACTTAGTCATGTCCAGCTCTTTGTGACGCATGGACTGTAGCCCACCAGACTCCTCTGTCCATGGGATTTCCGAGGTAAGAATCCTGGAGTGGGTGGCCATTTCCTACTCCAGGGGATCTTCCCAGACCAGGGATGGAACCCACACCTCCTGCATTAGCAGGCAGATTCTTTACCACTGAGCCACCTGGGAAACCCTACTGTGCTATACAGTAAGTCTAAATATATATAAGATTGGTTTAATATTTTAAAACTCAATCCATCAATGTAATTTACATACAAACAGACAAAAAAAGAAAAATCGTACACTGACAAATTCAGCACATTTATGATTAAAAACTTTCAGAAAACTAGAAATAGAGGGGCATTTCCTCAACATCTACAAAAAAAAATACAATCAATATACATAATAGTGAAAGACTGAATGCATTCCTTCTAAGATCAGAAAGCAAGTGGGCTTGACCACTGCCACCACCGCTATTCAACATAATACCAAAACTTATAGGTAGCACACTAAGGCAAGAAAAAGAAATAAAACCCATGCAGAGCACAAAGAGAGAAATTAAACTGTCCCAATGTGCAGCGACATGACATGATCATCTGGGCAGAAAATTACAGAACCTACTGAAAAGAAAGAAGAAAAGAACTCCTAGAACTAATGAGTTCAGCACAGTCAGAGGGCACAAGATCAACATGTGAAAATCAACTCTCTTTCTACATACCAGCAATGAACACGTGGAAATCAAAATTGAAATTTTATATATGCCATTTACTGCTGCTGCTACTGCTAAGTCACTTCAGTCGTGTCCGCCTCTGTGCGACCCCAGAGACAGCAGCCCACCAGGCTCCCTTGTCCCTGCAATTCTCCAGGCAAGAACACTGGAGTGGGTTGCCATTTCCTTCTCCAACGCATGAAAGTGAAAATGAAAGTGAAGTCACTCAGTCGTGTCAGACTCTTAGCGACCCCATGGATTGCAGCCTACCAGGCTCCTCCGTCCATGGGGTTTTCCAGGCAAGAGTACTGGAGTGGGGTGCCATTGCCTTCTCCGTATGCCATTTACAATAACTCATAAAGAAATTAAATAGGTATAATTCTTTCAAAGGTGTGTAAAACTTACATGTTATACACTACAAAACACTCATGAAAGAAATCAAAGCTCTAGTTAAATGACATACTGTGTTCATGGATTAAAAGACTCTACATAGCAAAGGTGTTGATTCTCCCCAAATTGATACTCAGATTAAATACAATTTCTACCAAAATCCCAGCAAGATTTTTTTGTTAATGTTTATAATTTTAAAAAATGTCCTAGATCAACCAGTTTTTGCAGATTTTGACTGAAAGAATGAATGTCTGTGTGCATGTGTGCACATATATGTGTATGATTAGGCCTTAATTAGGGAAATACAACTCATTGTTGTGGTTGGCTATTTATGAAGGGCAGGTGGGGCTGGGAGTCGAAAATGTCCTCCTCCCCAATGAAGCTCTGCTGCCGCTGCTGCTAAGTCGCTTCAGTCGTGTCTGACTCTGTGCGACCCCATAGATGGCAGCCCACCAGGCTCCCCCTTCCCTGGGATTCTCCAGACATGAACACTGGAGGGGGTCGCCATTTCCTTCTCCAATGCATGAAAGTGAAAAGTGAAAGTGAAGTCGCTCAGTCGTGTCTGACTCTCAGCGACCTCATGGACTGCAGCCTACCAGACTCCTCCGTCCATGGGATTGTCCTGGCAAGAGTACTGGAGTGGGTGCCATTGCCTTCTCCAATGAAGCTCAAGTTACATGAAATATAAACCAGAATCACAGGTGAAACAAGGAGGTGCATGGACCCCTGGATGTTACAGCTTGAGCTCAGAAACATTTGTACTTTGCCTTTTCTCCCTTCACCCTCATCTGAGGACTGCACAGGAGATATTTCTCTCCCTCGTAGCTGCCTTTCAACACCAAGCTGAGCATGACAAGGTCCTCAATAAATTTCAGATTTGACTCTTTCTGTAGTCACTTCACTGCACTCCTCTGTACCCAACCTCTGCCAAGCTAACAGAGATCCAAAATCTACCTGGGCCATTTTAGACCTGCAGCTCTCTTCCTTGCCTGCATCTTGCCCAACCAGGATATCACGTATTCTTTGTATTCTTCCATCTTCCTCCAACTGTTGTTTTCTGCCTCTACACTCCCACTGGCGCACAGGTGTCCCAGTCTCATTACAGAACACTCATTAATATTCACCATGGGTACACTTGCGGGTGTCCTCCCTACCCACAGATGTGTCTAGACTTCTATGAATATCAGCACTGAGAAAGCAGATTAAAAATCAGTGGTTAATCAACAGGGAAGATGCAGGTGGGGCCCAGAGCGATGTGGCTGAGGAGGGCACCTGGAGTGGCTTGACTATGATGCCACTCACAAATCAGTTTGACAGATGATCCTATGAGAAAGTCAAATTCTATTAAATAACCTCTCTTGGTAGTGCTTGGGAATTTGGTTGGTTGATGATCCAAAAACTCACAGAGTCCACTGCTCACACTTCAATCCAGACTCCTTGATGCTGTGTAAACTTAGCCCTGATAAGACCTCATTGAATTCAACAACTCTGCTAAATTCAAGGCAACTTGAAATGCTCTGCAATTGTTCACATGGTACTCCTGGCCAAAACACTGGCTCTGGCTTCACTGCCAGTGGTGGACAGGGTGGCCTGTAATTAAGCAGTCAATGAGTAATAGCTGCCTGAATGCTAAGTGCCAGGTGCCAAACTAAGCACATTGGCAGGTAAAAAAAAAAAAAAAACAACTAGCTTTGGCCTCTGCTTTCCAGGATCTTACAATCTAATGGCAGGGAGAAGAGCCATCACATAAGAAACTGAGAACTCTTCAATAAGGTACTGATGTCTAAATTTGCTGAGAGATCCAACATTTACCTGGGCCATTTCAGATTCACATGGCCCTCGTTTTTGCCTGCGTCTGGCCCAGCCAGGAATACTGATGTCTACATTTGCAGATAGGTTAAATGGAGTGAATAAATGGAGATATCAAGAAAGCCTTCATGGCCAGGGCAAGATTTTTTCTGGGTCTTGCCCTGGCCATGGGATGGCTAGTGCCTCCACGGGAGGAGAGAAGAATGGCTGCTGTTTGAAGCAGGAGGAACTCACCAGCCCCACAGAGGGAGCTGGCCAACCAGCTGCTGTGCCCACATCCACAGCTACTCTGGGTCACTCTTCCAAAGTGAGAGGGAAGTACGTGGAAATGATGGCCACTGCGACTCACCTAGGTGGAGCCCCACTCAGCAGTTCCCCCTGGAACTTCAGGAGATCAGCCACTGACCCTTCAGAAAAGCACATCTTAGAGAAGCAAAGACTTGGTGGCGACAGACTCAAGCTCAAACAAGCTACATTTACTCTCTAAGCTTCAGTTTCATGTTTCAAACGGGAACCAAATTCATAGGATTGTTGTGAAGAACAAATAAAATAATGTCTATGCATTTCCTGGAACATAACATACACTCCATAAAAAGTAACTCTTGTGGTTGTCTTATGCAGTCCATATTCGTGTAGATTTATTTATCTACCCCCTCACTCTTCATTTCTTCTTGTATTCCTGGTCTTCCCTCCGGAATCCTTTTCCTGCAGTCTGAAGAATATTTTTAGTGCTTTAGGATAGGTCTTCAGGTGAGGGGTTCTGTTTTTGTTTACCCCAAAATGCTTCATTTCACTTTAACTTTTGAAGCAATTATTTTCTTTTAGCACTTCAAAGACAGTGTTACATTGTCTTCTGGTTTCCATCATTTCTGGTGAGAAGACAGCTGTGGATCTTATTTCTGTTTGTTTGAAGGTCACATACATTTTTCCCTCTTTGGCTGTCTTTAAGATTTTTTTCAAATCTTTGCCTTTGTGTCTGGCCATTTTACTCTGATGAGCCTAGATAATATGGGTTTTCTTTGTATTTATCCTGCCTGAGGTTCATGGTGCATCTTGAGCCCATAGCTTGTCTTCCATCACTTTCACAAAATCCCTGGTTATTATTTCTTTAGACATTGTTTCTGCCCCATTATCTCTCTCCTCTCTTTCTGGGATTTTCAATGCATGTATGTTAGACCTTTTCACTATATTCCTTCTGTTTCTTATGTTCGTTTCTGAATTTTACATTTTTTCTTTATCTGGGTATTTTCAAATCCCTATTCTCTTCATATCTATCAAATCTACTGTTAAACCCAGCCTAGCCTATGGTATATTTTTCAGCTCTAGAATTTTCCTTGTTTCTGTTTATAGATTTTAGTTCTCTGTTGAAGTTCTCCATCTTCTCATGCAACGTCCTGAATATGTCCATTTTTAATGTCCAGTTCTCCTCATTCTAAGACGTGCCTCTTCTATGGGTTTATTTCTACTGCCTCTTTTTCTCCATGTTTTTGGTCATGTGGTCTTGTTTCTTGAGATGACTTGATTACTAGTTCTCCGCACAGTTATCTTCCAAACAAAACCCTCAACCCAACACATGTCTCTGAATTTGGTTCTTAACCTCTCTCTCTTTCCTTACTGAGTGGTTTTAGAATTCTGGCAAGTTTATGTCCTTATTCTTCAAACATAAAATAATGGTGTCATGCTTGTATTCCAAACGGTATTTGAGGATCTCAGGAACCAGCCTACCTTTCCATCTTTCCCCTCACACATCCTACACTCACATGAAGCAGAACCAGTTATCACTGCCGTTGCTTTGTTCTTCTACCCCAGTGCACACCTCAGCTATTTCCAGCACACAGTCTGCCCCTTTGTTCATAGCCGACTATCCAAACCCTATTGTCTAAGTCCCAGATTAAATGACATCCTCCATAATTAAACCTTGACTCCTCAGAATCTGTATTAATGGCATCCTTCTCTGAACTCCTAGGGCCTTTTCCTGGAGTGTTAGTTATGCCCAGGTCCTACTTCCCCACCAGCTAACCCCCAGGAGGGTGGTGGACAGTCCCTGTGTCTGTCTTCCGAGGATCCAGTCTCCCTCTCATGGCACAGTCATGGGCTTACCTGACTCTCCTCTCAGCAACTGCCTCTCCCCACTCTCAGACCACGTGGCTTCAGCAGAACTACTTCCCTCCTGACTCCCAGAACCTGTGAACTTCACCCAGAGAACTAGCGTGGGATGTGGGCATGGCTAAGCTGGAAAGATGTCACATGATGTCATGTCTCTGTCTGCAACCCTGAGGAAGCTCCCATTTCACTTAAAAGGACAAGCCAAGGAGGCTCTAGATAGACTGTGCGCTCCCCTAGTCCCCTCGCATCTCTTCTGCTATTCTTCACCTCCTGTCCGCCTCAGCCACACCACTGCTTTGATTCTCCTCAGACACACCAGGTCCATTCCCGCCTCAATGCCTTTGCTCCATCTGGTCCCATGGCTGGACCTCTCTTCCCTCAGACATCCATTTGACTGACTCCAGATGGAGACCTGCAGGAGGCCGTGCAAACCTCACTTTCCTGGCGAGGGCTCATCCTGACTCCCATTTTCAGGTAGCATCCACCACCCAACGTTCCTTAAAGCCCCTAACTCTGCTTCCTGTCCTCTTTCTCTCCAACAGACTCTGTAATTTGCTTATTCATAGCTTCCCTAATCAGAGAAGGCAATGGCACCCCTCTCCAGTAGTCTTGCCTGAAAAATCCCATGGACGGAGGAGCCTGGAAGGCTGCAGTCCATGGGGTCGCTGAGGGTCGGACACGACTGTTCGACTTCACTTTCACTTTTCACTTTCATGCATTGGAGAAGGAAATGGCAACCCACTCCAGTATTCTTGCCTGGAGAATCCCAGGGACAGGGGAGCCTAGTGGGCTGCTGTCTATGGGGTCACACAGAGTCGGACACGACTGAAGTGACTTAGCAGCAGCAGCAGCTTCCCTAATGGCTCAATCCGTCTGCAGTGCGGGAGACCTGGGTTCGATCTCTGGGTTGGGAAGATCCCCTGAAGAAGGGAAAGGCTACCCACTCCAGTATTCCAGTCTGGAGAATCCCATGGATTGTATAGTCCACGGGGTCACAAAGAGTCAGACACCGCTTTACTTATGTTTACACTGTATGTACATACACACTGGAATCCAAACTCCTGAGGGAAGGAATCGTCCGCTGGGCTCACTGATATCCCTCAAACCGTAGAACGGTATCCAGCTCAGAGCAGGCATTGTATACACGTTCACTGACTGCTGCGTGTGGAATCATCTCCTGTCTCCATAAGCAGCCTCACTGCATGGCACGCTCCATATGTGGACTTGAAAGATGCTTCTGTTCAGGCAGGGTGAGAGCTCTGTGACAGTCCCAACTTTAGGAGCCCCTATGTCTGCTCTCATGGGCAGGGACACCCCCTCTGCCCTGTAGCCACCCATGCCCCACTCCCCACTCGGAGGGAAATCCTATTAACCAGGCATAGGAATCAAGTCAGGGAAACAAAGACTTCATTTGGACTCTGGGAAATGGAGATGGGGCTAAATGGAAATTCTATATAAGAGACTTCCCTGGTGGTCCAGTAGCTAAGACCCAGCGCTCCCAATGCGGGGGGTCCAGGTTCAATGCCTAGTTAGGGAACTAGATCCCACATGCTGCA
This sequence comes from Bos mutus, assembly GCF_027580195.1. Taxonomy (NCBI): domain Eukaryota; kingdom Metazoa; phylum Chordata; class Mammalia; order Artiodactyla; family Bovidae; genus Bos; species Bos mutus. Next base: position 7,787,966 of record NC_091620.1, on the reverse strand, counting down.
ACTAAGAGTTCACATGCCTGCAGCCATGACATTAAAAGACGCTTGTCCTTGGAAGGAAAGTTATGACCAACTTAAACAGCCTATTAAGAAGCACAGACATCACTTTGCCAACAAAGGTCCATCTAGTCAAGGCTATGGCTTTTCCAGTGGTCATGTATGGAAGTGAGAATTGGACTATAAAGAAAGCTGAACGCCAAAGAATTGATGCTTTTGAACTGCGGTGTTGGAGAAGACTCTTGAGAGTCCCTTGGACTGCAAGGAGATCCAACCAGTCCATCCTAAAGGAAATCAGTCCTGAATATTCATTGGAAGGACTGATGCTGAAGCTGAAACTCCAATACTTTGGCCACCTGAAGTGAAGAACTGACTCATTTGAAAAGACCCTGATGCTGGGAAAGATTGAAGGTGGGAAGAGAAGGGGATGACAGAGGATGAGATGGTTGGATGGCATCACCGACTCAATGGGCATGAGTCTGAGTAAACTCTAGGAGTTGGTAATGGACAGGGAGGCCTGGTGTGCTGCAGTCCATGGGGTCATAGAGAATTGGACACAACTGAGCAACTGAACTGAACTGAAAAATCCTGCATGCTGCCACTAAGACTCAGTGCAGCCAAATAAACATTAGGGGGGAAAAAAACTCTATGTAAAATAAATCTGTCCAAATGTAGTAAAATAAATCTAGGGCTAGAATAAATCAGAGGCTCAGCATAGCCCAAACGACCTCTGATGTCAAAATGCAAATGTTCACCAAGAATGCTATGCTTTTGCACTTCACAGGTCCTTTCATAGCTATTATTTCACATTCTCTTCAAAACGGCTCTAAGAAAAAAATCTTTCCCATCTTAGAAGTTGAGGAACTGGTGCTCTAGAAGAAAAGACACCTATAAAGTTGTCCAGCTATGTGGAGATGCTAGAAGATAAGTCTCAGGACTCAGAGAGCAGAAATTTCCCTTTGGGGTATGTGAAGCCCAGGGGTGTACATAGGTGTTCCCTGGGGACCTGAGGCCACAGCCTAGACATGGCCTGTCTCCCCAGAGCATCAATTCTATCCTGAAGCTCATCAAAATAATAAATGTTATTTTTACAGCAAAACAAATGTGGGTTTTGTATAAAGCACAGTGCAAAACCTTTGCATGAATTATTAAGACTTTCAAATTGGACTCATAACAAATTTCCACATTTACAAAAGTCAGCTTTGGTACCATTATTCCGCAACCCCTACCTGGCTCTTACTAGCCGTGTGTGTGACTTTGGACAAATGACCTAACTTCTCTGAGCCCAGTTTTTGTCACGTAAAATGGAATGATAATGGCCTCCTCACAAGCCAGTTGTTATGAAGATCAAATTAAGATACATACAAGAAACTCTGCAACCTGACAGATGGGAGAAAAAAATGAAAACATTCATTTTTTATCATTATTATGTGAGAACATTAGATGAGAACCAAGAAGCAATCACCCCATTAAAATCCCCAAACTCCTAAGATGTCCAATTTAAGGTTTCACTTGAGAAGCAAGAACTGGAAAAGATTTAGAGGACAGAAATTGCAAAAATGATTAGGGATTAAAGAGCAAGATGCTTGAGGAAAGGTTAAAGGAACCTGATTTTCTTTGAACTTGAGGAGGAAAGAGCTGAAAGAGAGACTTGGAAAGAATCTTCACAAAATAAAGAAAAAATTTCAAATGTTGTCTACCTCTACCAGGGCTGGAAGGGGACACCACTCAGTGGGGGAAGTAGGGAGGGAGAGGGCCCTTAGGCATCAGGGTATCCGTGTGTCTCTTAGGAACCTTAGAACCAATGAGAGAAGAGTAGAACCCACTCCCCCGGAGATGTCCTTGGAGATCCTGAAGATGGGGTGCCGATGCATGGACAAGGAGGAGCTGGTCCTCTAAGCAGACAGCTTGGCCACCTGCAGGGTGAAGTTTGACACACCTTGAGCCCAAATTTCCCACATTATCCTCCCACTGGCCCTGCCTGGCTGCCTGTGGTTCTAGTCTTAAGGTTTTTATGATTCCAGAGAATACATGTTACCTGGAAGGCATCATCCTTTGAGTCATTAAGAGTCTTTAACACTGTAACTTATTAAAATTTCTCCTATCAGCCAGGGGAATCCTCAGGAAAGGGACCCAGAGCTAGTATGTGGTGAAACTTAGATGAGAGAAAGGCGGACACAGCCTAGCTGAAGACCGCCAGGGAGCATGGAGGGGAACTGCCTGGAGCAGGGACAGGCCGGAAGACCAACATCATTCCTCACTGACCCTGCACTCATTCTGCTTTCAGAAGGAGCTCCGAGAAGGCAGGGGCTTTGAGTGTTGATGACGTTATTCCCGGAGAACCTGGTCACCCGCCCCGCCCCCGCCCCCGCACACTGACGGTCTGGCTTTCAGGGATACACCCCCAGGCAGGTGCCAGTCATCGCTGTGACCTCTAGGGCGCTGGGCCCTGGGTCTGACCTGTGCCCCATCACTTCCTGCTCAGGGATCCCAGTGCCGAACCTGAACTGCAGACTCTCCGGGGGACCTCTCACTCCAGCCCTGGCCCCCGTCTGCCCAGTGTTCCTCACTGCCTCTCCCCACCCCGTGCCTGCCCTGCCCCTCCTCCCTGTCCCTGTCTCTTTCCCTCTGCCTGTCCCCAGGCCAGCCAACCCATTCATCCTGTCTCCTTCCCCACTCTGTCCTGCCTCCTACCTGATCTGTCCTCCTCCTCCCAGATCTGTAACATGTCTCCTCCCCGTTCTACCGTGCTACATACATGCCCAGCTCTGTCCCCTGGCTCTGTCCTGCTCACCCTTCTAGCCCCACATCTGGAGTACAGCTGGCTCTCATTAGAGGAGGGCGGCTCGAGACTATTCATGGGACCTGAAATGGGACACCAATCCCCCTCCCTAACTTAAAAAAAGGCACCTGGTGCGTAGTGAAAGTCGCTCAGTCATGTCTGACTCTTTCCAACTCCATGGGCTATACAGGCCATGGAATTCTCCAGGCCAGAATACTGGAGTGGGTAGCCATTCCCTTCTCCAGGGGCTCTTCCCAACCCAGGGATCAAACCCAGGTCTCCCCCATTTTAGGCGGATTCTTTAACCAGGTGAGCCACAAGGGAAGCCCTGGTGCTTAGTAGGTGCTCAATAAATACTAGTGAACCGATGAGGAAGTGAATGCATGCTACTCTATGAGTAATTTAATGGCAGTCACACCAGAAAGCATAAGAGTGGAAAAAACAAAACACCCTGATGCCCTCATCCCAGAATATTCCACAGCACTGAGTATTTCTCAGGTGTGAGAAGACAGCATGTGATTCCTGCTTTCTGGGGAGACAGATCCTGTGAGCGAGATCCTGCCATCACCCCTGGGAAGCCAAGTGATTGCCAAGGCTCAGGATGTGACTGCCTGCTGTTTCTGATGGAGGAGGGAACAATGACAACTGCAAACAACGATACTGCCCTCGCCCTGAAGCCCCCCTGAGCCCTCAAAAAACCCCTATGGGCAAAACACAACCGAAACACAAGTCCACATTGTTCCGTCCCGACTCAGGGGTAGGGGGCGGTGCTGCAAATCCCTAGAAGCCCTGGACCAAGTTCCTGTGGACAGTGAGCCTCATCCTGTGACAACATCCAGATGCTGAGCGAGCCGGATAACTGCTGGGAGGGAACCTGGCACCACTTTCACTCTTGACTCGGCAGCACCCAGGAGTGCAGAGGAAGGGAGATGGCTGAGTGCAGGAGCAGGGGCCCTGGAAGCAGGGCCAGGAGGGAACCGGGGTTCATGTCAGGAGGGCAGGGGTCTGAGCAGGGGGCAGGGGTCCAGGCCAGGGGACCTGCCTCCAGGCCTGCTGGGGTGCTGTGGGCACCCTTGCTGTTGTCACCCCCTGGGCTCAGCAGGGTGCCATGGAGGGCCCAGCCGGGTGACCCACATGCCTGCTCCCATCCCATCCTCTGTGCTCATCTGAGCTGCCTCGTGGCCCCTCCATTGGGGCAGGGAGCTCAGTGGACACAAGCAAGCCCCTGAGGACGGCACGGGGGTGGAGGTGGGGGGGCCTCACTGCTGGTCAGCATCATCCAGGACATCACCTCCCAAGCTCCTGCTCTCCAAAAAGGTCAGCACTTGTTTCCAGGCCTGGCTCTCGGGTGGTCCTGTGACACCAGGCCTTCAGCTAGCCCATCACACTCAGCCCAGGTCGGCAATTCACTCCTGACCTGCCTGCTGCACGCGTGCTCACCGACTGGGCCTTCTGGTCCCAGCGAGGGAGCGCAGGTGAGAGGTCAAGGTGTGAGGTGCTACTGCCCCCTGCTGGCAGCTTTCAGAATATACCATGGACTATACAGTCCATGGAATTCTCCAGCCAAAATACTGGAGTGAGTACCCTTTCCCTTCTCCAGGGGATCTTCCCAACCCAGGGATCGAACCCAGGTCTCCCACATTGCAAGGCAGATTCTTTACCAGCTGAGCCACAGGGAAGCCCAAGCATTCTGGAGTGGGTAGCCTATCCCCTCTCCAGGGGTTTGGATCTTCCTGACCCAAGAATCAAACCAGGGTCTCCTGCATTGCAGGCAGATTCTTTACCAACTGAGCTATCAGGGAAGTCCCACAATATTCCAGGCTGAGGTCAAAGAAGACAGCACAGGCCAGGACAACCTCCCTTCCTCCACTCAGCCTCACCCAGGAAGACACTGGCTCGATGGCTCCTACTGGGGCTGTGGGACTGGCCATGTCCAGGAGAGGGGCCAGCTTGCAGAGTGGGAACAGGCAGCCCAGAAAATGAGAGGGGGAAGGAGAGCAGAGAGAGGGAGGTCCCCAGCCCCCCAGAAGAGTAACCATAACAACAACTCCATGTAGACATTCTTCAAGGGACCCAGAGGGACTCACGTACATGGATAACCACCCCGAATCTGAGCAACCCGAAGGGCAAGACAGGGCAGGGTGGGTTTCCTTCCACTTTGCAGATGAGAAAGGAGGAGACCCAAGGGGTCTTACCCACATCACACAGCCAGGTGCGAAATGAGACCCCCAACATGGGGTCTGCCTTCCTGGCCCAGGGCTCTGAAAGATCATTTAAACAAGTGTTTTGGGACCCCTGTGAGAGGTCCCAGAACATCTGTGATTACAAGGTCCTATCCTGACAAAAACACACGCCCCCACACTGCCAAGGCCCGGCTTGTCACCTGGCTATGGCCAGGTGTGGTCTAGGAGAGGCCCGGATCTGGCCACAGTCTGAGTTCTCTGTAAAAGGCTGAAAAGTACCTTCAGTAGGGATGAGCAAAGATCGGAGAAAACAGAAGCATCTCAGAGCACGGAGACCGCCCCTCCTCCTCGGACAGCCCATAGGATGCAGACATCCTGGGCTAGTGGCTGCAAGGCTGGAGCGCGAATGGTTTGCTTACTGGACATCACGATCCTGTACCAAGTGACCAGCATGGCCATCCCTAGGGAGGAGCCACGGTCCTTAGGTAAAGGTAGCCAAAGGCTCTGGGCTCTCTGCCAGCCCACATCCTTTCAGTTTGGGAACCTTCTTGTCTTCTCCCTAGGGGGCAGAGCATCCCCTGATCAGTGTCGGCAACCTCTATCCACATTCTCCCCACCCTCCCTGCTTCCTGGTCTCCTGCCTGAGCCCCCTGCCCAGCACTGCCCTCCGCCTCCTCCTGCACCTCCCCCGGCTCTCACCAGGCCAGGGTCAAGCACAGGGCTGGCCTTTCCAAGCAGAATTAAACTGATTGGAGAGAAACAAACGCATCCTTCATCCCTGCTTCTCTGAGTCGGCCACAAGCAACAGCAAAATGTATCCTACAGTCTGGTCGGAGGAGCAGGTGACAAATGGGCGACTTGTTCATCCTCTGGATTTTTTTTTTTAGTGCTCAGAGAGGAGAGGAGGAATATTTATTAGTGAGGAAATGGGACTTGTCGGAGCCTATGAACGCCCCCACACACGTCTGCTCTCAAGGAAGAAGGAAGACAAGTTGAGGAATTCAGAACCCTCATGAGCTATGGAGTGGTCTCTCCAAGCAGGGGCTACAATCAGATGCTCCCACCAGCTAGAAAGAGGGGCTGCCTGGCAGAAAACACAGCCCAGCTCCCAGCAGCGGCAGCTCTGGGGCTCGTTTCCAGCACTAGGAGCCTGGCCTACACCTGCCATCCCTGACCCCTCCCTGCCAACCTGGGCCAGATGAGCTTACCTGCGTGTGTGCATGCATGCTGAGTCGCTTCAGTCATGTCCAACTCTGTGTGACCCTATGGACTGTAGCCTGCCAGGCTTCTCTGCCCATGGGCTTCTCCAGGCAAGAATACTAGAGTGGGTTGCCATGCCCTCCTCCAGGGGATCTACCCGACCCAGGGATCATGAGCCTGCAAATGTGCCAAGTCGGTTCCAGAAACGCTTTCAGCGGGAGGCGCCACCTCCGTGGGGACTCTAGGCTCTTTAGCTCCTGCCCTCCGGACATCCACGGTCTCAGGTCGCACCTGGGCAGCAGTCTTGGTCTCATCCACTTCCCCACCCGACCCTGTCCCTTAAGGAGCCGGCGCTCACTGCCCACGCCTTCCTCGGGGACTGCTTTCCAACAGCTAAGACAGCATTCAGCCCCAGACAGCCAGAGGGATGGATGAGACTCCATCCTTGTCCTCACAGAACCTTCACTCCTGAAACAGATGATTGGTGACAAAAAATCCCATAGCTGTGGCACTTCACCGTTCCGAAGAGTGTTTATGCAATTATTTCATTTCGGATGCCTAAGGGAGCTGCGAAAGGGCTGGTTTTCAAGGCTCCGCTTCTCGGAAGTGACAACTGAGTCTCAGATTGATGAGGGTAAGTCCCAACCAGAGCCTGACTGGGACATCAGCTCAAAGCTCCCCCACTTGACTGCCCACAACTGGACGCCAGGACAGGGTCCTCTCGCCATTTGCAGGGGCGGGAGAGGGTTTGATTGATGCCGTCACGGAGACACGTTGAGGTCCTAAGATCTGAGGTGTGGAGCCTGGGATGTGGGACTCCACCCACACTAACGTCACTCATAAACCAATGTCCTTCCATGGAAACAACCCAGGCTAGGGAGGGCGGACAGATCATCTCTGTTTCTGAACCATGGGCTAGAAGACGACGGACAGGTGAGGAGGCTCAAACCAGCAGTTCAGAACCTGGGGCTCACTGGCACTGCCTGGGGTCACCTTTTAAATGAACCCTCTGCATAGGTGACCCTGTTTCACAGCATTTCCCAGGCTCTGTATAGCCCAGGGGCTGAGAAATGCCTGTCTAGACAGTGTCTCTGAAAGAAGACTTGGCCGAAGACTTTTCCTCCCCATCATTTCTCCTGATCTCCCAGCCCCAGCAGCCGAGGCCAAAGACCTTCCGGGAGCTCTACAGCCCACGCTGTCTGAGCCTCATGCGTGGGCCTCTCCTGTCCTCTGCTGGACAAGCTGTAGCAGTGCAACCACATCCCTGTGCAACCCAAATGCAGAAATCGCCTTTCCTCCCATCACCTTGCCAGTCTTTGCTCTTTTCCCACAGGATGCTGTTCCTGAACCCTACGCCAGGGCCAGACTGATGGGGAAGGAGCCTTTCCTTCTATTCTCTCATTTCTATTCCCTATTCCTCCTCCTGCAAACGAGGACCCCTCCTTTCTGATCCCAGCACTCAGGGACTGCCTCCTTCCACAGGGCTGACACCCTGCCTGATATGGGCGGGCTTTCCCTGTACTGTGACCCTATCTCTCCAGGTCTCCCTGCCTGGATCTCATCTCTTCCTTCTGCCTGCCAATCTGACCACCTCACCCACCAAAGGCATGGACCTCCAGTAAGAGCTGAGCTGGCCCCCAGACATCCAGCAGTGAGCACGACGCCCAGCCGTGAGCACCAGCTCCTGTTTCTGAGCCTCTGCTCCTCTGGGTCTGCATGACCTGCTTCTTGGCCCTGATTCAACCCACTTCAGTTTAACTGACATGGACCCCTGCTTTTAGCAGGCATCTTTCTGGCGGCAGTGGGGACCACAGAGTTCAGTCTGCCAGGGAAGGTGGACGTGGGTAAAAGTCATCATAGTAGAGGATACGGGGTGCTTAACTTTATGAGGACAGTGAACCAGGTGCCCCTGGAGGGGAGCTCTGTGGGGAAAGGATTAGAGTCACAAGCTGATGGGTGAACAGTGTCACCAGAGGGGAGTGGGGCAGGGAGGCTACTGTAATGACTGACATCTACTGGACACCACCTTTACCTATGTTATCATCTACATTTGTCCTCCAGTTAAATTATTATCCAAAGTGTACAGACGACAGTGCCTCAGAGCTAGAAGAGCTAGCCCCTGGTCCCATAGCTACAGAATTATCTGACTCTGGTCTCATCTTCCTCGCATCATATTCTGTTGTTTCTCCAGCAAAAAGCAGAGCCCAAGCAAACAAGTGGAGCCTGGAGGCTCACCCAGGAACAAGCGTGTTCCCAGAGAGGTGGACACAGAGCTGAGTGGTTTTATAGTAGACAGGATGCCAAGACCTTCACCTTCAGAGTTTTGCAAACAGTGGGCAAAGAGGGCAAGACGAGGAGTGGGTGACCAGCTGTCCCTCGATAACCCTGCTCTTCCTTCACTAGTTGAACCCTGAGTTTATCACTTAATTTTTGGGCACCCTAAGTAAAACTACATTCCCTGACTCTCCTTGCTGACAGGTGGGACCATGTGGCTCGGGAGATGTGAGAAGAACTTGTGCAAACTTCTCGGTGATGCTTTTCAAGGAGGGAGCATGCCTTCCCTTCCGCTTGCGCTTCTTCCACCGACTGGCCTGCAGCTAAGCTTCTATGGTACCTGGTGTCTCACCAACAAGGGCAACATCACAGAACCAGCAGAGTGAGGACCCAGAAGACGCTGTGTGCCAGGCACCACAGAGCTGCTGTGCTGACACGGCAGTCCCCGGTGAAAGAGAAATGGACTTCTCGGGTGTTTCAGCTGCTGTTATTTATGGTCCCTCTGTTGGTGGGGTCTATCAGGGTCTTGGCCAGAGAGGATGAAGTTGGAGGTGAGTGTGAAGAGGGGCGGTGATGGTAGGTCCTAGAAGGATCCTGCAGGTAAGTCCAACAGGACTTGGTATCTGATTGGATGTGGGATATGACGGAAATTCCTTGGTGGTCCAGCGGTTAAGATGCCACACTTCCTGTGCAAAGGGGTGAGGGTTCAGTCCCTGGTTGGGGAACTAAGATCCTGCATGCTGTGCAGCCAAGGCAAAGAATGTGGGCTGTGAGGATGGAGGACCAGCCTGGCATTAAATTGGCAGCGGAAAGGAGGTGCTGAGACAGGCTGTCCTTTTCCGCTTCTGTCATTTCACTTCTGCATCTAACTTCCCCCTCAGACATCTCTTCTTCAGGACCTCTCCTCTCCCTGGATCCAAAATCACCTTGCCACGACCTCTCTTGCTATATCCCTCACATGTGCTTCTCTTTTTGCTAGAACACCCCCTCCAGCCTACACCACCTTTGCCCCGCACTGCCTTTGCCTGACTAACTCATAGCATCTGTTACTGACTCAATGCAAATATCGGAGAAGGCAATGGCGATCCACTCCAGTACTCTTGCCTGGAAAATCCCATGGACGGAGGAGGCTGGTAGGCTGCAGTCCATGGGGTCGCTAAGAGTTGGACACGACTGAAGGTACTTAGCAGCAGCAGCAGCAATGCAAATATGCCTCCCCCAGGAAGCTTCTCTGACTCCCCTGAACTGCATAAGGTTCCCATCCTCTGCACTTTCACACCGTCCAGCACTCCCTTCTGTGTCACCCTGGACTTGTCTGTGCTGGAAGCGTTTGCTTCATGGTCCATGTCGCTCACGTCACCAGGAGCTCCTTGGGAACAGAGACCATAAGCATCTTTGGATTCCTATTCTTTGGAACAGTGTGTGTCTTATGATGGGGCTTCAAGAAATGTCACTCTGCAGGATTTCCCTTTATCCTCGTTTCCCAAAATCACCCTCCAGCTTCCCCCTACCATCGCCCTCTGCAGATTCCACTGTCTGGGTTCCAGCCCTTAAATGCATCAAAAACAAAAACAAGCCAGCAATGTCAGGCGGCCTTCCGCAGCCACCCCTCCCCATGCTCTGACTCAGAAGTGCCATTATCAAAAGGTAACAGGTTTCTTCTATATTCTTACTCCCCATTTGGGGCAGGGAAAAAAAACATGAAGTGAGCTTTCTCAAGGATGTTTAACTTGAAATGTTCTGTGCCTTAAAATTTAGGTCTCCATTTCAGAAATGATTCAGCCTCAGATGAAAGGGAAAGTTATGAAACACCATGCACGTCAAATCTCCATATACCTTTTCCTCCTAATGCAGCAAAATGATACCTTTATCGCCGTTCAATCAAAGGCTCACCGAGGGAGATGGGGCTGTAGCAGTCATCATCGGATGTTTCCAGTAACCCCTCGCACCAATCTATTGCACAGCATCACCATTATAAGCCCATGAAAGGCTTCCTCAATTTCTCTCCCCGTCATCATCAGCCACACCAGATATTTATTGACTGCCTGTTATACTCAGGACACTCTGCCAGATGCGGGGAAGGAAAAGTTGAGGAGAGATTTCTGAGGGATTGTGAAAAGGGGTACATCTGTACCTTAGAAGTAAGTTATCTGCCTCTGAAATGAGTCTCGAGGGAAAGGAGACAAACGCCGTGGCTTTGATAAAGAAAAATGGTCCAGACCAATGGGCACCGTCAGACTGCTCTGCGTGCAATTTTGGCCGAGTGCAGAAAAATGATGCCCTCATAATTATTCAACTGCACGGTAACCAGATCGATACGCTACATCCATATCCCACCCCCCACAGCCTGCCGCTTCTCCCCCAGCACCGCCAATACGAGCCAGCGGGAAACATGTTTCCGTGATCCTGTGCCCCATTTGGTCATGAAAATGTGAAGATTGAATGTATCACTGTTCTGAAGTCAAGATCTATACTTTTGAAAAGGGCCGTCTATCTCCAAAATCAGTCGCACGGAGAAGTAAAACAAACGCGACGCTTTTACGGAGAAAAGACAGAACTCTATGGACCCCAAATCTCCACATGCCTATTTTAATGAGCACGAGAAAATGACAGGAACATCATTGTTCTACAAATGCTCTGAGTCACTCAGCAAGTGAAGCCTTTATCCATTTTATTTTCTGAGTATTTCTTTAAATCTCTTTCTACCTTCTAATCACTGAGCATCATTACTAGCAAAATATTAAAATTTACCTGCTACTCATTTGTGCAAGAAAATTTAAAGGAAAATTATTCAATATTTTGAATCGAGGGAGTTTATATATTTGACACACACCATTTCTGTGTCCGGGCTTCCTAGGTGGCACAGCAGTAAAGAATCCACCTGCCAATACAAGAGAAGCAAGAGACATAGGTTCGATCCCTGGGTCAGGAAGATCCCCTGGAGGAGGAAATGGCAACCCACTCCAGTATTCTGCCGGGGCAATCCCCTGGACAGAGGAGCCTGGTGGGCTACAGTCCACAGGGTCACAAAGAGTCGGACATGACATGCACACATATCTATATCAAGTGTCTGTGCCCTAGAGGAAGTAGGCCTCCATCCCCATTTAGAGTGAAGAGCCTAAAAGAAACCAAAAACTGATCTCATCATCCCTAAGGATGAGAAGACTGAGCCCAGGAAGGCGCAGAGCCATCCCAGTCACAATACCGTGACCCCAAGACCCCACTCTGGGTTTCCTGGGCACCAAGCCAGCTGGAAGTGCCCCTCCCCCTACTTCTCCCAGTGCAAAGTGCTGCACCCAAGCCCACTTCTCATGGGAATAGTGGATGTCCTCCCTGCTCCCCCCACCCCTGGCAGAGGAGCTGCCACTCCCCGGACACCCCAGGTCTCCAGGGGCTAAACAACTGGTGCTCCCAGAAAACTCCCAGTAACAGCTGGAGCAGGAAACCTGGACCCCCTATGTCAGGCAGTAAGGGCTCCCTTGCCTGCTACTGGATCACGCTCACACTTGCCTCTGAAATAAGACAGACCCTAGCCGTCGGAATGCAAAACCCCGCTGCGCATCCAGCAGAGCCCACCCTGCCATGGCTCTTTGCAAGGATGATGGGAGGATGGTGTGGACTGTGCGTTGCATGCTCCCTTTTTCCACCCTCACTCCCAGAGAATCCTAGCTCTTAACCTAGGCTTCATGTGACATTGTGGGATGGGTACCACTCTTGTTGCATAACAGATGGATGGGTGCCCAGAGGGGACCCCTCTGCGTGGCCATGGTGATACTCACAGGCCACTATGGCATGCCGAACCAGTTAGCAGCAAGAGATGGGAAGAAAACCCACCACCCATCTCCCAATCTGCTATCTTGCTATCACTTACTCCACAATACTTCTGTGTAGCTGGTAACACATACACTCCTGAGGGTTCTCCAGAGAACCAGAACCTATGGCAGATGTATACATACATAGAAAGAGGTAGAGGCAGAAAGAGACTCATCACATGGAGTAGGCCCACACAATGGAGGCTGGGAAGCCCCAAGTCTGCAGGCAAACTGGATATCCAGCAGGTCCCACTGTGTAAGTTCCATTCAAAAGCCAGCCACCTCAAAACCCAAGAGGAGCCCACTTTTCAGTTCCAATCTGAAGGCAGGAAAAAAAAATCAATGTCTCAGTTCAAATAGACAGAAGTTCCCTCTTAGCCTTTTTGTTCCACTGAGATCTTCAGCAGATTGGATGAGGCCCACCCACCTTAAAGAGGGCAATCTGCTTTACTCAGTACTAATCTCTTGATGAAAGTGAAAGAGGAGAGTGAAAAAGTTGGCTTAAAGCTCAACATTCAGAAAACAAAGATCATGGCATCCGGTCCCATCACTTCATGGGAAACAGATGGGGAAACAGTGGAAACAGTGTTAGACTTTATTTTGGGGGGCTCCAAAATCACTGCAGATGGTGATTGCAGCCATGAAATTAAAAGATGCTTACTCCTTGGAAGGAAAGTTATGACCAACCTAGATAGCATATTTAAAAGCAGAGACATTACTTTGCCAACAAAGGTCCGTCTAGTCAAGGCTGTGGTTTTTCCAGTGGTCATGTATGGATGTGAGAGTTGGACTGTGAAGAAAGCTGAGCGCCAAAGAATTGATGCTTTTGAACTGTGGTGTTGGAGAAGACTCTTGAGAGTCCCTTGGACTGCAAGGAGATCCAACCAGTCCGTTCTAAAGGAAATCAGTCCTGCGTGTTCATTGGAAGGACTGATGCTAAAGCTGAAACTCCAATACTTTGGCCACCTCATGCAAAGAGTTGACTCATTGGAAAAGACTCTGATGCTGGGAGGGATTGGGAGCCGGAGGAGAAGGGGATGACAGAGGATGAGATGGCTGGACGGCATCACCAACTTGATGGACGTGAGTTTGAGTAAACTCTGGGAGTTGGTGATGGACAGGGAGGTCTGGCGTGCTGCGATTCATGGGGTCGCAAAGAGTTGGACACGACTGAGTAACTGAACTAAACTGAATCCAGATATTAATCTCATCCAGAAATACCCTTCCCAGGTGGTACTAGTGGTAAAGAATCCACCTGTCAATGCAGGAGATGTAAGAGACACAGGTTTGATCCCTGGGTCAAGAAGATGCCCTGAGAAGGGCGTGGCAACCCACTCCAGTATTCTTGCCTGAAGAATCCCATGAAGAGAGGAGCCCGGGGGGTGGGGGGCGGGTGGTGCTATAGTCCATAGCGTCACAAAGAGTTGGACATGACTGAAGTGACTGAGCATGCATGGATACACTCAGATGTAACATTCAACCAAATATCTGGACACCCTATGGCCCAGTCTAGCTGACACATAAAACTAGCCCCTACCATAACATATAGTACAGTCATCCATAGGTAGCCCAGGAAAGGTTATTTAACATTTGAAGTTCCTTAATGGAGATACACAGGCTTCCCCAGTGGCTCAGTAGTTAAAAAAAAAAAAAATCCGCCTGTAATGCAGGAGATGCAGGAGACACGGGTTCGATCCCTGGGTTGGGAAGATCCTTGGAGGAGGACATGGCAACCCACTTCAGTATTTTTGCCTGGAGAATCCCAAGGACAGAGGAGCCTGGCAGGCCCATAGCGTCACAAAGAGCTGGACACGACTGAAGCCACTGAGCACATGTGCACATGATGGAATTAAACAGGCAGGCAGTTAGCATGTGAAGCAGGCAGTTAGCATTTGAAATGCTCTCATGAACATCCCACACCCAACAATTACTGACAAGCATTCCAGCCAACTTAATCTCTGATCCACACTAATCATTTTGGTTAATTAGTAGAATGAATGTTGGAAAATATTTTTGTTGCTAAACTGAATGCTGTTCAAGATGCATGGATTGGCTAAAAGACCTCACGGGCATTCTCACCCATGAGTGAGTGGAGGAGAAGAATCCATGGAGCCCGGTAGCCCGTGCCTTTCAGAGTAGCTCCCAGGCCTTGGGATTCCATCAGTGCTTACGGAGGTCTGTCACCTGGTCCCAGTTAGACAGCTGAATGCTCTGCTAAGCGTTGCTTCATCCATCCATCCCCAGTATGTAAAGTGCACAGAAGAAAGCCCAGGGGACAGGGAGCTGGGACATCACAGAACTTATAAACCTAGGTGTAGTAGGGGTGTGGGGAGGCCTATCCTTCACCTGTCTGTAAATAATAGAAGGGATTGCTATCAACCAAAAAGAACTTAAAATAGCGATGACCTAATTGGCTTGGATGTCTGCAACACCATTCATTCACTGCTCTGTCTCCTAACCCCCCTGTTCACCTTCCACTATCATTGCTGTGCTCTCCTCCTTAAGGAACAGAATCAGGATTCAAAACCACTTTGACAAACTAGAATATGGACTGTGGTTCACAAGACGAAATTTCACCTAGGTAAATGTACAGTCCCACGTTGAAGGTTACATACTGTCCGCTGCCAGACTGTAGGATGGATTGGAAAGTGGGGTTTGCAGCCGACTTGCACCATAATCTGTGAATGGTGTAAACTTAATAGAAGTTTATCGAGTCAAGAGTGAGGACACTCAGGGAAAAGCATTAAGTGTTCGATGACACCTAAAGATCTGGGGAAAGAGCAATTTCACAGCACTCTGCCGTGGTCAAACCACATCTGGAATATGGCGATAAAATCTGGGTACCATATTTTTAAAGTCATTTTGACAAATGAGAATACATCCAGAGGAGAGTGACCAGGAAAATAAGAAGTCTTAACATTATAAATTCCATTTAGACAAAGAATTCATGAGATTTATCTTGGAGAAGAGACAACAAAGGGAAGAGGTATTTAAACATCAAATAGCTGAAGGCTTATTATAAGGAGAGCATTTTGTAGATGAGGAGATGGACAAGGGATGTTTGCCTAAACTGAATAACGAGTGAAGTGTCCAGCAATGGCAAGTACTGGCTATGAGATAATTGTTCCCTTATGCAGTAGGTACTATTGCTACCATCATCATCACCACCCATCCTTATCCTTACCATCATCCTTATCCTCATCATTACCAGCATCGTCACATCCCTGTTTCACACATGAGGCATAAGAACTGAGTAAAGCCAACTAAGTCACTCCATAGCAGGTTGCTCATTTAAAAGTCATTTCCAACACTACCATTCTATTATTTTTTAATTATCCAAGAAGCAATCTCTTCTCTTTTCTCCCTGAATGGAGAGAAGAGAAGGGGAGTCAGGCCACCCCGAGGTCTCACATTGCTTCTTCGACATTAGGCAGACTCATGGGGTTCAGGCCCCAGCCTACTATTCACCATCAGGCACCCTTAGAATGCTGTTTGCCCCTCTAGTCTTTAGTGCCTCACCTGTGAGATGAAATTGCCAGGAAGAAACTCCTCATGGAGTTCTGTGCAGATTGACTGAGCTAAGGCAGTTGCTAATATACCAGTAAACACATGAGAAATGTTAGCTAATTACCATCCACTTTGAACTTGCTGAGCACCACGCGGACACAGATGTGGTTCCCATTCATAGAGCTTATAATCAAGCTCCAAAGCCCTCTTCTTCCGGGAAAAAAAAAACAAATTGAGGGTCTGGAAAACTCTCCAGGGGTTGTTCAGGCCTAGAAATCTCAAGGGAATGGTTTTGCATTCCAGATCCTCAACCTCCAAGCAGCTTCCCCCAGAGCTGATCAACACCTGCAGCGAGGCCTCTGCTCAGTTTCCCTTCTCCCACTTTATGAAAGGAAGGCACCCTTCCTACCCACCCAAACTGTCAGTGCGCTGCTTGATTCCAGATATGAAAATCCCTAGGGTACCAGACCAAACAGCAAGGTTGAAACACTGGACTGTGTGATGAGAAAATAGGTGACTTGAACTTCCCTGGTGGTCTAGAGGTTGAGTCCACCAGCCAGTACAGTTGTCTGGTCAGTCTCCTGACCAGAGATTGAACATGGGCCCTCGACCGTGAGAGCTCAGAGTCCTAACCACTGGACTGCCAGGAAATTCCTCTACTACCTCCTTTTAAACATTGAAACTATATCATTTTCTCTTTGAACTCATTTCTCTGTAACACTTTAAAATAATTTTATGATCTAATACTTGACTTTAAAAGTACTTTAAATCGTCTTATACTCCTCAGCAGCACAAAGCAACATAAAGTTGGTTGGGACATAGGTTCGATCCCTGGTTCGGGAAGATTCCACATGTTATAGTGCAGCTAGGCCCGTACCCCACAACTACTGAAGCCTGAGCGCCCAGAGTCCATGCTCCACAATAAGAGAGGCCCCCGCAATGAGAAGCCTGCACACGGCAACCAGAGGGGGCCCCCGCTTGCAGCAACTAGAGAGGGCCCGAGGGCAGTAACGGAGACCCAGCACAGCCAGAAAGAAAGAAATTGACTGCCTTCGGTTTTTGTCAATCATGATTTTTTTCAATTCTTTCCTTGCTCAAAAATCAGAGGAGAAGCTAATCAAACTAAGTGATAGGTTGCAAAAAATAATTTTTGCTGCTGAATCGCCATGTGACCATGTAATTTGGGCTTAAAAAGTTTAAACAAAGTTAAAGAACTGAGCAACAGGTAGCATGAAAAATCCTTCTTTTCCAAATCCTCTTATTTATGTGAATGAAGTTGTTCAGTGCTCATATGATAAAAATAAAAAGAAGTGAGATATACTGACTCCTGTCTTATTCAAGAAATAGCAATATTTGCCCAGGGAGACTTGGCCAGTCCCATCTACCTCCTGAAATATTTCCATTTTTTTAATATTTAACTATTTATCAAATTTTGTAATGTGTTTATGTTCTTTTGATCCATAGCTTATTCATAATAATTGCAAAAAAAAACTCAATACAGAAAAATGTTCAACACTTAAGGATTTAAAATCACAAGAAATAAAATTTAACTTTATGTTGCTTTGTGTTGCTGAGAAATATAAGACCATCTAAAATACTTATAAAGACAAAGCATTAGATCATAAAATTATTTTAAAGTGGTACAGAAAAATGAGCTTAAAGAAAAAATGATATAAAGTTTCAAATGCTTAGAAAAGAATTTGTACAGGAATTTCCTGGTGGTCCAGTGGTTAAGACTCTGTGTTCTCTCTGCCGAGGGCCCAGGTTCAATCCATGATCAAGGAACTAAGATCCCACAGACCATGTTGTACAGCCAAAAAATAAAATTGTATGTGTATTTTGAATAAATGATGATAGATATCAAATCTCTACCATTTTAAAAAGTGATGTAACAGTTTTTAATGAACATATTTCAGATACATTGGAAGTTATATCTTTTGCAATTATTTCAACTTATTTTAAAATTGTTCATAAGGGAATTCTAAAATGTGCTAAAAAAAAAAAAAACACATCAGTTTTCAAATTTCTTTTAACTCAATGAGAGAAAAGATCCCTGGAGCAGATAACATTTCAGATCAGATCAGATCAGATCAGTCGCTCAGTCGTGTCCGACTCTTTGCGACCCCATGAATCGCAGCACGCCAGGCCTCCCTGTCCATCACCAACTCCCGGAGTTCACTGAGACTCATGTCCATAGAATCAGTGATGCCATCCAGCCATCTCATCCTCTGTCGTCCCCTTCTCCTCCTGCCCCCTGTCCCTAAAAGGCTACTGAAGAGGAACTAAAAAGCCCCTTGATGAAAGTGAAAGAGGAGAGTGAAAAAGTTGGCTTAAAGCTCAACATTCAGAAAACGAAGATCATGGCATCCGGTCCCATCACTTCATGGGAAACAGATGGGGAAACAGTGGAAACAGTATCAGACTTTATTTTTTGGGGGGCTCCAAAATCACTGCAGATGGTGACTGAAGCCATGAAATTAAAAGACGCTTACTCCTTGGAAGGAGAGTTATGACCAACCTAGATGGCATATTCAAAAGCAGAGACATTACTTTGCCAACAAAGGTCCGTCTAGTCAAGGCTATGGTTTTTCCAGTGGTCATGTATGAATGTGACAGTTGGACTGTGAAGAAAGCTGAGCGCCAAAGAATTGATGCTTTTGAACTGTGGTGTTGGAGAAGACTCTTGAGAGTCCCTTGGACTGCAAGGAGATCCAACCAGTCCATTCTAAAGGAGATCAGTCCTGGGTGTTCTTTGGAAGGACTGATGCTAAAGCTGAAACTCCAATACTTTGGCCACCTATGTGAAGAGTTGACTCATTGGAAAAGATTCTGATGCTGGGAGGGATTGGGGGCAGGAGGAGAAGGGGACGACAGAGGATGAGATGGCTGGATGGCATCACCGACTCCATGGACATGAGTTTGGGTGAACTCCAGGAGTTGGTGATGGACAGGGAGGCCTGGGGTGCTGCGATTCATGGGGTCACAAAGAGTCAGACACGACTGAGGGACTGAACTGAACTGAAAGGGCTACTGACACATTAACACAACCAATCTGGCCTTCTCTTCCCTTCTCTTCTCTTTCTCAAGAAGCATAACTCCTATTAAGTAAACAGCAGGGCCTAGATTCAGATTCCAGTGAGATGGGGATTAAACTAACCTAAACTTTTCTTGAAATTCTGGAAAAAATATAACCAAAAAAGTATTGTAAGTATGGTGTTAGTATAGTTGCTAAGTCGTGTCCAACGCTTGCAACCCCTGTGGACAGAGGAGCCTGACAGGCTACAGTCTATGGGACGCTCCAGGCAAGAATACTGGAGTGGGTTGCCATTTCCTTCTCCAGGGATTTTAAGTATAGCTGATCTCATAAGAAAAAGTAAGGGCGGATTCTCCAGTGCCAGAAATCAAGTGGGAACTGAAATTCGTGGTTTGTGATGACATTGCTGCTGCTCCCAGTTAATCTGCCCCAGTTAAGTCTGCACCGCTCAATTCAGTAACCAGGACCATCCTCTATCCAAGCATCAGAAATGACACTTACCTGGTACAAGGGAACCAAGATCCCTGCATATAGCCAGAACTCTCAAAGAGATGCAACCTCAGTAAAGAGATGGATTATAAAAATTCACTCACTAGCACAGGGAGACCTCAAGGAAACTAATCTGTTCATTCCTAGTTTATTAGAATCAAGTAGAGAAGTCTCAGCTGAGAATTCTAGGCACTGGGGCTGTGACTCACAAAGGGATTTGAAATTACACTAGGGATCTAGGACTCTCCAAAAAGAGGAATTAACATGAAATGGATCCGTGACCAGAGATAACCCAGGAAGCTCAGGAGGAACCTGTACTTAACCCTCAGATCAAGCCCCCCCATCCCCAAGATAAGAGGTCACAATCCAAAATTTCAGTTCCAAATTATAAGGAAACAGTCGCCTTGAATAAGAACCAGCAGACAAAACAAGCAAGGGTACGAGAAACCCAAAATTTCAGGTAAAGGAGAAATTGAGAGAGACAAATCAGAATATTCAAAATAATGAGACATACACAAAATAATTAAAGGTATAAAGGCAACACACACCATTGAAAGAAGAACAAGCTATTTTAGAAAAGATGCCAAAGAAATCTCAGGGCAGAGTGGTGGGAAGTGCCTCTACACTGCCCGACAACTGTTAAGGCCCCAGTTGGACAAGACCTGCAGAGGGTCTAGAGAATGACTAACAGGCAAAGGGAAAACCAGATGGTTGCAAGCCCATCGTTCGTGCCATGTAGATACCAGGGTGCACCAGGGCTGCCCTCAGAGTGCACCCATCACCCTGCACTTCGGAGCAAAGCCCAGCTCCATCTAATAACCCATCAGCAGTCCCCTCCTAGACTACCTCTGCTGTTTGCAGAGTTAATAAGAAAAACAGTGGCTTGTTGTTTCCCCTTGTTTTTAAGATCAGTTGTGGGGCGCAGGTTAGTTGGCAGCAGAGAGAGCCGCAGTGCTGAGTCAGCAAAACCCGAGACTGAGCCGGCTCCCCCACAGTACAGAATCTGCAGAGAAAACGCAGACTCACTGCCTGAAACGGCACCTCAGGGCTCATCCTCTTCAACCCTTGTTTTCCTTGAGAGGAAACTGAGGCCCAGGAAAAAGCAACTCGAGAGAGTTGCTGCATCCAATTTCTGCATCCAGTCTGTGAAAGGGCTGAAGCTCAGACTTGGGCTTTCCAGCTCTGAGGCCACAGTACAACGGGCTGAGAGCAGACCTGTGCCCATGGCCAACTTGCCCTTTCTGCTGCCTCCGTCTGGTGAGGCCCCTCCTTGACCCTTCTCAACTCAGAGCCCTGATGCACCCCTCTTCCATCAGTGCAGCCATTTAAGCAGGGAGAGAGGATAAGATGGACAGGAGGCAAGCATCACTCTGCTGCTGCTGCTGCTAAGTCGCTTCAGTCGTGTCCAGTTCTGTGCGACCCCATAGACGGCAGCCCACTAGGCTCCCCCGTCCCTGGGATTCTCCAGGCAAGAACACTGGAGTGGGTAGCATCACTCCACATAGCAGTAAATCATATGAGAATTGTCTGTGTGTTTTTCAGAGATGCTGTCTTGAAGGGGAAATCTGATCGATTGTACTGATAAGACTTTACTTCCAGTCGCATTCCATGTGTTCGCGTGTTCAGTCATGTATGCCTCTTTGTGACCCCACCAGACTCCTCTGTCCAGGAGATTTCCCAGGCAAGAATACTGGAGTGGGTTGCCATTTCCTCCTCCAGGGGATCTTCCCAACCCAGGGATCGAACTCACATCTCTTACACCTCCTGCACTGGCAGGCAGATTCTTTACCACCTCTGCCACCTGGGAACCCCAGTTGCATTCTAGTAAAAGAATCTCTAATGGTGATACTTCCTAGGGACAGGAAGAGACAAGAGAGAAACCTGAGCACCCCCCACCACCATCTTTCAGGCCACATTTAGGCCACCCCATTTAGCTTCTCAGCAAGCTAACCGTGATGAAAGAGCCTAAGAGGGAGGACTGGAAAAGGAGGAAAGGGACAAAACAACACCTCGGAGATGAGGCAGGCTGCAGCGAGCCAACAGAGGATCTGGAAAAGAACAAGGCTAATTTAGGCTCCGAACGTGACTCGGAGCCACCAGGAGCAGCTGTGTTCCTGCTCTGTCCCCCACCTCCTCCCCTGCCTTGCCCATCATTCACTCCCCCAGGGCCCTCAAAAGCTTCTGCCCGCACCACGGGACCTGCCGGCTCCCGCAGGAGAGAGCAGCTTCTCTTCCCTTGGTGACATTTCTGTGCGGGTTGCTAATCCCAGGTACAAGCATGCCATGCAGTACTGGGAAAAAAGAGGGTAAGGCTTGTTCCCCAGGGACTGCGGTCTCAACGCAGGTGGGCCTTCCTACCTGAGGAAGCAGGCAGGTCCCACCCTCTGCACATGATCCGGGGACTGCAGAGGGGACTCGAAGGACAATGACGTGGGACTGAAAGGCAGGTGTTCCACTAACGAGCACAGATGCACGGCCCTAGTCAGCAGCACGGGCTCTGCAGACAGACAAACCTTCTGCTCATGTGGTTTCAGGTAAATGATTCATCTCTTCAAGCTGCAGGCTTCTCATCCATAAAAGAGGAATGACAACAGCTACCCCAAAGGGGTACTGTGAGCATTAAATGAGACAGGGCACATAAAAGCACCCAGTTCAGTGCCCTGCATGCAGGAGACACCTAATAAATGTTACTTCCCTTCTCTTCCCTTCTCCTCCAGGGGCCAGGCACCAGTGAAGATTTAAAGAATACACAAGCGGTGACCACAGAGAAAAGTTATGTTCAGAGGAGAAAGGCTACAGACACGAACGAGGATTGGACCAGACAGGTCAAAGACGGGACACCAGCCAGACTGAACCAATCTCAGCCCCCTTCATTAAAGGCTGGATAAATCTCAAAAGCATAACCACAAGTGGAAAGGGCAACTTGCAGAATACACAATTCTATTTGTACACGTTTTTAAACCTATGTAGCATTATTATATACTGTTTATGGAAGTATATGTAACTGCTAAGTTAAACAAGCAGGGCTCATGGGTATAATCAGAAAGTGACTTCATCATTATCTATTAATGTTTCTTTAAGTTTATTCTGTCAGGCATGTCCTTCCTCTGCCCTAGAATGAAATCTAGACAGTTCTAGTCAATAAAAAATGTCCTGCAGTCAATAAGTCATGTCTATCTTAGTGTAATCATCATGGTTCTCAACTTTATTTGGTGACCCCATTTATCAAGTATTGTCATAATAATGCCACATAATAAACCACCCCAAAGCTCAGGGACACTCAGAAATAGGCATCTGTTTCTAGCTCATAAGTAGGGGGCAGTTTGCTGACCTTGGTAGGGCTTGCTCCAGGCTGCGAGCGCTGTTTGGGACTCTTCCACATCTTTCACTCCTTAGGAGAGCACATTCTACCTGGGTCATGTTCTCCTGATGAGGGCAGAAATGCAAGAGGAAAGTCCTCATTGCAAGTGCATGGCAAGCCTTTACTCACATGACATCTACTAACATTCCATGGGCAAGTCACATGACCAAACCCAATACCAGCCCACTGGGGAAATACACTTCACCACTGTGATCAGGTGGCAGGTGGCAGGGGGATCAAAGCCATGCTCCCCAGTGCCACCATCGAGCTATCCAGTGTAGAGCAAGCCTGGCTTCTTCTCTCCTTCCCTCCTTGGTGCTTTTGCCCCTCCTCCCCTACATTGCCAATCCTGGTTCCTGACCTCTCCAGGTCCACAAATAGGGAAGCGGGAGGAGAAAGGGGCAGGAGAATTCTCACTTGATATGGGGGCCACCATCTCTGAGCCATCTCTGAGCAATCATTCACCCTGCTTAACAAATGGGACAAAAAGCAGAATTGCACAGGAGCACCTAAATCTATTTTTTTCCAGGCCCTTCTTAGTGTGCTTTGTGTTACTCTGATCTTCCTACAGAATTAAAATTCATAAACGCTGTGGTGTGTGTCTGTCCAGGTTGGGGTGGAACCAGGGGGAGCCAACTTGGTTAAAGGCTGAAAGAAACATTCCCAGGAGAACTTCGTGAACACTCTCAAGGGTCCTCCAGAGTTTGAGGATCTAGAGTTCTAAGGCTCCTGGTGACAGCCAACGCATGCCTCATCTGGCCGTCACTTGCTCCTTCCTCGGCCCCTGGGCTTCTGGAGAAGACTCTTCACCCCCTTCTCCCATAGGCTCTCCTCTTGGCAGGTTTGGAGGAGCCCATGCAGCTCTCCTGCCCTTGAGGCTCCAATGGATCTCACGTTCTTCTCATCAACAAACTACGGGAGAGTGGGTAGACCCCGGTGAAGCCACCTCTCCTCTGCTCCAACTTCAAAGCATCTGGTCTTTACTGCCTCCCTCATACACTTTAGATTTCTCAAGTGAGAGGCTGTGGCCTGTCCACCAAGCACCCCAAAGCGCAGAGGACACTAATCAAAGCTTGAGGTGAGAAGCGAGTATCCCCCGCCCCTCCCCTTGGGGGTAAGGGGATAGTTAGATGACATTCACATGTAAATCAACAGACTCTGAGGAAAGCAGATTGCCCTCCATAGTGTGGGTGGGTTTCATCCCATCAGTTGAAGACATTCATAGAAAAAAACCACCCTCGCCTTTGAAGAAGGGATTCTGCCAGCCGACTACCTATGGACTCAAACTACATTGTCAGCTCTGCTGCAGGTCTCCAGCCTGCTGACCCACCCTGCACATTTTGGACTTGCCAAACCTCCACGATTGCGTAAGCCAATTCTTTAATATAAATAAAGAAATAAACAGACACATGTACATCCTGTTTTTTTCTGTTTCACTGGAGAAATCCAATACCAGGACTTCTTGGCAGATGGGCGAGATGAGCATCATAGCTGGGGGCAGTTTTCTTTCTCTTCTTTGAAAACCTGCTGGGCCAGTTCCTGCCTTTTGCCTCAGTGCATTTTATCTCGGGGTCAAGTTGTGTTGCTTTTGGCCCAAGACTGCTTTAGAGACAAATGCATTCCTGGAAACTACGCTGTAAATCCAATTGTTAAAAGGCAAACTGTACTTTCCCATGAAAACAATGTTATGTGGAATAGTAACTGTAGGGTAATACTCAGCACTTGTGTAGAACTTTGCAAAAGACTTTCCCATATCACATACTCTACTGCATTTAGTCCTGGAAGGCAGGCTCTGTGCTCTCTTCAGTGCATGGATAAAGAAATGAGGCTCAGAGAAATGCTTTGCTCAGGGTCACATGACTGTTGGGGATGGAGCTAGGACTCAACCCTGACTCAGAGCCTTTCCAGCATCTCCTTAACCAAGTAAGGTCTCAGCCTCAACAGCATCACACACACAACAAAAACGTCCTCCAAATGTAAAGATTCCAAAACCCTAGCCTCCACAATCATTCAAAATTATAAAATGTTGCTCTGAAGTCACATAAAACAGGCAAATGAGCATATGGGTTACTCAAGAGACCCCCCCAAACTATAAAGCAGACATATAACACATAAATAATCGTCACTACCCACCAGCAAGCTGCTAACCTGAGACTCCCGTGTGTCACCATCCACGGAAACACTCTCTGAGCGATCATTCACACCACTTAACAAGTGGAACAAAACGCAGAATTGCACAGGGGCCCCCGGAATCTATTTTTCTCCAGTCCGTTTCTTAGTGTCCTCTGTGTTACTTTGATCTTCCTATAGAATTAAAATCCATAAACGGTGAGGTGTGTGTCTGTCCAGGTTGGGGTGGAACCGGGGGGAGACAACTTGGTTAAAGCGTGAAAGTGTTAGTCACTCAGTCGTGTCACTCTTTGGGACCCCATGGATTGCAGCCCGCCAGGCTCCTCTGTCCACGGGGTTTCCCAGGCAAGAATACTGGAGTGGGTTGCCTTTTTCTTCTCCAGGATATCTTCCCAACCCAGTAATCGAACCTGGGTCTCCTGCACTGCAGACAGATCCCTTACTGTCCGAGCCACCAGGGAAGCCTTCGCAGACAAGGGCGGGGCTAGAAGCACCATGAAGTAGAGGCTGAAAGGATGTGAGTGTGAGAGCTGGGAAGCCAGGAAGGCCACAGCCCCTGTCCATGGGCTGGTGTCTCCTCCCCATCGCCTCTAGTGCTGCTTTCAGCCCCATCAGGAAACATCCCTGAGGCCTCAGTCTGCTCCGCCCTGTCTCAGCAGGGCTTCCTTTGCTGACTCTAGGACCTGCCTGGTTTCCTCCTCTGTCACCTCTGTCTTGTCCCCGCATGTCTGCACATGCAGCCAGGCCCCCAGCTCTGGCGCACCCTGTCCCTGATGGACCAGAAATAAGCAGGACCTATGGGCGCTCAGCATCAATCAGTCTTGCTCTGCCTTGTCCCCTGCCCCTTCCCTCTTCATGTTCCGCTCCCAGTTCTGGTTTCTGCTCTGTCTCGTGGGGAAGAAACAGCTGTGGAAACGAGCCGGACCCCTGTGGTTCCCCCAGACTGGGATCGGGGGCTCTCACTGCCCAGTGGACCCTGCAGGGCCCCTTAGCCTGACGCCTCCCACACAGACCATTAGCCCACGGGTCCAGGACTCCAGTTCATCCTTTGTGCCTAGTCTGGGGGCTTCCCAGGCTCTCTGCACTCCTAGCTCTGAACAGCTACCCTGAAGCCAACTGCCCATGGACAATAAGCCATGGGCACTCCCTCAGGCCACTGGGCTCACCCATCTATGGGCTTCACCATCTGCACCCCTGCCCCCGGGACACTGGGACTGCCCCCACAGGCCACGGGGTCAGGCATGAAGCCTTCTGCCCCACACATCAGGCTCCAGGGGCATCTTGGACCCAAAATGCCAGGGAAGTAACTCAGGAAAGCAACAGGAAGGCATGCAGGAGAAACTCCAGTGGCTGGAGCTACAAAAGACCTGAAAAGGATGCACATAAAAATAAGATTTAGAGGCTTCCCTAGAGGTCCAGGGGTTAAGACTTCGCCTTCCAGTGCAGGAGGTTCAGGTTTGATCCCACACGCCTCATGGCCAAAAAGGAAACAAACATAAAACAGAAGCAATATTATAACAAATTCAGTTCAGTCCAGTCATTCAGTCCTGTCCGACTCTTTGCAATCCCATGGACCACAGCACACCAGGCCTCCCTGTCCATCACCAACTCCCAAAGTTGACTCAAATTCATGTCCATTGAGTCGGTGAAGCCATCCAATCATCTCACCCTCTGTTGTCCCCTTCTCTTCCCACCTTCAATCATTCCCAGCATCAGGGTCTTTTCCAGTGAGTCAGTTCTTCACTTCAGGTGGCCAAAGTATTGCAGTTTCAGCTTCAGCATCAGTCCTTCCAATGAATATTCAGGACTGATCTCCTTTAGGATGGACTGGTTGGATCTCCTTGTAGTCCTAGGGACTCTCAAGAGTCTTCTCAAACACCACAGTTCAAAAGCATCAATTCTTTGGCACCAAACTTTCTTTATAGTCCAACTCTCACAGGACCACTGGAAAAACTATAGCCTTGACTAGACGGACCTTTGTTAGCAAAGTAATGTCTCTGCTTTTTAATATGCTGTCTAGGTTGGTCATAGCTTTTCTTCCAAGGAGCAAGCATCTTTTAATTTCATGGCTGCAGTCACCATCTTCAGTGATTTTGGAGACCAAAAAAATAAAGTCTGTCATTTTTTTCCATTGTTTCCCCATTTATTTGCCATGAAGTGATGTGACCAGATGCCATGATTTTTGTTTTCTGAATGTTGAGTTTTAAGCCAACTTTTTCACTCTCCCCTTTCACTTTCATCAAAAGGCTCTTTAGTTCTTCACTTTCTGCCATAAGGGTGGTGTCATCTGCATATCTGAGGTTATTGGTATTTCTCCCAGCAATCTTGATTCCAGCTTGTGCTTCATCCAGCCCAGTGTTTCTCATACTGTATTCTGCATATAAGTTAAATAAGAAAATAAGCAAATATAACAAATTGAAAACTTTTTAAATGGTCCACATTGAGAAAAAAATCTTTAAAAACATAATAGGATTTAAACCACCAGCCCCTAACCCAAGCCAACATCAAGGGGAATAGAACTGCCCCTGGTCCTCAAACGGCCTCAGATCTTTGTCCCTGTGATCCCAAGAGTTTCACACATACTGACCTATGGAAGGAGAACTCAGCACCTAATGAAGAGGGTCACCTGTGTAATCTTCTCTACCTCCTGGACTGTGAGGACTAACTCCAGCAGGTCTGGGATCCGCCTGATCTCTGCCTGTGAAATCCGCAATGTCCTCAGACTGATCTTGGTGGAGGCAGAAAACACACTGATTAAGAGTGTTGCTCTGTAACAGCGCCCCCAAGGACTAGGGTGGTTTCTACCAGCTTGTTGGCTTTGTACTGGTTTGCAGCTGGTCCCGGGGAGACCCTGGAGGCGCTGCCACTAGGTGAGGCTGTGGAGAGAGGCTCTGCCTGAGTGTCAGCAGATACTAGAGTGGGAAATGGCAACCCAGTCCAGTATTCTTGCCTGGAAAATTCCATGGACAGAGGAGCCTGCCAGGCTATAGTCCATGGGGTCGCAAAGAGTCGGACACGACTGAGCACACACGCGCCCCACGGTGGGTATGAAAAACCCAGGAAGAGGCTCCATCCGGGGCTCAGATGCACATGTCGGGGGCTCCTGGTTGAGGGAGATCACATCTTGCCGTGGCCCCTGACAGAGGGAGGCGATGGGAGCTGGGGCCTGATTTCTCCAGACCCCCTGCCTTGAGCAGCCTCTGGCTGTGATGCTATCTCCACTTTGATGTTATTGCGGTTAATAAATTGTAGGTTTGCAAGCACCATCATTTGCGGTCTTTGAGTCTTTTTGAGTCATTGGAGCTGTTTAGCTGCTCCTGTTAGTGCATCCCCACTGTGATGGATTGAACCGGGCACCCCTCAAAATCCAGACGGTGAAGCCCTAACTCCCAGCACGTCAACATGTGACCTTATTTGGAAATGAGGTCCTTGCAGATGCAATTAGTTGAGTCATCACTAGCGCAGCGCTCACGCTCGCACTCAGTCCCTCAGTCGTGTCCAACTCTTTGTGACCTCACGGACTGTAGCCCGCCAGCCTCCTCTCTCTGTGGGACTTATCAGGCAAGAATGCTGGAGCGGGTTGCCATGCCCTCCTCCAGGGGATCTTCCCAACCCAGGGATCAAACCCAGGTCTCCTGAAGCTCCCGCACTGGCAGGTGGGTTCTTTTACCATTGAACCAGGTAGGAAACCCCTACTAGAGTAGGCAGGGCCCCTAATCCAGCATGACTGTCATCTTTATAAAAAAGGACATTTGAATGTAGGGATAACTCCATGTGAAGACTGAGCTACAACCAACTGCCACAACCAAGCAATCACCAGAAGCTTGGAGAAAGGCCTGGAACAGATCCTTCTCTAGTGCCTTCAGAGGAACATGGCCACACACACCTTGACCTCAGGCATCGAGCCTCCAGTGGATAAACTTCTGTTGTTTAATCCACCCAGTTCGTGATGCTTTGTGACAACAGTTTGAGCAACCCAGTACACTTCTGAAAGGCTTTATTACCTCCCTGTCCTGCCTGCAAGAAACGCTGTAGTCAACTCAGGCACCTCTAGATCTTCCCCTTCTGTATGGGACCTGTTGACTTTCACTCTCTTATCCTGATCTTGGGTGGCCTTGGCCTTCAGTGGCTTGAAGCAAGATTTAAATTCCTGGTCCGAGACTGAGGTTAGATCACAGCAGCGGCAGCTGAATCCTAGGCGCTAGACCGGTGGTCACTGACAAGGCCCTGGCCCTTCAGCTTTGCGGAAAAGAACTCCCACAAAGAAGGAAAGTAGTGAGACAAGTAAAGTGTTTATTAGAAGGAAAAAAGAGTACGGCACGTGTGGATCGACACCCAGGTGGACTCAGAGAGCTGCGCCCTTGTGGTAGTCTGAATTATTTATACGGGGCATTTCTTCTGAGTTTCCTTTGACCAATCATTTTGACTTGCCTAGTTCTGAGTCCATATTTGATATATCTCAGGATCCTCCCCTACACACTCACACATCTCTCAGCCAAGATGTATTCCAAGAAAGTGGCCTATGGGTAGCTTAGCATCACTCCCCTCTGGACCTCCAAGAAGTTTTCTAGTCAGGAAGGTCTCCTTGACTTTGAGAATGAGAAGTATGTGGTCCTATTGTTGTTTAGTTGCTAAGTCATGTCTGACTCTCTGCAACCCCGTGGGCTGTAGCCCACCAGGCTCCTCTGTCCATGGGATTTCCCAGGCAAGAATCCTGGAGTGGGCTGCCATTTTCTTCTCCAGGGAATCTTCCCAACTCAGGGATGGAACCTGTGTCTCCTGCATTAGCAGGCAGATTCTTTACCACTAAACCACCAGGGAAGCCCAGTTTGTGGTCTATTATCTCTCATTTGGGCAGGGCCCAGCCTCCTCTCTTGACTGTCCTGCTATTAGGACATGAAATTTGGAATTTGGACATGATATTTTGGAGTTTCTGTCCACAGGGAATGACCCCCAGTTGCTCACCCAGAGGTGGCTCATCTTCCTCCTGCTTCAATCCCAAAGCAAATGTGTTCTCTTTTTAGCCACAGGAGAGAAGGAGCTTGTCCATAGCATGGGGGAATGCTGCATACTCTGCTATCCAACATGGCACACTGATCAGGTTCAGAATCATCGATTCAGATGAGGTGAGGGCCTGAGGAGTCAGGTCATCAGCCTTACAATTTATAGATGAGGACTCAGAGAGAAGAATTGTTTGGGGTCTCACCACTGCTCACTCATAGAAGGAATGTGAAAACAGCTGAGGAATTCTGATGCTCACTCCAGTGCACTTGTCATCAGCTGAATCCCAGGTTTCTTCCCCAGCAATGACTTTTGTCACCAGCTGCCCTGAAGTGTGGCTGTCTTGCTCATTAGAAGTTAATTGCATTTAGAAGAGGGACCTTGATGAAGTCATCTTTGTAACCTCTTCTGTCATCCTAGGCGGAGGTGTTGAATAAACATTTTGATTGGATTGATCAGAGCATGCTTTCCTGTTCAAAGCTAGCAGATTTACAAAGGAATAAGACGCCAGGCCAGTTTTTTCTCAAAGTGTGCCCAGAGGAAACTTGCATGAGTAAAACATGACTTCCTTTTTTCAAATATATTTCAGTTTTGCAACAAGCCAAATAAAATTTAGTAACAACCTAACCGGTACAGTTTCTCATACCCTCTTTCCTCAGTTCACCTGGCTTGGAATCTCACTTTCAGTACAGTAAAATCTACCAAACCTGTCAGACTTCAATAAGAGTTGATTCCAAGTTCTAGGTCCCTTGGCTGGCATTCCAACAAAAAAAATCTTTTTGTGTTCCATGAAGTTGTATGGCATTGCACAGCAAAGGAACCTCTCACAAATAAATCTTCCAGTTTTCCCCAGATGTACTGGAATGAGTTTTTGAGGGGGCGGGGGGCTGTGCTGGGTCTTTGTTGCTGCACACGGGGGTTTTCTCTAGTTGCGGCAAGTGGGGGCTGCTCTTCATTGCGGTGCGTGGGCTTCTCATTGCAGTGGCTTCTCTTGTGGAGCACAGGCTCTAGGCGCACGGGCTTCAGAAGTTGCAGCATGCAGGCTCAGCAGTTGTGGTTCCTGGGCTCTAGAGCTCAGGCTTAGGAGTTGTGCCCCCACGAGCTTAGTTGCTCCTCAGCATATGGAATCTTCCCAGACCAGGGATCAAACCTGTGCCCCCTGCATTGGCAGGTGGATTTCTATCTACTGTGCCACCAGGAAAGTCCTGGACTGAGTTTTCATGCAGCTGGACTCTCTGTGCAAACAGTGAGTACCATCTTTGAGCTGCAGACCTATAGAAAGTTGACCTTGGGAGAATAAATTTATGCTCCTGATCCAGACTGCTGACTTAGTTGTAAATGAAGCATTCAAAGCCTCTGCTGCAGACGATACACTGAGAATTTCTGGAGGTGAGACCGGAAAACAGACCCCAGGTGATGTTTAACTCACAGGAAAGCCTCTGTTCTCAGCTTGGGCTGCACAGAGGAATCACCTGCCCGAAGAGCTTTAAAATCCAAAATGCGTGCTCCCCACCCCAGAGTCTAAGTAAACTGGTCTGAGTGAGGCCTTGACCTAGGGATTTTTAAGAACTCCCCCAGGGATGCTCTGTGCAGGCATGATGGCAACCCTGGCACTATAGCTTTGAGAGACTGAAACATCCTGTGTTAAGAAGGTGACTAACTCGTGAGTTTGCACAGGACTCCCCAGTCTGAAAACTCAAAGTTCCATGTCCCCTTCAGTCCTGGGAGTGCTGGGACTATTGGCCATCTAAAAAAGATTTGCATCCACATGCAACTAAAAACCAACAGGGCACAGAGCAGGAAGCAAAGCACTGAGCCTAATGCTTTCCCAGTTAGGCGCCCCCTCCCCACCCCAGGGCCAGCTTCCTCCATCGTCTCCTTTGGGAACCCGCAGTGCTGCTGCAGGGTGTGGCTGCCCCAGGGCTCCAGTCCTGATTTCCTGATAATTCAAAAAGCATTTCCTGGTTGGCCTGAAGTTTCTGTTTCCCATTCCCTCCCACACTATATTTAGGCACAGCAGACAGTTCCTGCCTGGGCCTGCCCTACCCACCCGGGTGTCTATCCCAGCCCCTGGAACCTAGCAGGATAGGCCTACAAGATGAAGGGTCTGATCCCAGGGGCTAGG
Source organism: Bos mutus (assembly GCF_027580195.1). Taxonomy (NCBI): domain Eukaryota; kingdom Metazoa; phylum Chordata; class Mammalia; order Artiodactyla; family Bovidae; genus Bos; species Bos mutus. The sequence goes on along the minus strand of NC_091620.1, from coordinate 7,756,074 downwards.
CCCCTGCCATCCAGGGGGGCAGCGGAGTGCCCAGGTGGTGCTGTCGCCACCCCCATGGCCCACTCTGACTTGGTGGGGTGCCCCCAGGCTACACTGCTTTTTTGTTTATCTTACAAGCTTTAAAATAGTATTTCCCCATTTCCTTTTCCTTAGGCCTGGCTGTTCTAAGCTTCCTGTATATGCATCAGTCTACAGCCTCAGTTCAGTTCCGTTCAGTCACTCAGTCGTGTCTGACTCTTTGCGACTCCATCGACTGCAGCACGCCAGGCCTCCCTGTGCATCACCAACTTCCGGAGTTTACTCAAACTCATGTCCATTAAGTCGGTTATGCCATCCAACCATCTCATCCTCTGCGTCCCCTAGAGGCTGAGAAACCCAACAGAAGAGTCTATCAAGTAGCCCCACTACAATTACCCACACTGGATAGCAAAGTTTCAGGCCTGAAGGGCTGCCTTTAGTCTGTCAAACACTTCCTGTGTGTTAGGCACTATATTTATTTTGTTTGAGTTCACAGCATTATCATGAGATGACAAGAGTCTCTATTTCTGGGTCAGGAACCTGAGGCTCAGAGAGGTAAATAACTTACCCCAGGTCACACAGCAGCAGAGCTGTCACCTGATCCCAGATGGACTGGCTGATAGTGTGCGTGTCCGCATTTCCCAAACTTTTTCATTATTGCCCTTCTCAGAAGACTTTGTAGTCATTTTTTTCCCCTCTAATCAGGCGCTCCCTCCCGCATGAAATTTTAATAGTATAGATACCCTGCATATCTGTGTAGGTACTATATGGCTACATAATACACAAACAGAGAAGACTGTTTTCCTCTTCAAGAACCACTGCATCTCCTCGGGAGTGGTCTCACTCCTGTTAAGAAGGCCAGCAGGGCCTGAAGTCTGACTGATTTCTTCCTTTAGTATTGGATATAGGTAGAGAAGTGAAGTGAAGTGTTAGTCACTCAGTCATGTCCCACTCTTCTCGATCCCACAGACTGTAACCCACCAGGCTCCTCTGTCCATGGGATTTCCCAGGCAAGAATACTGGAGTGGGTTACCATTTCCTTCTCCAGGGGATCTTCCTGACCTAGGGATTAAACCCAGGTCTCCTGTATTTCAGGCAGATTCTTTATCTTCTGAGCCACCAGGGAAGCCCAGGTGGAGAAGAAGGGTAAATCCATAAAGAAGTTTCTCCCAAACGAATCTTCCCCAAAACTCCAGTGTGAAAAGAAGAGCTGGTTCATAAAAAGAGCTCGATGTCAAACATGTCTGCGGAAAGCTGAAGGTAGGACCATCCCACCTCCTGGAGAGTCGTCTTACCAAAATCCCTGAGGAGCTACTTAGAAACGCACCCATTTTATTTTTACACCAATACATATTAACTAAAGACCACAAATGTCTCCTCTTTATCCCTCTGCACTTGAAACTCACATTTACACATTAATATTTATAACTTTTTTCTTTTAAAAAAATATATATTTAATTGGCTACACTGGGTCTTAGCTGCAGCACTTGGGATCTTTGATCTCCATTGTGGCATTTGGGGTCTAGTTCCTTGACCAGCGATCGAATCTGGGCCCCCTGCACTGCAAGCGCAGAGCCTTAGGCACCCGACCACCAGGGAAGTCTCTTTCCTTTCTTTTACTTTTTGTTTTTCTTTGGCCCTATCACACAGCTTGTGGGATCTTAATTCTGCAACCAGAGATTGAACCCACGTACTCAGCAGTGAAAGCACAGAGTCCTAACCAGTGGATTATGAAGGAATTCCCTCATAAATTATTTTGAATTCATATTGTAAATGCTGCTGTAGATAGAGAGTTGTCTTCTTTTCTAGAGTGGGTCTTTCTGGTGATGTTTGGCCCAGAAGGTGAACAAACAGCTTTTTCTGTGAGTCGGTCAAGGCAGGCCAACCGGTCCACAGAGCTCTGACCATCAGTCCAGAGAACACGCAACACAGACCCAGACCTCCACGCCAGATTCCAGGCAGGAGCAGGCAGCAGAAAGATGTTTCACGATACAGCAGAAAGATGTTTCAAGATACAGTTTCATATTTATTTGACTCCCTGGTGGCTCAGACAGTAAAGAATCTGCCTGCAATTCAGAAGACCCTAGATTCCCTGGGTCGGGAAGATCCCCTGGAGAAGGAATTGGCACCCCACTCCAGTATTCTTGTCTGGGAAACCCCATGTACAGAGGAAGCTGGTAGGCTACAGTCCATGGGGTCGCAAAAGAGTCGAACACGACTGCTCGACTAACATCAGATCCTCATTTATTTGACACAAGCCTGTTGCCCGTCTTCTTTGTGCCACAGGGTGGAGCTGCTGGGGTTGGGGCCCCACCGTCTATGTGGTGGTGTCTGCGTCCTGGCTCACAGCAGCTGGCACGCTGAGCCTCCCCGAGGCAGGTCCTGCTCTGCATCACTGGTCTATCAAACCTTTAACATCACCTGCCCCCTGCTCTGTACCAGAACCCTCTGGGGACCGCAGCGACGACACAGCCGAGTCAGAGCACTTATCCTGAAGTGGCCTCTCGGCTTGCCCGTCGAGACCCTCGGGGGCAGGTGTGTGTTTATGCATCTTGCTGTCCCCTGTGTCTAGCACGGTGCCATGCGTGTTCCGAGCACCGAATAAATACTTGTTGCATCAGTAACCAAATCCACGCGTGAGTGAAAGACTCACTCCCTGAGCAGGGGGGATAGCAAGCCCAGTGGTGTCCCAAGGAACCAAACAGCTCTGTAGGGAACAGGAGTAGCAACCAGAACACCTGGACAGCACACCAGCCCCTAGTCCTGGTGTTTAACTGTGTAGGAAACCTGCACTGTGTAATCTTATTAGTCACCAATAAGTCCCTTGTTTTTAAAATCCTTGTTAGGAAAAATAAAGCAGCTGAGTATGGTATGGAAATGTCTACACCCCCGTCACCCAGGCACTGTGCAAAGTGATGGGAATTCTGCTGGGGCCCCTGGAGGACAGACAGACGGCCACCAGGAGGGCCAGGGTGCAAGCTGGGGTAACACTGATACACAAAGTCCTGTCACGGCACCCACCCCCAGCATCTGTCTCATCCTCACACGGCCCCAGGAAGCAGGCAGCTTTGGAGTGGTTGTTGTTCAGTCGCTCAGTCGTGTCCAACTCTGCGACCCCATGGACTGCAGCACGCCAGGCTTCCCTGTCCATCACCAGCTCCCGGATCTTGCTCAAACTCATGTCCATCAAGTCGGTGATGCCATCCAACCATCTCATCCTCTGTCGTCCCCTTCTCCTCCTCCCCCCAATCCCTCCCAGCATCAGGGTCTTTTCCAATGAGTCAGCTCTTCACATCAGGTGGCCAAACTATTAGAGCTTCAGCTTCAGCATCAGTCCTTCCAATGAATATTCAGGGTTGATTTCCTTTAGGATGGACCCCCATTTTTGCTTGAGAAGTTTGGGGAGCCTGGGGAGAAACTCGGCTGCCTCCGGTGCAGAGGTGGAGGAAGAAGGGTAGAGGAGGGGTCGGAGGCAGGAACAGAGGACGCGCTACCATGCTCAGCCACCAGGTGGCAGGCCCAGGCCCGCTGAGCTGACTATGGTGTCTGGGCGGCCACCCAGAGCGCAGCCTGAGGCAGAGGCCAACGAGAGAGTGTGGGGAATAGGCCAAAGGACACCACACACACACCACACACACACTCCACACACACACACTCCACAACACCTATATACCATACATACATACTCCACACACCACTTAGAGTTGGCTTAAAACTCAACATTCAGAAAACTAAGATCATGGCATCCAGTCCCATCACTTCATGGCAAATAGATGGGGAAACAATGGAAACAGTGAGAGACTTTATTTTGGGGGCTCCAAAATCACTGCAGATGGTGACTGCAGCCATGAAATTAAAAGATGCTTGCTCCTTGGAAGAAAAGCTGTGACCAACCTAGACAGCATATTAAAAAGCAGAGACATCATTTTGCCAACAAAGGTCCATCTAGTCAAGGCTATGGTTTTTCCAGTAGTCATGTACGGACGTGAGAGTTGGACTATAAAGAAAGCTGAGCGCTGAAGAATTGATGCTTTTGAACTGTGGTGTTGGAGAAGACTCTTGAGAGTCCCTTGGACTGCAAGGAGATCCAACCAGTCCATCCTAAAGGAAATCAGTCCTGAATATTCATTGGAAGAGCTGATGCTGAAGCTGAAACTCCAACACTTTGGCCACCTGATTAGAAGAATTGACTCATTGGAAAAGACCCTGACCTGATGCTGGGAAAGACAGAAGGCAGGAGAAAGGGACAACAGAGGATGAGATGGTTGGATGGCATCACCGACTCCATGGGCATGAGTTTGAGTAAGCTCCAGGAGTCTGTGATAGACAGGGAAGCCTGGCGTGGTACAGTCCATTGGGGTAGCAAAGAGTCGGACATGATTGAGCGACTGAACTGAACACACCACTTACCACACACACACACCACACAACACCTATACAACACATACAGACCATCACCGTTTTGGTAGATGCTAAGTCTCCTTTTTCCAGCTCTTCTATCCTCTCCCTCTCCCTTTTTCTCCACAGTATCTACAAATTCCAAACCTTTCATCATTATCTCTTCCCAAATACTCCTGTCTCGTGCCTCTCTCCCCCATCCACTCCCCAAATATCAGCGTTTCCCTCCCCTCCACATCGTCAGAGGTGAAAGAAAACCTCCCGCCAGCAGAACGTTTTCTGCTTTGTCAAGTGCTTTCTCGCCCTCTTTCTCCTTTGACTGTCTCCACAATCCTCAGAGGCAAGTATTATCATCGCCATTTTTAGAAACCGGGAACAGCCTCAAGGGTGCCCTCCTGGCCCATCCAGAGTGGACGGGACCAGAGGCCAGCCCTTCAGACTCCCGGAGCAACCTGTCCTGTCCCTTGGCCTCTGCAACCCCCACAGGTGATGCCCCACATTCTTACTCAACACTCCCCGCTCTGGACACCCAGAGGCCCGCCCTCTGTGTACCGACATGGCAGAAGTGGGGTGTGAGGAGACGGAGGGTCTCTGCCCCCCGGGCCCCCGCTTATTCTCAGAGGGGTTCTCCAGTGGGCCTGCTTCTCCCGAGTCTCCACCCTCCCAAGGCCAGAGCTCAGTTTCTCCAGGCCCCAACACGGATGGAAGTAGACATGGATGGAAGTAGAGAAAACTGAGAAAGTCACCTGAAGCTTTAAAAATGGGTGCTTCTGTTGAAATGTGCCCAGGGATTTATGCCTCAACACAGAGGTCCCAGGGACCTGGGGTCCTGGCGCGCCCTGGCCGCACAACAGAGGTCAAGACCTCCACCCACACTTCCTCCCTTCAAGCTGTTTTAAGTTCAACAGAAGGGCTCATGCCTCCTTAGGGAGGCACGAGGCACCTTCATAAGCACTGCCTGGACACGGGTTTCTTCATCTGCGTGTGCGGACCTCCAGGTGGGTCCTCAAGGGACGCTGGGAAGCAGGAATAACACTGAACACCTGAGACAGGGACAAGCAGAGGACGGGATGGGGCGACAGTGACGGTGCAGCTCCCACCGCTCTGCCTCTCTAGGGAAGCCCGCCTCCCCACTCCAACCCAAGTCCCTTGCAGGCTGAGCCCCTTCAGGGCGGCTTTCAGACCTTCGGGTGTGGGCAGCTGCTTCTGGACTTGAGAGAGGCCCCAAAGTCTCGGCCATCATCCTAGGGCCAGGACTAGAGTGGGGCGAGCAAGGTAACCAGGACATAAATGTAGGGCACTCCCCTGGGCACCTCTCTTATGTCTCCCTAGTACCAGCCGAGCTCTTGCCTTCCAGCCCCACAACCACTCTGCCTCCTTCCCAACCATCCTGCTCCCTGGATCTGCAGTATTTCTACCTCTGTGTCTGAAAAATGGGAGGCGTAGATCTCACACAGCTGGTACGATGACCAAATGAGATAAAGCTGTAGTTTCCAAGCCTTTTTTAGCTCCAGAATCCATTGTTTGCTTTGTTTTTTTAATTATTTTTATCTTCTGGAACATTTATCAAAGTAGTACAGGTTCATGGCTGAATCCTTTGAGAGGCTGCTCTGTGACACAACAGGGTTCTTAGGAATCAGGAAAGTGACAAAGAACAATGACCCTATTTGTGTCCACTTGTAGTGGACATTCCCGGCTACGAGTGAAAATGTCTCTCTCAGTGGTGGGTATCCCAGATGCTAAGATAGCGCTCGGCAGGGGGTGGACACTCAACAATGGCCAGTTAGGTCAGAATCCGAATGTGTGCTGAATACTCCATTGACTGATGGATGGATAAGTCAAATGTAGTATATTTGTATGACTGAATATTATCCAGCCTCTTAAAATGGACGTGGACATGGATACATAGCAACGTGGGTGAAGTTTGAGGACATCATGCTAAGTGATACAAGCCAGTCACAAAGACAGATACTGTGTGAGTCCACTCGTAAGAGGTACTTAGAGTAGTCAACTTCACAGAGACTGGAAAGCAGAATGGTGGTTGTCAGGGGCTGGGAGAAGGGGGCGACGGGGAGTTGATGTTTAAGGGGTATGGAGTTTCAGTTCTACAAGAGGAAGAAGTTCTGGAGACCTGTGGCACAGCTATGTAGAGTACCACTCACGTGTACATTTAAATGGTTAACATGGTCAGTTTTACATGGTGTTTAAACCACAATTAAAAATAAGTAAATAACAATAAAAGAACCCAAGTCAAACAGGGGCCGATCAAACGCTAGGTGGGAAATTTGAGACGGTGCGGCCAGGAGCACCCCTCCCACCCCCCCCCCAACAGTCTCACCCAGCAGAAAGAAAACAAATTTCTTCTTTTTTTTTTTTTTTAGAAAACAAATTTCTAGCAACCACCACGCCAGCCTCAAATGGGAAGGGAAGTCACAAGGCATACTGTGGAGGAGGTGGACGGGAGTTTGCTCATGGGATGCTTGAGAGAATGTATGAGTTAACAGTCTGTTATGTGGGTTGAAGGCCAGCTGAAGTATCTCCTTCCCAGGCACCAAACTGCAGACATCAGCTCAGTGCTGGTAGACCCTCATCTAATGACTGTCTGGATTCCTGGTTCCTTGTTCTGTGCAAGCCTGGGGTGCACGACCAGGGCTCCTCAACACACTTCCAGGGCCAGAGTTCCCTGCAGCAGCTACCTGGAGAGCCCAGACAGTTGGCAGCTAGATGGAACCCCCTAGTGACTGCACTGTTTCTGTCTACAAGAAGCTACTCAAAAGTGGGCATTATGATGTGGCTTTGGCAGATCCAGTGCCCTGGCCAGGAGGGAGCAGAGTGGACCCATCCAGAAGACAAGTGGTGAAGATGTTTCTGAGCCCCTGGGCAAAGAACCTGGGCAGAAGCTTGCAGAGGTGAGCTCGTCAGGGTAGCCAGGAGATGGAAGCCAAGCCCCATCACCAAGAGCCTTGGCTCTACCACTTAAGAAGAAATGCTTCGTGAGCTCATGATAGATGACAGACACTTGGCTCAGCTGGTCTTAGTTAGACCTCCTGACATCCTAACAGGTGGGTGCCGATGCTCCATGTCCCAGAAATGGAGCCGAAGGCTCTGAGAGGTTGACAGTCATACAGTCAAGGGGGTACGGAGGAGGAATTGGAAATCAAGTCTGCCTCTGAGGTCCCAGCACCACGGCCTCCCATTCCCCACCTTGAATCTGGGCAACCAGCCATCATGGCCATCCAGGGCTTCAACACAGTGACTTCACCAACTTGGCTTCTCTGAGCAGGTAAGGTTCAGCTCAGGAAGAGCATCTTCCAACCACTGAGCAGTAGAAAGTGTCAAGGTGAGAGGGTGGCTGCCAGGCTCTCAAAAACCTGCTTCCTAACTCTCTACCTTTCCCAAAGGCCTACCAGTTTCCAAACCTTTTCTTCCTGCCTTTCTAGCCTCAGACTCCCCCACCCCCCAACCCGTGGTCTTAGGAGAAAAATAACCCCATACATTGCATCCTAGCCTCTTGGGGCCAGTCTTTTCTGCTCTAGCTCTGAGTTTTCTCAGTCCTGCCTCTTTTCGTCCCTTCTCCAGCCTCTCCTTACCACCCTGGGATCCTGCTCCATTTTCCTACCAGGAACATATCTATCTTCCTCCATCTCTCATTTTCACAGAAGGGAAACACACAACGAAACAGCACTACAAACAGAAATGAGGATGCTTGGGCTGGAATCCTCCCAAGGGTGGGCTCAGCTCGGGGGAGGAGACATTCCTGGATTGGGGGCTGGGAGTCAAGGGTTATCTCCGAGCTGATTGCACTTAAAACTGGCTGCCTCACTTCAAAGGGGCTTTTACTGCTAGTTGTGGGTTCTGGCAATCAGAGCCTGTCCCCTGAGCACGCAGAAAACCTGTGAGAAGGAACAGAGCCAGAGGCCCTGCCACACCAGCCCCTGCAGGTCCCAGGCACAGGACTTAGGCTTTGGGGACAGAATTCAGAGCTATTTCCAGTCATAGCTGGGAATCTGGCCTCTCCTCAGGGTGGCCTCTTTTGTGACAAAGGGAGAAACTGAGGCAGAGGACAGGTGGGACCTAGTGCTGGTACCTATGCTAAGCAGGTAGTACAGGAGCAATGAGGAGACCCCCGGGGACCCCTGGACCTGTCTCTCTGCTCCCCCCACCTCCAAGGTGCTTGCCTCCTTTGCAGGCTCTTGCCTCACCACCTGCAGCAACAGTGCTCAACAAAAAGGGGACCAGGGGGACCCAGAATCCAGCATATGTAGTACTTCACACATGCTTCCTCAGGACCTGCGCTTTGGGTCCATTGTCTAGGATAAATTAGAAAGAACAGGGACTTCCCTGGCTGTCCAGGGCTTAAGACTTCACCTTCCTGTGCAGGGGGTGTGGGTTTGACCCCTGGTCAGGGGGCGGAGATCCCACATGCCTCGTGCCAAGAAAACAAAACATAAAACTGAAGCAATATTGTAACAAATTCAAGAAAGACTTTTAAAATTGTCCCCATCAAAAAATTCTTTTTAAAAAATTAGAATAATAATTGATGGCCTTTACACTGAGCACTTACTTATACCAAGGATTTTACATACATTTTCACCTTTAAACCTCCTAACCACCCAGTAAGGCAGGTGTTACACATCTAAAAATGAGGAAAATGTCTCAACATCACTAACCATTAGGGAAATACTCATCAAAACCACAACATACGGCTTCACACCCTTAGGATGGCTATTATCAAAACACAACAGAAAATAAGTGTTGGCAAGAATACAGAGAAATTGGAACACTTAGGCCCCATTGGTGGGAATGTGAAATGGTACACCCACTAAAGAAAACAGTACTGTGGTTCCTCAAACAGCTGAAAAGGAATTATCATGGATCCAGCAATCCCACTACTGGGCATATACCCAAAAGAACAGAAAGCAGAGTCTTGAAGAGATATTTGGATAGCCATGTTCATAGTGGCATTCACAAGAGCCGAGAGGTTGAAGCAACCCAAACGTCCATCAACAGATGAATGGATAAATAATGGTTTACACACACAATTGAATATTATTCAGCCATTAAAAAGAAGAGAATTCTGACAACTGCTACAATAGTCACAAAAAGATAAACACTGTTGGGCAATTAATCTATGACAAAGGAGGAAAGAATATACAAGTGGAAAAGACAATCTCTTCAACAAGTGGTGCTGAGGAAACTAGACAGCTACATGTAATACACTGAGAATAGAACATTTCTTCACACTATGTACAAAAATAAACTCAAAATGGATTAAAGACCTAAATGTAAGACCTGAAGCCATAAAACTCCTATGTTCTCTACATAGGCGAAACATTCTTTGACATAAATTGCAGCAATATTTTTTTGTTCTGTCCCTTAAGGCAAAAGAAATAAAAGCAAAAATAAACAAATAGGACCTAATTAAACTTAAACCTTTATGCATGGCAAAGGAAACCACTGACAAAACAAAAAAACAACCTACAGAATGGGAGAAAATATTTGCAGGTGATATGACCACCATAGGGTTAACATCCAAAACTCTATAAACAGCTCATACAACTCAATATCAAAAAAAAAAAACCAGATAACCCAATCAAAACATGGGCAGAAGACCTGAACAGAAATGTTTCCAAAGACGTACAGATGGTCAACAGGCACACAGAAAGATGCTCAATATGCCTACTAATTACAGAAAGGCAAATCAAAACAATGTTTTACCTCCCATCTGTCCGAATGGCTGTCATCAAAAAACCTACAAGCAACAAATGTTGGAGGGGATGCGGAGAAAAGGAACCCTTGTGTACTGTTGATGAGAATGTAAGTTTGACACAGCCAGTAATGAAAACGGTAGGGAAGTTCCTCAAATTAAAATCTGAACTACCATATGATTCAGCAATTCCACTCCGAGGTATAAATCCAGGAAAAAACACTAATTTGAAAAGAAACTTGAAACCCAATGTTCATAGCACCATTTACAATAGCCAAGACACGGAAGCAACCTAAATGTCCATCAACAGATGAATGGATAAAGAAGGTGTGAGATATATATTTATATATACAGGAATTCCTTGATGGTCTAATGGTTAGGATGCCACACTTCCACTGTCAAAGGCCTGGATTCAATCCCTGGTCAGGGAACTAAGATCTCAGAAGCCACACGGCACAGTTAAAAAACAATACACACACACACACACACACACACACACAGGAATATTACTCATGAAAAAGAACAAAATATTGCCATTTGCAGCAACATGGATGGACCTAGAGAATACTACATGTTCGTGCTCAGTCGTGTCTGACTCTTTGCCACCCTGTGGGCTGTGGCCCATCCTCTGTCCATGGGATTATCCTGGCAAGAATACTGGAGTGGGTTGCCATTTCTTCTTCCAGCAGATCTTCTCAGCCCAGGATCGAACCCACTTCTCTTGCATCTCCTGCATTGGCAGGAGATCCTTTACCACTAGCGCCACCTTGAAAGCCCTTAGACGACATTATGCTTAGTGAAATAAGCCAGACAAAGACAAATATACTCTGCTGCTGCTGCTGCTAAGTCACTTCAGTCGTGTCCGACTCTGTGAGACCCCAGAGACAGCAGCCCACCAGGCTCCACCGTCCCTGGGATTCTCCAGGCAAGAACACGGGAGTGGGTTGCCATTTCCTTCTCCAATGCATGAAAGTGAAAAGTGAAAGTGAAGTCGCTCAGTCGTGTCCAATTCTTAGCAACCCCATGGACTGCAGCCTACCAGGCTCCTCCATCCATGGGATTTTCCAGGCAAGAGTACTGGAGTGGGGTGCCATTGCCTTCTCCCAAATATACTCTGAAATATCACTTATATGTGGAATCTAAAAAATAATACAAATTAATATATGTGCAAAACAAACAGACTCACAGAAACAAAATTGTGGTTACCAAAGAGGAGAAGGAAAAGGGAGGGACAAATTAAGGGCATGGAATTAAGAGATACAAACTACCATGTACAAAATAGATAGCAATAAGGATATATTGTGTAGCAGAAAATAACAGCCACTATCTTGTAATAACCTTTAATAGAGTATAATCTGTAAAAATACTGAATCACTCTGCTATGTATCTGAAACTAAAGGAATATTGTAAATCAACTTTACTTCAATTTTTAAAAAGATAAATATGTTATGATTCCATTTATAGGACGCATCTGAAGTAGTCACATTCACAGAAACAAAGCAAAGGGTGGCTGCCAGGGCCTGGGAGAGGAAAGAATGTTCAGTGGGTCCAGAGTTTCAGTTGCACAGGATGAAAAAGTTCTGGAGACAGGCTGCTCAACATGTGAATGTGCTTTACACTACTGAACTGTACACTTAAAGTAGTTGGTGTTAGCTGCTCAGTCGTGTCCAACTCTTTGCAATGCCATGAACTGTAGCCCGCCAGATTCCTCTGTCCATGGGATTCTCCAGGCAAGAACCCTGGAGTGGGGTACCACTCCTTTCTCCAGGGGATCTTCCCAACCCAGGAATCGAAGCTGCATCTCCTGCATTACAGGCAGATTCTTTACCATCTGAGCCACTAGAGAAGCCATATAGTAGTTAAAACAGCAAATTTGATGTCATGTGTATTCTACCATGATGAAAAGTTTAAAAATGAAGTATCTAGAGTCTCTCCCCAGGGGCAGAACTGAGATCTGAGTTCAGGTCCACCTGGGGCCAGAGTTCATACTTTTAACCACCCAACCTCCCAAAGCCAAGGGCCTCTGTAGAGTCGGCCACACTCTCTTGCTTGTGCCCGTGGTGACCACGAGCATTCCTGTCCTAGGTGACACCCCTATGCACCAACCGAGCGCCCATGCTCCAGGCTCTGTACTGGGCACAAGGGCATGATGGTGAATACGACAGTCCCTGTCCTCCTGGCATTTACAATCTAGGGAGGGCAGCCAGATGGTAAGCATGTAAACAAAGAAATGTCCAAGAAAATTACAGACAGTGGTAATAACTCTTAAGGAAATAACCACGAACCATGAAGGCATATAACTGCGGCTAAGAGAAAAGAACAGATGGCCTGAGCTAGACTTGGAGGAGAAGGACTCCTAGGGGAGCAGACATCTTAATGGGTCCTAACGATTGACTTGGGGAGGCTATTCCAACCACAGGATACAGTCCATACAAAGACCTTGAGCCAGAACAAGCAGCAAAACCGAGAAATGGATGGCCAGAGGCAGAGGACACGGGATTCACAGATGGGGTGGAAAGGGCAGGGCTGGGTCACGGGGCCCTTGTTGGGTGTCCTGTCCTGCATAGCCTGGGTTTCCCAAGGGCCAGAGGAAGCACTTGGAGGGTTGCAAGCAGGGGGTGAGGTGGTCTGATTTTTGCTTCAGAGATAACCCAGGGGTCTTTTCTTTGTGAAGTTAACTTTCCCTTGGGGTGCATCTAGCCTCTACTCCATCGACCAGCAGAACTCAAGGCTCAGACCAGGACTTCTCAGAGTAATGTCCTCACACGCCCTGGCTCTTCTGCACATCCCCCCAGTGGTGGCAAACTGTCATTTTTACTGGGCCACCTTTGGGGAAAAGAGGGGCTTGGACACAGCCCCACTCACCCAGAGCAGCTGAGAACTGCTCTGAGCTAGCACTGGGGTTGCTCATTCTGTCTGGCCCCAGCCTCGGCTTCCTCCATCTATAATACGGAGTACTGAATGAATTTTCCAGATTGCTCGTCTCTAACCAATTATGATTTAAGGAGGGACACGGGCACTTGTTTTCCCAAGTTACAAGATAGTCTTTCACTGAAATGAAGAGTTTTAGCATCGTCAGATTGAGTTTACTAAGACGCTCAGGAGAGTTGGGAGCTGTCCTCACAAGATCCAGCTGATGTGCAGAGATGAAGGTTCTGAAGTCCCTGCTCATCAACTCAATGGACATGAGTTTGGGTAAACTCCTGGAGTTCGTGATGGACAGGGAGGCCTGGCATGCTGCTGTTCATGGGGTTGCAAAGAGTCAGACACAACGGAGTGACTGAACTGAACTGAACTGAAGTCCCTGATCATCGACAGAACCACACAGAGTGCCCAGGTGCTCCACTCCCGCCCTCCAGGGTATCAACCCAGGGTCCCCAGTGCTCACCCTGCCATTGGCAGGAGCCTGGACTCACAGGATTTGAAGAGTCATGATTATCACACCAGCTGCCTTTTAAGACCCATCTAGGACTTTCTGAATTTTTTTGGCCATGTCTCAAGGCATGTGGGATCTTAGTTCCCCAACCAGGAATCGAACCTGCATCCCCAGAAGTGAAGCACTGGAAGTGCAGAGTCTTAACCACTGGACTCCCAGGAAAGTCCATGGGCCTTCTGAAACCACTTTATCAGCTCCTGTGTGCATGTGCATGCTAAGTTGCTCCATCGGGTCTGACTCTTTGTGACCCCATGAACTGTAGCCCACCATGCTCCTCTGTCCATGGAACTCTCCAGGCAAGAATACTGGAGTGGGTTGCCATGCCAGTCTCCAGGGGATCTTCTCAACTCAGGAATCGAATCTGCGTCTCTTAGGTCTCCTGCACTGGCAGGCAGGTTCTTTACCACTAGCGCCATCTTATCAGCCCCTAGGCCTGACATAACAACTCTTCACCTGCTCAAAAGGTTAGAATTCCATGGGGACAGGTAATGCTTCTGCTCAGGCAATGCTGACAAGCTCCTTGTGTGCTCAGACGGGGCCAATCCTTTGCTCTTCTCTGAGCCTGAGGGACTCCATCTGGGCTCTCCTCTTTCTGATCCCCAGCCCTCCTGCCAACCCCGTTCTCTGGTTCCTACAATGGCCACCCTTAAGAGTTTGGGTGGTGATCTAGTGGCTAAGACTCTGTGCTACCAATGCAGGGGGCCCAGGCTCGATCTCTGGTCAGGGATCTAGAACCCCCATACCACAACAAAGAGTTCACGTGGCACAACTGAAAATAGACCCTCCTGCCTCAAGTAAGACCTGTTGTAGCCAAATAAATAAATTTAAAAAAATTTTAAAGGGTTTCGGTATGGAAGTCTCCCTCTTCAGTCCTCTCACCATACATTCCCTGGAGTATAAACCTCATACCTCTGCTGAGGGAACCCAGACACACCTCTAGCCCTCACCTATGTGAAGACCTGGCTCATTGGAAAAGACCCTGATGCTGGGAAAGATTGAGGGCAGGAGGAGAAGGGGACGACAGAGAATGAGATGGCTGGATGGCATCACCTACTCGATGGACACGGGTTTGAGCAAGCTCCGAGTGATGGTGGTGGACAGGGAAGCCTGGAGTGCTGCAGTCCATGGGTTCGCAAAGAGTCGGACATGACTGCACTGAACTGAGTCCTCATCTAGCTCCTCCTGGTCAGGGCATGTCCTACAGATGCCTCAAGCTTGGCTGACATGAAAATAATTATTTCCCATGGATTCCCTGATGGTCCAGCGGTTAGGACTCAGTGCTTCCTCTGCAGGGTGCATGGATTCTACCCGGGTCAGGGAATGAGGGTCTCATAAGCCAAAATAAAAAGGAAATAAAAATAATTATTTCCTTTCCCAAACTGGCTCCTCCTCCCGGGTTCCCAAAGCCCTGAAAAGCCACATCACTTGGCAGCCAGACACCCGTCATCGTGGACTTCACCCCTCGTCACCTCCGGCAGGATGCCATCAGTTTTATTTCCAGTGTGTCTCTCTCCTCTGTCCTTTCCTCACCATCCCCACCACTGAGACCCTCTCTCAGGTTTCCATCATCTGTCACCTGGGTTACTAAAGTATTATCTCACATGGCCCCTCAACCCTCAAATCCCCTCAACGCCTACCACCAGAGGGGTTTTTCCAAAACATAGGTCTGATCGTGTTATTTCATTGCTTCAAAATCGTTCCTGGTTCCCCATGGTCTTCAAGCCCTTTCCAATCTGACCTCAGCCACCCTTCAGGGTCCGTTCTCACCATTCTCCTAAGCACCCTGTGTGCGTGCTAAGTCATTCAGTCTTGTCCAACTCTTTGTGACCCAGTGGACTGTAGGCCACCAGCCTCCTCTGTCCATAGGATTCTCCAGGCAAGACTACTGGAGTGGGTGGCCATGCCTCCTCCGGGGGATCTTCCTGACCCAGGGATCGAACATGAATCTCTAAGTCTCCTGCACTGGCAGGCAGGTTCTTGACCACTAGCATCACCTGGGAAGCCCCGCTAAGCACTTACTCATCTTTCCTAAACATGTCATGCACTTTTCAGGCATGTTTTCCATGCTGTTCCTCTGCCTAGAATCCTCCTCCATCCTTCCTCCACTAGGCATAATCTAGACTCCATTCAAATGCCTTCTCCTCTGAGGTGCTCTCTCTGCCCCTCCCAGCTCCATTCTGAGGGTTCCCTCTTTCCTCTGGACTCATCACCTTGCCCTTGCCTTTCAGCAGACTCAGTCTTGGTCCCCTTCCAGTGGCTTGTTCCACCAGCCTGGGGCTCCTTAACGAGGCAGGTCCCACCTCTACACCGACCCACCTGGATCCTCTCAGTATTGAGCACATCAGATATTCAAACACTGACAGAACCCAATTCTTTCATTCATACACTTGTTTAGCCAGTCAATAAATATTTATTTAAACTGAGCTCTATGCAAAGCATAGTTTTAAGCACTAGGTGTACAAGGAAGCTTGATCTAGAATCTACTTGGCAGCTAAGGGACACTCCTACCTCTGCTTCCAGACAAGTGAGAAGGGTCACGGGAAGGTTGCAAAGATGACAGGGGCTCCTTGGAGGGCAACATCCTAGCACAGGTGCAGCCTTCATCCTCAAGATCCAAGTGGCCCCCCGGCATGGATGGCTGGCCACCAGTGTTGAATACCAGCGTCATTTTCCAGTTTTATTCTGTCCAATTGGCTGCTCACTGTGCCAGGAGCCTCACGGAGTCTTCAGTTCCCACCACCCTTCAAGGTCCCAGATTCCATGACTTTTGAGAAGTCCTCCCTGCCTGCCCCTCTCACCCCCGACACACACACTCCTAGAGCATCCACTCTTCTGCCTCAGGTACAGTTCGGCTCCCCCAGTTATTTTCTATCTATTCGTCCTGCTATTTGTATCAGTCAGCATCCCAGAAAGAGACAAAAAGGGCACACGCTAACTGAGATAACTGTGGGAGAGTGTTTAAATAAAGCATCTATTTTCAAAGGTGTGGGCAGGTTAGAGAGGAACCAGAAGAGATATGGCTATACCCCAAGGCCACCAACAGATGTCTGTCACACCTTTAACTGAAGGAACGAGGGGAAGGACCATCACTGGATCCCGGAAGGAGAGGTTCAACTAGGATCCCAAGCGGGCAGAGCTAGCCAGAGCTGGCTTTCCTAGCCAGCACCCAGGCTCTATTACCACCATCCTCCCCTCGTCTCCCACGCCCACAGCATCTATCCATCCAGTGTCCTGCACCTTCAGAGCCAGAGAGGTGACCTAGAGCTGGAGCTGCTTCCTGCAAATGCCGATGCTGACCCAGACCCTGATGTTCATCGAGAGGGGCCCACCCACCCAATGCCAAGACACAGTGCTGGTCACGCAGATGTATTTGAATTTTTCGTCTTCATTCCCTAACTCACACAGGCACTCTGGGTTTTCCCCCTAAGACTGCCCCAATGCCTGGGTGAGGAATATGGGGACCACGTTACCCCTTTCTAGGGGTACCCATGGTTTTCTATCCATGAGAACAAATCACCTGTCCAGAGAGGGAAGCTGGGAGAAAGCAGCCAGGGGAATTCCAGGCTCCTTACAACACCATTTGACATCACTCCCCAAGTTGTACCAGGAACGGGGAGGCCCGTAAGTCCGCTTGAAGCTTCTCTAAACAGCAGAGTTCTGGAGACAAGGCAGCTCTGGCCGCAGCCCCCACGTGCGATCTCGCACGGGGTCTGGGGCTTTGCCCTTTATCATCATGTCAGCTCACTGAGAGCCCAGCCTCATCAGAGCCATAAACAAGGAGCGGGGGTGGAGGCGGAGGGGGTGATGGACTGCTTTTTTGGCAGCAGAGTCAATTAATAAGGAAGTTTAAAGGGGCATTGTGTTATTCCACTTATGAAAAGAATGTGACCTGGGACCACAGTTCCAGGTACCTGCTCTCAGCAGCTCTGGTGTTGCTCGGAGTGATAAGGGCGGCTCTGGGGGAGTGAGGATTTGTCTGGTCTCCTGAGAGTGGTTTTACTGAGCAGTGGCAAGGAACTCACAGTCAGCAGGTTCATCGGAGCCCTCTGCCATTCCCCAAAAGCCCAGGCTGCCCCTTACAGGTCAAGCCCCTCCCCAACCCCCCACCTCCTGCGGGATTCCCAGACCTCTGTGGCACGTCGCCGCCTGCCTACTCTGTGTCCTGTTTTCTGTCTTCTAAGATACGACCGAGCCCAGTCTGGTTCCCAGTCCTGTGCAGATGTGGCCCTGCCAGGCATGAGGTTTGAATGGATGGACTATACTACACCAGCTTCAGCACCTGTGCCAACATCAGTGCAGAAGCACAAGCAACTGGGAAGCCGCTTGAAGGCACTGGAGAAAGAACAGTCTCACATACCAACTGATGCCTGCAGTTCCACCGTTAGACAGTCATTCCTTTAACTTAAAGAGTGAATTTTCAGGAGTTCTCTGTTCTGGGAGAGGGGAGTGTTCCTGCCACCCCTTCCCACCAGGTGGCCACATGTTCATTCCAATGGCAGCCTTCCAGAGACAATGGTCTTGGCCTTGGCTGGAGCACCTGAGGCCAGGCACAGAGGGGATTGTGGCCTGCTAGTGAGGAAACTCTGCTACAGGCTGGTCTTATCAAGACTAAGCACATAGCACATCAAGACTAAGTGATTCTGTGGGAAAAGGAATACCCAAGGATCCGCAGCTGTGTATCCTCAGCTGTGTGAGCTTGAGAAGGTCACTTCTCCTGAGTCTCAGTGTTCCCGACTCTAAAATGAAGAGGAACATAAGTGGTCCCTGCTCCCAGCTCACAGACACATGGCAGCATGTAGGTCTCATGCCCCAGGACTAGCCAGAGGCGGGGCCCTGGCAGGTCCTGTGCACGTTGAAGGCGGCATCCTTGCACAGCTCAAAGTACTCCTCAGCTGCTTTCAGGCCTCTTTGTAAGTCTTCCTTCTGGTCCTCAGGCCCCTCCCCCCAGCCCCCAGCCTTGGGTTCCATTCTTCCTTCTGGACCATGCAGATATGGCCTTCATCCCAAACTGTCTTCTAGTCTTCTGAGTTCAGACAGGAGCAAGGTCTTTGGCCACCAGGGTCTGTCCTTTGCCTTGAGGTTGGACATGACCTTCCCAAGAAGGTCCCCCCCAGTGCCCCTGGAGAGACAGATCCCTGAGGATTAGGGGAACAGCTGGGCTTCCAGGACCCCGGGGGCCCCACCCTCGGCTCACCCCTTCAGCTCTGCCCCTCAGCCCTGTGCTCTCATCATCTCTCCAGCAGTGGCTCCAGAGCTGGAAGCCTCTCTGCCCCTCCTCCTGCAGCCCCATGGGCTTTACCTTCAGCACCTCTGAACCCCATGCTCTGGGATTGTAAGACCATAACCTCCTCTGGGTGGGGGAGCCCCACTTCCCACGTGTTCCTAGACCATCACCATCCCCCCTCCTTTTCTGGTAGTTCAAGGTCACATTAGTCAAGACCTCAAAGTATGAACTTTTTTCCTCATTCTGGTCAACAGCTCTACCATACTAGATCCCTATCTCATTCCCATTAAAGCTCCTGACTTACAGGAGAGAAAGATGCTGACCAAAAGCCACCCTAAGCTTTCCATGTGAAAAGGCTCCATGACAATTCTTGGGCAGGACATCAAGGTCTTCGAATCACCCCCTTTCCAGAGGCAATAGCCATCAACCCCAAGACATCCCAAGAAAACCCTAAAAGCCAGGCTTTCTTGAGCACAACTGGCCCAGTCCCTGGGGCTCTCTTTCATCTAGAATCACTTGGGCAAAGGGGAGGTTAGTGGGTTCTTTTTTCTTAATGATTTTCTTGGTCTTGCTGTGTCCTGGGTTAGCATCCTGTCCCTTTGCCACATGTCGGGGTGGTGGGAGGAGGTGATGGTCATTCATGAGAGTGAGGCCTGAGCAAGGCTGATGCCTGGGAGCCGTGTTTGCAGGTGTGCCCTACCCTCAGAAACCACCTATACACACCATGTATAAGTGTATCAGTGACAGAAAACAGCTGTGACTTTGTGTTTGCCAGTGACTCATAATTCAGCATAACTTAGCTCCTCTAAAGGGACTTAAAGAAAGTTGAGCACCGAAGAATTGATGCTTTTGAACTGTGGTGTTGGAGAAGACGCTTGAGAGTCCCTTGGACTGCAAGGAGATCCAATCAGTCCATCCTAAAGGAAATCACTCCTGAATATTCATTGGAAGGACTGATGCTGAAGCTCCAATACTTTGGCCACCTGATGCGAAAAACTGATTCATTGGAAAAGACCCTGACGCTGGGAAAGATTGAAGGCAGGAGGAAAAGGGGATGACAGAAGATGAGATGGTTGGATGTCATCACAGACTCAATGGACATGAGTTTGAATAAGCTCCAGGAGTTGGTGATGGACAGGGAGGCCTGGCGTGCTGCAGTCCATGGGGTCACAAAGAGTTGGACACAACTGAATGACTGAACTGAACTGAACTGAAAGGACTTGACACTTTAAAAGATTATTTTTCCAACGCCACCTCAGCTAGAACCCGCACTCCAGGATGAAGCAAAGCGGCTTGACCCAAGTGTAAAATATCCATGTTTAAAACACAGATGTGATGCCTCATCATCAAATTTGTTTATGTCTTTCTTTCCTTCCTTCCTTCATTCCTTCCTCCCTTCTCTCCCGCCTTCTTACTTTATCTGTCCAAAGGAGGCTACGATCAACAATGCAGCTAGCTGGTTCTCCAGTTCCAGAGCACCAGCAGGAAGCTTAGAAAGAGGAAAGAAAAGGAAAGAAAATACCACTTGAGTCATCAATATTCTGAAGAGAGTTCCAAGTAGTTACATGAATAGCTACCAAAAGTTTACACGCTTTAGAGTCTACCCAGAGTGGGATATTAAGAGCAAACTGGCACGGGGAGGAGATTCCTGATCTTAAGAGTGTCATTAGGGAGAATGACCACCCACAAACCCAGGGCGCTCCTTTTCAAAGACACGGCCCCTTCACTCAGTGGACCACAGACTTGAGCCAGGACGGCCCTTCCTATGTCCTCAAGGACACCCAGAGACCCTCCAGCCTGATGCAGCCAGAAATCCCCTCTTCCAAACAGCTGAATGTCCGCCAAACGCCTCTGCCTGGGCCTGAGGGTCAAAGTGCAGAGGGTGGTATTTTTTAATCTTGTTGCCTTTCTGTCTCTTTGTTCTTCCTTGAGCCTCATTATCTTGAGAGGTCTTTAATAACTGAGCTGGCCTGGAACATTCCTCCTCCCCTTCTCCCACATGGGTTTTGCCATCCCACATGGGTTTTGTCTGTGGAGGAGGAATGGTGGAGTCTCATGCTGCCCTGAGGGCCTCCTGCCAGGGGCAGCTGGCCCCGGTTTGGGGGAGACTGGGAAGAGAGGATCCTGGAGGCGCCACTGAGTCCATCAACCACAGGAAATGAGATGTTAGCAGAAAAGATCTGTCCGTCAGCACTTCTGCCCTGCCCTGTGCATGTCAGCATACACAGACACACACCCTACACACACGTACACCCATGAGTTCTCCAGCTTACAAGGCCTGAGTCATTGTGTCCTGTAAGTTGTTGAGGGGTTCTGCGGAAGACGTTCTAGGGTGGAACATGCCAAATCAGGCCTTTTCCTACAGCTCAGGACGACTCTGGGAACACACCCCCATGAACAAGATATTATCTACACCAACAGAGAGTCCCCAGCTGGTCAACATTCGAGTGGCAACTATAGAAGCATTCTCCCGAATGCTTCGAGTCCAAGCTCACTCTGCTCACCACAAGATAGGCCAGTGAATCAGAGACGAAGTGTTGGGACTAGGAAGGGACTTGGTTCTGAAGCCGGCTGACCGAGAAGCTGGCAGGCTAGCTCCTCAGAACAACCATCTTGTAGGGGCCTGGTTGGATCGGAGATGCGGGCAGAGGATGAGGAAACAAAGTAAAAAGACTGTTCAGTCCTTGAAAATGTCCCCTAGGCCTGGCAAGCCTCAGGCAGGAGAATGCGTTAGTTTCACTTCCTAACTGTCCTTTGCAGGTGGGCGGTCCAGGTCATCCTCCCCTCCCGGAGGCAGGGCCTTATGTATGCCTACAATAACCAAAGCGGCAAGCTGAGGGTTAAAGTCACAGAAGCAGATCCAGCACAAATTCTAAATTAACACTTCCCGGTTACAAAACTATCAGGTTTCCTGTCAGTCCAGGTAGGGGAAGGGAGGCTGGTACGGTCAAGCCCTCAGATGGGACGCTGCGCTGGCAGTGAGGCACAGAGGAGGAAGCCAGGGCCCCACCCCAAGGGACCCCAGGCTTTCAGAGGGGCCGCAGTGTACACAGCAGGCTGCAAGCAGGGGCCTAATAAACCAAATCCTGCAGGAGCATCAGCGAGGGAGCCGGGGACGTAACCGGAGGGATGAGGCACTGGAGCGGAGCCTTAACCTCTGAGGGGCATCTATGTTCTCTCCTAGGGCAGCAGACACAGGAGCGGAGCCCTGAGGGGGACAGGCCTGGCTGGGAGCGGCTGGACCACAAGCCAGCTGAGGGCTGGTGAGGCTAGGTACAAAAGCAGGACCAGATCACAGAAGACTTGAATATTGGGATGAGAGTCTGGATTTCATTTATTCTAGGAAATGGGTTTCCAGCAAAGACTTTCTAATAAAGCAAAGACCCCAGAGGCTGACTCTGTGTGTGTGTGTGTGTGTGTGTTAGTCGTTCACTTGTGTCTGACTCTTTGCAACCCCATGGACTGTAGCCTGCCAGGCTCCTCTGTCCATGGGATTCTCCAGGCAAGAATACTAGAGTGGGTTGCCATGCGCTTCTCCAGGGGATCTTCCCACCCCAGGGATCAAACCCTGGTCTCCTGCATTGCAGGCAGATTCTTTCCCATCTGAGCCACCAGGGAAGCCTCCAGAGACTGATTGCTGCTGCTGCTGCTAAGTCGCTTCAGTCGTGTCCGACTCTGTGCGACCCCATAGACGGCAGCCCACCAGGCTCCCCCGTCCCTGGGATTCTCCAGGCAAGAACACTGGAGTGGGTTGCCATTTCCTTCTCCAATGCATGATTGCCAGGGTTCAAATCTGAGCTCTGCCACTTAGTAGGTATGTGGCCTTGGGAAAGATGTTTAGTGTCTCTCTGTCTCAGTTTTCTCATCTGTCAAATGGGATACTGTGCTTCATCAATTATAAGATACACACTTCCCCACATTTTCAAACATCTAAAATCATCTTAGAATCACTGGCTAGGTGGCCATAATGACAGCTGTCTGCAGCTATGTGTGCATATCAAATATTGCAGAATCATTTGGTAGAAAATCCACACTTTTAAGAAATCCTGCATCACTCTTAATGGCACAGAGAAATTATGTGAGAGAAAAACAGATGCTGATGATTCTGAGCCTAAAAGCAATTCAGAAAGGTGGAACTCTGAAGATGTTCCCCTGCTTGGGGAACTGGAATCCTGCAAGCCATGTGACATGGCTGGAAAAAAAAAAGAAAATCTAGACATTTATTGCACCTATAAATTTTCTTAAATATGCACAAGACAGACATATGATTTTGAAAATCTATGTAAGTTCAGTTCAGGTCAATCGCTCAGTCGTGTCCGACTCTGTGTGACCCCATAGACGGCAGCCCACCAGGCTTCCCCGTCCCTGGGATTCTCCAGGCAAGAAGACTGGAGTGGGTTGCTATTTCCTTCTCCAATGCATGAAAGGGAAAAGTGAAAGTGAAGTCGCTCAGTCATGTCCAACTCTTAGCGACCCCATGGACTGCATCCTACCAGGCCCCTCTGTCGATGGATTTTCCAGGCAAGAGTACTGGAGTGGGGTGCCATTGCCTTCTCCATAATAATTTCCATATACATGCTGTCAAGTAAATAACCTGATCTGTGTTTGAGAAATGTTCCTGGCGGGGCTGTACTTTATAAAGGAGGACATGAGGGGCACAGGGCAGGTGCCTGCAGTGGTCTAGGAGAGAGCTAGTGGGAGCCCACGTTAATCAGGACCATGGGGATGGAGAGGACTGATGGGAGGACTGGGAAGAATTCTGGAGCTGGTCCTCGCACATCCTTTTCAGGATGCGTGTGTATGACAAAGAGGGAGGAGGTTAAAACATCCCCAGAGGTTTCTGGCTGGGATCACAGAGTGATGACCTCACCTGAAATGAGAAATCAGAGAAGAAGGTGTGGGGAAGGAAGGAAAGACTGATGTGTGGGGGACACGTTGAGTGGGGACATCTGTGGGACAGCCAGATAGAAGCATCTGGCGAGAAGCTGGGAATTAAGGCTCGGCGCCCAACCGGCACATCCAAGACTGTGGAAAGAGCAAAGGAAGAGAGGGGGCCAAGGAGAGAGGGCAGGAAGGAGGGACAGAGGGAGGGACAAATGAATGACAAAGCAAGAAATGAAGGAACAAAGGGGAGCTGAACCGAGTCTCGCCCACCATGCATGGCGTCAGTCACTGTTACCATTGGAAGCCTCGTCCCATTCTCTTTAATACTTGAGTTATTTGTATTGTAGTGGTAGCTATTTGTATTGTATGGTAGTCTCCCCCAACTAAACAGCAAGCTGAGCTCAGGGACCACGTCTCCTCCCGTTTGTAACTCAGGGCTTAGCCCAGCCCCCAGCACATGCCGGCTCTTCCATGAGTATCTGTGGTACCACATCTTCCGAGGGGAAAAGCCTTGAAGCCTCATCCTCTGGTCCACTGGCCCTTCACTCTACTCCCTCAAACCACGCCTGGCAACCACGACACAAAACTTGTTGGGAACCAGAATGGATCAGGAGGAAAGATGCAGGCTTCTTGCCAGCATCCGCATTCGACCAGATGAAGAGGGAAGAGAGAGACCCAACCAGAAAGGAAAAGACAACGCAAGACAGGATGGCTGAACACAAGATGAGGAGAGAGAAATGAGAACCTTCCGAGCGTTGGCCATTGCATCTGCCGGGAGTCCCTGATTGCTGTCCCTTGCTGTGACCTCAGTGCCCAACACCAGGAATCACCTCCAGGCTCCCAGTTCAAGTGCTCCCCAGGCTGTGTCTCTGCGTGGGTGGAAAGAGCCATGACCAGGAGCTAAGCTGCAGGGCCGTCAGCCCCTCTGTGGCCGGGACATCCGGAGCCAAGCCCCTCACCTCACAGGATGGACTCGGTCTCCCGGTCTGGCCCGTGAGAGGCGGACAGAGTGGATGCTGGCTCCTCCGTGACCCGGAGACTCTGAGTCTCCCTCCCCTCTCCTGTGCCTTTCTCCATCACATGGGAAGAGCTAGCTGCACCTCACCACGTCACCTTCCTGGTGCTTTGCCAGCACTTTCCAAAGGTGGCCTTTGGTGTGGGACCTCCCGTCCTCTCCCAGCCACTGGGTCTCTATTTCTTTTATACCAATCACCCTCCTCCGGGCTCAGCAGTCCACACCTCAGCTCTGCCTCACAGGGTGGGTCTCGGTCAGTCATCGGGGTCAGTCCTCAGAGTGCCTTTCCTGCGCGCCCATGGAGCACCCCCCCACCCATGACCCAGAGGCCTGGCCGCCAGTCCCAAGCATGCCCCTGTGATCACGTCATTGTTCTGGGTGAGTCACTTGTCCCGTTCAAGGGAAAAGTCTGAAAGGCAAGTTTGGGGCCACCCCCTGGGACATACCCTCCACCTTTCTGAGACATCCCTACTCTGAGGGGACAGTCCAGCCTGCCCAGACTGCACCCTGGGTCTCAGGTTGACAAAGCAGGCAAGGAAGGGGATGGCCCACAGCAGGAACTGAGCCCTGATAAACGTTAGCCGGCCAAAAGGGCAGCTGGGGCGGCCATGAACCAGGGGAGGCAAAGGAAAACAGACGCTGGATGAGATCAGGGAAACGGCACCCCACCCTGCTCCACACCAGCACTTTCCGTGGGTGCCCCGGGGATGGATCCAGGTCTATTTTTGGTCACTGCCCACCCCCTTCCCGTCGCAGCCCCATCCCAGAAAGGCTCGGTCTGCTCCCTGGTCAGCGCCCTGGCCTGCCTAGCCTGGTCCTCGGGGCATTCCACCCCCCCATGGAGCAGCGAGACCTTCCAGAACACCTGGAAATGTTCCGCTGCCTCCACCCTACCCCCGTCCCTCATCCTTTCCTTATCCCCGCTAGCTGAGAGAGAACAAAGTCACCTGACTTCATCGGAACTGGGAAAGGGGAGCCGAGACACTGAAATGTAGGGGACACCTGAGGTCCCCGGGAGACCACAGAAGGCCAGGGCCTGGGACGTTTGGGATTGGGCCTGGAAAATGGTAGCCATAACGGTCCTCAGAAATTAACGGGCTTTGCAAAGAGACCCTGGACCAGAATTCAAGTTGGAGGGACACTCATAGGAGGGAGGAGATTCCACGGAGACATTCTGGAAGCTGAAACTGAAATACAAAGCTTCCTAGAGAGGTGGAGGGCGGCAACCCGAATGGCGGGTCTGAGGAATGAGAACCCTGCAAGACCCTGAGATTTGCAGGAAGGGCTCCTTGGAGAGCAAAGATGGGCAAGCCAGCCCAAGTGCTAGTTACTAGGAGGTGAAAACCTGGGGAAGACCCAGAAGAAGTGAAAGAAATACAGTCCAGACTTTGGAAATGGGGCAGAGGACTGAGGCTCTCTGTGGGCTTAGCTAAGGGAGATACCTACTAGCAGAAGTTGATTTTTTGATGCACTTTATGTCTTGGCACTTGGTTTATCCAGTTGTCAAAACTCCACCTCCCCCAGGCGTGCTTCCTGATGTGCAGAGACCATCTTCTGTTCACCCTTGTTTCTGCTGACAAGTGCTCAGTCGTGCCCAATTCTTTGCGACCCCATGGACTGTAGCCCACCAGGATCCTCTGTCCATGGGATTTTTCCAAGGAAGAATACTGGAATGAGTTGCCATTTCCTTGTCCAGGGCATCTTCCTGACTCAGGGATCAAGCCCAGGTCTCTTGCGTCTGCTGCATTGGCAGGTGGATTCTTTACCACTAGTGCCACCTGGGAAGCCTTGTCTCCAACAGTGTGATACTCGACATTTGTAAGAAACCCATCAGACCATACCCAGGACCTCCAGCTGGGTTTGTAACCTAATCAGCTCCCGGTCCCAGTCCCAGGAAATGATGCAAGTGAGCCTCAAATTAATGAAAGAAAAGCCCGGTTCAGTCAAGTCAAGGGTGTGACCTGGGGACTCAAGTGACTTCCTCGCTCTGAATTCTGGTCCTAATGAGAGCTCTGGGCTGGCTCCCAGGTGGAGGGCACTGCCCTGGCTGCCGGCTGTTTTCCGAAGGGGAGCAGCTGGGCCCCGCTGTGTTTTCAGAACTCAACGTTGCCTCTGGCATCAGCAAATAGCACCAGAAAGTTTCATCAGAAAATCAGAAACCAGGAACTAAATAAATAAATATAAAGGAACCAACAACAGCTCCCTCTCATCACTCTAATTAAAAAAAAATACAAAAAAAAAAAATACACAGTCCACTCTGGTCAGCTTTCTGCTGCTCCTTGATGCCCCCTACACTTACACATCACACACACACACACACACACACACACACAGAGGTTCACAGGCATCAGGGGACCTGCACAAAGGTCATAGCCTGGGGCCAGGGGAAATTTCTCACCCCCAAGTATGGCCGCTGCTCCTAGGTGCCCTCTCCCCCTTCACCCCATCAGCATTGGTATTCACGCTTTTTCCAGAACCTGCCCAGCCTGGGTCCCTACCTCTGCATCTCCACACCTACTGTCCTCAATGGCTGGAAAACCCTCCCATCATAAGCTCTCACCTTTGCTCCGTTCAAATGCTGCTCAAAGATCACCTCTTTCTCTAGGCCTTCTCTACAGGCCTTATCTAAAATAACACTTGTGTGGCCGGCTGCCCTCTAACCCTTTATTCTAGTTTCGTTTTCTTCAAAACACCCATCTCTCCGTGAAGCTAAGAGTCACGTTTTGCTGGCTTGTTATCGGTTCCCACTCACCCAGCCCCGACTCCTCCCCGCCCCCACCACCTTCACCCGCCTCAGCCCCACACACTGGGACACCCCACGGACAGGGACTGCCATGCTCGCTGTTGTCCCCCAAGCTGCTTGAACTGTGTCAGATACACAGCAAGCTTTCAACACAGAGGTGTCTACTGAATGAAGTGCGATTCCTCCCATGCCAAGCTGCCTCATCTGACTTACCGCCAGCATCTGAGGGGCTGTTTCCAGTTGAGAGAGCTCCTACCCACTGCTGTCACAAGGCCCCTTCGGACGGCAGCACACGAATGGCCGTTATGCTAGCCTCCTTGTGTCAGGCCCTCCGCTAGCTTCTCTGTGTGTATTAGATCTTTCCTTCCATGTAAGAACCTCATGCTTTCAGCAATTCTGGCTCCACTCAACAGATGAGAAAACCAGGGCTCGGAGAAGGAACTTCAAGTTGCCCAAGCTCATTGGAGTACTCCAGGAAAGAGCCCGGGCTTAAAATCAGATCTGTTGGACTCCAAAGCTCAGCCACAGAGAAGCTTTTTCCTGGGACAACATTAGAGTGACTGAACCATCCCCACCCAGCCCTGCATCAGTGAGTATAAGCCCACAACCCAGGTCCAGGGAAGGGCACTTTTCCACCTTCCCTACCCACAGCACCTAGAGTGCTGAAGGGGTTAACGGGGCTTGTCTCCCTTCACACCCAAGCTCCCAAGTGGAGGTTAATCAGTTTCTTGTCTCAGAATTGTCTGCCAGATAGCATGGGGCAGGGGCCCTCTCTCAGACCCTCCACCCTTTCCCTGAAGCCGATAGCCATCTCTAGAACTTATCTCAGTCAGAGGAGGAAACTGTCAGCCCAACTTTGTCAGCCCATCGCAGCTGGACTCCCCAGGCCCCGCCGCCTAGGACAATGGGGCGGGTTTCCGGCCAGGACAGCAGCAAGATGGGGGGAGGCAGGGCCCCAGGCCAGCCAGGGGAAGGCAGAATTCATGGCACTGGCAGGGAGACGGCCTGGCCATCTATTAGACTCCCTGCAAGTCTCAGGGACAAGCCACTTCCCTAGGGGGGTGGGGAGGGGGTACCTTTATCTCAAAGGGATGCAGCTGGGAGCCCTTAGGGAAAGGTGGTTTCTCAGCCTTGGTGAGTTTCCTCTGCCCAGCGCTCTCTCTCTCTCTCTCTCTCTCTCTCTCTCTCTCTCTCTCTCTCTCTCTCTCGGCACTTTGCAAACATCCTCTCAGGGAAACCTTCACCATACTCTGTGAACTAGGTGCTTTTGTTCTTTTAAGTGTAGCTGATCTCAACTTTTAATGATTTATTACTTTAAATTTTTATTTATTTATTTATTTGGCCACACCAAGCAGCCTGTCGGATCTTAGTTCTCCGACCGGGGATCGAACTCACACTTTCAGCACTGGAAGCACAGAATCTTAACCACTGGACCGCCAGGGAAGTCCCCAGGAGGTACTTTTCTTGTTCCCAGTTTACAGAAGAGGAAACTAAAGATCAGGGGGTCAGACAACTCCCCACAAGTCACTTCTGTGCTGTGTTTCTAACGTCAAGGAGAATGAGTTCAGCTCTGCTATCTGACATCCTTTCCCTTCCCCATCCACACAACGAGGGGTTCCGGGCTCTCTGGCACCTTCCCCAGGGCAATGAGAATATTCGTGTTGTCTACACAGCCCACCCCTGCCCCGGCCAGGCCACCTGCAGCTCAGCACCCTCACAAACGTATGGAGATGCTGTCCTGTCCAGTCCTGGTTATAATTCGTGCTTCACACAGTCTCCCAGTTCTGGGGGTTCTGGAGTCTCTGGGCATGGCCATCTCACCACCCACAGTTGGCTCCGTCGGGGAGGACGGGCTGGGGATCCAGAGGTTGGAATTTCAGGCTCAGTCTGCTGCTCCCCAGAGTGTGATCTCTCTGTGCTGGATGTTGGGAAACCTGCTCACTTAGAGGTCCTCAGAGGACCCACAGTGAGCTAGAGACCCCAAGGCCACTGTGGGGAAGGTGCCAGGTGCTGAGCTGGTGAAAGAACAGTAGAGATGGCAGTATCCGGAGGGTGAGGAAGGACATGTGTGATGTCAACACTGGCTGAGCCTTGTCCTGCTGGGGACGCCAAGGCAGAACAAGTGCCCCCAAAGGTCCCAGGTTGAATCCGGGCAGAATAAATCATCCTGGGATCCAGTCTACCCAAACATGAGTCATGCCATCCAATCCCTTTTCTCCTCCTGTACAATCTCCATGACCATGCAGACTGTTTGAACCTCACAAACCCCAGAATCTAGCTGATCAGCCAACGAGGCTCAGAAAACACACAGAAACCTTTAAGACTGCTTCCAGCAGAAGGAATAAAATCACCTTCTTGTAAGACAACATCATTTTGAGAACTCTGTCAAGAACCATGTGGACAGATTCTAGGGCTCATTGTTGAGGCTGAAAATTAAATTGTTGCTGCACTCAGACCAAAGATCCAGTTGATTTTTTTATTTGGGACCCTGGTACCCCGGCAGACCCTTGGAGGTTCCTGTCAACTCTATTTTTGTCCCTGCGTCTGGGAAAACTGACTAAATTTCCTTTTATTTGGAACCAAGCCCAACTCTGAAGTTGGGTGGATGTAGCCACACTTCCGCACCCAAGTTTCCGTAGGTTTGAAAACAACGCTGGGTGTTGCAGGGAACAGCTGTGTTAACAAGCATGGTTCTTATCTGTCCCAGCCTAGTCCTGCCGGGGTGTCCTGGAGGGCCAGGGCACTGACTGAAGAGTGGCCAGCCACACCCGCTGGGGCCAGAGTTACAAAGAGGTTGGGTCATCAGATAAGGGTCTCAGAGCAAACCCTTAGAAAATGACCACAGGAGTCACTTCACTAGCAGAAGGGACTCTTGCCTCCAAAACTGCCTCCAGAACTCCTAGCAGAAAAATCAGCCTGATTATCCTCATGCTGCCTGGATCACATCCTTCCTCAGCCTTTCAACACCCAAATCTGAACTGGCACAGGTTGGACACGGTGGGCATCATTCTCAGTGTCCCTGGCCCTCTTTGCCCAGGTTCTGGCTTTCTCATCAACTACCAGCCCCCAGAGGGCAGGCCCCTATCTGTGTCCTCTTCCAGAGCATCTAGTGCAAATCCATGCCACCCCCTTTGTCAACACTAGGGCCTCTCTGCCTCTGCCCAGCTGCCCCACAGGTCCTTGACCCTGGCTACACATCAGAGGCATCTGGGGGGCCTTGGAAATTACTACAGGCTCCTCCCAGAGGCTCTGATGCGACTGGGACAGGATACAACTCAGACGCTGGCATTTTTAAAATGTGCAGCCAAGGCTAAGGATCTCTGCTCTAGAGTGTGAACACAACTTGGAGGCAGAGACTGCTCACTCTAAGAGCTGGGAGGTTGAACCAGATAATCCAGGCAGGACATATTAACCTCCTCACGGAGCATCTTTGCAGAAGCAAAGAGATTGATATAGGACGTCATCAGACTGGGGCCACAGGCTTGGAGAAGGGCATTAGGCCCAGAATAGAATCTTCCTCCCTTGCAAGGAAGAGATTATGACTTCTGGGCACGGGAGAGATTAAAGTATCTACTAATGTAGGTGGTATGAGAACTGGTCAATCAAAACAGGTCACTGAGCACCAGGATGGACACCTGCTGAAAGCCAGCCCAGCTCTGAGCCCTGTGTACTCATCCTTTCAAACTTTCCTCAATAGTCACTACACAACAAAATATTCAATAAACATTTTTGTTTTTTGAGTATAAAAGTAATGCTTGCTCATGGTAGGAAACGCAGGAAAGCATAACCAAAAATTGTCCACAGTCTACTATCTGGAGACAATCACCATGAGCATACACAGGGTGCCTCTCTCCCCTAGCTCTCAGAAAGCCCACATGTGCCTTGCTCTGCTCAGCTCCGGCTGGTGCCTCCCACTGACAGGCCAAGAGTCCTACCTACAGTCAGAGGAAGAGCATCCGATGGCCCCGAGCCTCTCCAGGTCACTCCCATCACTCATTCTTCCTGAGAATGCAGGAAAGGGCAGGAAATCAGAGCACCCTCGGAAAAGAAAGGAAAAGTGAGTAAGCTGGGTGGGATGGGACCACCCAAGGGCAGACTGAGTCAATCAGCAAATATTTCTGGAGGGAAAGGAATCTGGGGGGATACAAGACATGACACCCAAGCCCCACCACCACCCTTGAGAACGTCACTGTATAATTAAAGCAACCAGACAGCTCCCCGCCTCTGCCAACCACGGAAGTTAAATGAGTTAATAACTATGAAATACTTAGAACAGTATCTAGAACACAGTAAGTGCTCTCTAAATGTTTGCTGATAGTCTTACTTTTTATGACCCAAGACGACTGGCATGTACGTTCCAAGAGAGTGATAAAGATCAAAAGGGCTCTTTGTTTGCAGGGAAGAAAGATTGTTGAGGGTGTGGGGGGCGGGGATGGAGTCCCAGATCCTGGGAGTGGATGAAGCCCCCAGCCCTGAGCTTTGGCAACATGCCAGAAGCCAAGCCAGGGCCCACAAGAACTTGGACAACCTATAGCTGGTCTCTCTTCCTCCAGCTCTTTTCTTCTTCGGCAGCAGGATGAAGCAGGCAGGATGCACCCAGGCAGGTTCTAAAAAGATCACGCAGTCGCGGTGCCCGTTGTTGGCTGGGTAAGAGCTGCTGGCTTCACTCTGAAGGGGAATCCCCAGAAGGGCTGTGGGGAGGATCTGGGAAAGGCCCCCTCGCCTTGGCAAGCAGAGGGGAGTTTTAGAGTCTGAATGAGGAGATGCAAGGGACGAAGGGGCTGGCAGCCCAGTGCCCAGGAACAGGGAGGCAGGGAGGGCCAGGATGTCTACTGGGCAGGGAAGGGAAACCTGAGCTGTGTAGCTGGCTGATTGGCGTGTGACCTCCACAGAACCTCCAAGACAGTCCACACTTCCCCCTGGGCTCAGGCTGTGCCAAAGTGCCGGCTGACCCCAAGCCTGGCACGGGCGGCCACAGCTCCCCCAGGGCTCCTACAGAGGCTCACAGAGGCTGCTCTTGATGTTCATTTCAAGCCCATCTGGGCTCCAAGGGATAAACCAGCAGAGAAGGCAGAACCAGCCTTACAGGATGTCCTGGGGGGTGTCAAATCCAATGGGGGCTATGCAGCAGAGGTACTCAGGCTGGTTCACACACAAAGATGTTTATGTGAAAGACTTCAAAAGGAAACCAAAAATTCCCCTCTAAGTACATGTATTATCCATCTTGTCACTCCATCCGCTCACTCACTGGGTGGTGAATCTTGGAAACTGTGCTGAGTGAGGGATGAGCCCACAAGCAGTGCCTTTGATCCGTCCTTATCTACCCTGGAGGGACGGGAGGCCCAGGGCCCAGCTCAGCCCCCTTACCTATAATTCATACACTCTGGCCTCCTGGCTCTGGAGGGGCTTCGGTGGTGAAACCTTGGTCCTAGCCGGTACCAGCCACGCCCTCCACCCAGGCCCTGGGGATTAGGGCGTGGGGAACTCCTGCATTCCTGCGGACCACCTCCCCTCAAATCCCCTGCCAGTGGGGGTGGGGGCTGCTTGGGTTTCTGTGGGCCCCAACCTAGAGGCAGGTCACATAGCATGTCAGCTGGAGAAGAGAGGAAGTGAGACTGTTTCTCCCCTGGAACCTCAGACCTTCCTCTGAGACAAGCCCGTTTCCATGGCTTCCGCCTCTGACCAAACCCAGTGATTCAGTCCCAGTGACTGGAGCCAGGAAGTGCCCTCCTTAGCTCCTAGCAGACCCACCTCGGCAGCTCCAGGAGAACAAGATCCAGGCAACAGCCCTGGGACAGGCCTGCCACCCGCTCCCCATGTCTCCAATAAACCTCAGCTATCACTGCTCCCTAGCAAGGCCATCATCGCCCAGGATAAGGACATCCATTCTATACCCTGTTCAACCCTGAGTTCAACTAAATGCCGTGCCTTTAGTCTCTGTGAGCATGCATGCATGCTAAGTCACTTCAATGGTGTCAAACTCTTCGAGACCCCATGGATTGTAGCCCACCAGGCTCCTCTGTCCATGGAACTCCATAGGAAAGAATACTGGAGTGGGTTGACATTTCCTTCTCCAGGGGATCTTCCCCACCTAGGGATCGAACCCACATCTCTTATATCCCTGCATTGACAGGCAGGCCTTTACCACTAGCACCACCTAGGAAGGACCTTTAGTCCCTAGATCCTGGGGGTTGACAAAGGAAGGTCTCTGAGGGAAGGGACGTGTCGTTTCCAGGCTGCTCTCTGTTCAGGACCTATTTCTTTGGTTTGTGGTTGGCAGGAGGAGAATGTTTCCTGGGCCCAGGTCTCATCCAGTTCCACCATCTGTTATCAGCTGCCCCATGTGCCAACCCCACAGTGGGGGTGTTGGCAGAAGATAGGCTGGCCCCTTGGCTGCCCAGCACACCCCATACCTGCTGGAGGCTCCCTCCATCACCACTTTCAGAAGTCGAGGAGACGGCCCAGCTTCACAGTCAAAGGGCTGCCTCCCTTTAAAGGGCACCCAGTTAATATTTCATCTCTGGAGATGAACAGGGCTGGTAACATCAGTGTGGCTACTCCAGGGCTCAGAGTGAAGATTGTTCAGGGCTTCTGTGAATTCTGGTTTGTGCTTCTGTATCAGGAACCTCAATGCTCCCTCCTGTCCGACAACCTGGAGAGGTGGAAAGGGCAGGCACAACCGTCTCCATTTCATCCACAAGAAGATGAGAGATGGAGAAAAGTTTTGTGGCTTCCCTGAGATCTCATTGCCGCTACGTGACAGCCAAATTGACCCTCCAGCTCCTGGCTCTTGTCTGTGACCTGCATGTGCTAGGGAAGTGAAGCTGCCTGACACAGTTCTATTCTCCGGCTCCTCGGGGGACTCCGGGAACAGGAGGGAGGGCATAGCTGCTCTGTGTGAACCTCAAGGATGGTGATACACCCAGACATCCACATATCCTTACAACCATTTGTTCACTCACCAAATATTTATTAAGCACATACCCTGTCAAGCACTGTGCCAGGAGCTGGTGGCAGAGATGCCACTCCTTTTGAGGTGAAAATGTGAAAAGATTTCCATCTAAAATAGACCAAGAGGATATTTAAAAAAAAAAAAAAAATGGAGACTTTCCCACATGCGCCCTCAGGGAAAAAAAAACCCTTTGGAACTGGGAGACTGGTTTCCCCATAAATGCCTGATTTACAGAAAAGAGAGACTTATCTCCTGACCAACAAGCCAATGAACTCTCTGTGGGACTCTGGCTAGACCGCCCCCTCTTTGTACTCCTTGCCTGTAATAAAATTCCCCGAAACTGCCACTGTTGCAGTAGCTTGCTACCAATGGTGTTTTGCAAAATTGCAATTTATCTGCTATTCCCTGAATAGACAAACTCAATTTCTAGTAATTTGAGCTTGCTTCAGCTTACCTCTTTACTTAGATCGATGGGAGAGACAGAAGTTAAACTGCTAATGCCAATAAAGCCTCTGGAATGGGAGTCTAGTCTAGGAGCCAAAGGAAGGATTCTGGGAATAAGTCCATTTCAAGAGACCCCTGAAGGGTGAAGATGAGTTACCAGGCCATGAGGAAGAAGAGCACAGACACCTCATCACCCAGGTGGAGATCTTTAGCAAACGGTCGGATGGGAGGGGGGGTCTAGACTGCACACAAAGACTTGAAAATTATTAGCCTTTATATATTATAGATAACAATCAGCCTTTCCATGCCCCAAATCCAACCATCTTCCCAAGTAAGAGCAGCATACAAACAGTTTTTTAAATAAGTTCCCTGTTTCTGTTACTGACGGGGGTTCTTGGTCTCTTTAATCAATAGAAATTGGTAAGAAGCCAGACAAGAAGTACAGGCAAGGTTTTACTGGGACTCGCAGCATGAGGAAGGAAAACAAGTCACAGGTTCCCTTGCTTACCAACTGAGTGGGGGCAAGCTGGTCCCTTAAATGCGGTGAGGGTGGAGGGGTGGCTTAGGTGATCTGCCCACCCCCTTGGTGGTGCTGTGTGCAGAAATCACAGGGCAGTTCTCTGCTTTTCTCTGGGCACCTCAGAAGAGGCAGTCAGGTTTTGGCCGTTTTGTATCTTGTTTATAATTTGCCCCAACTGCACAGGCTCACATGCAGTTATTTTTAGTCCCTTACAGTTTCTTTGCATTCTATTGGTTGAGGAGAAGTTTGTCCAGGTGCAAGCACTGAAGCAAGGGTCCGGGACCCTAGCCCCAGCCTATCTCATTTCTAGTGCCATCAGCTGGCCCCACTAAACTCTTTTCATCGGAAAGTCTATATCCAGTGGCCCCATCTCCAAGGCCAGCATTCTGCCTGGAGTCCACCATCTCCCTCTGCTACCTGTATCTCCATCCAGACTGGGTTTGCCTCTCTCTTCCTCTGCTCTACCCTCACACCAGTATAAGAGCTTCCCGTCATGAGCTGACGGTTCTCATCCCCCTTGGCTCCCTTGAGCCAACATCCAGGTTCTCTCCTTCCCTTTCTGAATCCGGCACATGCCCTTTGCTCAGATCCACGTTCCCTGCTCTCCACTGCTCTGTGTAGCAGTTGGGATTGAGTCCTGCCAACTATGTTTTCCAAGATCAGTTGAGAACTTCCATACCTGGTTGTTCTGTGAAATTGGAGAACAAGGTAGGAGAAAGAAAGAAAGAAGGGCGTTTCTCCTCCTTCTGTCTGTTCTGGGTGGGGTCTCCAGCAGGAGCTGTGCCTCATTATTACTTTCAGCTCCCATCAGGCAGCCCTGTGACCCAATGAACTGGATTTGCCTCTTAGTGGATGACTAAAGACACAACCCGGAGAAGGCAATGGCACCCCACTCCAGTACTCTTGCCTGGAAAATCCCATGGATGGAGGAGCCTGGTAGGCTGCAGTCCATGGGGTTGCTAAGAATCGGACACAACTGAGCGACTTCACTTTCACTTTTCACTTTCATGCATTGGAGAAGGAAATGGCAACCCACTCCAGTGTTCTTGCCTGGAGAATCCCAGGGACGGGGGAGCCTGGTGGGCCGCCATCTATGGGGTCGCACAGAGTCGGACACAACTGAAGCGACTTAGCAAAGACACAACCAAGCCAAAGATCAGAAAAAGGGTGGATTTATGACCTGCAGCAAGTAAGGAAGAACACTAGGGATCTTTCCCAAAGCAGTGACTCCCTTAACAGCAAAATTGGGAAAGCTTTAAGCTAAGAGTCCTTCAGCTCTCTCCCGGGACTCAAGCCCAGCCAAAACTAATGAAACTCAGGCTCTGATGTCTCATTGCAAAAATTCATTGAGAGACAAAGTGATAAGAGGTGGATTTGTTAGGATCCAGAGAGAAGACTGGAAGGCTGCAGTCCATGGGGTCACTAGAGTCGGACACGACTGAGCGACTTCACTTTCACTTTTCACTTTCATGCATTGGAGAAGGAAATGGCAACCCACTCCAGTGTTCTTGCCTGGAGAATCCCAGGGATGGGAAAGCCTGGTGGGCTGCCGTCTATGGGGTCGCACAGAGTCAGACACGACTGAAGCGACTTAGTAGTAGTAGTAGTAGTAAGCTAAGAGTACAGGCATATTCATGAAGGGGCTTGAGCGGAGAATTCAGCATAGAATCGGAACAAAGGTCGAAAGAGTCAGTAGAAGTTGCCAGAGTGAGAAAAGATTAACATCATCATCCCTTAGGTTTCAGTGGATCTGGTGCTTAAGCTCTTCAGGCTAATATTTACCATTGAAACAGAACCCTGAGTCTTTACAACTGATACATTATCTTTGCTATTGTTACTTCTCTCACCTGATAACAGTTGTTTGTCCCTGCATTCTTTTGTTCCCTTAAGATCACTAATTACTGAGACTATTCAAGAGCAAGGATTGTGGCCAGGGCTTAGACCACAAAAAAATGGTCTCAGCCCACAATGACTTTTCTTATATCAAGAAAACCGTGCCTGGGTTCTCTTTCTCCAGGATCCCCCTGCCATAACTGTTTACAGCCCCTGACGGGATCCCAGATCCCACTAGATATCCCTGAGTCTGCACTCTGACTGCCAGATGGTCTTCCTTCATGATGTGAGGTCCCAAAAGGAGGCTCTGGTTCATGGCTGCCAAAACACCACCCCATCCTCGTTCTTCCAGTCTCAACTTCCAGTGAAGCCACGCTCGGGCTTCCTCACCACTCTCTATTTGGCCTTTCTACAGTTCCAGCGATCTTGTGACCTGCGTTACGTTCCCTCTTTTGCAGTGCTTCTCAAACTTTTCAGTTTTAGTATTCCTTTCCATTCTTAAATATCTTTTGTGATCTTGTAATTTATAATAAATATATATATTTGTTCTTCATTACCATTCCTGGCACAAGGTTTGGAATTTCCCAAGTGAAGAGAGCACAAAACATGTCTTTTGTTACGGTAACAAGGTGACTTTGGAAAAGCCTCTAAGGATGGGGGCTGGTTGCTACATTTTGCTAGTGGTCCAGTGGTCCAGATAGTTGTACGTGTGTGTGTTCAGTCACATCCAACTCTTTGGGATCCCATGAACTGTAGCCTACCAGGCTCCTCTGTCCATGGAATTTTCCAAACAAGAATATTGGAGTGGGTTGCCATTTCTTCCTCCAGGGGATCTTCCCAATCCAGGGACTGAACACACATCTCTTACATCTCCAGCACTGGTGGGAGAATTCTTTACCACTGCGCCATCTGAGGAGCCCAGTCCAAATAGGTAGGCTGTGCCAAACCATAAATACCATGCACAGTCTAACAAGTGTTAGAGGGTTCTACTTGGCATTTCGAGGCTGCTTCCAACTTCTACTGCTGTCACCTAAATATGATCTAAGAGGATGGAGCGTGGTATGGGTTTCAGCTGAAGGAGACCTGACCAATAGGATGTGGGATGTGGGCAGAAGTCAAATGCTTCCCAGGTGGCTCAGTGGTAAAGAGTCCGCCTGCCAATGCAGGAGATGTGGGTTCGACTGAGCATGCACGCACAGGGCAGTACCTCAAATGCCTTGCGAAGTGCTGACACATAGTAGGGTCTCCATAAATACATGTTCAGTGAATGAATAAACTCTCAGCCCTGTCAAAACCAGACAATGTGATTTTAAACAAATGACTTCATTTGCTCTGTCTGGACCATAGCCTGTCCTGCAATAAATGAGAGCCTGAGCACGGGATCATCCGGTCCCTCCCAGGGCCAGACTCCATGTCAGCAGAGGAGCCCTGTCCACCAGACAGGCTGTGCTGGGGGACACAGAAGACAAGAACTCAGCTGCAGCTACTGCTGCTGCAGCTGTCGCTTCAGTCGTGTCCGACTCTGTGCGACCCCATAGACTGCAGCCCACCAGGCTCTGCCGTCCCTGGGATTCTCCAGGCAAGAACACTGGAGTGGGTTGCCATTTCCTTCTCCAATGCATGAAAGTGAAAAGTGAAAGTGAAGTCGCTCAGTCGTGTCTGACTCCTAGCAACCCCATCCAGGCAAGAGTACTGGAGTGGGGTGCCATTGCCTTCTCTGGAAGAACTCAGTACTCCAGACCAAAGGAGCATGGGCATCCATGGGCGACTTGAATGCCAAGAATGTGGCAAGGAGGTCTTGCAGGGCAAGCGATAGGGCCTGGCCCTCATGCCCTGTACCCTAGAACCTCCTTCTGCTTCTGTGACTCCCCCGAGGTTAAAAAATGTGGTTGGAAAAAAAAAGTGGTTGAGGCTTCCCTGGAGATCCAATGGTTAAGAATTCATCTTCCAAAGCAGGGGGTGCATGTTCAATCCCTGGTCAGAGAGCTAAGATCCCACATACCTTGGGCATAAAACATAAAACAGAAGCAGAATTGTAACAAATTCAATAAAGACTTTAAGAAAAATAGTCCACATTATTAAAAAAAAAAAAAAAATGAGCTAGTTACAGAACTGCAGAGGGCTTTCCCCAGTCTCTGGCTCCCAATTGTCTGTCCAGAAACCTTGCAAACACAGAGCCTGGGGCCTGGGACTCAATATGTGGCCTCCTTCAGTCACTCATGAACTATGATGCACTGGGCGCTGTTTGAAATGCTGGGACATAGTGGCGCGTATACTAGTCTGTGCCCTCATTCAGGTCTGGGAAACAAGTGCAAAACAGCTGATCTATTTCAGGTGGTAGTAAGTGTCGCAAAGAACAGCTGGAGTAGTTAGGGGAGACTCGTCCACCCATCATCCTATCCTGGGCTAAAATTCAGGGAGGGACTGCCAATGAGGGGTGGGGGAGAAAGAGAAGGAAGGAGAAAAGGAAGAGAAAGTGGTTCACAGAGTGGGTGGAGGGGGGCCCTGGGGTCCTTGCATGGGGCTGGGAGGCAGACTCGGCCTGCTCCCCTCAGCCGAGCCCTGTCAGAGGCCAAGAGCTGCGGCTTTCCTGGCACTCAGCTCAAGTTCATCCTCTCTGCCCCCTGGCTTTTATCCAGGAGGCCTCCTGCCCTGAGCCTGGGAGCTCCTGACAGTCTGCCAGCTGCCCCAGAGGCCTGGATGGGGCCCCAGGGGAGACTTTT
Source organism: Bos mutus (assembly GCF_027580195.1). Taxonomy (NCBI): domain Eukaryota; kingdom Metazoa; phylum Chordata; class Mammalia; order Artiodactyla; family Bovidae; genus Bos; species Bos mutus. The sequence continues at coordinate 7,716,177 of NC_091620.1, read as the reverse complement.
GAAAGACAGAGATGGGTCCCCAAGAGTGATGGCTGAGTATGAGTCCACTAATGTGGACTGGCTGGGATTATTCATTTATTTCTGATGAAAGAGTGAAAACACAACAGCATTTTCCCTGGAAATCAAGGAAAGTGTTTGACTCTGTCATTTTGAGAGGTCTCCAGGGCTGCTCCCCAACTCTCCGAGGCCTGTCTGTCAGGCGCAGGGAAAAAACTGAACTCCAGGGATCGGTGAGTCACCACTGCGTGATGGTGGAGTGGCCCAGCTCTGGGAGGGCAGATATGGAGGGGACTGACTCAGGGTTGCTGTGGAGACAGGGGCAGGGGTGTGTGTGTTGCGGGCAGGGGGTGCAGGGGAAGGCCAGGAGAAACAGGCCATGGCTCTAGCTGGTGTCACACAGCTCCATCCCAGAAGGCCACCTGCTGCTCCATCTCTACCCCACAGTACCCAAGTCAACCTCCTAGACTCCTTTGTCCATGAAGTCTTCCCAGATCCTCTCACCTGGATGGGAACTATTTACTCATTTGTTCATTTATTAGCAAACATTGACTGAACCTTCCACGTGGCAGTGGCTGTGTGTTGTGCTTAGTCTCTCTCGACTCTTTTGCGACCCCATGGACTAGAGCCTGCCAGGCTCCTGTCCATGGGATTCTCCCGGCAAGAACACTGGAGTGGGTCGCCATTTCTTATTCCAGGACATTTTCCCAACCCAAGGATCAAACCCATGTCTCCTGCATCTCCTGTATTGCAGGCAGATTCTTTACCGCTGAGCCACCAGGGAAGCCCGTAGCAGTGGATATAGAAAATTAGAACAATCCTTTCTTTAAGAGGATCACGTTCTACTGGAGCAGATAAGGGAAAGAGCTGAAAGAGTGTTACATGCACGTACGTATACATGTCTATCCAGCTCACATATGATGTTGGGAGCACGTGGGAGGCTGTTTTGAGGGATGGTGGGATCTGCCAGGCAGAAGACAAGAGTCCTTACAAAGGAACAAAGAGACATGGGATGGTCCACAGGAGTGAAAACAGAGAAAACACAGTCACCTCCTCAACCTAATGGGTCCTAAATAAACCATTGCCCATAACTTGCCTCCACAGTTTATACTAACCAAGGACTTCAACATATCTACCGGATCCACATTCAATACCCCATTAACCGTGACTGCAAGTGGCAGAACAGAGGCCGATCCCCTCGTTCTCATTCCCCGTCTGATTGTCAAATTGCGGTGGGGGAGGGGTGGGAGACAAGTATAACAACTTTCAAATGTAGTAGAAGGTATCAAAATGGAAGTAGAGTGACCACCTCTCCCAGTTTTATTACTGAAAGTCCCACATCCCTGGAAATCCTTTGGCCCTGAGTAAACCGTAACAGCTGGTCCCCCTCGGAAGGGAAACAGAGACCTTCCACGGTGGTCTAGCGGTTGAGACCCTTCCCTCCCAATGCAGGGGCACAGGTTCAGTCCCTGGCTGAGGAACTAAGATGCCACGTGCCACACAGCACGGCCAAAAATTTTAAAAAAAGAAAGAAAAGAAATGGAGACAGGAGAAGAGAGGAGAGGAAGCCAGGGCAAATGGATCTAGCAACCTCCTTGTTGAGGTGAAGGTCAGCTGTAGGTGGACAGAGGATATGTGTAAAAATGGGGTGCTCAGTCATGTCCAACTACTTGTGACTCCATGGACCGTAGCCCACCAGGATCCTCTGTCCACGTAATTTTCCAGGCAAGAATACTGGAATGGGTTGCCATTTCCTTCTAGACTCTTCCTTTGGAAATATTTAACCCACCATGCCCCCCGCCCCACTGTCACTCCCTTCCTGGTTCCTCCTGGGCAGTTGTCATCTGTCTCCAACTTGTAGCCTCCACACAGCCCCCCCAGCAGGGCCACACTTCCTCCTCACCTCTCACTGACCCCGTGGAGGGCACGCTGGGATTCGGTTTCCCTCGGAAAGATCCAGTGCATCTGGTATCTCCTCCTGGTTCTTGTAGCACAGGCCCCACTGGGGCTGTCTCCAAGACTCTGTGTTTAACCCGTTCTTGTCTTGAGTGCCAGCACACTCCCTGCATACAGAAACCCCATCGCTCACATCCTGCGCCCCCCGACCCCCTGCTGCAGCCTGGAACTCCGAGGTGGGGTTTATTGTTGTTCAGTCACTCAGTCATGTCCAACTCTTTGTGACCCCCATGAACAGCAGCACACCATGCTTCCCTGTCTTTCACCATCTCCTGGAGTTTGTTCAAACTCACAACCATTGAGTCGGTGATAAGAGGGTTTTGGGGCAGCTTAAGCTCTGAACAATACGACTCTTTGGGTCTCCCCTAGAAAGGAGGCCTCTAACAGCCCCCACCCCACTCCGGCTGAGGCAGAGGCGGGTGGGGCACTAATGTTGTTCCACCAATGCCACGCGTCCGCCAGACCCGCGGGCCACCAGTCATGCTCAATGCCGCCTCTGTTGCGAGGTTGCTCGTGAAAAGCCCTGTGTTGCGGCTCCCGGCTCCAGCGAGGTCCTGATACAAGGTCTCCATTCATCCTCCTCGGCCACACAGGCAGCCCCTGCTCCCTGAGGAAAGTTGCCTGGGGTCGGGGTACAGGATGCATGTTCCTCCCAGTTCTACAGAGGCCAAGTAAATGATGCCCGGGTTCTCTCTGTCTGCCCAGTGCTGCCTGGCAGCTGCTGCCTGAGAAATCCTGCCAGGGTCTCTGGGTCACAGGTGGGCCTCTGGGGAGCCCACTGTCTCAGCCAACAGCCATCTAAGCTCCTGGCGGCCACGACATGAAAGGAGAGGACAGACACAACAAAGCAAATGAATGCAACTTCCTTGGTTCATCTTTCAATGAGCAAAGGGAAGATAAACTGCTGTCGGCAAGGTACCTACCCCTCCCGACTAATGGATCAGTCAGATCCAAGGGAGAGGCTGCTGGCTGGGGCTGTAGCAGTTAGAGAGCCTGCTAATTGACTTCTTTTTTAACCCATTATTGAATTTCTTAAAATACTGCTTCTGTTTTACGTTTTTGGCCACAAGCCATGAGGGATGTTAGCTCCCTGACCAGGGATCAAACCCATAATCCCCTGCATCGGAAGGCGAAGTCTTAACCACTGGACCACTAGGGAGATCTGCCAGCCAATTTTGGTTTTTGAAGCTCACTCGGCATGGCGTACTACTGAAACCAAGCAGAGCCTCTGGGGCTCTCCAGGATACAAATGACTTTCTATGTCCCCCTCTTTCTTGTTCATAGGAAAAAGGCTTCAGCTTCCTAGGCCTTCCCTGAGTTCCGAAAGACAGATTCAAACAGTTACTAATTAGGGAATTAGGAAGGAATGCAGAAACAAAGGAAAGGTAGTCAAAAAAGAAGCATGCAGTTTGGGGCAGAGTCCTGGCTCCTCCTCAAGAGATATACAGGATGATCTGATACAAGTATCTCTGAGTTCTGTGGGAATGAAGGCCCCCAACCAGGTGGAGGATGGTTACTTCAGGCTGAGCACAACATGTGGATTTCAGAATGGTAGAAACCAGAAGGCTGATAACTGAGATTCCTGGAACATCACCCCATTACCTACCCACCAAGCAATCTGAAAGTCAAACAACCTACAGCTCTCACCCCAAATTTGTCTTTAAACACTCTTCCCTGAAATCCATGAGGGAGTTTGAGTCTTTTGAGTATGAGCTGCCTGTTCTCCTTGCTTAATTCTTCCAATAAACCTGCCTCTGCCCCAAATTCTGATGTTCTGGTGGGCCTCACTCATTTTGTGTCTGGCACATGAACTTGGGTTCCACCACACTACTCTGCAGAGCAACTGGAAAGTGCATCGGAGTTACCTGGAGGGCTTGTTACAACACAGGATTGCTGGGCCGGCTTCCACTTGATGGTGCAATAGGGTGGGGGTGGGGCCTGGTCATCTGCATTTCCAGCAAGTTCCCAGGTGATGCTGATTCTGGGATCAGGGACCTCACTTTGGAAACCATTGGGAGAGGGTCTCCCCTGACCTCAAGGAGGTTACCAATCATTTGAGGCCAATATCCATGTGAGTTCCTAAAGACACTTCCAAAGCAGAAACTACTAAGAATGCAATTCAGGGCTCTGAGGTCAGGCCTGCCTGACATCAAGGGAGGAGGTGGGACTGTTAGGGGAAACGCTGACTGAAACTGCCTGCCCTGGCCAGCACCATAGTAACCATTTGTGTGAGTTATTTTATGACAGGAGGTCCTATTGAGAAACATGCAACTAATAAGCCACCACCAAGTGGAAGAGTTCAGAAAAGGGTGAAAGGAGACACCACATGTCCTACCACTTCCCAGAATCCTCCTCCCTGGCATCCATCTTGGCTGAGCAATGTGTCCGTCACCAGGAAGGACCCTAAGTCAGAGTGATTGGCCAGAGACAACATGGAAACTAATCCCATCACCATAAAATCCGAGACTTCGAGCCAAGTGGCAGAGCAGTTCTGGGTTCCTTTCACCTTCCTGCTCTCTGCCTGGGTGTCCTTGCCCATTAAAGTCTCTCGCTCTGTCAGCATGTGTCTCCTCGGACAATTCATTTCCAAGTGTTAGACAAGAGCCTCCTTGAGGGCCCTGGAAGGGGGTTCCCCTTCCTGCAACAGGGCTGCTCAGAGAACTTTTAGGGAAAAGTGGCTCGAGCTCGATGGAGACCATGATAGCAGCGATGAAGAAGCAGGGAGTCTGTGAAGCACCATACTAAAAGTGGGAGCTGGGGGGAGGAGAGGATGGGAGGTGTCCTTCCTGTTAGATGGGATAAAGATAGATAAGAGTCAAGGAGGCGAGGACACTGTTCAGAGGGTCGGGCGGGATAACAGCCAAGCAAGGAAGGGCAGCCATATTGAAGGGCATTGTGGGGGGTGAGCTGTAGAGGCTGGGAAGAGAGGACCCTTGAATGCCACACCAAGACCTCTGGGCCAGATGCTGTGGCCAGAGAGTGCTGCTATAGGTTTTAAAGTCGGTGCTGGCATGACTAAGTCAGTGATAGAGGAAATTATTCTGGCAGCCGGCAGGGAGCAAGGAGAGCCTGGGCAAGTCTATAAGTTGGTTAGGTCAAGGCAAGCCATGAGCTAGGTGATTTCCCTTATGTTGTCATGTTTATTGGTGTGGTCTTACGTGGGTTGTGTAATTCTAAAACCAACCCCTCCTCCAACAGTTATCTGTGGGTTGGGATAATTTCTGTTTTTCTCACCTTCTGAGGGATCACAGGGACTCCCAAAGATTAGACTGTCCTGCACAGGAGGGACAGGAGATTAGTGTCAAATAAACAGGAAATGAGGGTTGCCAGATGGTCGCCCACACTGCCAAGGGCCCCAGAGCATTGAATGTCACTCTCTGTTTTGCCATACATTGACATGAATCAGCCATGGGTGTACATGTGTTCCCCATCCTGAACCCCCCGCCCCCCTCCCTGCCCATCCCATCCCTCAGGGTCATCCCAGTGCACCAGCCCTGAGAACCCTGCCTCATGCATTGAACCTGAACTGACGAACTATTTCACATATGATAATATACATGTTTCAACGCTATTCTCTCAAATCATCCCACCCTCACCTTCTCCCACAGAGTCCAAAAGACTTCTTTACATCTGTGTCTCTCCTGCTGCCTCGCATATAGGGTCATTGTTGTTCAGCCTCCAGAGAGGAAAGAGAAAAGAACCCTAAGCCAAGTGAAGAGTCCTCTTACAGGCCTCGGGCAGAAAGTGAAAATGTTCCCATTGCCCCAGAGTGGGTGAGGTGCATCCATCTCCCTGACCCGCTATCACAGCTGGTGGGGCGGGGATGGGGGGTGTGGAAGTGGCGGGGTGGGGGAGCAGAGGAGTGGGGGAGGGGACAGCGAGCCAGGCAGAGACTGGGCTGCCCAGTGGAAGCCACTCCCGAGGCCCACCCTACGATCTGGGTTCACAGAGGTATCTTCTTACATGAGCACGAGCAGGAGGTTGAGCAGGGAGGTTCCTAATTTCATTTCTCCTCAGATACAAGCTTTTAGCAAATGGGCAGCAGGCCAGGAGAAGAAAGCTGCCACCCTATCCTCAGCGCCGGTGGAGCTGAGCCAGAGGCTGGGGGAGATGCTGTTTGAAGGAGGCGCTCTGGAAATTCCTCGCATTTTTTGGCCCTTTGTCTCTGGGCATTGAGATGGAGATCCACATTTGACTCTGCAGAGAGCTCTCAGTCTCTCCTTTGCATTCAAAAGGAAGATCCTAGCAGAGAACTCAAAGAATCTGGTGGCTGTTTTCTCATCTCAAAGACCAAACTGAGGCACTTGGGGGTGGGGGAACATGGGGAGATCAGTTTTTCTCTAGCTCCGTCTTCACTCCACTTCCCCCTCTCACCTCTGGCCCCGCCCCCAGTCCAGGTCATCGGTACTGTCTTGTGAGGCTGCTTTCTGAGATGAGATGTCCTCCAGCACTCTCTGAATCCTCAGGGAGCATCAGAGGCACCCATGAGCTGGCAGACGCAACTGGGAGCCAGGCCGCCTGGGCCCTGATGGCTCTGCCAGACCTCAAGTCAGTCCCCGTGGACCCGATGTTACATTCCTCCCCTCTCCCAGCACAGAGAAGGGAGTGGCCTTGTCCTCTCGCTTCCCATCCCCGTAGTGCTGAGGAGACCAAAGGGGACAGTCAGGCCGTGTCGAATGTAAGAACAGCGCTCATAAGGAGCAGGAACACCATGGCTAGGCTCCAAGAAGAGATCAGCAGGAAGCCCCCTTTGGCGGGTGATTTCAGATGCCAAGTACCCAGGGCCAGCAGGGCTTTGGCAGTTGTGAATAACATCCCTCTGATATCAGTTTGAGATCTGAATCTATTCCCCTCTCCCACCAGAGGCCATTTTGCATCCTAATCAACCAATTCACAAAGCTGGGGAGGAGAGGAAGTGAGGTAGGGGGAGGAGCGGGGGTCCCCGCTGTGACTAATGGCCCAGCCTGCCCCTGAATACCATCAGTTACCTTTCTCAGCTCACTTCTTTCCAGGACTCCAAATCACCCATGCTCTGAAGCACTTGAGTTACCACATCCCTTTTGTGGCCAAGATGAAGTCTTCATCAAGGAATCAAGGGCCCCACAGGAGGAGGGATCCTGCAGATAAAATGAAGCAGACATGTCTGTGACAGTTCCCCGGTACTTCCTCAACCAACCCCTCTCAGAGATCCTTGGACCTCTTGTCAGGTTTCATCTTCACCAGACCTCTCCCACAGACCTGATCTTCTAAGAAGTTTTTAAAAATGATCTAAGGTAAGGGCAGCAGCTATTGGTAAATGAGTTTGTCAGCTCACCACCAACTCATTGCATCTTGTTGTCGCTCAGTCATGTCCAATTCTCTGCAACCCCATAGACTGTAGCACACCAGGCTTCCCTGTCCTTCACCATCTCCTGGAGTTTGCTCAAACTCATGCCCATTGAGTCAATGATGCCACCCAACTCATTGTGTGACACCAGGCAAATCACTTAACCTCTGAGTTTGAGTTTTCTCCTCTGAAAAATAAAGGATTGGACAAGAAGACCTCCGAGATCCCTTCCAGACAAGACAGCCTAAGTGTGAGATCCACATCTTACCATGGGGACCGCTCCTCATCACCCCTCCATTGTCCAGGTGCTGGCCCTCCCTCTGGGTTTGGCTGGTGCTCAAATTCAGTTTCTAATTCCTTCATGGCCTCAATCCCTATGTGGGTGGCTGCACACTGAGAACCACAGGCAGAGGACCGCCACCCTTCTGTGCAACGTTAGCTTCCTAACCAAACTGTGCACTTCTCCAGACACTGAAAGTATCACAGTGTTCCCCAAGAGGATCCAATTCTCAATGCTGGGGCCATAAACACTGAGAACTCATCTGGGTTCTGGCAACATCTCCAAAAGCGTGTCCACACCTACCTGCTTTGGGGGGTTTGTTTTTTGCTTTTCAACTTTGAAGAACATATTTTCCTAGGGAAAGGGATTGTATTGAATTGCCTAGCCATAACACTCCCCTTCTTCTCTCTGAAGATGGGCTCCAAACTATTAATATTTTACCATGACATCCTGAACGTCCAGAAAATCGGTTGTGCTAGACCCCTCCCCTCCTGGATACAGTGTTCACTTCCTTATACATGAGTCACAAGCTCTTTACAGAGCTCCCCGTGTTTCAGTGGATGTGAGTAAGTGTGTGGATCACAATAAACTGTGGAAAATTCTGAAAGAGATGCGACTATCAGACCACCTGACCTGCCTCTTGAGAAACCTATATGCAGGTCAGGAAGCAACAGTTAGAACTGGACATGGAACAACAGACTGGTTCCAAATAGGAAAAGGAGCACGTCAAGGATGTATATTGCCACCTTGCTTATTTAACTTATATGCAGAGTACATCATGTGAAACGCTGGGCTGGTAGAAGCACAAACTGGAATCAAGATTGCCGGGAGAAATATCAATAAGCTCAGATATGCAGATAACACCACCCTTATGGCAGAAAGTGAAGAGGAACTAAAGAGCCTCTTGATGAAAGTGAAAGAGGAGAGTGAAATAGTTAGCTTAAAGCTCAACATTCAGAAAACCAAGATCATGGCATCTGGTTCCATCACTTCATGGGAAATAGATGGGGAAACAGTGGAAATAGTGGCTGACTTTATTTTTCTGGGCTCCAAAATCACTGCAGACGGTGATTCAGTTCAGTTCACTTCAGTTGCTCAGTCGTGTCCAACTCCTTGTGACCCCATGAACTGCAGCACGCCAGGCCTCCCTATCCATCACCAACGTCCGGATACTACCCAAATCCATGTCCATTGAGTTGGTGATGCCATCCAACCATCTCATCCTCTGTTGTCCCCTTCTCCTCCTGCCCTCAATCTTTCCCAGCATCAGGCTCTTTTCAAATGAGTCAGCTCTTTGCATCAGGTGGCCAAAGTATTGGAGTTTCAGCTTCAATATCAGTCCTTCCAATGAATATTCAGGGTCGATTTCCTTTAGGATGGGCTGGATTGATCTCCTTGCAGTCCAAGGGACTCTCAAGAGTCTTCTCCAACATCACAGTTCAAAAGCGTCAAAGCATCAATTCTTCTGTGCTCAGACTTTTTATGGTCCAGTTCTCACATCCATACATGACTACTGGAAAAACCATGGTTTTGACTAAATGGACCTTTGTTGGCAAAGTAATGTCTCTACTTTTTAATACCCTGTCTAGGTTTGTCATAGCTTTCTTCCAAGGAGCAAGTGTCTTTTAATTTCATGGCTGCAATCACCATCTGCAATGGTTTTAGAGCCCAAGAAAATAGTGTCTGTCACTGTTTCCATTGTTTCCCCATCTATTTGCCATGAAGTGATGGGACCAGATGCCATGATCTTAGTTTTTTGAATGTTGAGCTTTAAGCCAGCCTTTTCACTCTCCTCTTTCACCTTCATCAAGAGGCTCTTTAGTTCCTCTTTGCTTTCTGCCATAAGGGTGGTGTCATCTGCATCAGTTCAGATCAGTTACTCAGTCGTGTCCAACTCTTTGCGACCCCATGGACTGCAGCACACCAGGCTTCCCTGTCCATCACCAACTTCAAACTCATGTCTATCGAGTTGGTGATGCCATCCAACCATCTCATCCTCTGTCATCCCCTTCACCTCCTGCCTTCAATCTTTCCCAGCATGAGGGTCTTTTCAAATGAGTCTGTTCTTTGCATCAGGTGGCCAAAGTATGGCAGTTTCACCTTCAGCATCAGTCCTTCCAATGAATATTCAGGACTGATTTCCTTTGGGATGGACTGGTTGGATCTCCTTGCAGTCCAAGGGACTATCAAGTCTTCTCCAACACCACAGTTCAAAAGCATCAATTCTTTGGCGCTCAGCTTTCTTTATAGTCTAACTCTCACATCCATACATGACTACTGGAAAAACCATAGCTTTGACTAGACGGATCTTTGTTGGCAAAGTAATGTCTGTGCTTTTTAACATGCTGTCTAGGTTGGTCAAAACTTTTCTTCCAAGGAACAAGTGTTTTTTATTTTTTATTTTTTTCCGGGGTCATGGACCTGAGAGAATCGGGGACTAGACCTCTGATGGCATGAAAGCCAAGGGGGTCCAGCATGACCTGACATTCTCTGATGTGGTACAGATGGGACCATGGGAACCCGCTGGGTCTCCTGCCCACACCTCTCCACCTGCTTCTAACTTAGAGCTCTTTTCATGTCTCCTCACACTGAAAACTCAAGTTCAGGCTGGAAATTAACTCCAGCATGTTAATCAAAGGGCTTGTAGTATTATTTGCTCAGCTGTGTCCAACTCTTTGAGACCCCACGGACTGTAGCCCACCAGGCTCCTCTGTCCATGGAGTTCTCCAGGCAAGAATACTGGAGTGGGTTGCCATTTCCTTCTCCAAGTTTTTTAATTTCATGGCTGCAGTCACCATTTGCAGTGATTTGGGAGCCCCCAAAGTAAAGTGTGTCACTGTTTCCATTGTTTCCCCATCTATTTTCCATGAAGTGGTGGGACCAGATGCCATGATCTTCGTTTTTTGAACAGTGAGTTTTAAGCCAACTTTTTCACTCTCCTCTTTCACTTTCATCAAGTGGCTCTTTAGTTCTTCACTTTCTGCCATAAGGGTGGTGTCATCTGCATATCTGAACTTATTGATATTTCTCCCAGCAATCTTGATTCCAGCTTGTGCTTCATCCAGTCCAGCATTTCTCATTATGTACTCTGCATATAAGTTAAATAAGCAGGGTGACAATATACAGCCTTGATGTTCTCCTTTCCCAATTTGGAACCAGTCTGTTGTTCCATGTCCAGTTCTAACTGTTGCTTCTTGACCTCCATACAGATTTCTCAGGAGGCAGGTCAGGTGGTCTGCTATTCCCATGTCTTTCAGAATTTTCCATAGTTGGTTGTGATCCACACAGTCAAAGGCTTTGGTAGTCAATAAAGCAGAAATAGATGCTTTTCTGGAACGCTCTCACTTTTTTGATCCAACAGATGTTGGCAATTTGATCTCTGGTTCCTCTGCCTTTTCTAAATCCAGCTTGAACATCTAGAAGTTCACGGTTCATGCACTGTTGAAGCCTGGCTTGGAGAATTTTGAGCATTACTTTGCTAGCATGTGAGATGAGTGCAATTGTGTGGTAGTTTGAACATTCTTTGGCATTGCCTTCATTCAAGGCAATTGCTTTCATTCCTCGTTGAAGAAATGAAAACTGACCTTTTCCAGTCCTGTGGCCACTGCTGAGTTTTCCAAATTTGCTGGCATACTGAGTGCAGCACTTTCACAGCATCATCTTTCAGGATTTGAAATAGCTCAACTGGAATTCCATCACCTCCACTTGCTTTGTTTGTAGTGATGCTTTCTAAGGCCCACTTGACTTTACATTCCAGGATGTCTGGCTCTAGGTGAGTGATCACACCATCATGATTAGCTGGATCATGAAGATCTTTTTTGTAGTTCTTCTGTGTATTCTTACCACCTCTTCTTAATATCTTCTGCTTCTGTTCGGTCCCTACCATTTCTGTCCTTTATCGAGCCCATCTTTGCATGAAATGTTACCTTGGGATCTCTAATTTTCTTGAAGAGATCTCTGGTCTTTCCCATTCTATTGTTTTCGTCTTATTTCATTGCATTGATCACTTAGGAAGGCTTTCTTAACTTTCCTTGCTCTTCTTTGGAACTTTGCATTCAGATGGATATATCTTTCCTTTTTTAATCTGAGGTTATTGATATTTCTCCTGGCAATCTTGATGCCAGCTTAGAGCTAGTGATACTTGAACCAGTCAAATTTTCCTGCCTAGGGAGTTTGGATGCAACACAGAGTGGGCAGCCAAGAAGGTTGTCTGTGAGAGAGGCGGAATGACACAGAAAGATAAGCTCGGACAGAGAGAAATCCTTCCGTCCCTGGCGGCAGACCAAAGTTGGATCAATGCGCTCCTGCTAGTGAGAAGCTATAGGTCCAGCCTGTGGACCCTGCGTCCCCAGGACCTACCTCGCAGGCCTGGAGGCCACAGTGGTGTCCTGATAAAGCTTCTGAAATGGGGCTGTATGCCCTCCGGAACCACCTCCGTGCCCTGAATTTCCCTACAGGTTAGATGTGCTGCTTGTGGGATCTCTGGTACCCTTCCCAGAGTCACAGTCTGTGAAACGGAGACCCCAAGGGAAGAGCAGTTTCCAGATCTGAGGCTGGGCGGGCTCATACTGCCAGAGAGGGTTTCCTTTCCCACCGTATCCATCTCAGACCCTCAGTGAGGACAGTTCCCCACCCTCCCCAGCCCCGGCGCCCCTTCCAGACACATCTCAGCTCTCTCTCTGAGTGATGAGGACCATTCTCAAGCACCTCCTATTGTGTCGGGTCCCATGAGTCCACTCCACCCCATGCGTTCCACTCTGACTGGGCCGTACAGTTTGAGGGGAGTGAAACTGGAGAAGAATGTGTGGAAGTTTGGGGCTTTCATCTCTTAAACAAATAGCAAATTCCTTGGGCTGCCGCTGCTGGAACTGAACAATGACGAACTGGGGGGAGGCTCTACAGCGTTACCTTAGCAACGCCCAGGCTGTTTTCAGGCGAGGGCTAGTAAAAGATGAACGGGAACAAAAATAATAAAGGGACGAGTCTGGATGGGGTCCAGGAATGGGGGTCTTCTGGCTGAATGTGTGTGTTTTGTGCTTTGTGGTGTTTTCAGGCCTCCTTTCAGCTAAGTTTCCTCTCAGCTCCCCCAGTGCGTTCCACCGTCAGTGAGGCCGTCCACTAGAATACTAATGCGAGGCCAAGGAAAAACAGCGAGCCATGTTAGGGCCGGGTTAGGTAGGGAAAGACATCACAGCTGGGACCACCTAAGCAAGAAGTGACATGTGTGAGCCTGCCAGACTGGCTCTCGAATTCATGAAGGTCAAGGGAGAAAGAGGGCGAGGTTCTTCAAAGGTATCCGGTGCCTGGGCCTTAGGCAGGACAGAGGCTTGTATACTGGCAATCCATCAGACCCTTGCCACTCACAGTGTGGTCCATGGAGCAGTGGCAGAGACATCACCTGGGAGCTTGATAGAAATACAGACTGTAGGACTGCCCCAGGCCTCCTGACGAGGGTCTGCATTTTGACAAGACCCCAGGTAATTCCTGTGTGCGCTGATGTTTGAGAAGCGCCAAGTGGGCCCTCAGTCTTTGTCTCTCCCAGGTTCCTATAAAATCTGCCTTTGTCATGTCAAAGTGGACTACTGCTCACACAAAAACAGGCATACCCAGTTTGCTGATAGTGCATTTTGGGGTTTATTTTTTAACACTGATTTTTTTTTTTTTTTGGCCAAGCTGTGTAGCTTATGGGATCTTAGTTCCCTGAACAGGTATGGATCTGTGACCCCTGCAGTAGAAAAGTGGAGTCTTAACGTCTGGATCCCCAGGGAAGTTCCAACACTGATTTTTTGTGATGATAATGGCAATGATGATGCTGATGATGAAGATGACATTAGATTCTGTTAGGGGTTGAATTGTGTCCCTCCACCAAAGGATATGTTCAAATCCTAACCCCCAGGACCTGTGAACATGACCTTATTTGGAAATAGGGTCTTTGCAGATGAGATCAAGTTAAGATGAGGTGATTAGGATTGCCCTAATCCAATGGCTAGTGTCCTTATAAGAAGAGGGAGGGATTTCGCTGGTGGTCTAGTGGCTGAGACTCCATGCTCCCAATGCAGGGGGTCCAGGTTCGACCCCTGGTTAGGGAGCTAGATCCCACATGCTACAACTGAGAGTTCGCATGCTGCAGATAAAGATCCTGCATGTCTCAACTAAGGCCTGGTGCAGCCAAATAAATAAATATGTTTGAAAGAAAAAAGAGGGAAATTTGGGCAGCAGATGCCAGGAGAGAATGCCATGTAATGACAGAGGCAGAGATTGGAGTTACCTTGCCAGGAGCCAAGGAATGCCAAGGATTGCAGACAGCTGCCAGAAACTAGCAGAGAAACCTGAAACAGATTCTTCCTCTGAGCCCCTACTGCTACTGCTAAGTCACTTCAGTCGTGTCTGACTCTGTGCGACCCCATGAACTGCAGCCTACCAGGCTCCTACGTCCATGGGATTTTCTAGGCAAGAGTACTGGAGTGGGTTGCCATTGCCTTCTCAGAGTCTGAGCCCCTAAGGAGGAACCAACCTCCCAACATCTTGATATCAGAGTGTGAGATGGTCAATGTCTATTGTTTTAAGCCACCTAGCTTGTGATACTTTGTTAAAGCAGCCCTAGGAAACTCATAGAAAAACTTTTCTTTTTTTTCCCTGACATTTCTTTTCTTAAAGCACTTTCACATACAGTATCTTGTGAAAGCAGAGGCATTTTATGATAGGCCTCTATCATAAATAGAGGCCTATTTATGATAGATATATTAAATTCAGTTTTTCAAATAAGAAAGTCCCTTCTTTTACTTCAAGAGGTCACAGGCAGTACTATAGCTAGACCCAACCCAGGGCTGTCTCATGCCCCGAGGGCTTGTGAAAAAGGACTCACAGGGCCTGTGGACCTGTGCATGCATGCCTAGACCTGGGCAGCTGCCTTTGCCCCTCAGGACACTGAATAAGAGGGAAGACTAGTCACTCAAAGGGTGACATCTGCAGGGTGTGTCCTAGCCCCACACTGGACACAGCTCAAGTAGGCTTCTATCTTATCATCCTAAAGCTTGCATCTGAGTTGTCGGATGTCACCTCCATAATGACATTTTCCCAAACCCTCCAATTTTATTTTCCTCACAACACTTCACACCATCCATAATGCTGCTGCTTATTTATTTAAGCACTTTCATACCTCCTAACTCCTTGTGCTAGAAGGTACATTCTGGTCCCCAGAATACAGCCTTGCCCTTGACCATTTCTCAATAAATAATTGGAAGAGAACCTGTTCAAAATATTACACCATGTGCAGGTTTTGCTGTTGTCATGCTGTGCTTAGTCGTTCAGTTGTGTCCAACTCTTTGTGACCCCATGGACTGCAGCCTGCCAGGCTCCTCTGTCCATGGTATTCTCTAGGCAAGAATACTGGAGTGGGTTGCCATGCCCTCCTCCAGGCGATCTTCCCAATCCAGGGGTCAAACTCAGGTCTCCCACATTGCAGGCAGATTCCTTACCATCTGAACCACCAGGGAAGCCCTTTCTTGTTTTTTAGTCACTAAGTCATGTCCAGCTTTTTTGCAACCCCATGGACTGTAGCCCACCAGACTCCTTTGTCCACGGGATTCTCCAGGCAGGAATACTGGAGTAGGTGGTCATTTCCTTCTCCAGGGGATCTTCTCAATCTAGGGATTGAACCTGAGTCTCCTGAATTGGCAGGTGGATTCTTTACCATGGAAGCCCTCACGTGCAGGTACTGACACTGGAAAGAATGTGTCAAGTCCATACCCAGTCCATGGAAAGATGGCCGTGATTATTTTTTTAAATGTCTCTTCTTTTATTTATTCGGCTGTGCCAGGTTCTAGTTGTGGCCTGCAGCATCTTTAGCTGTGGCACGTGGGATCTACTTCCCCGATTGGGGAATTGAGCCTAGGGGCCCCTGCATTGGCAGGCAGAGTCTCATCCACCAGACCACAGGGAAGTGCTGGCTGTGATATTACTGAGGTGAGGGAGCAATTTGCACAGCAACACACATCATATGCTTCTGGTTTTGAATATATATCCCAAATACCTACCTCTGTTAGCCCGCGGATCCCTGTTGGAGGTGGGGTGGCAGGGGAGGGGTGAGAGTCGGGAGCCAGGGACCAGGGCCAGCTAAAGGAGATGGGACGTAAGGCAGAGACTGTGAGGACAGAGAACTTGCCAAAGTCACATCACAGCAGGGACAAGCAGGAGGGAGACCAAGGACAAACCGTACCTCCATCACCAAGGGCCAAGGGCCAACCAGGCCACAGGTCAGGGGCTCTCTCCTCTCTTCTGCTCCTGGTGACATTGAATTGTGCAATCTGGGAGGGTGGCAGCTGGTAGGAATCAGCTTTTGTTCCTATGTGACACAATATGGAGTCCCCAAGGAACACTAGGACTATTCTAGGCTGAAAACCAACAACGGAAGTGATGACAAGTAGGTGGAGCTGCTCCCTCAGGTGGGGGCGAGGGTAGGTCCGCTGGGTGGGTTAGCATAGTAGAGTGTAACCAGGGGAATATGCCCAGAAGGCCAGCCAGGAGCGGCTTATCTTTCCACCCACCACATTCATGACACAGGGTGCACACACACCCATGCACATGACCGGGGGACAGGGTGGGGTGGAGGGGACAGTGAGGGTGGGGTGGAGGGGACAGTGAGGGTGGGGTGGAGGGGGACAGTGAGGGTGGGGTGGAGGGGACAGTGGGGGTGGGGTGGAGGGGACAGTGGGGGTGGGAGGCGTCTCTCTGCTTCTCTATCACACAAAGGAGAAGCAGGGGTTCCTGTCCTCAGGGAGACTGACCAGTCCAAGGGTTGGCGGGGAAGCTCAAGAGGGAGGGAGTATATGTATACTTATAGCTGATACGTGTTGTACAGCAGAAACCAACAAAACATGACAAAGCAATTATTCCCCAATTCAAAGGTACTTCCTGGGCTTCCCTGGTGGCTTAGTGGTGGAGTCTGCCTGCCAGTGCCAGAGACACCGGTTCGATCTCCGATCCAGGAAGATCCCACATGCAGCAGAGCAGCTGAGCCAGTGTGCCACAATTACTGAGCCTGTGCTCTAGAGCCTGAGAGCCACAAATACTGAGGCCCACACGCCCTGGAGAAGCCCTGCAACAGGAGAAGCACCGCGACGGGAAGCCCATACTCCACAACCAGGGAGTAGCCCCCACTTGCCACAACTAGAGAAAAGCCCGTGCAGTAATGAAGATCAGCACAGCCATAAATAAAGACATCAATAACATTGTTTTTAAAAAGATATTCCCTATGATAAACCATTAGGGAAAAAAATATGAAAGAATTCATGTATGCATATAACCGCATCACTTTGCTGTCCAATAGGAATTAACAACATTGGAAATCAAGTATATGTCAATAAAAAAATAAATAAGAAAAAGTCAACACAAGCTCCCCCACAACCCACTGCCAACTAAGTTTTAGAAAGAAAAAAACCACCTCTGCCTGCTACCACCTCCCCTCATCCACCCCCCCACCCCCCACCAAATGGCAATTGTTTTAGGAGTACCTCCCATAAATTTTCTACACTTAGCCAAACTGCTCTTCCTTACACAAGCCCAGGCTCTCCTGCTTTGGGCCTTTGTTCAGCTTCTAGCCATTTCCTCTGAGTAAAAGGGCACCTCCCTCCTGCTTTCCGCTAGTCTCCCTGATACAGACAGAAGCAGCTGGGGGCTCTCCCTTCAGCCAGCCCCAAGCAGGCCTGGCCCCTGTGTAGGGCTGGCCTGGACTCTGACCTTAGCTGTGTTGCCTAAACCTCTTAGCCTCCGTGTTCTTGTGCATAAAGCGTTACCACAGGACCTCTCACTAGGATTACAAGCATCGGTGCACATAGAGACCACCCCTGGTGTCACGAGTATAAAAGATGCTCAGTAGAAGGGGGGATTATTATATCAGCACACTGGACATGGAGGAGGAAATAAAGACTGATGAGCCAAGGTTGCAACCCACCTACCACAGGCCAGCCTTCTGCTTGGAGAAGTGAGACAGACCTGCAGGGAGAGAAACCAGGAGGGAAGTGCCAACAGTAACAATTCCAGGCAGCACCTTGGCCTCACGTGCTCTCAGCCCGTGACTGCAGCACCCAGCCTTGCCCAGATGGCATCTGACAGCACCTGTCGGAGCCACCTGTGACCATTCTGCCCCAGGGCTCCTTCGTGACCAGGAGAGCCCCTCTGGATACACTCACAGGTGATGAGATAAGCTCTGCTGTGATGAGGGGGTGGGAGCTGCTGATAAGCACTGTCCCGTCCTTCCCGGGGGCACAGTTCTGAGACCCATTCTCTGTGCTCCTCAGAGCTTCCCGGCAGGACAAGCCCTGGCCGCCACGGCAGCGACCCACCTGAAAAGGCGTCCTCGGATTGGCCTGCCCTCCTTCCCTGTCCACTCTCTTCACTCCTCCACTCCTGTGCTCTGGGATCACTTCCCTAAATGCCTCACCTGGATCCAGGTCCCGAATCCAGGTCTCAGGCTTTCCCAGGGGGACTGAGATTAAGACAACAGGGCAGTGGTCAGGGCACAGGCCGGGGCTGCCAGCTGGGGTGGGAGTGGCCCCTGCTCACCTCCTCTCAGTGCGTTAGTCAGGATATCCAGAGAAACAGAACCAGTAGTATGTGTAATGTATGATGAAGAGGGGATTCATCACAGGAACTGGCTCATGCCGTGATGGAGGCTGAGAAGCCCTGTGATCCTGTCTGCGGACTGTAGAACCAGGGAAGCTGGTGGGTAACTCAGCCCAAGGCTGCAGGTCTGAGGATGGGGGCGAGGGGTGCAGGGGGCCTAGGTCCCAGTCTTGGTCTTAAAGCCTGAGAATCAGGAGCACCATGTCCTACGCCCGAGGACAGGAGAGGGTGGACATCTTGGCTCAAGCAGAAACGGCCAATTCACTGCCTCTTTGTTCTGTCCAGGCCCTCAGAGGGATTGGGGCAGCCCCACCCATATGGGTGAGGGCACCTTCTTTACTGAGTCTATGGACTTAAACACTGGGTTGGCCAAAAAGTTCACTGGGGTTTTTCCATAAGATGTTAAGGATGCCCATCCAGGGCAGAGGGCGTGGACGAGGACAGTGCCAGCTGCGCATCCCGCTCAGTGTCTGGGGGCCAAGGCTTCAAGGAGGAAGGTGCTTTCTGAGATGGAGAGGATGGGCCGGCCCTTCCACAGAGAGGAAGCTGCCTGAACGGGGACCCAGAGACAGGAAAACCCATGCCTGTTAGAAGAGACAGGAGGCCCCTGGAAGGAGGGCAGTCTCGCCAGCAGGGCTCCAAGGGCTTCAGGTGAATCCTGGAGGCTTCCCGGGACACCTTGAGGCATCTGGACCACGTCCCATGGTGCTGAGAGCCTGCGCTGCTACTGGGCAATGCAGGCTTAGCTGCATTTTCTAAGAAGTTGGGGAGGGGTGGGTGGGCTGGGCCAGGAGCCTGCTCCACACTCACCTTGAGCATACACACCCCCCTCACACGAGCACTGCACACACACACACACCACCCTCCCCAGACCCACACTGGACACTCACACACACACACCACACATGCACACATCCTGCCCACACACACCGCACACACACACTGCACACTCTCACCCACACCCCAGAACACATACTGGATCCATACACACTAGCCCACACACGTCCATTACACTCACCTGTCTCACACCCTCCACATCTACAACCACCAAGCCCATACACGGCACTCACACATACACATACACCACACCCCACACACACATGCCTAGCACCACAGCGGGTTGTGCCTCCAATAAACACAGGTGGAAAACTGCCTCCTGAACAAGCTGAAAGAGTAAAACAAAAAACCTGCAGTCTCCGGGGCTGTTGTTGGGCATTCAGACCTGAATAAGGTCTGGAGCTCCTGATTTTGGGGTGACCTTAGGGAACCCTGAATATTCATTGGGAGGATTGATGCTAAAGATGAAGCTCCAGTACTTTGGCCACCTGATGTGAAGAGCTGACTCATTGGAAAACATCCTGATGCTGGGAAAGATTGAGGGCAGGAGGAGAAGGGGGCAACAGAGATTAGATAGTTGGATGGCATCATTAACTCAGAGGACATGAGTTTGAGCAAACTCCAGGAGATAGTGGAGGACAGGGAAGCCTGGTGTGCTACAATCTATGTGGTCGCAGAGAGTTGGACATGATTAAGCGACTGAATGACAATAACAGGGAACTCCAGCCTCCACTTCCCATCAGAATCTGAGGGACTTCTGTCTGCTGCCCAGGGAGAGACTGGACTGGGCAGTGAGGTGCCCGCCCCCCCGCTCCGAGCTGAGCCACAGCCCCAGTCCTGCTCCCATCGTGTTCTCCCTCTGAGGCGCTTTGGCACCTTCCTGTCTCAGACAACCCTGTCCCGGGAGGGCCCTCTCTTGCCTCAGTCTCGGATAAGGCAGGTTATCTGTCCATCTGCTGGCCGCTGACCTGTTTATCTTCTTAGGGCTCTCTTCCTGAAATAACCCGGGGTTATCTCAGCTGCCCGAGCACGCGGGCCTCCTGACAGCCTCCCTCTCAGCGAGAGGGGCCGTTCATCACTGGCAGTTTTAAATGCCTTTCATCCAGGCCTGAATTCCACACATTATTAGGCCAAACTGGAGGCCGTCGGGGAAGGGCCGGCACCTCCACGCCCACCAGACCCCCAAACTGCAGGCCCTGCTCAGGAGCCAGGTGGCCTCTCTCTGCTGCCAGGCAGGGCAGTCATGCTGCCCACTGTGCTCTCACCCCAGCACCGGGAAGCCAGGCGGCCTCTCTCTGCTGCCCGGCAGGGCAGTCGTGCTGCCCACTGCACTCTCACCCCAGCACCAGGAAGCCAGGCGGCCTCTCCCTGCTGCCGGGCAGGGTGGTCGTGCTGCCCACTGCGCTCTCACCCCAGCACCGGGAAGCCAGGCGGCCTCTCCCTGCTGCCGGGCAGGGTGGTTGTGCTGCTCCCTGCACTGTCACTCCAGGACCGGGAGGCTGGGCACGTCCTTGCGGACCCAGCCATCCCCTCAGAACTGGCAAGCTCGAGATCGAGCTCATCCTCTGGCTTCTTCCAAACCTCCCATCTCACCCACATTCCCCCTATTCAGTCACGTCAAAACCCTTCTAGGCTCCTGGATTAAAATCTCAGGCACAGTCCACACCCTTCCCATCCCATCCTGGCGTTGCCCCGCACCAGCACCACCGCCCAAGGCCCCGTCCCTGCCCTTGCAGGCTGGAGCCCTCGGACAACTCCCTGGGTCCTTGTTTCCAAGCCCCTTCCACATGGCTGCCAGGCTAACAGTCTTCAGTTAGCATTTCACCCTGGCACCATGCTGCTCATGAAACGTCCGTGGCTCCCTATTAATGACTGAGGGCTTCCCAGGTCGCTCAGTAGTTAAAGAATCTGCCTGCAATGCAGGAGACACAGAAGATGCAGGTTCGATCCCTGGGTTGGGAAGATCCCCTGGAGAAGGAAATGGCAACCCACTCCAGTATTCTTGCCTGGAGAATCCTATGGATGGAGGAGCCTGGCGGGCTGCAGTCCACAGGGTGCAAAGATATGACTGAAGGGACTGAGGATGCAAGGCCAAACATATTTGTCTGGCTCCCAAGGTGCATGCCCACCTACCTAACATTCACATCCCACTTGTCCAGTTAGGAGTATCTCTGCTCCAGGCCAGGCCAGACCTCTTATACCAGGGATACATGCCGGCCCGTTGGGGCCTCTGTGCCTTGGCTCAGGCTGACCCACTGAGCAGAAATACCCTTCTGTATTTCATCCCCTCACCAAGAACCCCGATGCCTCCCAGTCCCCATTTTGCTAAGTCCTCTTAGATGCTTTCCAGTAATTCATCTATTCAGCCAGTGTTAATTGAGCCCTTTTACCATGAACAAGGCTTTCACTGACTGGCCTCCCCTCTGAGCTCCAACAGCACAAGTAATGCCCACCCCACACTTCCGCACAGAATCCCTGAGGTCTTGCAGGGCATCACCATTACAGGTCTGTAGTCTAGACAGCCCAGTATCCCACTCCTTCTGTGCCCTAGACCATGGCTCCTAGACGTGGGGATGTTACATGCTGCAGTGGTGGTTGTTTTGTTTCTGATCAGGGGGCCAGCACAGGGCTGTCAGTTTTTTGTTTCATCAAATAAAAACATTTTTTTTAATTACCGTGATTTCACCAACAAAAGCACATTTTAACACTCACAAAGTAGCACCGGGAAAGTAGGAAGAACATCAACGCAGAGTAAAGGACACTCCTTGAAATTGAAGAAGCTTAGCAGGATGGAACTTGCCTGGAGAATCCCAGGGACAGAGGAGCCTGTTGGGTACCGTCTATGGGGTCACACAGAGTCAGACACGACTGACGTGACTTAGCAGCAGCAGCAGCAGCAGGATGGAAAAATTCACTGCGTTTCTCTTCTTCATTTCAGAAATAATCTCAGAATAAAAGGACAGTGCTTTCAAATGGATAAATCTAGTAAACCGGAAAATTCATTGTTTCTTTTTCTTCAGTTCGCAGGGGACGGGTGATTATTTTATCAACACCTGTCCCAGTGTTCTGAAGCCTGTCTGCAGCTCCTCACCAGGTGAAAACAGTTCGAGTGGAATGAGGGGTGGATGTCTTTGTTCAGTTGTCGCCTGGAGAAGCCTCATGAGTCTCCTCTCACCAGATCCAGCCTGGGAGCCAGAGGCATGGCTGGCTGGGCAGTGGTGACCCCATGCCTTCAGCTCTGTCTCAGGTCTCAGACACACAGGCTGAATTTTTGCTTCTCTGTAGGCAGACAGGTATTCGTGACACTGATTGCATCTCTTTCTTGGACAGTAAAATCCTAGAGCCTCAAGGGAGGCAGGTGGGATGGGAGCACCTGGCTGGTGGGGCACAAGAAAATCCAATAGGTCACAGAAACAGATACCCTCCCGCAAAGGGCTCATGGCTCCAAGCTGATCAGGAGCAGAGCTGGGGTCAGATCCCAGAGCCCCTGTCCCACACCTGCGATTCTGCCCTTTCCGGGCCCTGTCTGAGCTGGGCTTCTTCAAGAAAGAAATACGACTGAAACTTCCATTTCTCGGCCCTGGACCATCCCACCCCCACCCCAGCCACTTCCATAAAAAAACCACTGCTGCCTGGAGGAGCGGGGAGAGAGGATTTTTCCAAAGGATGCGTGTGTGTATTGTTGGGAGCCGCAAGCATTTCGGTGAACTCCAGGTCACGGCACAGCCTGACAAATGGCAGGAAGTTCGGGGCTTGGGCCTGACATTTTTTGCACAAAGGGCCTACAGCCCAGCCAGGTGAGCTGGGCTTGGGGACGGACACGGGGCCACCGCCCGCCACTTCCTGCCCTTTGTTGGCCCATGTGACAGCCTTCTCGAAAGGGCCTTTCTTTTGTGCCCGGCTCCCGTTCTTTATAGCGAGGAGTGTCTCAATATAGAAACGGGTGGGCCCCAAGTCAGCAGCAGGATGTGGGAATGCAGACTGGCAGGATGCCCACCAGCAGGGGCAGGATCGTCGAGTCCTGATAATAGCCTGTCGGGTATTTATATGCCCGACAAGACATTGCACAGGCTCCACTGGCACGTTTCAGGGGGTCAGGAGTCTGTCGGTCCATCAGCTCTCCTGTCAGCACCACCCTTTGCTTCTCCTGCCTGGGCTGCCTTCACTTGATCATGAATCAGGTCTGCCGGGCCCAAACCCTCCAAGTCAGTGTGGGCTCCTGAGGGACCCTTCCTTCTCGCCATAGGAAAACCTTTGTTGTCAGATTCCTCAGGGTTAGACTCTGCTTCTAGATAGCTGGCAGTGTGTCTGTGGGCATCAATTCCCCAGTAGACCTTTTTAAGCTCTCAGTCTTCTTTAAAAAAAATTTTTTTTTTTTTAAATTAGGCCACTTGGTAAATGGGACTTAGTTCCCTGACCAGTGGTCGAACCCATGCCCCTTGCATTGGAAGATTGGAATCCTAACCACTGGGCTGCCAGGGAAATCCCACAGACTTTTCTTCATTGTCCTCATTTGCAATGGAATCCTTTCTAGAAGGAATCATACCCTCCTGATGCCTCAGAAGACATAGAACAGAATTTGAGTTTTTCAGAAATGATACAAAATAATCTACTTACAAAACAGAGACTCACAGACCTAGAGAATGAGCTTATGGTTGCCAGGGGTGAAGGGATACTTAGGGAATAGATAGATTGGGACAGACGGGTACACACTGCTGTATTTAAAACGGACAACCAACAAGGACCTACTGTTATAGCACAGAGAACTCTGCTCAATCTTACGTGGCAGCCTGGATGGGAGGGGGGTTAGGGGAAACGGATACATGTATATGTATGGGTGAGTCCCTTAGCTATTCCTCTGAAACTATCAAAACACTATCAGTTATACTCCAATACAAAATAAAAAGTTAAAAAAAAAAAAAGCCACAAGAGACCTCATCTCACATTTGTCAGAATGGCTATAATTTTTTTAAAAGACGAGAGTTGGCAAGGTTGTGGAGAAACTGGAACTCTTCTGGGTATTTATCCACATTAAATGTGTAAATGACATCTCAATAAAATTATGACCAAAAAATTTGAAAAAAAAAAGAATTTGCGTTTTTCTTGGGAACTCAGGATCTTGGCTCGGCACCTTGTGTAAGCAGTATAAAGGACCCTGGGACAAAGAGAAAGGACTCACCTTCATGCCATTTCTCACCTTGCCTGGCTAGCTGTGCAAACTTGAGCAAGTTTCTTCACCTCTCTGGCTCTCAGAGTTAGCCTGACGACACCAAGCGTTGATCTTAATTCTCATGTTCTGTGGTCCCATTTGTTTCGTACCACGTGGTCATACAGTGATGTCAGTACAAAAGCTACTGAGGTACCTAAGGCCCTTTGACCCACACAAGACATCATAGCTGACTTTGACTTGTCATAACCATTTTTGGTAGATTGCTTTCTGGTATACCTAGTTAATTTTTTTTTTTTTAAGATAGCCTAAAGGTTAGTTTTAGACTGCTGTTTACAGACCCACCTCTCTTTCAAGTTTGTGACTTTTTTTTTTAGGTTTCTGACTTCTTAATCTGCTAGAATTATGTGCACATGAAGAGTTAATAGACTCAGAGTAAATACACAAAGTCGTGGATTTATATGTATACTTTATGACATATTTCTGACTAATAAGTGACTTTTTTTTCCTTTCTTGACTCTGTTGCAGAGGGATGAAGTTATCAGAAAGGTGAAACCTGGAAGAGTTCCTTTCCATATATTCCTATGGTGGCGTCAGGGAACATATTGGAAGTTTATTAAATTCTTATTGAACCAGATAACCTCCCCTTCTACTCAGAATTCACGTAGAGTCGGCCTCATCCAAGTTTATTTTTGAGCTAAGGTGTAGGGTGTGAACTGACCCGCAGACCTGTTTGTTGAACAAAATCCTGCTGCTCCTCCTGTTTCCCACAAAACAGAGCATCCCCTCGCTTCTTCATGGCCTCCTTCCTCTGACATGGATCCCCATCCATTATTTCCCCAGAAGGAAGGGGACGAGGCACTGGTTAGGTTTCCCCTCCCCAGAGTGAGATTTGGAAACTCTGGATATTTCTAGAGGTTAGAACCTCTAGGGAGGCAGAGCTCTAAAAGTGATAATAATGAACATCTGCATAGATTTCAAAATGCACAGAGCACTTTTCCATGCTATAGTTCACTTAGTCAACCCTCCAGTCCTGAGGTGGTATCACCTGCAGGTGGGGGCTCAACTGAGACCAGCTACAGCCGAGTGGTTTTGCAAGGTTAATCTGGAAGCCCGGGGCTTTTCCAGTGCATCCAACCTTCTTAGCTGGAGGGGTGGTAGGGATGTTGAGAGCTGGAGCTGGGGGCCACCTTCTTCTAAGGGCAGGAAGACAGTTTTCTTTGCATAGAGAGGGAGGTGAGGAGGAGACGGGAGGGAGGGAGTACAAGATGCCAAGGAAGACACAAGCTTCCCCACTGGAATACAGTTGTTTCTGGTGGATTCAGCACCTTTCTTCACTCTCAGGGTGCCCGAGGAAGAACCCAGGATTAGGGAGCCGAAGATTAGAAGACATGGGCAGGACTTTGAAGTCTTCTCATCCCACGGAAAATAGAATTCTCTGATCTCCTGGACAGTCCTATTCTCTGCAAAAGGAGAATGATGACAATAATGAGAATAACAGCATGGAGGAGAATTCCTGCTCCCATCCACCCTCACAAGGTAAACGTGAAGATAGACATGAGCTGAGCATGTGGAGATGCTCTTACAGTAAACCTTAATGTTCTGGCGGGTTGTCTTGTTTTCACTCACTCCACAGATAGTTACGGAACATTTACCATGCTCTGGGCACTGAGGTAGACCCCGAGGACTCGCTGATGGAAAAAGACATGGGACCTGTGACATGTGTCCTCCTGGGCCTCACTGCCCCTGCTTTGGTCCCGTTAGGCTATGGGGCCACCTCTTTAGGCATCAGGGTCTCCTTATCCATTTATCCATTGTCATAGGAATTAAGCGACTTCATTTCTATAAAATATGTACATCTAAGACTGCACCTGTCACAGAGGGAATGAACACTCCATAATTGTGTTCTCTGAAAGGGCCCTTTAATGTCACAGCTCTCTCTGAACAAGAAGATTAGGGTTTTTGTGCCCTAACCTCAGTCCCTGGCTGAAGGACTTCCCTTCACCCACACCACACATCGCCCCCTGCAACCCCATCAATGCAGATGAAGATGGGCCTCTGAACTCTGACATGTGCGTGCAGTCTTGAGGGATGTGTATGTATATGTGCGTGTCTTCTTTATTGCCTTAACCTCGCCAAATAGAACACAGTTCCTGGAAGGTAGGGACTCACTCAACCAGCCCCTTCTCCCCTGGGACAGGAAGGGACAGGCAAGCTGTCCATCTCATCAAGTCAGGGAGAAATCCCTCGCAGCTCTAGTTCTACTGATTTTCCTTCTGGCTCATCACTGAAGTGTGAAGTATTCTGACAGCACAGCAAGGAAGAATCAGGAAGTGCTTGCGACACTGAAGGCAAAGGCGGGATAATTTAATAATCTAAGGAACATTGGCTACTCTGTTTTCTCAGACACAACCAATTCAGGGGCAAAAAGGAGCCACAGAGACTATAAACTGGCCAGTATTTCCCTGGCTCCCTGCTCCCTGGGCCCTGCCCTCCTCAATCCCAGCCTATCACTAGGGAGTGTGCCATGTAAGAACACAGCTCTCCAGTCTGGCCGCCGACATCATGCCCACCTGCCCTGGTGCAGGCCCGGATGACACCTTTGTGCTAATAATTAGGAGAGGGGCCCTCGTGTTTTGGGCAGGCCATGCCCACTCTAGCTGACACTCCCCAGCTGTGTAGCAGCTCTCCAGGTTCCTGCCATGATGGCTGCCTCTCCATGCTGCTGATGCTGCTGCCTACAGACCTACTCTGCCCTGATGGAACCTCTGGCCATTGCAGCCTGGGCCACTCATGCTTCCTGCTCTCTCGATGCCTAGTGTCTCTTTCTGGTTTTATTTTCTTTGTGATTCAGCCCCCCTCTGTATGGGAGCTTGGGAACAGGTATTTGCTGGCCTCAGAGTTGAAACTTCTTGGGATGGCTGGTTAAGACCTTGCCTTCCAATGTGGGGGATGTGGGTTTGATCCCTGGTCAGGGAGCTAGCTAAGCTCCCACCTGCTTCATGGCCAAAAAAAACCAAAACATAACAACAGTGTAACAAATTCAAGAAAGACTTTAAAAATGGTCCACATCACACACACACACACACACACACACACATTTTTTTTAAAGAATTGAAACCTCTCTGGCCTGGCCTGTTGTTCTAGAACCTGAGTGACGTGCATGATTCTATTCTTCCCTAAGATGTTTCCTGCCAGGAAGCTCCTGGACTCTCATGGGTGTCAAGGCCTCTCTCTTCTAGACCTAGGTCCTGGTGAAGACACAGTCTGGCTATTGGCAGAGCCCAGTCAGAGTCTCTGTTTTACAGTTGCCTTCTATGCCTGCAAACCCACCTGTAGTACCTCTGTTGAATCCCTTCAGACAGATAGGCCCTCCTGGGACCACCCATTTGACCTTTTAAATTGCTTTCACTGCTAGAAAGTTCTTCCTTCATTCACTTGACAATTCTTTGTAGAAACCATTCCTTAGTCTGAGACCCAGCCCTCTATTCTGGGGACAGGCCAGGTGGGGGTCTCTGCTCACACAGAGCTTAAATCTAAATTGGGGGCGTGGAGGTAGAAAACACAGAGAATACAAATGATAATGAGATGTTTGAAAAAAACTGAGCTTGGCGACAGGGAAGCTCCAGGAGGCAGAGGATGATACCTCGGAGGCTTCTCTGAGGAGGTGGTGTTCAGGGTGGAGACCTGGTCCACTGGGGACCAGAGGGATCAACCATGGGGATGGTAAGGACAGAGGCTCCAAGAGCAGAAGAGTGAATCTGGGAAGGAAGGCCCATGGGCCTGGAACAGGTGCTGGGAAGGGACGTTGGCCTCCACTTATGAAGGACGTGGGGCAGTGGGGAGGAAAGAAGTGGGGACTGTTGTTGTTCGGTCACTCAGTCACTCTTTGCAACCCCATGGACTGCAGCATGCCAGGCTTCCCTGTCCTTCACCAACTCCCGGAGTTTGCTCAGACTCATGTCCATCGAGTCGGTGATGCCATCCAACCATCTCATCCTCTGTCATCCCCTTCTCTTCCTGCCTTCAATCTTTCCCAGCTTCAGAGTCTTTTCCAGTGAGTCGGCTCTTCACATCAAAGTACTGGAGCTTCAGCTTCAGAGTCCTCACTTTACAGGAATCCTTCCTCTTTAGGGCAAAAACTGTCACCATCTCCACCAGCAACACACTTCTCACCTCTCATCAGCTGATCCTTCTCCCCAGTACACCCCTCCACCCCAGCCTTCTGGCCCTGGGGAACGCCTCCTTAACTGTGAGATCCCATTCAAAATTTCCCTCCTCTGAGAAGCTCCCACCTGCAGGCAGAGGTGATTGCTCCTCCCTGTCCTCCGAGGAGCTTTGTCCCCTCTGCTGGACATTTCTCCCACTCTCAAGGTGACAGTAAGAGAGTGAGCTTGGAGGCAGACCCAGCCTGGCTCCACCTCAACAGCTGTGTGGCGTGGGATATTCATTTCCTCTGCTGTTGTTTAGTCGCTCAGTCATGTCCTATGAGACCCCATGGACTGTAGCTCGCCAGGCTTCTCTGTCCATGGGATTTTGCAGGCAAGAATACTGGAGTAGATAAGCCATTTCCTTCTCCAGGGGATCTTCCCGACCCAGGGATCAAACCCATGTCTCCTGCATTGGCAGGCGAATTCTTTACCACTGAGCCACCAGGGATTTCCCAGGGCTGCTCTAGTAAAGGACCACAAACTGGGTGGCTTAAATTCACAGAAATGTAGGCACTGTCTCACAGTTCTGGAGGCCAGAAGTCTGAAATCAGGGTGTTGTAATGTGGATTCTTTCTGCAGATTCTGGAAAAACCTGTCCATGCCTCTCAACTAGCTTCTGGACACGGCTGGTAACCTTGGCCTTCCTTGACTGGTAGACACACGGCTCCAATCTCTGCCTCCGTCTTCACGTGCCATCTTCTCCCATGTATCTATCTTCACCTGGTCCTCTCCTCTTTGTCTCTCTCCTCATCTTAAAAGTTCACCAACCATGTGGGATCAAGGGACCATCCCATTCCAGTGTGAATTTATTTTAGCTTAATTACATCTGCAACTGCCCTGTTTCCAAAGAAGGCTGCTTTTCAGATACCGGGTGTCAGGACTTCAACATTTTTTTGGTGGGGGGAAACACAATTCAACCCATAACACCTGGGTTAGCTTAAACTGCTTCCTCCTCTCTCAAACACATTTGAAAAGTATCTTCCTTCTAACACAGAGATTAAATGAGCTAATGGGTGGCTAAATTTGCCATGGTGCCTACTAAACCTTCAAAAATGTAGCTGCTGATGTTAATAATAGCTGGTCCGTCCATTATGAGTTCTTCCAGGTGGACATCATACCTTATTCCTTTTTCTTTTTAATCCTCAGTGTCTAGTGCAAAGTTTGTGCTCAGAAATTTTTGGTGTCTGAATGAGCTGCTGCCATTTTAAAGGCAATGTTAAGATCAAAGGAGTGATTTTGAACATCTCTGTCCCCATCAAAGAAAATGTATTGGGAGAATTAGGCAATGGTTCAAACTTTCTTGGATAAGTTTATAATGAGCTCTGGATGCCTAAAAGGTCTCTCAAGATTTATTAAATTATTAAATCAAAAAATGCCTCCAAATTATTATCTCAAAGTAGCTTCAAATTAGTCTCAAAAAGCCTTTTTAAAAAATTCTTTGATGGGCAGGGAGAAATATTGTTAATTAATCTTTTAATTAATACTTATCATAAGCAATATATCAGTCCTAGAGAAAATTTAGGAGGCAGCAATGCCGTCTTTTTTATGTACTGCCTGTACATTTTACGGCTCACTGTGGCCCTCTGTGTTATTAATATGATTGGTATAATTATGTACTTTTGTAAAACGCTTTGGAGCATACTTTTATTATTTTAAGTGATTATAAAGGTTTATGGTTCTTTGCTCTTATGACCTCTCCAGTCATATTCGTATTTTTTGAGCCCAAGTCTTTATTTCAGAATGTAACCTCCGACTGCAGCATTATTTTTATGGAGAAAATGGGACCTGCTTTACAATGACTCATTCAACGGTTAGTTTCCAGGGACAGAGAATAGAGAAAAGTGATAATTCTCTTTTAAAACTTGACTTCACCACCCCACGCCCCCTTACTTTCCTATCCCCCACTCTCGCCCCAGGCTGTCTCTGGGTACAGGCTGAATTAACTGAAACAAGATGCATCTCAACCCCGTCCTAAGTGGTAGCTCTTTTTGAGCAGGATTCAAGGTTTCTGTTATATTCATCTTGAGGTCCAGTTTCTTTCACAGCCTGTGCTCATGTTGGGCTTAGTAAATGTTGGATTTTAATTTATGGGCTGCTATATTATTGAATATCCCAAGTAAAGTCTCAGTGGCTGCTGCTGCTGCTGCTAAGTCACTTCAGTCGTGTCAGACTCTGTGTGACCCCATAGACGGCAGTCCACCAGGCTCCCCTGTCCCTGGGATTCTCCAGGCAAGAACACTGGAGTGGGTTGCCATTTCCTTCTCCAATGCATGAAAGTGAAAAGTGAAAGTGAAAGTGAAGTAGCTCAGTCGTGTCCAACTCTTAGCAACCCCATGGACTGCAGCTTACCAAGCTCCTCTGTCTATGGGATTTTCTAGGCAAGAGTACTGGAGTGGGGTGCCACTGCCTTCTCCAGTCTCAGTGGCGCTAGTGGTAAAGAACCCGTCTGCCAATGAAGGAGACGTAGAGACACAAATTTGATCCTTGGGTCAGGAAGATCCCCCGGAGGAGGAAATGGCAACCACTTCAGTACTCTTGCCTGGAGAACCGCATAGACAGAGGAGCCTGGTGGGCTATAGTCCATAGAGTCACAGAGTCAGACATGACTAAACTGACTTAGCACGGACCCACAGGCAGAGTCAACACATAAAAAAGCATATATAATATATATTTTGTATCTGTTACATATTTTAGTTGTGATATATATGTAGCTGCCATGTTTTTATAGCTAATATATACTTACTGCAT
This sequence comes from Bos mutus, assembly GCF_027580195.1. Lineage (NCBI taxonomy): Eukaryota > Metazoa > Chordata > Mammalia > Artiodactyla > Bovidae > Bos > Bos mutus. The sequence goes on along the minus strand of NC_091620.1, from coordinate 7,685,032 downwards.
ATACACATATATATGTAACATATATTATAGCCCAAACAGATTATTTTTTCTTGCACATGCATAAAATAATCTCTGGAAGAATACAAAAGAAAGGAATAGCATTGGTTGTTCTGTGGGGAGGAGTGTGAGTGGCTGGGGGAGAGGTTGAAGGGAGTAATCACTGTATTCCATTTGGACTTCCTGAATCATGTGGATTGTTACCTATTCCAAAAACTGTTTTAAGTGCATCTATGCCCAGAATCGATAGTTAGATAATCATTTTTGTCCTTGCTGATGTGTCTCTTCCTAAAGCCATAAACTGTGTTTTTCAGGAAGGCACACACAATTTCCATTATAAACTTCTAAAAGTCTAGGATTATCACTTTCACTCATTCTTTATCTTCCAGGATCCCAACTAAGTGTGATGCTCACCCTGGTCCCCAGAATTACTTGAGACAGAAGCTACTATCTTAGTGTTCGTCAATTTTTCAATCAGCAAACATTGGTGGAGGCTCTTCTAGGGCTGGGGCGCCGGCAGTGGGTATAAAGTGACATCCTCCCTTGAAAGCCAGGGCAGAGGTGGCGGAGCTGGTGGGGCCGACTCAGGTGCCACCATTTATCATAGTTTAGCAAAAGCCCAATGTGGACACGAATAAAGCCCCACAGGGGAGAGAAACTCAGAACACAAACTTCAGAAGGAACTAGGAACTGGTGGCTCAGATGGTTAAGAATCTGCCTGCAATGTAGAAGACACAAGTTCAGTTCCTGGGTTGGGAAGATCCCCTGGAGAAGGGAATAGCTACCCATTCCAGTATTCTTGTCTGGCGAATTCCATGGACAGAGGAGCCTAGCAGGCTACAGTCCATAGTGTCACAAAGAGTCAGACATGAGTGAGGGACTTAACACTTAACTGGGTGCAGTCCTCCCTTGGGACAGAGGGACAAACCTCTGTGTTTTGACCCTCACACCCTTTCTACATTTGTCACTATTTCTGGTCTAGGGGGTGGACCCAGGGCTCCACTAAAAACAGCACAGACCGCACATCTATAAACTGTCCCCCAAGGGTTCCAGGGTTTAAACCAATCTTGAGGCACACCATCATACGACAAGGAGTGTTCATTCCAAGATTTCAAATGATTTGCCACATCAACCTGTGCAAAGTCTGAAAGAGATTGATTAAATAAATAAAAATGAGTAATAGCTACAAAAAGTGTTATATTTTTCAAACCTTAACAATTTTTGCCTCCCCAGCTGCTTTGAAACCTCTCTGAAAAAGAGTTAGGGCTGATATAGTCTCCCCATTTTGTAGATAAAGAAACTAACACATTCTGATCAGAGAATTCCCTGATATCATGAGCTGCTGCTGCTGCTAAGTCACTTCAGTCGTGTCCGACTCTGTGTGACCCCATAGACGGCAGCCCACCAGGCTCCCCCGTCCCTGGGATTCTCCAGGCAAGAACACTGGAGTGGGTGATATCATGAGCTAGTTGATGATAAAACAAAGAACAGAAATACAACTTTCTGTTGTATTTTTTTCAAATTATCTCTGGAATTCTATTTGTTTATCCAACCAGTCTTCACTGAGCACCTACCATGGGCAGGCACCATGCTAGGCCCTGGGATGTAAGAGGGGTCATAGAGAGAGAGGGTCATGGCCTTGTGTGTAGTCAGGAAGCCCAAAACTGCACACAGAGAAATAAACAAGAAATGGATGAGCCATCCCTGCTATGAAGGAAGAGATGCTGGGAGAGAACTCCTTAAGCGCCAGGATTCTTTGGACCTGGGATAAAATGTCAGGATTCTTTCCAGTTTGAGCAGAGCTCTGCATTGCCTCCCTGCTGCACAGAGGCAGAGCCTACCACCCCAGCTGTGCACTCTGAGTGTGTAAGTGTTACCAGAATGCCCTGGTGACAGGGGAAAACAATGCTTCAGAGGTTGATGAGGTCATGGGAACCTTCAGAGCTACATCCCAGCCCTGTCCCGTAGCTGTTGTTCATCCAGCCTGTTTATCTTTGTGGGTCTGCAGCTCTGTCCCCATAGTTTCACTCACCTCTGTAGCAAGGAAGAAGGATACCTGGGCGAGATACCTTTCCCCAAGACCTAAGTCCCCCAAATGGAGTGTGTCCCCCAAGAGGAGAAGTAATAATGGGGTTGCATAATCCTAGGTTTTATGAATCAAGGAAGAGTGAATAAAAAACTTTAACAAATACCAACCAGTTAAGGCAGTTTGGAAGATCACTGGGCGTGAGAAAGGGGAACAGTGATACAAACACACTGGGGGTAAAAAGTACATTGGGAGTGCTACAATTCTGACTTTTGCAGATGGAGCAAGAAACCCTGGGATGTGAAGAGTCCAGTGATGAAATGAAAAGTTCTTGCACGTGTTTAACTTAAACACAGACATGGTCTATAGTTCTTGTGTATTGTATCCTGAGGTATCAGTAACAGAAAACTGTCAGGCTAAATATATGCCAATTTTTATTTAAGTTGGGTGGGCTTCTTTGGGGATACGGGGGAGTGTGGGTTTTAACAAGTGTCAGTTCAGTTCAGTTCAGTCGCTCAGTCGTGTCCGACTCTTTGCGACCCCATGAATCGCAGAGCGCCAGGCCTCCCTGTCCATCACCAACTCCCGGGGTTCATTCAGACTCACGTCCATCGGGTCAGTGATGCCATCCAGCCATCTCATCCTCTGTCGTTAACAAGTGTAGGAGGGGTCTTATGGTGAACCAATCATTTCCCGAATTGAGAAAAACACCAGTTGCCTGCTATACCCGCATTATGTTGTAGATTGCTCCTAGGAGCAGATATTTCATCTTCCTCATATTTATGAGACAGGTCAGGCAAGATAATAGTACAATAAATATCACTTTTCATTCATGTATGTTTTCATTCTCTGAATAGTATAATGATTTTAGGAGTCAGGCTGCTGGATGCGAATCCCGAGTCCACTACTCAACACCTGTGTGATCTTAGGTCAGCTACTTCATTTCCATGAACACCTCAGTTTCCTTATCCATCAAATGGGGTACAACACTTGGTCTTAGCCCAAAGGAAGAGAAGCGAGGAGCCTGGTGTGCTGCAGTTCATGGGGTTGCAAAGAGGGGGACACGACTTAGCAACTGAACGACAACAACAAAGCCTGATTTTGCAGCCCGCAGCTTGGCCTACCTAGAGGCAACCACGATGGGAAAACCTGTCGTTCTGGGGCAGGACCCGCTTTTCTGACCCAGCATGAGGGCCTCCGAGAGGGGAAATGTCTGCCAAGGAGCAGCATGAGCTGCTGTTGACCGTTGAGCAATCGCCCTGTTGCCCCTGCTCCTTCCAAGAGAGGTGGGAAGTAGACCAGTTCTTTTGTTGACCCAAGAATATGACCCTCCATTTATTGAGTGTCAACTAGGCATCACATACTCCCTCACATTCTCACGGTGATTCTGCAAGATTCACGCTGCTACTGCTGCTAAGTCACTTCAGTCGTGTCGGACTCTGTGCGACCCCATGGACGGCAGCCCACCAGGCTCCCCCATCCCTGGGATTCTCCAGGCAAGAACACTGGAGTGGGTTGCCATTTCCTTCTCCAATGCATGAAAGTGAAAAGTGAAAGTCAAGTCGCTCAGTCTTATCCGACTCTTAGCGATCCCATGGACTGCAGCCCACCAGGCTCCTCCATCCATGGGATTTTCCAGGCAAGAGTACTGGAGTGGGGTGCCATTGCCTTCTCTGAAGATTCACGCTATTATTTATTTTATAGAAAAAAAGAGGCTCCAACTCAGAGAGGTTAAGTAAAAGCCCAAGGTCACAGAGCTATTAAATCACAGAAGATTCGAACTGCCGCTGACTCACTCCAAGGCCATTTCTCCTCTGCCAATCCCACACCTTCAGCAACGGAGCTTCTTTGCCTGAGATCACTCCTTCCATCTCTGCTTCACCTCTCATTTCCTGGAACTTCTTCCCTTGAACTGGATTCTTCCTCTTTGCTCACAATCATGGGTGCCTCTTCAATTTTAATACATCGAACACACAAATACAACCAAACCTTTCCCTCGACCCCACATTTTCCCTCCTCCCACACTCAATGCCTCTGTTTCCTCATCTCCATACACTCCCCCAAGTTACTGTATGTCGTTCAGATCACTCCAGACGAGATTTCCAGTGACTCTCCCATTGCCAGATCCAATCTGTAAATTTCAGTTTTTACAGCAGGTGACCCTAGACCATCTTATTACTACAATATCCACTTCTCTCTGTTTCCACGGCACCCTTCTCTCTTGGTTACCTCCTAGGCAGCTCCAAATCCCCCATCTCCACTTCCTCAGCCTATTCCATGAGAGCTGAAAGGCTCTGCCTCCAGCTTCTTCTCACAGCAGAGCATCCCAGAGTAATAACCACTGCCATGTCTCCACCCCTGCCTGCACACCGATGGCTCTCCAATCTCTTTCCTGTCCTGACCTCAGTGTCACAGACAGAGCTTCAGTGTCACCGATAGAGCTTCAGTGTCACAGATAAAACTTCTAGACATGGCCCCTGAGTGCCTCAGGGGCCTTCAGAGTCATCACATTCAAAATAGGACTCTTCTTTTTCTACTCCCAAACTTGCTGCTATGTCCTCGACCTCAGTTAGTGACATTAAACCTTGGCACTTGATAATTCACCCAGAAACCCAAGTAAGCCTAGACTCCTTCCATGGCTCCATGCCCTCGACATATCACACATACCATGCCCACATCCAGCAAGTCACCAAGTCCTATCGATTCTGCTCTCCAAATACCTCATGCATCAGGCCCTGTAACTGAACATACGTTTGACTGCTTGCCCTTCAACAGCCAATAAATGGAGGAGCAAGTTTCAAAGAGAAGAAAGATGCTATATTCAGAAAAGCCAGCAATCTGGAGAGAAAGTGGACTTGTATGCAGGGCCTGGCTCCGAAGATTCTGTTCAGCCATGACAATTTTTAAAGGGAAAAAGGGGGAAACAATTTCAATTAATTATTAAGGCAGGAGGTCAGATTCGCCATCATCTTTCCATTGGGTGCAGGCCTGTTGACTTCTTCCCCTCTTCCTTGGGACTCTGTCTTGCTCTGGTGATCTGCCTGCAATTGAATATTCTCTTACCCTCATGGCCCACCTGCAGATTTACTAAGCAGATGCTGGAGGTAGAGAGTCAGTCATTCTTTAACTGTTTAATTCTTCATTCTTATTCCTTCTAATCCAGAAAAGGAATCAACAGTTTAGGTAAGGCGTTGTGGATATTTAGAAAAGCAGAAATCAGGAGCTAAATTAAATATTGCCTAATGAGCTCATCTTTATGATTAAGGTCAAAGGAAAATAGGGATGAACAAACAGCAAAGAGGCCAAGGAGCTGCCTAGAGCCCCTCCTCGTCTTTCCCACCACCACTGTCTGAGCTCAGGCCCTGTAGGAGTAAGTGCCTTAGCCTCCCAAAGCCCTGTGCTCACCTCCAGTCTCGAATCTGCCCCCTGAGCCCCTGCCCACTGCAGCTAGAGTGATCTCCCTCATTGGCAAGTTGGTCCTGTCTCCTCCAGCTTCTGACCCTTCGGGGATTCTCCATTGTCTAAGAATCTCATCCCACCCACCTCTCCAGTCCCATCTTCCATCCCTGCCCACACACCTTGAACTCTACTTAAGACAAAACACCGGCCTACAGGCCCCTCTTCACTTTCACCCATTGCTCCACCTGTCCAAAGTGCTTTGCTTTTCGTTTTCCTCCTGGTGAAGTCCTACACCTTCTTCAAGACCCTGTTCCCTCCTCACAAGCCATTCCTGACCTCCCCAGGTGATGCTGAGTTTGTCCTGCTCTCTGCTTCCCACATGCCTGCTCATGACACTTGTTATAGCCTCTACAACACCTCAGCTATGTCTGTGTATAGGTGTTGCTTCTCCTCCAGGAGGGCCGAGGCTATTCTATCCACATTGTCATTCTTAGCACTGAGCACAGAGCCTGGCATTCTACGCTGTCAGTGTAGATGCTGTTGAATACTAATAGGTAAATGTATGATTTTGGGAAGAGGTGCCCAATTTGAACCTCAGCTGATATTCATGGAATCACAAAACTTAGCAGTCAGAGATAAAGCCCAGCTTCAGAGATGAAATCCAAGGACTTCTCTATCTATTCAGCATTTGGGTATCAAGCACCTACTTGGGGGTGAGGACCACTGAACTGGGCACTGAGATTCCACGCTGAATGAAATTCCAATCTGGGCCCCCAGGGAACTCAGAGCTCAGGGATTAGAAAGCCAAAGTAAGAGCATCCTTGGCACCTTATGAACAGTGATGTGCCCCAGGATGGATGTGTGTGCTTTTATTTTTTATTGGTGGGTGTGATGGCTGGAGGCTTTGTCCTAACCCTAGATGCAGATGTTGTGGTGGGAGATGAAAGTTATTTAGGATAAGGGTCAGGAGAACTTTATCAAACCTGCATTTAAGGATGAGGTCAGCAGCATCGTTAAATTAAATGTGGGGCCAAGTATTATAACAGCGAACTTTGACTGACAGGGACCATGGGAAAAACCATTTTCAACCTGTGCCATAGATGCCTATGTAATACCTACGAGTTGGCATTCATGTTTGCTTTCAGGATCTTTATCTGCGTCTGTATCTATATTTATGATGTGATGTGCTATTCCGGGTGATCTGAGGAAGCAGGCGAATAAGAGATAACCCACATTAAGAAGCTGAAAACATCTGTCAATGTCATAAATAAAAAAGACCGAGGAACTCTCATAAGCTGGAGAAGAAACTGGACAGGAAAACTAGATGAAACGTGGGATCCTGGATAACTTCCTGTGCCAGAGAAAGTACATAAAAAATAAAAGGTCGCAAAATTTGATTGAGGCCTTAATTAGTAAATAGTATTGAACTGATGTTAATTTTCTTTTTTTGGTCATTGTGCCATGTTTTCTTTAGACGCTAATCCTAAAGGAAGCAATGTAAAGGATATTCAGGAACTCTTGCACTTTCCTTGTAACTCTCTTAGTCTAAAATTATTTCAAAACAATATATTAATAAATATAATTGTCTAAAGCAAAAAAGAAAAACAGTTGAAAGTCTCCTAGGGGAGCTAATGCATGCTACATATAACGAAAATGTAATAAATCTCAGAAGGATGATGGACTAGCATCTCAAAGTGCTCTCAGGGCTTTCCTGGTGGCTCAGTGGTAAAGAATCTGCCTGCCAGTGCAAGAGACCCAGGTCTGATCCCTAGTTCAGGAAGATCCCACATGCCGTGGAGCAACGAAGCCCGTGCACCGCAACCATTGAGCCTATGCTCTGGAAGCTGAAACTCCTGAGCCCACCTGCCACGACTACTGAAGCCCGTGTGCCTAGAGCCCATGCTCCGCAACTAGAGAAGCTACCGCAATGAGAAGCCTGCACACACATCCCATTGTATTTATAGGGAACACACTCTTTCCTTCAACAGCTTGAGAGTAGTGCCCCCTGCCCCACTCATCACAACCAGAGAAAAGCCTTCACAGCAACCAAGACCTAGCATGGCCCAAAATATATATATAAATAAATAAAATTATTATTTTTTTAAAAGTCCTTTGAGTTTTGACTTTCAGAGCCAGTGAACTAGTTGGTGGAAGTGCTATGTTAAAGGGGGCCCAGGGCCCAGGCCAGGTGCCTGGAGCAGTTCTGCTCACTGACCACGGCTGATGTTCCTGCCTGGCCAGCCTCAGTCCTGGAAACCCCATCTGCATAATGTGAGGGGAAGACCCGCTGCTGCTGGCTACTGGGGACGGTTCAGGGCGTTTCTGATTTTGCCAAGTCTCTGGCTACAAAGAGCTGTCCTTTTCATATGCCGGAGATGTCTGCTCTCATTTTAATTTTGCATAGTATTAGGACCAATCCCATATCATGTGAATTTGAAGTATACACTCTCCCTTTGTGAGTTAACATGCTCTTTTCTAGATTTTTGGAGCCACCAATTGAGTGCAAAATTACTGTTTAAATCAGAGAGCACACAATACACAAATTTTAAAATCCAAACTTTTTAAGCACACTGCTTGGTTTCAGAAAGAGGAAACAAGCCTTTTGTTGGCACAGATATAAGGGGAACAGTACTAAAAAATATCAAAGATAGTCACAGCTCCCCCCCCCCCACAGTATTTATAGGGAACACACTCTGTCTTTCGCATATGCGGCATGGAAAACGGGGCCAGAATGATCCTGCAGAAACTTCCTGAAGAAAACAGGCAGGTCAGCCATTCCCAAGCCCAGCCTGCTGCCGCAAAAAACCCTAGCCAGAGTGCCCCCGCTTCCTTCTCTGCTTCAAAGATCCCGTGCCTTTAGGGCAGCGTATGCGTGTAGCCCCCTCGAGGGGCTAGAGGAGTCCACTGGGCTGGGTCCTGGCACGGGGCTGGGCTCTGGGGACACCCCTTCTTTCCCACCCCGGACCCATCTGGCAGAAAGACTCCATTTATCAACCCAGAAGTCGCTTGAACCAAATCCTAGCGCACCCCCCCCCCCACCCCCTAGTTAATCATCTTTCCCTTTCTGGGTCTGCTTCCCCTCCCCCCAACCCCAGCCCCGGAGCCACCCCTGAGCATCCTCCGCAGGGGATTCCAGGATCTGCATCATTCAAGCAGCTTTTGTTCTTTCACCGGGTTTACTCGGTTTATGGAATTCAATTCCCACCCCTACCCCAGGTCTGCAAATTTCTCCTTCCAGTACTGGGAGAGGGGCCTCTTCATTCCCGCAGACTGTCTGTGTTCCCGGCCCTGTGCTAAGCATTTTATCTTAGATAAGTTTCATAGCAACCCTCTGGACTAGGTACTGTTATCCCTGTTTTACAGATGGAAAGAGCTGAGGTACACGGAATAACGTGCCCAGGGTTTTCCAGCTAATAGATGGGCATAGCTAGGTTTTGAGGTCAAGTCGGTTTTAAATCGAAGCCCTAAATTTTCATTGTTTTTCTTGATATAGCAAGAGTAAGAACAATAGTAATACTGAGCAATTGCTATATGCCAGGCACTGCGCAAAGTATTTCCTCCAAACTACTTTCAGAAGCAGGTCTGATAGTTACCAGTTCTGTGATCTTCAGATCACTGAAAAAGCCTCTTTTTCAGTCAATTCCATACCTACAAAACGAAGCTAAAAACATCGCTGTTGCGAAGAATAAATGACTTAATATATGCAAAGCCCTTAGAACACCAAGTGGCACATATGATTAATCCTTCAATATTTTCTCTTGTTTTTTGTTTGGTTTTGCATGTCTTTTCCCATCACCTCCATTCACAAGTGAGGTCGGTTTAGAAAAGCTGAACAACTAATTAGTCCAGATTGCTGGGTGCAGACCCTATGGTGCAAACCCTATAGCGCAGACCTGCTCATAAATCGTGCGCGATGCGGGCCCGCCCGCAAGTGAGTTGCACCTGGCAGGTGGGAGACGCGGTCCTCAGGCTTTGCAACAAAACGCGCTGCAGCCGGGAAGCCTGGAGCGCTCCGTGGAGAACACACAGCCTTGGGGGCCTTCTAGCTCTGGATCTGGGCGAATTGGAACTCGGCAGTGTTGAGGAGGAGGGGGGCGGTCCCGCCAGACTCGCCTCAAAAGTATCGCGGGAGACACCTGCGCTCCAGGGCGGGCAGGGGGCGGTCTGGTGCCGGGAATCTTCCCCGCTACCGTGCCTCCCGGCGCTCACGCTCACATCCCCCCATCCCCTCTGCCCCGAGCAGGGGCCGCCCGCCAGGAGCCTGGAGCCGGGAGCCCGGAGCCCGGAGCCGGGAGCCGGGAGCCGGCCGCGCTCCCCCGCCCGCCGCGCGCCAGGGCGGAGTTTCCTCCTCGGCTCATTGTTCTCCGCCCAGCGCCGCCCCGCCCGCGCGCTCCTGGGGAAGGGGAGGGGAGGGGGCGGGGGCCGGCGCGGACGGGACCGGAGTCGCCGCAGCCGCCGGCCGGGCCGCAGCCGCGCAGACACCGCCCGCGACGCAGCCGCCTGCCGCTTCTCTGCCGCCTGGCTCGGCGCCTCGGCCGGCTCTGCCGCAGCGGCCGCGAGGAGGGGCCACCGGAGCGCGACTCGGGACGCTCGGGCCACCGCCTGGCCGTCGCAGCCACCGCCAGGCCTCCCGGAGAGGCGTCCAGACGCTCCCGCCGCCCGGACCCTTGGCCAAGTCCGCAGCCACCTGCTCCGCGCCCGCGCCCAGGACACGATGCGCTCTGCGCTGTTGCTCTCGGCGTTTTTGCTGCCGCTGCCGCTGGTGCTCTCCGTTGATGGTGAGTGATGGTGGCTGGGCTCCGCCGGGACTCCCCTTGTGCCGGTGCGCCCCCGGCCGGGCCCGCTGCTGGGAAACCAGCCCTGCCTCGTGGCGGGACCCGGGAGCAGCCCCTGCGCCCACTACTACCCGGGGCCACACGCGGAGCCCTGACCTTGCACCAGCCAGGCCCCTCCCCACCCCCGGAGAACGCCGCAGGTACTGGGATCCTGCGAGCGTGGGTCGTCCGGATCTCCACGTGGGTGGAGTTGCGATGGGTTCTGTTCGGGCAAACAGGGGCTCTCCGGCGCTGAGTGGGCTCGCTGTCCTAGAGTCGGGACTTGGGGCACCGCGAGCCTCCACGCTTTCACTGGACCCCCAGCGTCTGATCACTTTTTTCTCTCCGCGTTGGAGCGGTAAGGGACGGTATTGTGTCGTCGTTAATTCCAGGCAGAGCGGCAGGCTGGGAGCTTATGAGGAAGTCCCCGAAGCAGGTGACAAACCTCCAGTAACGGCCCTCGAGGCCATGTGTTTCGCGTTCTGCTGAGTGAATGTGGTCACTCAGCTCACTTGAACCTGTGCTGAGGCAGGTGGAAAGGGGGAGGGAATAAGTGGATTCTCCACAATCCCAGACTCACCTGAGTGCGGCCCCTGCCTCCAGGGCACCGAGGGAACAACTCCCTTCTCTGTGCACGGCCAGGAAGGTAAGAGTTCCTCCCAGCCCTTTGTAGAGAAAAGAATTTCTCTCTCATGAAACCAGCCTGGACTGTGCCATAGACACATCTCCCATATTTCTTCTAAAGGTGAAAATCTGGTGGGACAGGTACTGTCCCAGAGTCCCTAGGAACAGCTAGGAGTCTCAGCCCCAGGAGAGAGAAGCATTTCTTTCTTGCCCACCCGAGCAGGTGTCTGCAGGGAGAAAGAGCCCTGTTTCCATTCTAGAGTCAGGAGGGCTGTGGTGACAGTTGAGACAGAGAGGGGACCTTGCTCTTCTTGGTAGGTGCTGCCTTCGGGACTAAAGTCTTAGGGGAAGGGTGGGGTGGCATGGAAGTGCAGTCTGTTTTCTTCGTCAGAGGGAACTTTGCTCATGGCAAGGGGCAGGCTCTCAAGGAGCAAGTAGGTTTGGGCATCCTCCAGGGAGCGGCCCTGAGACTCCACAGCCTGGCCTGAAAGGGGTGAGTGGGTGAAGAGGTGACGCCTGCAGGAGGGATTCCAGTGTGAGGAGCACTGCAGATTTGCACAACCTGCAGGGCTGAGCAGATGCAGGAGTGGGGCGTCTCTTCTCAGTCCTGCTCTCAGGCAAATGGACCTCAGTGTGGACCCGTTCTGCCAGGAGCCTCTTAGCACCATCCAGAAGGGAGATGGGCTGTGTTAGGAAGGCTGGGGTAGTTCCCAGTGCCTCTGAGCTTCAGGAGCTGAGCTTGAAGGAGAAGGTGGAGGCTGTGGGATGAGACCCCTGCTCCTCTGTCCTCAGAGGTCACTCTGTCTGGAGCCACCCATAAAATGCAAAGAGCTCCAAGCCCCACTCCTTGTTGGCTTCGAGGCTGGGACTCTTTTCCTTGGCACCTGTGCACTGCCCAGAAACCCTGTCTCTTCCAAGAAGCCCTCTTCAAGCCTAGCATGGGGCATGGAGTATGGTAGGAGCTCCATCTGTGGTAAAGAAAAGAGGAACCATAACCCTGCTTCCTCTGCCACCAGCAAATCACTTGGACTTTCTGAGCCCAGGTGTCCGGTTCCTAAAATGCTACTATTGTATGTAGTGATAACGGGAAGTGTGTTGAAGAGTGTTAGCTGGCAAGGGAATATCACTATTAACATTATTATTTGCTATTTTGAGACCAGAGAAGGCTGAAGGGTGCAGGCTGTGGCAGAGTTGGGAAGATCCCCTGGAGAAGGGAATGGCAACCCACTCCAGTATTCTTGCCTGGAGAGTCCCATGGACAGAGAGAGTAGCCTGGCGGGCTATAGTCCATGGGGTCGCAAAGCGTTGGACGTGACTGAGCATACCATAGGGACCCAGTAAGGACGGCTTCATCTCTGCTCTTCTGAAGGTATGGCTGGCTGAGTTGCAGTCATCTGGGAGGGTGAACCCCCAAACTGCTGGAATCCTGTGATTTAGTTCTAAGCAAGGTTTCAAGTAGAACAAACGAATTATATCCGACAGGGCCCTGGGATCTTACCTTCTATTGTAGCTGGGTCACACAGCGTCAGCAGCATCCAGCCCGGTGCCGACAACCCATTTAGACCCCTTTCTGGTTTGATATCCACTTGGTTGAACCATATGGCAAATTGTACCTCTAAACCTGTTTCCATATCTGTAAGACAGAATGAAAGAGCAGGGGAACATCTAGTGTCACTGTGACATTTCTGGGCTTTTGCCTAAAGGACAGGTTGACTGAGCACTGTCTTAAGGGTCTGATTGTGTCATTCGATGGATGAATCTTAGGCAAGGGAAAGGCAGCTAGAGGTGGTTGAAAACACTCGAACTTTGGATCAGACAGACTTACATGACTGAAGACCAGATAGTGAACCTCTTTGAGTCTGTAAAAAATGACAACAAATCTCCATCTTGCAGGTTGTTCTGAAAATGAGAGATAACATATTAATGAGTTTGCCGTTGTGCCCAACTCACCATCAGAACTCAAAAAATCCTGGCTTTTATGGTTAATAAGCCATACGCGCTCTTCCCCCAGCATCAAGATTCTGCTAATGTCTGTGTCAATTGCTAAGCAGTAACAAAAAACTGAAGCTTAAAGTGCCACATGTTGGTGGAAAGGGTGGCATATGTGGAGAAGTGGCAGGATTTGGGAAGGGGTGATTTGGGCAAAGTGAGGCAGGGGTTATGCAGGGATTTTATTTTATTTTTTAATTAATTTTTTGGCCACCCCATGCAACATGCGGGACTTTAGTTCCCTGACCTGGGATTAAACCAGTGCTCCCTGCATTGGGAGCACAGAGTCTTAACCACTGGACCACCAGGGAAGTCCTAGACAGGGATTTTAAAATAAAAGGATCAGCAGGGGGTGAGAGATCCTTCCTAGGGTGGCCTGAGGCAGAATGAATTGCAGGGTGTAGCGAAGACGTGGATCAGAAGCTGGGGATATGATGGGGGCTTCTTGAGCTGAGGGAGTCAATGAGCTGCAGGGAGGCTTTGGGGAGGAGGTGAACTTTCAGAGCCCAGAAAGAACATTCCATGGGGTGGGGCTGGGGACAGCGGGTGTTCCAGTGAGGTGCTGTTTGGGCTTTGAGGCAGGAGTGAGCTAGACAAAGAGGGGGCGGTACTGGGAGGAGACTGGTTCCAGCAGGCTGAGAGGGAGGTGCGGATGGGCTGGGGAGGTTGAGGAAAGACTCCCGGAGACACCAGGTGGCTGCTTGGCCAGAGCTGCAGGGTGTGGCCATCAGGGAGGGAGGGCCCTCTGGGGGTCGCCCAGGACCTAGAGAAGCCAGGGCACAGAGGTGGGGGGAGAGGCAGCTCCCTGCCTTTGCTTTTTTTCTCAAAATTTGGAGGGAGAGGAAGGGGTCCTGCTGAGTAGGGTTTTGATATCTCTGCCCCCGCTTTGGAAGCCCAGAAAGGATGGGAATTCCACCTGGGGTGAATCCCCCTGGGTGGGGAGGGTTGGAGCATTAACCCCGTCCATCCTTCTGGTATCACCTCTGCCGAGCTTTCCTAGAGGGAACCCAGTCCTGTTCCAGGGTCTGTGAGGGCGTCTCCTCCACCACTCAGGGAGCCCCTCAGGGCAGAGCCGGTAGCACATTCATCTGTCCTCCAGGGCCCAGCGCAGCACCGGGCACTAAGCTCAGGAAATGTTATCTGGACTGGGAAACTTGAGGGGAACTGGCCCCAGCCCCTGGCTTTTCAGGCACTCTGGAAGTGGGAGGCATGAGGCCAGCTCGAACCCCTGTGGTGATGCTGGCCACCAGGCTCTTTCTGCAGCAGCCAGAGCCACTGGAAGCAACCACGGAGGTTCAGGACTTCAGGGCGTGGGAATACAGACCAGCCAGGCGGCCGCTGTGAGGACCACTCAGCTCCTAAGGGAAGTGAAAGGAACCCTCCGGACAGCACTTGGCACTTCTTGGGAGGGGCATTGGAATGTAGACGATCCTTACCCCAGGAAGGGCCGGCTTCTTCACACCCCCTGGGATCCTGTGCAGGGCTGCCAAGTACAAGCTCGAGCCAGAGTGGATATCCTCCCACGTTCCTGGAGAAGGGGAGTGACCACCCTCTGCCCACTCCCTGCCCAGCCGTCCGAACCCAAGCCTGCCTATAGACTTCATCAGACTGAGAGGAGGCTGGAGCTCTGTCCTCAGCTCAAGGCTTACTTCCTAGTCATGCCCACCATGTAGGATGCAGGGCAGGGGGCTCAGCAGGGGGTGTCCGTGTCTCGTTTCATCCCCAGCCAACCCCACGTAGTGGTGTGCTTCTCTCCTTGTCCTGTGTCCTGTCCACTTTGTGGGGCTGTTAGAACATCAGGTGGCAGATCTGGGATCACCACTCTTCAGGCCACACTGGTAGGTATTCACAGCTCTAGGTATTCTCTGTAGGGAAAGCCTTCAAGAAAATCTACACAAAAGATACACGGTAAGGAGCCTTCTTGTATTTGCAACAGTGTAGTCCATAAGATTGGAGAAGGAAATGGCAACCCACTCCAGTGTTCTTGCCTGGAGAATCCCAGGGACTGGGGAGCCTGGTGGGCTGCCGTCTATGGGGTTGCACAGAGTCAGACACGACTGAAGTGACTTAGCAGCAGCAGTCCATAAGATACTTTCAAGTAGGCAGCCTGCTGGCTGTTCAAAATAGAATTCAGTCAACAAAGGGTGGTTTCCACAGTACTTCTGAATAACCCAGAAAGTCAGAGAACACAGAATTCTAGAGCAGGGAGCCTTTTGGAAGTCATCTTCTACGCCCCCTCGTTTTTTCAGATGAGGGGATGAACTTGCTGAAGTTCTCTGGGCCTCTTGGGGACGTGTGTGCATGTGCGTGTCTGCAGCCGCAGCCACTAGTAAATGTACTCAACCTCAGGGCTCATTCTTCCCTGGGCATTGGAGAAATTCCCTCCGACCCTGTGAAGACAGGGCTGCATGGTTGGTGGTGACATCTCTGCTGGGTGCCCAGACTCTCTCCCCACCCCTCCACTGGCCAGGTACACTGAGGCTTGGAGCCACTTTGTCACTGAAGATTTAGGCTCCCCTGTCAGAGTGCTGGCCCCACGCGTCGTGATTGCCTGTCTTGTCTCCCATTGCCTGGGCGCCTCTGGTATCCGCAGCATGGAGTCAGAATCCAGAACAAAGAGCAGGTGAGAAGTCATTGTTCCAGGACTAGTGCACAAATGCAGCATCATTTGCAGATTCAGGAGCAGCCCCTCCCCACCTGCCCCCTCCCCACAAGCCCCCTCCCCATGAGCCCCCACCCCACGAGCCCCCTCCCCACGTGGTCCCACCCCACGAGCCCCCTCCCCATGAGCCCCCACCCCACGAGCCCCCACCCCATGAGCCCCCACCCCACGAGCCCCCTCCCCACGTGGCCCCTCCTCATGTGTCCCCACCCTGTGCTCTCATACAGGCACTGCTGTGGACCACTCCCACAACCAGCACAGATCTCCAGCCTCTTGGCCTCCCAACCACCCATCCTCCCACTGTCCCCACCCCTTGCCCTGGCACGCACCACCACCACCCTCTCTTCCTTTGTAGCCTTACACCCCTCGGGTCAGCCACCTCCAACTTCCCTAGGGCCAGGGTGCAGGGTGGCACCCTGTCCGCCAATTGTCATGGCCAGAAGGCGGTGGGCCTCAGCCCAGTGGGAAGAGAGTGTGGAGGAATGTCCATGTGTGGCTGGCCGTGCAGCTCCAGCTTGGGGTGCAGAGGACCCTCCCAGAGCTGGACCCCTGGAGATGCATGGACTGACCTGGGAGCCCACAGTTGTCTGACCCCTAACCTTCCAGTTCAGGTCAGCATGGAAGGGACAGTGGGAAGGCCAGGACACTTTGTAATTCTTCAACTGAACGTAGGCAAGGTGGGGTTGAACCCATGCCCCCTTTGCAGCAGAAATTCATAGAGCTCTGTCCGAGGGATCCCTCCATCTCCATCTGGTCTGATTCCTCTGCTAATCTGCTCAGATCCTGCTGACTGGAGTGAGACTTTCCAGCCAGGGCCACAGAGGTTGCCTATGGACAGCCTCTATCTCACAGATTATTCCAGAGAGGGCAAATGGAGGCCCCAGGCACCAAGGGCCATGGTAGATCACATAAGCAGCTCTTATTCCCAATGTCTGCCTGCCACATCTGACATTTCCTTCAGCTCTCTGCTGCAGTGCCACCTTCTCAGAGAAGCTTTCGGGCCTCCACACCCCCAACCCTTCTCCCCTGAGACTTTTCTCCATCTCTCCTGATGGGCATTCATTTCTTTGTCTTTTCCCTGAGTTCCACAAGGGCAGGGACTTCTGTTGGTCAGTGCTGTAGCCATAGCATCCACAAGAGTACCCAGCACATAGTAGGTATTCGATAAATATTTGCTGAGTGAGTGAGCAAGAGGCAGAGCGAGCTGTATTAGAACCTGAAATCTTGTCTGCCAGTTCGGGCTTTCCAACTATGAGGCTCCTGACCTGACTCCAGCAGAGAAGCAGGTGGTAGGGAGGCTGGCCTCATCCATGGCGGAGTGGACACAGAGGCAGGAGGGTGAGCTGCCTTGTGGTCCAAGGTGGCTACTCAGGCTCCAGTTGTCAGGAGAAAAGAACAAGAAGGCTGCAGCTCTTCTGCTAGAAACCACACACACCCCATCCAGTTACAGTTTGTTGAATGAAACTTGGTTCTATGGTCACATGTAGCTGCAAGGGAAGCAGGAAGAGTGAGCTTTATTTCAGGCAGACATGTGCCTAACCAACAATCAGTGCTTCTGTTGTGAAGAAGTGAAGGATGATGGATATTGGAATAGGTCCCTGGCACATGCTATCATGGTCCTGCTCACTGGTTTTCTCTTCCCTCAGTCCTCCTACCTTGTAGTAAGATCCACTTTGCATCTGTCTACACGAGTGAAACAAGCAGTTGGCCCCTGTGACCTTAGGCTTTGCCACCTTCTGGCTCAGCCACGTCCAGCTTGGTCCTTGCTTTTTGCAGCTCCAGCCTTTTCGTATTGGTGGAGCAGCTCCTTGTGATGCTCAGGGAAACCCAGCTCCCTCCCTCTCCAGTCCCTCAGCCACGAGCTGCACCAGTGAGCCAGGTGCCCTGGGGCCATCCCATGAGCAGGGCCTCAGCCAGGGCAAGCATGGGGGACTCCTGTCCC
This sequence comes from Bos mutus, assembly GCF_027580195.1. NCBI lineage: Eukaryota > Metazoa > Chordata > Mammalia > Artiodactyla > Bovidae > Bos > Bos mutus. The sequence goes on along the minus strand of NC_091620.1, from coordinate 7,667,579 downwards.
CCACATTTCTCTGGATGGGAAAGAAGAGTTTCTGTGTCCCATGCTCCTCTTCCCGCCTCAGCAGGGCAAGTGCAGGGCAGCGGGAGGTACTGTTCTTAGGAGTTTGGTCCATGGACTCTTGCGAGAGCAGCAGCTGGAGGCCAGTGACCCTTAAACCTGGAGAGGTTCTGTGAACTGTTTTAGGAGCCTCCAAGAGCTTGGCGTACACTCCTGGAGGGGAAAACGAAGAGTAGGTCAGTTGGGAGGGATCCAATTCACATCCCATTCACTTGGTGAGGCTCTGCAATTATCTGTTCTATAGAGTTGGTCTCCACAAAAGAAGTCCTTTGAGAGTTCTGTCTGTAGTCAAAGAGAAGAAAAATAGAAATCTCCTGGCATAGTGCCCCAGGCTTCAAAGTCAGAAGCTTGAATCCCAAGTGGCTCAGTAGTAAAGAAACCACCTGTCAATGCAGGGGTTCTCTGGGTCAGGAAGATTCCCTGGAAGAGAAAATAGGAACCCACTCCAGTATTCTTGTCTGGAGGATTCCGTGGACAGAGGAGCCTGGCAGGCTGCAGTTCATGGGGTCACAGAGTTGGACATGACTGAGCAACTGAGCACATTGTCGCTTACTAGCCTTGTGATTTCAGACTTGTTTCCTGGCTTGTTTCCTCCTGCCTTCCTCGGTGAGGGTTGAATATTTCATATGTCATGTCAGTGATGGGCCTGACAATACTTTAGTTTTATTTCTTTAGTTGACTTCAGCTCTAACCCAAGGTGAGGTGTGATGAAACAGATCCTGCCACTGCCCCCTCCCAAACTGGCGCATCTGCCGTGGCCTCGCTGGGCTGAGCTTTCTCCTCCGTGACCTTTTCCCATTGAGTCACTGCAGCCGGGCCACTCAGGACGAGGGCCCTGGTTCTGGGGGATTAGTTGTACGCTGTAGTCCTGGATGAGGGTGTGCTTAGCTAAGAAGGGGCTCCGATGGTCAGGTCCCTTCCTTCCTAGTTCCCACCCAGGTGCTTCTCACTTCACCCTTACGGGGCACTGCCCTTCACTTTTGGGCTTCAAGTCAATACAGGCTTTCCTGAAGCCCCTCAGATCCTGACCCTGGCAGCCTCTGAGGTTCTTCTGCCCATCACCCTGTGAAATGGAGTCTCCCATCACATGGCTCTTTTTCCTTTTTTTCTTCAAATTTTATTTAGCTATAGTTGATTTACGATACTGTGTTATTTTCAAGTGGACGCTTCAGATTCTTTCCATTATAGGTTATCAATTAAACGTACTTCCCTGTGTTTCTTCAGGAGGTCCTTGTTCTTTATTTTTCAATATAGTGGTACTTATGCTCAGTCGCTCCAGTCGTGTCCGACTCTTTGTGTCCCCTCCGACTCTTTGTGTCCCTGTGGACTGCAGCCCTCCAGGCTTCTCTGTGCATGGGATTCTCCAGGCAAGAATCCTGGAGTGGGTTGCCATGCCTTCCTCCAGGGGATCTTCCTGACCCAGGGATTGAATCCACATCTCCTGCATTGCAGACAGAGTCTTTGTCCACTCAGCCACCCAGGAAGCCCCTAGTCATTCAGTGGTGTCCAACTCTTTGCAACCCTATAAACTGTAGCCCACCAGGCTCCTCTGTCCCTGAAATTCTCCAGGCTAGAATACTGCAGTGGATAGCCATTCCCTTCTCCAGGGGATCTATAGTGATGCATATCTATTAAGCCCGTACTCCTGATTTATGCCTCCCTCCCCCTCTTCCCCTTGGTAACTGTAAATTTGTTTTCTGTGTCTGTGAGTCTGTTTCTGCTTTGTAAATAAGTTGATTTGTACTATTTTCTAGATTACACATAGAAATGATAAATAATAGTTGTTTTTTTTTGTCAGACTTAGTATGAGAATCTCTTAAGTCCATCCATGTTGGTGCAAATGGCATATTTCACTCTTTTATGGTTGAGTAGTTATTCACTGCATGTGTATAAATTATACACACACACACACACACTCTACATCTTCTTTATGCACTTAACTGTCAGTGGACATTTAGGTTGCTTCCTGTCTTGGCTATTGTGAATAGTCCGTTTCTCTTTTTTCACCCTGGATAAGTGCTCCTCCCGCCACCCGTGCTCCACTGCCCTGTCCAGCACGTGGGTCTGAGTCTCTCCTTCTCTGTAGCTTCCTTTCTCCATCCTTCCTCACCATGACTCTGCGCCAAACTCCCAGTGAGTGCAGCCAAGCCAACCAGTGAAGCATGCCATTGGTCTTTGCACAGCCACCTCTATATTTTCTTTCTCCGGGGAGGGAAGGAGGGGAGGCCCTGGAGTTTACAATCCAGCCTCTGATGAAAACCAGGCAAACAAGTAGCTCCTCACAAAGCAAGAGGTAGGAGGAAGATAGGAACTCCTCTCGGAGCTGCCTTTGGTTTTCTCCACAATAAACGCCAGTGGGGTGTGTCCTGTGCCTCTGTTTACTGAGATGGTAAATCTGGGCTAGCACCATATGGGTTTTTTTTCCCTTTCACAATTCAGGGAGATGAGCTGTGTCCCAAACTGTCCAAAAAGAACACTTAGTTCAGTTCAGTTCAGTCGCTCAGTTGTGTCCGATTCTTTGAGACCCCATGAATCGCAGCACGCCAGGCCTCCCTGTCCATCACCAACTCCCGGAGTTCACTCAGACTCATGTCCATTGAGTCGGTGATGCCATCCAGCCATCTCATCCTCTGTCGTCCCCTTCTCCTCCAGCCCCTAATCCCTCCCAGCATCAGAGTCTTTTCCGATGAGTCACGTCTTCATATGAGGTGGCCAAAGTACTGGAGTTTCAGCTTTAGCATCATTCCTTCCAAAGAACACCCAGTACTACTCAAAATTTTAATAATTACGCTCTCAGTAAATGTTTGATAAATGAATAAAATATTGTTTTATGAATAAAAGGGAACCATGATCCAAAACGTTTGGGAAATGCTGCCTACTGTGCTCCCCTCGGTGGACAGTCAACACATTCTAGGATCTGAAGTGGTCTGAGGGGTCCTTATTACTTTTGTTTAACCCCAAGTTCCTCAGGCACACCTTAACCATGGAACCTTTTCCTCTTTTCCTTCCTCTTTTTAATAGAACATCTACTGGGGGGATGCCAGCGTGAAGTTAGTGACCAACAGTCCCAGTTTACCCAGGATTGAGAGGGTGACTTTCAGAGCCCAAACCCAGACAATCCTATGTAAAGATCTCTGTGTGTGTGCTCAGTCATGTCCAGCTGACTCTTTGTGACCCCCATGGACTGTAGCCCCCCAGACTCCTCTGTCCATGGGATTCTCCAGGCAAGAATACTGGAGTGGGTTGCCATTCCCTTCTCTGGGAGATCTTCCTGACCCAGGGATCGAAGCTCTGTCTCTTGAGTCTCCTGCATGGCGGGTGGATTCTCGTGCCACCTGAGAAGCCCATGTAAAGACCTGGACCAGGTCAAATGTAAAAACACAACTGGCTGTGTCTGGGGTGTTGCAAAGCCAGATCTTCTATTTATTCATTACTTGTTATTTGTTTGGCTGCCCCGAGTCTTAGTTGCAACACACATTATCTTCATTGCAGCACTTGGCTTCCAGAGCACAAGGGCTCAGTAGTCGCCCCATGGAATATGGGATCTTAATTCCCCAGCCGGGCATCAAACCTTCATCCCTTGCACTGGAGGGCAGATTCTTAACCAGTGGGCCCCCAGGGAAGTCCCCTAAGCAAGATCTTCTTGACGTGGTGATGGAGCAGGAGCAGGCCCTCCTTCCTTAGGGGCTTCATAGGAAACTTCTGGAAGGCTGTGGCCACTAGGAAAGCTGCTTGTACCTGAGTCTGGGCAGGATGAGTGGCATTCAAGGCTAGTGGCCTCTCCTGGGTGCTTAAAGGTCAAAGCGTTTCTCACATGGAAGTTGGAGGCATCATGAAGACTGGTTGTGCGTCTTCTGATGGTTGACCTTTTCGCTCCAATGGGAGCAAACGCAGTTTGCCAGTTACTTCCAGCTTCCTTCCTGTTGTGCCTCTGCCCTGCTCTTTTGAGCCCCTGATCGTGACATCTCCGTTTCCAGTTCGATCTGACTCTGTCTTCCTGTCTCAAGCCTTGGAGAAGGGGGCTTCCAGAGCCAGCACCCTAAAATGGCTCACCAGAGGCAGTGATGCTGGAACTTTCCACTCAGTGCTAAGACCTCATCCACCCTCAATCTGTCATTTTCCTGGGATTCAGGGAACCAAATGGCTGAAAAGAGTTTGTTTTTGTCTGCTGAGTCACCAGCTTGCCTGTGCTTCCCAAGCTGCCACTGGCAGGTGAGGCCCCTACCTTCTCCCAGGCAGGTTCATGAGCTGGGAGCCCCTTGCTCAGGCAGGCTTAGTCGTGCACCCCAGCTTTAGGGGGCACTGCTGAGTAGCATGGGCTGGGTCCCTGCCTTCCCACTGTGCTGTGCTGTCAGCCTACTCCCCAATGCACCCCTTTACCAGAAGACCCTTAGAGCATCATGCAAGATTGCTTACCACCCCCCACCCACCTCGAGTTATCCCGGTGTCAACTTCTCTGCAGATACAGTGGGTCAGGGCACTAGAGAGCTTATGCTATGGACAGCTAGCTTTTTGAGAGTCAGGCCCTACCGGGAGCGTAGGGCATATGCCCCCAGGATAGACAGCCACCTGGGAATTGGACCACAGAGTTCTGGTTACCAAAGGAGGCGTGACCTGTTGCCCAGGATGCTGACTATCTGTTTGCCCATCTTTCCCTTGATGGAGAGGGAATCCATGATTTCTAGGGTCCCTCTGGTTCTGATGGCTTCCTGGGTAGTTCAGCTGGTAAAGAATCTGCCTGCAATGCAGGAGACCCCTGTTCGATCCCTGGGTGGGGAAGTTCGCTTGGAGAAGGGATAGGCTACCCACTCTAGTATTCTTGAGCTTCCCTGGTAGCTCAGACGGTTAAGAATCTGCCTGCAATGTGGTAGACCTGAGTTTGATCCCTGGGTTGAGAAGATCCCCTGAAGAAGGGAAAGGCTACCCACTTCAGAATTCCATGGACTGTATAGTCCATGTGGTTGCAAAGAGTCGAATGCTACTGAGTGACTTTCACTTTCACTTTCTGGTTCTGACGGTATGACCCAGGGATACGGAGGAAAGCGATGTCTGCACGGCTTCTAGAGCAGAGGACATACCCAGAGTAGTCACAGAGGACCGTATACTGAGCCACATCCGGCCCTGTCTGCTCTGTAACTCTGCCTCTCTCTGGCCCCTGCTTCCCTAGCCTGAGGGGTGGGCATCAGCTACTCCTCTGGCTGCATCTTTAGTCATGATGCTACCACTCTAAAAGCAAAGACCAGTCTATAAAGGACCAGCCTCCCTGAAATCCTCTGGCCCTGGATGTGCCACCTCCAGAGCACTGCACCCACTTTTCAGATGGGAAATTTGAGGCAGGAGGATCATGGTTGTTTACCAGAGTCAGTCTTCCACTTGAGCACTTCTGTCTTAGTGCTTGAGATGTAGGGATACCAGAGACACTTGGCCCAGACATCCAGGCTTCTGCACCCACTCGGAGGGTGGTGAGATGCAGTGAAGAGAGTGGGGAACAGTAGGGTCAGGAGCCTGTGAGGCCGAGAACAAGAGGTGGTGCCTCCCGTTCTCCACCTAGGAGAAGGAGCCCTGGGTCTGACTTCAGAATCACCCTTGTGTGACCCAAGCAACCCTGAACCCTGTCCTGACCTTTGGAACCTTGGAATGAAACATTTCATTTTGCTCCTAGTTTCTTCTGAAAAGAACAACTGTGAAATCACTGCATGGGGTGTGGGTGTTCACACCTGCTGTTCTGGTGACGTGGAGCCTCCTCGGCTACTTTTCAGTTCAGTTCAGTTCGATCGCTCAGTCATGTCTGACTTCTTGTGACCCCATGGACTGGAGCACGACAGGCCTCCAGTCTGTGCACATCACCAACTCCCAGAGCTTGCCCAAACTCATGTCCATCAAACTGGTGATGCCATCCAACCATCTCATCCTCTGTTGTACCCTTCTCCTCCTGTCTTCAGTCCTTCCCAAAATCAGGGTCTTTTCCAATGATCAGCTTTTTGCATCAGGTGGCCAAACTATTGGAATTTCAGCTTCAGCATCAATCCTTCCAATGAATATGCAGGACTAATTTCCTTTAAGATTCACTGGTTTGATCTTGCAGTCCAAGGGACTCTCAGGGATCTTCTCCAACACCACAGTCCAAAAGCATCAATTTTTCAGCATTCAACTTTCTTTATAGTCCAACTCTCACATCCATACATGATGGGAAAAACCATAGCTTTGACCAGACAAGCCTTTATTGGTCGTCTCTGCTTTTTATTATGCTGTCTAGGTTGGTCATAGCTTTTCTTCCAAAGAGCAAGTGTCTTTTAATTTCATGGCTGCAGTCCCATCTGCAGTGATTTTGGAGCCCAAGAAAATAAAGTCTGTCACTGTTTCCATTGTTTTTCCCTCTATTTGCCATGAAGTGATGGGACTGGATGCCACGATCTTCATTTTTTGAATGTTGAGTGTTAAGCCAGCTTTTTCACTGTCCTCTTTCACTTTCCTCAAGAGGCTCTTTAGTTTTTCTTTGCTTTCTGCCATAAGGGTGGTGTCATCTGCTTATCTGAGATTATTGATATTTCTCCCAGCAGTCTTGATTCCAGCTTGTGCTTCATCCAGCCCGGCATTTCGCATGATGTACTCTGCATATAAGTTAAATAAGCAGGGTGACAGTATACAGCCTTGACGTACTCCTTTCCCAGTTTGGAACCAGTTCGTTGTTCCATGTCTGGTTCTAACTGTTGCTTCTTGACCTGAATACAGATTTCTCAGGAGGCAGGTCAGGTGGTCTGGTGTTCCCATCTCTTTCAGAATTTTCCACAGTTTGTTGTGATCCACACAGTCAAAGGCTTTGGCGTAGTCAATAAAGCAGGTGTTTTTCTGGAATGCTCTTGCTTTTTCAATGATCCAACGAATATTGGCAATTTGATCTCTGGTTCCTCTGCCTTTTCTAAATTCTCTTGAACATCTAGAAGTTCTCGGTTCATGTACTGCTGAAGCCTGGCTTGGAGAATTTTGAGCATTACTTTGCTAGCATGTGAGATGAGTGCAATTGTGTGGTAGTTTGAACATTCTTTGGCATTGCCTTTCTCTGGGATTGGAGTAAAAACTGACCTTTTCCAGTCCTGTGGCCACTGCTGAGTTTTCTAACTTTGCTGGCATATTGAGTGCAGCACTTTCACAGCATCATCTTTTAGGATTTGATATAGCTCAACTGGAATTGACCCCTTGACTACTACTTTTTGGAGGTGACTTTTCAGTCATTTGGATACCTAGCTGTGGCCGGGCCTGATCCTGGGATTCCTGATTCACTTCCTAGGCGGGGTGAATAGGAAACTGAGCTTCCTTGACTGGGCTCTAAGGCCCAAACATGAGGACAACTTGGCTTTGTTTAAAAGGAACATGGCTTTTAACTTTTCCTGCAGGCCTTGGTGGGGGACAGGGGGCGGGGCTTGCCCTCAATTGTTCGGCCATATTCATTCGGGAGGATTGTTTGTTCTTTTAAGCAGAACCCGATCAGACCCCCACTCCCCACTAGCCAGTCCTCCAACACCAAAGAAACCCAGGTTTCCTGCTCTGCAAGAGGAGGGGTAGTCTGCCTTCCCCCTGCTTCTCTGGGCCAAGTGCAGAGCAGAGTCATGGGTGATGGGGTTGGGGCTTTATTTAACCCACTTTGTAGAGTTGAGTGGGGTTTCAAGCTGGGAGCACACTGACCTCAGCTCCTACCCACCCCCTGTCTTCCAAAGCGCTGCACATTCAGTGTGGGCACTGCGTCCCAACGTGGATTTTCCTGCAGCAAGAAAGATGCAGGTGTTATTCCTAGAAGGGGAGGCTTCTCTCCAGGACAGGAAAAAAAAAAAAGTTTGGACATTTGGAAAGCTGAGCCCGCGGCCTTCACCTTCAGCTTCCAGCAGGTGGAAACCTGTCGTTCCCTGGGAAAATCGCAGGCTGCCTTTCACAGAGCTTGCTCCCTTGGCTCCCAGCGGCCACCGGCCGTCAGTGCGGGACTTCCCTCTGGCTCTTGGTCTTTGTTTTGTTTTTGGGCCGGGAGTGTCGACTGGTCCCTGGCGGAGGTTTCCAGGGGCAGCTGAGAAACCCGTACACATCTGGCGATTTTCACAGCTTCGGGAGGGGGGGAAGGTGGCTGTGGGAACGACAACGTGCTCCCGCGGAAAAATATTTACCAGGGTTGTTTTTGAACTGGCTGCTAAGGAAGGAGTAGAATGCCAAATGTGCTCCTGCGTTGGCTGCATCCCAGGACCTGCGTCCTGCGAGAAGCAGGTGCAGTGCGGGGTTTGGGGGGGGCAAGGGCAAGGAGAATGTGGGCCTGCAGGGGGATGGGGGAGAGCCACCTCCACGGACAGAACCCCTCCCCCAGCTAAAGTCCTGCTCCCCAGGCTGTGCCTGTATCTCCCCAGCCCAGGGCTCCATTACAAGGAGCATCATGAGGGCACCTTCCCCACACTGGATCAGGGAGACCCAGATGGGACCCTGCTCAGTCTGGCGGCTCAGTGTCTGGTCAGGAAGACAGGCGCAGCAGTGCTGCTTATAAGCTTCAGAGGAATGAGGATACACTGTTTCTGATAGTGGTTGGTAGGAAACTGCATGGTGAGAAGAGAGAGGAAACATACCTGCCTGTGCCCGTGGCCTCAGGTGGCAGAGGTGCAGCAGGGTGTGAAGCCCCACCCCCGCCCCGTCCCCCCTTTCTTGAGCTCTGGGCACAGCGTTTGTGGCTCCAGCGCTCAGCAGGCTGTAGGCACAGTGGTCAGCCCGCCTTCCCATCCCAGCAGACCTCTGAAGAATTGGAGTATTTTGACATTCCCCCCCCAATGCTTAGACATTTTTAAATCGTTCACTTTGTTCTAAGGGAGGCCTTTCTCTTTCCCCTGACCAGAAGACCAGGCGCCCCCAGGAAGCCCCAGGCTCACTCAGGACCCGGGTCTCTCTCCCACCCTCTAAGCTCCTTCTCCTGGTGGAGCCTTGTACATCGCGCTCAGGGTCCTTGAAACAGACTGTAAGGAGGAGCTGAAGGCGCTCTGCCCCTTCCCTAGGGTGCTATCCCATCGTCCTGACCTTTGTAGGGGAGCCCAACTCCCTGGCGATGCCCAGTCAGCCGGGCATCACCCCGCCCACCGCAGGTCAGTGGCTTGGCGGCTGCTGGGCCGGCTGCCCGCTCACACAGATCAGGCTTCACATGGTCGGCAGCAGACCGAGGGATTAGGAGGCCCGGGTAGGGTGTTGTTTTAAAGGGGTTAGTCTGTCTTTCCAGTACAGGAAGAGCCACAGCCCTACCATGAAGCCTGACACCCTGTGCCCAGCCTCCCTTAGGCACAGCAGTGAGGGTGGCTCAGAGGCAGGAGGCTGGCCCAGGCCAGGCACCTCGATGCGGGAGTGGAGGAGGAAGCAGGAGGGGCCACAGGCGCTCAGGTAGAGATGGGCTGACATCCTGGGTGACCAGAGTTGACGAATTCCAAGCTCTCTTTCCTCTCTGCCATCAGCAACAGCATTATGAGTAATCCAGAGAACGCGTTTCGAAGCGTCTTGTTACAGGGTGGGGATGGGGTTCTGCCCTCTGACCCCACCTGGAGAGCATCTGCTGGGGGTGGGCAGCCAGCTCTGGCCTGGGGTTGTCACTAAGAGGGATTGCAGAGCTTGCTGAAGGCCCCCTGTGCTAGCCTGGGGGATGGGGGGAGGATGAGAGCAGGGCTGCCCTATAGCAGGCCTCCTGGCTCCCCATTCTGCTCCTGCCCCTCCAAATCTTCAAGGCCCACGGCGCTGAAAGCCCACTCTTGAGTGCCAGCCAGCCAGTCGGGAGTGGTTCTGGGGCAGCAGCCAAGTAGAGTGGCCCACTCGGGGAGGGCCTGAGATTCTGCCTGACTCTGGGACCCCGGTGGCAAGGGAGGCGCTCAGGAGGTGGGCCCGGGGCCAGCCCTCCCATCCTCTCCCTCCCTGCGCTCTGGTGGGACCCATCCATGCAGCTCAGCCTCCACACGGACGCGCCCAAAGCGCGGCCCATGCCCCAGGACCTGCCCCGGGGCCACCCCAGTGCCCAATGGCAGTAGGACAGACAGACACAGACACACGGAGCAGAGTACCACACTGCAGTGAGTGGATGGTCCACACCTACATGCCACGATGAATCACGCAAATGAAATGCTGAGGGAATGAAGCCAGACCCGAGTCACACTGTGTGATGTCATTGATCCAAAATTCCAGGCCAGGCAAAAGTGACCTGTGATATTTAAAGTCAGAAGAGAGGTTGCCTTGGGGATGGAGAGTGACTGGAAGGGAACAAAGGGAAGGCTTTGAGATGAGGTGTCCTTTTCCACCATCTGGGTGCTGGTTGTGTGCCAGTGCTCCATTCTCCCCTGTGATGGGTGGTACATAGCTCTTCAGTGAGACCTTGTTAAAATAAAGGGGGAGGGGGCTGTCCTGAGGCTCCCCTCATGGCACACAGCAGGAGCTACCTGAACACACAGAAGCAGATGCTCAGTAGCCAAAACGCCGGGGCCCCAGGCAGACAATTCCCGTGGGCCAGCCTGGGAGAGAAGCTCTGTGGACAGGAGCAGCCAGCCCCTGAGAAGAGAAAGGGAGCCAGGTTGGGTGCTACTAACCTGGGCATCGGGCTGGCCAGCCCTGCCCCTGCTCCCAGCTGTCACTGGCCGTTACCCTCAGGGTCAGAGGGAGTTTGAACCAGGGGCCCCATGCATGGGAACACTGGTGCTGTGCAGATTACAGGGCATGAAGGGTATGACCGTGGCTGCTTCCACAGCATCACTCATACGTGGTAACAGTCAGGATGGGAGGCAGCTCTGTGAGGACTGCTGCCCAGCTCACCCCTCTAATGTCTGTTAGTGGACTGCAGTGCTCTTAAATTTTTAGTATTTATTCTTACTTTTTAGGGCTTCCCTTGTAGCTCAATCGGTAAAGAAGCTGCCTGCAATGCAGGAGACCTGGGTTCAATTTCTGGGTCGAGAAGATCCCCTAGAGAAGGAAACAGCAACCCACTCCAGTACACTTGCCTGGAGAATTCCATGGACAGAGAAGCCCGGCAGGCTGTAGTCCATGGAGTCCTAAGAGTCGGACACGACTTAGCGACCAAACCACTACTTACTTTTTACTTTGTTTTTTGAATAGGTAATGATTTAGGTTTTTCCCCTTGTTTGTGACCTGAGTAGCAAATACTTGTCCTGGCTAGCTATCTCATGGCTGGATTTCTAACAGCAGGCCTGTGCCAGTGGCCTTTGTTGGGCTTTCCCGGGACATCACACAATGGGGTCCACAGCTGGATAAAAACCTAGCCTGCTAGCCCCAGACCCAGGAGGGGTTGTGTGTGTCAGGGGCTGGCAAACTGCAGCCTCGTAGCCTGTATTTGTATAAATATAGTTTTATTGGAAAGCAGCCACGTCTGTTTATTCACACACTGCTTGTGCTTGCTCTTGGGCTACAATGGAGTTGGGTAATTGTGACCGAGACTGTGTGGCTAGCAAAGTCGAAAATGCTTAACTCTCTGTACTTCCCTGGTGGTCTCATGGCTAAGATTCCACACTCCCAATGCAGGGGGCCTGGGTTCCATTCCTGGTCAGGGAACCAGATCCCAACTGCCACAACCAAGACACAGCACAGCCAAATAAAGAAATAGATGTTAAAAAAAACTTTACAGAAAAAGTCAGCCAACCCATGTTCTACAGTTCCCTGGCACAATATCATTATCCTACAAATGGGAGGCAGGGCCCAAGAAATGCAAATGTCTTGCCCAGATAGTAGCATGCCCCCACCCCCATCTAGAGCCAGCCCCTGACTCCTAGCCAGGCTGTTCTTCCTCAGCCCACACCCTGCGTTGGAGGCCTAAGCCACCTGCATACTACTTTCTATGGTGTTGAACAAGGTAGATAACATTTTCCACCTTATTTTCTTAATAACAGAAACTTTTTTTGAGTTTTTTCCGTAAAAGCCCTGGCCCTCAGTTGATAGTATATTTTATTTTTATTGAAGTATAATCAACTTACAATATTGTGTTTATTTCTGTTGTATAGCAAAGTGATTCAGTTATACATACATATATATACATTCTTTTTTCTAGATTCCATATATGAGTGATATTGTACGGTATTTGTCATTCTCTTTCTGATTTATTTCACTTAGTATGATGATCTCCAGGTCCATTCATGTTGTTGCAAATGGCATTATTTCATTCTTTTTTATGACTGAGTAATAGTCTATTCATTAAAAAGAGTGAAATAATTCCATTTGCAGCAACATGGATATAACTAGAGATTATCGTACTAAGTGAAATAAGTCAAAGAGAAAGACAAATACCATAAATATCACTTATATGTGGACTCTATTAAAAGAGGAATGTATATGTGTGGACAACTGAATCAGTCTGCCAACTGATATTCCACTGGGGCTTCCCTGGTGGCTCTGCAGTAAAGAATCCACCTGCCTGTGCAAGAGACATGTGTTCGATCCCTGGGTCAGGAAGATCCCCTAGAGTAGGAAATGGTAACTCACTCTATTAGTTTTGGCTGGGAAACCCCATGGACAGAACAGCCTAGTGAGCTTCGGGGTCACTAGGGGTCACAAAGAGTCGGACACAGCTTAGTGACTAAACAACACCACCACCATTCCATTATGTGTGTACCACATCTTCTTTATCCATTCCTCTGTTGATGGACATATGGGTTGCTTCTGTTTCTTGCCTGTTGTGAATAGTGATGCTATGAACATAGGGGTACGTGTATCTTTTCAAATGATAGTTTTGTCTGGTTACGTGCCTGGGAGTGAGATTGCTGGATCATATGGCAACTCTATTTTCAGTTTTGTGAGGAACCTCCATACCGTTTCCCGTAGTGGCCGCACCAACTTACATTCCCACCACCAATATCTGAGGGTTCCTTTTTCTCCACACTGTCTCCAGTGTTTGATATTTGTAGACTTTTTAATGACGGCCATTCGGACCGGTGTGAAGTGATACCCCATTGTCATTTTGATGTGCATGTCCTACTGATTCAACGTGGAGCATCTTTTCACGTGCCTCTTGGCCGTATGTATGTCTTCTTTGGAGAAATGTCTATGTAGGTCTTCCGGTCAATACATCTTAATACATGAGTTGCTCACCTTCTTCACCCAGAGTCAGACGCTTACTCAGACTCTTTCGTCATCCCCCACATCCCTCAGGATTGGGCTGGGGAAGGAAGCAGAAGTTTCACGGAAACTTTCTTTTGAGACTTGAAGCTTTGTTTCATGGAGGAGGAAGCCCAGGCTGAGAGGGAGAGGGGCGTGCCCAGCATCCCTTCCCTAGCCCATCATCCCTTCCCTACCCCACCATGTGGTCCCTAACTCCAAACCCTGGTCCCGGAGCCCAGTCGGCCTTAAACGGCTCTCCCAGGAGGGAGGCTCAGACTGCCAGTTACCTCTGGGATGGCTGGGCAGCCTGCAGGAAAGCCCCTCCTCACTGCCTGTCTCTGCTCCGCCTCTCCCTTGGGCTTCTCTGTGTTGGTGAGGAAACATTTCCCTGGAGCCAGGCCACACCCTGGCCTCCGGTTCCTCTTCCTTCTCCAAGAAAATTCTGGCTTACCCCCTGGTCTGAGAATTCACTGGACCACAGTCACCCTGGTGCAGTCATCTCCCCCACCCTACACGGCAGGCCTCACTGGGAATGCTGGGGAGAGCCTCGCATCCCCCCGTCTGCCTCAAGGCCCACGCTGATGCCAGCATCTCAGGGGAGACGGTGGGGACCTGATCTGGCAGGGATCTGAGGCTCTTCCCCGCTCCCTTGGAATACCCGAGCACTTCCCCTGTATGCTCACTGCTCTGAATGCCTAGAGCTGTGAGTTATAGTTACTGTTAATCACCTTCCTCCACTTTTGAGGGAAGGGGAAACTGAGGACTAGAGTGAAGACACGTGCTTGGCACCTGACCAGGGCGTGATGGAACAGGGCTTGAACCCAGGGGCTTGGGCTCCCAGCTGCGGGCTCTTAACCCCGCCCCCCCGCCGGTCCCACTTTCAGGGTGAGGGTGGGGGAAGGGGTCACAATGTAGGACTGGGCAGGGGTGTGTCCACACCGGACCCGCCTGCCTCTGGCTCAGGCCACATGCCAGGTGTAGGGCCAGGAAAGAAGGAAGAACTGCTGGCCTGGAAAAGAGGAGGAGCAGGTCCTCTGGCCACACCGCCCTCCCCTGTGGGGAACAAGGTGCCCAAGGGGCGCCTGCCCTTCTCCGTGGCCGGGAGATACCCGTGCTGGACAGTGGAAGCCCTCTCCTGCGCTGGGAAACCGCCAGACAAGGCCCCACCCTTGTGGGAGCAAGTGTCAGGCAGGCCAGCTGAAACAAGCTGATAAGGGCAGAACAATTCCAGATTTGAAGAATGCCTGGAAGTATCTCCCCGAGGGGGCAGCTCAGAGTCCCTCCGAGAGAGGGGATGCAGAGGAGCTGGGCCTGATAACCCCCTGGGGCGCTGTTCCGTCGTGCCGGGGCACCAGGGAGTCAGAGCTGCCGGGCCCTGAGTGGGGGACAGGGCCGATGGAGCCTGGCCAGAACCTGTGGGTGCACTTGTCTGCCTGACTGCTTGGCCTGACGGGGACAACGAGGGTGGCCTTTCAGACCTGCCTTTCTCACAGTTTGGGGGGCTGGAGGGTCTGAGATCAGGGTGGCGCCAGAGTGGGCTCCTGGTGAGGACCCTCTTCCTGGCTGGTAGATGGCCACCATCCGGTGTGTCCTCACCTGGCAGAGACAGAGGAAGCTCCGGTGACTTCTCTTCTTCTGTCGTGGGGCCCCAACCCCTAACACCATCACACTGGGGGTAGGGCTTCAACATCCAAGTTGAAGGAGAGAGAGACCTTCAGTCCCAGAACACCCCTTATGCCAGGCAAGTTGGCCAGGCGCATCTTTGGGGCCCTCAGTCCAAGCAGGGGGCCATTTGGAGGGGTACAGAGAAGACTCAAAGACATTGTCCCCATTTTTCAGATGGGGACCATGGCAGTCTAAAAAAAAAAAATCTACCTTTCCCAAAAGATAAGTACATCAAATCCCTGAAACTGATGATCACCTTCTTTGGACAGAGGGTCTTTGCTAATGTTACTGATACTAAGCTAAGGATGAGGTCATCCTGGAGTATCTGGATGGGCCCTAGATTCAGTGACTCAGAGACATAGCGGGGGAGGAGGCAGCAGTGTGGCCCCGCCCCGGTGGCTGAGATGGCAGTGGTGTTGCTGCCAGCAAAGGAATGCCAACAGCCCCCAGACGCCGGAAGAGGCAAGGAAGGGTTCCCCGTGGAGCCTCCAGGTGGAGCGGAGTCCTGCCAACACTTGGATCTCACACTTCTGACTGCCAGAGCTATTTAGGAATTGGTTTCTTGTAAGCACCCCTGTTTGTGTTGTGGCAGCCCAAGGACATAGGACCCAAGGCACAGAGAGGGTCCAGGTTCTCCCCCAGGCCCAGCGCAGCCCCGGGAGAGTGCCACAGCCAGGTGGTCGAGGTGAGGCGAGTCCGCCTCCCTGTTCCTCTCCCTGGGCTCGCAGCCCAGAGCCCTGACCGCCTTTCCTAGCTGTCACCACCCCGAGCCGATGCTGTTCACCCAGGTCAGGGTCCCCCTCCCTCCCTGCCCCCACAAGCTTAAGAACTTTTTGGGGGGATAACTGACTTTGTTACAGCCACAGAGGAGAAGCATTGTGGCTCAGACGGTAAAGAATCCGCCTGCAATGCAGGAGACCTGGGTTTGATCCCTGGTGCAGGGAAGATCCCCTGGAGAAGGGAATGGCTACCCACTCCACTACTTGCCTAGAGAATTCCATGGACCAGAGGAGCCTGGTGGGCTACAATCCATGGGGTTGCAAAGAGTCGGACATGATTGAGCAACTAACACTTTCACTTCTTACCACGCAGAGATCTAATGAGATACCCAGGGCAGAACACCAGAGCAGGCAGCCTCCAAGGACAGGACTCAGCTGAGGCAGAAGTGAATCTAGAAAGGCCTCCTGGTGGAAGGCCTGGAGCTCTCAGCTGTGCAGGAGGGAGTGGCTGGGGAGGATGGCCAGACCCCCGAGAGGTGGGACTTGAGGAGACCCACCTGGAGTGAGGAGTGTGGCTCAGCTCCTGGAGGGAAGAGGTGCAAGAAGCAGATGTCATGGGCTGGGAAAATGAATTTCAAGGTCAGGCGGCTGATTCAATAAAACTCAAGAAGCACGGAGACAGGGACAGTACATGGTGGCAAGGGAGGGGGCATCAGATCTTTCAAAATGAGGGTAAGAGGGAGAGTGAGGGGGCCGAATGCAGGGTGAAGAGAGGACATCTGATCTACGGGCCATGGGGAAACATCCTGGCCGGGCAGACAGTGGGCCTGCGGCTCCTCTCAGCTCCTAGGACAGCCCTAGGTCCCTGTCCCACCCAGGAGTTTAGGGGTCTCTGTCCTTCCAAAGCTCCCCCCATCCTGCCCCACTCCGCTGAAATGAATTCCCAGCTGCCATACAGAAGCCTGGCAATAAATGGGCCATTTCAAGAAGGGAAGCAGGATTGGTGGGGGTGAGGATGGGGGGCCCTAGAGAGCTGGGCAGGGCTCAGATTCCCACCAGGCTGAACCTAAGGCAGCATCACAGCGCGCCCTCCCCCGACATGCACAGAGCCTGCTCCTGGGAGGGAAGGAGGTGGCTTCCGAAGCAGATGTATGTCACAGGCTAGGAGAACACATTTCAAGGTCAGACAGCTCTTGGAAAAGAGCTGGCCTCTGAAGTGGCTGGTTCCGCTGGCTCTGTTACCACGTCAAAAGCAGCATCGTGCTTGGGAAAGTTGCATATACCTCCTTGGGGAACCTTAGAAGCCACCCAGCCCATTTCACAGACGTTTCAAGAGGGCCAAGGACTTGCCTCCCACCCTTGGGGCTCAGAGGAGAACCAGGATTAGAGGCTTCCGTCTGGCTTCGCGCCTTCCTTGATCACATGCTTCCCTGAAGACGTCGGCTCATCCTGCCTGGTTTCTGCCCCTTTCACTGCCTCCCGCCGGCCCCCCAAGAAGCTTCTGGGTTTTAACCACACTTGGGGGAGGTGAGCTGGAGGCAACAAAAGACGAAGGGGTGGATGCTGGTGTCCAGGCCTGGGTCCTCCCATCTCGTGGCCTTCCCTGCGCACACCCTCTTCCTGGGGCATTCTTTCGAGCTTCCTTTCCCGCTATTAATAGTCCAGAGTCCATCCCAGATAAGAAAATGGCCAGGAGCCGGAGAAAGCAGGGCCTCAGACTGAGAACAGCGCTCCTCTCATCCCAGGGGAAAGGAGTGGAGTCAGCCTTCTTCTTCTGCTCCTGTTTGGTCTGCCCGCTGGAGGTCAGCTCCTTGCTGGCTCGACCCTTCACACCACCTTCATCCTTAGCTCCTCACTGCTGCTCTCTGCCTACCTCTTCACTCCCCACCACTCATTCCTTCCTCACTATCTTGATTCCCATCCTCGTTCTTGGGGAGCTCAGTACACATTCGGATAAACACTTAAATACCCTGGCCTCCCATTTTCTTGACCTTTTCCCATCTCTACTGCTGCTAAGTCGCTTCAGTCACGTCTGACTCTGTGCAACCCCATAGACAGCAGCCCACCAGGCTGTCCCGTCCCTCGGATCCTCCAGGCAAGAATGTGGGAGTGGGTTGCCATTTCCCCCATTGGTATTCCCATTTCACACCCTGAACTTTATCATCCCCATGCGTGCACCACCTCTGCATTTTGTTCTTTGATCACTGTTTCCTTCCCTTCCAGTTCATTTGCTCGGGTACACCTGGACCACTCTGCTTGAACAGCAGGCAGCCACTCTGATGACCCGTGACTTTGTCACTGCCTGTCAGCCGCTGTGTGTTTTATCCACCCTATACGTCACCATCTACCATTATAATCCCAACCTTACAGATATGCTGAGGTCTCTTGCATCTTCTGCCATCATAACTCACCTGGCAAAAACTCCATTCCTGGGTGAACCCTGTCTCCTGTTCCTATGCCTACCTACAAACAGTGGAAGGAGAAAAAATCACAAAGTGGCTGATTGGGTTACTATTTTTAAATTCAGAATTTTTGGCCCAATTTGGCACCAGATGCCACTTGACAGTCATCCTGTATTTTTCTGGTTGAGTGGTTCTGAAAGTGTGGTCCTCAGACCAACAGCAACAGAGTCATTTGGCAACTTGTTAAAATGTAAACTCTGATGCCCCACCCTAGATCTGTTGAATCAGAAATTTGGGCTGAGGTCCTAAGCAGGTGTGTTCACAAGCTCCCCAGGTGATTCTGATACTCCCTAGAGTATTTTTCTAGTAGGCTCCCTTCAGTTCAGTTATTCAGTTCAGTCACTCAGTCATGTCTGACTCTTTGTGACCTCATGGAGCACAGCATGCCAGGCCTCCCTGTCCATCACTAACTCCTGGTGTTGACTCAAACTCATGTCCATTGAGTCGGTGATGCCATCCAAACATCTCATTCTCTGTCCTCCCCTTCTCCTCTCGCCTTCAATCTTTGCCAGGATCAGGGTCTTTTCAAATGAGTCAGTTCTTCACATTAGGTGGCCAAAGTATTGGAGTTTCAGCTTCAGCATCAGTCCTTCCAGTGAATATTCAGGACTGATCTCCTTTAGGATAGACTGGTTGGATCTCCTTGTAGTCCAAGGGACTCTCAAGAGTCTTCTGCAACACCACAGTTCAAAAGCATCAATTCTTTGGCGCTCTGCTCCCTTTCCTACCCCTAATGAGTATTTCATACTTTTCCCTTCCACATTACTCCTCCTCCTCTCTTATTTCATCTTTGTCAGTATACTGAATTCCTCTAGACTTGGCTGAGAGAACTGAGGATGTCAAATGGAAACTTGTCTTCCTGTTACCAATGTTACCAATGTTCTGATGGCTGTATCCATCTTCTTCCCTCTGGTTCCCAAGGCAGAAGTATCCTACCATCTAATACACGGGTGTCTCCCTCTGCATCTTAAGGAGGGAATAAAACAAAAAGGGGCATCCTTATCAGCTCTAGCATCTCTCACCTTCAAGGAGAAAAGCAAAACTTTCTTGACTACTGCAGTTCCTTTCCAGCCACTGCCATATTTCACTCCTTTTAATAGCTAACATTTGATAAAGTTCTTGTGCTTCCCAGGTGTCTGCCAGTGCAGGAGATGTAAGAGACTTGGGTTCCATCCCTGGGTCGAGAAGATTCCCTGGATGAGGGCATGGCAACCCACTCCAGTATTCTTGCCTGGACAATTCCGTAGACAGAGGAGCCTGGCGGGCTACAGTCCACGGGGTTACAAAGAGTCGGACACGACTGAAGCAACTTAGCACCTTCGTCAGCATGATAAAGTTATTTACACACAGAAGCTCATTTCCCTACCATTCACTCATCTGCTATCAGCCCCAGTTAGGCTTCCACCTGCACTGTTCCCATGGAAACTGCAAGTTGAGTTTGCTGGGAATGTCCATGTTGGCAGTTTCATCATCCAGCACCATCAGCCACTCCCTCCTTAGAGGGAAAAAAAAAATCAGACCTCCCTGTTGCATCTTCCTATTTCCCCCAGAAGTGGCTGTTATCCTAAATTTAGTATTAAATTCTGAGTATAATGTAAATATTTTCTGTGTCTCTTTTTCTAAAACTATATTGTTTAATTTTGTAGATTTTAAACCCTGTAAATAAAACCATATAAATTTTTGTTTTGGTTTTTGTTGTTCAGTATAGTTTTCAGATTGATTCATGTTAATATACATATGTGAAAGTTGCTCAGTTGTGTCCGACTCTTTGCAATCCCATGGACTATACAGTCAATGGAATTCTCCAGGCCAGAATACTGGAGTGGGTAGCCTTTCCCTTCTCCAGGGGATCTTCCCAACCCAGGGATCAAACTCGGGTCTCTCACACTGCAGGTGGATTCCTTACCAGCTGAGCCATAAGGGAAGCCCAAGAATACTGGAGTGGGTAGCCTATCCCTTCTCTAGTGGATCTTCTTGACCCAGGAATCGAATCAGGGTCTCCTGCATTATAGGTGAATTCTTAACCAACTGAGCTATCAGGGAAGCCCTGCTGCTGCTGCCAAGTCGCTTCAGTGTCCGACCCTGTGCAACCCCATAGACGGCAGCCCACCAGGCTCCCCCGTCCCTGGGATTCTCCAGGCAAGAACACTGGAGTGGGTTGCCATTTCCTTCTGCTAATACATGTATAATAATACATAATATGTATATTACACAGATAAACATAATATGTAACAATGTAATACCTGTCTCTGATTTTCAGTGCTGTGTGATATTCTAGTCTGCTTCTAAAGTAATTTATTTATCACCAATGTTAATAAGCATTTGCTTGTTACCTACATGGAGCCACGTTCCATGGGACACTAAATCCTTGCGCCACAACTAGAGAGTCTGTGAGCCGCCACGGAAGATGCCACGTGCCACAACTAAGACCCAAGCAACCAAAATAAGTACTTCAAAACATGTTTACAAATCTTTAATTTTAAAATAGTTTAGATTTACAGAAGAGCTGCAGAGATGATGCAGAGTGGCAGATACCTTTCCTTCATCTTCCCCTAATATTAGCATCTTATAAACCATGGTCCTCTTATCAAAACTATGAAATTAACACAGTACCGTGCTATCACCTAACCTACAGACATCATTCCTATTTAACCAGTATGTCTACTAATGATCTTTTTTGTTCCAGAATAGAGCACTGCATTTTATCCTGTCTCTCTCATCTCTTCAAAATTGTGGCAATTTCTCAGTCTTTCTTTATATTGTTCATAACCTGGATGGTTTTTAGAGTACTAGCTGAATATTTTGTAGCATCCCCTTCAATTTGGGTACGTTAGATTTTTTTTTTTTCCCTTGGTTAGACTGGGGCTATGTATTTTTAGAAGGAAGAGCACAGAGGTGAAGGACCCTTCTCAACACATCTTATCCCAGGACATGACGCCTTATCACTGGTCATGACTTATCATGATGCTAATGTTGATTATTTAGTTAAGATGATGTGTTCACTGGGTTTCTCACTGTAATGTTACTGGTTTTCCCTTTCCGTCCTAGGAGAGTCACTAAGACCAGCCCATACTCAGATGGGGATGGGAGAGAATACCTTCCTTCTAGACGAGGGAAGAGTATCTATCCTTTTTTGGAATTCTTCTGTAAGGATGAGTTGTTCCTCTTCCCCATCTTTCCCATTTATTTATATATTTAATCATTTATCAGCATGGATGCATGGATATTTATTTTATTCTTTGGGTTTCAATCCAGTATTTTTTATAGAGATTTTTATTTTATTTATTTTTAAATTTTATTTTATTATTTAACTTTACAGTATTGTATTGGTTTTGCCATATATCAAAATAAATCCACCACAGGTTTACATGTGTTCCCCATCCTGAACCCTCCTCCCTCCTCCCTCCCCATACCATCCCTCTGGGTCGTCCCAGTGCCCACTGCTGGGCATACACACTGAGGAAACCAGAATTGAAAGAGACACATGTACCCCAATGTTCATCGCAGCACTGTTTGTAGTAGCCAGGACATGGAAGCAACCTAGATGTCCATCAGCAGATGAATGGATAAGAAAGCTGTGGTACATATACACAATGGAGTATTACTCAGCCATTAAAAAGAATGCATTTGAATCAGTTCTAATGAGGTGGATGAAACTGGAGCCTATTATACAGAGTGAAGTAAGCCAGAAAGAAAAACACCAATACAGTATACTAACGCATATATATAGAATTTAGAAACATGGTAACAATAACCCTGTACACGAGACAGCAAAAGAGATACTGATGTATAGAACAGTCTTTTGGACTCTGTGGGAGAGGGAGAGGGTGGGATGATTTGGGAGAATGGCATTGAAATATGTATAATATCATATATGAAACGAGTCGCCAGTCCAGGTTTGATGCACGATATAGAGATTTTTAAAAAATTATTTATTTTTGGCTATGCTGGGCTGTTCTCCAGTTGCGGCGAGCAACAGCGTGGGCTTCTCACTGCGGTGGCTTCTCTTGTTGGGGAGCATGGACTCAAGGATATGTGGGCTTCTGTAGTTGTGGCTCATGGACTTAGTTGCTCTGCGGCACGTGGGATCTTCCCGAGTCAGGGATCAAGCTGGTGTCTCCTGCATTGGCAGGTGGATTCTTTACCACTGAGACACCAGAGAAGCCCTCAGTCCCATATTTTTTAATTTTGTTGATCAGAGTTTTCCAGGTTTGCCTGTTGGGAGCTCTCAGGTTGGTTCCCTGAGAGCTGGACTTGCCCACTATTTTGTTTTTGTCTTTTTTTTTAAGCGCTTCTTTACTTTCTGTTGTTACAAGATGTTCCAGGCTCATCTTGCATTGTATACACTGCTGGTGGGCATGGACTATGGTGCAGCCACTTTGGAAGATTGTTTGGCCATTCCTCAGAACACTAAATATAGAGTTACCATGTGACCCAGAAATTCCACTCCTAGGTATAGCCCCAAGAGAAATGAAACATCCACACAAAAACTTGTACACAGACGTTCAGAGCAGCACTGTTTATAATAGCTAAAAAGTGGAAACAGCTTGAACGTTCATCAGCTGATGAGCGGAAAAACAAAATGTAGACTATCCCTACCACGGACTATCATTCGGCAATAAAAATAAAAAACTGACACGTGCCGCAACATGGATGAACCTCAAAACGGGGTAAATAAGTGAAAGGAGCCACAGGTTGTGCAACTCCCTTTGTGGATCAGCGGTTGCCTGAAGCACGGCTTCTCTTCTGCTGTGTCTTCAGCGTGAGGGTTTATGTTAATCTAATCAGTGGGGCTGACTTTTTAACTTTTAAGTTAATGTTGGGGACTTGCCTGGCAGTCCAGCTGTTAAGACTTTGCCTTCCCATGCAGGGGGTGCAGGTTCGATCCCTGGTCGAGCAGCTAAGATCCCAGGTGTTTTAAACCAAAACATAAAGCCATATTGTAACAAATTCAATAAAGACTTAAAAAATGGTGCCCATCAAAAACAAAACCGAAACGAAAAACAAAACAAAGCAGCAAACCCCTGACTTGATGTTGCACAGGTGAGACCTTGGTCCACGTCCCTGCTTGCCTGTTAGTCTTCCTTTCTGCTGCTCCCAGGGAGCCTGACTTTGGCAGCCCCCCTCCAGCTATACTCCACTTATCTTCACACGTGCTAGCATTTTGAGTTCATGGCAGGGTAGAAGCATATTCCCAGATGTTTGCAAAGGCACTGGAACCTGGGGCTGGAGGGTGTGGGCTTTGCTAGTGTTCTGTCTCTTTTCTAGAAATCCTGCTGGACTTAGCACGGATTCCTGCCCTCTCCCAGGGGCAAAGAGCTTTTTTATTTTTCTTGTTCCATTCCCCAGCTACAGTGGGTTTCCACCACTTCCTTCAGGCTATGCTTAATGCCTTTGTCTCCCAGCAGGGAGAGGGGCGATGGATCTGGGCAGCATCTCCTTGGTGTTTCATCGGTGCCTATCGTTTCCCTCACCCGCTGTGGTGGGGTTCCCACCAGTGGCCTCAGGCCATAGATTTGGTTGATGTCCACTGATAAGTCAGGCTTTTATTCCCCCAGGGGATAGCGGGCTAGGTAGAGTGTCAGTGCTCACTGCTCTTTCTTCTCTGCAGCCAGCCCCACGGGGGAACTTTCTCAAGGCTGTCTCTGGGCATCTTTACCAGCTCTGGGTGGTGTTTCTGGTGCTGGGGGAGCCTCTACAAGTGTGTGAAGCTTTCGGTTTCGGCAGTTCTCACGTTTCCACTTTTACAGGAGCCCAGGGTCAGCCTTTAGCAATTCATTAAACATGTTAACTTTAATCTTGCCAAATTCTGTCCTGTAAGCAAACACTTGAGTCTGGTTTCTCCCTGTGGTTGACTCTCCAGTTTTCAGGGTAGTTGTTTGCCCATGACCCGAGTTTGCCAGTGGGTTCAAGAAAAGTCATTAATTTTCCGTTTCTCCAGCTTTTTACTGTTTAAGGGTGGAGAAACATGCCTCAAACTTGATAGCATCTGCTCATAATGGCCTATATTATAAATATATTACTGGGTTTATGCCTCATATTTTGTATTTATGCCCTTCTGGGTTGTTATTCCCCTTTGGTCATCCTCATTAAAGGTTTTACTGCTTTATTAGCCTTTTTTTAAAAATCAGTTTTTAACTGTGTTGGTATTTGCTATTGTCCTTCATTCGTTTGCTATCATCACATCATTTGAGTCTGTGAAAAGATTCAGTCCTGATAACTGGATGAGCAGCTGCTTGTGTTCTCTACTGTGGTGATTCAGCCTAGGTCTCAGTTTGCTGGGCTCAGAGGTAGCACTTTAATCCATTTTGATCCTAAAAAACACATGATTATTAGCCACTGTCCAGGTCCCCTCATTAGACTACCCTGATCACCATGCTGGTCCTGCTGCCTAGGATATGGTGGTTGTCGTTCAATTTCTGAGTCATGCTAGGGTACGGTAGAAGAGAAGGACTTTCTCAGTCGTGTCCGACTCTTTACAACCCCATGGACTATACAGTCCAGAGGATTTTCCAGGCCAGAATACTGGAGTGGGCAGTCTTTCCCTTCTCCAGGGGATCTTCCCAACCCAGGGATAGAACCCAGGTCTCCCACATTGCAGGTGGATTCTTTACCAGCTGAGGCACAAGGGAAGCCCGAGGAAACAAGCCACAAGGGTATGGTACCCACTTTTTTCCTGGAAATGAAATTCTGCTCAGGCCCCGCTACCCAGGGAACGTGCTGTCCATTCCCACTGAAATCAGCAGCATCTCCTACCAGCATGTCATTGTCATTGCTATTCAGTCACTAAGTCATGTTTGACTCTTTGCCACCCCATGAACAGCAGCGTACCAGGCCTCCCTGTCCTTCACCATCTCCTGGAGTTTGCTCAAAGTCATGTCAATTGAGTCGGTGATGCCATCCAACCATCTCATCCTCTGTCATCCCCTTCTCCTCCTGCCCTCCATCTTTCTCAGCATCAGGGTCTTTTCCAATGAGTTGACCCTTTGCATCAGGTGGCCAAAGTATTGGAGCTTCAGCTTCAGCATGTCCTTTCAGTGAATATTCAGGGCTGACTTCCTTTAGGATTGACTGTTTTGATCTCCTTGCAGTCTAAAGCCTTTGACCGATCACAACAAACTGTGGAAAATTCTCAGAGATAGGAATACCAGACCACCTCACCTACCTCCGGAGAAACCTATATGCAGGTCAAGAAGCAATAGAACTGGACATGGAACAATAGACTGATTCCAAATTGCAAAAAGAGTACGTCAAAGCTGTATATCATCACCATGCTTATTTATCTTACATGCAGAGTACGTCATGCAAAATCCCAGGCTGGATGAATCACAAGCTGAAATCAAGATTGCTAGCAGAAATATCAACAACCTCCCAGCATACCAGGCTGATGAACAGTCAGAATAACATGCTCCTATTCCCCTCAACAACACACCAAGTTTAATCAAAATCCAAAACACCATCAAAGATAAAACGCACTATATTTTACGAACCATGTTGGGGAGAAAAAACACTGCCAGAGTGTGCCTTAAAATAACTTATAATTCATCCTCAGCTCAGAGACATGAAAAGATGTCCTTTTTAGAGCACGTGAAGTACAGTGTTTCTCAAAACCTTGATGAAGAGAGTGTCATTTGAGCTCTCTTAAGGAACAGAGAGTGTGAGCAAGCAGACCATACATGATAAACCCCTGGAACACTTCTCTAAGACTTTGGTTTCTTCCTATTCATTATTCCAGAGAATTTCTGGCAACTTTAATATGTAGACTACCATTAAGTTCAGGTTTCAGTCAACCAACTAAGAAAACAATTAGTACTTCTTGCAGCTGGTTGAGTCAGCATGATGGTCCCAGACCCCTGGTATGCATACCCATATTGATAAATTCAACCTGATAAAAATTGTGATTATTCTTCTCTGATCTAGCATCCTTACAGTCTATCAACTAGGCTTATTTGCTAGACTTTTTGCAGATTTTTTTTTAGGTAGAAGCCTTCTTCTGGGTTAGACTGTCTTTCTCAGGCATCTGACTGTTATCACAGGTTTGAAAAAAATGAAGAGTAGTAGAGATGATGAAAGGATATAGCTTTCTTTGTCATCGAGCTCAAGTGAGGTTATTGAGTTTTGAAGCAGGATAGAAACTGCGTCATCAGACAGGAGAAAAGTGGTTGAGTCTTCCAAGTAAGTTCCATCGCAGATTGCCCCCCCCTTTTTTTTAGTTGTTTATTTGGCTGTGTTGGGTCTCAGTTGTGGCACACGGGATCCTTCTTGCAGGATCTTTGTTGGGTCATGTAGGATCCTCCACCACAGCCGACTGACTCTCTGGTTGTGGTGTGTGGACTTAGTTAATCCGTGGCTTGTGGTATCTTAGTTTCCCGACAAGTGATTGAACCCACGTCTTCTGCCAGTTATCCCAACCAGGAAGGGTAGTATGTGTCTTACTAGCATCTAGTAGCTAGAGACCAGGGATGTTGTTAAACATCCCGCACTGCATAGGACCACCTCCATAACAAAAGTATCCAGCCCAAAGGGCTTCCCAGGTGGCACTAGTGGTAAAGAACCCACCTGCCAATGCAGGAAATGTAAGAGACACAGGTTCGATGCCAGGGTTGGGAAGATCCCCTGGAGGAGGGCATGGCAACCCACTCCAGTATTCTTGCCTGGAGAATCCCATAGACAGAGGAGCCTGGTGGGCTACCATCCATAGAGTCGTAAAGAGTCAGACACGACTGAAATGACTTAGCATGCATACATTCAGCCCAAAATATCAACAGTTTGGGGTTTGAAAACCTCTGCTTTCAGCTAGTCATCTTTGTAAGAAGTAACCACCCCACCCTACATCCTTAATTTATTAAATATGCTGATGTTCCTCTCCAGCAATCTCATTTTTTGCCAGAAAGGTGCTCTGATATGATCAGTTATAAGAAGTGCCACTGTCAAATCATAACACTACATTGATTTTTACTACATGTCCTTTTATGCATGCCCTTTATATTGTTCTATGACAGTAGCCACTCAGTCCTGCCAAAGCCACTTTACGGGCACTTCATTCTAGATGGTGGATGATGTTGTGACTGCCTCTCTGTGAAATGCTGTAGGATAGTAAAGTCACGTCACTTCGTGTCTGCAGAATTCCACTTACCTTTAACCCCAGTAAGGCTGAGAAACTAGTTCTCACATTTCTATTGCTTGAGTCACTCCTAATGCAAATTTCTGATTCTCATTAGCAAAATGTATGTGTGTTCATGCACACACACATGAAAGCTGTTGGGTCCTTCTCCAGCTTATGAAGGAGCTGGGATTGCTGATGACCACATTTTGTTGTTGTTTAGTCTTTAAGTCGTGCCCAACTCTTTTGCAACCCTGTGAACTGTAGCCCACCAGGCTCCTCTGTCCATGGGATTTCCCAGGCAAGAATACTGGAGTCATGCCCTCCTCCAGGGGATCTTCCCCACTCAGGGATCGAACCCAGGTCTCCTGCATTGGCAGGTGGATTTTCTACCACTGAGCCATCAGGGAAGCCCTGATGAAGACCACATTTAGGGTCACTCTTAACATCATCCGAGACAGGCTTATAGAACTTGTGTGAAGACGCAGTGCTGCTCACCGATGCCAAGGACCCAGATGCCTCAGCTTGGCTGTAGACTCTCGCCTCACCTCCGAGGCTGCTCACACCTGGTCATGGTTCTGCCGCTCCTGCCTCAGGGTTCCTCATAGTCGACCACCCCTTCACTCTCTGGCCCAGGTGGAAGTGACTCATTCATAGCAGCTTAGTGCATACTTAGGCTCTAGTCATAAGGGAGGCTGGCATTTTTCAGCATCTGTAGTGTAACAAGAGGCAAATCCTGCTTCCATCAGTCTTAACTGTGTGGGGAATTCCCCAAGCATAGAACTAGGTTACAGATTCTGATCGGCTATGTAGAATGGCCAGAGTCCACTTCGCTGAGTCCCAGCTCTCTCTCCCTTCTGCTCAAAACAGAAAACAGGAGTCATCCTGACTTCTCCTCTTCCCCTCCCTTGGTACATCAGCAAGTAGTTGACTCTTTCTCCAAAATACAGTCTTGAATCCATCCTTGTTTTGGCTCTTGTGTCAAGGACTTGCTGCAGATGACTATTACCCACTTCATCTGAATTACTGTAACAGCCTCTTCTCTTCCCATCTCCACGTCCGTGTTCCCCAGAGCAGCAAGGGGATGTGTCTTTGTAAATCACCCTCTCAAACTTGTTTGCTTTTTAAAGCCTTCAGTGACTTTTTTGAGCACTGAAAATCCCAAATCCTTATTTTGGGCTAAGGAGGGTGATCTTATGCCTCATTTTACATAGGATACAGTTTTTAAGAGAGCTTCCATTTTATTCTCAAAACCCTACGGTTTGGACAGCATGTTAGTCTCTTTACTGTGAGGCTCTAAGTTTTCTGGGCCCTGCCCACCCACCTCACTCAGAAAACTGCACTCAGATTTGTGTTCTCTGAGCTGTTGTCCCTCTTGGGGACTTGCAGATTCTTTCTTTCTCCCTGGTACACTTTTCCTCACCTTCTTCACATAGCTCTCGCCTTATTGTCCTTCAAGCCTTAGCTTCATGGGTGTCCCTGAGGCGCTTTTCCTTAACTCTCTAACAGCATCACTTCCTTGTTCTCTGCATCACTTCCTTATTCATTTCCTCCATGGAGTCACCATAATGTGACGTTTAATTCTCTGTTGTTGGTCAGTCGCTCAGTCATGTCTGACTCTTTGCGCCAGGCTTCCCTGCCATCACCAACTCCTGGAGCTTGCTCAAACTCATGTCCATCGAGTCAGTGATGCCATCTAACCATCTCATCCTCTGTCATCCCCTTCTCCTCCTGCCTTCAATCTTTGCCAGCATCAGGGTCTTTTCTAATGAGTCAGTTCTTTTCATCAGGTGGCCAAAGTATCGGAGCTTCAGCTTCAGTAGCAGTCCTTCCAATGAACACCCAGGACTGATCTCCTGTAGGATGGACTGGTTGGATCTCCTTGTAGTCCAAGGGACTCTCGGGGGTCTTCTCCAACACCACAGTTCAAAAGCATTAATTCTTCAGTGCTCAGCTTTCTTTATGGTCCAACTCTCACATCCATACATGACTACTGGAAAAACCATCAGTTCAGTTCAGTCACTCAGTCATGTCTGACTCTGTGACCCCATGGACTGCAGCAGGCCAGGTTTCCTGGTCCATCTCCCAGAGTTTACTCAGACTCATGTCCATTGAGTTGGTGATGCCATCCAGCCATCTTATCCTCTGTTAGCCTTTGCCCTGCTTCATTTTGTACTCCAAGGCCAAACTTGCTTGTTACTCCAGGGATTTCTTGATTTCCTTCTTTTGCATTCCAGTCCCTTATGATGAAAAGGACATCTTTTTTTTTTTGGTGTTAGTTCTAGATCTTGTAGGTCTTCACAGAACTGTTCAACTTCAGCTTCTTTGGCATTAGTGGTTTGGGCATAGATTTGGATTACTGTAATATTGAATGGTTTGCCTTAGAAACAGATCATTCTGTCATTTTTGAGATTGCACCCAAGTACTGCATTTCAGACTCTTTTGTTGATTATGAGGGCTACTCCATTTCTTGTAAGGGATTCTTGCCCACAGTAGTAGATATAATGGTCATCTGATTAAATTTGGCCATTCTGGTCCATTTTAGTTTACTGATTCCTAAAATGTCAATGTTCACTCTTGCCATCTCCTGTTCGACCACTTCCAGTTTACCTTGATTCATGGACCTGACATTCCAGGTTCCTGTGCAGTATTGTTCTTTACAGCATCGGACTTTACTTCACATCACCAGTCACATCCACAACTGGGCATTGTTTTTGCTTTGGCTCCGTCTCTTCATTCTTTCTGGAGTTATTTCTCCACTCTTCTTCAGTAGCATATTGAGCACCTACCGACCTGGAGAGTTCATCTTTCAGTGTCATATCTTTCTGCCTTTTCATACTATGCATGGGGTTCTCAAGGCAAGAATATTGAGGTGGTTTGCTATTCCCTTCTCCAGTGGACCATATTTTGTCAGAACTCTCCACCATAACCCGTCCGTCTTGGGTGGCCCTACACAGCATGGCTCATAGTTTCATTGAGTTAAGACAAGGCTGTGGTCCATGTGTTCAGTTTGGTTAGTTTTCTGTAATTGTGGTTTCCATTCTGTCTGCCCTCTGATGGATAAGGATAAGAGGCTTGTGGAAGCTTCCTGATGGGAGGGACTGACTGTGGGAGAATCTGGGTCTTCCTCTGATGGGCGGGGGCATGCTCAGTAAATCTTTAATCCAATTTTCTGTTGATGGGCAGGACTGTGTTCCCTCCCTGTTTGGCCTGAGGCCAAACTGTGGTAGGGATAATGGTGGTAATGGTGACCTCCTTAAGAAGGACTTTAGCCAGGACTGTTGTATTTAGTGCCCCCCGATCCCATGGCAGGTGACTGTCAACCCACACCTCTGCCAGAGACTCCTGGACACTCACAGGCAAGTCTGGCTCAGTCTCCTGTGGGATCACTGCTCCTTTCTCCTGGGTCCTGGTGTGCACAAGATTTTGTTTGTGCCCTCCAAGAGTCTGTTTCCCCAGTCCTGTGGAAGTTCTGTAATCAAATACTGCTGGGGGTTCTCAGTCCCTATGTCGGATCCCCAGGTTGGGAAATCTGTTGTGAGTCCTAGAATTTTAGGGCTGCACAAGTAAGCATCTGTGTCTTACTTTCCATTGTAATCCCAGGGCCTGAACCTGTCACTTAACTATTCCCTCACTCAATCCCTGTTGTTGTTATTCAGTCTCAGTCATGTCTGACTCTTTGCAACCCCATGGACTGCAGCATGCCAGACTTCCCTATTCTTCACCATCTCCCAGAGCTTGTTCAAACTCATGTCCATTGAGTGATGCCAGCCAACCATCTTATCCTCTGTCATCCCCTTCTTCTCCTGCCTTCAATATTTCTCAGCATCAGGGTCTTTTCTAATGAGTTGGCTGTTTGCATCAGGTGGCCAAAGTATTGGAGTTCTAGCTTCAGCATCAGTCCTTGCAATGAATATTCAGGACTGATCTCCTTTAGGATTGACTGGTTTGATCTTGCAGTCCAAGGGACTCTCAAGAGTCTTCTCCAACACCACGGTTCAAAAGCATCAATTCTTCGGCACTCAGCCTTCTTTATGGTTCAACTCTCACATCCATACATGAGTACTGGGAAAGCCATAGCTTTGACTATATGGACCTTTGTTGGCAAAGTAATGTCTCTGCTTTTTAATATGCTCAATCCCTGACCCCTTGACAAAGTTGAGCTCCCATGCTAGACAAAGAGAACCCGTCAGTGTGTCTCACAGTTGTCCTTAAGTACAATTTGTGTAATTTCACTTTTCCAGTTTCTCCTTCTAGATATATTTTTCCAGAGGAACAGAGGTCCTTCATGCTATGTTTAGAACAGGGTACTTGGATATGTGTGAGTCTGTTGCATTTTCTGCAAGCTCCTGGGTCTGGGAGAAGGAGGCAGGGATGATGAGGGTTCTGTGCTGGGGTGTGGAAACCTTTAACAGTGTGTGTCTGGGGCCAGATGGGGAGGGCAGAGAATTCACTGCAGGCTCCGACAGGCAGTGGGACTGGGTGCTGAGTCCTTCTCTGGAGCAGAATTTCTCTTGACTTCCTCTGCTTTCTCCTCAGCCTCCCTCTTAGAGGCTTCTTGAACCCCAGAGAAATCTGGACACATCAAGGGCCCAAACCCTTGAGCAAAAATGGCAGGGATGAGAGTAAGGCCTCTGGATCCTGGGGAAGAGCTGGAGCAACGGAGAGAGAAAGACTTCCAGCTAATACCCTAATTGATTCTGTGTTGTCTTTGTCCATAGGAACAACCAAGGGACAAAGCTCAGCTGTCATGAGCACAGACCAGTTGGTAACATCCACAATCACCAGTGGTCAGACATTGAATTCAAACCCATTCAAACACAGTACAGCCCCGACATCCACTGAGACATCCACTGTGACCACAGCACCGGCCAGCATTGTGGTGTCAGCCTCAGCCCAGAAAAGCCCAACTGCCACAGCCAGTGAAGCCACTCTTGTAACTACTGAAGATCCTACAACCACATCAACCACAGTCTCAGCAAGTCCTGAAAGCACGAGCAGCCAGAATGCAATGAATGATTCACCCACATCCAGAATCCCAACTACCCACAGTGTGACCACAGACAGCGTGACTGCTAAGGAAGGCAGTCAGAAAATCTCCACATCTCCAGATCCGAATATCATCCCAAGCATCTCTCCTATTCTGTCCTCCTCGACCAACCTCTCAAGCACTCAGCAGCCTAGCCCCAGCCCTGTGACTTCGGCTCCTGGGACTTCAGAGCCCACAGGGAGTTTCCCTGAGGGATCAGACAAAATGACCGTAACTACAAGTTTAGGCAGGATGACAAGTCCCACCTTTACAGCTCAGGTGACCACACTGAGTAAGTGTTGCCTTGCCTTTTTGAAGCAGAAAGAAACTTTCAGATGTCTATGTTCTGTACCGTTGTTTGACTAGAAGGTGGAGATTCATGATGTGGGTTAAGGATCGTGTACCACCTTCGCTCAGTCTGTTTCCCATCCAGTGGTGAGCAGTGGCCAGCAGAGCTGTGTGTTGTGATGAGAGCTTGA
The DNA here is from genome assembly GCF_027580195.1 of Bos mutus. Lineage (NCBI taxonomy): Eukaryota > Metazoa > Chordata > Mammalia > Artiodactyla > Bovidae > Bos > Bos mutus. Next base: position 7,634,967 of record NC_091620.1, on the reverse strand, counting down.
GGTTTTGAACTGCCCAGTGGAGCATTTTCCTTTTTTTTTTTTTTTAAGTGCTAGTCTTAGTCCAATAAATTCATTTCAAACCTCACTGATGGATCATGAGCCTCGTGGCCCATTTGAGATCTATTGAATCAGAATTCCTTGGTGTGAATCTGAGCATTCGCATTTCGAGGGACCGCCCCCCCCGCCACCCCCGCTGCCATGTCATGTGGGTACATGGTGAAGTCTGTCCTGTGTGAGAGCAGGGGCCCTGAGCTGGATAAACCTGGACTCCAGGCCCTGCTCTGCCACTTGTTGGTGTGGAATGCATCAAGCTCCTCTGAGCCTCCACTTCCTTGTTTTTGAAAGGAGTAATTATGGTACTTTCCTCAGAGTCACTGTGCGGACTGAAGAAGGAAGTACCTGTGAAGCTCTTAGGACCCTGACATGAAGCAGTTACTCAGTTGACATTTGCTGCTGGCATTGTCACTGCTGTTGATACTTCTCTCGGGTTCCTACACCGGCTCATCCAATCTGCTCATCCTGTAATAGGTTATGGGAACTGGCTTCATCCATCTACCTCCTCTTTCTCATAGCTTGCCTCCTTTTGCCTGTGGTCTGTAAAGCCAAAGTGGGGTGGGGGAAGACTAAAGAACCTCAGAAAACTAAGAACAGAAAAAGACTATCTTTTTTCTGTTTAAACTACTCACCTTTCCTCATAAGCTTTGTTTCCCCATTTACAGAAACACAGGTCGCAGTTGAAGGAACTCAACACACCTCCAGTGAGACACCAGCTGTCACTGTCGCCACTGGAGTTCAGCAACCTACAGGCTCTTCACAGGGACGTGGGACCACATCTCTTGTCAGGAGATCCACCATCTCCAGCACTCAGTTGACATCAAATGCCCCCCAAAGCTCCAGCACCCCTTCTCCCACCTCAGTAATTCCAACAAATATAGGGCAGGTAAGAGAGCCCAGACTCGGAGAGAAAGGGACTCCAGGAAGAGCATCTCTATCCTTCCCTTCCCAGAGCCCCTGGTGGGGGTGTGAGGAGCCAGTATCGTTCACCCACTGTCTCTGGCTTTGCTGGACTCGGCCTTAGACAGCGGGATAACCAGTAACATACCTGGCTGTCAGACCCCAGCTGGCCAGCTCCCAGCTTGCCCGGAGCTACTTGCCTGGTGTCACCCACCTAACAGTGTGTGTACTCAGTCGCTTCAGTTGTGTCCAACTCTTTGCAACCCCATGGACTGTAGCCCGCCAGGCTTCTCTGTCCATGGGATTCATTCCCTCCTCCAGGGGAGTCTTCCCGACCCAGGGAGCGAACCCTGGTCTCTTGCATTGCAGGCAGATTCTGAGCCACCAGGGAAGCACCTAAGGGAGGGAGGGAGGGAGGATTCAAAGACAAGATCCTATCAAGTTAAGCCTGGCCCTTAATCCCAGTGGCTTCTTTCAGATCCAGTGCCATCCTCCTGAAAAGCTGAATGAGAGCAAACTCTCCCTGAACATCTCGGGCGCCAACAGCTGTGTGAGTACCTTGTTCATCTGAGCCCCACCCTGACCTGTATCCTGCAAAGGCGGTTTAGCTCCAGGATTACTCAAAGTGGAAGGGAATGGAGTGTTCCTTGTAGAAAGGAGCTGAGAGATGTGTTCATTTCCTGCCCTTGTTTTTGGTCCTTCCAATCTTACGGAGGGTCAGAACCAGCTTCTCTAAAGGAAGCCCCGCCCACAGGGCTGCTACAGGCCAGAAATACCAGGTCTCCTGAGCTTTCACTTCTGAGAGTCTGACCCAAGCCCTGGTTCTTGCTTGCCTCCAGTTCAGGATGTGGCTTTGTTAAAGCCCATCTCTTTGGGCTTCAGAGGCCTCAGTTGAAAAGAAGAGGCTTAGTCTGCCTAACTTTCGTTGTTCTAAGAGTCTGTGGTTTTATATTTCCTGCTCCATGTTATCTGACGGCCTGCCTCTAACCCAGGGGAGCCGTTGCCAACAGCTGTTCTTCCACTCAGGATGGTGTGTGTGTGTACTGTTTGAGGGAGATGGTGTCAGCACGTGTGTGAGTGCGTTTGCATGAAAGAGAGAGTTTAGCCGTGTTGTCCACTGCCTTCAGACTGCCAGTCTCCCTAGGATTAAGGGCTTTAGTCTGGGGATATCTGCTGCAGCGCTTACTCAGTAGTTGAGGCCTGAGTGAGTGCTGGTGATGGATGGCTCACTGCCGCCCTCTCCTGGTCAGTGGCTATTTTGCAAACACCCCTAGGAACCAGAAAGTGAAAGCAAGCAGCATGGAAAACTTGGGTTTACGATACTTTAATGCTACCTGTTTTCTGCAGTTGTTTTCTTTCGGGTGTCCATTTTGCTGGAATTTTCCAAGTGAACTATAGAAAAGCTGGAGTTTTCAAACAGAGCAGGGTTTTCCTGGGATTGGGCTTGTTGGACAAGGTGAGAAAGACACTGACGCTTGCTCAGCCTTTCCTCCGGCTCTTTTTGGCTGAAACTTGGCAGGGGTGTGTTTGGTGGTAAGCCTTCTTTTGCCATAAATGGGAAGAGGAAAGCCCTGCATCTTTACCTGGCAGCAGGGCTGGGGAGTTAGTAGGCCTAAGGAAATGCCAGGTAGAAAACCCAAGGGATGGTTTGTGGGACAAGCCAAAGCAAGAGTCCTATTCTTCATCTGGCATCCTTATTCCAAAGTCTGGTCAGAGAAACACCAGTTTGGGGTGCCTCTGGATGACTGGGTAAAAGCTCCCCACACTTCACTTCCTCACCCTCAGCCCTAAAGCCACATCAGCCATGCTCTTTCTGCTTAGAAATATAGAGGAAGCCCCTCAAAGATGTCCTTGTGCGTCTTTCAGACACTCCCAAGTCCCCCTGTGCAGTGATCGCCTTGCCCTTCTCTTGTCAGCCTATTTATGTTTTCAGTCTTAGCCGAGGGAACAGGCAAGTGTTTCAACTTTGGGATGGATGACCTTGAGCGGAGAGCCGGGCACTTCCCCTCCTGAGGTCTCTGAACTCAGCATCAAGGGCTGGTGAATGCAGGTTCATTGGCATCTTTGCGCTGGCAGTGCCTCCGTGGGTCCTTCCAGGGGAGAGAAATGATGACAGGCAGCAGATCGTGATGCTTAAAGAGCTCTGAGAAAGAGGGGCACACTCGGGGGAATGGCATTGTTCAACCAAGATGAGATAAGCGGGACGGGAGGACGAGGGAGGAGATGTCCACCTGAGCCAGAGAAGGCAGGGGCTGGCCCAGGAGGAGAGCGTGTGACCCGCCAGTCCAGGCAGTCGGTTCACAGCTGGCAACAGCATTGTCCTGACCTTAGCTTGCAAGGGCGGCCCCACAAGCCTAGGCCACTGTTGTGATCCCCAAGGAATTACCTGTTGTTTCCCCACAACAGAACACAGTTGCTTCAAATCACAGACTGGTCGAGGTGTTGTGCCAAGCAGTAAAATCCTCCTTCAACAAAACTCAAGATGAGTGCCATATAGAGATGGCTCCTGGTTCACATGCCCAGGAAGTGGACATCAAACAAATTACTATCATCAGTGAGTTGAGGGCAAGGGCAGGGAGGCCTGTCTGGGGTGGGAATGGGGCAGGGGGGTGACAGGAGCCACAGGATGGGTCAGTTGTCAACTCTCAGTCACCTGCATGAGAAGAGACACCGCTCAGGAGACGGAGGAACAGGAAGTCCTCTGTCCCTGCCATGTCTCTCTGAGCTAGACCATTGAAGCGGCATCTCTCCCTCTCCCCCTCAGCAAAGCTCCAACCCACGGACATTTATAAGTTGCTGAAAAATGACTGGGACAAGCTAGAAGGCGTAAGTAGACGGCCCCACATGCTGGGACAGACTGGGTCAGGAGCCTGTCCCTCGGAAGCCCGTGGTTCCCCGTTTCCACTGTTTCTCATTGCTGAGGAACCTCTGGTTTGCAAGCATCTAGATGGGAGGATAAAAGGGGACAGCAGGGCAGTGGAACAGGCCCCCCAAACCCCAAGTGGAAGAGCTCGTAAGTGAACGGGAGTTCTGAGAGAGAGAGGGACCCGGAACCTATTTTTTGCTCTGTCACTTTCTCTTTCCTGGCCAGGTGGGAGTCAGAGACATGCAGTTTGGGGGTCAAGGACCACCAGAAGAGATGGAGGACCGGTTCAGCATGCCCCTGATCATCACTATTGTCTGCATGGCATCCTTCTTGCTCCTGGTGGCGGCCCTCTATGGCTGCTGCCACCAGCGCCTCTCCCATAGGAAGGACCAGGTGAGGACCAAGCAGTCCAGTTCACCGGAGGACTTTCACCCTGTTATTCCCATATTGGAGAAAAGCCGTGGGCCCTTTCTGATAGGCAGAGGTCATCATCCCTTACAGGAAATGGAAATTTGCCTGAAGAATTAAAGAGGCGGCAAGGGTTTTGGAGTCAAAGAAGACTTGCGTTAAGCCCTAGCTCTGCCTCTGATTAACTGGGTGACCTTGAGCAAGTCATAATCTCTGAGCTTCAGGTTTCTCATCTGCGTAGTGGGAATATCCACCTTGCAGAGTTGCTCTGTGGATCCATTGCTGTAAATGGGCTGAGGCATACCCGTCTAACCAGAAGGTTTATCATCTACCTTCCTAGGATTCCCTTGTAACAGTTCTGCCCAGATTCAGGGTTCTCAACCCTGGCTGCACACTGTGGAGAGCTTTACAAGAAATCCCCCTGCTTAGTTTCCTCACACCCCAACTGAAACGGCATTTCTGGGCCACTGTATTCGTTTAAAGCTTCCCAGGGACTGTCTTCTGCCACTGAGGTTGTATCCCGGGTAAAGAAGGAGAGAAAGCTCCCTTCAGATGGTTTCCACCTGCAGCGGGAGGGCAAAAGTTTCTGTACACATCAGGTTCAGCCTTAGAGAAGTCCTAGTCATTGGGCCTGATGAAATGCATTTTCTTAGAGTTCTTCCCTGTTCAGAGAAGTGGTGAGGAGGGAACTTGAGAGGAAGGTTTGATGGGGAAGGAGTGGAGGAGGGGAGATGGGAAAACAAAGTCCGTCTCTGCTGACGTTACAGATTTGCCACCAGGGGACAGCTGGGAATTCTAGGGATACTGGGCAGGTTCTCATCTCAAACTTGCCCTGAAGCAAGCCAGCCGTCAGGATTGGCCTCCAGGACCGCCTGGTGTCCACATTAGCTAAATTGGGGTTCCTGAATTATAGGGGAACAAGTGCCAGTATTAAGGTTAGAGCAAGGCTGACTACTCTCAAAAACTACCCTTTTTTCTTGGGTCACCTCTGTCACTCTAGCAACGACTAACAGAGGAGCTACAGACGGTGGAGAATGGTTACCACGACAATCCGACACTGGAAGTGATGGAGACCTCATCAGAGATGCAGGAGAAGAAGGTGGCGAACCTCAATGGGGAGCTGGGGGACAGCTGGATTGTGCCTCTGGACAACCTGACCAAAGATGACCCTGAAGAGGAAGACACACACCTCTAATCGGGGCTGCCGGCCATCTCCGACGGTGCAGAGCTCCAGCCCAACCACCTCAAGTGCCATTTGTAAGGGGAGGAGGAAGACCCTTCTTCCCCTTAGAGGGAAAGACTGGGGAAGAAGAGCAGACTTGGAGGGTCCCTTCATCCCAGTCCCCACAGGCCTTAATTTTTCCCTTTTCAAGCTGAACAAATCACATTCTGTGTAGAATCCTCTTGTAGAATAACCCACTAGTGCCTGAGTGCAGTGCTGCTGGGAGAACAGGGAAGAGCCATAGAAGGAACTCTTCGAGACCATCTACTAGCCTCCATTCACAGACAAGATGACCGAGGCCTAAAGAGGGTAAAGTCAAGGTCACACAGCCACTGGGTGACATGTCGGAATGAGAACAGAGACCCTTCATTCAGTCCAGTGCCCGTTCCCACCACACCACGCTGCTGGCATCACCCATGCCCTCCCTCCAGAGCTACCGCGGGCAGGGGTGGAAGCTGCCCATCAGTGGATGGGCTGGAGGGCAGAGCGGGGCTGGATCCTGCCTCCGCGGGGTCTGGCTCCTTGAAAGGACAGGTCCCGTTCCTGTCTCGTCTGCCGGCCTTGTCTGCCTGCCTGTGTTCCTGCCCTTTGTTCTCCCTCCCTTCATTCAGTTTTTTCATCCCCACTCTGTTCCAGGGCCTCTGGGACTAACAGAGGTCATTCATGACCCTCAGGCCCTTGTTCTGGAGTCTAGTTTCCTGGCATCTGCTGGCACTGACAGAGCACACAAGACTCCCCCTGTGAACATGTCTGCCCACCAGCCATCTACAGATGAAGAGAGAAAGGGAAGCCCCTCTTTCCAGGATGGGTCCCCACATACCCCCAAGGCTCCCCAAGTGCTGCCTGGCCTCCCACTCCCACAGGGACTAAAATCTGCAGCAGCTACCGAAGACAAGATGTTTCCTGTTTCATTGTCATTGCTCAGCCGATGCAATAGAGAGGAGATCCCAGCTCAGTCATTCCCTCTGAGGTTCAGCGTGAATGAGCAGCTTTAGGACAGAGCTTCCTCAGGCCCAGTCAGCAGAGAGGTGTCCAAACAGACAATCGACTGAAACAGGAAGGACAGGCTTTACTTTTCCATTTCATAGGATACTCAGGGGCTTTGCAAGTTGCTCAGAGTTTTCTCTTTTAATCCAACCCTCTACTGCCAAAGGCCAAAGCTCAAATCATTGAGATGTTTGAAGATTCCAGTCTTCTGTGCACAGGGCAAGAAGAGCCTGGAGGGGAGGTGCACTTCAAGCTGCGTAAGGAGCAGCCAGCCCGAGTAGAATCCTAGCAACCTTTCACTGTCGGGCATGGAGCTAGGCCGTGCCATGTGCCCTCTTCGGTATTCCTAGTGGGGCTGGCTGCCCGGCGCTCCTGCAGGTTCTGGTGGCATTCTCAGGGAAGCACAGTGCCGACCACTGCCCAGTGGAGGGGTTTGGAGGGAGCTTAGCAGGTAGCAGCTACATAGACGGCACCTGAGGACTGAGCACAGCGAGCTTTCATCTGATTTTCTGAGGAGAGGGAATTCTGTGTGGAATTTTGAACTCTGCCGACGATCTCTCTGTTGCTAGGCATAACGCCCCTAGATCCTACTAGGAAGATGCTTCAGGAGAATTAAAATGGTCACTTGGCCTAGGCTGCGATAGATCTGATAGAATAGGCTCTCTGCTTTGGGACAGGTTATTTTTTTTAAAGGAGAGGATCTTAGGGGGACAATCTGTGTCTTTCCTTGGCCATCTAATTCCCTCTTCATAGTCTTTAGCCATTTGATACCAAGGGGAAGAGGAAGGCCAGAGGTTCAAGTAGGGCCCCCAGTGAGTTTCCCACAAGCTAGAAAGATGCTAAGGTAACAAAGATCCTGAAGTATTTGCCCTGATTCTTCCCTATTTGGAGGCTGGCAGGATGGAGAATACTGATTTGGGGGGAAATAGAGGAAAATGCTGTCTCACTGGGAAAAGATGTTTGCTTCTTTCCTACCCAGGATTTGGTTCTTTCTACCCAGTGGGTTTCTATCATGGCCACCATGGGAGAGGCCAGCCTGGATTACTCCTTTGCTGATTCTGGGTCTCATTCCACCAGCCAGGTTTAGACAGAGACAGCAGATACATTCTGGAAGCCAATCAAAGGCCATAAGCCACAGGCCTCTTGGGGAGCGAGAAGGTGACTGGCAAGGACCAGAGAGTAAAAATGAGGCTTGGTCAAGAGGAATGATTGTGGCTCTGTCCAGAGACAGCCTTGACAAGCTCTGGGCTGGTTCAGAGGCTCCTTCTTTGGGTGCATCTAGTTGCCCAGAAGCTAGAACAACTTGCCCTGGCTTGCTCGTGCCACTAGACACCTATGTCAAAGACCATATTGCCATGTGTCTGTAGTGGTCATCTTCTTCCCACATCTTTGCTGGTCTTGGATGCTATCTAGTTAATTCAGATTCTGGGGCTAAGAGAGGAGAGAGAGAGAGAGAACTCAGCATTGACTTGAAACAATCTGTGCCAGAGAGATTATAAACTCTTATTTCGGTGGCACACTGGTTTCCCTAAACTTCATAAAAGGCCAGAAACCATGAATCTGATGACTGGACGAAATCCAAGGGGAAGCACACTGTCATGGCAGTGGGGAGAGGCGCAGCAATGCTTATGAAGGGGGGCACAGAATATTCGTGTCACAGGACAAGATACAGGTTTAATCTAGTCTAGATGCAAGCCTGTTCTTTCCCTTCTCGATAAGGAAAGCTAACAGAAAGTTTATTTAAATCACTTCTTGAGCTTTTATCTTTTTGACAATATACTGGAGAAACTTTGAAAAACCAGTTCCAGCTGATACACATATATGTATTTTTTGAAAATGTAAATACAACAGCCACATGTTAATCCACCCCGCACTGCTTTGAGTGAATATACTTCGAAAAAAACCTTTGTTAAGAGAGAAGGCTTTTTTCCCTCTAAACAGGAATGTAAATGTCTATTTTACTAGCTTTTGTTTTTCTTTAATGAAAAATGAAATACGAGACAGGCTGATGATGAAGTATTTGTCTTGCAGACTGGGCATTTTTATTTTTAAATATGATCCTCGTCCCCTCCCCATGAAGTCCCAGCACGTTACAATAAGGGTTGTAGTCAATATGCACTGGTTGGGAAGAGACTCTCTAGTCATAGAGGGGTTTTAGAACCCAGTCCAATCTTTTATTTTTTTAACAGAAGAAGAGTCTGAAGCCCAGAAAGATAAAGTGACCTGGTGAAACTCATGTATTTAGTGACAGAAAACAGGCTTAAAACCTGGACTGGAAGACTGTCCAGTGCTCTGTGCTTCAGGAAGAAACCAACAAATTAAGGAGAGTGATACCAAGGACAGATCTGCAGCAAGCGTAGGGAGAGCATGAAGACAAAAACAGGAACCTTACTGGTCTGTGGCTTATTTAGATCTAAGACTTAAATGAACAATTTTGTTCTGCCAAGAATAGTTTTGAATAGTTTCTACATATAGGACTAAGGATCAAAGGGAACAAGATGGGAAGGCACAGGGGGCGAGAGTAAAGCAATGGCTTCCATCATTGTCATTAGCTGATTAACTCAGGTTTGGTGAAAATCCTACCCTGAGTCAAAGAAGGGGATTACTATTTGCTCCATGTCTTTTTAAAAAAATTAGTGAATGTTAAAAGAGTTTGCTCAGGAGACTGGGAGAGCTGTGTCTTGGTGGACAGGGGTCTAAAGTACACTGGAATTTACTGAGAAACTTGTTTGTAAAGATTATTACTTATTGCTGTTTTCTTACAAAAGTATATTTTGGAAAGTTGTATACTGTCAATTAAACTGCTTTTGTCTAAGCTGGCTCAAGCGCTAGTATTTTGCTCTGATTGGCTTCCATTCTTCACTTGCGCACATGGCTCATCACTGAAGACCCTCTGCGTAGTGGTGCCTGCTTAACTGCACAGGCCCAGAGCAAAAGGACAGAAGCGAGAGGAAGGACAAAGGGGTTCTGGCGATGATGCCAAGTTCTCCAGATCATCTCAGGCTGCCTTAGGGAGGAGAACCCAAAGTGCCCCATTTCCCTCACAACACATTTATCAGTGTTTTCCCCTCTTCCTTCTCTTCATTTGCCTCAGAAAAAATTGTGACTCACCCACCACCAAAGATCCCAAGGGGGCTGCTGAACCCTGATAGGTATGAAACAGTTTTAAGGACAAGGCAAACATTAATAAAAATACAAAAAAAAAATTAAAGGATTCTGTCTGCCAATAAAAGGATCAGTTTACTTGTCAGAAGCCTGTGCCTGTCCCTTACCCAGAGATATGCGAGCATGCCCAGTAATGTCAGACTCAGACCCCATGCAGCACAGGCTCCTCTGTCCCTGAGATTCTCCAGGCAAGGATACTGGAGTGGGTTGCCATTTCCTCCTCCAGGGGATCTTCTGGCTCAGGGATCAAACCCACCTCCTCCTGTATTTCCTGTGTTAGCAGGTGGATTCTTTACCCAGAGATGTAGTGAAGATGAAGGAGGTTCAGGAAAGGAATTGCTCAAAGATGATTCTGATTCTCTTTGTCTCTTGGGGTGGTAATTATCTACTGACATGTTTCTTCACTGCAAGAAGAAAACTTTATCATTCCTAATCTGCTGCAGGGAAACAGGTGAATCTGGTCCATGCTCATACTTGGCTATACAGCAGTCTCTTCTGTTTGCCTGGCATCTTACAGTTTACACATCTTATTTAGGAGTTGTCACCATTCTACCGATAGGGAAACTGGGGACAGAAACTGAGGATTCTCTCAAGATCACACAGCTAGTTAAATGTACCACTAGGCCTCGAATCTACATCTTTTCCCTCCCAAGTTGTACATTCTCTCAACACCATATTGATGCTTGTGTTCCAATAACAACAAAGTATGTTTCCAGAATGCAATTATAATAGGATTTTCCCTTTACATGGGAGTTCCGAAAGGCAGTTAACATCCTTAAGGCTGCCAGAGTTGGGCCAGGGGTATTTTGAGGTTAACTTTAAGAGTGTGCCAAGAATACAGAAAGGAGGAGTACCAAGAACTCAGGAAGGCCTCTGGCCATGCTCAAGGTACACTGTTCTAAGAGAATGACTCATCGTTTATCATAGTCACAAAGACCTATGACTCCATTCTCTTCCTGAAGAGGTCATTCACCCTGCTCCCTGCCCTGCCAACCAAGAGGCACTCTCAGTTGTCATTTTTAATTTGTTATGCCTCTTAGTCACTCTAAGTCTCCATTTTACAAGCTCCCTCCCAAACCGCATATTTACTTTGAATCCTAAGGGTGAAAAAATTAAAGAACAGGACAGCCACTATAGTTAACATAGGTGGTACTGAGATAGCTAGTATTTTTCAATGGCCTTGGCATCTTATAGATTAAAAAGTCACTGGGACCCTAGCAAACAGGGTCTTCTACCAGCATTTACTTAAAAGGGAAGGTGAGGCAAAGGAGTTGAGACTGTGCCCAGTGCTACACAAAAGTCACTGGTGGATCTAGATACGAGCCTAGGATTCCTGACTCCTGCCCTGGACCACCCATCCTTACAGCTCGAGTTCAGAGGGCAGGTAGATAACATGTGCTACAGACATTATACCAAATGTCCTAACCTCCCACTTGAAGTTTTGCCAAACATCAGACTTACTAGCCTGGCAGTGGACAGACCAACAGTAGGAAAGCTACTTCTACTATAGCTTTTCTTTCTTTCTTCCTTGTAATATGAATGTTTCTGGACAGAATGTAACTTGACGGCCTTCATCCACACTTGATATGGGAGCAGCTACCGTCTCAACTGTGTTAAACACGAAGCCTTCTCTGCTGACTGCTCCCCTCCCACCAGATGACAAATACCTCAAGGGAGAGGAGGTGGTGACCCACATTTCCATCCTTTTAATTCTCTAGAGGATTAACCCAGGAAAGGCCAATTCCTTACCTTATCACCACTCACTGTTTTCCTGTTTTGAAAACAGAGAAATGTTACTTACAGGCCATGCTCAAAGCACACTCTAGTAAAATGGATTATTTTTGATTTGTAAAGTGAGAGAACATAATCCCTATTTTGAATAAAATCAGTGGACAACTAACACCAGAATACAGAATCACACACAAAGCCAAGAAAAATGTAAACCAGACCAGGAGATAGAAAGGGCCAAGAGGAAAGCTCCTTGTAAGAGTCTGTCTGGAAAGCTCATACAACTCAGCCCAAACAATCCGTTATCTTTGTTGAGCATATTTCTAAGTTTATTTTTTTCAAGGATCAGCCCTTAAAATTTCTTCCCCTTCTTTGGAGACAGGGATCCAGAATTTTACCAGCCTTCAGATTCTCTTTATTATCTTTTCTACAATTAATTTTCAGTTCAGTTTTTTTTCCTTCTAGCTCCTAACTTGTACAAGCATGCCCCCACTTAAAGAAAACCTGGGAAACCCAAGTCCAGATTTACAAAACGGATAAAGTAGGACTGGTCATTAACAGTAGACGAAGAAAACACCATTTTATGAAGTCACTTACCAGTGCTCTTTAGGAAACTTCCCCTAGAAACTCAGTAAGATCCACCAGAGCGTCATTTCAACACTGAAAACAAGGTCTTCTACAGTGTATATAATTTGCCTGAATAAAACTCACCTGTTTGAGGGAAAATATTAACTTTGTAAAAGTATTTACAAAGTATGTAGGTATTTCAAAAGTTGACTTCAAAACAAGTTTTACCAAACACAAGAAATAGCTTGTAGTGTCCATATATAACTTTTTATTAAGAAAATGAACAAAATACATTCTTTCTCCATATGTACATTACATACAACGTAATTCTACAACTGCGACTGTTCAGCAGATCATCTATTTATTCACAAAGCAGTGTTAACACATTCACCAAACCTGGGATCAGAACATTACTCATACTAAGAAAGAAAACAAAACCCTAAAAAGTCCATACTGATAGGGCAAAAGTGAGATAAAACAGAGGATCATGAGCGGGGTGAGGAAGATTACAGAGCACACTCAACAGAGCCCAGCAATGCAGAACACTAATGATGTCAGAGGATACCTGACGCCCCAAACGTTTCTGTTTAAACATTCTAGCTGGCCCACGCCAGGGGTTCCAGACCTATCTCATGATCTCCACTACAGGATCCGTGTTGCTACAGAAGAGGAGAGTAAAGGAAGGGGTAGGACCCTGAAAGGTTGTGGTTTCTTCCTTCATACATTAAGAAAAGGACTCTCATGAAATACAAAGCTCCTAAATCTTAGCTGATAACCAGAGAAATACATTTTTGGAGAGATAGTTGCTAAGCATGGTAAGGGAAATCTTGTGTCGAGGACTCCTTATTTATATACTTATGTTCATCTCTTTTCTTTTGCTTTGCTCTTCTCTGCTTTTCCCTTGGCCTTTGAAAAGTACCTTATCCTTCTTAGGTGTGAGTTTAATTATATTAAAATAAAGTCCATCTAAACAGAAAGCTCTTTGTTATGAATATGCTCCAAATGTCTGTAACGGTACATAAAGTGTTTTAAAATTCAAATTAATCTTAGAGATAAAATTTCAAATGACCTGAACAAGGCAGCTCCCTATATAGCTTTTGGGTAGTATCTTATATCTATAGTTTAGGCTTAAAAATTACATTTCAACAATTATTTTCAGATGGTTTATCTAAAAAGGATAATGTTTTAAAGGAAAAATGCTTGTGGACAATGGAATGGCTGTGTCAAGATTTTTTATTTTTTTCCTGGTCTTTACCATGTAGGGTAACAGAAGTAAAGTAAAATGAGTAAGTCTCAACAGTTAAATAAGAGTGGCTTTCCTTCTTCACACTCTGTAATTTTCTAAATTTCTATGATAAACATAATAATACAAAACCAATAAATGTTATTATTTAAAAGTCCCATTAGAGATGTTTAACACTCTTCAACTTTCAGATGAGCTGGCTGCTCTAACACCATGTTTCCAGTCTGGGAGATGTTCTAACAGAGAGAAGGAACTATCCACAGCGTCAATAAGCAGATCCAGAAAGACAGATTCTACTGGCTGTGGATGAGCTGCACCTTTCTGCTCAACCTAATCTGCAGTCCAACTTTGGTTCTGAGGATCTAGCTCTATCTTTATCTAAATGGATCTTAATTTCTGGCCAAGAGATACTTCTAATTTCTAAGAGTTGACAAAAAAAAAAAACTCTAACATCTTTCCCAAGCTGCATTCATAACCCCCCCAACCTCCCATCTTTTCCATTGAAAAGGTGGAATATTGTTTGTTGCCAAGACCAACACAAGAAAAGGAGGCCCTAAGTTTTCCTATACTCTTCTTCTGAGGCTGCAGACTCAGCTGTGGGAAGAAATCTCATTATAAACAAAAACCTATTTCCATAAAAGAATCTGCTCACAGAAAAATGTCTCTTTACAGTTTCTAAACTGAGCTATACGGAAAATTAATACTATATTATTTAATTTGTTCACTTCAAAAGATATTTTATGACAAGTCAGAAAAGCAAGCTGTCTTAAAGAATAACACAATCACAGTGTATCTTGGTTAGGCTAAATGTAATGCTTAAGAAAGTGAGTCCACTTTTATTTCTCTAAATGTGTGGTTTACAATTGAGGGAAAAATTGTTTTAAAACTGGTTACCAAAATCATTTTTCTGGGAAAGGAAAAAAAAAATCTCAAAAAGGAGACTACATACATGACTGTTAAAAACATAGCTTCTCCACAGAAGATTGCTCACATTTAAACTTTTAGACTTTGATATTCTACTATCAAATTTGAGGTTTATAGCTAATGTGTATGTGTAAATCGTATCTGACTCTGCGAGCCCATGGACTATACAGGCCATGGAATTCTCCAGGCCAGAACACTGTGGAGTGGGTAGCCTATCCCTTCTTTAGGGGATCTTCCAGATCCAGGAATCAAACCAGCGTCTCCAGAAAAGCCAAGTGAATTTAAGCTAAGTCTTTATAAAGGTGCAAGTATCCTAAGACTTTTAAAGTACACAATTAAAAAATGTTCAGTTCAGTTCAGTCGCTCAGTCGTGTCCGACTCTTTGTGACCCCATGAATCGCAGCATGCCAGGCCTCCCTGTCCATCACCAACTCCTGGAGTTCACTCAGACTCATGTCCATCATTCTGTCCTGTTTCCCCCCCCTTTTACCTTAAGAAGGTAAACACAGCCAACTACAAGGCAACATGCTGAAACAGTCACTTGCCAAAATCTGATCTCCTTTGCTGCAAAATGAATTTACAGAGCTCTGCCAGTTACCGTGGAATTAAACTCATTCTAGCTACTTTCTCTAATGCAGTCACTTCACAGATGGGGAGGAAACCTAAAGAACAAACCAAAATTATTAAGTACTCCTAATGCCAAGCCCAGAACTCATTTACTTCCTGGCAAAGTTGAATAAACAGAGACTTTCTAGAGTATGTATAATTTATTTATTTTAAAACACGGAAACTAAACTGATATCAGTTCAATTCTGTATGGGTTAGAAGTTAAGCATGAAATGATAATTTTCTTCCTAAAGGGCTAGAAAATGAATGCCAACCACATGACACTAGCTGAACTGTAACAAAGGTTTTCTTGAGATTTGTTAACAAAAGGAGAGAAATTAAGCTCAAAACTGGCTACTTGAGTAACTCCTTAATCATGCACAAAGGCCTGTTCAGTACATCACACAGTGTTTTTCCTTTCTGCCAATTAATTTTGCATTCATTAAGCACTGAATGAAACTGAAGAATGACGATCTTTTTGGGTTGGTATTCGCGTGGCAGACAGCTCAGATATCCAAACTAACTGCTGTGAATGCTAGCATCCCAGATGGTACAGAGCTGTGTGCAGCAACAGCTTAAACTTGATAAAAAAACAAGTTCCCTGGGAGCCCCCAAAATTTGTGTGTTAAAATGTTTTATTGCTGGTTTTTCCTCTGGATCCTTATCAAGGAACTGGCTGTATATAAGAAACTGCTCACCTACTTTAAGATCTAGAGCCCATTATAACTGGATTTTCTGTTTCAAGATCTGCATCAGCTATTTGGGACAGCGAGAAAAGCAACTAACCAAGAAATGCTGCTTTCTAAAGACTGTTCAGAATAACGAGCTTTGATCCCTTTTGACAGGCTTCTTCTCAGCACTGCAATAGATTAATTTATGGTTAGAAACGAAGAACTTTCTTTCTCATTTAGATCTGTGGACCTTCAAATCCATGGGCAAAAAGCTCCTAGTTTTCCTTCTCTAACAAACCCTCAAATCTCCTATATAGATCTGTTCCTGAAGTTCAATACTTTCAAGTGAAAATGCCAAACAGTCAAAACAGGACATTACATATAATTGTTTAATAGTTCATCAAAACTGTTTCAACAGCAGATAAAAAGAAAGAGAAGACAAAGTAGTTCATAATTCCAAGTGATACAACTGGTCTATTTCCTTACTCAACATTTCCCCCTTTATTGTTGCTAACCCTGTGGCTCTCAGGTAATATCCACGTAACACTGTGTTTACAATAAAGCTAGGCAGTGTTTGAGGACACCATAGTACGTATTTGGAAGTCTTACTTCCAGAGAATGGCTACGGTGGAAGATAAACTAGAACTACCCTTTGATTTTCAGGTTTTTACGTTATGAATTGAACTGGAGTTCAAGATCTGTAACTTCAGAGTTCTAAGAGAAAAAAAAAATACGGATTCCCACAAAGGCATCTCTGTGTTCTACGAGAAAATCTGGTTTACTATCATTTCTAATGGCTCCTTAGGTTAAGGGCTGTAAATCTACTGTCAGAGAATTTACAGGATTTATCACTGGCAATGACTGGGTAGGATTTAGCTATTCAAAATTTGAGCTAAATTCACATTCTTTGTTGTTGTTGTTATTCTTTTGGGCCATGTGGTATGGCTTATGGAATCTTAGTTCCTTGACTAGGGATCAAACCCAGGGCCTTGGCAGTGAAAATGTGGTGTCCTAACCACTGGACCACCAGGGAATTCACTAAATTTACATACTTAAGGGGAAGAGACATTTATAAGACTGTACTACACTTTAAAAAATTTATTTATTTTTTTGGTCACACCAAGAGGCACGTGGGATCTTAGTTCCCTGACCAAGGATCGAACCTGCACCCTCTGCATTGGAAGCACGGAAGCTTAAACATTAGACCACCAGGGAAGTCCCTGTACTATTTTAAGAAAAAAAAAAAAAGAATGAATACCAATCATTTCATGGCAATTAAAGCTATTCCTGATATTCACTTATCTCAGAAATTGAAAGTCAATTCTTAACACAAAATTCAACTTTAGCAGAAAATCAGTGCTACTCAGGGGAGGTAAGACTAGGGAACTGAAAGTTACTCAGTGTCCGACTCTGCAACCCCATGGACTATACCATGGAATTCTCCAGGCCAGAATACTGGAGTGGGTAGCCTTTCCCTTCTCCAAAGGATCTTCCCAACCCAGGGATCGAACCCAGGTCTCCAGCATTGCAGGTGGATTCTTTGCCAGCTGAGCCACAAGGGAGGCCCAAGACCTCTGGAGTGGGTAGCCTATCCCTTCTCCAGGGGATCTTCCCGATCCAGGAGTCGAACTGGGGTCTCCTGCATTGCAGGTAGATTCTTTACCAGCTGAGCTACCAGGGAGGCTCTAAGAATAGGGGGAAAGAGGCAAAGAAATACAAAGACAACAGGCAAATGAAAATTCTGGTGATGTGCTAAATTCCATGAGCTCTGCTATGAAACTTGCACCTCATCTATAGTATAACTATACTTCTTAGTGCCAGGCAAAGCAACACTGGCTCTTCATTTAAAGAATGCTATAAGCTATAAGCCATATTACTATCCCCCAAATGAAAATGATTCAAGCACTTTTATAGCAGTGTCTGAACATTATAAATTCTTTAATAACATATGATTTTAAATTTCACTAATCTATTGTCATTATCAAGGATAAAAGAGCATGTTTGCTTCAGAATGATTTTGAAAACCCAGGAAGTCTAGGGCTGAAAAAGCCCCGAATAAAGTTATAATTGCTAAGAAAAATAATGGAAGCACAATTCATAGTATTTGGGGGATAGGAAGAAATCAAGGTTTAAAAATTATGTATAAATAAAATCTCTTAAGACAGCATTTTTTTTTTTAATAAAAAGAGCATTTAGTGAAGAAATCAATAACTGTAGTTATGAGTTCTCCCTGTCAAAACAAACAGTGCTGACTGATATCATCAGCTGATCTAGCTGGCTCCTAATTATTTCAACAAACATCAAAATTTCCACCTTCAACTGAATTACCTCCAGATTAGAAGTTTGGGGCACCCATATCATTTCAGCATTAATACAAACCACAGGGAGATATAGGCCATAGTCAAAAATCGCAAAAGAATAATGCTATTTGACTAATAAGGAATACAAAAAATTTGAGTGAAAGAACCTGAAGACCTAATCTACAACTACTGTTATATACAGACTCTCTATGACTACTCCTCTAGTAACTATGAACTTTTTCTAAGAAGCCTGTGTATCTCAGATTAAGGATTATCTTAAGAATTTAAAACTTAATTAAAGTTCAGGCTAGAATTTCTGCAAAAGTTTGAAACTGCATGTGCTAAGTCGCTTCAATCGTGTCCGACTCTTCGCAATCCTATGGATTGTAGCCCTCCAGGCTCCTCTGTCCATGGGATTCTCCAGGCAAGAATACTGGAGTGGGTTGCCATTTCCTTCTCCAGGGGATCTTCCGAACCCAGGGACTGAACCTGCATCTCTTGTGTCTCCTGCATTGCAGGCAGATTCTTTACCACTGAGTGACTGGGGTATGAACGTGTATTTTTTGAGAGGGAAAAAAAAAAGATTACAAAGGGTATATTTTTTAATAGCTTGATGATGTTTAAAGTACACATTGTATGATCCTCTCCCATAGAAATCATTTCAAACCGTAATTCTCAAGTGCTTTGTAACACCCAACCAGCTAAAGAGGTAGCACGACATTCAGCTAGGAAATAATCAAACGCCCCACAGTTACCTAATGAATTTCATCTTGTGTTAAGAATAATTATAGGGTAACTCCTTACATGACACTGAGTTTAATTCAGAAAACAAAATCAGAACCACACTGCTTTATAAGTGCTTTTGAGCCATTAAGTATCATTCACAATCTAGCACTGTGTCTCAAACTAGTTTCTGTTTATAAATTAAATTTTACAACTGTTTTATTATCTGAAACTCTATTAATGTATCTCTAAATAGCACTTTTAAGGCAGATGTGAAGAGATCCACTAGAAAGATAAGTTGGCAAATCATTTATGTTCAAGACATATTTCACTGATGAATGTAGTTTTATAATCTTAAAACACTGAGCTCTAAACACAACATGCTTTTCTGTGATAAATCAGTGTATTAACTTTCTAATGTTTTCTATCAGTTTTAAAGAAAACCAGGTCTAGAAGACAATCTTGCTAAAGGTTAATACTGTCAGCTTTAGCACACAGCGAGGCACCCAAGTCTCAATTCCTTTGCTTCACAGGAGGCCAATACATGTGAATTATTCAGGTTGGCCACATGAGGTCTCTGTCATTCCACAAGATCCAAGTGCGTTTTGGAAGTATCTTACAAATCAGATAATTAATTTATCACGAGGTACAAGCACTGAAGATAGTGTTAGAGCCTAGTCTATTTCTACTTTATTATTCTGGAATAATATATTCCAGTGGAAAAAGGAGAAATGGGGATGAGGCTGAAGTCAGGGGTAAGGTAACTGAGCAAACTGTACTCCACTAACGAACGCATCTAGCACCAGGGTGTCTCAATGGGGGCTCACTAAGCTAGGATAAAAGGATTTTTAAGTAGTAAAGCATAGATATTTGGCTACTTGAACAATGTATATAAATACCAAATTAAATTGTATACTACAAGAATACTTGGAAATACATGTAGCTTTTCACTAAATATATAAACAAGTTACACATCAGGGTTCAGATGTCAAAAGTGAGCAGAGTGTCAATCTTGGTGGGTATAATGAAGCCCTACATTCTCCTGCAATCATTACCAGCACTGCCCCAGGGTACAAATTCTGATTTACCTAGTCAATAACTTCCTAAATACAGTCTATGTCACTTAAGCAACACTAAATGGTTTGCTATGACTCAATCCTATTTTAACACGTTAGTGATAAATATATATAGAAGTGAAAAAAAGAGAAAAGGTTTCACTTAAAGTGAGGAAAGATGAAATTAGAACAAGAGTATTTAGAAAACAATCAGTAGAAAGTCAGTTAGGGAAAAAAATAAAAGCAAACAAAATAACTGAGTCCAAGAACTAAGTTTCCTTCAAATTCGGAACCTAAAGAACTACAGGAAAAAAAATGGCCAAAAAAAAGCAGGGGGCGGGGCAGGGGGAACCACCATAATAAAGTAACTATCCTCAAATTAAAATAAATAAATAAATAAATAAAAATAAATGGTGGAGGGGAGCAGAATTTCATTTGGTTACTGTCTTTAAAAGTGCCAGAAATCAGAGTGAGTAAAACTAGAGCTTTTAAATTTAGAAATTCTTTCCAAGTTCTTTCCTATCAACTCACTGATTTGTACTTGATTCCTCAAAAAGACTTCACTAGATTATAATATGAACAATAATGTTTTATGTTCTTGACTGTCACTTAGGGAAATCTTTTAAGGAACTGTATAAGTAGTAAGTAGATTCTACTTGCTCACCTGTAAAGTCAATGGGTTATTCTGCAGCTATATAGTTCGGTACTTCCTGAATTATGTACTGTATCTTTCATAAATCTAATTGTTTTATAAATCACTACTGATTGCTTTGGAATGCTTGAAAAGCCAAGGACTCCAAGATTCAAGGCTAGGAGTAGGAGAGATATATTTCTATCCATCTCCAAAAGATGAGAAATCATGCAATAATGACTAACTGAAGAGGGATCTCAAAGTCTCATTCTTATACATGAGACTCTTCAAGAGTGCAAATCAATTTCTTCTTTCTTTGGTGAGGCCTAACCTTGCTACTTGGGACATACTAAATTCTCTGAAGGCATTCACTTGGAAGAGCCATTGGACTGGTAGACATTTATTATACTCAGTCTGCTTTAAGTCTGGTAGGTATCAGTTGCATACAGCATACTTCTTGGCCAGGTTTAAGTTTCCTATGCCACATTCCACAGCACCTCATGGAATACAAGCCTCCAATCTTCACAACAAAAGGAACTGTGGAACTGCCTTTCTTCTAAATAAAAAAATATTTGCACCATTATTTTTCTTTTTCTCTATTAAAAAAAGCCTGGTCTATGTGTTATATGAAATGCCTGTCAGTTGTAGTCCACTGGACTACAAACCATTATTCTTTAAAATATCAGTATATAGAAGCAGACGTAGGGAGCTAATGTATATGGAAATAACGCAGCTCTGGAACCCATTCTCCCAAATGGAAACGCTATAAACAGACAGCATTTGTAGGAAGAAACTGACAGCATACAGAAGAAACTGAAGCCCTGGCCCTGAATAGCTCTGCCAGGGGAAGGAGTCCTTTTCTTCCAGAACAGTATCAATGAATGTATCAGTTGCAACCAGAATCCTCCTGCTGGTAATTTTGAGAATGGCCCTTAAAGGTTCTGAAGTATATTCTCTCCTCGGTTTAAGGTTTCTGTGACTCAAAGTTTTGTAATAATCACTACAAAATGTATCATTATAGGAATACTATATACCAATCTTAGATAAGTACGTGGATCAATCTCAGGTTTTGCCTTTTAGTTCTATGACAAGGAGCCCTCTGTCCCTCCTACTGTGTAATGTAATACAAGACTCTAGTCAACAAAGACACATATATCACTTAAACATACAGCAACTGCCCTACAGAACTATATACTGTTAAGAATGAAGTACAGAGGTAACAGATGATATAAATCACTTACAAGCAGTTGGGTGATGTAAGGTAAAGTGAAATGGGAAGAAAAGAAAAAGAAAGAAAGGGCAAAACAAGCCAACAACAAAATCCCAATCCTTGTAGCACTGAGTCCGTGAACACGGCTTACTTGTCCCAATTTTAGAAAAATGAAATAAAAATCAGAAAAGGGTATACTGCCTGATTATTTTTTTCTTTTATACTCATGAATTCTTAAAAGTTAAAGTAAGAAAAAATATATATTTAATGGAAAGTATATACCAATTTCACTTTATTAGCCTAATTTAGGAATGGGATGAGGACGACGGGGTCAAGGTCAGGTGTGAAGGAAGAGGGTTAAAACTTGTGACAGCAAAGATCCCTTCAAAACTCTGGTGCAGTCCTCAGTCACTGCAGCCTAACTGTCAGTCAACAGAGCTGAAATCCAGAATACCAAAAGCAGACTCCTGTGCTCCAGTTCTGTCCAGAGACTCTTCAGTCACAGTGTGATGAGGTCCACCAGGTTGCCTTTAGGAGGAGTCATGCTGTCAGGAAAGAAATTTACTAAGGTGTCAAAGAGCTGAGTTCTTTGAGCATAGGTGTGATCCACGTCCGAAAAGCCTGGTGAAAGAGAGATAATAAAGAAACTCATCCACTGTGTTTAACGCTCTACACATAACAGTAAAGCTAGTTGACAAAAGCAGCAATGTATAATGGAAAAATCAAAACCAAATCAGGCTTTGAAACTGGAGAGCGATGGGCTCTGATTCCAGTTCTGCGACACAGCAATGGTATGATCTTACGTAAAGTAAGCAGCCTTTCTACAACTGTTTCCTCAGCTACAAATCTGTGATAATCCTGTTTATGTCATAACCTTTACAGTACAGATTAAATGCACTTATCTGAATACCACCCAGCAGAATGATTAGTATTTGAGTAACTAATATTGATTTCTCTTCCTTTCTTTGTAAGCATTTTCCTCTTCTAGTCCACTGAGGAATTTTCATCTCTTTTCTTTTTAATGTTTTTGGCCACTAAAACTGTTTTGATAATAAAAATCTAATAAAAATTAAAGGGGTCTTTAGAAAGCAGTGGGCTTCCCTTGTAGCTCAGTCAGTAAAGAATCTGCCTGCAGTGCAGGAGACCTGGGTCCGTTCCCTGGGTCGGGAAGATCCTCTGGAGAAGGAAATGGCAACCCACTTCAGCATTCTTGCCCAGAAAATCCCACGGACAGAGGAGCCTGGTGGGCTGCAGTCCATGGGGTCACAAAGAGTTGGGCGTGACTGTGCGACTGACACTTACACTTACTTAGAAATCAGTATAAAATCATTATGCCACTGAGAGCTGGAAGAAGTCTCAAAGAACTGAGTGAAAATTCAGATAGTCCAGAAGAATGTCCTCCCAGAGGATGGAAGCAACATTTTTAATTGGAGGGTTATTGCTTTACAATATTGTGTTGGTTTCTGCCGTACAACAAGAAGCATCAGCTGGAACTATACGTGTATCTCCTCCCTCTTGTGCTTCCTGCCCCCACCCCCATCCCAGCCTCTAGGTCAGCACAGAGCACTGAGCTGGGCTCCCTGTGCCATACAGCAGCTTCCCAGTGTTTCACACATTGCACTGCATATATGTCAATGCTATCCTCTCAATTTATCCCACCCTCTCGTGGCATGTCCACAGGTCTGCTCTCTAAATCTACGTCTCTATTCTTGCACTGCAAATAGGTTTATCAGTACTATTTTTCAAGATTCCATATATGTGTATTAATATATGATAATTGTTTTTCTCTTTCTGACTTACTCCATTACTTTTTGAGTACCTCCTCGCTTTCTGGCACAGTAGGATCTCCAAGCTTATCTTTACACAGCTTTGGAATCTATCATTTTCCCTAACAGCTCTAATTTCTTTTAGTGGCAAATGATTTTTACAAACCAAGATCAGTGGTGCTGTTTCTAGGACTTATATATATGTACACATATAATACACATATCTCTTTTAAAAAGAATAAAATTATTATTCCATGCTTTTACTGCTAATATTTTTTAAGGAACCTCACGGGATTCTTCCTCTCCTTATTTCATTCCATATTTATATCTCCTTTCTCCTACTAGGGAAACCATCTCTCTCAGCAATATCATCATATGTATTCATTTGCTCAACCTAAAACACACACAAAAGAAGTTCCAGAATTACTATACCCAAATCAGTACCAGCAAAATTCAAGATTTCCTTGCTTTTGCTATCTTTAGAATATACTTCACTGACAGTATACAGTTTAAGCTGTACTTAAAAGACTTAATTCTCTTTTTTCCCCTATTGTCTGATTATGTCACAAATTTGATAAACATGTTTGTTTCTGTTCACATTCAACTTCAGGGCATTTACCACCTTTGTTTTATTTGTAAAAATGTTGTGGTATAAAAAAATGTTGTGGTATATTGTATTTTTAAGAGAGGACATTGATTCTGTGGTAGTAATTATAATATCATTTTCATGAGATCAAATGATGTAGGAGGGAAGGATATAAACACTGAGTCTCCTACTACCTGCTGGGTTCTTCATGTATGACCACATTTCACTGTCACAAAAATCATATGAAGCAGTTACCATAAACTCCAATTTCAGATGAGACACTTGAGAGAGATTCAGTCATTCAATAACGTATCACAGTTGGAAAGGAAAGAGAATGGAGTGTGAATCCATGTCTGTCTAACTCTAAAGCTCATTTATTTATTTTTATCAAGTATTTGAGTACTTATTAAATAGAAAACCTATCTTTTATTTTTATTCACCATTTACCAATAAGGAACGTGAAATTTACACTATCATTAGATGAATGGTTAAATTATGGTAGATCCCTATTATGGGACATTGTGTATCACTTACAAATACAATAAATCTAGTATAGTTTCACATAAGCATCTCCAAGCCACATTGTTAAATTTTAAAGAGTTATGTGGAGAATACACATTTTTATATTACATAATAAATAGAACCAGAACACATAAAACCAAACATCTGTATGTGTGTGTGTACACGTATACAGTTGATCCTCATTATTCACAGATTTCATATTGTGCATTTGTCTACCTGCTAAATTTGTAATCCCTAAATCGGTATTGTGCCACTTTTGTGGTCAATCACAGACAGTGATTGGCACCAAGTGGCAAAAAAATCTCAGCGGCCACATGTAAATATACGTTCTCAACTGAGGTCAAACTAGTTAGTGCCCTGCCCATTTGTTTCCCCTCTCAGACTATAAACAAGTGCTCTTCTCACCATCTACTTGGTGTCATGTTCTTCGCAGTTTGTGTTTTCTGTTGGTGACTTCACTGCTTAAAATGGCCCCCAAGTGAGGTGCTGAAGTGATGGCTAGTGTTCCTAAGTGCAAGAAGGCTGTGATGTGCTTTATGAAGAAAATACACATTAGATAAGCTTTGCTCAGGGTGAGATACAGTGCCACTGGCATGAGTTCAATGTTAATGAATCAACAACATAAATATGTAAGTAAGGTATGTTCCTGCTGTAACAAAACAACATTATATATTAATTAGTTGAAAAAATTCTGTGACAAGAGGCTTGCAGGACCCTAACTCTGGTATTTTCCATAGGAGCAATGCGTCAGTATTAAACAAATTCAGGGTTACAGGTAACTGTATAGAATATTATTGTGAATTGTGGGAATCAACTCTATCTGTATGCCTGTGTGTAAAGATCTGCCAAATGCAAGTGGTCACACTTGAAGGAAGGAGACAGAGATTGAGGGAAGTTGTTCAAAGACAACCTGAATATTAAAAAAAAAAAAAAAAAACCTTTAAAATGTGTGGGGCACCAGGAAACTCAGCAACAGGATCATTACTACATAAATGGTAGTGACAGGACAAAAAGGCTGTACTGATTTTAACTTTCATGTTCTTAAAACATACCTTGCTGAAAATATGCTTTTAAAATTAGCTAAAAGTCAGAAGTCAAGCTTCAAAGTGTCCACAGCCATAGCCACAGCAGCCTAAGCTAAAGAACCTCGAAGTTTATTTTTCTCCGAAGTCAGTCATTTTTCAAGACTAAGACAATGCCAGCAGTTTGTAAACCATTTTCCATCTTTCTAAATTTTTAAATTACAAATAATATTAGCAAATAATTTTTAATTCTAAGAGGTTAAGATAAACTGGATGAATTCTGAAGAAGTCAGAAATTTTAGTTGAGCCAATTTTGGGGGAAACATAATTTAGAAAATGAAATAGTTATTTATACATGAAAAGTGTACACATCCATACATTAAAAAAAAATAACCCACTAGATTTAAATTCTAAGTGGAGTGAAGGTAAATCAATCAGAAAATGAACGAGAAGAACTAGGAACTCTAAATAGGCCTGAAACCTTATGAAAAAGACTTTTTAAAACAAATGTCAAATTTCTCCTTATGAAAATTGGCATATAGCCTGAATTTACTCCTTATTCAAATTCACCAATGTTACAAAGCTTACATTTATAAGGCAGGTAACAGAAGTGGTACTCTAAATAGAACACTTACTAAGCATTTCATTTTGCTGTTTTCAAGAATACTTAATTCTCTTAACAACCTGAGGTCACTACTCTGCTTACCTCCATTTTACAGATGAAGAAATTAATGATTAATGATTAGAAAGGTGACTTGTTCAAAGTCATTTTTAAAATTAGCAAGTGGCAAAGCTGATATCTAAACCTAGATTCTGACCCTTAACCACTATACTACACTCTTCCCTCTTAACTACTACATTGCTTCCCTTCAGACAAGGTAGGAAACAAAACTCCACAGAACATTTCCCTTTTTGTATTTATTTCTGTTGTGTCTGTACTGATCTCAGTCTATCTAGATAAGGTCTGTTTAGAATCCAAGTAAGACAAACTGTTCCTGACAAAATATATTAGCTGACAGTGAATAGAGCAAAGAAAAGAGTTAAGCTAAAGGTAAAATATTTGCTGACAACAGTTTAATATATTTAAATGACTGCCAAGAAATTCTTGTTCTAAAGGCTAAATATAAGTCAGCCAGAGACATTTTAGTGCTATCCACCATTAAAATAAAAATAATGGCTCTGGGCTGCGGTATCCATACATAACAAGGCACACATTCACTCAAACTGAATATCTATGTGCCAGGCTCCCAGTTTTCTATCACTAAATCCATTTCAAAAGATATAATTCAAAAGGGCATGAACTTTCTAAAATAATGCCTATAACTAGACTCTATCTCAGGGTTGAGACTCCTAACAACCTGAATACACTTAAAAAAATTTTTAAAACTAGTTTGTTTATTTATGGCTGTGCTGGGTCTTTGTTGCTGTGCGTGTGTGGGTCTTCTCTAGTTGGGCGAGCCAGGGCTACTCTTCACTGCAGTGCACAGGCTTCTGCTTGCGGTAGCTTCTCGTCGTAGAGTGAGGGTTCGAGAGTGCAGGCCCAGCAGTTGTGGTGCGTGGGCTTAGCTGCCCCGTAGCATGTGGAATCTTCCTGGACCAGGGATCGAATCCATGTCCCTTGCATTGCAAGGCAGATTCTTAACCACTGGACCTCCAGGGAATTCCTTCTTAAATAGCCTTTCAGTGTGTGGAATGGTGGTAAACAATTATGTAAATTTTTAGAAGAACCTTCTGAAGTTACGTTTTATAGCGGTCCTCTCGCTCTGTGGTGGAATGTTAACTCATGGTAAGTATATCAGTAATACAGTCTGCATTCCAAAACAATGGTACACAAACTATTTGACCAGGCTTCTGTGCCGTCTATTTGCATAATAACCCAGCGACTGGTATAACAGGAACTGCAAGCTGACCCATGAACTGGGAACTGATGCCAGTTATCAAGAATTTTTTGCATGTTACTTTGAGATCTGTTTCATTTGTTTGGATGACATCTCATCTAATGTTTCATTTTGAAGAAATCAAAATCAAACCTCCCCAATGCTAGGGCATATGGCCAGGTAAAGTACACTGCAATACTTACCTAAAGCTGTGAAATCTGAACCAGATTTAAATAGAGCTGAAGCTAGGAGCTGAAACTGTGGGGAAAAAAAGAAAGCAAATTAGCTTAGCTAGGTAGTGCAGTGCCAGTCACTCAGTCGTGTCCAACTCTTTGCGACCCCATGGACTGTAGCCTGCCAGGCTCCTCCAATCCATGGGTTTTCCTAGGCAATGATACTGGAGTAAGTTGCCATTTCCTTCTCCAAGCTAGGTAAGCACACTGGAGAAAAAAAATTCCTATAATTTCAACCATTTAGTTACTGGATGTCTGTCCATATGTATTGCTTGGGTCTATTTACCAAACAGAAAGACTGAAGGCGGGAGAAGGGGACAACAGAGGATGCGATTGTTGGATGGCATCACCAACTCAATGGACATGAGCTTGAGTAAGCTCTGAGAGTTGTTGATGGACAGGGAAGCCCAGCATGCTACAGTCCATGGGGTTACAAAGAGTCGGACACGACTGAGCGACTGAACTGAACCAAACTGATTCACCACCAAATAGCGGAAAGAAGAACATCGTATTTAGATTAAAGAACATGCTAATTTTTTTTACTGGACTCTCTTATCATTTTTCAAGATACTAGACTAAGTCCTGGAATTATTTTATTTTAAAAATATATTATATACTTGTTAAGGAACAATTTAGTCCCTAGTACTGTGTTCAGTCGTGTCTGATTCTGTTGGAATCCCCTAGACTGCAGCCCACCAGGCTCCTAAGGAACAAGAGGTCAACTGAAATAAAAAATTACTGCTACTATGTGATCCAACAATTTCACTCCTGAGTACATATATCCAAAGAAACTGAAAACATTAATTTGAAAAGATACATACACTCTGATGTTTCATAGTACCATTATTTACAATAGCCCGATATGGAAGCAACCTAACTGTCCATCAACAGATGCATGGATAAAAATGTGGTATGTATACACACATCTACACCCACAACCCCCTACACACTGGAATACTACTCAGCAATAAAAAAGAACAAAATTCTGCCATTTGCAACAACATGGATGGATCTGGAAGGTGTTATGCTAAGTGAAATAAGTCAGACAGAGAACAATAATACTGGATGTCAACATTTACATATAGAAACTAAAAAATAAATGAATGAATAAAACAAAAGAGAAACGGACTCACAAACAGAACAAACTAGTGATTACCAATGGGAACATAGAAAGGGTAGGGGCAAAACAAGGGTAAGATTAAGAGGTACAAACTACTATATATAAAAAACTAGACACAAAGACATATTAAACAGTACAGGGAATATAGCCAGTATCTAACAATAAATTTAAATGGAGCATAATCTGTAAAAATACTGAATCACTATGTTATACATCTGAAACTAATATAATATTATAAATCAACTATACTTTGATTATGGAAAAGGCAATGGCACCCCACTCCAGTACTTTTGCCTAGAAAATCCCATGGACGGAGGAGCCTGGTAGGCTGCAGTCCATGGGGTCGCTAGAGTCAGACACGACTGAGCGACTTCACTTTCACTTTTCACTTTCATGCATTGGAGAAGGAAATGGCAACCCACTCCAGTGTTCTTGCCTGGAGAATCCCAGGGACGGGAAGCCTGGTGGGCTGCCGTCTTTGGGGTTGCACAGAGTCGGACACGACTGAAGCGACTGAGTAGCAGCAGCAGCATACTTTGATTAAAAGAAAAAGAAAATTACTTATTTGGGAATCTATCATAGAGAGATTGATGCCCAAAATACAGTTACTGAACTTTAGGGATGGCTTATACATAATATAAATTACAACTTAGACTGGTATTCCATGGTATGTATAATTGTAGTGTTATATAATTATATAATTTTAAAGGTTCAAAGTGAAAAAATGTTGTAAGTGTTGATTAGATTCTCAGATTAGTTAGTCAGTTTAAATCAGACAATGTAGCTGAATGACGACAAAATAAAATAAGACAAAACTATTCCATCGGGGTACTTTAACAAATTGGTAAAGAAAAATTTAGGCTTCCCTGGTGTCTCGGACGGTAAAGAATCTGCCTGCAGTGCAGGAGACTTGGGTTTGATGCCTGGGTTGGGAAGATCCCTTGGAGGAGGGCATGGCAACCCACTCCAGTATTCTTGCCTTGGAGAATCCCTAAGGGCAGAGGAGCCTGGTGGACTACAGTCCATGGGGTTAGAGTCAGACATGACTGAGTGACTAAGCACATAAGAGAAAAATTTAGGAGAACTATTTATATTTATCTTGAATGAGGATCCTGGAAAACAGGTCAGGTAAAAGTCAAATAAACAGAATCTCAACAGAGTTACGTGACACTTTGCAAAGTTTGAGCCACTGATGCCACTGATTCTTCAGGATCAATTTCACACACTTGTAGCCTTTAAAATTTCGGTATCAGTCACCTGATTAATCATCCTTTGAATGTAAGAAACTGGACAAATAATCCAGAAGCAACTAAGCAAGAGTTAGAGGGGGAGTTCAGTTCAGTTCAGTCGCTCAGTCGTGTCCGACTCTTTGCGACCCCATGAATCGCAGCACGCCAGGCCTCCCTGTCCATCACCAACTCCCGGAGTTCACTCAGACTCATGTCCATCGAGTCAGTGATGCCATCCAGCCATTTCATCCTCTGTTGTCCCCTTCTCCTCCTGCCCCCAATCCCTCCCAGCATCAGAGTCTTTTCCAATGAGTCAACTCTTCCCATGAGGTGGCCAAAGAACTGGAGTTTCAGCTTCAGCATCATTCCCTCCAAAGAAATCCCAGGGCTCATCTCCTTCAGAATGGACTGGTTGGATCTCCTTGCAGTCCAAGGGACTCTCAAGAGTCTTCTCCAACACCACAGTTCAAAAGCATCAATTCTTCGGCACTCAGCCTTCTTCACAGTCCAACTCCCACATCCATACATGACCACAGGAAAAACCATAGCCTTGACTAGACGGACCTTTGTTGGCAAAGGAATGTCTCTGCTTTTGAATATGCTATCTAGGTTGGTCATAACTTTCCTTCCAAGGAGTAAGCATCTTTTAATTTCATGGCTGCAGTCACCATCTGCAGTGATTTTGGAGCCCAAAGAAATAAAGTCTGACACTGTTTCCACTGTTTCCCCATAAAGGCGTATAAAAGGACGAGTTAAAAATATATGAAACTTCTTCATATATTTTGGATGTCAGTATTCTGTCAGACATATCTACTACAAATATTATCTGGTCTGTGCCTTATCTATTTTTTTTTTACTGCACCGTTAAGCTTCTGGGATCTGAGTTCCCTCAGCCAGGGATCGAACCCAGGCGCTCTACCGTGAAAGTGGAAAGTCCCAACCACTGGACCACCAGGGAATTCCCTTCTCTCTCTCTCTCTTTAAAAAAAATTTTTGGTAATGTCTTTTAATGAGTAGAAACTTTAATTGTGTTGAAGTTCAATTTGTCAAATTTTCTCTTTATGATTAGTGCCTTTTACGTCATATCCAAGAAAGCTTTGCTTATCCCAAGGTGGTGAAGATAATCTGTTTTCTTCTTAAGGATGGACTATTTTGGGTTTTATATTTAGATCCATAATCCATCTTAATTTTTGTGTTAAGAGTGAAACAGGGGTTGAGATATCCATCTATTTAGCATAATTTGTTAAAAAGACTTTCTTTTCCCTATTGAACTTGGTGTTTGGTTAAAAAAAAAAAAAATCAACTGACTGCATGAGTCTATTTCTGAATTCTATTCTGTTCTTTTGATCTATTTCTCTATCCTTAAGACAATACCATACCCCCGTGATTACTATGCCTCTATACAGAGCCCTGAAATCAGGTAGTAAGTATGAGACCTCCAACCTTTTTTTTCAAGATTCTTTTAGCTAGTCCAGAGTCTTCACATTTCCACTGAATTTTAGAATAAGTTGGGATACTGACAGAAACTGCAGTAACCAATTTGGGGAGAATGGACATCTCAACACTTTTACAGTCTTTCAAACCATGTGATTTATTTCTCCATTTATTCAGGTGTTGTTTAATTTCTTTTAATAACTTACTTCTGTATATTTGATTATGATATTAATACAAAAATTTTAAATTTAAAATTTTCTTTTTTTTTTAAAGCAAGGAAAATGACTTTATTTGGAAAGCCATCTGACCAAGAAGATGGCAGGTTAGCACCTCAAAATACTCATCTTATCAGGGTCTGGATGCCAGGTTCTTTTTTATAGATAAGAGAGAAAAAAGCAATGAGGAACTAAAGTGAAAAGGCAGAATAGAGAGAGAGTAAATATTTCATTTTCTAAGTGCTCATTGCTAGTATAAAATTGGAACTGCTTTTTAATTCTATTGGCCTTGTATTCTGTAACCTTGTTGAATTCAATTATCTTAGTATATCTTTTGTAGATTGCATGATGTTTTCTATGTACACAATAATGTCATCTAAAGATGCAAATGGTTTTACTTGCTCCTTTTAAATCTATATGCTGCTTCTTTCTTTTTCTTATGGCACTAGCTAGTACTTCTGGCACAATGCTGAATAGAGGTGTTGACAGCAGACATCTTTTCCTTGTCATAATCTTAACGGAAAGGGTTTAACGTTTTATAATGAAGCATGGCACTAGCTGTATATTTTTCATAGATGCCCTTTATGAGACTTATGATATTTTTTTTATTCCCAGTTTGTTAAGAATTTTTATAATGAATGGGTTTTGCATTCTGTCAGATGCTTTCTTCACTTATTGAGATGATCTATGGTTTTCCTCTTTCATTCTGCCAATGTGGTGAAATACAGTGACAGATTTTTAAAAGTTAAAACAACCTTGTACTCTAGCATAAACCCCCTCTTGGCCATCGTGCACTAGCTTTTTCATATTGCTGGATTCAAGTGGCTAAAACGTTCTTAAGAATTTTGTATCTAAATTTACAAGGGGTATTGGTTTGCAATATTTCTTTGCTTCTAATGTCTCTTTTGAGTTTTCATACCAGAGTTAAGCTGCTTCCCAAAAGGATTTAGAAACTGTTTTGTCTTCTTCCGATATCTAAGAATCTATACCAAACTGGCATTTTTTCTTCCTTAAAGTGTTGATAGAATTTACTGATATAACCATCTAGCCCTAGGATTTCCTCTTTTGGAAAGTTTTCAATTATAAATTCAACCTCTAATTGATATGGAGTTCCTTAATATTTTCTAATTCTTCTTGTTTTTGTAAGTTGTATCTTTAAAGAAATTTGTTCATTTCATCAAGTTGTTGAATTTGTTGACAAGTTGTTTATAATATTTCTGTAATATGCTTTTATTGTACAGAGGCTTGTAATGATTTCCCCTTTTCATCTGTGATGTTGATAATCTGTGTTTTCATTTTTTCTTTTCTTGATAAGTCTTGCTAGAGATTGACTAATTTTAGCTACTTTTTCAAAGAACCAACCTTTCACTTTTTACATTTTTTTATTATTTCCCATTTTACTAATTTCCTATATTCTAAATACTTATTTGGGATTAATTTGTTCCTCTTTTCTAACTTCAAAGATAAACTTCATAGGTTCTATGTAGATGTGGGGGTGGGGGGAGAAAACTGTTATTTTCGCTATTCAATTAAATAAGTAGCGCTGATATGTACTGGCCTACAGTTTTAACAGGTACCAAGTAGTAGTATACAATCTGAATAAAGTCAGACCTCTCCCTGCAACTCCAGACTTGAATATCCAACTATCACCTCAACATCTCAAGTAGGCTATTTCATAGGCATCCTGAACTGAACACATGAAAAATTAAACTCCCAATTCCAGTCAGAAGTCTCCACCTTCTCATTTCATCTGACAGTAACTCTACCCTTTAGTTTTTCAGGCTCAATACTCTAGAGTCATTTCTTTCAACCCTACATCCAATCATAAAATTTCGCTGGTTCAACCTTTAAAATATATTGAGAATCAAAGCTATTTTACTCATCATTTCTATCACTACTATTTTGGTCTGAGCAATCTAATCCCCCTTGCTTAGATTTATACACCTCCCTCAGAGCTCTCTTTGCCTCCATCTGTGTTCCTTTTTAGTCTATTTTCAATATAGTAATCAGTGTGACCTAATTAACACATAAAGCAGATTATATCACGCCTCTGCATGCACAATACCCTGATCTGGCTCCCTATTCAGTGTAAAAACCAAAGTTCTAACAATGACTTACAAAGTTATTTGTAATCTGTTCTGCCAATAGCTGCTCTTACCTGTCTGACCTCACCTCTAATTACTCTGTCTCCTTACCTCTCTATTCCAGCCATAAGGGATGTCTCCTTGATATTCTAAACTAAGCCAAATAGTCTCATCCCAAGGTCTTTGTTCTAGCCTTCCTTTTGCTAGGAATTACCTTCCCCAAATTATCTACTTAGATCACTCCCTCATAATTCTTCAACTTTCTATGCACATCTGATTTCTAAATGAGGTCTACTATGATTACTCTATTTAATAGCCGCAACTGTCCAATTCTTACCCTTTATATTTTTAATTGTTTAACTTTCCTATAATCCTTATCAAATTCTAATGCACCATATTTGTTTATTTAATATGTTTATTGTTCCTCCCCACTAGCTTGTAAGTATCTCCTGGGCAAAAGTATCTTGTTTGGTTCACTGGTGTCTCTCTTATGCCTGGCATACTGTAGAGACTCTACACATCTGTTAAATAAATGACACCAGTACTTCAGAAGCTCAGTAGAAAGATAATTAATACAAAATGTGCAAAACTGCCTGAAAACTTGTTTTTCTCGTTTCTTCTTATTATAGAACTCTCTCTAAAAATGGTAGAATCAGTTTTAGGCAACCTTTTCTTGGCCCTTTTCTAGAAAAAATAATGTAATTTTCATAAACATTATTATAATCTCATCACCAATTTAGAATCCACATTCTGGAGACTGAAGAAAGCAAAGAACCATTATTTGGTACATAGTTGACAGTCTACCAGCAGTTCCCCACTAACAGGCACAATGATGATCCAAAAAAGGGGGAGAAAAATCTAAAAACCATTTTTGAAAGTGAAAGTCACTCAGTCATGTCCAACTCTTTGCGACCCCATGGAGTATACAGTCCATGGAATTCTCTAGCCCAGAATACTGGAGTGGGTAGCCTTTCCTCTCTCCAGGAGACCTTCCCAACTCAGGAATTGAACCTAGGTCTCCTGCATTGCAGGTGGATTCTTTACCAGCTGAGCCACCAGGGAAGCCCAAGAATACTGGAGTGGGTAGTCTATCCCTTCCTTCTCCAGTGGATCTTCCCAACCCAGGAATCGAACTGGGGTCTCTAGCACTGCAGGAGTATTTTTTACCAACTGAACTATCAGGGAAGCCAATTGATGATAAAATCATTTAACATTTTGTAAAACATACACAGAAAACAAAACCAAGCTACTACAGAAAATGAACAGCAGTATAGGCCTTTTTCAATAAGGGGAATGACTTCTTACAAGGAAAAGCGAAGATCTATACGCCCCACTAACAAATACTGTAAGTACATATACATACTGGAGCTGTCACCAAGGGACTTCTTTCCCCGAATAAAATCTGGCCACACATTTTTAAACAAAATAATAAACTTACAGATCAGCAATTCTCAATGTTTTAGATGTGTTTTCAGTTTTCCATTATAAAAGAGCAGACAGAGAAGAATCCTCGAGTGTGGGTATGGTTTTGAAAAAGTTTCTAAAGTGATTCTGATGCTGACACATACATGAATAACAAGAATAACATCACTTTTTCCTAACTTCTACTCAACAACTCAAAGCTTTTAAGAAATAGAATGGAAGTCTGTGGCATACAAAATCATAATTTGATAGTCTTCAGGAAAAGAGAAACTCACCATCAAAATTCTTAATATGACTATTTGAACTTGAGATACCTCCCTGTCCTGGTTTTTCCCATTAGCTTAGCTTTAAGAACAAACTGTCTGTTTTCTTTGGCCTACTTGCAGCTCACACAGCTGAAATTATTTACTTCATAGTATTTTGTTTTGGTTTGGTTTGGTTTGAAAAAATAGGAGAAAAATGAATGTTCCCAGATTATAGCCATTTTAGACAGACTATGGTGAAAACACAAGAAAATCCATTTATCTCTCAAACACACAAGTCTAACAAAATGAACAATAATGCACTTTTCCCAACTATCTTCAGCTTATTAATATAATCCATAACAGATTATTCTAAATATATTCTGCTACTTGGCAAAATCATGATTGTTGTTGTAGCTAAATTATGCCTGACTCTTTGCAACCTCACAGACTGCAGCACGTCAGGCTTCCCTGTCCTCCACCATCTCCCAGAGTTTGTTCAAATTCAAGTCCATTGAGTCAGTGATGCTATTTAACCATCTCATCCTCTGCCTCCCTCTTCTCCTTTTGCCTTCAGTCTCTCCAAGCATTAGGGGATTTTCCAATAAGTTGCCTCTTTACATCAGGTGGTCAAATTATTGGAGCTGCAGATTCAGTATCAGTCCTTCCAATGAATATTCCGGGTTGACTTCCCTTAGGATTGACTGGTTTGATCTCCGTGCAATCTAAGGGACTCTCAAGAGTCTTCTCCAACACCACAATTTGAAAGTGTAATTTCTTCAGCACTCAGCCTTCTTTATGGTCCAACTCTCATATCTGGACATGACTAGGGAAAAACCATAGCTTTGACTATATGGACCTTTGCTGGCAAAGTGATGTCTCTGCTTTTTAACACCCTGTCTAGGTTGGCCATAGCTTTCTTCCAAGGAGCAAGAGGCTTTTAATTTCATGGCTGCAGTCACTGCACTGACTTTGGAGCCCAAGAAAATAAAATCTGTCACTGCTTCCACTTTTTCCCCTTCTGCTTGCCATGAAGTGTTGGGAGTAGATGCCATCATCTTTCTTCAGGGGGTTTTAAATTATGTTTTGCTGATCCTCCACCTACTGAACGGCTATAACCAATACTGAGTAAGAGAATTGGGGCTTATTTTCATTGTAGGCAACTATGAAAGAATATTTTTTTGTTTTGGTGCCAAGAACATGCAGGCTCTTCTGTCTGAAAGTACAATGAACCTGGTGCCTGAAAGTTATTCAACACTAAATCTGAAATCTGTGTCAATGCTGAACAGAGAAAAACACTGTATGATGTTGCTATTACAAAGCCAAAGCACTGCAACAGCTAACAGGGAAATAAGAGGAATGGAACCACATATAATCACCAATTCTGAGAGTGAAGGTAAATGGATTGCAGTTCAGATGTTGTTAGATGAAGCACGAACAAGAATAGCTGGTGAAAGGAACAAGTGACAAAAGGAGTCTTAGAAGGTAGCAGGAACAAACGTTAGTAAGACCATGAAACTCATGGCAGGTGTATTCACACAGTGGGGATAAGCAGATACACCCTAAGAATATTCTTACAAACAGTTGCTTCCGTCCCATGTTATGTATCAAAAGAGAAAACCAAAAAGTGATGATCTGTTACTAATTTCTCAAGCTTAGGGGCTACTGATAAACAAAGCTTGAGGCCTATGGTAAAACTGTAGTGCTACAACATTCATATAACTAAGTATCAAGCCAGCAAAGATGTTATTCCTACCAATCTCTTTTCACTCTCTTATACTAAAGGAGAGTTTTCCTGCTTCTTTTAAGGAATTTTGGAGTACCAACAGAAAAAGTTTATACTGAACATTACATAACTCTTAAGTAAAAGAAGCATAGAACTATGGTAGAAGTAAAATTTTCTATTTCCTTCCCAATACAAACACTAATGTCTAAGTTACAACTTCATACCTGAGAATTCTTTTCTGAATGGATCACAGGTTTCTGACTTGAATCTTACATTATTAAATAGAAATATGTCTATTCGATTTCTATTTCATCTGCTCCATACCATTTTTAAGATATTTATTAGTGTTATCATATATTCCTCACTTCCCTTTAAACACTCAAGAACAAAGTCAACAAATGTAAGTTAGAAACTTTTTAAAAAAAGTTCAATCTCTGAAGTTTATTATCGCCTTTACCTCTTTAGTCTCTTCTGGGTCTGAATGATCCACAGTTATATAAAGATCATTTTGTAAATATTTCAGAGCACTAAGGGGATCCATTTGGGCCTTTTCTTCAAACCTAGAAAATGCAAACAAAAATAGTAATTGCTTTAGAGTTATGAAAAAGCATCAGAAATGTCTTTCAAATCTGGAGTGATACTCTGTATCTGAGGAGATATTGTGGATATCCAAAAAATCTGTGTTTAAGAATCCAGAAGTAAGAATACTGCCACTTATATAAACAGTGTACATGTGGAGCCTCTGGAAACAATGGTAACACAGGCTGTGGTGCTAGAGACTAGATAAGAACATTTCCTACCCTATTCTTAGGGACTTCCCTGGTGGCTCAGACAGTAAAGTGTCTGCCGACAATGCAGGAGACCCAGGTTCAATCCCTGGGTCGGGAAGATCTCCTGGAGAAGGAAATGGCAACCCACTCCAGTATTCTTGCCTGGAAAATCCCATGGATGGAGGAGCCTGGTAGGCTACATTCCATGGGGTTGCAAAGAGTCAGACACGACTGAGCAACTTCACTCACTCACTACCCTATTCTTAAAATTATAAGCTAAGATTAAGTCAACTACTAACACAGTGGATATATCAAAAATTTTTTATAACAGAACTACAAAGCAGTCAAATGTGTTTCATAAAAAAATAAGTAGGGATAAAATAAAAATACTTTCCTAGATTTGTGTCACATACTTTCCACTGGAGGTGTTTAACAGATACTTCAGAAACCAAAATGACTATAGTTTAATGATTAGATATTTTTAATGAGACTACTTCCACATCTCAGTAATAACAAAAACAACTGTACCAACCATTTATCAATTATTTGTGCTAGACACTGTATCAAGCATCTTATATATATCATTTCATTTATCCTCATATAACCCCTATGATGACAAGTTGATGATCATTTAAAAAGCAGAAGAGATGAAGAACTGTTGCCTAGTAAATGAATTTGGCCATGCTAAAACCTAGTAAGCAGCAGAAATAGAATTAAACTCAAGTTTCTCTGATTCCAAAGCAGAAAGGAAACAATGAGTTCTCCTAAATTAAAAAGTCTGCTTCGACTATATATTTATTTAAATAATGATAATTCCTTTTGTAATAGAATTATATATGGATTTATTTCCAAAAAATTGGTATGCTTTTCAAAGTATTATACAAAAGGAAAGAAAAGATATTACATTTCATTTGGAAAAGGAAAATAGTAATGAGCCTTTCATGACTATGTTCAGCTGACGGCATCAACAATTTCCTGTGTTTAGAACTAACCTCAGTGAAAGGGTATCTGCAAGGAGGGGCAAAGACTGGCAAAATATTACAGTTTTCCTGTACCAGATAGTACCCTGATTGTCAGTCAGCCTTACAACCCTCAGATGAGAGTTTTAGTCATGTTACTCTACCATCCTGTCCACAATTAATTAGTTTTGGCACCTGAACCAAAAGCAGTCATCTTGAGCTTGCTGAGCCATTTATAAAGCAGTCTGGCAAAATTCGTTACAGGATACACTCTCCAGGGAACTTTCTCTAAGATAATCTCTTAGAGAAACTGAATGAGAGATACACAAGAACACAAAAACACAAACCACAGAAGGCAACAGGTAGAAGACATGAAATGGCAGATTCTTTCCCTTCTGTCCTTCTCTCCTGTCCTACCTAGCTACCTACCAAAGCCATAAGGGAAGACAGAGTCAGGAAGTAGAACAAGAATACCAGACAGAAAAGCAGAAATAGAAAGGCTCAATTACAAGGAAAGTTACTGTAGCGTCTAGCTAATCAGAATTGTCTCAGTATCTTAAACAATTCTTTATTAGGCCTCTCTGTTCAAGTGCTAAGAAAGTACTTTAATTCTCTGGATATACTCATTCTTTCCCAGTGAGAAACTCTAAGTATGTCTTTATCCTTTGTAACCTGATAACTTAATCAACACATATCTATGGTTCTAGTAAATAAATCCAGCAAAAGGATCCATTTTCCTGGAAGTTGTGTTTTTTCTAAGCTTTTTTGGTTAGCCTGCTAAAACTTATTACTGGACTTACGTTTACCATCTAGAATTATATTTCAGCCAATAATAGTGCCCTCTACCTAAAGGAACAAGGGACTAATCCTATCAAAAATGGTTTTCTTTTGCCCCTTTCTATCCCCCAATCATATGTTTGGAAACTTGAATGTTACAGAAGAGTGGCACTTTATTTTCTGTATCATGTGGCACCATTAAGAACAAGGACACATTCTTGGCAGTCAACACACTTCTCTCCCTCCAAATTTGTATTTTAACTAAAATTTATATTTTAACTAAATCGTAACAAATTTCAAAGGCTTATTATTTGCTCAATCACACAAAACTGTCTTTGAACTTCAGTCACTTTATTTCATGAATCACACTCACAAGATTTGCTAGTCTTTCATCATATAATTAAAAATTTAAATAATCTGTTGCTGATTATTATTTTCCTTATTCACTTTCATGCCTCACTTTGTGCATTTACTAGCACAAGTCACTAACAATGATGCTTTGTATCTAAAACTTAAAAGATGCCATAATGTTTCACAGTATTTCAGATTCCCATAAATTGTCATTTTGCCTGCCCACTGATAGATTTTTAAAGGAGAAAAACTGCCAAAGATCAAAAATAATATTTCTTAAGATGAGTTGGCTGTGTGGAAATGAATAATTCTACTTATGTCTAGAAGGAATGAAAATTAATTTTTCTTTTCTTTTTTTGAAAATTAATTTTTCTGAAGGGCAACTTATACTTCATC
This sequence comes from Bos mutus, assembly GCF_027580195.1. Classification (NCBI taxonomy): domain Eukaryota; kingdom Metazoa; phylum Chordata; class Mammalia; order Artiodactyla; family Bovidae; genus Bos; species Bos mutus. The sequence continues at coordinate 7,594,976 of NC_091620.1, read as the reverse complement.
AATTCTGCCTCTATCCTATAGAAATTTTGGATAGGGGTGCATACATGCATGCTTAGTCACTCAGTCATGTCTGACTCTCTGCGACCCCATGGACTGTAGCCTGCCAGACTCCTCTGCCCATGAGATTCTCCAGGCAAGAATACTGGAGTGTGTTGCCATTTCCTTCTCCAGAGGATCATCCCAATCCAGGGATCGAACCCAGTGTCTCCTGGATTGCAGGTTGATTCTTTACCATCTGAGCAACCAGAGAAGTCACAGAGGAGCATACAGACTTATATAATAACATTAATTACACTGTTATTTCTGTTATTTGTAATTGCAAATAAGTTGGAAATAATCTAAATATTCTACAAAAGGAGACTAGTTACGTAAATGACACAGAGTAGAACACTATGTAGCCATTATATTTATATTTACTAATGTAAGTAAATTTATATTTACTAATGTAAGACCTTTTAGAACTAACACCCAAAAAAGATGTCCTTTTCATTATAGGGGACTGGAACGCAAAAGAACGAAGTCAAGAAACACCTAGACTAACAGGCAAATTTGGCCTTGGAATACGGAATGAAGCAGGGCAAAGAAGAATAGAGTTTTGCCAAGAAAATGCACTGGTCATAGCAAACACCCTCTTCCAACAACACAAGAGAAGACTCTACACATGGACATCACCAGATGGTCAACACCAAAATCAGATTGATTATATTCTTTGCAGCCAAAGATGGAGAAGCTCTATACAGTCAGCAAAAACAAGACCGGGAGCTGACTGTGGCTTAGATCATGAACTCCTTATTACCAAATTCAGGCTTAAATTGAAGAAAGTAGGGAAAACCACTAGACCATTCAGGTATGACCTAAATCAAATCCCTTATGATTACACAGTGGAAGTGAGAAATAGCTTTAAGGGACTAGATCTGATAGATAGAGTGCTTGATGGAGGTTCGTGACACTGTACAGGAGACAGGGATCAAGACCATCCCCATTGAAAAATGCAAAAAAGCAAAATGGCTGTCTGGGGAGGCCTTAAATAGCTGTGAAAAGAAGAGAAGCGAAAAGCAAAGGAGAAAAGGAAAGATATAAGCATCTGAATGCAGAGTTCCAAAGAATAGCAAGAAGAGATAAGAAAGCCTTCTACAGTGATCAGTGCAAAGAAATAGAGGAAAACAACAGAATGGGAAAGACTAGAGATCTCTTCAAGAAAATTAGAGATACCAAGGGAACATTTCATGCAAAGATGGGCTCGATAAAGGACAGAAATGGTATGGACCTAACAGAAGCAGAAGATATCAAGAAGAGGTGGGAAGAATACACAGAAGAACTGTACAAAAAAGATCTTCATGACCCAGATAATCACAATGGTGTGATCATTCACCTAGAGCCAGACATCCCGGAATGGGAAGTCAAGTGGGCCTTAGAAAGCATCACTACCAACAAAGCTAGTGGAGGTGATGGAATTCCAGTTGAGCTATTTCAAATCCTGAAAGATGATGCTGTGAAAGTGCTGCACTCAATATGCCAGCAAATTTGGAAAACTCAGCAGTGGCCACAGGACTGGAAAAGGTTGGTTTTCATTCCAATCCCAAAGAAAGGCAATGCCAAAGAATGCTCAAACTACTGCACAACTGCACTCATCTCACACGCTAGTAAAGTAATGCTCAAAATTCTCCAAGCCAGGCTTCAGCAATATGTGAACCGTGAACTTCCAGATGTTCAAGCTGGTTTTAGAAAAGGCAGAGGAACCAGAGATCAAATTGCCAACATCCGCTGGATCATGGAAAAAGCAAGAGAGTTCCAGAAAAACATCTATTTCTGCCTTATTGACTATGCCAAAGCCTTTGACTGTGTGGATCATAATAAACTGTGGAAATTTCCGAAAGAGATTGGAATACTAGACCACCTGACCTGCCTCTTGAGAAATCTGTATGCAGGTCAGGAAGCAACAGTTAGAACTGGACATGGAACAACAGACTGGTTCCAAATAGGAAAAGGAGTATATCAAGGCTGTATATCGTCACCCTGCTTATTTAACTTCTATGCAGAGTACATCCTGAGAAATGCTGGACTGGAAGAAACACAAGCTGGAATCAAGATTGCCGGGAGGAATATCAATAACCCTAGATATGCAGATGACACCACCCTTATGGCAGAAAGTGAAGAGGCACTAAAGAGCCTCTTGGTGAATGTGAAAGAGGACAGTGAACAGTTGGCTTAAAGCTCAACATTCAGAAAACGAAGATCATGGCCTCCAGTCCCATCACTTCATGGGTAATAGATGGGGAAACAGTGGAAACAGTGTCAGACTTTATTTTTTTGGGCTCCAAAATCACTGCAGATGGTGACTGCAGCCATGAAATTAAAAGATGCTTACTCCTTGGAAGGAAAGTTATGACCAACCTAGATAGCATATTGAAAAGCAGAGACATTACTTTGCCAACAAAGGTCCATCTAATCAAGGCTATGGTTTTTCCAGTGGTCATGTATGGATGTGAGAGTTGGACTGTGAAGAAAGCTGAGAGCCGAAGAATTGATGCTTTTGAACTGTGGTGTTGGAGAAGACTCTTGAGAGTCCCTTGGACTGCAAGGAGATCCAACCAGTCCATTCTGAAGGAGATCAGCCCTGGGATTTCTTTGGAAGGACTGATGCTGAGGCTGAAACTCCAGTACTTTGGCCACCTCATGCGAAGAGTAGACTCATTGGAAAAGACTCTGATGCTGGGAGGGATTGGGGACGGGAGGAGAAGGGGACGACAGAGGATGAGATGGCTGGATGGCATCACTGACTCGATGGACGTTGAGTTTGAGTGAACTCCGGGAGTTGGTGATGGACAGGGAGGCCTGGCGTGCTGCGATTCATGGTGTCGCAGAGTCAGACATGATTGAGTGATTGAACTGCAATTGGACTGGAAGGTACTTTAAGCTTAAATGTTGCTAGTAAGACAGAATTTATCTCTTGCTATCCAGCCAATGTGACAATTCAGCATCCTTGTCCTATATATTCTATAGGAAATACTCTTACTTATTCATAGTAATGACAAAGCAACAGAAGCAACTCGTTTCTCTTATCAATTTGTTTCTTAAGCACAACTTATGAAAGCAGAGTAAGAAATAACAGGTAAACATGATATGATAAAGGAATAAATATCTATTTTATACCTATACTGCTACTGCTAAGTCACTTCAGTCGTGTCTGACTCTGTGCGACCCCATAGACAACAGCCCACCAGGCTCCCCTGTCCCCGGAATTCTCCAGGCAAGAACACTGGAGTGGGTTGCCATTTCCTTCTCCAATGCATGAAAGTGAAAAGTGAAAGTGAAGTCGCTCAGTCGTATCCGACTCTTAGCGACCCCATGGACTGTAGCCTACCAGGCTCCTCTGCCCATGGGATTTTCCAGGCAAGAGTACTGGAGTGGGGTGCCATTGCCTTCTCCTTTATACCTATACAGAGGTTTTAATTTTATTTTATATATTAATAAACTAGAATACATAATTATATAATAAATATATAAATACACATACGTATGCATTCTGTGTGTATACGTATGTGTAGGAAGTGGAAGTGGTGGTGGTGGTAAAGTGGTAAAAACTCTGGAGTCGGAATACTCAGGATCAAATACTGCTGTCACTGACTATTGAATGACCTTAGATGAGTTACACAATCCACTTAAAAATGGCTCCATTTCTTCTTTTACAAAAAGAGTAACTGTTACAGTAACTTCTCCACTGACTTATTGTGCAAATAACATGCAGGATTTAGCATACAAAAATTGTTCATAAATGGTATCTATTATCATCATTAAAAGCTGTCTCTCCCCTCAAACTGTAAATTTTAATTACAATCTAACACTATTAGGAACCAAAGGAATACATGTATTTTTCTACATTTTTCAGTAGCTTATCATTTGCTAAGGCTAAAAAGCAAACAAGACTGAGGAGATATATATGAAAATGTTTGATTACATGATTTTGCAATTACATTGCAAAAGTAATGATGCAAAACTATAATATTTTAAATTGTATTCTGAAACATCAAAGTATAAAGAGATTATTAAGTCAACTATATCATCATATTCACTGTTAAGAGAATCAACAATAGGTCAGTCAAATGCCAATAATTCTAGAAATGATATAATTTGTAGTGGGTTAGGCCTTGAGTTACTTGAAGGTAAGTTCATCATGTTCATAGAAATTTTTTCCATTATTTTGACAGTTGCAATATATCCTTGCTTATCTTTAATAACTTTTAGCATCAAGATCTATCTTCACTTTGTACCTTTCTTTGAAAAATAAAGAAAAAAATAAGGAGAGTAACAGGGCATTTATAAAAGTCATGATCTTCACAATATTTACACTGTCGTGTCACTAAATTTCCAAAGATAAAGTCACATCTCCAAAGCTTAGTTAATACCAACAATAGCTGATAATGCTAAATAAGTTTTTAATGAATTATTTTTATACCTGTGTTTTCTTATGAGGTACTTGCAATGCCGCAGTAAGTAATCCTTTGAAGGCCTACACAATTTCAGTGACCAGAAGTCATCTAATCTCATCTTTGGGGAGCATGATTTTCCTGGATTCCCACCAAATAAATAATGAACCTAAAATAAATAAAGCAAACCAGATTTTTTTTAAATGCATGCATACTAAGGAAAGTCATAGTAAAATTTCTTCATTTTGGTAGTAGTGTATAACAAGTAACTTGTTTAGCTTTACTCATACAAAAAAACTAAAACATTCCTGCATGTCTACCAAAGGCTTCCTCTGATTTTTCTCAAGTTTCCATTTTACTTTAAAGTACTGTGATTACTTCCTTAAATTACATTTCATAATAAAATAAGTTGTATTACCACAGTTACACTGAAAATGGAAGACATAAAAATAAAGCAATGGTAGTAAGAAGCTATTCTAAGATACAGAGTTTGCTTAGGCAACAAATAATGGAGATTATCAAGTTAATCAAGTGTCGATTGTAATAAAAAATCTTTTAAAAAAACTGACACACAAGTTGAATCACTGAAGGTCAACAATAACTAGAAAGTTTTAAAAATTTTAGCATCTTACTTTTGTTGAATATGTTTCAATATGAATATAATTGAATATTAGCCTTAATGTTGAATATTAAATGAGATGTATGATTTGTGAAATAACTTTAAAAATATTATTCAATCATATAATTAATACTGTTAGTTAGAATAGGAAACAGGAGTCCAATATAGTAGTGGATAAAAGACAAAGAAAGGAAAAAGCCCACAAAAACAGAACAAAGGAAGTTCCAAGGACTGGCGTGAGAACCTCAGGTGAAGCAAACAGCCCTCCTGGCTAGCCCAATTTACACAGGGCAGGCTCAGGGGGAGGAGAAAAATCATATAAAAAGAGGGGTCAAAATTGAGCCCCGTGCTTCTTTTGGGTTGGTCCACCCTCACTCCCTCCTAGAGGATGTATCTTCCCTTGCTTGCCAAATAAAACTAAGCTGTAACTGAGCTGGAACACGGGTCCACTGCTTAAACTGAGCTGTAACCAAGCTGTAACACTGGTCTGCCACTTCAATTTTTGCTGTGGCAAGACAGAACTGAAGAAATTACACACCCCCCCCCGACAATACCACATAAGAAATGTAAAAGGAGCGCAATAATGGCATAATGACACTATTACAGGTTTTGTAATACTCTGTATTCAAAGTGGTAAAGCATTTTTTGATATTTTGAAACATTTATAATCAGCAGTGTTATACAACAGAGATATTATTTCTATCCTATAGATGGGAATTCATTTAACATTCACTTTGGGAGACTCTCAGAGAAAGGGGTTTTAGTTATTCGAATGGTATCGTTTACCTAAAGATCTCAAATGATTGAGAATTTAACAGAAAGAATACGGTTCTGTCAGTAATTTACTATATAATCTAAGCCCAATCATTAAACTATATGTAAAGTTTAAGAGAGAAATACCTAAAGTAACCCTGTGACACTAAAACTTCAGAATTCAGAACTATTTTCACGAGGCTGATGGAATAGATATGTCAATCATAGGAAAAATAAAGATTTCTTACACAACGGGAATATCTAAAATCAGGAAGTTATATATATCTTTTCATATCATGGAAAAAGGTATACAAGTGCTGAAAACTGTGTATCTTCTACTTGAATATTCATATTATAGAAATAAATAGGCCATACTATATATTAGATCTATGCAGCTAAGAAGCAATAGCCACTGGCCATTTTTATAAGAAGTGTGCCAGGAATTATGGATTATGCAAAAATGTTTATTCTTTTAAGGAATTTCAGGGAGAAGTGGTATCTGTGCTACATATTCTAGCAAATGTTGGTTATTTTTATTCAGATCTACCGAAAATAATCAGAAACAGTTATTTTGAGATTCTTTCTGATTATACGTCATAGAAAGTTTACCGGTCAATGTAGTTAGGATACCTTGTGTAATTCATCATATACAAGCTGATGGGCAAATCTTGGACATGGTTCTTCCTCCTGAAGACTTTTACTTGGATTATCCTTTGCAGCTTGATCATTCTTATAGACACAAGACCTGCAAGACATTGCTTTTAAGGCATTCTATCCTAGAAAATTAGCAGTACACATAAGGTTAATATAATTGTAGCAAGCAAATTAATGCAATGTCTAATTACCAACAAAAAATTATAAATTTGTTCACATCAAATCTTAAAGTTCTGGTCACTCTCATATAAAATAATCCGAATTTGTTAGAACTGAGTTCTGAAGTTCTTTGATGTCCATCAAAACCTCATTTAAGAACAACCTACTTCATGTTATGAAATAGGATCAGCATATATGAAGGCTTAAACCAAAGGTTGAAAGAGATGATATCATATTTATCTATTCACAATAAAAACTCACAACAGATTGCTTTCATTCTTACTATAAATAAACGTCCTATTTAGAAGATAACAAATCCCTCAGTTGCTGAGCATCACCCTCCATTACTGAATGGAGGTTCTCAGAAGTTCCTCTGTTCTGGAGAATATTCACTTAGGTAGTACTACAGAACATTAGAGCTGGGTCCTCTGGGTCAGTGTTTTTCAAACAAAAATGTACAGCAGTTCTGTGAGGTGCTCTGTGACAAAAGGGTCCTAGGTTTGAATACGCTAAATAATAATACTCCCCTTCCCGCGATCTTGCTCTAGTCAAACTGCTTCATTTCATAAACTAAGAAAGGCCTGGGAACATTAAAAATACATTGTTCTCCAGCTTACACATCTACATGGTAGCAAAAGCTAGACTAAAATATAATTCTCTTGACGCTCAGACCAGGAGATATCTACTAACTGAAAAATTCAAAAGTAAAATCCATTGCTGGACATCACTGTAAACATAGGCACCAACACTGACTCTTCCAATCCCTAATACTGATATTAAAGTATATGACATCACAAACTAAGGTAAGCCTTCTACTTCCCTCTTCTTCTGAATAAACCAACAACCTCAACCTCAAAGAAATGTTACACAGGGATTTCAACACAGACAAGAGCTACTTACCAACTATTTCTTACAATATCATAAATCCAGAATGAATTTCTGACATTCTCTTCCCTCTTTTCCTTGTCTTTGCTGAGTCCAGATAAGACATGTATTTCATTCAGCTCTGGATCAATGGTTGCTCTCTGTGTGAATCCTGTCATTGGAACTATAAATTCAAAGAGAAAATAAGAGGATAGTATTAACATTAGGTAACAGGTTAGTACTACTTCAGCACTTATCTTCTAACATATGACATAACTTTTATATTAAATAACAATCAAATGTTTATAGCCCTCTCCTCACTCTAAAACATAAGCTCTATAAAGACGAAGGTTGTTTGGATCACTGTTTTGTTCCCAGTACCTAAAACTGCCTGGCATGTAACAGTTACTCAACTATTTGCTGAAATTAATGAACGATAACTATCAGGATGGAGTTAGAAGGAGGAAAGAGGTAGAACGAGTGTGCAATGTAATTATTTTTATTGAGAGAAGGGGCAATGCTTTATTTAACTGATTTATTCTCTGGACTGGTTCTAATTTAATAGCAGAGACAAAATATTTAAATCTTGACTAAGAAAAACAAAAATTTGACACACGGGTTTGTTTAATAAAGTCAAAGTCATCTAAAATACCTGTTCAAGACATATAATAAAATGACAAAGTTTCCAAGAAAAATAAATACTTGGGGGTAAAATATGCCATTTTGTTTTCCTGAGTGGTTTGGACTCCCTAGAGTCAATTTTATGACAAAAATATTTTATTTTCCTGAGAAATCCATTAAATAAGTGATGGTCATTTTGCATTATCCAGTAATTTGCAAAACACTGATATGGCAAATGCAAATCTTCTCACTATTGTTACTTGGAAATATTCAGTTCAGTTGTCGCTCAGTCGTGTCCAACTCTTTGCGACCCCATGAACCGCAGCACGCCAGGCCTCCCTGTCCATCACCAACTCCCAGAGTTCACTCAAACTCACGTCCATCGAGTCAGTGATGCTATCCAGCCATCTCATCCTCTATCATCCCCTTTTCTTCCTTCCCCCAATCCCTCTCAGCATCTGAGTCTTTTCCAGTGAGTCAACTCTTTGCATGAGGTGGCCAAAGTACTGGAGTTTCAGCTTTAGCATCATTCCTTCCAAAGAACACTCAGGACTGATCTCCTTTAGAATGGACTGGTTGGATCTCCTTGCAGTCCAAGGGACTCTCAAGAGTCTTTTCCAACACCACAGTTCAAAATCATCAATTCTTCAGCACTCAGCTTTCTTCACAGTCCAACTCTCACATCCATACATGACCACTGGAAAAACCATAGCCTTGATTAGATGGACCTTTGTTGGCAAAGTAATGTCTCTGCTTTTCAATATGTTATCTAGGTTGGTCTTAACTTTCCTTCCAAAGAGTAAGCATCTTTTAATTTCATGGCTGCAGTCACCATCTGCAGTGATTTTGGAGCCCAAAAAAATAAAGTCTGACACTGTTTCCACTGTTTCCCCATCTATTACCCATGAAGTGATGGGACTGGATGCCATGATCTTCGTTTTCTGAATGTTGAGCTTTAAGCCAACTTTTTCACTCTCCTCTTTCACATTCATCAAGAGGCTCTTTAGTTCCTCTTCACTTTCTGCCATAAGGTGGTGTCATTTGCATATCTGAGGTTACTGATATTCCTCCCAGCAATCTTGATTCCAGCTTGTGCTTCTTCCAGTCCAGCATTTCTCAGGATGTATTCTGCATGCATAGAAGTTAAATAAGCAGGGTGACAATATACAGCCTTGACGTACTCCTTTTCCTACTTGCAACCAGTCTGTTGTTCCATGTCCAGTTCTAACTGCTGCTTCCTGACCTGCATATAGGTTTCTCAAGAGGCAGGTCAGGTGGCCTGGTATTCCCATCTCTTTCAGAATTTTCCACAGTTTATTGTGATCCACACAGTAGTTGAAATATAATTTTATGATTGACAACATACTTGCTACAGGTCTAAAAACAATGCCATTGTTTCAGTATTAAATTTCTTTTATACATGAACAAGTATCATATGCTAAAAAAGCTACACAAACATCAGCTTGAAGTAAAACATCTCAATCAATCCATAATACTACAGAAGCAGATGGTAACCACACTGATACTCGTTTGTCTTTATCTACTTTAGTAGGGTCAAATAATGCAATATTGACTTTTTCCTAGTTTAATTAATGTGTCTTTTATATTCATATTCAATAAATTTCTTAGGAATATTTTAGAGACTATCCAAATGTATCCCACAGTAAATATAGTAAAAAACCTGCATGTACACACACATATGTAACATATGCATCCATAGACAAATACATTTATCTTGATACACACATACACCAACCTAACCTTAATAATATCCTCAACTCTCATTCTACATTGTTTTTAGTGGTCATGTAAAGACTGGTATTTTCTAATTAAACCCTGGTAAACTTTCAAAAGTACCTTGGTTCTGACCTGTTCCTCAGATAATCTTGGAAGATAAAACAGTAAAGAAATGAAATCATTTTCATTAATGGTAGAAGCAGAGGACATAACTGCCTAAATTTTTTGCCCTTAAATTTCTTCATTCCATTTAGAATTCTATAACATGGGTTGACAAACTATGGCTCAATCTGATTTGCTTAGTTTCAAATCAGGCCTCAGTCAATCATTCACACTGTGGCTGTGGCTGATTTCACCCCACAATAGCAAGGTTGAGTAGCTGCAATGGCAATAATTACAGCTGGTTCTTCACAGAAAACATCTGCTAATCCCTATTCTATAATCTTTTAAAAGGCAAATATCAAGAGATGTATGACTTATAAATGAATGCAGCAAACTGCTTACCTTAAATAAGGACCCACTGAGGAAATGGAAATTTCTGGGTGGAATGGAAATCAGTAGAGTGGGAAAGAGATTTTGAATTCTATTAAAACAGGGCTGGAGTCACTAAGAGGAGAATAAAGGAGTCCTGGGCTATGCAAAGCAAGGAAGAATGCAGAGGGATGTAAGACCAAGTTTTACATGCTTCCTCTTCCATACTGTCACATTTTTACCTAGAAGCAGCTTTGTAACATAAGAAAAAAATGACAAGTGTTCCTTCTTAAAAACAAAAGCAGTGGGCCGGTTTACAACACTTAGGGAGGCAAGACTTCCGTGTTTACCAAATGTGTATTGTAAGAATTACAAAAAATTACTTTGATTATAAAGCGTATTAGAAAACATATACTTCCCATTTCTTTGCTCTTTCATATACAATATGCCTTTTACTCTACATAACACTGATTTTTGCATCAGAGTTATATATTTAAATCTTTTACTGGCTTTTTAAACAACTTTACTGAATATTAACCAAATACCATGTAATTCATCTATTTACATAGCTTGGTTTTTTTTTTTTTATCCTGTAAAACTATCATCACAATCTAATTTTAGAATATTTTTATCACTCCAAAAACAAACCCTGTACCCATCAGGAGTCATTTCCTACCCCGTTTCTGCCCACTGGGTCACAGCATCATTTGACATGTCTACCAACAATGAGTGTGCAGCAGAGACAGGCACAGTGAGAGGATCCTGAGACACAGATATCAATCAGGAGGCTGTTAAGAATGCAATGGAGTGGAATGAACAAAAGCAGGAAGGAAGTATCAATAAACAAGCATTTATTTCCATCAGCACAAAAATATAAAAATCTCTGAACTGGCTTAAGAGAGACTTGGAATGGACACTTGTGGAAAAATAAGAGTAAAAATGTTTCAATGAAATTTTTTGGAGGTTTTCAAATATTTTACTCTAAAATATTCAAATGCAAAATCTCTCAAGGACAGAATTTCTATTAATTCTTACGTTTACAGACCTTTACAAATATAATTTTTATTGCATACTAATGACAATGTTCACATATAAAATATTTACATACATGTGAATAGAAAAAATATGAAAGTACATAAAAATAATAGCTATTGGAGAGGGGGAAGTTAGGACATTTTAACTTTCTAATTATATAATATGAAAACTTCCAATATATATTGCTTTTATAGTTAAAAGAAGAGCAATCTAAACCAAAATACAGAAAAAAAAAATATCTGGGTATACATACTGGGAACTTTTAGTAATAAGTGAAAAACTCACACATCCTCTCAACTTTCTCAAGGACAAAATTTTACATTAATATTTGAAATGCTGCTATTTACATGGAGAGAGAATTCAGGTTTCAAAAGACAATTTTAATGGCACTAAAAACCCCTATGTTTTAAAATCATTTAGTTACAAAACTAAAACTAGAGATTAAAGTATTTTTTCTCTAAAAAATAAAAATGCAAACTTATATCTAAAGAGTTCCTAAAATTAAGGGTTAATTCAAACTTACACTGAATGTATCTATGTTAATGGCCTTTTGCTTAAATTTTACAAATTGTACTTAAGTTTAATTCCTATTTCCATTCCACTCTACACACACTAACAATTTAAACAACATTTCAATAAGAAACCAATAAAAATAAAGCCTTTCCTCTAATTTGAAAAGATACACCCACCCCAGTATTCATAGAAACACTATTTACAATAGCCAAGAAATGGAAGAGACCTAAATGTCCACTAACAGGTAAAAGGATAAAGAAGATGTATGTGTATGTGTGTAGAGAGAGAGAGAGAGAGAGAGAGAGATAAACACGACTCCACCACAAAAAAGAATGAAATAATGCCATTTGTAGAACATGGATTTTGCCTTTTCATACTGTTCATAGACAGATGGGCACAATAAACGACAGAAACAGCAAGGACCTAACAGAAGCAGAAGAGTTTAAGAAAAGGTGGCAAGAATACACAGAAGAAATATACTAAAAAAGATCTTAATGACCCAGATAATCACGATGGTGTGATCATTCACCTAGAGCCAGACATCCTGGAATGTTAAGTCAAGTGGGCCTTACGAAGCATCACTATGAACAAAGCTAGTGGAGGTGACAGCATTCCAGCTGAGCTATTTCTAATCCTAAAAGACGATGCTGCTAAAGTGCCACACTTAACATGCCAGCAAATTTAGAAAACGCAGCAGTGGCCACAGGACTGGAAAAGGTCAGTCTTCATTCCAATCCCAAAGAATGTTCAAACTATCAGACAACTCCACTTATTTCACATCCTAGTAAGGTTATGCTCAAAATCCTTCAAGCTAGGCTTCAGCAGAATGTGAACCAAGAACTTCCAGATGTACAGGCTGGATTTAGAAAAAGCAGAGGAACCAAAGATCAAGTTGTCAACATCAGGTGGATCATACAGAAAGCAAGAGAGCTCCAGAAAAACATCTATTTCTGCTTCATTGACTACACTAAAGCCCTTGACTGTGGATCACATCAAAGCGTGGAAAATTCTTAAAGAGATAGGAATACTCAGTTCAGTTCAGCCACTCAGTTCTGTCCAACTCTTTGCGACCCCATGGACTGTAGCACACCAGGCCTCTCTTCCATCACCAACACCCAGAGTTTACTCAAACTCATGTCCATTGAGTCAGTGATGCCATCCAACCATCTCATCCTCTGTCGTCCCCTTCTCCTCCTGCCTTCAATCTTTCCCAACATCAGGGTCTTTTCAAATGAGTCAGCTCTTTGCCTCAGGTGTGTGTGTGAAGTCGCTCAGTCGTGTCTGACTCTCTGCGATCCCGTGGACTGTAGCCCGCCAGGCTCCTCTGTCCATGGAATTCTCCAGGCAAGAATACTGGAGTGGGTTGCCATTTCCTTTTCCAGGGGATCTTCCCAACCCAGATATCGAACCTAGGTCTCCTACATTGCAGGCAGACGCTTTATCCTCTGAGCCACCAGGGAAGCCACCTGGTAGCCAAAGTATTAGAGTTTCAGCTTCAACATCAGTCCTTCCAATGTATATTCAGGACTGATTTCCTTTCCTTGCAGTCCAAGGGACTCTCAAGACTCTTCTCCAACACCACAGTTCAAAAGCATCAATTCTTTGGCACTCAGCTTTCTTTATACTCCAACTTTCAAATCCATACATGACTACTGGAAAAACATAGTCTTGACTAGATGGACCTTTGTTGGCAAAGTAATGTCTCTGCTTTTAAATACGCTGTCTAGGTTGGTCATAACTTTTCTTCCAAGGAGTAAGCGTCTTTTAATTTCATGACTGCAGTCACCATCTGCAGTGATTTTGGAGCCCCCCCGCCAAAATAAAGTCTGTCACTGTTTCCACTGTTAGGAATACTAGACCACCTTATTTGTCTCCTGAGAATACTGTATGCAGGACAAGGAGCAACAGTTAGAACTGGACACAGAACAACAGACTGATTCAAAATTGGGAAAGGAAGTATGTCAAAGCTGTATACTGTCACCCTGCTTATTTAACTCATATGCAGAGTACATCATGCAAAAGACCAGGCTGGATGAATCATGAGCTGGAATTAAGACTGCCAGAAGAAGTATCAACCACCTCAGATATGCAGATGATACTACCCTAATGGCAGAAAGCAAAGAAGAACTAAAGAACTTCTTGATGAAGGTGAAAGAGGAGAGTGAAAAAGCTGACTTAAAACTCAACATTCAAAAAACTATGATCATGGCCATCTAGTCCCAACACTTTGTGGCAAATAGATGGGGAAGAAGTGTTAATTAACAGTGACAGATTTCATTTTCTTGGGCTCCAAAGTCACTGTGGACAGTGACTGCAGCCACAAAATTCAAAGATGCTTGGTCCTTGGAGGAAAAGCTATGACAAACCTAGACAGTATATTAAAAAGCAGAGACATCATTTTATCGACAAAAGTCCATATAGTCAAAGTTATGGTTTTTCTAGTAGTCGTGTACAGATATGAGAGTTGGACCATAAAGAAGGCTGAGCACCAAAGAATTGATGCTTTCGAACTTTGATGCTGGAAATGACTCTGGACTGCAAGGAGATCAAACTAGTCAATCCTGAAGGAAATTAACCCTGAATATTCATTGGAAGGACTGATGTTGAAGTGCCAATACTCTGGGCCCCCTGATGCGAAGAGCCGACTCATTGGAAAAGACCCTGATGCCAGGAAAGACTGAGGGCAGGAGAAGGCGGGGGGGAGACAGAGGTTGAGATGGTTGGATGGCATCACCGACTCAGTGGACATGAGTTTGAGCAAACTCTGGGAGATAGTGAAGGACAGGGAAGCCTGGCGTGCTGCAGTTCATGGGGTCGCAAAGAGCTGGACAAGCCTTAGTGACCGAACAATGACAACAGCAACACGGATGGACCTAGCGATTGTTACACTAAGTGAAGTCTTTAGAGAAAGACAAATACCATCACTTCTATGTGGGATCTAAACTATGACACAAATGAACCTATTTAGAGAACAGAACCAGACTCACAGATAGAAAACAAGCTTATGGTCACCAAAGGAGAAAGGGTAGGAAGGGATAAATTAGGAGTTTGGGATCTGCAGGTACAGATCACTACATACAAAATAAACAACAAGGTCCGACTTATGGCACAGGGGGAACTACATTCAGTATCCTGAATAATCTATAATGGAAAAGAATATGATGGATTTTGCTGTACCAGAAACTAACACAACATTGTAAATTAAGAGTACTTCAATTAAAAAAAATAAGTTTTCCATATCTATCTTCAAAAGAAGTTTGGATTTGTTATCTCCTTTGTAAACAGGAGGAAAAAAACTTACTTTTCATTTTAAGCAAAGGCTTTATGAATTCTTACTAAAAAAAATTACATGTAAAATGTTACATATATACAGAAACCAAAGAATTATGGTCTGGCCCTAGCAGGCATTTTAGAGTTGAATTTTTACTACCAACAGCTGCTGCTTATTAAATCGAAAGGTTGGGGCTTTTGGTTTTAGATAGCAAGCTAAACCTTAACCACATTTTCCTTCCTTCCCAACATCCCACTTTAAATGGCAGAATTCCAGCCAAAAGAAAAACAAAGAAACAGGACTGGAAATGTCAAGAAAGTACCAAGAGATAAGAAATTCTGAGGAATCTTGAGAAACAGCAGTTGGGATTATACTGACAAATCACAGCCAAGGAAAAGAGAGCCCAACTCACTAGCAATATAAGATGGAAAATTTCTGAGTAAATCATCAAATACAAAAAGCAGGAGTGGACCATAAAAAAGACTTCTGTGGCGAGCTTATAATAAGGACACAGGGGCCTGAGTAAGAATGAGAGCAGAGCTTAAAGTGACTCCAAATCTTCACCACAGACGTTAGGTGAAGACAGGAAACAAGGCAGCTGTGCTTTGATAACCATGTATATGTCCTAACCTGCCTTCCTATCCTCAGTTTATGCATCCTATAAGAAAGCCTGCATGCATACAAGCTTGCATCCCGTAAGAAAGGTTGCAAAACTGTCAGTCAGAGTCTGGTTAAAGTGAGAAGTCTATTGAAAAAAAAAGAGACATACAATGCACAGGAAACCACTGTCAACTACCTTCTTTAACTGATATGACCTTTATTCATAAATTTTAATGTTTAGACAAGAATCACATGATAATATGAGAAAAAAAATCAGCAATGTAAAGAGAGGGACCTAGATGAACAAACAGAACAAGAAGAAAAGATAAATCGCAGAAAGGAACAGAACTCTAAAGAAAAAGCACAAACTCATTATCGTTGTAGAAAGTAAATATTACATGTGTAACACAAAAATAAACTTCCACAAAAAAGAGGCACAGTGTATGAAAAGACATTAAAAAGTAAAACTATAACAGAAAATCAAATAATAGAATGAAAACAAAATGTATTTAGTAAAAACAAAGTCATTTCAGATATAACTGACAAATTATCAGAATATATAGCATAAAGATATAGAAATTATGATTAAGATATAAAAAAATGTTAAGAGACACAGAGGATAAAGCCATGGAAGTAAAAAATCTGTCTGAAAAGTACACCAGAAAGAGAAATGAAATAATGTAGAAAAAAGAAATAAAGAAAACTTTACTGACAAAAGAAATAAGTGGGTGTTGTTTGAAAGAGCCTGGGGTGCTAAGCACACACATACACACATATATACACACATCTCCTAGTGAAATTTCAAAAATTCAGGGATTAAAAGAAAATTCTAAAAGCTTCCAGAGAGAAAAAGCAGGTTATTATATACAGAGGAATAAGTATCAAACTAACACTAGACCTTTTATCAGTAATAAAGAATGCTAGAATACAACTAAGCAATTAACTTAAAAAATTTCTTGGAATTTAAAAAGATATGGAACTAAAAATTCTATTTCCTGTTAAATTAGCAATCCCAATAGTGAGGGAAAAATAAAGGAATTTTTGGATCAGCAAATATATTAAAGTTTATACTGATGACTGCATCTGAAAAAATTCAAAATGAATCCAACATAAAGAATGACATGGGATAGAACAAACAGTGGCAGTGATTTATGACACAGGAAAAGAAAAGGAAGCTTGAAAGGAAATAAAGGCCCATTAGGTCTTAAGCACTGTGTATAAGACCTTTTGGAATGAAAAAGTTTTAATAATGTAGAACATTTTCTCCTCTGTAAGTCCAATCACAACACCTGAATTTATATAGTGCCCCTTCCCCCTCCGTCATATTTTCATGCTTAGAATTTTGATCCTGTTTTCCTTCAGTCAGTAATAAATTTCCTCAAGATAATTTGATTACCACCTCTCACCTCTAGATTTCTCATGTGTCTTGCTTTCAAATGGATTTTCAATACGGGTCTTCATTTGGTAAACTTCAAGGCAAAAATATCTGATAATATTTTATTTTATCATCATATGAAAGTTAGGGGGATATAAACTGCTTGGTTCATAGACATATTCCTTGAATATTTTTAAAGTTTACTATTTTCTTCCATTCACTTTACTGCTGAACTGATACCTAGCTATCTATCTTGTTCCCTACGGATCACCAACTCTTTCTCTGAAATCTTTCAGAATTTCCTTTAAATCTTTAACATTCCTAATTTTACTTTAATAAATATGTCTTAAGTACGTGTTCTCCCTTAGTTTTCCCATTTAGCATACTATAAACCCTTTCAACAACCTGAAGCCTTTTATCTTTTCTGAGTTCTAGAAAACTTATCTCTTCAGTTTTATTTCTTCAATTATTTCATCTTCTTAAAATTTCATTTTTGTCTTCTCCTGAAATTGCTGTTAAGATGTTGGTACTTGCACAGTTCTCCATATCTTTTCCTTTTCCCATATATATGAGTGTCTGCTTTCAAAGTCTTTTCTCATTTAGGTTATTACTATTTACTGAGAATTCTCTGTGCTAATTAGTAGGTCTGTTGGTTATCTATTTTAAATGTAAAATAGTGCGCATTTGTCAATCCCAAACTTCTAATCTATCCCTCCCCATGACACTGGCCCTCTGATAACCAAAAATTGGTTCTCTAAGTCTGTGAGTCTGTTTCTGTTTCATAAATAAGTGCAATTTGTATCATTTTTTTAAGATTCTGCATATGCATGACATCATATATCTTTCGCTGACTTACTTTATTCAGTATGATAATCTCTGGGTCCACCCATGTTGCTGTAAATGGCATTACTTCATTCTTTTTAATGGCTGAGTAATATTCCATTGTATATATATGCACCAGTCTTCTTTATCCATTCATCTGCAGATGGATCTTTAGGTTGCTTCTATGTCTTGGCTATTGTAAACAGTGCTGCAATGAACACTGGGTACTGCTCTTTCTATTTTCCATCTCTTCATCTTTCTTTCTTTCCTATTTCTTCCTGGAAGAGTAGTCATTCTAATCTTTCAACTAATAAATTCATTCATTTTCATTCTATTTATAATATTTGTTGCATTCTTCATTTCAAATATATTTTTCATACCTAATATTTCCATTTGGTTCTATTTTTATGATCTTATTTCATTTTACTAATATGTGTTCCCTCTTATCTTTATACTGATCACAGTTGTTTTAAATTCATGGTTCATCTATTATAATAATCCTGCTTTAGATCATGTATGTTGTTACCTTACTAATTTCTTTAGGGACAGCTGCAATCCTCAAATGTTTAGCTTTATTGGTCTGTGAGATAATGTTTCTCGGGTATGAGCAATTCTATCAAGCTATGTACTACGGGTCACCAGAGGCCAGGCCTTAACTACCATCAGCACCAATGAGTTTAAAAAAACTGGAGGGAAAGAGTCATCAGGCAGATACTGAAGCATAGAAACTGAGAATCAATACATCACTTTCTTTTACTACCACACCTCTACGCAAGTATTTCCTAGGTTGAAACCCTTTGGAGGAAGTAGAAGGTAGTCTCCCTGGACTTGAAGGTAGAGAGAGGAAGAAACGGATTAATGAGAGTAGATGGTCAGTCCACATCTGTTTTTCTCAGTACTTCACTGCACTATAGTGTCTGCACTGCCATAATGCTGTTCTCTGGATTCTGGCACTAGTGGTATGGGCTACTACTGCCAGTTTCCATAGTGAAGGAATAAGAATTAACTCAAGGTAATTTTAGTGCAGAGACTGCCTGTGTCTCAGAGTTCATGGAGGCCAGCTGCCTCTCATTTTATTTTTTCAAGACTGATTTTGGGGAAGGGAAACAGCAGCTTATGTTAGTTAGCTATGTTGACAGAAATACTTTTCATTTCATAGCATTCTATATTATTTGAATTATTTTATTAATTATGCATATCACATCATTTCTGTAATAATTTTATAAAAATAAAAACTTGTCTAACAAAAATGGCATTATCAAAAACTAAAAAGACCTAAAGGTCAAAACTAAGAAAGAAGTTTTCTGTACATTTCATAATGATTAATTCTGTATTAATTCTCTTTCCAAGAAGAAAACAAGCCTGTCTTGGAAAGATTTAACACTTGCTAATGGTAAGAGAAACCCAAGTAAGATGGTAGGTGTTGTGAGAGGGCATCAGAGGGAAGACACACTGAAACCATAATCACAGAAAACTAGTCAATCTGATCACATGGACACAGCCTTGTCTAACTCAATGAAACTAAGCCATGCTGTGTGGGGCCACCCAAGACGGGCGGGTCATGGTGGAGAGGTCTGACAGAATGTGGTCCACTGGAGAAGGGAATGGCAAACCACTTCAGTATTCTTGCCTTGAGAACCCAATGAACAGTATGAAAAGGCAAAATGATACGATACTGAAAGAGGAACTCCCCAGGTCGGTAGGTGCCCAATATGCTACAGGAGATCAGGGAGAAATAACTCCAGAAAGAATGAAGGGATGGAGCCAAAGCAAAAACAATACCCAGCTGTGGATGTGACTGGTGATAGAAGCAAGGTCCGATGCTGTAAAGAGCAATATTGCATAGGAACCTGGAATGTCAGGTCCATGAATCAAGGCAAATTGGAAGTGGTCAAACAGGAGATGGCAAGAGTGAACGTTGACATTCTAGGAATTGGCAAACTAACATGGACTGGAATGGGTGAATTTAACTCAGATGACTGTTGTATCTACTACTGTGGGCAGGAACCCCTTAGAAGAAATGGAGGAGCCATCATGGTCAACAAGAGAGTCCAAAATGCAGTACTTGGATGCAATCTCAAAAACGACAGAATGATCTCTGTTTGTTTCCAAGGCACACCATTCACTATCACAGTAATCCAAGCCTATGCCCCAACCAGTAACGCTGAAGAAGCTGAAGTTGAACGGTTCTATGAAGACCTACAAGACCTTTTAGAACTAACACCCCAAAAAGATGTCATTTTCATTATAGGGGACTGGAATGCAAAAGGAGGAAGTCAAGAAACACTTGGGGTAACAGGCAAATTGGCCTTGGAATATGGAATGAAGCAGGGCAAAGGCTAATAAGAGTTTTGCCAAGAGAACACACTGGTCATAGCAACACCCTCTTCCAACAACACAAGAGAAGACTCTACACATGGACATCACCAGATGGTCAACACTAAAATCAGATTGATTGTATTCTTTGCAGCCAAAGATGGAGAAGCTCTATACAGTCAGCAAAAACAAGACCGGGAGCTGACTGGCTTAGATCATGAACACTTTACTGCCAAATTCAGACTTAAATCGAAGAAAGTAGGGAAAACCACTAGACCATTCAGGTATGACCTAAATCAAATCCCTTATGATTACACAGTGGAAGTGAGAAATAGATTTAAGGGACTAGATCTGATAGATAAGAGTGCCTGATGAACTATGGATGGAGGTTTGCGACACTGTACAAGAGACAGGGATCAAGACCATCCCCATGGAAAAGAAATGCAAAAAAGCAAAATAGCTGTCTAGGGAGGCCTTACAAATAGCTGTGAAAAGAAGAGAAATGAAAAGCAAAGGAGAAAAGGAAAGATATAAGCATCTGAATGCAGAGTTTCAAAGAATAGCAAGGAGAGATAAGAAAGCCTTCCTCAGCCATCAATGCAAAAAAATAAAGGAAAGCAACAGAATGGGAAAGACTAGAGATCTCTTCGAGAAAATCAGAGATACCAAGGGAACATTTCATGCAAAGATGGGCTCGATAAAGGACGGAAATGGTATGGACCTAACAGAAGTAGAAGATATTAAGAAGAGGTAGCAAGAATACACAGAACTGTATAAAAAAGAGCTTCACGACCCAGATAATCAAGATGGTGTGATCACTCACCTAGAGCCAGACATCCCGGAATGTGAAGTCAAGTGGGCCTTAGAAAGCATCACTACCAACAAAGCTAGTGAAGGTGATGGAATTCCAGTTGAGCTATTTCAAATCCTGAAAGATGATGCTGTGAAAGTGCTGCACTCAATATGCCAGCAAATTTGGAAAACTCAGCAGTGGCCACAGGACTGGAAAAGGTCGGTTTTCATTCCAATCCCAAAGAAAGGCAATGCCAAAGAATGCTCAAACCACCACACAGTTGCACTCATCTCACACGCTACTCAAAGTAATGTTTAAATTCTCCAAGCCAGGCTTCAGCAACACGTGAACCGTGAACTTCCAGATGTTCAAGCTGGTTTTAGAAAAGGCAGAGGAACCAGAGATCAAATTGCCAACATCCGCTGGATCATGGAAAAAGTAAGAGAATGCCAGAAAATAATGTATTTCTGCTTTATTGACTACGCCAAAGCCTTTGACTGTGTGGATCACAATAAACGGTGGAAAATTCTGAAAGACATGGGAATACCAGACCACTTGACCTGCCTTGAGACACATGTATGCAGGTCAGGAAGCAGCAGTTAGAACTGGACATGGAACAACAGACTGGTTCCAAATGGGAAAAGGAGTACATCAAGGCTGTATATTGTCACCCTGCTTATTTAACTTCTGTGCACAGTACATCATGAGAAACGCTGGGCTGGAAGAACCACAAGCTGGAATCAAGACTGCCGGGAGAAATATCAATAACCTCAGCTATGCAGATGACACCACCCTTATGGCAGAAAGTGAAGAGGAACTAAAGAGCCTCTTGATGAATGTGAAAGAGGAGAGTGAACAGTTGGCTTAAAGCTCAACATTCAGAAAACAAAGATCATGGCATCTGGTCCCATCACTTCATGGGAAATAGATGGGGAAAAAATGGAAACAGTGTCAGACTTTATTTTTTTGGGCTCCAAAATCCCTGCAGATGGTGATTGAAGCCATGAAATTAAAAGACACTTACTCCTTGGAAGGAAAGTTATGACCAATCTAGATAGCATATTCAAAAGCAGAGACATCACTTTGCCAACAAAGGTCCATCTAGTCAAGGCTATGGTTTTTCCAGTAGTCACGTATGTATGTGAGAGTTGGACTGTGAAGAAAGCTGAGTGCCGAAGAATTGATGATTTTGAACTGTGGTGTTGGAGAAGACTCTTGAGAGTCCCTTGGACTGCAAGGAGATCCAATCAGTCCATCCTAAAGAAGATCAGTCCTGGGTGTTCTTTGGAAGGACTGATGCTAAAGCTGAAACTCCAATACTTTGGCCACCTCATGCGAAGTGTTGACTCACTGGAAAAGACTCTGATGCTTAGAGGGACTGGGGGCTGAGGGAAAGGGGACGACAGAGGATGAGATGGCTGGATGGCATCACCGACTCGATGGACATGAGTGTGAGTGAACTCGGAGTTGGTGATGGACAGGGAGGCCTGACATGCTGCGGTTCATGGGGTCGCAAAGAGTCAGACACGACTGAGCGACTGAACTGAAATGAATGGGTAGTATCCACGGGAGGGGCAAAGGACAGAAGATCTGCTACATACAGTATTTTAAAGCATTTCAGTTTCAACTGCTAAAAAGTGACTGAATGCCAGGAACTTTAACCATTCTTGAAAAATGGACTCAGAAAGAAAAATTAATCAAACAGATCAGCCAACAAGATCATATGCTAGTCAGGAACACATTTTGGAAGGACACTTGTCTG
The DNA here is from genome assembly GCF_027580195.1 of Bos mutus. Classification (NCBI taxonomy): domain Eukaryota; kingdom Metazoa; phylum Chordata; class Mammalia; order Artiodactyla; family Bovidae; genus Bos; species Bos mutus. The sequence continues at coordinate 7,572,184 of NC_091620.1, read as the reverse complement.
CGAAAACCCAGAGTAAGAATTGTACAACATACAACTATTATTGCCAACCTGTTATTTTTATAGTTTTTCCAAGAAATTACAATGATAATCATTCAACTCTACTATTTTTTCCATTAGCATCTTTAAAACTTGAAATAGAACAGATAAAAGGGAAATCAAGTAAAATATTTTATCTGACAGCTGACTCACATTTTTTTTTCCTTTGATTTACCTAATAGGAGATTACCAGAATTTGTAATACAAGGAAACCTTATAGGGAGAATAAAAACATAAAGTTATTTCAATTTCTGAGAAAGATACTTTTTTGCATTCATCAACTAATCTGAACTCTGTTTTTGCTTCATGATCCAATGCACCTACATTTTCATTATTATTACTTTAAGACAGGAAAAAAATAATTTTCAGAATTGCCACAGAAATATGAGCTTCCCTTGTGGCTCAGACAGTTACAGAATCTGGCTGTAATGCGGGAGACCCGAGTTCAATCCCTGGATTGGGAAGATCCCCTGGAGAAGGGAATGGCTACCCACTCCAGTATTCTTGCCTGGAGAATTCCATGGACAGAGGAGCCTGGCATGGTTCCAAAGAGGCGGACACAACTGAGCGACTTTCACAGAAATATGAATTTTAACAAAAACAGATTTCCACAAATTCTCTGTTAGAATATTTTCAGCTTCAAGTAACAGGAAATCTGAATAATTATACATTAGTTCATAAAATAAATTTTTGCAAGTAGATAGTTCCAGAATGGTTTCAGCAATTCAACCAAATAATAACGCTAGGTTATCATTCTTAGAATTCTCTTGGCTTTCCATTCAAGTTGCCAGTACCAGCTCTAAGCATCACATTATTTTATATTCAAACCAGAGAGGGAAAGGACTCTTTCAGCATTTGTTTTCTTCTGGAAAATAGTGTATGCCAATGTCCTCCTGGAGCCTTCCTTGTGCTCACTGGCCAGAACTGTATCACGTGGAAGGCAGGGAAAATGAAATAATCTGGCAAAGGATAAAAATGACTATTTCAGAATAATCACTATTCAACTCCTGGGGTTGGACAACTTGTCAGTAAACAAAATTATGGTTTGGTTAACAAGAGCTAATGATTATAGGGTAGTAACTGACAGTGTCTGCCACATTCTTTTCTTCTAAATCTGGGACATTTAAAGTGTTGAATGAGATCCTACTCAGTTTCAGTAGTAGCTCCAGTTTAAAATTTCTACTATTTACTTTCATTGAAATTTATTGTGTTAGTTTTAGGCATACAGCATAGTGACTCTTTTTTTTGCAGATTATATTCCCTTATGTGCTGTGTCCTCAGTCATGTTCAACTCTTTCTGAGCCCATGGACAATAGCCTACCAAGCTATCCTGTCCATGGGATTTTTCAGGCACAAATACTGGAGTGGGTCACCATTTCCTTCTCCAGGTAGCCCATTATGGGTTATTATAACATATTGGGTACAATTCCTTGTGTTATACAGTAAATCCCTGTTGCTTATGTGTTTATAAACAGTAGTTTGTATCTGTTAATCCCTTATTCTTAATTTGTCCCTCCTTCCTCCTCTCTTTAGGTAGCCACAAGTTCATTTTCTATATATATTCATTTATATTATTTTTTTAGGTTCCACATACAAGTGATATTATATACTATTTGTCTTCCTCTGACAAGTCACTAATCATTATATTCTCTAAGTCCAACCATGTTGCTGCAAATGGCAGTATTTCATTCTTATTTTATGGCTGAGAGGAGCCTGGTAAGCTACATACAGTCCATGCGGAAGCAAAGAGTCGGATACGACTGAGCAACTAACCCACAAAAATATTTATACACACACACAGACACAGTGAGCCATCTTCTTAGGTCAACTGTCTGTTGACGGGCACTTGGGTTACAATCATGTCTTGGCTATTATAAATAGTGTTGTTATTAACATTGGGGTTCATGTATCTTTGCAAATTAAAGCTTTTACTTTTTCCAAATATACACCCAGGAGTGGAACAGCTGGGTCACATAACAGTCCTATCTTTAGCTTTTAAAGTAACCTCCATATTGTTTTACATAGTGGGTGCACTGATTTACATTTCCACCAACAAAGTACAAGGATTCCCTTTCCTCCACATCCCCTCCGACATTTGCTATTTGTAGACATACTGACGATAGCTATTCTGACAGGTGTGAGGCAATACCACACTGTGGTTTTGATTTGCATTTCTCTAATAATTAGCGAGGCTGTGAATCTTTTTGGGCTTCCCTGGTGGCTCAGACGGTAAAAAATCAGGAGACTTGGGTTTGATCCCTGGGTTGGGAACATCCCCAGAAGACGAAAATGGCTACTCATGTCAGTATTCTTGCTTGCAGAATTCCACGGACAGAGGAGCCTGGCAGGCTACAGTCATGGGGTCACAGAGTCGGACACAACTGACTGCCAGTTAGCCATGAGAATGTCTTCTTTGGAAAAATTCCTATTCAGGTCTTCTGCCCACTTTTTGATTGGGTTGTTTTTCGACACTGAGTTGTATGAGCTGTTTGCATATTCTGGATATTAATTTCTTGTTAGCTGCATCACTTGCAAATCTGTTCTCTCATTCTGTAGATCCTTTCATTCTGTTGACCATTTCCTTTGTTATGCAAAACCTTTTAAAATGTCATTCAGTTCAGTTGCTCAGTCATGTCAGACTCTTTCCAACCCCATGAATCGCAGCACACCAGGCCTCCCTGTCCATCACCAACTCCCAGAGTTCACCCAAACTAATGCCCATCGAGTCGGTGATGCCATGCAGCCATCTCATCCTCTGTCATCCCCTTCTCCTCCTGCTCTCAATCCCTCCCAGAAGCATCAGGGTCTTTTCCAGTGTGTCAACTCTTCGCATGAGGTGGCCAAAGTATTGGTGGCCAAAGTACTGGAGTTTCAGCTTTAGCATCAGTCCTTCCAATGAACACCCATTAGGCCCCATTTACTTTTATTTCTTCTGCCTTGAGAGTAATCTAAGAAAATATTGTTAAGATGTATGTCAGTGTTACACCTATGTCTTCTAGGAGTTTTATGGTGTCATCATACATTTAGGTCTTTAAACCATTTTGAGTTTATTTCTGTATACGGATGAACTTGAGTTTATTTTTGGACAAGGGAATGTTTTAATTTCATTGTTTTACACATAGCTGTCCAGTTTTCCCAATACCACTTGTTGAAAAGACTGTCTTTTCTCCACTGTATATTCTTGCCTCCTTTGTTGTAGATTAACTGATCATAAGTATGTGGGTTTATTTCTGGGTTTATTTCTGGGCTTCCTTTTCTGTTCTGTTGATCTGTTCTGTGTGAATACCATGCTGTTTTGATTACTGCACTTTGTAGTATGTCTGAAGTCTGGAAGGGTTATACTTCCAGCTTTGTCCTTCTTAGGATTACTTTGGCAATTCTGGGTCTTCTGCAGTTCCACATAAATTTTTGGATTTTATTAGAACTATTATTTTACCTGAATCTGGGTTTCTACCACTCATTATTTGCTTTCTGTAAAATTCCAACTAGCTTTTGACACCCAACAATGTAGTATTTATTAATCTATCTCAGTTGCATGAAGTTACAAAGAATTCATCTCATTGAATAGATCAAACATAACTGGTTAGCTACTGGTGGATAAGGTTGTTTCTGGATTTCTTAACTCTTACAAACAATGTCACATTAAGTATCTCTGTATAACTTACTTTTATGCATCTTGTACATGTGTGAGCAGGGTAAATTCTGGAAAAAAATGCTTGGTCAAAGAGTATATGTATATTTTATTAGATAACAACATTCAGTGAGTGATCCTTTAATTTACATTTTAAAAATTATGAATGGAGCTGAGCATTATACAAAAGTAAATCTGTCAGCTACTTGAATTTTTTTCTTTGAACTATCTAGTTCTATCATTTGTCACTGTTCTACTAGAAAAGTATTCCTTTTTTTATTGATTTGTAAGAGTCGTTTGTTTAAAAAGTAGGACATTAACCTTTGTCTCAGTTCCCAGTTTGTCATTTATCATTTGACATTTAAATATTTTTATAATAATATTTAATTTGCAAAAAAATCAAACTAAGTTTCTTTTTTTTTTTTTACAGCTTCTGGGTTTTCCATCATGGTTGGAAAGCCTTCTCCATCCTAAATTATTAAAAGCAATTAGACTTATATTTTTATTTGTTAAATATAAAACTTAAGTCTACTGAGAATTTTTTTTGTGATATATAGACATCAATTAGAGTCAGGATTTTGCGTTTTGCTTGTCAGGTCTTAAGCGACATCTCAGTGCCATTTATTGCATAATCTATTTTCCTTCTCTGACTGGCAATGCCACTTTACCATATACTAAGTTCTCATATGTAATTAGGTATACTTTATAGTGTCTGCTGCATTCCATTCCATTAATCTGCACAAAATTGTAGCTTTCTAAATACTTGCTAATATTATATTATCTTTCATTTTCAAAACTGTCTTTAGTGTTCTTGAATGTTTGTTTTTACAGGTGAACTTTAATGACCTAAATCTTTATTTTTTCACTTTTGGCTGCACTGGTTCTTTGTTGTTTTATGCAGCCTTTCTCTAGTTATGGCAAGGGGTGGCTATGCTTCCTTGTGGTGCACAGGTTTCTCAGGGCAGTCGCTTCTCTTGCTGTGGAGCACAGGCTCTAGGCGCACGGGCTTCAGCAGTTGTAGCACACAGGCTCAGTTGTGGCTTGCAGGCCCTAGAGCGTGGGCTCAATAGTTATGGCACATGGGCTTAGTTGCTCTCAGCATGTGGAATCTTTCCAGACCAAAGATTGAGCCCATGTCCCCTACACTGGCAGGCTGATTCTTATCCATTGCTCCATCAGGAAAGTCCCATATGACCTAAATTTTATATTGAAAACATGAAATATCTTTATAAGCTTATAACGAGCAAAAACACCCCTGCAAGAGTGAAAGGGGGAAGTTATGGAAAGTTACTACCACCGGTAATGTTGAGAAGAAAAATGGCAGAATAATGGCACACCTAATACAAAAGATGCTAAACAGAAACCAATGAAGTCTAGTTACATTAAAAATAGGCACTCCCATCCCCTAGCTCAGTAACTAATCTGTGTAAATGACAGCAAAACATTAGCTTCAGAGTCTTCTCTATACTGCTGAACTGGCCTTATTTAGTTAACTGTTATGAGTAAAAGGGTCAAAAATATAGGGACTTACACAAACACACACAAAGATTAAAGAAAAACAAAAGACCAATGTCAATAAGCACATTCCCAGGCTGAAAATCTGTAAGATTTTGCATTTAAAGTTTTCATGAAAATATGTTTACAGATAAATCAAATCTTGCAGACATGATTAACACAGCCCTCATTTTTTATTTTCACAGCCTGATAACGGCAAAAAGGAACAAAATTTAACTGTCAAAATTTTGGAGCTAGATGATAAGCCTTTAAGATAAACTGGTCCAATCCCCTGTTTTCAGATGAACAATCAGGTCCAGAGAAACTACACAATGTTGCCAAAGCTACAGAAGGATGAGTGGCAGACCCAGATGAAGAAAGATCAGATCCTCTGATTCTGAATTCACTATTCTTTCAATTATAACAATCTGCCACTATGGTTAAGACAGAATGGTGTAAACACTGGCAGATGTGGGAAAATAAGAGTCGACAGAATTTAAGGAACACAACAAGTAAACACACTAATTACTATATAATAGGAACTAGATGTTTGTAAGAGTTCTGTATCATCAATGCCCTATTTAGTATCCGGCAAATGTTGAAGACACAATATATGTTTGTTACCTTGAATAAAAAAAACAGATATGAGAAAGTAGTTCCATTATTGTCAGCTGAGTTTCTAGAGCAAACCATAAAGTTCTGGTTGTGTGACAGATCTTCTAAACATAATTTTCAATTAGTGTTAAACAGAGCTTACATATGGGAAGTCTGCTAAACCCCCTGTGTTCACAGACCTATTGCCAAAAGTTATGCAGAAATAAACTCAAATTTTTGATGTGCTGAATTTTGATGTAATTATGTATGTGTTAGACACAATATCAGTAAATCCTTTTTTTCCTAAGCAGCTGTCAATCCACTGATCTAAATTGTAATTTCCTTCTAAGGAAAACATAAAACTGTTATACTCTAGTTAAAAAAATTAGACTTGACAAAAAAAAAAGTTGATGTTTCTTTAGATCTTAAAATGCTAAATCTGAGTTAATTCATTTAAGTAATTATAAATAGCAATCATTTAAGATTTTATAGTATCTGACACAATAAGAAATTACAACAAGAAGCAGTAATTTTACAACTAGATATACTATCTCTAAATTGGTGGTCTCAACAGTTCATATAAATTTCTTCTATGACTGTAAACAATCCAATTTGAAGCTCACATAAAAGCAGTTTTAATCAAATAACTCACATTACTGAATCACAGAAACATAGCAATTATGTGTTAAGTCCATCTCAAATTATACTAATTAACTATAATAAAACAAGTTTAGAAGAACAGTTAATAGAATGTTTAAGTGAACTACAGAGCATCCATATAATAAAATTGGTATTTCCTAAGAATACTTAATAATACAGAAGTTTAAATAGTACTCTGTCTTGTCCTTAAAAGGACTTTGAATGGCTTACAAAATAAGTAATTATCTAGCAAGATAAAATTAAAATTTAAACAGACTTTTAAAAATCAGCTAAAAGTAACTCTATGAGAGGACAATACATACACCATAGTTCTGACATGAGGTCTTCTAATTGGTCTAACTCAAGCCAGTGAAAAAAATTTTAGACTAAGAGTACTGAAAAGATTGAATACTCTTTAAAAAATCCTGAATAAAGTCTGTGCATTTCAGTAGCTTTTTTTTTTTTTTTTTTTTGAGGTTCTGAAAAGCAGAGTCAAGATTATATTGCCAGATGAATGTTCAGAATCATGTTAACAACTAAGGTTAAAACGATATGCTCTAATCCCTAACCTGGGTTTGAGAAGTTAAAGAATTTCAGGAGACAATGCTCTATAAACTAAGATCTGAAAGATGAGCAAAAATCAGCTACACTTTGGAGGTAGGAGGAAAGAGTGACTTAGGTAGGGAGAACACTATGGGAAAAAACTCAAAGGCATGAAAAAATATGCCATAGATAATTAATATTCAGTGGTCATGAAAAAAAGAATTGGTGCCAAGGTGAGGGTAGATATCAAGAACAGGGAACTAAGCTGAGGCATATCGTAAAGGAATCTGTGAGTTAGGCTGAGTTTAGACTTAATCTGAGGACAAAGAAGAACAATTTAAAAAAAACCATGGTAAGCAAGGGAGAGAAAAATGATCAGGTTTAGATTTTTAAAAGATTTTCTGGGAATCCTGGGGTGGTCTAGTGATAAGGACTTGGAGCTTTCACTGCTGGGGGTCTGGGTTCGATTTCTGGTTCAGGAACTAAGATCCCACAAGCTGTGTCGCATGGCCAAAAATAAGGGTATTTTCTTATCTTAGTATTAATCAAAAGGTAAGGTGTTAATCTACTTCTTTTTCTTCCCTATGTACAACTATAAGATCCATGACGTTAGAGCTCTCATTTATAGTTTTATCCCTAGTGCTTAGATTATCTGGCACCTAGAATGTGACCAAAAGATATGTGTTGAATAAATGTTAAAGTACACGGTTCTGTACTTAATTGGTAACACAGAAACAGTTGCATTCTGCTCAAAGTGTGAAGAATGGGTTAGGGGAGGGATGGGATACACAGGAAGAAGAATACTAGAGACAGAGGTCAAACAGGTGTTGGCAGTCCAAACTAGTGAAATAGCAATGAGAACAGAGAGAAGATGGAGGCAAAACTAATATGACTTGATTACTGGATAGATCAATGAACCTGTAGGCAGTATTGACATACACTTGTGAAAACTGAGGTACCCAACAATAACACCAGCCCAAACTAGTGTCAATCCACTTCTACTCCTAGAGTGGCTATAAATGAGATACCATTTTACTTAAAATATAATTTGGGTCACTTATAGGCGTGCAAAATAAGGTGTAACATTAAGTAACCTGTCCACACTTACTTGATTAAGGACTCAGATAGGCTCTGGAGAGCTAGAAGAGTGATTCTTAACCCTGGCCACTATTTAGAAGCCCCTCTTAAGGGAGGAGTGGAGGATGTACCAGGATGACAGAGAGAAAAAAGAGGACTTAAAGAAGGGAACAGAGAAGAAGGGGAAAATGGAAAGGAAGAGAGAGGAGTAAAGGAAGGAGGGATGGAAGGAAGTGACCTAAGGAAAGGAGAAAGGGAGAGATGGAAAAAATAAGAAAGAAAAATGGAAAGAAAGTAATTTCAGTTTCACTCTAATATGCCAGCAGAGCCACTGAAGTTTCACAATTCTAAGTAATAATGGCAACAGTTTTAGGCAGGTTCTAACCAGATGCTCAACTCTGCCATAAAAATCTTCAGTTAAAGGATGTACACATGGCCTGTTGAACACATAACCTTTGGACAATGCAATTTACAGGCATACTGTCAACATTAAACACTTGGAAAATGTACATTTAGAAAAAAGAATGATATTTTCAAAACTTTAATCAGATCAAAACCCTAGCATTCATTTTCAGCAACATGGATGGACCTAGAGATTATCATTTGAACTGAAGTAAATCAGACAGAGAAAGACAAAAATCCTAAGATATCACTTACATGTGGAACCTGAAATACGACACAAACAAACTTATTTACAAAACGGAAACAGGCTCACAGACAAAACAAACTAATGGTTACCAAAGCGGAAAGGATGGGGGTGGAGGGATAAAGTAAGTATTTGGGATTAGTAGATACAAATTACTATATGTAAAATAGATAAATAACAAGGTCCAACTGTATAGTACAGAAAACTTTACATTCAGTAACTTATAATAAACTACAATGGAAAAGAATCTGAAAAAGAGCATATATATATACACATAAATATGTATACACATTCAGTTCAGTTCACTCGCTCAGTCGTGTGTGACTCTTTGGGACTCCAGGGACTGCAGCACGCTAGTTTCTATAGTATGTGTGTATTCTTGGCAAGAGGTGGCAAGAATACGCACATACTATAGAAAATTAAATCAACTGTATGCCAGAAACTAACAGAACACTGTAAAGCAACTATACTTCAATTAAAACAACAACAAAAAAGCCCTTAGCATTAAACCTTTCAATAACCTTCTATATTATTTAGGGGAAAAAAAACCAAATTTCTTGTATTTGTATTATACAAGGCACTGAATAATCAGACTTAACTATTTCTCCAACTCACGTGACATAACCTGCCTCACCTTTGATATGCAATAGCTCTCTCTGCTTTGGGAACACATTAAATTCTTTTGTGCTTTGAAATCTTCGTACATGCACTTCTCTCAGTTCATAACACAGTTCTTCCTAATTCTGTTTCTCGTCTGAAATCTTAAAGATTGCCTCCTCGGAAACAGTTTCCCAACCTATTCTATCTAAGTGGGTCCTCTCATGTTACTCACTATTATAGCATTCAATTTTTTTTCTTCCCAGTACTTAGAAAGCAAGCGTAGGCCTCTCTTCACTAAAATGCGTCCTTTGAGAGAAGGGATCTTATCCTCTAGTCCACAGCTATGAACCTAAACATACTTGGCATATATAAGGCACTGAAATATATTGGGAGAAAGGGAAGGAGAAGGCCAAACTTAGATGTTAGTAGATGATCAACAATTACTATTACATTAACAAAAAAACTTGCCTGCATTGTGGGATAATTCACCACAAAGCAATAAAAAAATTAAAGAACCCATAGCAATATTGGTGATTTTCATTTTATAAAAGTTGATTAAAGCAGTAATTAAGCAATAAATCCACTTATCTTTTGGTAATAAAACCATAACGACAAAAAAATACCACAATTTAATGTAAGTTTAAAAACAGTACTGTCAGTCACTCAGTTGTATCTGACTCTTTGTGACCCCATGGACTATAGCACACCAGGCTCCTCTGTTCATGGGATTTCCCAGGCAAGAATACTGGAGTGGGTTGCCATTCCCTTCTCCAGGGGCAGAATATAAAATTGTGCTAAATTTTATAAAATAAATAAGCTTAAAAAGACTAGAAGGAAATACATTAATAAAATGTTAACAGATTATGTCTGAATGGTTTGATAGTTTCTTTTTTACATCTTTCTGTATTTTTCAAATTCTCTACAACAAGCATATTATTACTCTTATAATCAAAACAAAATTGAACAAAAAGAACAATTATGGCCATTCATTGCTGGCCCTAAAGCTAGCCATAGCAATGAATGAAATATACTGAACAATTCTGCAAATTACTAATAACGATTTACTTTTAAAATATTCAAATGATAGTCATTAAAGCCTATTTATTGTCATAGTGCATTTTTTTTGCTCAATCTTTACCACTATCACTTTGCCATTTTTTCCTTTTAATCTTGGGGAGTACTTTAGTATGGTCAAGGAAAAAAAAAACCTTTGCACCTCAAAAAAACAAACAAAAACCTTCTTTGCACCTCAACTTCTAAACCCTCGCTGTATCATTATCTAGTTGTATATTAATAAGATAGTACTTCACTAAGTTTAATTTTTCTCATCTAGTAAATGAGACTAATACTACCAATTAGAACTCTTGGTATAGTTCTAATAATATTATTGGTATTGCCATGCTTAGTAACTGGCATTTAGGGTCTAAATAAAGAATAGCCATTAGGAAATCAACTCTGAATATTCATCAGAAGACCTGATGCTGAAGCTGAAGCTCCAATACTTTAGCCACCTACTGTGAAAAGCTGACTCACTGGAAAAGACCAACAGTCAAAAGATCGAGGGCAGCAGAAGCAGGTGGCAGAGAATGAGATGGCTGGATAGCATCATTGACTCAATGGACGTGAGTTTCAGCAAACTCAGAGAGAGAGTGAAGGACAGGGATGGCAAGCTGCAGTTCATGGGGTCACAACGAGTTGGACACGACTTAGCAACTGAACAACTATAATCCATCAGAACATTACTTACTAGATGGATTATAAGCACTCTGAGAGACCATGATCATCTCGTTCCAGTGTATCCCTAGTTCAGCATAAGCCAGCATGTAGAAGTTTTTAACACATACCTATCGAATCAATAACTATTTTCCACTACCTGTTTTTCAGGCAGAGCTGTGTCAGAATTGTAGGGGATTACTACTTCCATCTTCTTAGTAATTTTAATGGAAAATTAGATTAAGTTTTAAAAGCTAGAGGAAATCAAAGATTAAATCATATACCTCCACATTATCCTATGGTAGTAGAAAATAAATGAGTAAACAAGATAGACAATTTTAGACATGATAAATAATGTTATTAGTCATTTCTTAGAATTTCTATGGAATTTCAGTCCATGGAATTCTCCAGGCCAGAATACTGGAGTGGGTAGCTGTTCCCTTCTCCAGGGGATCTTCCCAACCCAGGTCTCCCACACTGCAAGCAGATTCTTTACCAGCTGAGCCACAAGGGAAGCCCATTTCTTTCCATAGTTTTATATAATATCAGCACCTACTGCCTTCTTGTTATAGCAGACAAAGAATTTTACTACACTGATGCTATCTTCCCACTAAATTTTATCCCAATTTTTGGTTAAATTGATTTTAGTTTTTGCATTATTATGAAGAGGGGAATACTGCTCATTGTAAAGCCAAAAACTGTACTATGATGATGTCTGCTTTTTAAAAATATTTTCTTTTCCCACTGTGTTCCTATCCTCTTACATCAGATATTATTTACCGATTAATACCTTTTTTATTCCAATTGCTCAAACATCTATTTAGTCTACTTTTATCTTTTATCTACTTTTAGTCAATACCACTTTTTGGTGAGGAGGAGAGGTCTATTTTCCTGTGTCCTCCTGTTCCAATATGTACTGGGCGCTCATACATTGGCTGTGCAGGCATCATGTTGGGACGGCCCTTCACTGCTTTCCTGTGTTAGATTCTCTTTTCCTCAATTCTCAGAATGTTTTCTTTTTAACTACTTTTACTCCCTTTTGTTAGTATATATGACGTACTAACTTCCGAAAAACAGTGCATAAAAGATGATCATTTTTTAAATCTTGTGTGGCAGACACTGTTAATTGCATGATCCAACAGCCATTTCCAAATCCCTTACTCTGTAGACTATACAAAGGCTGGAAAAGCTAAATGCTTGCTTTCCCAGACTCTCCTGAAGCCAGGTCTCACAGTTCCAGTCAATGAAATGTCAGCAGGGAGCTTTCTGGGCACATTTGGCTCTCCTTCCTTTTTTCCTATACGGAAGGAAGGCATGATGTTAGAGCTGTGTTAGTCAACTTGCCACCATGAGGTTCAGTTCAGTTCAATCGCTCAGTCACTTCAAACTCTTTGCGACCCCATGAACCGCAGCATGCCAGGCCTCCCTGTCCATCACCAACTCTGGGAGTTCACCCAAACTCACGTCCATCGAGTCGGTGATGCCATCCAGCCATCTCATCCTCTGTCGTCCCCTTCTCCTCCTGCCCCCAATCCCTCCCAGCATCAGAGTCTTTTCCAATGAGTCAACACTTCGCATGAGGTGGCCAAAGTATTGGAGTTTCAGCTTTAGCATCAGTCCTTCCAAAGAACACCCAGGACTGATCTTCTTTAGGATGGACTGGTTGGATCTCCTTGCAGTCCAAGGGACTCTCAAGAGCCTTCTCCAACACCACAGTTCAAAAGCATCAATTCTTCAGCACTCAGCTTTCTTCACAGTCCAACTCTCATATCCATACATGACCAATGGAAAAACCAAAGCCTTGACTAGACGGACCTTTGTTGGCAAAGTAATGTCTCTGCTTTTGAATATGCCATCTAGGTTGATCATAACTTTCCTTCCAAGGAGTAAGTGTCTTTTAATTTCATGGCTGCAATCACCATCTGTAGGGATTTTGGAGCCGCCAAAAATAAAGTCTGACACTGTTTCCACTGTTTCCCCATCTATTTCCCATGAAGTGATGGGACCAGATACCATGATCTTTGTTTTCAGAATGTTGAGCTTTAAGCCAACTTGTTCACTCTCCTCTTTCACTTTCATCAAGAGGCTTTTGAGTTCCTCTTCACTTTCTGCCATAAGGGCTGTGTCATCTGCATAGCTGAGGTTATTGATATTTCTCCCTGCAATCTTGATTCCAGCTTGTGCTTCTTCCAGCCCAGCGTTTCTCATGATGTACTCTGCATAGAAGTTAAATAAGCAGGGTGACGATATACAGTCTTGACGTACTCCTTTTCCTATTTGGAACCAGTCTGTTGTTCCATGTCCAGTTCTAACTGTTGCTTCCTGACCTGCATATAGGTTTCTCAAGAGGCAGGTCAGGCGGTCTGGTATTCCCATCTCTTTCAGAATTTTCCACCGTTTATTGTGATCCACACAGTCAAAGGTTTTGGCATAGTCAATAAACCAGTTAAAAATAGAAAAACATATCAAAAAGAACCTGAGAGCATTTATGACATTTCCTAAGTCACTATATCAGTTCCAGATCATCTACATCTGGATTTCTCGTCCTGTGAGACAAAAGATTCCCGATTTGTTTAAGCCATTCTCTTGGTTTTCTACTACCTACAAACACACACATACCCCATTGATAAACCTGGTATATCTGAAAATACCATTTCTTCCCTCGTTTCCTTGCTGTTTGGCTAGAAATAGAATTCCAGGTTGATGATACTTTTCCCTCAGAATATTTAAGACCTTGTTTTCCCTTATGGCTTCCAATGTTGCTGAAAATTTCTAGCATTCTAAGACCTATTTCTCTGAATGTGACCTCATTTTACACTGGTAGCTTTTCAGATATTCCTTTTATGACTGATATGTAAAATTCCACAATGAGCAATGATGTGTCATCTGACTGAGAAGGTTTTTGTTTTTATTTTTTTTTTTAAATTCAAGGTATTGACATCCAAAAGGGGCCATTTATAATCTGCAGACCAATACTTTTCAGTTTAGGGAAATTTTCTGTTAGTCCTTCGTTTTATAATCTAGTCTTGCACATTCTCCTTGCTCTCCATAGTTAGAGAAACTATTATTAGTTTAACACCAGACCTCTTACACTGACTTTCTAAGGTCCTTATTTTCTCCAATTTCCACCATCTCTGTCTCTTTGTCTATTTCTCAGGAGATGTCTTACAATTCTACTACTTTTAACAAAATTTATTTCCAAAAGGTCTTTCTTAGTCTCTGATCTTTCATTGTATCCTATTATTGTTTTATGGATGCAATATCCTTTTCTCTAAGAAAACTGATCTTGATCATTAACTGTCAGTTCATTTACAGTGAAGAAATAAAGTTTAACTGAAAATAGTATGTATAGAACGGGGAACACCGTAGGGGAACTGGGCCATGAAAGTAACCACTGTACAGGGGGCTAGCCAGAAAGATCAGACATCTTAGTGGGGGCAGGTACCCCAAACAACAGTATCTGGAAAACTTTTCTATGACACCACTTATTTCCTCTAGAGAAGGTGACACTAAACTTCTGTAGGAGACACACACCTAGAATCCTAAGAGCAGGGAAAGGGTTAGAAGTTCCACTATTCAGTACATGGACTTAATTGTCCTATTTTACACCCTGTTCTCTCTGCCTCCACAGAGCCTCTATTTCTCCAGGATATGAAGTTCTAGCCTCTGCCCAATAGGAAGTATGGGAGAAAGATCCTGAGGGTCACACTGCCTCGCATGTACTTTTTTATTATGGTGTTAGCTTTTTTTTTTTTTTTAATTCTTCCTAAATATAAAGCAACTATTATAAATATATATATAATAAATAATAAAAGGAAAAGCAAAAACAGATAAAAGGAAAAGCAAGCTAATCTAATTTCTTACCCTAATGCTCTAATTAGGCACTTTAAAGCACTGAGTCTTAAACAAATATCGTTATTCTGTGTATACTAAATGCAGGCAAAGTGACTACTAAGCAGGGTAACTATGTACGTTATCCAAAATAAGACTTTTGAGAATGAATGGGACACTATTAATAATTATATATAAACTGGGATTATCTCAGGCAAACTAATCACCTTATTATCAGGAGAATAACTTTCTGGATGCTGAGAGTATAAAGTTATAAGGCATTACCAATGAACAATGTGAAATCTTCCCTCAAGAACAAAGACATACTCTACTATATGTGTCTAAAATATAAGTCACCTGAGTGAAAATGGAAGGTGGAAAGAACTAGCAAATATAGGATCATGCAGTTTTTAAAAGGTATTAATTCTTATAATCACCCTTAACAAGCACACATATAAATAATCCCTTGACAAATTTGCATAGTCTTTCTGTTAAAGGGACTCATCATAATAATAATTCATATAGCATTTTTAAATAGGTTGAATTAAATAATTTAGCTGGTAGAGAATTTTTTTCCTCTTATTCAGAATTACTTTGGTTAAAGAAATGGGAAAAGCATTAAGAATGGTTAGAAAGAAAAGCTAATGGGTTATAGTCTTCTACCTGAAATAATTAAGACATGAAAGAAGAATCACTAATTGCCTTTACCCATTCCAGAGTCTTTCTTGGTACCATCTGATATTATGTCTACATGATCAGAATCCACATCATAACTAAAGAAATCATTCAAATAGGTCTTCGAGCGCTGGCCACCAAATACATATAAGCAACGATTTTTCTGTAAAATAAAAAAAAAAAATGGGAAAGAAGAAAAAAAGTCATTTTCACAAAGAATTCATAATAATTCTTTTAAAATTTAAATGTCTAGAGAAGTAATTTATGAGAGATTCCATGCAATGAAGTACTTACTGTACTGGTATAAAGTGGAAAAGGAAGCTCTGCATATACTGCTAAGGGATAATCACTAGGATATCCTACTGAAGTTAAAAAAAAAAAAAAAAACCCAAGGTGCAGAGTAATGTATATAGGGTACTACCTCTGTGTATGGAAGGAGAAAAAGGAATGTGTGTTGTGTCTGTTTCTTTCTTCAAGAAGAAACAAAGGAAAACTAGTAATAACATAATTAGCTACAGGGAAAGAAACAGAACAGACAGGGAAAATAACCATATCTCTCCATACATACTCAACAGCATACTGACAGTTTTGCCTTGAGAACTATGTAAATGTTTTTCCTTAATTAGAAAATAAAAGTAAAAGAAAAAATAATGTCTGAAATTTGGGGGAAAAAAACAAGTAAGCCTATATACAAAACCTATATACAAAGATACAATTGGACAGAGACACATGATCATGCAGACAAGTAGTAGTTTTTCTAGTGATTTTAATTCTCGCTTTTTGACTACCCATCCCTAGTGGGCTATCTCCTAAACAGAAAAATAATCAGAAAGAAATCTTAAACAGCATTCAGTGATTCTATTAGTTTTGCTATCCAGTAAGCTATTATAGAAAGAGCAAGTAACTGTAAGTAACATATCATCATCAGAAGTAGGATTTTAACTATAAAGTTTCACAAAAACAAAGATATAAAATTTTAAATTCTATAATCTTAAATTTAACTTGGACATATCAGTATAAACTCATGATTTTTTTTTTCTATTACTAAAAAAGACATATGTGTATGTATATATGCAAAGGTATACTGGAAGATGGGTACTCCCACTGGTCAAAGATGCAGAAAAATTAGGGAATCAAAAAGAATGACGATAGCAAGTTAAATACACCAAATACATAAAAATCCATGAGTTTATAATAATTCTTATGAAAAACTCATTGGTAAATTTTGGAGCCTCAGCTCATTAAAATGAAAAGACAATAGAGGAAAAGAATCAAAATATTTATATTACCTATCCTGTGTGGTTTACCATTAGAGTAGCCAATTAGTTAATGAGGATAAGTTTTTATAGCAGAATCAGTTAATAAATAAAGAAAAAGGTAATTAGAAAAATGTCCACTTATCAAACCCTACTAAAATCTAGTCTATGATTATAGACTACAGTGACTGCTAAAACCACTAGATAAAAAGTTGACAGGAAACTTAATAACTGATCAATCAGGTTGACAACACCTAAACCCACCTGAACAATTTTAACACCACCGCAGTTGTGACAACTAGACATTAAATGCTCTTTATATTTTATAATCAGATCAGCTGTGAAGTATACTTGCAACTCTCCTTTTGGCCCACCCAAAAAAGGAGAGGAATCTAAAATTAAGCCTCCAGATCTAAACACCAGCTAACAGGAAATATGGAAAACAGAGGATCATGTTAAATGATCCTATGATAAAAATCAGTCAAACTGAGAACATGGGAAATTCCAAAGCACACATGAGACTTACTTAAACAAATAAGCAGTATACAGAGGGTGGAAAAAAAAAGGAAGGGGGAGTATTCTTATGGATTAAAAGAAATTTAAGAGCTAACAACCAAATGCAATACACAGACCTTTTCTGGATCTTGACTTAGATAAACCAACTATGAAAAGTGTTTTTCAGCATGGCAGGGGAAAAATGAGTGCAGTATTAAACAATATAAAGAAATTGTTTTTACTTTGGTTGGGTTTCATAACCATACTCGGAGAAGGCAATGGCACCCCACTCCAGTACTCTCGCTTGGAAAATCCCATGGACGGAGGAGCCTGGTGGGCTGCAGTCCATGGGGTCGCTGAGTCGGACACGACTGAGCGACTTCACTTTCACTTTTCACTTTCATGCATTGGAGAAAGAAATGGCAACCCACTCCAGTGTTCTTGCCTGGAGAATCCCAGGGATGGGGGAGCCTGGTGGGCTGCCGTCTATGGGGTTGCACAGAGTCGGACACAACTGAAGTGACTTAGCAGCAGCAGCATAACCATACTACAACTATGTTTTAAAAAGTCTTTATCTGTTAGTGACACACTATGGTATTTATAGTTGTAATGATATAATGTCTGGAATTTTCTTTAAAATACCCAACACAATAAAATTTAAGAATAGACAAAGAATAATAGTAATTGTTGAAACTGGTAAATAAGTACGTAGGAATTTATTATACTGTTCTGTCCACTTTGGTATATGTTAAACATCTTTCATAGTATATTTTTAAAGTTTTGTTCATAGCAGGAGCCCATGTTTTCATTATAACACTTGAAAAAATTAAATGTTTGTATATTGGTTTTTGCTGATAAATTTTAATTCCAATTCTATAAAGTCAATTCTTAATTCTTTGCACTTAATGGAGAGTAGCAGAGGGGAAAATAAGAACAGATAATAAAATCAACCTTCCAGATACTAAGAGAAAACAGTAAGTAGAAAGGTATGTAAGAAAGAGAAATAGCTACAACATATAAGCAGTGAAGTCAGTCATAAAAGTGCTGAGATAACTACTTAGGAATTATTAGGCTGATAGGAAATATAATTAGCAAACAGTTCACCGATAAAGGTAGTTTTGTTTTTCCTTATCATTGTCAACACTTATTTATTTCTAATGAAAAGTTTTGCTCTCTTACTGAAGAATTAGATTGCACCACTTCTTTTTCTATTGAGAGATACATGACAGAATAACATAAGACAATGTAAAGAATATTCTTACTGAGTGGAAGAGCATGCAGTGTCCTATCCGAGACTGGATGTCCTCAGGACCAGCATTACAGGAGTCCTCTCGAAGAAGTTTCCAGGTTTGACATTGACAGTTGAAAGCAAACAATCCACTGAACTGCGGTTCGCTGGCTCTGCTGTCATCTACACTGCCATTACATGTCAAAATCCTACCACCAAAGGTGTAGATCATGTGTTTTTCCGAGTCCATACACATCTACAGAACAAGGCAACAGGTTGAATAGCTTTAGACTGCTCCTGTCATATGAGTTAAAATTAAACCAATGTGTGCAGTTTTAGAATCTAAAAAAACTAAATATTGTCTTAATAATATCAAATACCATCCTTGATTATTATATGCACTTATTAATTTATATTAAAATCCTGCTCTGCTCACCACGTGGAAGAGATTCAGGATGGATTTCAAAATACCTTTCCAGGTTTCCTTTTTTTTTCTCCCCAGTGAGAATAAAATATGTTGGGTTAAGGAGTTTTATGCTTTCTCGAGCTGCATAATTTTTACCAAATCAACCAATAATAATTTAGTTACTGATTTAATACTGAACATACTCTGTGGGAAAACAGTGATCACATCCTCCTTATAAAAACTCCCTTTTTTCCATTCTAGTTCGTGCATGCTTAGTTGCTTCAGTCGTGTCCGACTTTGAGACTGTATGGACTGTAGCTCGCCAGGCTCCTTTGTCCATGGGATTCTCCAGGCAAGAATACTGGATTGGATTGCCATGCCCTCCTCCAGGGGATTTTCCTGACCCAGGGATTGAACTCACATCTCTTATGTCTCCTGCATTGGCAGGGTGGGGTTTTTTTTTTTTTACCACTAGTGCCACCTGAGAAGCCCTTTCCATTCTAGGCAAGCATTCCATTCCTCTTGCTACCGTTTAATAAAAGAGAAGATATGTGAATAAGAGTGATGTAGCTTATTCATCATTTTGCATTTATTTTACAAAATTCTCCCAGTTATGTTTTTACCAAAACAAACATACGAAAAGACAATTGCAGCAATCCGTCTTTGGGCTGACTTCTATGGCATGATGAATCTGGCCTCCTTTTAACACAGTATGTAAATTTAATTTTCTTTGAGGTACGTCAAGCAATTCATCCTCAAAAGCCAACCCTGACTCTTCCATTCTTTCAACTCAAGATTGTTTTTACAAAAATATCTCTGGGAAAACAGCCATTGGTCACAGGACAATAAATAAGAAACCAATTCTATTTCAAAGAATACATAAGTACAAGTTGGTAATCAGAGACTGAATACAAGTGGCATTTATGCTTAATAATAAATTTAATATTAAATAATATTCAATAATAATAAAACATCTTGTTGCTAAAGCACAAATACTAGGCATTATATGTTCAGTTCTTTCCTCCTATCAAAGTACTTCTGCTGTTTATTACTGGTATTGTTTTTAACAAAAAAACTAAATAATTATAAAGCTTATTTTAAAATTAGTATTTCATCTTAAAAAGAAACAATTCTAGTCTAGCACCTCCAAATCTTTACCTACCACTAAAGATTCACTCACTTGCCATTCCCCAGGTTTCTGGCAGACTTCTACAAATTAAGATGAAAATCTGTAATTCCCAGGGGTGAAATCTTGGGGAGCACGGTTCAAAAACTATGATGTCAAAGTTTTCATGTCCCTGGTACTCAGAAGAAAAGTGATCCTATGCTTTAATCTTAAATGATTATATCATGAAAAGCAATCCATCATATCCAAGCAATCCAACTCTATCATGAAAAGCAATCCATACATTGCTGAGGGACACACATAGAGTGAGCGTATTTTCATTTTCTTTCACAGAGTCATACTCATTTTGTTCAGTCCCTGTTATCTAGCCCTTATGGTTCTACTTCATATGACTACAAAGGGCATTTCTCTTTCCTTTGGGGGATATTTAACTTTCTTTTTGATATGGCTATTCTCATTTGTTATCAGAGAAACATAAACATCTTTATTTGGTAGCTCTTTCTTGCACAGCAGGCCAAACTCAAAGACAGAGGAAGATACTGCAGTAGCTTGATGATTCTTTCTCATATCTTAGAACAAACAGGACACAAAATAGAAATAATTTTATTCCTTTAGCTTGGTTGTTCCCTGTAAGATACCTAGTTTCAATGAGAGTCTATTTTCAGATAACAAGTTTTAATCACTCCAGGGAACTTTGCTGTTTATCAGTTTATGGTTTCCTTTTAATTTTTTATCTCTGAAAAATGTTTTGAAAATCCAATGGCTTATTAAAACTATGCAATCCACAGTATCTCTTCCCTCAAGAAATCTTGAGTCTACTCTGTCAGGATAGATATTTAATTTCTAAAATCAAATAAATAATGGATAGCCACTTATTCCTCACACCTATCCCCAATTGTTTTTTTAATTTGAAAGTATCTTATTTTACTTTATTACATGAACACAAGGTTGGCTAGGGTTAGGGTGAGTTCAAAATTAATTTCTTCCTCACAAAATCTGAAGAAATTATTATAAAGCTAAGTAGTGTCGTCCAACCCATTACCCGACCTCCCAGCAACATCCAAAAATCCTCATGTTAAACTGATTCTTGTGTATGTTGTGCGTTTGTGCTCAGTCATGTCTGACTCTTTGTGACGCTATGGACTGTAGCCCGCCACTTTCCTCTGCCCATGGAATTTTCCAGGCAAGAATACTGGAGCACATTGCCACTTGCTCCTTCAGGGGGTCTTCCTGACCCATGGAACAAACCCACATCTCTGTGTCTCCTGCATGGGCAGGCGGCTTCTTTACCACTAGGTGCCACCTAGGAGGCTGATACTTGTTTACTCTCGAAGGTAACCAATTTTCTCTCTGTAACTTATAGGATTTTCTCTTTCTTGATTCTGAGATATCATTAAGGAAGTATCAAGGCAGGGATATTCTTTTTTCATTTATCCTGATCTGTACTAGGAATTTCTTTCATTCTGAAAAGTATCTTTCTTTAGTTCTGATAATTTTCTTCATTTTTACCTTGAGTGGGGTTTTTGTTTGTTTGTTGGCTTCCATTCTCTTTCTAGAACTATCAGGTACATATTCAAATTTCAGAATATTTCAGAACAATTTTGTTTTTCTCTCATAATTTCAGAGAGAAACGTAATAATTTAGTAACCATTTAGAGGTGAGGATGTCCACATTGCTTTTTAATCTATTTACTGAATTTTTAAATTTCACTATCAAATCTTTAATTTATAATTTTTCTATATATTTCCTTTTCATGGACGCAGTAGCCTCCTGAATTGCTCTAATCACTTAAAGATGTCTTCAGTTCACACTACAAGCTGTTTTTAAGTCTTAGTTTGTTGAGTTCAGTATCTCATGTCTCATAGTATTAAATTATCTTCAAATATTTGGATTTGGGCATTACTGTTTTAGCCTTCTTCGTATCTGAGAACCCCTATTCATCTGCCTGTTGCATATACAGTCTACCTAAGGGACTGTGTAGGGCAAGACGAGACATAATGCTGTGAAGGGTGCTGCAGGCAGCTCTCCAGTGCTTTATCTGTCCAGCTCCAATGTCCACACTGAACACTTGACCTGTTAATAACGATCACAGTCCAGTGCTACTCAGTCAAACTGGAAACTGTCCAGCTGTTTCATCCCCAATGGATCATGTACTGTTTGCCCCAAAATACATACTTTGAGACTCCAGTTGCTGCTGTCTTACAGGTTGTGGTTTATTTTGGTTGGATCTAATCCTACCTGCTTTCTAACTCATAAGAATTCCCTCAAATATTTTAAGTTCCCTAAGAGCAATCTTTCTTTTTTTTCTACACAATTACTAATGTATTCTCTTGTCATTTCACAGGATGCTGGGCAGGAAGACAGTAAAAGTGTATGTTCAATGATCCACACTGACCCAGGGAGAATGTCAGTAAGCTGAGATCTCCAATCTTGTGACTGAAGTTCCTCCTGTCTCTTCTTGATTGGCTCATTTTACACTGTCCAGTACTTTATGTCAAGTCCTTGGCTCATACTGTCTTTTCTTTGAAAACCTTCTAGATACTGTCTCTTAGCACTGAATGCAACTGTAGATCATTTTGTCTAGTTGCCCCAAAATGGCTTCTTTATCTTTGAAATTCAATGTCACTAATATATTATCACAGTTGAATTTTTTACAGTTGAATGCCTAGGGCAATTTTCTCTGGCTATAACACATCCTTTTACACTATGTGGAATAGGTTTCCGTCTTGAGGAAATTCTTCTTGAATTTTATGTATAAATATTTCTTCTGTTACATTGTTTTGGTTTTCTTCTTTAATGTGTCCAATAATGTATATGTTGGCTCTCTTTTGCATGTCTTTTCTGTCTATACTTTCCTGCTAAGCTAAGTCACTTCAGTCGTGTCCGACTCTGTGTGACCTCATAGACGGCAGCCCACCAGGCTCCCCCGTCCCTGGGATTCTCTAGACAACAACACTGGAGTAGGTTGCCATTTCCTTCTCCATATTTCCTAGCTAGCTGTTATATCCATACTTGCTTTCTTTATCTGCTTTTTGTATTTCTTATGACCCTTACCCAGTCTTCTTTATGTTCCTTGTAAACTAGTGAAGTTTACTATATTTTTCTTCAATTTCTTCCCTGAGATTTACCAGGCCCAGTTTCACCTGCTCCAATTATTTGGCCATCTCATCTGCATTCTTGAATGTATGCCTTGTAGTTTTCTTCAGAGTTTCAAGCTTCATTAAGTCATTTAATTTATGTTAGAATATTGGAATATAATTTTCATCTGCTGTTAGCATGAAAGAAAGCTTCTGCTACTGTTTTTACTTTCACTGCTTTCCTTTAGAGTACTTCACTAAAGATCTGTTTACTACTGATTACACTGTTTACTACTTATTAGTTTTTCATATTTAATTAACATTTAAATATGATTTCCCATATTTAACTGAGCTAAATTTCCCTGCACCAGATAATACAAGGTTCCTATGGAGGTATGATATTCCTTCTCAAGGAATTCCTCCTCTATTTCTAATGAATTGCATGGCTTCTTCAAAATATGGAGCTTCTGTGAAGCCATGTTTTCTCTAACTGGATCTCATCTGGCTTAGGGGGCCTTACCTGGAGCCTTGAGCTCCCCCAGTTCCTTCAATGGACATGCAGAACAAGCCACTGTCCCTACTTGTCATGGTGTTTCCATACCACTTATGGGCCTTGCTGGGCATTTTCCACATGGTGAAAAGTCAAAGTGAAAGGCGCTCAGTCGTATCCGACTCTTTGTGACCCCATGGACTATACAGTCCATGGCATTCTCCAGGCCAGAATACTGGAGTGGGTAGCCTTTCCCTGCTCCAGGGGATCTAACCAACCCAGGGATCGAACCCAGGTCTCTGACACTGCAGGAGGATTCTTTACCAGCTGAGCCACAAGGGAAGCCCAACAATACTGGACTGGGTGGCCTATCCCTTCTCCAGCGGATCTTCCCGACCCAGGAATTGAACCTGGGTCTCCTGCATTGCAGATGGATTCTTCACCAAACTGAGCTATCAGGGAAGCCCCCATGTTACTTAACTGATTTCCTCAGTAGCTGCAATGGGTTCAATTTCTGCTCTGCTCATGACATTTCCATTAAGATGTACCTCTGCTAGGCTTCCTCTGCATTCCCAGTTCTCCCCATTAAACAGCTGTGAACTTCAATACAGCTTCTGGGTATTCCAGTTGTTTCTGGCTAAATTTACAAGGAATTGGGAGTTGTGGGTTTTCTTTGGCTTCTGGTTTTGCTGAATATGTGACTTGTCTTGTTTTTTTGCTTCTTTAAAAATCTTTTCGATTGGTTCTCATTGTTCCTGAAGAATCACACAAAGCAACAACATGGAAAGCTTCAGAACTAAGCTGCCACTATGTCCTTAGGAAATCTAAAAGTCTCTGAATTTTAATTTTTTTAATATGCTAAAATTTAAAATGGCAAAGTAATTTTTAAACACAACTTCAGGCCTCTAGCTTTCTCATGATCCTCTCAAATTGAATGTTAAGTATCAAATCTTATAGTGTTACAAACAACTCCAAGTATTTCTTGGAGTCGGTTCCAACTTATAACTTTGAATTTGCATGAAACAGAACAGAAAATGTATGCTAGTACGTTGTGTTAATTGTTCAAGGTCACAGAAGTAGCTATTGGCTGAATCACCACTGCAATCTTGGCCTCTTCACCCCTAGTGTCCTGTTAATAACATCTACTGAGTTAAAAGTGAAGCATTATTTAACAGAACCTAGGCTTCAGGGGACATTCTATTTTACCAAAGTCAAGAGAAACATAGGCCCACATGAGCACAACGTATGCGATATCCTCAGACTACCCCTAAGTTATTCTTTTTTTCAACCTGTAAAAACATAAGCATCTTTTGGAAAAGATATTTGGAACAAGTTGGAAGAAAATAAATTGTTCCCCTAATAACATTATCTGTTGATGTTCTATTTTTAAAAGATCAGAGCAAGTCTAACTTTTTTGGAGTTCTTATTTTCTACATGAACAACACTGAGTATGTCAGCAGGAAAGTGCAAAGCCTTACAGAGCTGGGTTATGTACAGCCAGCACAAGTTACAAATTCAATCTGGGGAGCACACTCTATACTAATGTTTTTTATTTTCCACCCACCACATACTCGGTAGGCATATAAGCCACTCCCCTCACCATTCTCCTATAAAATCTTCTTGTTAATATAAACATGGCAGGAGGAAAGTTTTACAGAATTAACAAAAACTGGTAAAGAAGCAGTAAATAAAGACTTTAGTTTTAATGCCTAGATATTAGGCATAGATTATGTCATAAATTCTAGCACCACCCCCCAATTTCTCAAGTACTGATATAATGTTTTGTTCATTAATAGTACTATAGATTTAAAAAAAAATCTTTTTCTTCCCCATACTCCAAAAACTTTGGACATGGGCTGAGCCAAGCAAAACTGCCTACTGAATTCAAAGTGGTTACTATTTAGTTTGAAGTAGTACTGACCTAAACTGAAAGGATACAAAATAAGAATTTAAAAATAAAAAAAAAATTCAAAGACAGATAACAATAACTGGGATGATGAGAGCTATACACATACTGATATTTAAATGGTTTATGAGACTACTATATGTAGTCTTGTTTACAACATCATTATATGACTTCTACTGGTCCTGAATTTAAACTTCATCTAGCACATGCCAAATATACAAAAGTGAATATACTGTACTCACATTGGAAGAAACACTCTACATTTCAAATCCTTGAACTCATTATAAAGTAATTAAAAAATTTTCAGGAATGTAGAATAAACAATTTAAAATTTAATGTTATGATTTATGAATACCATAGAACTAAATGTGCCTTTCCATCTACTCTCCATAAAGTTTTCATAAATTAACAACTGTGTTCTGAGATCATATCACTTTATTTTATACCAAATAAGAGAAAAAAAAATTAAAGAATAACTTTAAACTACTGAAACAATAGTTTCTTTTATTATTTGTCATGGGTATTTGTGGTAGAAATCACTAACAGAAAACTCAGCATAACATCTGAAATTCGAACAGCTAGAGTGACTAAGCACTAATTAATTCCACCATATAGTTATCTATGCACCAAACCTGATGATCAAACACTAGTTTCGGTCCTCCATCAGCAGCAGTATCCTCACTGAGTAACATCCATGTGTTTGTGTCAATGTCGTAACGATAGAAATCACTTTTCAGAGATTTGCTGTTCCTCACAGAGGAATCCAAATAACGCCCCAAAGTGTAGATTTGCCTTCGTTGAATGTCAATGCACATTTTATGACATGATCTAGCACTAGGACCATTCTGTGGAGAGCAAACAAAAAAAAAAAAGAAAGAAAGAAAGAAAATTCAAAGAATAAATAACAGAAAACAAAATTAAATGCCTCTTTTTGCTGACTTTCACGAACAGGTTTGCTCAGAAATTTGATCAAGTCCAACTAATATATGTCCAATATTAGACTTAAGTCTCTATAGAAAAATAAAAGAAGCAATAGGAGACACAAATCTTAGCTTAGAAATGCTTAAACTATACCAGGAAAGACGAGAACAACTATTTTCTATTTTATGGCACTCTGTTTATAACACTTATATGCCTTCTAATGTATACTCCATTACATTTTGTCATTTGGGTACAGAGCTTAATTCTTTTGTACATGTCAATCTACTCAAAGACACTTTTGGTTTTTCAAAATATTTTTGTACACTTCATCAGAATCTAGCATAAAACAGATACTCCAAGAATATTTAGAATTTCATAATTGGTAGGAACCTTAATAAAACTTATAGTTTGATGTTCTCCTTTAAAAAATAAAGATGCAGAAGCTCAAAGAAGAAAGATATCCTTCTGAAAGTAGTAAGCTAGTGAAAGAAGCAGAATGAGAATCCAAGTCTTTCTCTACTTCTTCCACACTTTATATTATATAAAATTGACTCTCCTGACAAGATAAATAATTCAGCTACATTAAACAATTAGGGAACAAAATGAAGAACAGTACATTATCAACAGAAATTAATTAGTTGAGATCACTTGTATCACAGGACAGAAAAGGTTAAAAAAACATTGTAGTATAAACCTAAAAAAAAACAAGAATTCATGGGAAAAAAAAATGGAACTTCAACTGGATAGAAGTGGATTAGTTGAAAGAGGGAAAAGGAAAAATAACTTGTATTTGTTAAATATCTCCTAAATTCTACCTATATAATTACTATGTATGCATATATATATTTTATTTATCCTTGTAACAACTCCATAAGGAAATAATATCACCATTTCACAGTCTAAATAGTCTGTCTACAGTCTAAGATATAGAATCTAAGACCCAGTGTAACCAAGCCAAAAACTGTTCTTTCTACTCTTCCATACTGTTTTCTCCAGAAGAGAAAAAAAAGCAAAATTACACTACAGTATGTGCAGTTATGACTGAGATGAAGAATTCCTGCCACAGAAACAGCAGAGTTGAGTATAAGGTAGAAATACAAAAAGCCTGTGAATGACTGACAGAGAACTGAATATAATCTTGCAAGCATTAAAGAGCTATTATAGATTTCTAGAGAAGGATACAACATAAAAAAGCAGTATTACAGGATGAGTAATCCAGTATTATTTAGATTAGATGAAGGAATAAAAATATCAGACAGGAAAAACAGCTTGACATTTGTGTGAGTATTCACACTAATTACTATTTTAAGATTATTGTTAAATATTTTTGTCAAGGAAAATCTGCAGCAGAAAGGCAGAAATTTTATTTAAGAAAGAATTTCCGCTCTGGCTGCCATGTTGTGTCCCCACATGTGTGCACCTAATTTCAGCTGGTCTGCAGGAGACCCCCTAAGCACCAAACCTAATCCACCAGGGGAGCCTACTTCTGCTCCAGCAAGATGAAAGAAACTATCGCGAACCAGAATAAACTCGCCAAATGGCAGGCACAAGCGCACATTAGTGGGAAAAAAACTGCTAGCAGAAAGAAGAAAGTGGTTCTTAGAACAGTTACAGCAGACAATAAAGAAATTTCAGTTCTCTTTAAAGAAGTCAGAGGTAAACAGTATCTCTGGTATTGAAGAGGTGAAGATGTTCACAAATCAAGGAATAGTGATTCACTTGAACAACCCTAGAGGTTAGGCCTCTCTGGTAGCAAAGACTTTCACTGTTACAGGCCATGCTGAGACAAAGCAGCTGACAGAAATGCTACCCAGCATCTTAAACCTGCTTGGCACAGAGTCCGACCAGTTTAAGAAGACAGGCTGAGGCTCTGCCTGAACAATCTGTGGATGGAAAAGCACCACTTGCCATGGGAGAGGATGATGATGATGAAGTTCTAGATGTTGTGGACAATTTTGGTGAAGCTTCCAAGAATGAAGCAAAGTAAGCCGAGTCAACTTCTGATGAAGATAAATCTTGAAAAAGTTATTGGGAGTTGCTATCTTATATTATGACTGCTCTTTAAAATTTTATGGATCTAATAAAATCTAGATCTAGTATTTTTAATCCCAAGCCCCAAGACAATGCAGCTCTTCGCATTTTTTGCTTGTATACAATTCATTCTTTGCAGCTAATTAAGCTGAAGAAGCCTGGGAGGAAAGTCTGAAACGCAAGTTAATAAAGTTCTTTACCTGGTTAAAAAAAAAAACAAAAACAATTTCCTCTGTAATTAAACAATTTCAAAAACAAATATGAGGCAACATATAATGAATCTATGCCATATTCCCTACAGTGTGAAATCTGAAGTTTTAATAGGAGAATAATAGAACTTCTTGCTTCAGTTTAATTAGCAAAAGTGC
Source organism: Bos mutus (assembly GCF_027580195.1). NCBI lineage: Eukaryota > Metazoa > Chordata > Mammalia > Artiodactyla > Bovidae > Bos > Bos mutus. Next base: position 7,543,401 of record NC_091620.1, on the reverse strand, counting down.
TATTAAAATGATGAGCAAATTACTTCCTAACTAAGAAGAAAAAAGGGAATAAAGAATAGAAACCAAGAAACTGGGGAACAGAAGAAAAAATAGAGAAAACTAATAAAGTTATTTTTTTCCTTTCAAAAAATAACAATGATTAACAGAATTATACCAGTAGTAAGGCTAATTTTTTTTAAAGAGAGAGAAAATACAAATTGCCAGTATCAGAAATGAAAGCAGTACCACCAATATAGGCTCACTAAAAAACAAAGAACTATCATGAAAAATACAGTAAAATTTGACTAAGAAGATAAAACGGACATATTCCTTGAAAAAATAACATTAAAATTGACACCCTAGGGTTAGGGTTAGGGTTAGTCATTATATCTCTTGAAGTCATTATATCTCTTGAAAATTTGGATTCATAATTTTAAATCTTTCTACAAAGAGAATACAGCCACAGCTATCTATACTGGTAAATTTTATCAAATACTTAAGGAAAAACTAGTATCAATTTTACAAAAAATTTTTCAGAAAACAGAGGAAGAAAAAGACCTCCATTTTTAAAATCTGTATTCTATTCACTCCTAACACATATTTTATGAGGACGACACAACACTGAAGCTATACTACAAAGGAGGAAGAGGAGAAGTAATATACAGATAGCTAGTATACCTCATGACTACAAACACAAAACATCTTTAACAAAATATTAAATAGAATACAGCAATATATAAAAAGAATATTTCATAACTAAAGGGGGTTTATCTCAAAGATGCAAAGTCAATTTTACATCTGAAAATCAATCAAGGTACTTTGCCAAGAATAAAGGTGATTTCCCTGGTGGTCCAGTGGTTAGGACTTGGTGCTTTCACTGCTGGGGCCCAGGTTTAATTCCTGGCCAGGGAACTAAGATCCCACTAGCTAGCAAGGTCAAAAAAAAGAAAAGTGAAAGAATAAAGAGAGAAAATATACAATCTTAGCAATAAATATTATAGAACCAAGCACCTGATAAATTTAACACATACTCATGAGGAAGAACTCACAGCAAACTAGGAAAAGAAATGAACTTCCTATATCTGATAAACAAGGTATGACCATCCTAACTCTAATTTTCCACTTAATGGTGAAATACAGAATGCTTTCCTGCTAAGATCTGAAATAAGGATGTCCAGCCAGTGCAGTAAGACATTAAAAAAATTTTTTTAAAGAGTGGAAACAAAGAAGTTAAATCATCTCTACTCAAAGATGACAGGAGTGTTTAAAACATCCTAAGAAATCAACATAGAACAAAAGACAAATTATTAGAAATAATTAAGTGGATTCACGAAAGTGATGATACAAAAAATACTAAAACATCAATTTACTTCAGTATATTATCAGGAAACAAGTTGAAAATTAAAAATGTTTAAGTTTCATTTATAACAGCAAGGAAAAGCAAAATACACTGGGGTCCATTTAATAAAAAAGACCTCTAATCTTCAAACTCCAAGTGCTGAGGGATAATGAGACTCAAATAAATGGAAATTTAGCCCTGTTCACGGATTAGAAGGCTCAGTATCATTAAGACATCAATTACCTTCAGGTTGATTTATAGACTGAACACACATCCAATCATAATTTCAACAGTGTTAGAAACTGACAATGATTCTAAAATTTATGTGAAAATGTAAAGGACTTAGAAGAGTCAAAATAATTTTTAAAAAGAAGAACAAAAAGGTCTTACATTACTTGATCTAAAGTCACACTGGAATATAAATAGATTAAAAGATAATGGGGCATATTCGAATATCCTAAAAGACAAATATACTTATATACTCCATTGATTCTTGAAAAAGGTGCCAAATAGGGAAAGAAGATAGGAAGCGACCAGAACTCGCATACATTTCTGGAAGGAATGTAAAACAGTACAACCACTTTGGAGAAAGTTTTAACAGTTCCGTCAATGGATGCTAAAAGGGCAAAAGTTTGATGCTGCTGCTGCTGAGTCGCTTCACTCATGTCCAACTCTGTGCGATCCCATAGACGGCAGCCCACCAGGCTCCGCTGGCCACGGGATTCTCTAGGCAAGAATATTGGAGTGGGATGCCATTTCCTTCTCTGGAAAGTTTGATGAGTAACATAATATTTTCATAGTCTCAAAATGTCTCCCCTCAAATTACTTAATCATGGAGCAGGAAATCTGGTGAGCACATCGGACAAACTGATGTACCGTGCCTGTCTCCTGACAGGACATATTTAGGAGGACCTGATGTTCACACGTGGCATCGCAGCTAGAAATGCTTCACCTATATCCAATCCTAGGGAAACATTAAACAGACCCAACAGAAGGATAGTCTACAAAACTGCCAAATATTCTTCAAAAAGGCCATGGTCAAGAAAGACAGACAAGTCAAGGAACTAAAGGATACTAAAGAAACATGGCACTGAAACGCACTGCATTATCATGAACTGAGTCCGGGGTCAGGGACAGGACAGAGTTGGGGTAAGAGTAAGACACCTACAAAGAACATTAAGTAACTGAGTGGGTAGCCTTTCCCTTCTCCAGGGGATCTTCCCAACCCAAGGACTGAACCCAGGTTTCTTGCATTGCAGGTGGATTTTTTACCAGCTGAGCCACAAGGGAAGCCTAAGAATACAGGAGTGGGTAGCCTATCCCTTCTCCAGCGGATTGTCCCATCCCAGGAATCAAATCAGGGTCCCCTGCATTGCAGGCAGATTCTTTACCAACTGAGCTATCAGAGAAGCCCATAAAGGACATTAACTAAGGCACTATTGGGATAGCTTCCTATGTGAAAAGGGAATGGGGGTTAAAACAGCACTTCAGGGGTCTTCAGGGACTCTATAAAATCAAAGTCATTTTTATAACAATTGTTGTTATTGTTCAGTCACTAAAGTCATGTCTGACTATTTGTGACCCCACAAACTGCAGCATGCCAGGCTTCCCTGTCCTTTACTATCTCCTGGAGTTTGCTCAAGCTCATGTCCATTGAGTCAGTGATGCTATCTAACCATCTCATCCTCTGTTGCCCTCTTCTCCTCTTGCCCTCAATTTTTCCCAGCATCAGGGTCTTTTCCAGTGAGTCAGCTCTTCATATCAGGTGGCCAAAACATTGGAGCTTCAGCTTCAGCATCAGTACCTTCCAATGAATATTCAGGGTTGACTTCCTTTAGGAATGACTGACTGGTTTGATCTCCTCGCAGTCCAAGGGACTCTCAAGAGTCTTCTCCAGCACCACAATTTGAAAGCATCAATTCTTTGGCGCTCCGTCTTCTTTATGGTTCAACTCTCACATCCATATGTGACTACTGGAAAAATCATAGCTTTGACTATACAGACGTTTATTGGCAAAGTGATGTCTTTGCTTTTTAATACGCTAAGTCTGTCATAGCTTTTCTTCTAGGGGCAAGCAAGTGTCTTTAAATTTCGTGGCTGTAGTCACCGTCCACAGTGATTTTGGACCCCAGTAAAATAAAATCTGTCACTGTTCATAACAATACTATTTTCACTCTTACTCACTTATAAGTGTATGTGATATCTTCCAGAAGCTACATGACTTGTGATATAGCAGCAGATATAAATCTACCTGCCTTCTATTCAGTCACAATTAAAGAGACTTAGAAAACTATAAGACAGTGCTACTTGACATATGATGGCTGTCTTAAGGAAAAGCATCTATGCAGTTGTTTTAGTTGCATGCTGATCTAGCTGCTTTTTCCACAAAACATGGTATTTACTCAAAAGAAAACTAACAATCCAGGTACAGGTATTCAGAGATTTTCTGAAAAGTAAATGAAGTATTTTACTTTAAAGGAAAACAACTGATAAAATCTGTTGCCAGTAATAAAATGTACATTTTAAAGCAAATTTAGAATTTTAGAAAACTTCTACCTGCCACTGTGATTGTGACACCTTCTCAACACATAAAGACTTTGCTAATGTGACTGAAGTGATATTAACAAATTTGGTTTGGTATAATAAAATATGTCAACATCTGAAGACCTGACTAACTCACAGAACCAATATTTTTCAAGTGACCATCACACAAGTAAAAAAACAAGCACAGGAAAAAAGATATATTCAAAGAGCAACACAGATCAGTGGATTTTACTGTAACAGAATACAAACCATTAGCTGATGAGGTCTCAGAGTCTATAGTGCAATTACTTTTAAGCAGCAAACAACAATTTGTCAATATGGAGTATAAGATCAAAAAAGAATATGTGCTATTACATAAAAAGGCTACACTTAAAATACTATTAAAATACTACTAATAATAGTATTAATAGTCTTTCCAAGAATATATAAATGTGAGGTCCAATTTTCTTCATATATTTTACGTAAAACAGTCTGTTATAAAAGATGACATGCACAAGAGCATATGAGAATCTAGCTGTCTTCCACTAAGATAGATATTAAAGATATTTATAAAAATGCAAAATTAAAAACATAATTTGTTTTGAACCAATAAAAACTTACATGCATATATACATGAACATTTAAAATAATTATTCTAAAAGCTGAGCCATTCTACTATCTTTCAATCTACTATGTGTTATTGATAGGGTACTTAATCTAAATAAATTAAATTACTTTTGTGTGTGTGTGTGATTCAATATTTTTATAGATTCTACTCCATTTAAAGTTATTACAAATTAACAGTTCTATTTCCCTATGCTGCACAATATATCCTTGTTGCTTAATTATTTTACACACAGTAATTCTGCTTTTTAATTGTATATTATACTTTTTAAAAAATACGCACTGAGGTATCATTAAATAATAAAACTTGTACTTACTGTACTAATTTTGTAGAAAACAAAATTAGATATATGAACCTCTTCAATTTTGGAAGGAATAAGCATTTTGCTAGAGCCATATATCCTCATTCACTTCACTAATGAAACAAAGGTTTTTAGGTATTTAAATTAAGTAAGTAATAATAAACTATAATAAATCTTAATTCCAATACTGGATAATCAATTTACCTCTACTGACTTGAAAATAACAGAAAAGTGTTCTCAGCAAAATAATCTACTATTAATTGCATTCTAAATATTTCTTAGAATATTACATTAATATTACTTTTGAGGACCCCTATAATTCCCCTCTCCTGCCAAAGCAGCCACTCTCCTGAATTTTGTATTTATCATTTCTTTGCTTTTCTCCAGCATTAGCTTTTTATCTAACTTATCTGAACTATTTACTCACTACAGAGTAACCATCCATGCCGTAAGGAATTCAGAGTTTTCACTGGGAAACAGAAATATAAACTAATCATTGTAGTAACCCACTCAAGAAATTTAAGGGGTTAAGTGGTCACACCAAACGAAGCTTCCAATTCTGGTTGGGGAAGTCAAGAAAGGCTTCACAGAGGAACTGAAGTGTGAACTGTGTTTTAAAGGGTAAGTAGGCACACACTCGGAGAAGGCGATGGCACCCCACTCCAGTTACTCTTGTCTGGAAAATCCCATGGACGAAGGAGCCTGGCAGGCTGCAGTCCATGGGGTCGCGAAGAGTCAGGCACAACTAGGCGACTTCACTTTCACTTTTCACTTTCATGCACTGGAGAAGGAAAGGGCAACCCACTCCAGTGTTCTTGCCTGGAGAATCCCAGGAACAGAGGAGCCTAGTGGGCTGCCGTCTATGGGGTCGCACAAAGTTGGACACGACTGAAGCGACTTAGCAGCAGCAGCAGGCATACACTAGGTAAAAGCTGAGTACATGGTTGGAGCAGCCTCTGTTAATTCCAAACAGGGAAAGAACAAATTGCATACCAAAGAATACAGGTGAGAATGTTGAATAATTCTAGCAACTACAAGTATGGCTAGCACAGTCAAATAATGAGGCTAGAAAAGTAGATGGGGACCAAATCATGATGAGAAATTTGAAGTTTTCACACTAAGCAAATAGAACTAAGGTAGATAAACTTCTTTATTATTGTTGTAGCTGTTATTACTCATACTTCCCTGATCCATGTCCCTGGGTAGTGCCGCCCATCGGCCATAACTGTGGATTTGATCACATGACTTCTTTTGGGAAAATGGGACAATAACAAATTTAATGACGCACATACGTCTACATCATCCCCCCTGCAGCCTTGCCCCTACATGAGAATAAGACTCATGCTAGCCAACAAGAAGATGAGTGGCTATGCAGAACACACTCAAATAGTCCCAGAAGCTAGTCTAGACTAGAGACAGTCAGCTGACTCTCAACACATGAGTGAGCCCAGTCAACCTACAGACTGGTGAACAAAATACTTATTATTATATGCCACTAAAGTTTTGTGGGTACTTGTAATATATGGAATATATTGTGATATATAGAATGCAGTAGATAACTGAAACAGACTGAGATTAATTATAGGGCTTAAGCAGAGATGCTATGTGGCCCAAAGAAAAAAATTTTTTAAAGACTATGTTAATGAATGAAGACTAGGTTTGGAATCAACAATGGAGGCAAAAAAAGTTTAAGAAAGAAACCACAAAGCTGAAAGGAATAGAGAGGAAAAAATGTCTGAAACTCAGTATTGGGTGCTAGAACTGGTGGAACTTAGGCATTAATTCGACGCAATTCAGTGAAGAGAAAGGATTTCAGGATGAATTGTAAACTTCTTGCAAAAACAATTCAGACACAATCAACCTAGATTTAAAATAGTTTAAGAGCAATAAGAAAGGTATTCTTTTAAGATCTGCCTTTGTATTTTTGAGGAGAGAAATAATCATTTCAGAAAATGGTACTTAATACTGAAAAGGCAAAGGCCGTTTTTACAGGGATAATAATAATTTTAAGACCTCTTTAGAAAGATTAAAAAATACTCTAATGATTAACAAAGGAACACACCAAGTAAGCAAGAATCCAGTTTCCTAAGATGAAAAACATAGCACCAGAGTTTTAAAAAAATGGCCTTCCTAGATTAAAACTAGTGGCTTTGAATTAAGTCTTTTCTTCTTCTTTTCATTTGCTGTTACAATTGTTTTTAGTTTATTTTTCACCTTGTAATCTAAAACTGCTTGGATGGAAAAGTACAATAAAAAATTCTACAAAGATATTAAAAAAAAACATGAATATGTGCCTTCTAGCAGTGTATAATTAATTATACACTTATTTAATTCAAAATCATAAATTCAAGACATTCTATTCACTATGGAAGTTTTATGTGTATATGCATCAATAGACTCACTCATGAATACATATAAACAATTTTAGTTAAAAATAAAATATCTACCATTTGTGGAAACTGATAATATAGTCAAATATGGAGGGGCCAAAGTAGCAAGATAGTGAGGAATCAAAAGCACGTATTTCCAGAGGAAACAAAAATAAATGTACAAAATAAGAGTAGAGGTGACACAAACATGAGAAAAAAGATGGTTTATACAGTTACATTTTAACTAAAATGGTTAAAATCTAAGTTATATTAGATACCCATTTCTATTTATCTCTATAATATAGACTTGTTCATGTAACTGTAGTTCAAGAACCTGCTATAGAAGCTGGAATGCAAGAATACGTAAGCCAAACTTGTCACCACAAATTCTTCTGCTACCACTGCTGACATACATTAGAAAAGAACACAAATCACTCAGAAAGAGAAGTGTATGCCCACACCCCTATCGTAATAAAGATGGGTGAGAACTCAAGTCTGAAAACTTGCCTCTTTCTCAGTGTCTCTAGAGATACAAGTCCACTGGTTCTCTTTCACACTGTACGCCCAGAAGTCAGCAAGATCTTGCGTTCCATCCCAGCCACCAAACAAATAAACAGTCTCTGTGAAAATTAGAAAAATATGTTTAAAAAAATAAACTTAAGAACAGAATTTAAGCAAAGGCACCCACTTTAGCCATTGCTTCTAAGATCATTTAAGAAGATTCCTCTAAGTAACCTTAAAAATGAAATTTTTAACTGGTAACATTCCAAAATAAATACTAGTATTTCCTAAACATAAGCATATGGAAAGGCTGCTGCAGAACCAGTGTTTTGATAGATTTATAAATATGAAGGTAACTAAGAGGCATCCCCTAAGATTCTGATTCCAAAGGTCCTTTGTGAGTAAAAAGAGGCAGTACTTTGACAGTATCCAAGGGGAATCTTGATGAGCAGCCAGTTTAGGATCTTCTGTGTTAGGCCATGAAAAGTTTACATTTTACCAGCTTCTCAACAATGCAGCTTCAGAGTCTTTAAAAAAAAAATTCCAGAGGAATATACAGTGTGTAAAAAAAATTCGCAGTAAAACTGTTTTCTACTACAATATCAAAAACAATAGTTAGAACTAGCTGAGTTGAAGTTAGATATCTTAAGAATAAAGTGATGCATAGCCTTGATATTCCCATGGAAACTGGGGGAAATTACTGTCAATATATTGTGGTAGATTTAACTCCTCAGAAATCAACTTTTAAGTCATTCCAGGTATCCTGAAAATTTGATTTTTTCTAACTCTGAAATGTCTATTATATCTATGGACTTTATCATGTGCAAAACATTTCTTGCTCAGAGACTAGTGAAAATTTTTATATACAACACTGTGAATCATCCACTTTCTTTATAAAATAATAGTACCTTTCTTTTCTTCAAATATTTATCTCCTTTGTAAATATCTTATGTCTACCGGTTATACATACCTACCACTTTTTTAAGTTAAATACTATATTACAGGAAACTATAAAGCCATCTACTCTCTAACTGACATGACCCAAGCCTATATATATGGAGACTGTCATCTACATTACATCCTACCATGAAGGGGTAAAATGCAGAGTGCATATGGAAATACTGTAACACTACTTAAGAACATTCCTGCCATTCATAGAGATATCTTATAAGAGATTTTTGTCATGTTTTCAAGTAATTTCAAACTCTAAGTGAATCTTCTAAGTGAAAGAACCTAGAGGAAATCTTAAACAAAGCTGCTGGATAAGAACAAACCACTGGAACCGTTCTAATCTAACTTAGTAATCATGTATAGGTCACTTCACTTGCCTGGGTCTTGGTTTTTTCATTTATAGAACTCTTAGTGTGGTGATACAGATTTTCAGATATAAGTTACACGAAAACATTCTGAAGACTGTTGTCAAGCATGAACAGCATTTCTACCTTTAAAACATGCATACACACACAAAATACTTTGTAGTTACTAAGCACCACAAATGCAATAAAAATAGTATCATTGTATCTGTTTCCATGTCTAACTTAAGTACCTAGAACACTTTCGGTTCTGTACAAATGTGAAACAGTGGAATGGTGCCACCTCTCAGAAATACAAAACAATCCATTCTCATTAGTTAAGTAACACTCTATTTCCCAAATGAAACACAGTAATGCCCAGATACTGAAAATTTTACAGGAAAAAATTTAAGAATTTTCATCTGACATAAAAATTATTTGCCAAACCCCATTAGATTCTAAAGCCTGGAGAAGGAGAGGGTATACAACTAAAACAGCAATAGCAATTGACCTTTTGTTTTAATGGTGTTTCTGGGCAACCTCTGGATAAGGTTACCCTGGTTCATTAACTTTAATAACCTTTCCTCTTGGGCTCTGGGTTCTCAATGTTCTTTCTGAAAAGCAAGTTTCTTTGTACGCATAAATTCTCACAGCAGAGAAAACCCACATTTCCACAACAGCCTCATTGATAGCTGAGCAAAATAAAATCTGGCACAGAGCAAAGCATCCCAAGGGAATTAATCCAAGATGTCATTCTTGTTTGTGAATGCTTTGTGGTCCCAGTTAAAAGTTTAATAGTAAAATTGAATGAATCAAGATAGAAACAGGACCTTCTGACATACCTGAATGAAATGCATAACACAATTTTAATTAAATCATCTAATCATTTAAGTTAAATCACTCGGAGATAAAAATATCTAGAAATGAACACCAGCAAAAATATTATTTAACACATAAAGAATAAAAAAAACTTTTAAAGATTATAGAAATAACCAGCTAGAACTGTAGTGAGAAGAAAGCAAAAAAAAGGAAATATTATTTGCAACATGGCAGTAGCTTGGTTTACTGATGTCTACTCTCATGTTTATAGGTTACATAACAATTCACGTGCAGCTCAATATCAGGAAAACAAACAACCCAATTAAAAAAATGGGTGGAAGACCTAAGCAGACCTTTGTCTCAAATGAAGACATACAGATGGCCAATAAACACATGAAAAGATGCTCAACATTGCTCATTATTAGAGAAATGCAAATCAAAACTACAATGAGGTATCACTTTATACCAGTCAGAATGTCCATTACCAAAAATATCTACATACAATAAGTGATGGAGAGAATGTGGAGAAAAGGGAATCCTTTTGAACTGATGGTGGGAACATAAATTGATACAGCTACTATGGAGAACAGTGTGGACATTTCTTAAGAAACTACGAATAAAACTACTCTATGATCCAGCAATCCCATTACTGGATATATACCCTGAGAAAACCGTAACTCAAAAGACACATGTACCCCAAAGTTCTCTGAAGCACTATTTACAACTGTCAGGACATGGAAGCAACCTAGATGTCCATCGACAGATGAATGGATAAGGAAATTGTGGTACATATATACAATGGAATATTACTCAGCCATAAAAAGGAAAGAAACTGGGTCATTTGCAGTGATGTGGATGAATCTAGAGACTGTCATAAGTCAGAAAGAGAAAAACAAATATCGTATATTAATGCACATATATGGAATCTAGAAAAATGTAACTGATGAACCTATCTGCAGGGCAGGATAGAGACGCAGATGTAGAGAATGGACTTGCAGACACAGTAAGAGAAGGAAAAGGTGGGACCAACTGAAAGAGTAGCACTAGAACATATACACCACCAAGTATAAAAGAGCCAGTGGGAAGCTGCTACATACAGCACAGGGAGCTCAGCTCAGGGCTCTGGGATGACTTCAAGGGGTAAGATGGAGGGATGATAGGGAGGCTCAAGAGGGAGGGAATGTTGTTGTTATTCAGTTGCTAAGTTGTGTCCAGCTCTTTGCAACCCCATGGACTGCAGTACACCAGCCTTCCCTGTCCTTCACTGTCTCCGGGACTTTGCTCTAACTCATGTCAGGGAAGGGATATATGTATACGTACAGCTGATTCACAATGCTGTACAGTAGAAACTAATACATTGTAAAGCAATTATCCTCCAATTAAAAAAGACATTTTTAAATAATTCATATACATGCATAGGGTAGTAAATCCTCCTCAAGCAGCAGCCCTTTCTCTATTGTCTTTTCTTAAAGGAGCATAGGCTACAGAGACTATTTCTCCCAGACGCATGGGAATGTTCAGTCAATATTTTCTCAGTACTAACCCGAATTGGCAAGACGCTTTAGAGAAAAAAAAACAAACAAAGATGACATCGTCTCTACCCTCAAGGAGCTTACAATCTAGTGAAGAATATAAAATGTTGACGCTCCCATACTTTGGCCACCCATTAGGAAGAGCCGACTCAGTGGAAAAGACCCTGATGCTAGAAAAGATTAAAAGCAAAAGGAAAAGGAGGTGGTAGAGGATGAGATTGGAGAAGGCAATGGCACCCCACTCTAGTACTCTTGCCTGATAAATCCCATGGACGGAGGAGCCTGGTAGGCTGCAGTCCGTGGGGTCGCGAAGAGTTGGACACGACTGAGCGACTTCACTTTCACTTTCATGCATTGGAGAAGGAAATGGCAACCCACTCCAGTGTTCTTGCCTGGAGAATCCCAGGGACAGCGGAGCCTGGTGGGCTGCCGTCTGTGGGGTCGGCACAGAGTCGGACACGACTGAAGCGACTTAGTAGTAGTAGGGGATGAGATGGTTAGATTGCATCACCAACTCAAAGAACATGAATTTGAGCAAACTCCAGGAGACAGTGGAGGACAGAGGAGTAGTAGTCCATGGGGTCACAAAGAGTCATATGCAACTTAGCAACTTAACACCACCAACATAAAACAAGTACATAAATCACCACAATGCAACATAGACTAAGTGCCATAAGAAAGGTAAAAGATCACCATGAGAGTTCACAAAAGGAAAGGGACCCAGGAAGATTTCATGGTGACAAGTGGTATCTGACCTATGCATCAAAAGGTGGCTTTGTTGACAGAGTGAAAGAAAGAGAAGAGGACTTTTTCAAGTAGGGTACAAAGTAAAATAAAGGTATAGAAACAGAAAAAACACACAAAAAGTGTTTTAAAAGACACAGAATCTAAAGCCAGGCAGACCTTGAATGATATCGCAGCTCTACCACCATGGCTGTGGAACCAACACCACATTCCTTAACCACTGGTTTCCTCAGCTCTAAAATTCTATTAGACAGAATACCTATCTCATAAAGTTATCACGAGAATTCAATAATGCACGTACCATGGTGAAAACTGTGTGATGAATAAACACACTGTTCATTTTAAAAGAACAAAAAAGGTAGTGGAATATAGTTAAGTTATAAAGACAGGCAGCAGACAGATCATGAAATGGGATAAACGGCAACATAAATGTTTTGAACTTGACTCCAGACAGTATGAACTTCCCGTGTAGGTCAGAGGTAAAGAATCCTCTGGTCAATGCAGGAGATGTGGGTTTGGGGGTTCAATTCCTGAGTCAAGAAAACTCCCTGGAGAAAGAAATGGCAACCCACTCCAGTACTGTTGCCTGAGAAATCCCATGGACAGAGGAGCCTGGTGGGCTACAGTCCATGGGGTCACAAAAGAGTAGAACACAACTGAGCGACTAAACAACAACTACACACAGTATAGATCCACAGAAGATCTTATGCAAAGATGTGACATGGTCAGATCTGAACCTGCAGCATATGGACTTACTAAAAAGGATGAGCCAAGAAGCAGATTGGGAATAAAGTGATCAACAATAGCCAATGTTAAAGATATCAAGCCAATTTCATTCTCAGAGACTAAATGGATCAATCACCAATCAGTCATTACTTCAGCCACAAAAGTTAAAATGCAGCCATATTCTTTGGCACAGGTCTTTTTCGATATCAGTACTAGATAAACCCTACAACTACTCACTACCAAAAGTACTAACCTATACATCTCACATACACTACAAATAAGGTAGAAATGTTGTCACATCAGTGTCTTCACACCATTTTGCACAAAGAAGCAAGCTTTTTATTTTACAAGCCCAACTTCAGTATCTATCCTCCTCTGATTCTTAGACTATGCTAATTGCATAATCCTCCACAAGATGGCACACTACTATTCGTAATTAAATCAATTTTTCCACTTTGAAATAGTACAGAATGCATATACTAAGGACTGACATACCATGGGCCCAATTTCAGATAAAAATCTAATGTCATGCAGCTGTATTTAAAATGGATAACCAACAAGGACCTACTGTATAGCAGAGGAACTTTGCTCAATGCTATGTGACAGGCTGGATGGGAGAGGAGTTTGGGGAGAATGGATACATGTATATGTACAGCTGAGTTCCTTCAGCGTTCACCTGAAACTATCATAACACTGTTTGTTAATTGGCTATACCCCAAAACAAAATTAAAAAAAAATTTTTTTTAATTCAAGTCTCAAAAAGAAGAGGGAAGAGGAGGGTTAGTAGCCTTGTAAAAGAGGTTAGCTTAATTTCTAGTGTAATACAATAGAAAAACAAGTGAAATTTTTTAAAAAGCTTTTAAGAAACACAAACTTATATCCAAGGTTAAATGAACTCTGTCAGGACATTTAGTTTATGAGTTTAATCCCTCTGAAAATGTAGCTAAGACCTTAGATTGACATGAGAATTTTTGAAGGGAGGAATAAATTAGAAGGGAAAAAGATACTTTATGTGCTCTTTAACCTTACTTTCTTCAGCCATTCTCTTGAACGCTCAAGACCCAGCAGATTATCAACTGGATTCATCTGTCTCTCTTTAAAAAGAGCTATATTTCTTACGTAAAGCTATGATTACAAAACTACAGACTGATCTTTTGGGTTATTTCAACATAGTGCAATTTCCATGCTAAAAGGTTGTATTTTCTGCCTATGACAATATACTTTATACTAGGGCTATATTTTAGAATTCCTTTCTGATAACCATATGAAAGAAACAGATTTGTGTCACATGTAGTTATAGAAATATACCATCACATGTAGTTATAGAAATACAGCCATATGAATGTATTTGTATTTAAAAACTAAAGCCCATGTTTACCTACTTTCTTCAATGGTTTCTTTAAAGAATATCAAGGAAAATCATTATGTAGAATTTAAAAAAAAAAAAAAAGAAGAACTTTACATATACAGTATATAGAACAGTCAGGTTCAGATTTCCATAGAAGGCTCTTTCCAGCAACTTCTTTAACTCTTTAAAAGATATCAAATACTGGGGTTTTGCCTAAATCTTATCACCTATTCTGCTTAAGTCAGAAAAAGGCTGGTAATGTACGTTCTTAAAATTCAATGAGAGTTGAACAAAGAATTGCCTGGTGCAATGAAGTTTTCATCTGGACAGACTTCCACTCTGAAGCAAAACAGACATGTCTTTTCTGTCTTTCTATTCGCCTTATTTTATTCAGACTTGAAACACAACTCAGAGTTGAAGAATGTAAGTGGAAAACTGCCAGGTGTAGGAATTATGATCAATAAAATTGACATGCTCTTCCAAGTAGGACAAAATACAACATTCCTTCTCTAGTAATAACAACAGAATTCACTTAGAAGAAAACTTTGAAAATTAGAGTAAAATTTGTGCCTCCATGTACTTTTAAATTCTTAGAGCTGTAGCAAAATTGAAAAAAAAAAAAAAAAAAGATCTACAGACTGAAAAAGGAAAAGAAAATTTAAGGACTATTACATTTTTAATATTTAAGAAAACAAGATACATGAAACACGGGGAATCAATAATTGCTCCGAAATACAAGTCACTTCAAAGAAGCTGAAATAAGCTCTATGAAGTTTTAGTCTAGTTAAATACCTGGCACACTGCAATCACTCAATAAATGTTAGCAATTATTAAGAAAGCTGTTGTTCCTTACTCTTTATATCTGCAATAGCTTTTAATAAGAATGTAAAGGAATTAACTATCCTTTTCAATTTCACTTTATGGTATTTTATAAGTGAAGTTATATACTTTATTACTATTTATATATTTAATACTTGCTAAGGTCTCAGGATTTAGCTCACATCTACTGTGTTTTCTCTTTTCTGCTATTATACTGGAGATTTTCATTGTATCTTCAGCATAAGAATCTAAGAATCACCAAGGTAACAGCAACATAAACACAGGCTTTGGAGCCAGACAGTCCTACAGACCTAGGTTCAAATCCCAGCTCCACAGCTCTGGACACAACATCACCTATTCTGTATAATGAGGATTATCTACCTTTCCAGTAGTAAATAAAATAAATGAACATATTAAAGTTCTAATCCCAACCTCTACATATTGTAGGTATTCAATAAATATTACTCCTCAGGTTTGAAGAAAACGTTTTAGTCTAGTGAAAATGTTCTTAACTCTTTGATGATCTGAATTCATGGATTCTCTTTCAGAAAAATGAATATGCAAACCAAATATTACACATAATTTCAACAGATTAAGAGCCCTGTTCAGGAAATCTTCAAAATGCGTATTTAAAATAAGGACTGGACTTCTCCATACTTCATTACGTAGGCACCAACTTTATAAAGACAGAACTTCTGGTTTCTTCAAATTCTACTTGAGGAAAGTCACAACCTACCTAATTCTTACGAGAAAGTTCTTAAAATGATTTTCAGTATTTTTTTCTAAAAATATGAAAGTATACTTATAGTTTCCCTTACTTTCTAAAACATTAGTAAGGGCAATATATACAAAAGATGAAACAAATATACTGAAATAATACTGGTTAGAATGTGGAATTACGGGTGAGATATTTTTTTTCCCTTCAAAACTGCTTGCTTTAAATTGCTTTTCAAAAATTTTTAATCTGCTTAAAAATATTTCCACTGTGAGATTACATAAAAAAAAAAAAGACCTCTAAATTTACATCAAATTCTCTCAGAAGAACTAATAAGTATGTATTTGTATGTTAATGTTGCATATAAATAGTATGTATTTATATTATAAATTATTTTATTTAACTCCCACAAATCAATTATTCCTATTTTAATCATCATCATAACTCCTTCAAGATCAAACAAAAAGTCAGTGGGAAAAAAAAAATCAGGATTGAAATCCAGATATGTTTAACAAATACACATACACACTTCCCTCCCACAAACTCAACCTCCAACCACTACATCTGATTGTTATATCAATAAGATTGTACTAGAAAAGGTTCTTTCTAAGACTTAACAATAAATGCATCTTAGAAGATGATTAAAATCAACCTAATGGTAGCAGTTATAAGAATACATAATGAAATAAAGTATATGAAACCACCTTGGTAAATTATGCTTTTAATTTTCTAATAGAAATAGAAGAATTTGTAGAGAAAAAAATCCCAAAGATATCCCAGATTCTCTTACACTCAAATTAAATCCAGAAAGCACCAAATGTTACCCTAAAAAAACACAAAGTCTATAAAACATTTTATTTTTCTACCTAGATCCCAAGGTAGTAAACTACAGCTGTAAGATAATATAGTCTATATACAGAACAATCATCAGAAATTTTAAATATATTAGAATAAAATCAATAACGTAAATTCACCTCAAAAATATTAGCATATTAAACAAACGGCATCATGACATGATCTACTCACCAAGGTTTAAAGCAATGTAAGAATGTAGTTTCTAAATAAATATCTTTCTTTCCATTCAAAGGAAAATGGATTTCAAAATTTTGATTCAATTCAACAAATATTTAGTACATACTCCATACCAGGCTCTGGGGCCACAAAAATAAATAATGCAAGATTCCTCTCTCTCCCCTCCTCGGCCACAATAAGACTACTGGGGATGGGAGATAGAAAGGAGAGAGCAATGGGACACATAACACCTACCCAAGCAATTCTAAAACAATGTGGAAATCACTATAGTAAAAATAATAGGATGAACAAAGTTCTATGCAAACACAAAAAAGGAAATGATTATTCAGCCTGGACCTGTCTTCTGAAACACAAAATAATATATCTAACCACTTATCAGAAATATCTACTAGGATTTGTAGATGACACCACCCTTATGGCAGAAAGTGAAGAGGAACTAAAAAGCCTCTTGATGAAAGTGAAAGTGGAGAGTGAAAAAGTGGGCTTAAAGCTCAACATTCAGAAAACGAAGATCATGGCATCTGGTCCCATCACTTCATGGGAAATAGATGGGGAAACAGTGGAAAACAGTGTCAGACTTTATTTTTTTGGGCTCCAAAATCACTGCAGATGGTGACTGCAGCCATGAAATTAAAAGACACTTACTCCTTGGAAGGAAAGTTATGACCAACCTAGATAGCATATTCAAAAGCAGAGACATTACTTTGCCAACAAAGGTCCGTCTAGTCAAGGCTATGGTTTTTCCTGTGGTCACGTATGGATGCGAGAGTTGGACTGTGAAGAAAGCTGAGAGCCGAAGAACTGATGCTTCTGAACTGTGGTGTTGGAGAAGACTCTTGAGAGTCCCTTGGACTGCAAGGAGATCCAACCAGTCCATTCTGAAGGAGATCAGCCCTGGGATTTCTTTGGAAGGAATGATGCTAAAGCTGAAACTCCAGTACTTTGGCCACCTCATGTGAAGAATTGACTCACTGGAAAAGACTCTGATGCTGGGAGGGATTGGGGGCAGGAGGAGAAAGGGACGACAGAGGATGAGATGGCTGGATGGCATCACTGACTTGATGGATGTGAGTCTGAGTGAACTCCAGGAATTGGTGATGGACAGGGAGGCGTGGCGTGCTGCGATTCATGGGGTTGCAAAGAGTCGGACACGACTGAGAGACTGAACTGAACTGAACTGAACTAGGATTTGTAACTGGAATCTCAAACTTAACCTGTCTGAAATCAACCTGCTGAACAATGGACCATATTTAATCCTCTTTTTCCACCCATCTTAGGGAAAGGCTATACTATTTTCCCAATTAATCAGATCAAAACCTTGAGTTATCCTTTACTCCTTTCACTCACTCATATCCAGACTGTCAGTAAATCCTGTCAGCTGTATGTGACATCTTCAAAATACACCCAAAATTTGATTAATTCTCATCACTATGATCACCACTCTAGTAAATTCCAATGCTAACATTACTTCTCTGGTAAGAACTGCTTCCTAAAAGGTCTCACTACTTCTGCCCATCATCTAATTTGTTTTGTTAAAATGCAAAGTCAAGTATTAACAGTAACATTTCTCAAAGCCCAACAATATTTCTCATTAATCTCTCACTATGAATAAAGGTTAAAGTTCTTACAAAAAAACAACACAATCTCCCATCACCACCTCTCTGACTTTATTCCCTATACTCTCTTCTTCACCCACCACCTTATACCAAGCAGCATATAATCTGGAAAAAAAAAACAAGAGTAGAGGAAAGGTTGGCAAGAGTTTACTTTGTAAACACTATTATTTCAATATGAATACCACTTACACAGAGCAAGAAATTTCATTTGAAATTTTATATGAATACCAGCAGTATTTACTTACTGTGGAATGTCAAAACTTATGAGGTATTTTAATCCTTTAAAAAATAAATAGGTAATGAATCTTCCCAGAAAGCTCCACAAACTCAGACAAAAATATTACATACCATTTCAAGAGTATCATGGGCCTCCTTAGAGCCCACTTATGAAGCCTCATCTAAGAAAACAAAGAAATACCAAAAGAATAGAGCATGGCAATAAAAAGGACTATAGACAGCAAGGCTTAGCTGAAACAAAAGATTGAGAATGCCAGGGCATAGAAGTTACTAGACTTTTGAATGGGATTTTAAAAATTCCTTTTGTTTTCTCTTGATATAGCAGATTCCTGGATTACCTACCTCATAAGCAAACACATGTTTAAACTTAACCTAAACCACAATTCTAGAATCTTATGAAAGTACAAAGGTTTTTCTGACTTGGTTGAGTCCTAGGCATCTTGCCTTACTTTTATCTCTGTTTCTAGACACCTGAATCCTCAGAAGCTGCATTCCTCCTCTACCTCAATCTGGATTCCAATCCTAACTGCATCACTAGTTTATATGTGTGTGCATGTGCATATCAGTCGCTCAGTGGTGCGTGCGTGCGTGCGTGCATATCAGTTGCTCAGTGGTGTACGACTCTTTGCAACCCCAGGGACTGTAGTCTGCCAGGTCTGTGTGTGTGGTGTGTGGTGTGTGTGTGTGTGTGTGTGTGTCAGTCGCTCAGTGGTGTCCGACTCTTTGCGACCCCATGGACTGTAGTCTGCCAGGTTCCTCTGTACATGGAATCCTCCAGGCAAGAATACTGGAGTGGGTTGCCATTTCCTTATCCAGGATATCTTCCTGACCCAGGGATTGAACCTGGGTCTCCTGTGCTGGCAGGCAGATTCTTAACCACCTGAGCCACCAGGGAAGCCCTAAATTACACTATTAAAAAAATGACAACTTGTTATCAACAAAAATATGTAAAGGAATAGGTCACTGGTACTGAAGGTAACATTAAAAGAATTCTAAGTTGTTCAGTGCTAGTCAATGTTAGCATTTGTAAGTATGTGTGTATATATATGTATATGTATGTATGCATATATGTGTGCTGCTGCTAAGTCACTTCAGTCGTGTCCGACTCTGTGCGACCCCACAGATGGCAGCCCACCAGGCTACCCCATCCCTGGGATTCTCCAGGCAAGAACACTGCAGTGGGTTGCCATTTCCTTCTCCAATGCATGAAAGTGAAAAGTGAAAGTGAAGTCGCTCAGTCATGTCTGACTCCTACTATGTATGCATGTGTATATGTGTATATATATATGTGTGTGTATGTGTGTATCTCAAAAGGAAGAATTCCTCACCAATAAGTTTTACACACCATCCCTATCACTCACACAAAGGATTATTGGAATGTGGTTAAACTCCTTGAATTTCACCATTCACTTAGTTAGTATTATTTCCACACTATAAGCAGCAATGATAACACTGACCATCAAGCTCACGTGAGTTATGGACAACTTTTTGTTACTTGACTATCATGATTATTTAGTTTATCAGACTTTAAGTTTTTGGCTCCTCTTTTAAAGGCTCAAAATCTCATTTTATTATCACATGCATGTGGGCATGCTCAGTCGTGTCAACTCTTCACAATCCCATGGACTACAGTCCACCAGGTTCCTCTGTCCATGGAATTCTCCAGGTGAGAATACTGTGAAGTAGGCTGCCATGTCCTCCTCCAAGGGATCTTCCTGACCCAGGGATCAAACCTGCATCTCTCTTGTGTCTCCTGCATTGGCAGGCAGATTCTTTACAACTGAGCCACCTGGGAAGCGGCATGGGCCTAAATAAAGCCTGACCCAGCATTTAGGAAGTCTAGGGGGGAAAAAAAAAAAAATCACTGAAACAGATACAAAATGGCTCTAAATTAAAATCCCTCTATTTGGCACAGTGGATAGAGAAGCCTGGTGGACTACAAATCCATGGGGAAGCAAGAGTTGGACACGACTGAGTGAACACACACATCCACATACAGACATAATGATAGATAAATCTTTAAATTTCCTATGGTAGAAATATTTGCTCAAAAATATATTCACAAAGTACTTTTATTACACTTCTATAAACCAGTCCTCAAACAGTAGTATGGATACTGGTCAATTTTTCATTGTAGATCTTTGTTAATCTATAATAAATCCTCAGAAGCTATGACAAATTAATCCTTTAAAGATTCCATCTGGAATATATCCCATGCCTGTAAGTCATTCTTACTTATTTACAATGACTTACTTTAAGTCATTGTTTTCTTATAGTTTCTAAAGCAAATGAAGTAAATACTGAAACAACTCTTTTCCTTTCCTTGAAGAATTTTTTTAAAGGGAGTGTAGGAATAAGGATCTTATGACTAACAAGAGTCTGCTGAAATCCTCCTCTTAATTCATAAAACCAAGATATTACCAAAAAAATGTGGATCTTTATCACTATATGTTGTAAGTATTTTACTTCAAGGATCTCTGACCCGAAAAGTCAGATTTTAATTTTAAATGTCTCTGCTTATACCAAGTTCTTAGGACATCTGCCTATTATTTGAATATTCTCATTTTCCATTCTCAAATATCATGGGTTACAAAAAAAGAAAATCTTTCTCTTTTGTTACACATGTACTTTAACCTATTTTATATAGGCCACATTCCATAATAAGCAACACAGAAAGCACTATGAAAATTCCTTCTGCTCCTTGATTAAGGAAAACTTTAAATGTTAAAGTAAACCACATTATTTTCATATTTAAGAAAAATAGCATTTTATCTAGGAAATAAAAGTAGCTTTCCAAACAAACACTCTTTTTTAGTATTTTCTTAGCAATTTTTAAAGGAGGACCTAATAATATTTTCATCGTGACTAAGAAAAAAAAGGAACGGCATTATAAATTCCACTGTATGTTCAAAAGAGGAGAAAAGCTACTGTAGACAATCTAAATACAAAATTTTACCTCTTTTTTCATATAAATTTAACTTTTTTGGATTAAAAAAAATCAACATATATAGATCTGGTTCTCTGAGAAATAAGCATATGCATTATTTATTGAACTCTCAGGTAGAAAAAAAAGATGCTTAAGACTACAGCTGAGTCAAACCTATTTCTGTGGGAAGGAAGGGGTTTGGGAAGAGAAGCTAAGACTAGGAAAGCAAATTCCTATGCCTCAAATGAACCTTTTCCAAAGAGACCCTAATAATACTAAGCAAACTCACAAGTTATTCTACAAATTTAGCAGTGGATTTTAAATAAAATATTATAATTTCTCCTTTTACTTATAAAACATGTGTGATAATGTTAATGCCTAGATCATTATTATCTGCACTGCAATAATTTTTTAAAATTATGAATCAAAAAGACTATTCCTGGAGAACTACTGTCAGCATAACACAATACTAATAAAACAGAGTTTCTATTACAAGTAAAATATTATTTGGGTGAATATTGGCATTTTATGTGGCAAAGTTTTTTTAAAAACTAAATAAAATAAAATTATACAGAATTCTTGGTATTATTTGCTTCTCAGGATGGTAATTTGAAGCCAATTATAATTTTAGCATTAACCTCTAAATATAACAGTATTTAAGCTGTTCTAAGCTTTAGAAACCTAGGGAAAATTTGTATTATCAAGTTACAGAAAATTAAAAAGGCAAGAAAGATTAACTAAAATAAATTATTTATACACCTGGGGACAGTGTTTAGCAATTAATGGATCTACCAACATTAGGCTACCTAATTTTATATCCTCTCCCTTTAAAAATATACCTTAATTTCTCTTTTACTACAATTCCCATACTATGGCATTAAAATATTGTAAAGTTAAAAATAAAATAATATATATAAATGCACTAAAAATCAAGAAATATTCCAGCTAACTGTGAAATCAAGCACATATAAAACTATACACACACACACATAAAGGTCTGCACAATACATTTCTTCTAGGTTTTCTAATTTCATCTGTGCAGCAGCCTCCCCAGGCTGATGTGCCATTGCCTGGTTTTGGTTATATCTGAAGCTAATGCCTATTTTCTTTGATACCTGGTTATGGCCAATAACATGTAACCTCTGCAAGGAATGGAAAGAAGTATATATATTCATGAGTATCTGATATTTAATCATGTATCATTTTTAAAAAAATCTGCTTTCCATTCGAAGTAGTCCTTACCTGTCTGGACATCAATAACCATCTGATGACCTCCCCTCATTCCTGGCCGGTTATCTTCTCCATCACCTGAAGTAGAAACAATATATTTTTTAAAAGAAGTAACAACTACATATCCAGAGTAACTTCATTCATAAGTCTGTAATGAGTACTGAAAATAGCACACACTTATTCCTTCAATATTAAGAATAAGAGGACTCATAGAAGAAATAATATTACTTATAACTAAATTTATAATAATTATTTTGCTCTTTTTTTCTAATTGCTGGCTTTCAGGCTCTTAATGTACTGGAAGCTACTTTCAACTTATTTAGAACCAATGCCATTAAGCAGCAAAGACATAGGATATTCCAACAAAAACATAAAATCTCTAAACTAGTGGAGTGACAAAGTGAAGGTGGGAAACAATTACAGAACTAGACTGCAGGTCTTATAACTCTAGGCATGGTTTATTAGTAAAATGAGCAGTTTTATTTTTATTATTTTTTAAAAATTATTCTTATTTATTTGGCTGCACTGGGTCTTAGTTGCAGCATGTGGGGTTCTAGTTCCCCGATCAGGGTTCAAACTCAGGACCCCTACATTGGGAACATGTAGTCCTAGCCACTGGACCACCAGGGAAGTCCCTAATGAGCAGTTTTAAAGTTCATTAAACTAGCTACTGATAACTATGATGCTATCAAGTTTTACATTAATGATAATTTCCTCACTGTATATATTTTGTTTTCCAATATTTCAGAAATCAGTTTCCACATAATCCACTACTTTGAGTAGCACTGTGTGACAAAACGTAAGATTTGCTTTCTTTTGACTCTTATTTACACATCACAGAGCTTAATAGGCAGGTTTAAATATAATCAGTGAAGGGACTTCCCTGCTGATCCAGTGGTTAAGAATTCGCCTTCCAATGCAGGGGACGTGGGTTCGAACCCTGGTTGGGAAAAGATCCGACATGCTGCAGGGCAAGTAAGACGGGGCACAAACTACAGAGAAACCGAGCGCTGCAACGAAAGATCCCTCATTCCACAACAAAGATCTGCGAGACACAACTAGGACCTGATGCAGCCAAATAAATAAATACAATGAGTGAAAATTTTAAACTTCAGTAGGAAAAAACTATTATTCAACTTTAATCTTACTTTATATCAGATCCTACATAAATGAAGATAAACTTTCATTTCCATGGTTCAACAGCTACAAGATTCTAATGCCTTACTTGATGTAAACTTGAAAAACCTGAATTTTTCTTTGCAACTCTCCCATTAATTGAAATGTATTACGTTAGCTAATAACTTTCCCTGAACCAGCCTTCTCCTATGTAAGATAGGGACCATCCAAGTTTCTACTGATTTCACCGGGATACTATGAAAAAGACTGAAATGTCAGTTCTAATATATTATACATAAGATGCAAAACTGAAGCTATATTCAAGCACTAATCAATCAGAAGTTTCCTGCAAATTCTCTCTCCTTTTTAAGACAGGTTTAGATTCTGCAGCTCATTACTGTAGAAGTTTTGCCCTTTTCTTCCTTCTTCTCTCCAATCAGTAAAGTCAGTATTACCACTTTCAAGAACAGATTAACACTAAAATAAATTTATTGTCAGTATGCTTGCATTTTATATATTTAATCCATTAGCTTTCAGATATACAGCTGCAATCTGTTTGTTTGCTACCACATGTAGCAAACACGTGGTAGCATGTTTGAAGAAACATGCTTCTTCATCGTTGAAGAAAATTACCTTGTGACTGATAAAACAGGAAAATGATGCCAATGTAACTCAGAACTTATGGAGGTTCATAAGCAATTTTCTCCAGTATATTGATGTTTAACACTATCTGGGAAAGCTTTCTCAGAAATAAAACGAAGGCTGTGACAATGTATGAAGACCAGAGGAAGAAAGCTGAACATCCACAGAACTGCCTTCCTTTACCATAAGTAGTTGCATTCAAGAACTGCTACACTTTCCATTATGTTAACCATCTGACAAAGCAGTGAGTGCCAATGAAGGAGTGACAAAAACCTCTCCCATATGAAAAAACAGGTCAATGAAGAATATCACACCCAAGATCAGATTTTAAGCTTTGATAAAAATAGTCTTCATTAGCATCAAATGTCCTCTAGTGCCTATAGCTCAAAGAAAGAGTGTGTGACGCAAGGTTTAAAGCTCCAAAATCACTGGGATGCTTAATATAAACGCCTATATTTAACTGTTGTTGTTCAGTCACATCAGACTCTTTACATACTAGCATTTATTCTTATTAGAATTACTACACTAGTTTTTAAAAAGCAGAGACATTACTTTGCCAACAAAGGTCCGTCTAGTCAAGGTTATGGTTTTTCCAGTAGTCATGTATGGATGTGAGAGTTGGACTGTGAAGAAGGCTGAGCACCTAAGAATTGATGCTTTTGAACTGTGGTGTTGGAGAAGACTCTTGAGAGTCCCTTGGACTGCAAGGAGGTCCAACCAGTCCATTCTGAAGGAGATCAGTCCTGGGTGTTCTTTGGAAGGAATGATGCTAAAGCTGAAACTCCAGTACTTTGGCCACCTCATGCGAAGAGTTGACTCATTGGAAAAGACTCTGATGCTGGGAGGGATTGGGGGCAGGAGGAAAAGGGGACGACAGAGGATGAGATGGCTGGATGGCATCACCAACTCGATGGACGTGAGTTTGAGTGAACTCCAGGAGTTGGTGATGGACAGGGAGGCCTGGCGTGCTGTGATTCATGGGGTCGCAAAGAGTCGGACACGAATGAGCGACTGAACTGAACTGAACACTAGTTTTTATTAGTATCTGGCTATTAAGTTCCACAGATTTAGAATGGTATGTCCCATTTCTACCTCTCACATAAGTCCTATGAGCTTTAGTGAGCAATTTTGCAGAATTTAAGGTTTTCTAGGGACACACGTTTGGCATTATAATACCATAACCTATAATTTTACAGAGTCGCTATATAAAAGCAGTTTGTGCTGCTATTCTGTGTAAATAATTCCCAACCTTCTGTTATAGCCATAAAACGAAAAGATTTAAGAGAAAAACTTAAGGTAATAAAATACCTCTGCCACCTTGCTGAGGAGCCTTTGTCTGTTTTTAAGCACCTGATTTTCATTAGTAGGGTACAGTGAAACTTGAGCACAAATGAACTGGAACATTAAAGCAAAGCACCCACAACCTAGAAGGTCAGACTCACCTTTGGTGCTTTTGGGAATGATCTGACTCCATCGTGGCTTATATTCCTGCTGACTGATATACTGATTGAACAAGCCATCTGCAAGTATTAAAAGAGAAAGAATTACATCTCAATAGCTTACACTTTTTATTATAGCAAAAAAGACCAAAATGTGGAAGCCTACATTAAAGAAAATCACTAATATGACACTAAAACAACAGCACATTTTTATAAAATGTCACTTTAGCTTTTATGCTACCTCAAATATAAATAGCAAAATATAAGTTGACACGACCATGTACACAAATTTTTTCAGTGGCAGCTCATACTAAACTTACTAAGTTCTCCCCATTTTTGTACTATTATCCCAAAATCTAGAAAAGGAAATGGGAGATCCAGCAACTTTGGACTAGGCTCTTGTATCTTCGGGAAAAAACAAAACTAGTCCTTTAAAGTGAAAATACCACTTTTACAGTTTAAGTATAAAATTGTATAGAGATAAAAGAACCAGTAACTGTAATAGTATATTTATTGAATACTAAACATTAGAAACTGTGCTATCTTATCTGATTTAATTCTAAAATCAACTTTATGAATTACGCATTATCATCTTCATTTTATAAATGTGGAAATGCGTACTCAAGAGTAATGAATGAATTTAATCCAAATAACAGAGCTCTTAAGTAGTTGGGCGGGGACTCATGTTTCACTATGCTTTACTTTCTTCCTTTAATAAATTCTAAATCTCATTCTTAACAGGAGTTGTTACAGTATAGTAGCTAGTTATACTTGGTACTATGATGGTCTACACTAGGTACTATGATGGAGACTGAACTCCCCACATACATCCATTCTACTCCAAATTATTATCAAGTCCTAATCCTGTGCCATTCAACAAAGATTAGCTTAAGAATGGTATGAAAGCAATCCCTGGCTACTGAATCATGAGGATCTCCTGGAGGGTGGGGGGGGGGTGGGTTGCTTTAGGGAAATATTTTCTTACTTTTAAATGAATATACAGAGAAGGAAGGAAAAATCTACTTTTGTCCCCCTGGAAATCTTTATATCAACATGCAAATGTACATAACTGCTACATTCAAGAATGAAATCAACTCTGTAATGATGACAGGACAGAGAGAGAGAGAGAAACTCCATCACTGAATCCACTAACCATGAAATCTACCTTACCTCTGGACTTGTTATATGATAAAACAACATTCCCTTACTTTTCAAACTAGGGTTTTCTTTTACATGAGCTCAGATTATAATTTACAGAGTTACCTTTCCTGTAAATTCTGTCATTTGACTCTGATTTCAATCTGAATAAAGGATTTCCTTTTGCTTCATTTAGCCACTGAAAGCAAATACTTTTGCAAAGAACTTATAAAGAAAACTGTCTGTTCTTTCTGACTTGTATACTTGCCAAAAACTGTGTAATTTACAGAACCTCCCTAATCTCTTTCTTTTCTGGGCAATTATGAAGCTCAATTGCTACCACACCCTTCAGCTTTCAAGTCCTTTCACAGGGCTTTGAGAAGAAAAGCTCTATCTCATAAACTCAACTAGTTTCTTTTTCTTTGCTTGTGGACTTTAAAAAATTACTGCAAAAAGTAAGCTCTCTCCTTCTTAAATAAGCACTCATAAATTAGCATTTATATTTTAAATGTTAAAGTAAGGGGAACAAATAGATTTCCAGCATGTTTTATTGAGTGTTTCTATCAATATTATCTACTCCCATAGGTTTTCATGACAATTCTTGCCCCATCCAGTCTATTCTGGCCAATAGTATTTTCCTATTACAAAAGTGGGAAATCTTTTGTATTCCAGACAAAATGTTGTGGTGCTCCTACTAACAATAATGATAAGATGATAATAAATATAATAATTACAAATTCAGGAATAAAACAGTACAGTTTAGTTCATTTTGTGAAAGGCACATAAAAGTTAAATGATCCTGTTTACGGTTTGTCTTGCAAACCATAAACAGGGCAAGATAAAATTATTTAAGATGAATAATGATTTTAAAATATTCTACATAATGGCTAACTGAAGAGGAGAGAGAGGAATAAGTAAAAGATGGAACTATACAGAGATAAAGAGAAAACTGAGGGAGATAAGAAAACGGCAGAAAAACACAAAGCAACAATAGAGACAATTAGAAAAGTAATAAATTTTCTATTTTTGTGTGTGTTAGTCACTCAGTCATGTCCAACTCTTTGTGACCCCATGGGCTGTAGTCCACCAGGCTCCTCTGTCCATGGAATTCTCCAGGTATGAATACTGGAATGGGTTGCTGTTCCCTTATCCAGGGGATCTTCCCCACCGAGGGATCGAACCCAGGTCTCCTGCATTGCAGGCAGATTCTTTACCATCTGAGCCACCAATGAAGCCCAAGCCAACACAGGCGACATAAGAGATGCAGGTTCGATCCCTGGGTCGGGAAGACCCCTGAAGGAGGGCATAGCAACCCACTCTAGTATTCCTGCCTGGAGAATCCCATGGACAGAGGAGACTGGCAAGCTACAGTCCACAGGGCTGCAAAGTGTCACACAAGACTGAAGCGACATAGCACGCAATTGTCATATTACTTAAGTCTCCAACAGTAATTTGTTACAGGACTTTTGATAAGTCAAGGAAGTTCCTCATCTGTAAAACTGATGTTTAAGAGTTGGACAGAGCCTGAGGTTCCTTCCAAATTCTGCCATTCTAGGATTCATCACTGTTAGAACCAATACATTTATTTACTCCAACTGTGTGTGTCTGGCTGATTCCACCTTATCTTCACCTTAGAAAAGTCTCCATCTCCTCTTTCTCCTAAAAGTCTTCTGTGACTATTCTGAAAAAGAAATCACAATCCACTGGGGGAAATTCTTCTAAGAGCTCCTAAGGTAGTGATCATAGGAACGGTTATAATCAGATGAAGGACTTCCTGATCTTTAAAGTCATTCTGAACACTGGAGGTAAAATTCTGTTTCTTCAACCAATTCTTCTATTCTCACTCTTAACTAACCTGAAAAGCTTACAAATACTTTATCCAGCAAGGGCTTCACAATTTCTCTTCTATCAAACACAACTGTCTTATGAGAATATTGTCAGGAATTTTTCAAAATAAAAAAAGCAATTCCCAAAACAATTCTTACGTAATTTTTGTAAAATCAATTTGTAAATACCACACACACACAGAAAAACACACAGTGACGTACATCAAAAACGTAAAAGTGGCGTTCTTTGATTGGCAGGAGTAGGATAATTTTGATTTTGGTTTTTGCCTTTGTATTTATTTGTTTCCCCCCTGCCTTTTTTTTTTTTTTTGCATTGAGCACGATTA
The DNA here is from genome assembly GCF_027580195.1 of Bos mutus. Taxonomy (NCBI): domain Eukaryota; kingdom Metazoa; phylum Chordata; class Mammalia; order Artiodactyla; family Bovidae; genus Bos; species Bos mutus. Next base: position 7,514,221 of record NC_091620.1, on the reverse strand, counting down.
CTATCAGAAGAAAAGCCACAAAACAACTAGATACGTGGATTTTTTCTCAAAACTTGGGGAGAATTTTGCAACATACTGTATTACCAATATAAACCATTTTCACATTTACTTTCCTTACCCCTGAAATGTCTCTTCTTCAAGGCTCACTAGACATATTCAGTTTCTACAAGCAGTGCTTTGTACATTGACATCAGCTTGTTTTAACAAGGACAAAGAGACCTAAGTATGCACAAAGGATTTATATTCAGGCATGCAGATGAACTTATTTCCAAAATTTAAATATTAAGTACTCCAAACTTAAAATTAGACATGATGATGATTTTACTCTAGATACAGTTAACCTTCTTTTGAATAATGACAGTTAACAGTATAACATTAGAGATGCTCAGTATATAATAAATGCTTAGAATGGAAAAAAGAGCAAGAGGTGGAGGGACTTTCCTAGCCACATGGCTGACATTTCCTTTGAGTCATCTTATTGTTACTAAGTTCCTTACATTTCAACAAACTGTTCATAAAACTCCTACTTCCAATGAAGTCAATTTCTAGTACATGATGGCTCCCTGACAAGTCACGCCATCTTGCAAAGCAGTCAAGCAAATATTTAAAAAAACATTGTTTGGGGAACTGTTTAATTTGCTTCCTTTATCTGAAATAAATCCCTTTTCTCTTCAGTAGTCTAAAGGTCACACAGTTCTCCTTAGTATCTCTTATTCATTCTTAGAGACTATCAGAAAACTTGAAGTTACTTCAATATAGAATTATCAAACCTGGAAGCAACTCTTTAAAAAGATCTTACCAAAGAAGAGTTGACGTTTATTGCATACTTACTGTGTGCAAGACACCAGAAAGGTTAACTCATTTACTCTTTAAAATAAATCTGCTGCGTCACTTCAGTCATGTCCAACTCTGTGCAACCCCATAGACGGCAGCCCACCAGGCTCCCCCGTCCCTGGGATTCTCCAGGCAAGAACACTGGAGTGGGTTGCCATTTCCTTCTCCAATGCGTGAAAGTGAAGTCACTCAGTCGTGTCCAACTCTTAGCGACCCCATGGACTGCAGCCTACCAGGCTCCTCCGTCCATGGGATTTTCCAGGCAAGAGTACTAGAGTGGGGTGCCATTGCCTTCTCTGAAAATAAATCTATACAATGGTTATTACTAATTATTGCAAAGTTTAGAAAATCAGGTTCAGAGAAATTAGTAAGCCCAAAGAATCTAAACAAAAAGGTAAAAAGTCCAATTCCAAAGTCTAAAGTATTTTCAACTCTTTATAGAGAGCATGTAACTAAAAATAAACACACACATATAACTAACACAAATAATAGTTTTTATATTACACTATCAGATTAAACACTGTAGTAAAATACATAACAATATACCTATTCAATAACACTTGAAAAAAAGCAAGAGTCTGGGCAACAAAACTCACCACACCAGATTATTCTACTGCAATACTAAATGTTCTAATAAAAGAAGGATCAGTTCAGTTCAGTTCAGTTGCTCAGTCGTGTCCGACTCTTTGCGACCCCATGAATTGCAGCACGCCAGGCCTCCCTGTCCATCACCAACTCCTGGAGTTCACTCAAACTCACCTCCATCGAGTTGGTGATGCCATCCAGCCATCTCATCCTCTGTCATCCCCTTCTCCTCCTGCCCCCAATCCCTCCCAGCATCAGAGTCTTTTCCAATGAGTCAACTCTTCGCATGAGGTGGCCAAAGTACTGGAGTTTCAGCTTTAGCATCATTCCCTCCAAAGAACACCCAGGACTGATCTCCTCTAGAATGGATTGGTTGGATCTCCTTGCAGTCCAAGGGATCCTTAAGAGTCTTCTCCAACACCACAGTTCAAAAGCTTCAAATCTTCAGTGCTCAGCTTTCTTCACAGTCCAACTCTCACATCCATACATGACTACTGTAAAAACCATAACCTTGACTAGACGGACCTTTGTTGGCAAAGTAATGTCTCTGCTTTTGAATATGCTATCTAGGTTGGTCATAACTTTCCTTCCAAGGAGTAAGAGTCTTTTAATTTCATGGCTGCAATCACCATCTGCAGTGATTTTGGAGATCCCCTCAAAAAAACTCTGACACTGTTTCAACTGTTTCCCCATCTATTTCCCATGAAGTGATGGGACCGGATGCCATGATCTTAGTTTTCTGAATGTTGAGCTTTAAGCCCACTTTTTCACTCTCCACTTTCACTTTCATCAAGAGGCTTTTTAGTTGCTCTGCACTTTCTGCCGTAAGGGTGGTGTCATCTGTGTATCTGAGGTTACTGATATTTCTCCCTGCAATCTTGATTCCAGCTTGTGCTTCTTCCAGCCCAGCATTTCTCATGATGTACTCTGTACAGAAGTTAAATAAGCAGGGTGACAATATACAGCCTTGACGTACTCTTTTTCCTATTTGGAACCAGTCTGTTGTTCCATGTCCAGTTCTAACTGCTGCTTCCTGACCCGCATATAGGTTTCTCAAGAGGCAGGTCAGGTGGTCTGGTATTCCCGTCTCTTTCAGAATTTTCCACAGTTTATTGTGATCCACGCAGTCAAAGGCTTTGGCATAGTCAATAAAGCAGAAATAGATGGTTTTCTGGAACTCTCTTGCTTTTCCCATGATCCAGCGGATATTGGCAATTTCATCTTTGGTTCGTCTGCCTTTTCTAAAACCAGCTTGAACATCTGGAAGTTCACAGTTCACACACTGTTGAAGCCTGGCTTGGAGAATTTTGAGCATTACTTTACTAGCATGTGAGATGAGTGCAATTGTGCGGTAGTTTGAGCATTCTTTGGCATTGCCTTTCTTTGGGACTGGAATGAAAACCGACCTTTTCAAGTCCTTTGGCCACTGCTGAGTTTTCCAAATTTGCTGGCATATTGAGTGCAGCACTTTCACAGCATCATCTTTCAGGATTTGAAATAGCTCAACTGGAATTCCATCACCTCCACTAGCTTTGTTCATAGTGATGCTTTCTAAGGTCGACGTGACTTCACATTCCAGGATGTCTGGCTCTAGGTGAATGATCACACCATCGTGATTATCTGGGTCATGAAGATCTTTTTTGTACAGTTCTTCTGTGTATTCTTGCCACCTCTTCTTAATATCTTCTGCTTCTGTTAGGTCCATACCATTTCTGTCCTTTATCGAGCCCATCTTTGCATGAAATGTTCCCTTGGTATCTCTAATTTTCTTGAAGAGATCTCTAGTCTTTCCCATTCTGTTGTTTTCCTCTATTTCTTTGCACTGATCGCTGTAGAAGGCTTTCTTATCTCTTCTTGCTATTCTTTGGAACTCTGCATTCAGATGCTTATATCTTTCCTTTTCTCCTTTGCTTTTCATTTCTCTTCTTTTCTCAGCTATTTGTAAGGCCTCCCCAGACAGCCATTTTGCTTTTTTGCATTTCTTTTCCATGGGGATGGTCTTGATCCCTGTCTCCTGTACAATGTCATGAACTTCCGTCCACAGTTCATCAGGCACTCTATCTATCAGATCTAGGCCCTTAATCTATTTCTCACTTCCACTGTATAATCACAAGGGATTTGATTTAGGTCATACCTGAATGGTCTAGTGGTTTTCCCTGCTTTCTTCAATTTAAGTCTGAATTTGGCAATAAGGAGTTCATGATCTGAGCCACAGTCAGCTCCCGGTCTTGTTTTTGCTGACTGTATAGAGCTTCTCCATCTTTGGCTGCAAAGAATATAATCAATCTGATTTCGGTGTTGACCATCTGGTGATGTCCATGTGTAGAGTCCTCTCTTGTGTTGTTGGACGAGAGTGTTTGCTATGACCAGTGCATTCTCTTGGCAAAACTCTGTTAGCCTTTTAGAATCGTTCAATTATGTCACATTAATTACAATTTAAAGGAAAAAAATGTAATCTCACTCTTAAATAAAAGACCTATTGGACACTGAAGCTCAAGTTTACTTATGTTTCATTTTCTCTCTGCACCACTGGTTTGCCACTACTCCAGATCACTTTCTTATCTGAACTATTCATGTCAGTTGGAAGTTGTTTCAGAAGACAAATGTGGCTAGTTGATAAGCTAACTGTTCTACCAAAAACTAAAACTAAAACCAAACCAAACTCAACCACAACACCTCTTTTGGAGAAATCATGGCTTACCATAAGACATAAAAGCTAGAAACATAATTCCAGCTCTCTCATACCTCTCCACACTCAACTCTAAATTCTTGTACTTTCATTTTTTAATATTAAACTATCTCATGACTCAAAATTTTAAAATTACTTAAAATGTTAAATTTTGCAGAGAAACATGATAAATTAAAGATTACCCTCATTTATTAGAATACATATTATTGCCTACTGCCAGAGAAACTGGGTTATCATTAAATAGTCCAGATCAGATCTGAAGCAAATTGTATTTAGTAGCTATTTTCAATGAAATAACATGCTTAAGAATCTTCTTTCATGTCCTCAAAAAGAAGAACAGTAATATAAAGTTTAATATACTGTTTTCTTGGTGAACAGTCATTTCAAACCCATAGGAGACATGCTAACGAGACTTTATTTTTTAATAGACTATATTAAAATTTTTGAAATTAAACAGTCATAAGCTTGAAATACTTGAGGTGATCAATAAAAATGCTACAAACATTATTAAAGCAGGATAAAGTGGGACTTCCTGGCTGTCCAGTGATTAAGATATCACTCTTCCACTATGGGAGGCATACATCTGATCCCTGTTCAGGGAACTAAGATCCCGCATTAAAAAATAGAAAAAAACAAAAAGGCAGGATAAAGATTTTTTCAAAATATATTGCTTTCAGTTCCTTGTTGTAATGTTAAAGAACTCCTTTCAAGATCTAATAACAAATGAAAAGTTTACACCTCTGCTGCCCAAATAATTTCCCCATGTTTCCCAAATTTCTAATTCTAGAAAGGTCTTGCTTAGTTAATAAACCTTTTGTCTGGTATATTTACTTGTATATATTCTAAATGATTGAACACAAACAACTGAGCTTTCTACTGAAACAATGACATTCTCATCTACAAAACTATGAAAACAACTGTTATACTATTTTAAAAGTCCCCAAAACAAAAAAAAAAGTACAGCATTTAAATGTCTAAGAACTACTTAAGCTTAAAAGATTATTTTCATATTTTAACAAGTCAGGCAGTTGCTAATATTCTTATATGTCTATTTTTGACAAAAATCTAAAGCAGGAAATCAGAAGGGTCTGCCAAGAATGAACTATCCAAAAGAACTGAAAATATGACTTTGGAGAAATCACACTAAGATCTAGTTGCTAACAATTCTCAAACTATTGAAAGTCTCCCAGCCCAATATCATCCCATTTTTTCTCTATGATTACGACTATAATAAACACATTTCATAAAGTCTCAACCAGGCACAAACTGATTCTGTCTCTAAGAATGAATACTCTTTTTAAAAGGACATGGTTTAAAAAAAAAACACTTAGGAAGGAAATTTTAATCAAAAGGAAAACACTATGGTCAAACCTCATCCAAGGTTAAAACAAAAAGTACTGAATACAGTCGTAGGGCCTACATTCAAACTTTTTTTTAAAATATAAATTTATTTATTTTAATTGGAGGTTAATTATTTTAAAATATTGTATTGGTTTTGCCGTACGTTTAAACTTTTATCAAACTGATTTTTTACCAACACAGAAATTTTTTTAAAAGATTAAAAATTCACTTATAAGTACAGCATAAAAAAGTTTTTGATAGTTCAAGAATAATAATGGATGGGTAAAACAGATTTTTTAAAAAAACTATGCATTTCAGCAGTTTGATCAAATTCTGATAAGAGAAATACATGACTTATAAAAATTTACATTACAACAATAAATACTGGGGAAACTAAACCAGTAAATATTTACTTGGATGGCAAAGCACAGTGGTAAAGTGAACAGACTTAAAATTTAGCTCTGCCACTTACTAAGTACACTGTTTTAGGCAAATTACTTAATCAATAGCATCTATTAAATTGAAATAACAATACTTGCCTAGAAAGTAGGTATGAGAATTAAAAAAATTAATTCATATATAGTATTTATTATGTATTAAAAAGAAGAGACATCAATTTGTCAACAAAGATCTGTATATTCAAAGCTATGTTTTTTCCAGTAGTCATGGATGGATGTGAGAGCTGGACCATAAAGAAGGCTGAGTGCTGAAGAATTGATGCTTTTGAACCATGGTTTGGAGAAGACTCTAGAAGTCCCTTAGACTGGAAGGAGATCAGTCAATCATAAAGGAAATCAACCCTGAATATTCATTGGAAAGACTGAGGTTGAAGCTGAAGCTCCAATACTTTGGCCACCTGATGTAAACAGCCCACTCATTAGAAAACATCCTGATGCTGGTAAAGACAGAAGGCGGGAGGAGAAGGGGACGACAAAGGACGAGATGGTTGGATGTCATCACCAACTTAATGGACATGAGTTTGAGCAGGCTCCAGGAGATGGTGAAGGACAGGGAAGCCGGGGGTGCTGCAATCCATAGGGTTGCCCAGAGTTGGACACGACTGAGCAACTAAACAACAACACAGTATTTATTACAGTAGATGGCATATTTGCCTTTGATATAATAATGATATTGATATAATAATTATATAATATAATAATATAAAAAATGATGCAATATTTGGAACTATATATGGCAGAAAACTAATAATTTTTTATACACAAAATAAGAAACATGGCATAAAGGCAAACAGTAATTAAGAGATGGAGGAGCAACTGAAGTGCAGGAATAATTCTGAAAAACTAGCTTGAAAGAGCTAGTTTGAAGAATGAGTTGGAAGCGAACAGTGATAAAAAGGTAAAGTAATCAGGGAAGGCAAATACAGCACAAACATAAGTACAAAGGCCCTGATGGTTCAGATGGTAAAGAATATGCTAGCGATGCAGGAGACTCAGGTTCAACCCCTGGGTCAGGAAGATCCTCTGGAGAAGGGAACAGATACCCACTCCAGTATTCTTAACCTGGAGAATTTCAAGGACAGAGAAGCCTGGCGGGCTACAGTCCATGGGATGGCAAAGAGTTGAACATGACTGAGCAAATAACACACACAAATAGCTGATTCAATCTGCTGTACAGCAGACACTAGCACAACATTGTAAAGCAACTATACACTGCTGCTGCTGCTGCTAAGTCGCTTCAGTCGTGTCCGACTCTATGCGACCCCACAGACAGCAGCCCATCAGGCTCCACCGTCCCTGGGATTCTCCAGGCAAGAACACTGGAGCGGGTTGCCATTTCCTATTCCAATGCATGAAAGTGAAAAGTGAAAGTGAAATCCATGGGATTTTCCAGGCAAGAGTACTGGAGTGGGGTGCCATTACCTTCTCTGAACTATACACTAATAAAAACTAATTAAAAAAAAAAAGACATGAACGAACAGGAGTTGGGGAAACAAGTCATGTTTCAGGAAGCAGTCTAGTGGAAAAAAAAGAGAGAGAGATTTTGCATTAGGAGTACTGTTGAGAAGAAACAATATCCCAAGAGAAAAGCAATACCATAAGAAAAAATCTTTCTGTTCTAGAACACAGTCCTAAGAGCCTATTTAAAACAGGAAAAATTTATTTCTTTCAAAGATTACTAAACGTCAAAAACAAGCAATTTAAGATTTTTATGAAGATATAAAAAGGAAAAGGAAGAAAAAATTTTGAAGTGGCAAAAAAATCTGATTCAACATCAAAATGTAGTCATGTAATAGATGAAAATGGCCAAATACTTTTCCATGAATATAAAAAAGTAAGAAACTCTCTTATACAATATTAGCACAATTAGAGATACAAACAGAAAACAGAGATATGGAAAAGATAAGGTATGAGAACAAAGGTAAATAAAACATGAATGTCAGAGTTGAAGGAAAAAAGGAAGGAAAAGAAGAATACATAACAGAAATGAAGATCAAAGTAAGAAAGAAAACATGAACAATATAGTAATGGAAATGAGATAAAGATATTAGAGAAGCTTAAAAAATTAAACATAAATGTGCAATTAAAATGAGAAAATAAAAGAAATGAAAGATAGACAGGCAATGTACCTTTAACTTGAAAGAAAACCAAAATACATAATAGTTAACAGGGTCACCATAGTGGAGCTGCCCTATTTATATAATTATAAAATAACCTAAAACAAAGGTATAGCTAATATATTTGTATATTTAAACAGCCACAGGAAAAAAGACAGACTGCAGCTAAAAAAGCAATAGTTGAAACTGCCAATAATGAAAACTGGTAACACCCAAAATGTACTTGAAGAAAATAACTGTCAATCTAGAATTCTATGCAAGTTAAATGTTAGTCACTCAGTCATGTCTGACTCTTTGGGACCCCTTGGACCACACCCTGCCAGGCTTCTCTGTCCATGGAATTTCCCAGGCAAGAATACTGGAGTGGGTTGCCATTTTCTCTAGAATTCTATACCCAGTAAAATATCTTTCAAGAAAAGAGGCGAATTTTCAGTCAAACAAAAACTGAGCTAATCTTCATTAGAAGAAATTCTAAAGGATGTGCTTAAGGCAGAAGGAATATGATCTTAGATATAAAGTCAAAGATTCAAATTGCAATGAACAGCAAAAAAAAAATCAGTAAAATTTGATTAAATTAATGGATACTATAAAATCAAGATTAGAAGATTAGTAATGTCTTCTAGGATCTTTGAACATAGTATGAAAATAAAGAACAATAGCATATGAGCTGGAATGTAAGTAGATGGGAGTTGAAAATCTATTACATTCTTGTATTGATACATTTTGTTAAGTATTTATATTTGTAGTCATTTACAGATTCACCATAAAAAAATATAAACAGGCTGCACTACTTCCAAATAAATAAAGAAAAAATAGAAAGGTTAAAAGTTTAAAAAAATAAGAGACAAGAACCAAAGAGAAGAAATAAAGGACATGACAAAATTTTTCAGTAAAATGGTAGGATTAAACTCATATATTTACCACTAATTCAATCAAGTAAGTAAATTAATGTTCAAATCAAAAGAAGACAGATTAAAAAAAAAAAAACTAAATTTATAGGAGATGCATCTCTGAAAAAAGGATACAGAAAGCTTGAAATTAAAACATGGAGATAGATATGCTATGTAAACACTTACCAAATAAAGGCAGTTATATTAATGTAAGACAATCTATGCCTTAAGGTAAAAACATTACTAGAGATAAAAATATACTTTAATATAAAAACTTTCATCCAAAATTAAAAAATTAAAAATTTGTGTGCATCTAGTAATATAGCTTCAAAATATACCAAGCAAAAGCTGACAGAATTATATGAAGAGAGAATTCCATAATCATAGCTGGAAGTGTTAACACATTTTTCTTAGTAATTGAGAGAATCAGATAAAAAACCTTACTAGGAAAGCAGACTTATACAACATGATAAGAAAACTAGACTAACTGGACTTAGATAAAACATTGCACCAACAACTAAAAAATTGGATTTTGTCTAAGTGCACATGTTTATAAAAATTCAAAAAGTAGGCAATATGGTAAGTCTTCTCAAATTCTGAAGAATTGGAATGTGCAAAATATGTACTTTGACCACTATGCATGTAGTTAGATAGAAGTAACGAAGAAAAGAGCCAGAAAACCTTTATGTATTTGGAAATTAAACTATATTTCTTATATAACTATGACTCACAAAAGAGCAGTATCATTTCCTAATGAAATTAATGAACTGGATAAAAATGAAAACAATTTATAGCACAATTAAAAAATAAGAAGAGGGAAATTTATGTCCTTAAATGCATGTAACAGGAAAATAACAAAGTCTGAAAATTAAAAAGCTAAGTATCCATCTCAGTAAATTATAAAAAGCATATTAACCTCAAAGAGAAAAAGAAGACAATATTAAACACAGAGTATAAGTCAAGGACATAAAAGTTAATATAAAGAATCAACAAACCAGTTGGTTCTCTCAAAAGATAAATTTATGGTAAAAGTAATGAATTGGGGAGGGAGAAATAATTCATAAATAACAAATATTAGCATATTTTAAGAAATCCTACAAACATTAAACAGATAATAGTGGGGTATTAGGTACAGTTTCATGCTAGTAAGTTTGAAATTTTAGGTGATCTTATTAAACCTCAACCAACCAACCAAACAACTCTGAATAGTCCTATAAAGTTTAAAGAAATTGAAGTGGTAACCTAAAACTATTCCTGCAAGTAAATCTCAAGCACAGATCGTTAAATGGTAAATTCAACCAAGCATCTGAGAAAGAAATAATTCACATCTTACACTTATTCAGAAAACAGGAAGAAAAGGTTAAATCCTAAACATTTTATGTGAATTAGTCTAATAGGTATTAATCTAATTAGGTATGTCATGAAAGCATAAAATATATAGATACTACCCTATCCATATTTATACAGGCATAAGACTCTATAAAATATAGGAGATCAAACCAGTCAATCCTAAAGGAAATCAGTTCTGAATATTCATTAGAAGGACTGATGCTGAAGCTGAAGCTCCAATACTTTCGCCACCTGATGCAAAGAGCAAACTCACAGGAAAAGATCCTGATGCTGGGAAAGATTGAAGGCAGGAAGAGAAGCAGACAACAGAGGATGAGATGATTGGATGGCACCACCAATTCAATGGACATAAGTTTCAGCAAGCTCCAGGAGTTGTGAAGGACAGGGAAGCCTGGCGTGCTACAGTCCATGGTGTTGCAGAGTCGGACATGACTGAGCAACTGAACAACAAAAAGGGAAGTTTCTAGGCAAACAGGAAGTCTATTAAAGAAATAAATATAGACCAACATTTTCTTAAAATACAGACTATACTTGAAGAAGAGCATACTAATATATCAAATATACTAAAAGTAGTTTTTGTTTCTTCCGCCATAAGAAGTCTGAAAAATGCTTTGGATTCCCTGGACTTTCTTATGATCAGGCAGGAACTTCTTACCCTTCTCTACTATGTTTTTAATGGAGCACAAGCCAAAAAACTTTGCAGTGTTTACTTCCTTATTTGTCCAACAAATCATCATCAGTGAAGTCAGCAGCAAACTGAATAACCCTGGAAGGAATGTTTATTAACTAAACACTGTTCCAGGCCAGTGAAGTGTAAAAAAAGTATGACTTGGCTTAAGTCTCAAGCATAGTTACTACCAATTTCCCTAAACTTGGTTTCTTCCTAGAGTCAGAAGGATAAGTTAACTGTCTGCAACAGCAGAGTTACACATGATTTTAACAACTTCTCTTAAATGCTGCTGCTGCTGCTAAGTCGCTTCAGTCGTGTCCGACTCTGTGCAACCCCAAAGACGGCAGCCCACCAGGCTCCCTCGTCCCTGGGATTCTCCAGGGAAGAACACTGGAGTGGGTTGCCATTTCCTTCTCCAGTGCATGAAAGTGAAAAGTGAAAGTGAAGTCGCTCAGTTGTGTCCGACTATTAGCGACCCCATGGACTGCAGCCTACCAGGCTCCTTTGTCCATGGGATTTTCCAGGCAAGAGTACTGGCGTGGGGTGCCATTGCCTTCTCCCTCTCTTAAATGAGTCTGTTGCTAAACAGGCAGTTCTAAAACCTGTTTTTAGCTAATTACATAAAATTGCTGGTGGGTCTGTTGTTTACCTTAACAAAATATTAAATGCCATAAAAAGATTTACAACATAAATTTACTTGTGCCTTCATCTACAAAGTTAAAAAATATAAACTAATTCTCAGAAATGGTATACATACACATATATACACACACACATATATACTTTCATTAGTGGGATTTTGATTATAAGAGATTATTACATATGTTCTATTTGTATATACTCCAAAGTATATTCTATTTAAACACAGTAATCATTTATTTGAAAGTATCATCATCAATTAGATAAACAGTAACAATGCATAAGGTTGAGAGGCAGGTTTGTTATTATTACACAGTGGAGCTGGGAGCAATTCATTTTAACTTAACTTTAAATTTATAAACTCAAAGAAGGTACTGGTTCTGTTTCTCTAACTGTAAAATATTCAACCAATCCTAAAGAAAATCAGTCCTGAATATTCACTGGAAGGACTGATGCTGAAGCTGAAGCTCCAATACTTTGGCCACCTGATGTGAAGAGCTGACTCATTGGAAAAGACCCTGATGACTGGGAGAGACTCAAGGTGAGAGAAGAAGGGGACGACGGAGGATGAGATGGTTGGATGGCATCACCAACTCAATGGACATGAGTTTCAGCAAGCTCTGGGAGCTGGTGATGGACAGGGAAGCCTGGCGTGCTGCAGTCCATGGGGTTGCAAAGAGTCAGACACGACTGTGTGACTGAACAAGAACAACAAATCTGATAAGTGACTGCCTAATAATAATGAAAGATAGTGATAAGATTAAAATATATGAAAAGAGCACCAGGAAAGTTTACTATTCTTTGTTTCTATTAAAGCAATAGGATTTCTATACAACTTTGCATCATTTCACAAGTTTTATACTGAGCATTAAGCTTTTTCACTTACAGTGCTTCTGACTCCAAATGTGTGGGTTTTCTCCTTACACCAAACATTTCTCCAATTCTCTGACTCCCACTTGATATCCAACAGAGATTCAATTCAATTCTGACAGTATCTACTTGGAGTTAGTGTCAGATCTCATAAGTTAAAGGACTTAGTCTGACAAGACTATCCTCACTTCAAATTCCAATTGTAAATTCCATGCCACTGGTACTTGTGACCTACCAGCTGTAAATTGGGGTTTCCCACAGCACCGTTCAGAGTCAATGAGTCTACAGCAATCACATAATTTAGGAAAGCACTTTAGTTACTATCACTGGTTTATTATAAAGGATTCAAATCTGAAACAGCCAAATGGAAGAAAAATGTAGGGCAAGGTACGAGGGTGGGGGGTGTGTGTGTGTGTGACTGGAAGTGTGTGTTTGTGTACCTTCCATACCCTTCATGCCACGCTCCCTAGCACCTCAATGTGTTCATCAAACTGAAGTAATCTGAACCCCACTGTTCTGGGCTTTTGGCAAGACACCATTAGGTGGGGATGACTGATTAAAACATGGTTTTAGGTGACTGAACACCATCTTTGACTCTGCTTCTCTCCCCAGAGATCAGGGATGGGGCTGAATCACATGGTTTGATTTTTATGGAGATCTGAAGTTACCTAGGGACTTCAGCACCAGTCATCTCAGCATACAAAAGACACGTATCACTCTGCAGATCCCAAGGGTTTTAGGAGTTTGTGCCAGGAAACAGAAAAGACCAAATACTTATTTTTCATTATAACACAAGCAGCTACTCTATACTCTGTTACTATGACAGTTCAATTTTTTAAAAGCATGCTACTCTATACAATAAGAACACAGTTCCTTAAATAACAAAACACAAGACATTAAATATTTAATTGGTATCATCCTCCAAAACAATTACCTTGGGAGATTATATTGTTAGGGGAAACACACACCCTGGTCAGGCACCATAGTAACCATCTGCATGAGTTATTTTACAACAGGAGGTCCCAGTAAAGAACATGGAATTAATAGCTACCACTCTTTCCAGGAAGAGTTCGGGAAAGGTCAAAAGACCATGTGTCCCACCATTTCCCAGAATTCTCGCTGGCATCTATCTTGGCTGAGCAATGCATGTGCCCCCAGGAAGGACTCTAAGTCGAAATGATTGGCCAGAGACAACCCAGAAACTAATCCCATCACAATAAAACCTGAGACTGCCAGCCACGTGGCAGAGCAGTTCTCCTGGGTTCCCTTATCCTACTGCTCTCTGCTTGGGTGCCCCTTCCCAATAAAGTCTCTTGCTCTGTTGGCACATGTGTCTCCTGGGATAGTTCATTTTCCAGTGTTAGACAAGAGCCCACTCTCAGGCCCTGGAAGGGGTTCTCCTTTCTGCGACAATATTATGCCCTAACATTCACATTTCTTTCAGAGTCACATCACAGGCTAGCCAAGAAAATTAGCAATTATGTAGCATTCACATCACACAGACAATGTTTCCAATACAAATCTCTTCATTACCAACTATATCATTATTAACTATATACTAATAAAATTTTTTGGCTTACCCAAGCACTCCCCACCCCCAAATTGTGTGTGTGTGTGTATCAGTCGCTCAGTGGTGTCTGACTATTTGTGACCCCATGGACTGTAGTCTGCCAGGCTCCTCTGTACATGGAATTCTCCAGGCAAGAATACTGGAGTGGGTTGCCATTTCCTCCTCCAGGATATCTTCCTGACCCAGAGAACCTGGGTCTCCTGTGCTGGCAGGCAGATTCTTAACCATCTGAGCCACCGGGGAAGCCCCAAATTACACTATTAAAAAAATGACAATTTGTTATCAACAAAAATATGTAAAGGCATAGGTCACTGGTACTGAAAGCAACATTAAAAGAATTTTTCTAAGTCGCTCAGTGCTAGTCAGTGTTAGCATCTGTAAGTACATGGTTTTCCAAGATGAAAACTTAAATTTAGATACGTGAGTTCAAGTATGTTACTTGCTTATTTTTCAAGTTTCATTATCACATTATGGACCTGTCTTACAGAAAAGAAGTCCCTAACTCAAGGAGCTAAATCTTTAGAGTAAAAAGATGGGGGAGGAGAAGGGAAAGAAGAAAAGAAAACTAAGAACTGACACAAACTTACATTCTTTAAAAACAAACAAACCCTGTTTCTTGTATATACTTAATAATCGCCCTAATAACCAATCTAAGTATGTTTATGACATACCATTTACAGCTTTTTCAATCAATTCTTCACAAGCATCAAAATCACCCTTTAATACCAATTTATCATGCAGATCTGTTAACATTGGATGTTCCAGGGCAATCTTGGTTTTCTTTTGCAGTGATTCAAAGGCTTCTGTATAGTTATGTTGTCTAAAGTGTTTTAGGCAAAGACGAATAGCTTCCTGTTCACGGTACTACTGGAACACAAGAGAAGGTATAAAAAAAAGAGATCTGGTTAGTTATTACTTTAGGAAATAATAAGTGACAATTACTAACCTAAAGCGAGCATTTTAAACATTAACTAAACATACTAAGCATAACTTAGCATTGTACTAACTCTATTCATTAGTATCATTACTAATTCCACTATTAAATGACAAAGCTGAAGCCTAGTCAATTGTAATAACTTGCCAAAGGTCACAAAGTATATAGCAGAAAGATATTAGAGAGATGAAGATATACAGATATATATATTGGAATATTATTTCATGAAGACAAAAGATACCAAAAGATGAAACCAGGCCTAATTCTGAACCTTCAAGAAAAGAACCAGAAAAAATATTTATCAAATCTTACTTAAGATGATAAAAATAATAGCTTCCAAGGTTTTTACTAATCGGACAACAATGTTGGTACTGAAAGCACAGAAACCATTAAATACACGCTCTTTGTTCTTAGTTCTTAGTAATAAGTTACTAGTTGAATGACAAATATTATCAAATGTTCATGTATTTCAAATTCACAAACAGGTTTTATGATTAAAATCATCGGGAAGAAACTATTTAAGTTTCATAATTTTTTTCTAACCCTGAGCTAATTCATTGATTAAATAGCTATAAAGTAAAAAAAATCTCAATTAATTACAATCCAAAAAGAAATATTCAATGTACTGTCTCTTCCCTAAAAGGATGAATGCCAAAAAACAAGATCACATATATAATTTAAAAGAAAATTTAACTTCAAGTTTAAGTTATGACATAGGGAACAGACTTATGGACAAGGGTAGGGGAGAAGTGGGAGACGATGAAATAAATGGAGAGAGCAGGACAGATGCATATACACTAACATGTGTAAATAGTTAGCCGATGGGAATTTGCTGTAGGACTCAGGGAACTCAAACTGGGGCTCTGTAATTACCTAGGATTACAGAGTGGGCAAAACGGAAGAGGGAGATTCAAGAGCGGGGGGGACATATCTATACCTATTGTAATTCATGTTGAAGTATGACAGAAATCAAACTAATACTGTAAACCAATCATCAATCAAAAATAAATAATTATTTTAAAAAGGAATAAGTTATAAAACTTCCACAAATTTCCTAAATAAGAATACAACAAACTGACATGGAACCAATGCATAATAACCAAATAAAAATATAATTTACTTGTCAGCATTACTGTTTAATAAGGCAGGAACATTTACAAGACTCAAAACACTAATCAGTTTATAGTTTTTGATAATATATTAATGACAGGTTACCAAAACACTTTTTCTTAAACACTATAGCAAGGTTTTCCCTCATCAATTAACAAAAGAATAATTCTATATACAAACTAACTTGACATTAATAGCTTCATATGCTTGGCTTCTAAATAAAGATTTACCTAACTATCTGGAACCATATTAAACAGTAATACCTTGTTATCATCCTGACTTTAATTTCTAGAGGTTTACAATAATACAGAGAACTTGACAAAAGAATGACCAAACAATTTTAAGTTCTCAAATATAATCTGTCCACAATGTTGTGGGGGAAAAGGTGCAATCTGCAATTTCTCACAGTATCAAGCGATTTGTGAATATATTAAAGAAAACACATGTACGTATCAGAGGCTAAAGAGAAAATATTTTCCGGTATCAGAAAACCTTACTCATTAATTTAAAAAAAAAAAGAACCAGAGAATTTAGAAGACTGTTAAGTATCTGCTAAGCACTGTTATGTGTATAACACTGTAATTGTCATTTTTAATGTTTAAGAATATCATCTCTACCTGGAAATAATTTAGAATATTACAGGCAATCCCAGAAAATATATTAAAAATATAGAAAAATCCAGAATCTACTTTAAATTGAATATAATCAAATCCCCACAATAAATTAGTCAAACAAAAAGTTCCTCAATTACACTGACCAGAAAAGAACTGAAATTCTATTAAAAAAAAAAAAAAAACTTAGAAAGAACCTATATTGCTTCCCAGCCTCCTAAGAGATGAGTTGACAGTTCAGCCCAAGAAGTCAGGAAACAGTGATGAGATTAAAGCTTATCACTCCCCTAAGGAGAAATAGTCCTCCCCTCAACAAAAACATAGCAGAAAGAGTTAAATGGATATACATCAGAAACAAAGATGAAACATTAAAGGTGTTCAAAAAAAAACAAAGACCCATTTGTTAATAATTTAAATTCACACTTCTCAGGCTGCATTTATTATATAAAATGACCTATGAATAAAATTGGAGAAGGAAATGGCAACCCACTCCAGTGTTCTTGCCTAGAGAATCCCACGGATGGGGGAGCCTGGTGGGCTGCCGTCTATGGGGTCGCATAGAGTCGGACACGACTGAAGCAACTTAGCAGCAGCAGCAGCAGCATGAATAAAATTATTAAATATTATCTTTATACTCCCTATAAGAATAAGATCACACTATTTATAGAAACTATCTCAAATTTTAGTTCTTTAAAAGAAAAAGTTAACATTGCTATTTTACTTAACATGAACACAAAGGAGGAATACATAATAAAAGCAATCCAGAACCACAACTACCCAACTGAAAACTACATACAAATATTTCTATCAATACAGATTTGGTATATTAATATAATAGCAGATTCTGGTGTCACACTGCCTGCATTGATGCACTGCCTTGAGCACTTGACAGCTGTGTGTCCTGAGGCAAAATACTTCTCCTCTCTGTGTTCTACTTCATCATCTGTAAAATATGGCTAATAATTGTACCTATCTCATAGAGTGGCAATGAGTGAATAAGTGACAAAGAAGGTTATAACCTAGCAAAATGCAAATGTTTAATAAACACTGATTCATCTTTTTAATTATCATTACTGTTCTCAATATTTTAAATTAATCTCAAGACAAGAGCATGACACAATTCTCTATTACAGGCATCTGAAACATAAAATCCGGATTTTAAAATACAGTCCTACCTTACTATACCAGTTGAGACAGGGTTGTACTACATCAGGATCATCAATGCCACTAAGTTCAACATACCAGATGCTAAAGTTAAAGCTGGGTCCCCATGATAAAAGTGGAACTTGGAGGAGGAAGAAAAGAAAGAAAAAGAAAAAAATTAACATAGTTCAAACAAAACTTTAGCAAAGTAAAACAACAATTCAAACTTAATAGCAAATTTTCTGAATACCTTCTATATGCCCAGCACATTGGTGCTAGGGCTACAGCAGCAAAATGAAACATGATCTATGCCATTATGAGGTTGCTTTAATTATAAAAACATAAGGACATATTCAAAGTGTCATGTATCTATCCCCCCCCAAAACAGGACCAGGGCTAGATGATTTATTTTAGCAGGTTAGTTTTTATCAATGCCACAAGAAACAAATAATTACTATAAAAGCTATTTATAATTTAAACTGTATCAGAGCACAGAAAGAGACAAACTTCAACTGCTTAGCAAAGTGGCATATCCCAGAAAACAAAACCAGAAGAGAAAAGTTTTAAGGATAATATCAGCTCTGACTATATATTCAAAATTTTAAATAATACTGATTTTTTTTAAAAAGCAAATTAATTCTACCAGGTTTTCACTGCACTAAATAGAATTAGTTCAAGGAATGGAAGGTTGTTTCAACAGGAGTGATAATAATGTAATTCATCATGTTAAGTAAAAGAGAAACATATTTGATTACTTCAACAGATGCTAAGAGCAAACTTTTGGAGAAGGCACTGGCACCCCACTCCAGTACTCTTGCCTGGAAAATCCCATGGATGGACCAGGAGCCTAGTAAGCTGCAGTCCATGGAGTCGCTAAGAGTCGGACACAACTAAGCGACTTCACTTTCACTTTTCACTTTCATGCACTGGAGAAGGAAATGGCAACCCACTCCAGTGTTCTTGCCTGGAGAATCCCAGGGACGGGGGAGCCTGGTGGGCTGCCATCTATGGGGTCGCACAGAGTCGGACATGACTGAAGCGACTTGGCAGCAGCAGCAGCAAGAGCAAACTAATAAAATTTACTTAAAAAAAAAAAAACCCCAAAACTC
Organism: Bos mutus; assembly: GCF_027580195.1. Classification (NCBI taxonomy): domain Eukaryota; kingdom Metazoa; phylum Chordata; class Mammalia; order Artiodactyla; family Bovidae; genus Bos; species Bos mutus. The sequence goes on along the minus strand of NC_091620.1, from coordinate 7,495,301 downwards.
TTAATATATAAGGAACAGAGGCAGAAGTAAACTTTGCTACTTAGGTTTTTTTCTTAAGTATCAAAACCTCAACCCACCACTCCCCTCAAACAAACCAAAACAAAACAAAAAACTAACAGAGAAACATTAAGTATTCCCACTCAAATCAGGAACATGACAGAGAGGCCTAATATCTCTACTATTCAACCTATATGGGAGATCCTAGCCAGTGCAATCAGGAAAACCCCTGCAAATTAAGGAAAAAATATCACCTGAAGATGATTTAGTTCATCTACCTAAAAAATTCAAGACATTTAACTGAAAAACTTTTATTTAAAGTTTATATGCAAGAAAAAAGGAAAAAGCTTAAAATATCTCAGAATAAACTTTAAAATATGCAAGGTAATAAAATTTTAAAACATAAATACTTAATATATTTCTAGACGGGAAAACTCAAAGGTTGTAAACATGTTGATTCCCCTCAAATTCATTATAAATTTAATGTAATCTCATAATCCTTATGGTATAGATCCTATTTTTTTGACATCAGACAAGCTCATCTGAAAAATATCAACAATACAAAATATCTAAAATAATACAAATAATAAGAAAATAAACATACTAAAAGATAAAGGAATTTTAAGTTTGGTATTAGTGAAAGAAAACAAAGTAACATTACGGGAGCACAAGAGTATGTCCAAACATCTCTGAAGGATCCAGAGGAATTTCACAGAATCAAGATAACATTTCACATCAGTAATGACAGGACACAGCAGACAGAAGTTTTTAACCTGTGATTGATAGGCTCCCCACAACCCTTTCAGGAGGTCCCATGTGGTCAAAACTACTTTTCATAATAAGACTAAGGCTTTGTAGCATTTTCTTTTTTTTCTAAACTGTACTGACATTTGCACTCATGGTACAAAGGCAATGCTGAATAAAACCGTTGGCATCTTGGTAGTGCCATAAAAAGTAGTAGTATGAGAGTGTTCCAGTGTTCATTCCTTAATACAGTATGAACTGAACTGTATTACTCGCCATCACACACCTGCAGTTAAAATACAAAATGACAATTCATTTAACAATGTCTTCTGCAAATAGATAGCCAGTGGGAATTTGATTTATGATGCAGGGAGCACAAATCCAGTGTTCTCTGACAACCTAGATGGTGAGATGGGGTGGGGGTGTGAGGGAAGTTCAAGAGGCAGGGGACATATGTATACCCATGGCTGATTCATGCTGATGCATGGCAGAAATCAGCATAATACTGTATGGCAGTTATCCTCTGATTAAAAATAAATTTATTAAAAAAATAAAATGTTTTTCCATAAAAAAGAAAATAGCATAAAGTAAGCTACAACAATATAGTTTACTGCACAGCTAATATAGCCAACATTTTATAACTTTAAATGGACCATAAGATATATCATAACACTGTACACTTGAAATTCGTATAATAAATCAAGTATAATTTAATAAACAGTATAAAAAGTAAATATATAAATAAATTTATTTCTTGGTTTGTGAAAAGTTTTCTAAATTTTCTTAAATGATGCTCACTTTCATAGCTCCTAGAAACGCATACATTTTTTTAAATAAAATGTCGTTTTGCCTGTAATATACACTTAAAAACGCAACATAAACTCCTAAAATTGTGACTGCATTATCAATTTAATATTAAGTTTAACTGCAATGCTTAATTGTGCATTCATCCTTCTAATTAAAATAGTATGATTAAAACATGAAAAATGTCTCTGATGTCGTGTAAAATTAATTTTAGTAAATTCCTATCATTAAGTACACATCATTTTAATATTCTGTGCAGCACAATGGAAAGTACACCAAAGGTACTTTTGCTGCACGTGAAAGTACGATGGCCTTCTCAAGGAAAAGGACCTGTGTAAGCTGGGAGCTGAAACAGCCACTGAAATAGCTCTGTAGGATACTATTTTTTCTTAAAAGAAAAACTGACATCTAGTATTTAGATTTCAGTATCTGCCAGACATTTACCTGTCATTTCAAAGACAACAAATAACAGTATTTATTGACAAAATTCAAGCTTTTGAGGAAAAATCAGAATTTCGGAAATTCAGTATTCAGCATTGTGAGCTTAGCTACTTTCCAGTACTTTTCTGATAAGATTGGTGGTAATAATAACAAGTGTGATTTTTAAAAAATATTATATAATGAAATGTTCCAACATTTGAAAGATTTGCATAACTCAGTGAATCACATTTTCTAAATTACCAATAAATGATTTTACAAGGTACAAAACAGAACAATGGATTTTAGTATCACACCAACATGGTTCAGACTGAGTAATGTCTAAGAAACTAATACTTGTCAATTTTTGATTAAGTATCAAAACAGAGTATCTACAATATTTCATATCAGGGCTACTAATTTCCAAGTCCACTGCTATTTCCTAGCATATGAGACTCAATGAAGAGCTAAGATGTACTAGGTCAGATGCTTTCCTATTTTTGTCATCTAAAGGATGCTGAGTGAGTAAAGATAGAGAAAAGCAACAGGAACCAGTCATCAGGATATACGCAGGATTCCCGGAATGTTTAATATGACCTTCAGTTTATATGTGCAAATAATACAAACTTCAGAAAGTTTTATACTAACAAATACTGAATTATCATCACTGTTTCGGTGTGCATTTCTTCAGAAGTACCATTTAAAAAGCGTTATCTACTACATCACAGCAATAACCATTAAGCAGTATAAATATCAGAATAAAACAACATTCTAAACCCAAGACCCCAAGAACACAGTCTGTAACTGTAACTTATTAGTGATCTGAAATCCATTCTTAAGTTCCAAGTCCAATTTCAATAAAATCAGGAGGGAAAAAAGCTTCCTATTACATCTATTCCAGTCAGAAAAATGTTCATTTATTAAATCCTTATAAGCAACTGTGGGAGGGAGGTTAATTAGGAAATCATCTCACAAGATCTTCTATTAGACAAATAAAGAGTACAGTGAATTTTTAACAAACTGAAGGCATATATACAGGATGAGCAGAATGATATATACCCATTTCAAATATACACCAGTGATTTTTGGTGGCATTAACAACACTAATACTGAATATTAGACCCACTCTGTGTTGTTTATCAGAAACCTAAATGTGAACTGGAGCACCAAGCACACCTTCCTTGCTCCCTAATAAAAGATGCCTTTGCTCTCACCTAAAATAAAAAAATTTTTTTAGAAACTCCGCACATCCCAAGGCCAAGAGACTGTATCCTAAGATTCACTATCAGTTCTTCCAATGGGATAAACAGGCAAAGACAAGATCAGGATCAATGCCTGCCACACATTTTCATAAAATGGCATGCACAGAAAATGACAAGCTACTTAGTACACAAGCACACTAGGCTCTAGGATTCTGTGATTCTAGGATTGGCAGGGAGTCAATGTACACATGTACACATACGTTCAATATGCTTTGCAGTATCATTTGGAAAGCTCTTGTCTAGATGTAAACAGCTCTTAGAAGATGCTGGTAATTTTAAGCTCAGGTTCTGGAAGACTATAAAAATTCAACATTAACTTCGCTGAAAGAGTGCATCTACTCTTACTCAGTTCAGTTCAGTTTAGTTGCTCAGTCGTGTCTGACTCTTTGTGACCTCATGAACTGCAGCATGCCAGTTCCCTGTCCATCACCAACTCCTGGAGCTTCCTCAAACTCATGTCCATTGAGTCAGTGATGCCACCCAACCATCTAATCCTCTGTCGTCCGCTTCTCCTCCCGCCTTCAATCTTTCCCAGCCTTAGGGTCTTTCCAAACGAGTCAGCTGTTCACATCAGGTGGCCAAAGTACTGGAGTTTCAGCTTCAGCATCATTCTTTCCAATGAATATTCAGGACTGATTTCCTTTAGGATGGGCTGGTTGGATCTCCCTGCTGTTCAAGGGACTCTCAAGAGTCTTCTCCAAAATCACAATTCAAAAGCATCAATTCTTCGGTGCTCAGCTTTCTTTATAGTCCAACTCTCACATCCATACATGACTACTGGAAAAACAATAGCTTTGACTAGACGGACCTTTGTTGGCAAAGTAATGTCTCTGTTTTGAATATGCTATCTAGGTTGGTCATAACTTTTCTCCCAGAGAGTTAGCGTCTTTTAACTTCATGGCTGCAGTCACCATCTGCAGTGATTTTGGAGCCCAAAAAAATAAAGCCTGACACTGTTTCCCCATCTATTTCCCATGGAGTGATGGGACCAGATGCCATGATTTTAGTTTTCTGAATGTTGAGTTTTAAGCCAACTTTTTCACTCTCCTCTTTCACTTTCATCAAGAGGCTCTTTAGTTCCTCTTCACTTTCTGCCATAAGAGCGGATCATCTGCATATCTGAGGTTACTGATATTTCTCCCGGCAATCTTGATTCCAGCTTGTGCTTCTTCCAGCCCAGCATTTCTCATGATGTAGTCTGCATATAAGTTAAATAAGCAGGGTGACAATATACAGCCTTGATGTAATCCTTTTCCTATTTGGAACCAGTCTGTTGTTCCACGTCCAGTTCTAACTGTTGCTTCCTGACCTGCATACAGGTTTCTCAAGAGGACAGGTGGTCTGGTATTCCCATCTTTTGAAGAATTTTCCACAGTTTGTTGTGATCCACACAGTCAAAAGCTTTGGAAGACTGTAAAAATTCAAGATTAACCTCGCTGAAAGACTGCGTCTACTCTACTTACAAACGAATGAATGCAGTAAGTACACAAAACACTCAGCACAGTAACTGGCATATGGTAAGTGCTCAATAAATGCTAGATATTAGTATTATTAACTCTTATTCCTATAACAATTTTCTGCTTAATAGTATACTTTTAAAATGTTACCTCTCCACATGCTCTCATGAAAGCCACCACTGGGGTACATTCTTCCCCTACCTCCCCACCTCCCTCTGACAAGACACAGTACTCATCCTAGACTTCCAGACTCCTGAGGATCCAGAATGCAGGTTGAGTCCAATCAAAGCTAAAGCTTCTCTCTGAACCTCTGACACCTACTCAGGCTACAAAAATCCAAAAAATTCACAGAAATCTAAGTCATCTCATCTACCAAAACCCAGAACTCCTCCAGAATCCTTCCAAAAAATGAGTACTTCTTTGTGCCTTCACATCACCTTATTTCCTGATACAACTACTACCTTGGCTATGAATCAATATACAAACCTTTCTAGTCACCATAAAACTAATAACCTTATCCCATTCAACTTTATGTTTTCAGCCATCTGATCTAATCGCCCACTGAGGTTTTCCCTTCCAAACTTCAAACTTGCTCTCTTGAATCTAACCACCCAAATAACTACTCTCCTTCCTTACTAAACTTTATTTTTACTTACAAAGCTTACCTGAAACTAAGCTTCTTCCTAAGGCCAACTCTCAACTTTCACACTAATTCCTACTGAAGACTTCACTCCAGTATGAGCTCTTTGGTTTTTTGTTTGGTGATTCACCTTGGATATTCAATGAACGCTGTGACTCAATCCCTCTCAGATTTAAATGTAAAATGAAAAGTACACAGGATTCAGAGTAAGCAAACTGTATTGAAATATAGCTATAAAAATAACTAAGATATAAAATTATGATATAGAAATATATATGCTTTTTATTAGCACATTAGCTAACAAGATTCTAGTGGCAGGTCTAATAATTACCATAATTCCAAAGATACAATATTTGCCACAGTGTAATGTGATGAGAGATGGGAACACCAGACCACCTGACCTGCCTCTTGAGAAATCTGTATGCAGCTCAGGAAGCAACAGTTAGAACTGGACATGGAACAACAGACTGGTTCCAAACAGTAAAAGGAGTACGTCAAGGCTGTATATTGTCACCCTGCTTATTTAACTTCTATGCAGAGTACATCATGAGAAACGCTGGGCTGGAAGAAGCACAAGCTGGAATCAAGATTGCCGGGAGAAATATCAATAACCTCAGCTATGCAGATGACACCACCCTTATGGCAGAAAGTGAAGAGGAACTAAAAAGCCTCTTGATGAAAGTGAAAGTGGAGAGTGAAAAAGTGGGCTTAAAGCTCAACATTCAGAAAAAGAAGCTCATGGCATCCAGTCCCATCACTTCATGGGAAATAGATGGGGAAACAGTGGAAACAGTGTCAGACTTTACTTTTTTGGGCTCCAAAATCACTGCAGATGGTGACTGCAGCCATGAAATTAAAAGATGCTTACTCCTTGGAAGGAAAGTTATGTCCAACCTAGATAGCATATTCAAAAGCAGAGACATTACTTTGCCAACAAAGGTCCGTCTAGTCAAGGCTATGGTTTTTCCTGTGGTCGTGTATGGATGTGAGAGTTGGACTGTGAAGAAGGCTGAGCGCCGAAGAATTGATGCTTTTGAACTGTGGTGTTGGAGAAGACTCTTGAGAGTCCCTTGGACTGCAAGGAGATCCAGCCAGTCCATTCTGAAGGAGATCAGCCCTGGGATTTCTTTGGAAGGAATGATGCTAAAGCTGAAACTCCAGTACTTTGGCCACCTCATGTAAAGAGTTGACTCACTGGAAAAGACTCTGATGCTGGGAGGGATTGGGGCAGGAGGAGAAGGGACGACAGAGGATGAGATGGCTGGATGGCATCACTGACTCGATGGACGTGAATCTGAGTGAACTCCGGGAGTTGGTGATGGACAGGGAGGCCTGGAGTGCTGCGGTCTGTGGGGTCGCAAAGAGTCGGACATGACTGACTAACTGAACTGAACTGAGCTGAATGTGATGAGAAATACTTATAACTTCTATCCAAAACAAGTCACAGGTAATGCCAATACTATAAGCTACTGCCTATATTCATAACTGAAGACAATGCTAAGAGTTTAGAGAACACAAAGATGTAACACACAGCCACTGATTAATCCCTATAAATCTCCATATAATAAACTCAAAAAGTATAAATAGGATGTCTCTAATGAGGCAAGCAGTTTGCTTGCTGCTTCTGAAATATGAGGAAACAGAAGACAGTTGCTATCACCAAGGATTTCAGAATCTACTTGAGGAAACAAAACTTTCACCCATCACAGAGTAAAAGAAATCAGCATTCATAAAAAGACAGACTTAAGTTTGTATCCTATCTCTATTTCTACTGTATAGTCTTGGTCTAATCATTTAATCTACCTCTCAACTTCAGTTTTCTCATCTGAAAAGTGAGCATAATATACCTATTTCACACAGTGTTAGATGTTTCATAAACAACATCTATTTATTACTTTAAAGTAATGTAAGCACATATCCAAAAGCATATACCAAATGCTATGTCTTTGATCCATCACTTACTAGCTATATACCCTGCGACACATCATTTGACTTCTAGTCTCATTTTCCTTAACCAAAAAAGGCAAGATTTTTTATCTTCCAGTGTAATGCTCAAATGAGATACCACTTGTGAAAACACTTACAAACGCAAAAGCAGTAAAAAAAACACATTCAACTCTTTGCAACCCGATGAACTGTAGCCCGCCAAGCTCCTCTGATTCATGGAATTTTCCAGGCAAGAATACTGGAGTGGGTTGCCATTTCCTTCTCCAGGGAATCTTCCTGACCCAGGGATTGAACCTGTAACTCCTTTTTCTCCTATACTGGCAGGAAGATTCTTTACCACTGAGCCACCTGGGAAGCCCATTAAAAACATATGAAGTTCTAAGAAATGATTGCTGAAATGACATGACGGCTCAAATCATGTGCATGTACTTTTTCTATGTCTAACTGATGCATAAGAGGACCTCTGTTCTCTCATAAATTTTTTAAGGGAACAAACTATTCAACAACCCTAAACAGGCTTCTATTCATAGTTCTTCTAATGAATAATATTAGAGGATTAAGAATTTTAGAAGCAGCAGTAGTACTTTCCTTCAAAGAAAACTCATGGGTATAGAATATGTATTCTGGTAATTCAAATAAAATAACTTTAAAAAAGAGAACATTTCATTTTGCATGACTAAGCAATCAGATGTTGAATAAGTACTTTAAAATATTTAAATCTAAATTTTCACTGTTGCTACATTTGGAATGTAAGAATTGTTCAAGCATTGTTCAAGAATGTAAGAATCTATAAGAAATGGGTGGCATGAATACTGAGGAAAGAATTATTTATTAGCATGAAAGAAGAAACAACCAAAGAATTTATTTTAAAAATTTGCTTGTTCATCAATTTTCATAAACAGGATACAGGTTTTTATTTCCAATTACTTATTATAACAAACTATAGCTTCTGCTGCAAGCACTGTTACACCAAGCTCAGCCTGGGCAGCTACACGGTGCTGCAAAGGGCAGTTCTACTGCAAACCCCACTATCAGCAGCTGTTTAAGAGCAAAGGCAACTACGACTAAGGCTTAGGCTGGAAGCAGCACAAGGAGCTCTGGACTCACACGAAGGCGGACCCCGGCACCATGACAGCCTGAGGCCCCTCTGACCATCCACTCTCCCCCACCCTGGCTCAGGTAGATGGCCTGCATTAGGCAGCAGGAAGGATGGGAGAGAAACTGGACAGCTGTGCCCGCAGTGAGGGTGGGGGCAGGGTCCAAAAGGCAAGAGGCCACCTTGCTCAGGCAGGTTACAGGGGCAGGGCTCTGCTCCAGAACTCCTTCTCTCCCTCAGCTGGTAGGGGTTCAGGAAGCAGGACTGGGGTTTGCTCACTTCCCTGCTTCCTGTTTCTTTCAGGCTTCCCAGGTGGTGCTAGTGGTAAAGAACCTGCCTGCCAATGCAGGAGACATAAGGGACTTGGGTTCGATCCCTGGGTTGGGAAGATCCCCTGGAGGAAGAAATGGCAGCCCACTCCAGTATTCTTGCCTGGAGAATCCCATGGACAGAGGAGCCTGGCGGGCTGCAGTCCACCGGGTTGCACAGTGTGGGACATGACTAAAGCGACTAGCACGCACGCCTGTTTATAAAAGAAAGTGAAAAACCAAAAAGTCCAATGATTCTAAAAATAGCTTTCCCTCTATAAATAGTCTTTTCAGATATTCTTTTTGTCTAATTCCATATACAGAGGAGCCTGGTGTCACGGAGTCAGACACATACACAATGAAACTATTTGACTCAATGAAATGAACAGGCCAACTTGCAACAGACTGGCAAATAACGATAATGGAGCTGTTCGTTTCAAAAGAGGATTTTTCTCCCAAATCAAAACACAGGATTCTGGCTTTTATTACCATTCTTTAAGGAATATGATTCACCATAATTACAATTTTAACATACTATTTTCAAAGTTATGAAATAAAGATGGAAATTAACAGTGAAGTCCTCAACTTTCAAACCCTCTAACACAACTTATAAACAAAATAATCCTAAAAACACTAGTTTTGAGGAGGTATTACAAATACTTTTAAAGTTAAAACACTTGCTAAAAAGATAAATGCCTTAGATAGCATTTTTCAAGAATTACTTTGAAACTAATTAGTGGGTTATGAAATTAGTTTTATGTGTTTGACCAACATTACCACATGCACAAAAAGGAAATACAAAAGAAAAAAACAGAAAATAACCATAATACACTGCCTTAAGGAATCCATCAGTATTTGGTTTTAGAATGATGCAACTTTAGAACTGATAAACCTTCCATAAAACAATCAAGGCTCTCAAATCACTGTATCTCATTAAATGATAAAGTATTTAGAAAAGATTCTATTTGAAATAACTGTCACTCAGATACAGATTTATAAACTAGGGGCCAGCCAAACAGTAAACATTTTGGGCTTTGTGGGCTATACTGTTTTTGCAACTACTCAACTTTGCCATTGTAGTGCAAAAGCAGAGAGATACTATGTGAAAAACTGGCATGGCAGTGTTGCCATAAAATTTTATTTAAAAAAAAACAAAAAAACAGTGAACCTACAGGATTGGGCCCACACAGGCTGTGTTTGCTGATTAATGATATAAAGAATTTATTTCTACTCCAGAATGCTAAAAGCCTTACCTATTTTAATGAATCGACATGGAAACATCTGTTCATCAATTTTATGCTTTAAGGTAAATGTTTCTTTGTTATAATCATTCTTTAAGCCACTGTGGAAAAAAAATAAGGTAATTAAATCTGATTTCATAATTTAGTAAACATACTAAAACAAAGACTAATAACATACCCAGATTTTAAGGTTTGACAAATACGAAAGGAATAATATAACGAAGTAGTTGAACATGAGAATATAGGACACAGCTTGTACATTCACATCAACTGCACTATATGGTGGTCTCTTAATTAAATGAGGGCTAATGAAAACGTTCAGTGTTAAAGAATGTGACTACAGTGCATGAAAATGTGTGACAAGGTCCAGTGTCCTTTGTGTAGAAAGAAAGAAAGTGAAGTTGCTCAGTCGTGTCCGACTCTTTGCGACCCCATGGACTCTAGCCTACCAGGCTCCTCTGTCGATGGGATTTTCCAGGCAAGAATACCGGAGTGGGTTGCCATTTCCTTCTCCAGGAGATCTTCCTGACCCAGGAATTGAACCCAGGTCTCCTGCATTGTAGGCAGACACTTTACCGTCTGAGACACCAGGGAAGTACTGAATACAATGTAAAATATTCAAGCAGTAAGAAAATTGAAAAACAATTCATACTCATATCTTACAACCTAAACAGAGCCAGATATTCGAATCTGCCAAAGAATTAAGTCATTAAATTCTGACTGAGATGCCAATGTTCCTTTTTATAGCTCAATACATTTTCAAAGACAATCTTACTCTGTTGGTTTAACAGCATCCAGTTTATCCTATATAAAAAGAAATTAATATAATTTCTGTACTTAAACAACTTAGGACTGATTCAAGTATTTATGGAAAAGTCACTTACTTTCAGGCTGCCTTATATTCAATTGACATACTTCCATGGCTTAAATCAAATGCACTCTAGATGTAATAATACTTATATAAAATACTGTGCTAATGGGACACACTATGTCACAAATATATTCTAAAACTGCATGACTTCATTTGTCCCCTCCATTTTATAACCCATTTTTCATCATCTAGAGGGCCAATTAACATTTACTCCTGGTGGTCTATGCTGTCAAAACTCAAATTTACTGAGTTCCTTCCAAGAGGTGGGGCTTTCTGGTGGCTCAGCTGGTAAAGCATATGCAGGAGACCTGGGTTCGATCCCTGGGTAGGAAAGATCCCCAGAGAAAGGAATGGCTACTCACTTCAGGTATTCTTACCTGAAGAATTCCATGGACAGAGAGGAGCCTGGTGGGCTATAGTCCATGGGGTTGCGAAGAGTTGAACGTGACTGAGTGACTGACAACTTTCATTTTTTCGTTTCTTTTTCAAGAGGTACGCTCTGCACTAGGTGCAATCCCATAATTTTACTCTGTTTAGTCTCCAATTTATACTAAGCTCTCAGGACAATCAATCTTAATGTTTTCAACAGATTATATATTTTTATAGCAAGGATTACAGCAAAGATATCAATTATAGCTCAAAAGTATATCTGAAGTCATTAGCATTTTAAAAATAAGACTGAAGAATAAGAAGTAGAAAAATAACCCCAATTTTATTCTTTCTGCTTTGGTAACAATATTAATTAGTATCTCGGTGGAAAAAAGTTGACTCAAGCCACAATATTAAAATAAGGCACTAGAAATAAAATAGTAGAAGTATTCTTTTCTCCCTTGTAAGAAATATCAAGGCATGAAGATTTAGCTACAAAGAGACTAAACTAAGACTACATTGAGAAGACAGCTCTTTCCTCCCCATAATCATAACCCACCTGGACAACAGCTCTGTCATGTTTTCTTCATTCATTCCACCAAAGACTTTAAATTTCTTCAAATTGCAGACATGAGTTTTCTCATATTTTCCAAATGTGATATTCTGGACTATAGCAGGCCTTTCAAGCTTCAGAATCAAGTACTACAAAAAGGAACAACCAAATTATATCCTCCTCCACTCAAAACAAATGGTTAGACAATTTGAATAATTAAAATCTTGGACAACTGACTGAATAAGGTTCATCCTGTCCATCCTACACCAATAGATTTTTTTTTTTTTAATGTGAAAGGATATCAGGCTACCATAACATCACCACTTTCACCCAGGAAACTACATTATTTTGAACAATGTAGATGAAGGAGGGGAAAAATGGACTAGTGAGATAACTTCTAATCAAGGAATAGCATTTAATAAAATAGGCTATGAATAATCAAATTAGAATACAAAAGTAACAATTACATATTCTCAATGACTACACTTCACTAATAAATTCAATGTTCAAAATCAGTGATAAAATTTTAATCTAGAAAAAAGATTTACCAGTCACCCCTGCCGATTTTATAAATGAAAAAACTCAGACCTACCATAGACATGTCTGATGCAGCTCAAGTTTTCTAACTATACACAGAATAAAATGGGATCAGTTACTTAGGGAACGTATTTTACGTTATGCAGACTGTTTTCAATTATAAAAATTAAGAAGGAAATTACTAATAATCAAATACATGGGAGGAAAGCTATTTAGACAACTCAGTTGTTATGTTGCAGTGGCTTCATGCTTTGTAATAATGGGTAATACTCATGATAAAGGAGAATAGAATTAAGTGGATGGTCTTACTTTGTACCAAACACAAAAATTAACTCAAAATGTAACCAAAATGATTCAAACTTGATCCTTTACAATCAAATATAAGGCATAAAAGTAAGAGATAAAACTATAAAACTCTTAGACAAAAATAGGGGTATATCTTTATGACTCTGGTTTGGCAATGGAATTCTGAGATATGACTCCAAAAGTGCTAGCAACAGAATATAAAATAAACTGGTCTTTATCAAAATTAAAGTTTTGTGCATCAAATGGCACTACCAAGAAAGTAAAAAGACAACCTACAGAATGGGAGAAAATACTTTCAGATACTTATCTGATGAGGGCATAGTATCGAGAATATATAAGGAATTTGTACAACTCGATGACAAAAAGAAAGACAACCTAATTTTAAAATGGGCAAAGGACCTCAATAGCCCTTTGTTCAAAGAAGATAAACAAATGGCCAGCAGGTACATGAAAAGATGTTCAGCATCATTAGTCACCGGGAGCTGGGTTACAGGGAAAGGAGAGAATGCTTAACTGGTACCAGGTTTTCTTAGAAGGTAATGAAAAAAACTAAGTAGAAATGACAGTTGTACAACACTGTGTATTTGAACACTTAAAAATGGTTAATTTTGTTATGTGACTTTTACCTCAATAAAATGAAAGAATGAAGTTGGTGGTAACATGAAAGATGATGATATAATCAGAAATAATATCTCGTGAGTATTAATTCCCTTAACTTACAGATTACTCAGATTTTTATGTATTTTGTCTCATTTTGGTGAGAAAAGACAGTAAAGCTCGGTGGCTCAGACATAAAGTATCTGTCTGCAATTCAGAAGTGAAAGTGAAAGTTGCTCAGTCGTGTCTGCCTCTTTGTGACCTCATGGACTATACATATACAGTTCATGGAACTCTCCAGGCCAGAATACTGGAGTGGGTAGCCTTTTCCTTCTCCAGGTGATCTTCCCAACCCAGGGATTGAACCCAGGTCTCCCACATTGCAGGTGGATTCTTTACCAGCTAAGCCACAAGGGAAGCAACCTGGGTTCAATCCCTGGGTCAGAAAAATGCCCTGGAGAAGGGAATGGTTACTCACTCGGTATCGTTGCCTGGAGAATTTCATGGACAGAGGAGCCTAGCGGGATACAGTCCATGGGGTCACAAAGAGTCGGACATGACTGAGCGACTAACACTTTCACTTACCTCATTTTAATAGGAGCAGGAGGAACAGGAGTAGTATTTTAAGAACAATAATCATCCTCTTCATCCTCATTTTAAGGATAAAAAAATTTTGGCTTAGAAAGGCTAAGTAACTTGTCATTGTTACACAGTTAAAAAATAGAGTTTAGATTAAAAATCAGTCTATCTGCAAAGGAGGCAAGAATATACAATGGAAAAAAGACAGCTTTTCAGTAAGTCGTGCTGGGAAAACAGGACAATTAGCTACATGCAAAAGGACAAAATCAGAACATTCTCTAACATCATACACAAAAATAAACTCAAAATGGATTAAAGATCAAAATGTTAGTCCAAATACTATAAAACTTCTAGAGTAAAACACAGAACACTCTTTGACATAAATTACAGCAGTTATCTCTTTGGATCTGTCTCCTGAAGTACTGGAAATAAAAACAAAAATAAACAAATGGGACCTAATTAAACTTAAAAGCTCTGCACAGCAAAGGAAACTACCAACAAAAACAAAAAGACAACCCACAGAATAGGAGAAAATATTTACAGCGATGCAACTAAAAAGGGATTAATTTTCAAAATATATAAACAGTTCACATAGCTCAATACCAAAAAACCAAACAACCCAAACAAAAAATGGGCAGAAGATTTAAACAGACATTTGTCCAAAGAAGACATACAGAAGGCCAACAAACACATGAAAAAATGCTCAACACTGCTAATTATTAGAGAAATGCACATCAAAACTATAATGAGGTATCACTCACACTAGTCAGAATGATCAACATCAAAAAGTCTACTGTCTATTGGGGAGGGTGTGGAGAAAAAGGAGCCCTCCTATGATGGTGGTGGGAATGTAAATGGGTACAACCACTATGGAGAACACTATGAAGGTTCCTTCAAAAACTAAAAATAGAATTACCATATGATTTAGAAATTTCTCTCCTAGGCACACATCTGTAGAAAACTATAATTTGAAAAAACACATGCACTTCAATGTTCATAGCAGCACACTTTACAAACAGCCAAGACATGGAAGCAACCTAAATGTCCACTGGCAATTGGGTGGATAAAGAATGGATAATGAAATATCCAAAGAATGGATAATGAAATACATGTCCATAATAAATAATGAAATAATGCCATTTCCATCAACATGGATAGACCTAGAAAATTATCATAATAAGTAAGCCAGAGAAATACAAATTATCATATGATATCCCTTACATGGGGAATCTTTAAACAATAATTCAAATGAACTTATTTACAAAACAGAAATAGATCCACATACACAGAAAACAAACTTATGGTTACCAAAGAAGAAATAATGGGGAGAGATAAATTAGAAGTCTGGGATTTGCAGACACACACTACTACATATAAAATATACAAACAACAAGGATCTACTGTATAGCACAGGGAACTAAATTCTACACTTTATAATAACCTATAAGGGAAAAGAACCTGAAAAAGAATTAAATATAAATGTGTAAACCAAATCACTGTGCTATACACATGAAACTAACACAACGCTGTAAACCAACTGTAGTGAAAAAAAGTGAAGTCGCTCAGTCGTGTCCGACTCTTTGTGACCCCATGGACTGCAGCCTACCAGCTCCTCCGTCCATGGAATTTTCCAGGCAAGAGTACTGGAGTTGGTTGCCATTTCCTTCTCCAGGGGATCTTCCCAACCCTGGGATCGAACCTGGGTCTCCCGCATTGCAGGCAGAGGCTTTACCATCTGAGCCACCAGGGATGCCATTAAAAAAATTTTTTTTTAATCAGTCAGACTGCTGGTTGGCTGACCCAATTTCCATTCTCAATCCAATTCTTCCTAGCCACCTTCCAGGCAAAAATACATACATGGCAAAATTCTGGTCAATGAGATATAAGTAGAAGCTGTGGGATAAGTTTTGCTTTTCGAAACAAATGTTACTTCTTTACCATCTGAACTGGACCCCCCACCCCCCTGCAACAAGTAAGAAAAGATCTACTAACAGTCATCTGTGGGACACTCAACTTTCATCAGCAGCTGCCTAACTCTAGTTTTCTTGTGCTGGCAGGAACAGATAGGGATGGTGATAGGGAAGAAACTCATTTATTAACCCACTGTTATAGGACCTTCTGTTATTTGATGCTAAAAGCATTCCTACTGATTGACTAACCCCACAGTCGAACCTTTATTTAACCATTATACAATCACAAATGCTTAGGCTTATATAATGTTTATATTCTAGGGAGCTATTAAGATTATAGAAATTGCCATAGGAAAATTGAGCTTGCTAGTCTTAAATCATTATCCTTCTCATCCATATCAAATTAATAGGTGTGGTAACATGATTTTTGGTTAATTGAGTTTCTTAAAAATACAGCTGTATATTGGAGAACAGACTACATAGCCAGGTACGAAAGTATTCATATTTCTTTCTCATGAAATTCCACTTCCTCCCATCCTTTTCCCCTTCTTTCTCTCTTTGGTCATTCTTTAAATTCTCAAGTTTAGAAGTCAGTTTTCCCTGACAATTGGTTAGTCAGGTAGTAAAAACAGATCTTTACATTAATATAATCTATTGTATACTATCCATCACCCCATATACAACAGTTCTAAATACAATAGAAAGCATTTGTCTATATATAATTTTATTTATACCAAATAGGATTTTGTTATTAAAAATTATATAAGTAAAATGCAAATTCTCTAACTGAAGTAAAGCACAGTGATCTGACAAATACATTACAGGTAAAAATTTTAGTGTTTAACCACATTATTAATAAATTTTATAACTTCATTTTTCAAACTCTTGGCCTCAATGATGAATATGTTACTATTAAACAGTGTTATCCCATAGTTAAATAGATTTGTTACTTTTAATTTAAAGAAATAACTGCTGTAGATTTAGTATCAGAAACTGTAAAAAAAAAAAAAGAGAATGAACATTTGAGAAAAACTATTTTACAATCTCTGTTACCAACCTTCAAATTATATATTAATAAATTAATTTTAAAACAAAACATAATGACTCACAATCTCTTTATCAAAGCAACTTAGGTTCATAAAGGATCAAAGAACTATCTATTACATGATTCTTAATTTAGGCATAGAATTAAGCAAACAATAAAAAAAAATTTAATGTTCAAAACTGCTCACAATTTCAGCCCATAGTGATTTTTCAATATAAAAATAAAAAATATATATATAAAAATCATTTTAAATCATATGAATATTAACAATTTATAAGAAATAAAGATGATATAAAAGGAGACTACTTTAGCTTTAGATAGGTCTGTCATCAAAAGTATCTCCCAGGAGCTGAGCCTTAAAGGATGAGACAGCGTAGTGTCCTCAGGCTGCCATAACATATTACCACAAACCTGGTGGTTTAAAACAACAGAAATGTATTCTCTCACAGTTCTGAAGGCCAGCAGTCTGAACTCTAGATGTTAGCAAGACAATGTTCCCTCCGAAGGCTCTAAGAGCAGATCCTCCTTTGCCTCTACCAGTATCTAGTGGCTCCTGGTGTTCTTTGCTTGTGGCAGCATAATTCCAACCTCTGTCTCCAACTGTCACATGACCTTCTTCCTTGTGTCCCTCTGTTTTCTCCTTTTCTGTGTCTAATAAAAACACTTGTCATTTGATTTAGGGCTCAACCTAATCCAGGATGATCTCACTTTGAGACCCTTATCTTAATTACATCTGCTAAAACCTTTATTTGAAATAAGGTTACATTCTGAGGTTGCACATATCTCCCCCCCGCCCGCCCCCCGCCACGAGGGTAGTGGGGAGCACTAATCACCTACCACACAGAGCCAGTCAGGCAAAAAGGCTTATGAAAAATGAGTTCTGGAAACTGTTAAAAGGCCAGCATGATTGGAGCCTAGTAAGCAAGGTCGAGAATGGTATATGTTGAGACCCAAGAGAAGTTACCATATCATACATCATAAATGCCATAGAATCTGTTAAGCACAATGGAAAGCCAAGATATGATTAACATCACACACAGTGTATCTGGTAGAAAATGGATCAGAGGAAATGGCCAATTAATTGCATACAGTTATAATAATTCCAACAAAAGAAGAGATGAAGGAGATTTAAACTCAGGCAGTGTGGAGACAGAGAGGATTAGACAGTTTTGACATATATTTTGGAGCAAGAATGAAAGGGATTAAGTAATAGCTGGATATAGGGATGGATTGCTCAGTTGCTCAGTCCTGTCCTACTCTACGCCACCATATGGACTGCCACATGCCAGGCTTCCCTGTCCTTCACTATCTCCCGGAGTTTGCTCAAATTCATGTCCATTGAGTCAGTGATGCCAGCCAACCATCTCATTCTCTGATGCCCCCTTCTCCTCCTACCCTCAATCTTTCTTAGCATCAGGGTCTTTTTAAATGAGTTAGTTCTTCGAATCAGGTGGCCAAAGTATAGGGAGGGGAGAAAGTAGCAACAGTGGTGATTTAGTTTCTGACCTGAATAACAGGGTAATTGAAATATCATTTACTCTGATGGGAAGGACTGACAAAGAAATAGGCAGCATGGAAATGACACTAGAAAAGTCCAAGATTATATATCTGTGTAAATCTCAGTGTAATAAATCAGTGTCTAAAACAACAGTCACTTCATGAAGTCCCATCACTTCATGGCAAACAGATGGAGAAACAGTGGGAAAATGACAGACTTTATTTTTGGGGGGTCAAAAAAATCACTGCAGATGGTAACTGCAGCCATGAAATTAAAAGATGCTTACTCCTTGGGAGAAAAATTATGATCAACATAGACAGCATATTAAAAAGCAAAGACATTACTTTGCCAACAAAGGTCTGTCTAGTCAAAGCTATGGTTTTTCCAGTAGACGTGTATGGATGTGAGAGTTGGACTATAAAGAAAGCTGAGTGCCGAAAAATTGTGGTGTTGGAGAAGACTCTTGAGAGTCCCTTGGACAGCAGGGAGATCCAACCAGTTAATCCTAAAGGAAATCAACCCTGAATATTCATTGGAAGGACTGATGTTGAGGCTGAAACTCCAATACTTTGGCCACCTGATGCAAAGAACTGACTCACTGGAAAAGACCCTGATGCTGGGAAAGATTGAAGGCAGGAGGAGAAGGGGAAGACAGAGGATGAGATGGTTGGATAGCATCATCGACTCAATGGACATTAGAATGAGTAAGCTCCAGGAGTTGATGATGGACAGGGAGGCCTGGTGTGCTGCAGTCCATGGGGTTGCAAAGAGTTGGACATGACCTAGCGGTTGAACTGAACTGAACTGAAAATAACAGTCCCCTTCTGTCATCCCCGCTCATCCTCTGTCGACAGAAGGGGACTGTTGTTTTAGACACTTCTTTCCTTAGTTATTTGTAAAGTCTCGTCACACAACCACTTCTTTTTCTTTGGGGTAGTTTTGGTCACTGCTTCTTGTACAATATTACGAACCTTCATCCACAGTTCTTCAGGCACTCTGTCTACCAGACCTAACCCCTTGAACCTACTTGTCACCTCTACCATATAGTCATAAGGAATTTGCTTTAGGTTGTAACTGAATGGTCTAGTGGTTGTCTCTATTTTCTTCAATTTAAAGCCTGAATTTTGCAATAAGGAGCTCATGATCTGAGCCACAGTCAGTTCCAGGTCTTGTTTTTGTGGACTGTATAGAGCTTCTCCACCTGTGGCTGCAAAGAAAATAATCAATCTGACTTCGGTATTGACCATCTGGTGATGTCCACATGTAGAGAGGTTTCTAGGGTTGTTGGAAAAGCATGTTTACTATGACCAGAATGTTCTCTTGATAAAAGTTGGTTAGCCTTTGCCCTCCTTCACTTTGTATTCTAAGATCAAACTTCCCTGTTATTCTGGGTATCTCCTGACTTCCTACTTTTGCATTCTAATCCTCTATGATGAAAAGGACATCTTTTCGTGTGTGTATTAGTTCTAGAAGGTCTTATAGGTCTTCAAAGATCCAGTCAACTTCAGCTTCTTTGGCATTAGTGGTTGGGGCACAGACTTGGATTACTGTGATGCTGAATGATTTGTCTTAGAAACAAACCATTCTGTTGTTTTTGAGATTGCACTCAGGTACAGCATTTCAGACTCTTTTGTTGACTATGAAGGCTAATCCACAACTGAGCGTCATTTCCGCTTTGGTCCAGCCACTTCATTCTTTCTGGAGCTATTAGTAATCGCCCTCTACTCTTCCCCAGTAGCATATGGAACACCTCCAACCTGCAGGCCTTATCTTCGTGTCATATTTTTTGCCTTTTCATACTGTTCATGGGGTTCTCGCAATAGAATACTGGAGTGGGTTGTCATTTCCTCCTCCAGTGGACTGCATTTTGTCACAACTCTTCACTATGACCTGTCCATCTTTAGTGGCCCTGCAAGCAGGAAGGGTAAGCTAACTCTACTGTTTTGTGTAAATGCAGTAGGGATTATGATCAGGACTGTCTTTATCTATAATGCTGCTAACCCCAAGCCTTGAAGGGAAAAGATAAACACTAGCTGCCAGTCTTTTGGTTGTACAATAAAAAGGCTTGGGTAAAAACCCTTTTTCTGGATTGGCTCCACTGATGCTTTGTCCTTGATACAGGAACTGTTCTGCCAGTAAGAAACTACCTTTTAAAGTTCCTTTCATATTGGACAATACCCCCGGCTACCCAGAACTCTGTGACTGCAACATCAAAGGTGTCAAAGTGGTCTGCTGCTGCTGCTGCTAAGTCACTTCAGTCGTGTCCGATTCTGTGCAACCCCATGGACTGCAGCCTACCAGGCTCCTATGCCCGTGGGATTTTCCAGGCAAGAGTACTGGAGTGGGTTGCCATTGCCTTCTCCGTCAAAGTGGTCTCAGTTCAGTTCAGTTCAGTCACTCAGTCGTGTCCAACTCTTTGCCCCTAAATACAGTGTCTCTAATTCAGCCTCTAGATCAGGAGTCATAAAGATCTTTAAGGCTCATACTCCACGGGAAAGATTGTCAATGCTATGGAAGAAAACTCTGATAGAACATCATGGACATCTGGAAGAATTTCACCACTGAAGATGCCATGGTTATTGTAGAAAAAGCTGTGAAAGACTTTAAGCCCAAAACAATAAATGCCTGCTGGTGAAAACTGTGTCCAGATTTCACATATGATGTCACAGGATTTATAACAGAGCCAATCAAGGAAATCTTGAAAGAGAGTTGATATCAAAAAAAAGGTGAGGGATGAAGGGTTTCAAAATACAGACCTTAGAGAAATTCAAGAGCTAACAGACATCAAACCAGAGGAATTAAAAGAAGATAACTTGATGGAGATACGTGTTTCCAAACTAGAGCCAGACGATGAGGAAGAAAACACCAGAAGAAGCTGTGCCAGAAAACAAACTGACAATAGACGATCTGACAGAAAGAAGGGTTCCAATTATTCAAGACTGCTTTTGACTTCTTTTACGGCATGGACTCTTTCATGACAGGGGCACTAAAACGAAAGCAAACAATGGAAGAAGGATTGCTACTGTATAAAAACATTTCTACAGTAATGAAAAAGCAAAAAAGTCAGAAGTTACCAGGTATTCATGCACAGTTACACCAAGTGTGCCTGCCTCTCCTGGCAACTCCTCTCCGTCTTCCACTGAGGCCACTCCTGAGACAGTAACACCAACCCCTCATCTTCCTCCTCCTCCTCAGCCTACTCAACATGAAGATGACAAGAACCAAGAACTTTATGATGACCCATGTCCACTTAATGAGCAGTAAGTAATCATCATGCCATACAACTGATAAACCTCTCTGCTGTGTATGTGTGTATCATTGTGTGAACATTTAGTAACTGTCCAGCAAGAACTATATGAAACCATTTTTGTGTGATCATCCTTGCCTAAGTATTTATTGTATAGGACACTTCTGACTTCTGTACAAGACTTGTACTGAAATGGATAGCCAATCCTTACATAGGCATAAGGTGACTAATATTTTATATAAAATTAATAAGGTTAGTTTTCTTACTGTTTTGCAACTTTATTTTCAAATAATTATCATTATTTGATAATTTGATATCAACAGTATCATACAGTATGGCCCCTCTCTCATTAGTAATTGGAAAAATTACATATCGACTTATCATACAGGTAAGAGGCTTTCGAGACAATGTTAATAATGTTTTAAATACTGTATTATGAGTACGACTGCAATAAAATATACCATAAATATTTTATGGTATCCTCATCATAAGTATATAGGGTAAGGTACTGTGAAGCAACTGTATCAATTACAATACTACGGAAGAATTGATGCTTTTAAACTGTGGTGTTGGAGAAGACTCTTGAGAGTCCCTTGGACTGCAAGGAGATCCAACCAGTCCATCCTGAAGGAGATCAGTCCTGGGTGTTCATTGGAAGGACTGATGTTGAGGCTGAAACTCCAATACTTTGGCCACCTCATGCCAAGAGTTGACTCATTGGAAAAGACCCTGATGCTGGGAGGGACTGGAGGCAGGAGGAGAAGGGGACGACAGAGGAGAAGATGGCTGGATGGCATCACCGACTCGATGCACGTGAGTTTGGGTGCATGCCATAGGTGTCCCGATGGACAGGGAGGCCTGGCATGCTGCGATTCATGAGGTCACAAAGAGTCGGACACAACTGAGCAACTGAACTGAACTGAACCGAACCATAAAGCAATCATTTTCCTGCTTCTTCATTTATCAATGAATGGTTATACCTGTAAATATATACAAATTTCTTTTTCACATTTTATCTTTTCATTTTTGGTCTCTAGTATTGGTAATACATCTACAGAGTTCTGTATCATGTGAGAAAATACTGGTGTTGGTATGGACAGACCATTCATCTTGTACACAGCATAAACTTATGATATCAATAAACACAGTACAGTAAAAGTACTTTCTATTCCTTATGATTTTCTTAATAACATTTTCTTTTCTCTAGCTTACTTTATTATAAGATACAGTATTAATAAATAATACATATAACACACAAAATACCTGTTAATTGACTATGTTATCAATAAGGTTTTGGACCAACAGTAGGCTATGAGTAATGTTTTGGGGGAGTCAGAAGTTAACATGCAAATTTTCAACTAAAGAGAAGTTGCCACCTCTTTGCACTGTTCAAGGATCAACTGTATCTCTCTACCTTATGATGTAGCAACTTTACCTCCAAACATTTATCTCAAATAATTGAAAATATGTATCATTTTAAAAATCTTATAAAAGAATATTATATAAGCTTTCTTCACAATCACCAAAAACTTAAATGTAACAAATATCCATAAATAGGAAAAAAGATAAACAAAATGTGGTATATCCATAGAAAAAAATGGTATTCTGTTAATGAAAAGAAATGAAATACTGATGCACGTAAGTGGATAGCAACCCCCCACCTCAAAATTCGAAGTATAAAAAGTCATATACAAAAGAGTGTGCATATGCTCTGACTCCATTTCTATTAAATTTTAGTACAGGCAAAACTAATCTGTGGCAAAAGAAATCCTCTTGCCTCTGGGTAAAGGGTGGGAGACTGAAGGATTCACTGGTAAGGGACAGAAAGAATCTTTCTGACGTAATGAAAATGCTTGACATCTTGATAAGCATATAAATTAATGTGTGCATTTTTCAAAATGAATACTATGCACTTAAGGTTCATGCATTTCACTATATGTAAATTATATTAAACAAAACTGTATTATTGAACACATACAATGTTCTTTTCACAAACTAGGGCAAAATACCATAAAGAAACTTCATAAATTTGCTGGCACCCTGGTTCCACAGATAGAAATTACATAGAAATACATATATTTTCTGTTTATTCCTCACTTTACAAAACTCTTATTCCCATAATATTGTTATGGTTCACCAAACAGAAAGAATAACAGGAGCATATTGCAAAAGCTATAACACACACACACCCCAACTGTATTAAATAATCACTGAAGTTTCTTGACCTTCAAAAGCAGAATGCCCACAGTTTGTTAAACTTTCAACTCTTCTCTCTCCAGGCCCAGAAGGCAAAGAATATTACCTAATACCATACTTTTATTTTAACTACCTCATAAAGAACTTATAGTTGTAGTAGAAAAACTATGATTTAATCTTTCTTAAAACAATTATCAAGACATATATAACCACCTGTACATTTTAATCAACCCTAGGGCATTCCCCAGTACCCTGAAAGACATGTTTTCCATGGCAGTATTAGTAACTTCTATAAAACATATCTGATATGGGAGAAGGAGGAAATTACTATCTTAAAGTATGTATGGGGTTTTCGTTCATGCTACATTTTACTCTCTACCAGTACAGACAGATGATCCAAAATTGACAGCAATGCTTTCCTCATTAGGTCACCAAATATTTGCTCCCTTCCACAATGGAAATGGCTTTCATTTTTTTCTTACTATATAAATTATAAGGTGAAAATGAGAATCAGGACAAAAGCATAAGAACAAAATTCAAAAGAAATTAAAATTCCTAAATTCCATTATTCTGATACAACCACCACCATTTTGATGATTCAGTTGAACCCTGTTGTACACACTTATACAGACACTTTACATACTCTGAATATCATATATGTTGTTTTTCATGGGAATAACTCTTTCAAATGGTTCTTCTATCTCCCT
Organism: Bos mutus; assembly: GCF_027580195.1. Taxonomy (NCBI): domain Eukaryota; kingdom Metazoa; phylum Chordata; class Mammalia; order Artiodactyla; family Bovidae; genus Bos; species Bos mutus. The sequence continues at coordinate 7,470,973 of NC_091620.1, read as the reverse complement.
TTCCTCTCTCATCTCCTCCTCTCTTAAATAACCAATGTCAACAACCAGATATATATCCTTTCATATCTTTACCTGGTCTCACTGTATCAAATAAAAATATACACATATACATACATACACATTGTTGAAGGAGGGAGAGTTGTTATTCAGGTAACAATAGTAGGATCCTATTACAGATGTTTCTCTGCATCATGCTTTTCTCATTTTATGGAGGAAATTCCTCCAAGTCAACTGGTATGAAGCCAGTTCACTGTATTTAAATGGCTGACAATACTCCATGAAAAATGTATTCAACCATTACCTTGTAGATAAGTACTCTTTTTTTCTCCTGAGCCAAAATCTGACCCTCAGTAACAGGGTGAAATACTGTTTGTTTTTAACTGCTAACTTCTGTGGTAATTTGTTACACAGCAATTGAATGACTGATACAGATTCTAAGGTCAAAAGAAACATCAACAGTCTACTTATTAAGTAGTTATGTCCAAACAATAAGTATTCATGTCCTGACAATAACTGAGTAGCCACCTGAAAAAAATTCTTAACATGCATTACAAGGAAAATATTTCTATTTTTATCTACCCCATTCATAGCCCAACACAAGCTTTAGAAAAGTGTTTAGAGTTCATTCACTCTGAGATGCCATTCTCAAAACATGCCATACATCCTAGCATCCATGTATACACATAGTCCTTCCTCTTTATGGTTAAAAAAGGAGTAGTTGAGAGGCTTTGAGTTTGTTTCCCATCCTTTTCTAAATAACTACACATTAACTTCTGTATCCACGTAAGCTGCACATACTAAACATAATTACAGTATCTTACTGACAAAGTCAAGCAGTATATATCAAACAGTATATCCTAATAACAGCAATGCCTTAGATCTATGCAGTCTAATACATAGCCACTAGCCACCTGGGGCTATGTATTCTAAACTAATTAAAATTCAGTAAAATTTAAAACTGCATTCCTTAGTTCTACTAGACTCATTTCAAATACTCAACAGCTATCTGCTGTTAGCAACTGCCATACAATGCAGTGCAGATTATAAGAATATATCCATCACTGTATAAAGTTTACTGTAAACACTATCCTAGAGGTAAATGAAATACAGAGTATTCTTGCACTAAAGACCTCCTAAATGTGATACTGTTGGTTTTCTATGTTACTTAGATTATTCTATCTTCCCTTTTATGACACTTTGCCAGTTATCAACTTGCTGTCGATGTGCCTATCTTTCATAGCTATGGTCCCCATGCACAAAGCTGCTTCCAGCTGCTGAAACCTGAAGAAACAATGAACCAAACAGAATAACATTAAATGCAAAGTGGATTCTTAAGAAAAGGCTATTAGAACCTCAAAATCTCATCACATTGTTTTTGATTTTTCAGAGTCCTGTTTTCCTTTCTTTCTAATCTCAGACCTGTTTAAAATATGGTAAATGAATTGCTGGTTACAGTACAGTTGTTCCTATCTTTTCACGGATCTGGTATTTGCAAATTCATCTACTCTTTAAAATTTATTTGTAACATCAAATCAATATTCTCAGTCATTCCTGGACATGCACAGAGCAGCAAAAAATTTAAGTTGCCATATGCAATCCCATGGACAGACAAGCCGGGTGGGCTAGTCTATGGGGTTGCAAAGAGCTGGATACATATTGACTGACCAGCATGCATGCACACTCTCTGAGCTAAGGTCAAACAAAGGACCCTACACACTTGCTCTCATACAAGTGTCTTTTTCATGGTCTATTTAGTGCCACATTTTAAAATATTTTTGTGTGTGCTGTTGGTGTTTCACTGTTAAAATGGTCCCCAAGTGTAGTGCTGAAGTGCTGTCTGGTGTTTTTAAATACAAGAAGGCAGTGATGTGCCTTATAGAGAAAATATCTTTGTCAGATAAGCTTTATTCGGGCAAGAGTTATAGTGCTATTGGCTGTGAGTTCAATGAAATGAATAAGCCATATACACAAAGTGAGATGACTTTAAACAGAAATGCATATAAAGCAACATTATGTATGGACTGACTGATAAAAATCCAGTAACCAAGAGTAATAAGAGGATCACAGAAACCTAACTCTGAGTTACAATGAACAATCCACCAGTCTGGCAAAATCTAAAAATCAGTCATAGAAATGATGGGGAGAGTACAAGACGTAACAACTTTCATACACTGCCAATCAGAGTACAAATTATAGAGCCATTTTCTAAAAACTTTTCTATTACCAGATAGAACTTAAATACACATATCCTCTATGATCCAGCAACTGTATGCCAAGGTATATACCCTAAAGAAACTCTTGTATGTGTGTATGAGGAAAAATCATACAAGAATGTTCATATTACTCTGTTCCTAAGAGCAAAAACAATAAAAACTCAAAAGCCTATCAAATTGAAAAATGGATAAATATATTTTTGCATACTGATATACTAGAATACCAAACAGTTCAAACTGTGTGTGCTAAGTCACTTCGATTGTGTCTTGACTCCTTGCAACCTATGGACTATAGCCCATCAGGTCCCCCTGTCCATGGGATTCTCCAGGCAAAAATACTGGAGTGGGTTGCCATGCCCTCTTCCAGAGGATCTTCCCAACCCAGAAATCGAACCCATGTCTCCTATGTCTCCTGCTTTGGCAGGCAGGTTCTTTACCAGTAGCACCACTGGGGAAGGTCAGTCAAAACTAACAAACTACAATTATACTCGGCAACATTAATATCATAATCTTTAACAAACAAACAAAAAGCCACAGAAAATGTATAAATGGATTCAAGTTCTATTATATTTACATAAAGTCAAAGCCAGACCACCTGACCTGCCTCTTGAGAAACTTATATGCAGGTCAGGAAGCACCTGTTAGAACTGGACATGGAACAACAGACTGGTTCCAAATAGGAAAAGGAGTACGTCAAGGCTGTATATTGTCACCCCGCTTATTTAACTTCTATGCAGACTACATCATGAGAAACACTGGGCTGGAAGAAGCACAAGCTAGAATCAACATTGCCGGGAGAAATATCAATAACCTCAGCTATGCAGATGATCCCACCCTTATGGCAGAAAGTGAAGAAGAACTAAAGAGCCTCTTGATGAAAGTGAAAGAGGAAACTGAAAAAGTTGGCTTAAAGCTCAACATTCAGAAAACTAAGATCATGGCATCCGGTCCCATCACTTCATGGGAAACAGATGGGGAAACAGTGGAAACGGTGTTAGATTTTATTTTTCTGGGCTCCAAAATCACTGTAGTTGGTGACTGCAGCCATGAAATTTAAAGACACTTACTCCTTGGAAGGAAAGTTATGACCAACCTAGACAGCATATTAAAAAGCAGAGACATTACTTTGCCAACAAAGGTCCATCTAGTCAAGGTTATGATTTTTCCAGTGGTCATGTATGGATGTGAAAGTTGGACTGTAAAGAAAGCGGAGCACCGAAGAATTGATGCTTTTGAACTGTGGTGTTGGAGAAGACTCTTGATAGTCCCTTGGACTGCAAGGAGATCCAACCAGTCCATCCTCAGGGAGATTAGTCCTGAATGTTCATTGGAAGGACTGATGTTGAAGCTGAAACTCCAATACTTTGGCCACCTGATGTGAAGAGCTGACTCATTTGAAAAGACTCTGATGCTGGGAAAGATTGAGGGCAGGAGGAGAAGGGGACGACAGAGGATGAGATGGTTAGATGGCATCACCGACTCGATGGACATGGGTTTGGGTGGACTCCAGGAGTTGGTGATGGACAGAGAGGCATACTGAACCCTGGCATGCTGCGGTTCATGGGGTTGCAAAGAGTCGGACACGACTGAGCAACTGAACTGAACTGAACTGAAAGTCAGACAAAACTTAAATCACAGGAATTTATAAACATATACATATATAATACTGTGAGAATATGGTTAACAAATAGTGAGGTCGCTCAATCGTGTCTGACTCTTTGCGACCCCATGGACTGTAGCCCACCAGGCTCCTCAGTCCATGGAAATTTTCCAGACAAGAGTGCTGGAGTGGGTTGCCATTTCCTTTTCTAGGGGATCTTCCTGACCCAGGGATTGAACCCGAGTCTCCTGCATTGCAGGCAGACACTTTACTGTCTGAGCCACCAGTGAAGCCCATGGTTAACAAATATGAAATAATAATTATGGAAGTGGGATTAGAGGACAGATACAAAATGGTGCTCACAGGAAGCTTCAAAGGTTGCAGTAGTTTTCCATTTCTAAAGACTGCTGAAGAATAAACAAGTATTTGTTTTATTATTCTTTAAATTTTATGTATAAGTATGCATATTTTTTCCCTTTGAATATAGCATATTTTGCAATGAAACACTTAAAACATGACGTGATCCAAAAGGTTTGTAAACAGTAAAAAAACAATTAAAAGGAAAAATAAGTATAGAGACTAGGTTTCCAAGAACTACAGTAAAGTTAAAAATTAAGTTTTATTTATCCACCTTCTTTACCTATCAGAGCATTAATTTCCTCAAGGATATGGACATAATAAGTGTTAATGCTGAAAGTGTATAAATGAAAAATGATTATTTTTTACTTCAGATGACTTCAGACACTATTTGTCAAGGAAACAATTTAGCTCATGGTCCTAATACCATCCAAGTACACTTTCTTAGTAAAATAACAAACTATGTTAAGTTTATTTTTTCTAAAAGGCAGTTAACTGAATCACTGAGTGAAAGTTCAGTTTACTAACATCACATTAAATGTTTACAGAATAACTTGAGTTTAAGTGCAGTAGAAGCCACAAGCTGTTCAGATCTGTACTCTGATCAGTTACTACTCAGAATAGTAACAGCACCATAACCAGTTCTTTTTAGTTAACATTTTCCTCAAAATATAACAAGAGACTTAGATTTGTATCATTAGTAATGCCCCCCCCCAAAATTAGATTTTAAATATTCCAGTAGAGAGAAATAAAAAGTCTATGCTTCATCAAACCCCACACTGTATTTGCCTATGAAATAAAAATTCTTCCAAAATGTAAACAAACAAAAAAAGGGGAAATAAAAATTTACCTAACAGTTTCAAAGACTGAATAAACTACTGATGTAATCCAGATAACTGTTAACCATTCAGTATTTGCCTATTTAAAATATGACTTCTAAATGGAATCAGGAATTAAACATAATCTTACCTGCGGAGGATAGTTGCTTTCTGAAGACCACCTTGAAGACTGGTCATTTGGTTTATCAACTAAAATGTTCCTGAAATAAAGAAAAGGAAATTATACATTTAATTAAAAGAATAAGTGAACAAAAATATGTGAAAAGAGGAATAATCTACCAGATGTTAAAATTATCACTAAGTTATATAATACTGGGAACTTGAATAAGAAGAAAAAAAAGGAAACAGAACAAGCAACACAGAAAATGTCTAGCAGTTTTAAGGTTTTTAAATATGATTAAGGTAGTATTTTAAACAACTGAAAAAAGGCATTTTATTTATATATATGTGCACACAGAGAGAGACAGAGAGCGAGAGAGCGAGCTCTACTTCATATCCAGTGACAACATGAGCTACAGGTGTACTTAGGAATTTAAGGTAAACAAAGTAATAAAATACTAATAATTAATACTACACACATATATATGTGTGTGTGTATATATACATATATTTAGGAATTTAAGGTAAATAAATAAAAGACCTAATAATATAATATCATATATATATACACATACATATATGTATATGTTTATATAAATACATACATCTTTTTTTTTTTTTTCCAATCTTTGAATCAAGAAGGTCTTTTAAGCCCAGCACCTAAAACAGACCTATGAAAAAAGGAACTGATATACATACTTTGGAAGGTGGTGCTTTTACTGGAAATTATAAGGCTAAAGACAAACAGAATCACACATAAAAAAACTATTTGATAAAGTTATTTCTCAGAGGGATATGGGTTAATTCTGAAACACTTCACACTGGTGTCAAACAAACAGTAAATGGACAGTAGATGATGGGAGTCAAGCTTCTCACTTTGGAGTGAAAAGTAACAGAAAAGCAAGGGGATGAAGGTTGGAATGAACCCAAGGCTACTGAAATAGAGTCAGAGACATCAGTGTGAACTCATATTAATATTCAGCTTTATATAGATACAGATAAATAGATTCAATAATTGTATGTGAGAGTACTCCTAGCTCTGTTCACTAATAGGGACTAGAATCATTGATACTCCAGTAGCAGTGAGTACCCTCAATACCAATTCTTGATTTCTACATACCACAGTCCAATAAAAGGAAACAGGGATTCTTGGGAAAGGAGCTGATTCTAGGCATAGAGCAGGGAATTCAGAACATTAGTCTAGAACATCTTGTAGTGCTCAAAACCACCACAAAGGTCGGGGCGGGGAGGGGGGGCATGTCAAAGGGACACAGAGGAGCCAACATGAAAGAATGAATGGCCAAAGCTAAAATAACTAAACAGCAAAATAAATAACAAGGTACTGGATTACAACCCAAATATCCCTGAGTCTCTAGTGATATAAATAACTCTAGCCTAACAATCAGAAAAACATCAAACAGATTCAGACTTAAGAATACTCAACAAAATACATGACCAGTACTCCTCAAACTATCAATACAATGAAAAATAAGGAAGATTAAAAACCCATCACAGACCAGAAGAGAGTAAAGGAACAAGATAACTAAAAGTAATGGTATCTTGAATGGGATCCTGGATCAGAAGACACTAAAATAGGAAATCTAACAAAATTCAAATAAAATGTGAAATTTAGCTAACAGTAATGTATCAGTGTTGGTGTCTTGGTCATGACAAATGTACCATGGTAATATAAGATGTCATCAACAGGAGAAACTAGATGAGGGGCATATGCAAACTTGCTGCAACTTTTCTATAAATCTAAAATCATTTTAAAATAAAAAGGGTATTTTTTTTAAAGTTGGATCTACACCTATCACAGAAAAGGTACTTAATAAATGTCAAAAAGATGAATGAATTTTTTTAAAGACAGAACTATAAGAAAAAGAATTTTCTTTACATACACATTTTACAAAGATAAAACATTAATACATAATAATAAATAATAAATGAAATGACCTCATGCATTCTAAAAGGTAAAAACCAGCTAGAAAAATATAGACAATGTAAAACACAAAAGGCTAATTAAAATTTGAATATTTAAACAGCACTTAATTATAAATACAGCCTTCCCACGTGGCCCAGATGGTAAAGACTTTGCCTGCAATGTGGAGACCCAGGTTTGATCCCTGGGTTGGGAAGATCCCCTGAAGGAGGGCATGGCAACCAACTCCAGTATTCTTGCCTGGAGAATTCCATGGACAGAGGAGACTGGTAGGCTACAGTCTATGGGGTCACAAAGAGTTGGACACGACTGAGTGACTAAGTTATAAATAGCCCATACAAAAACTAGCAAACCCAACCATTCAAAATCAGTAATAACCAAAAATTAGAGATTAAAACAAAGATATACATTATCCCTATAAAATTGAGCCTATACTCAAAATAACATATTTGAATCATAACTGCAGTTGTTGCCCAGAGCTGGTAAAATGGTACTCTCATATTTTGCTGGCAGAAATGCAAATTGATACAACTTTTCAAGAGAGAATTTTAATATACTATATATCAAAAACATTTCAAATATGTATATCCCTCTAAATAAAAATGATAACAGCCGTGATGACAATGATGATGTTTGTGTCTAACATTTCTGAGCTTTTATGACATCCCAGACTAAGACATCCTGGTCTAAGTGCTTTCTATATATAAACTATTACCTTCAACGTACAGATTAAGAAACTGAGAGAGATAAATTAATATACCTAAGTGGTGGTTGCAGTTTAGTTGCATCTGACTCTTTGCAACCCCATGGATTACAGCCTGCCAGGCTCCTCAGTCCATGGGATTCTCCAGGCAAGAATACTGAAGTGGGTTGCCATTTCCTCCTCCAGGGGCTCTTCCCAACCCAGGAATAGAACCCAGGTATCCTGCAATGCAGGCAGATTCTTTACCAACTGAGCTACAAGGGAAGCCCACACCAAAAATTAAGAATCTCAACCCAAGGCGATCTGACTCCAAAGTCAATGCTTTTAATCACCATAGTACACAGTTTTAGCATATTTCACTTCCTGGAACTTAACCTAAACAATAATCCAGGGGATTTAAAACATCCACATTCATGACAATACGATTTATAAAAGCAAACTGTAAACAACCTAATTGTCTAACAATAGAGGATGTGTTAAAAAAAGTTATGAAATGTCTATGTTACAGAATAACATGTAACCATAATATTATGGCCTCACTTCAATGCTGTTGGCAAATGTTTATTACACAGTGAGTGAAGAGAAAAGGTAGTTTGCAGAGTATGTACAATGAATCAAGTATTGTTAAGTAATAATAATGTTCGTGCATGAAAAGAAAAGACCAAGAAGATATGCTAAATTGCTAATGTAGCTATTGCATTACAATAATATAATATGGTAATGGTGAGATTACAATGACTTTCCTCCTTCTTCGCACGTTTTTGTACTTTCCAAATATTCTAAAACTAACACATCAACATATAATCAGAAAAAAAAGATGTGTTTTATTAAGCATCACAAAACAAAGATAAGAACTCTATGAAAAGACTGCAGTACTGTTAAAAACTAAAGCTATAAAAACTAGGGGGAAAAAATCACTCTGACATGAAAGTATGAAGGAAAATCTAATGTAACTATGATAAATTGGGACCACAAAAATCACAAAGTATAATACATTGTGGGAAGGGAGATCAAATGACATGAGAGTTAATTTCATCATTTTCATAGCTCCTAAGAATAATGTTTCTGAAATTGATAAAAAGAAAAAGACTCAAGAATACTGAAATTTAGAATAAAAACATACTACCTATCTCATAAATTATTTGAGACAGAATACCAACAACAACAAAACAGCAAAAAGGAGCTAAGAGAAGATTAAATGAAAGCAGGACACACTGAAAACAGAAAATTTTAAATACAATGACAATATTAATACAAAGAATCTAAAACAGTCAGACATATAAACAGCCTAAAATAACACAGTAAGATATCCTTTGAACTGGGTGTATAGTAGTAACATTACTATTACATGAAGGCACACACACATTAATAGAGTGACTAGTAACAGATAAAAGATATGTACGGCAGATACAATCTTTGCAAAACCAGGAGGAATTTAAAGAAAAAGTATTAACTGGGATTAAAGGGCTCAAAGGGAGAGATAAAAAAATAAAATTTAAAGAAGTTTGGACTGGAGGAAAACAATAAGATAATAAGAATTCAAGCTAGGATTGTGAGTCAATGAATTAAATGAAAACAAAAATAAAGTAAAAAACACAGTGCCAGAAGAAATTAATAAAACAGTAGCAGGAGATTAAAGTCTCTCAGCATCTAGAAAATTAATAAACATCTATACAATGTCAAAGTAGCAATAAGGATTAATAGTACTATGAAGAAAAACAAAACAAAGTAGAAGAGAAACAGACCTAAATGAGGGACTTAGCCATGTCATAATCTGAAAAATGAGCAGATAGATCACTAAATGCAAAGCTAAAGGGGTAAATAGTTACAGTATGTTATGGTCTTGTAAATTCTGAAATGCCTATTAAACAACCCACTGGAGATTCAGCGGCTGATTAACTGAGGCTGAAATTCAAGGAAAATGCCAGAACTGAAAAAATAGAGCCATCAGTATATCAAATGCTAAAATATATAAAGCTATGACACTGAATGAAATAACTCAGGGGATAAAAAGGAGGTAGAAGAGAAGCTGCACTGCCCCCCCACCCCCTACATGGCGCTAATGGTAAAGAAGTTGCTTCCAATGCAGGAGACATAAGAGACATAGGTTCGATCCCTGGGTCTGGAAAATCCTTTGGAGGAGGAAATGGCAACCCACTCCAGTATCTTTACCTGGAGAATCCCACAGACAGAGGAGCCTAGCAGGCTACAGTCTGCGGGGTCGCAAAGAGTTGGATACAATTGAAGCAACTTGGCACGCACAGAGAAGCTGAAGGACTCATTAAGCTCTGGAGGGTCCATTATTTGGGGGGCCAGAGAGAAAGATCAAGCAAAGGAGACTGAGAAGGACCAAAGATGAAGAAACTGAAAACTTACAAACTGTGATGTCAAATGAAGAAAGAAATATTTTGCGAACAAAGAAGTGAAAAACTATGTTCAGTGCTGCTGAGAAGACAGGATTTGGGTGGTATTCACTTCATTTGACTAACTCCAAACTTAAAAGTTGCCACACAGAAAGTGCTTAATAAATATTTGATAGATATGAACAAATACATAAACAGCACTAAAAGGAAAAAAAATTCAAATGATTCTATTAAAGTATAGAGTATATTAATTATATTAATATTAAACAAATATATTAATATATTTGTTATCTGTAATTTAAAGCTTATACTAAGATAAAAGAGAAATATGTACACTTGAAACTAATACAATATTGTAAATCAACTATATTAATTTTAAAAATGGATAAAACAGAAATATGATGCAGATCAGAAATGAGGTCAGGTCTAAGGTGCCTTGGAAAGATGGACGCTTGAAAATATTCCTGATGATTTCTCTCTAGTTCCAACACTAAGTCAACTACCAAGTACCTCTCTTAAGCCCAGAAGGTGACAGAGGCCAGAACCAGAACTTTGAAGAATTATCACAAAAGCTTATTAGTACTAGGAGGACCACGAGATCCATGGATTCACCTTTCCCCAAGAGAAATGCAGTAACTAAACAAGCACTTCTGGGACAATAGGCTAGTCTCCCGGGCCCACAAAGAGCTTCAGGAGAACTTTACTGCTGAATATAAGAACATACTTCTCCTAGCTGAAGGCATCTAGCTGCTGAGAGGTGGCTCCCAGTGACCCATGGCGAACCACAAAGAACTAACAATATACAAAATGTTACACAAAAAGCCCCAAGACAAAGACTGCCAGCCTGCCCATAATCTGAGGTATCAGAAGCTTTACCCAAAGAGTACACAATACAAAAAAGTTTGTATAGAAAAATGTACAAAAAGAGCCAAGAAAATTTATTAAAAAGTGAGGAGAGATCATTTTATCAGCTTTTAAAACACTTCAAATTCTTTATAATTAAAACAGTAGGGATTGGTATAGGAACAGACCAAGAACTAAGAAACAAAAACCCAGAAATTGAGCCCGGTGTAGATGAGAACTTAATATTTTATGAAGATGATGTTTTATTTCAATGGGAAATACTACTTCATATTTAAATGATGCTTATACAACTGGAATTCCACAGGAAGAAAATAAGTTAACCCCTACCTAATATCATATACAAAATTAATTCCAATTAAAGATATAACCATACACACATACATAAACATCTCAGAAAAAAACTGAGGGCCAATATATACAACCCAAAAAGTGTTAAGAGATCTTTCTGTCAAGAAACACAGAAGCTTAAACAAAAATTTTATTTAAAAAACTTTAAAATTTTGTATTGTAAAAAAAAACTCCATAAAAAAGGACAGGAATCACATGGGTCAGAATGGCCATCATCAAAAAGTCTACTAACAATAAATGCTGGAGAGGGTATGGAGAAAAGGGAACCCTTTTACACTGTTGGTGGGAATGCAAACTGATACAAGCACCATGGAGAACAGTATGGAGATTCCTTAAAAAACTAGGAATAAAACTGCCATATGACCCAGCAATCCCACTACCTGGGGATATATACTGGACATATATCCTGAGGAAACCATAACTGAAAAAGACACATGTATCCCAATGTTCACCGAAGCACTACTTACAAAAGCTAGGATATGGAAGCAACCTAGATGTCCATCAGCAGATGAATGGATAAGGAAGTTGTGGTACATATACACAATGGAATATTACTTAGCTTAAAAAAGAATGCATTTGAATCCATTCTAATGAGGTAGATGAACCTAGAACCTAATATACAGAGTGAAGTTAGAAAGAGAAAGACAGATATCATATATTAACAAACACATATGAAGTCTAGAAAGATGGAACTGATGATCCTATGTGCAGGGCAGCAAAGGAGACAAAAGCACAAAGAACAGACTTTTGGTCTTAGTGAGAGAAGGAGAAGGTGAGATGATTTGAAAGAATAGCATTGGAACATACACATTACCGTATGGAAAATACATAGCCAGTGTGAATCTGATGTATGACATAGGGCACCAAAGCCACTGCTCTGTGACAACCTAGAGGGATGGGGTGGGGAGGGAGGTGGATGTGGGGCTCAGGAGAGAGGAGACACATGTATGTCTATGGCTGATTCCAACTGCTGTGGCAAAAACCATTACAAGGTTATAAAGTAATTATCCTCCAACTAAAATAAATAAAACTTTTTTAAAAAGACAGGAAACAAGCAATAGTTTAGGAAAAAGTACTTGCAACTCATATGACTAACAAGCTAGTAATCATACAGGGTTTCACTTGAGAATAAAATGAAAAATGAGTGAATGTGTGTCACTGAAGAGTCTTTAAAATTTAATGACTAGTAAATAACAACAAAAATTTTTTTTCTAAATCCCTGTGTCAGGAAAAACAAATTAACACATTAAGATATCTTTTTTTCACCCCTCAAATTGATTAAGTTAAATCTTTACTTAACAGGAAATCTCAGGGAGAAACTGTGGACATGTCCATTATTCCAACCTTGATGGAAAGTCAATTTGCAATATCTATCAAAATTCTAACTGCACATATTCTTTCACCTAGCATTCTCAGAATCTATCCTATAAAAATAAAATCATCAGTATATAAAGATCTATGTATAGAGACTCACTTATGAGTCTAGTTGCAATAGCAGGGAAATAAATCATAAAACACTATACTGCCAGATCTATGCCAGCTAACTTGTAGGGATTTCTGCAATATAAAAAATAAAGAAGGAAGTATGATTTTATTGTTAAAAAAATTATTATTTATATATATTTGTATCCAATTGTGGCTTCCCTGATAGCTCAGCTGGTAAAGAATGCACCAGGAGACCAGGGTTCGATTCCTGGATTGGGAAGATCCGTCACAGAAGAAATAGGTTACCCACTCCAATATTCTATGGCTTCCTTGGTGGCTCAGACGATAAAGAATCTGCCTGCATTGTGGGAGACCTGGGTTTGATCCCTGGATTGGGAAGAGCCCCTGGAGAAGGAAACGGCCACTCCAATATTCTTGCCCGGAGAATTACATGGACAGAGGAGCCTGGCAGGCTACAGTCCATGGGGTTGCAAAGAGTCAGACACGACAGAGATTTTCACTTGTATCCAGTTGAATTAATAAGCATGTGTGGTATTACCTAATTCATATAAAATATATAAAGCACAGATATAAGCCAATAATGAAGCGTGAAAGTCAAAGTGAAAGTCACTCAGTCATGTCCAACTCTTTGTGATTCCATGGAATTCTCCAGGCCAGAATACTGGAGTGGGTAGCCTCTCCCTTCTCCAGGAATTCTTCCCAACCCAGGGATTGAACCCAGGTCTACCGCATTGCAGGCAGATTCTTCACCAGCTGAGCCACAAGGGAAGCCCAAGAATACTGGAGTGGGTAGCCTATCCCTTCTCCAGGGGATCTTCCCAACCCAGAAATTGAACTGGGGTCTCCTGCATTACAGGTGGGTTCTTTACCAACTGAGCTATCAGGGAAGCCCCAAAATGAAGCGTAAGTATCATTAATGAGTTTTATTTATCTTCTTCTACTTATCATATTCAGATTTTAAAAATAAACATTTTTATATAAGCATTAAAGTATTGTAAAAATATTATGACAAACTTTTCATATTTATAGAAAACTGACTACATCATCATCAGATGGTCAAATCGGGCTCAACTTTTCTTTCTTTTTGAAGACATAGGTGATAAAGAAGCAATTAATAAAGATATAACTGTTTCTTAAAATTTTTAAGTGACAGATTATCCCTCAAAGCTTAAAGTCAACTACAGATCAGTTTTAGTTCTTCCTCCCAGATGCTCCTTCCTAAAATCCATTTGCACTCTCCTGGAAAGCAAGTGAGAAACTGGCTGTGGGCAGTGACTATTATCAGCATTACTCTTCATCAGCAGGGACACAGCCACTGTGGTAGCTGTCTATAAAACATGTGCGTAAGTATCCTTACTCATAACTCCCAAAGATCTATAAAACCCACCATCATCACTGGTATAGTTTTTCCTTCTTCTAACACTCAAGAGAGACATTAACCTCTTTCACTACAAACTGTCAATCATGATACTAGTTCACTAGCCCTAATCTCTGAAAGGGGAAACATCCCATCCACAGCCTCTGCTGAAGAAGCAATCACAGACAGACAGTGATGTTTTTACTTGTGACTCAACCACCTCAGTGACAGCCAATCTAGCCTAGCTAAGAGAGAGAATGGATCATATGAAAATAATGTATAAAAAATAGAACCAATGAAACAGAGGGAAAAGTATACAGAATAAGAGATAAAAGAGAGAGAATAAGACAGTCAGTAGTAAGATAAGACTGTAGCAGACATAAAATAGAAGAGACTCCCAGGAATAACAGAGAATAGAAATTAATGGCTTTTTGGTTCTAGCTTACAGGAGGCTATTTCTGGCCACCAAAATATGTGATCAAAACATACTTTTAGGTACTCCATGACTAATGTTTAACATTTTAACTATTGTCTGAGAAAACAAGTAAATGATCAGCAAAAAAAAAAAAAAAATACAGAAGACACAATTCAGTATAGAAACTATATGATCCAAATAATAAAGAAAAGTAATCTACTAAGATTAAGCTCAATATATGCCATTCTAAAATATATTTTAAAAAGCAAAATACAAATAACAACTATCAGAGAACTTGTTAAGAACCAATAAAACAGATGGGCTAAAGATTAAAATGGTTTCTTTTTTTCATCAGGGTTAATTTAATTTTAAAAGGTATATTTTTATTCCTACCAATGCAAGATGAAAACCATAAGGAAATAAAACTGAGCCATATTAAGTCTCTTAGATATAAGCTAAAAAAGGCAAGGCTGTGAATAATCAATTTTTTCTATTAAGACTATAAAAATCTATAGTGAAACACATGGACAACTGAAATACAGGATACAACATTAATTTTTTCCCAAGCTTTATGTCTCTATTTTGCAAATTTTTTAAGGTAGTATATTTAATTATACTACCAACTACATGACAGGAACAAACTATTGAAATGCATTATAAGAAGATAATTTACTGGACATTTTGACTTCAAGTCAGCAAATTAAAAATCTTTTTTTTTTTGATTAAACATGTTCAAATCTTAAGCCTGCCTGGCAACATCTTTTAAATTGCTGCTCTTAAGAATACTTAAACGTAAAAAGCAGCACTTGGGCAAAAAAAATGGAGCACTTATCATTTTTTTCTGCTAATGGATGCACAGGATACTTAACAGTAAATCCAGTCGATTTTAAACTGAGAGTTTTGAATACTCAAAAGCTAGCTACCTCTAATTTCAATGTGAAGAAGTCAGTCAAGCCAAGTCTAAGAATATTTTTCTTCTGGTAGTTTTAAAATACCCTACTAAAACCTGTGCCTTTTGGTTGAATAATGTGACAAAACACATCTAGAAGAAAGCTCTGACTAGGAATGATAAGATCCTGGAGCTTGGCCACTAATTTGTTGGGTAACGTTAAGCACATCACATAATCTCTCAGGACTTTAATTCCTTTAACTGTAGTGTAAAGGGAAGGGCTGAATTCCTTGATCTCAAGTTTCTTCCAGCTCTAATAGGAGCAGTGCATTGCACAACTCTAGAAAACACCATTCATGAGGCCATGTTAATATTCTACAATTCTATGAAAAGATTTCACATATTTCATTCAAGGTATCATGTATAATACTCCTCTTACACAGCAGTCAATAACAACACACAATCCATTGACTGTAAAACAGCTTCCATTATGTGTAAACACTGTTCTAGGGTAACACCACAGAAGTGTAGAAGGGGTACCTGTGGCCAAGGATACTATGATGTAATAAATAATAAATGTATATAGCATAAAATGTTTGAGACATAAAAACCATATATAATAAAAAGCCAATTCAAAATGCAAAACAGAAATCAACTCAAACAATTTTGAATATCCACAGTTGTACAGTGTTAAAGAGTATACTATAAAAATTATGGCTTTTCCAAAAAAATCACTTGTACACTCACTTTCAAATACTTCCTAATTTTCACACAGGAGCATCGTGAAAAGGCCTTACCATAAGCTGAAGTTTTTCGACAAATATTTACTCATCTCTAAATGCTAGACATTGTGCTAGGCTCTAGGAATACACTGATAAATAAGACAGAAAGAATCCCCACTTGTGATGCTAACGTTCAAATGAGAAGTAGCAGAAAGTAAACAGGAACAGCTGTAAACAAGGTAACTACAGACCGTAATAAATGATATAAGAGAAATAAACAGGGAGCTGCACTAGGGCAGAGGAGTTCTTTTATTTGAGGTGGTCCCCAAAATGCTAATTAAAAGGATCCACTCATGGAAAAACAAAAGAAAAGTCAACTCTTCACAAAGAAATCAACAAGCTCAAAATCAGAGCAACAGGAAATAATCTATGGAAACCATGGAAATCTGAGAACTAGACTAAGTCAGATAATGGCCTCACAGGCTCCAAGATAAGATAAATCCAAAGAAGGTAAATCTCCAAGGGGGCCTGAGAACATTCATAAAATGTTGAATCTAGACCTAAGAGGATTTCACAACTATCCTGAAAATATTTCCTTATTTTTAGGAAGACAGAAACCCATTCTGAAGAGAAACTGCTGGGAACAGAAAATAAATTAAGCAAAGCGTAAAGAATGACAACTCCTAGGAAAGGTAAGATTCATATGCTAAGCTGGCAAAGGTCCAAGCGATATAGAACTCAAGACATATCACAGAGCAAAATATATTCAAAGATGCCTCTCCAAAAAGCAAAATATTCGCAAAGCACAGATATAAAGGCAAATAGCTTTATTATATCGCATACTATATCTCATATTATATTTCCCAAAGGAGAGAGGTCTTGAGACACAAAGCTCATAAACTACACTTGTCCATTCCTTCAGCCTACAGAAGTGCTTCCATCTAAAACTATTAGAAGTGAATTCTTTGGTGGTCCAATAGTAAGGACTCCATGCTTTCCCTGTTGAGGGTGCTGGTTCAATCCCCAGCCAGGGAACTAAATCTCACAAGCCACACGGGATGGCCAAAAAAATAAATAAATAAAATAACTACTGGAAAACCGAACTTGTTTAAACATTAGAAAGTTAAAATGAAAGCCCACACTAAGAAATTGTAGGAAAAATAATATATGTAAAATAAATCACATTTTAACAGATAATAAAAACACATGAGAAAAATGTGGCCACAAAAAATGATGAACATTATAATCTGGTGTTTCAACATGAACTAAAAGAAATTAAGAAAATAGCTGAAGCTTTATTAAGCAGTAATCAAAATTATGACATTTCAGAAATATTAGACAATATGAAGAGCTATTAAGACTCACAAATGGAACACTGGCAGCGAAGAAGCAGGCAACCCGTGGGGGGATGGCAGCTGCCCGACAGCAGCGCCTGGAAGACGTACTGAAGAATCCACCCACTGCTGGAGTCCTGTGCAGATTCACACAGACTCAATATGGGCTGCCACGGAATCCGATCAGATGAGCATGCTCGGGTGCTATCAGTTCTAGCCCAGCAAGCAGCTAAGGTAAGCCCAGACCCCACTGATACTCCTCTGGTGTATCTAGAACCAGATAATGGGAACATTATGATCCAGAAACACGATGGCATCACGGTAACAGTGCACAAAATGGCCTCTTGACATCTTGTATCACTTCTTCAGCAGCCTGTCACAGAAACTCAGTCCTACCTGATGCTAATTATCTTATAGAACTATTAGAATTCCAATAATTAGACCATTCATGTAATATGCATTGGGCACTTTTCTATTAATTTTAGAGTGAGCTGCTTTTTGACATTCTGTGGACTAACTTATCAAGAAAGTAGTTAAAAAGTACCACATGTTTTGAAGCAGCAGGTTTAGGTCACCTTGTATACATAATTATGCTTAATAAACCAGGTTGGAGGGGAAAAAAGACTCACAAAAGATTTCTTTCTGAAAACAGACTAAATTACAAATAATTAGACTAAATTGTTAACGTGGTAACCATTATGCAGTATATCAAACATTACGTTGCACACCTGAAACTAATATAATGTATGCCAACTGTATCTAAACTAAAACACACACAAAAAGGAATATACCCCCCCTCCCCCAACCCTGCCCAAAAACACCCAATAAAGAAAATACAGATTACAAAACCAGATTAAAGATTTACTGAGCAAAGCCCCGCCCATCAGAACAAGACCCAGTTTCCCTCTCAGTCAGTCTCTCCCATCAGGAAGCTTCCATAAGCCTCTTATCCTTCTCCATCAGAGGGCAGACAGACTGAAAACCACAGTCCCACTAACCAATCTGATCACATAGACCAAAGCCTTGTCTAACTCAATGAAACCACCCAAGACAGACGAGTCGTGGTGGAGAGTTCTGACAAAACGCGGTCCACTGGAGAAGGGAACAGCAGACAACTTCAGTATTCGTGCCTGGAGAACCCCATGAACAGTATGGAAAGGCAAAAAGATAGGTCATTGAAAGATGAACTCCCCAGGTCAGTAGGTGCCCAATATACTTCTGGAGATCAGTGGAGAAATAACTCCAGAAAGAATGAAGGGATGGAGCCAAAGCAAAAACAATACCCAGCTGTGGATGTGACTGGTGATGGAAGTAAAGTCCGATGCTGTAAAGAGCAATACTGCATAGGAACCTGGAATGTTAGGTCCATGAATCAAGGCAAATTGGAAGTGGTCAAACAGGAGATGGCAAGAGTGAACATCGACATTTTAGAAATCAGCAAACTAAAATGGACTGGAATGGGTGAATTTAACTCAGATGACCATTATATCTACTACTGTGGCCAAGCATCCCTTAGAAGAAATGGCAGAGCCATCATAGTCAACAAGAGTCCGAAACACAATCTGAAGCAATCTCAAAAATGACAGACGGATCTCTGTTCACTTCCAAGGCAAACCATTCAATATCACAGTAATCCAAGGCTATGCCCCAACCAGTAATGCTGAAGAACCTGAAGCTGAATGGTTTTATGCAGACCTACAAGATCTTCTAGAACACCCCAAAAATATGTCCTTTGCATTTTAGGGGACTAGAATGCAAAAGCAGAAGTCAAGAAACACGTGGAGTAACAGGCAAATTTGGCCTTGGAATACAGAATGAAGCAGGGCAAAGGCAAATAGAGTTTTGCCAAGAGAACACACTGGCCATAGCAAACACCCTCTTCCAAAAACACAGGAGAAGACTCTACACAAGATGGTCAATAATAAAATTAGATTGATTATATTCTTTGCAACCAAAGATAGAGAAGCTCTATACAGTCAGCAAAAACAAGACCAGGATCTGACTGTGGCTCAGATCATGAATTCCTTATTGCCAAATTCAGACTGAAATTGAAGAAAGTAGAGAAAACCACTAGACAATTCAGGTATGACCTAAATCAAATCCCTTACAATTATACAGTGGAAGTGACAAATAAGATTCAAGGCATTAGATCTGAAAGACAGAGTGCCTGAAGAACTATGGATGGAGGTCCATGACACTGACAGGAGGCAGGGATCAAGACCATCCCCAAGAAAAAGAAGTGCAAAAAAGCAGAACGGCTGTCTGAGGAGGCCTTACAAATAGCTGAGAAAAGAAGAGAAGCAAAAGGCAAAGAGAAAAGGAAAGATACATCCATCTGAATGCAGAGTTCCAAGGAACAGCAAGGAGAGAGAAGAAAGCCTTCCTCAGTGATCAATGCAAAGAAATAAAGGAAAACAACAGAATGGGAAAGAAGAGATCTCTTCAAGAAAATTAGAGATACCAAGCGAACATTTCATGCAAAGATGGGCTTGATAAAGGACAGAAATGGTATGGACCTAACAGAAGCAGAAGATGTTAAGAAGAGGTGGCAAGAATACACAGAAGAACTGTACAAAAAAGATCTTCATGACCAAGATAATCATGATGGTGTCATCATTTACCTAGAGCCAGACATCCTGGAATGTGAAGTCAAGTCGACCTTAGAAAGCATCACTATGAACAAAGCTAGTGGAGGTGATGGAATTCCAGTTGAGCTATTTCAAATCCTGAAAGATGATGCTGTGAAAGTGCTGCACTCAATATGACAGCAAAGTTGGAAAACTCAGCCGTGGCCACAGGACTGGAAAAGATCAGTTTTCATTCCAATCCCAAAGGAAGGCCACACCAAAGAATGTTCACACTACCACACAACTGCACTCATTTCACATGCTAGCAAAGTAAAGCTCAAACTTCTCCAAGTGAGGCTTAAACAGTACGTGAACTGTGAACATCCAGATGTTCAAGGTGGATTTAGAAAAGGCAGAGGAACCAGAGATCAAATTGCCAACATCCGCTGGATCACTGAAAAAGCAAGAGAGTTCCAGAAAAACATCTACTTCTGTTTTATTGACTACGCCAAAGCCTTTGACTGTGTGGATCACAACAAACTGTGGAAAATTCTGAAAGAGATGGAAATACCAGACCACCTGACTTGCCTCCTGGGATATCTATATGCAGGTCAGGAAACAACAGTTAGAACTGGACATGAAACAACAGACTGGGTCCAAGTTGGGAAAGGAGTATGTCAAGGCTGTATATTGTCACTTTGCTTATTTAACTTATATGCAGTGTACATCATGAGAAATGCTGGACTGAATGAAGCAGACCTGGAATCAAGATTGCAGGGATAATAACCTCAGATATGCAGATGACACCACCCTTATGGAAGCAATCAAAGAGGAACTAAAGAGCCTCTTGATGAAAATGAAAGAGGAGAGAGTGAAAAAGTTGGCTTAAAACACAACATACAGAAAACTAAGATCATGGCATCTGGTCCCATCACTTCATGGCAAACAGATGGGGAAACAATGGAAACAGTAAGAGACTTTATTTTGGGGGGGCTCCAAAAATCACTGCAGATGGTGACTGCAGCCATGCAATTAAAAGACACTTGCTCCTTGAAAGAAAGGCTATGACCAACCTAGACAGCATATTAAAAAGGAGAGACATTACTTTGCCAACAAAGGTCCATCTAGTCAAAGCTATCGTTTTTGCAGTAGTTATGTATGGATGTGAGAGCTGGACTATAAAGAAAGCTGAGCGCCAAAGAACTGATGCTTTTGAACTATGGTGTTGGAGAAGACTCTTGAGAGTCCCTTGGACAGCAGGGAGATCCAACCAGTCCATCCTAAAGGAAATCGGTCCTGAATATTCATTGGAAGGACTGATGCTGAAGCTGAAACTCCAATACTTTGGCCACCTGATGGGAAGAACCAAGTCACTAGAAAAGACCCTGATGCTGGGAAATACTGAAGGTGGGAGGAGAAGGGGATGACAGAGGATGAGATGGTTGGATGGCATCACTGACTCGATGGACTTGAGTCTGAGTAAGCTCGGGGAGTTGGTGATGGACAGGGAAGCCTGGCGTGCTGCAGTCCATGGGGTCACAAAGAGTCAGACATGACTGAGCAACTGAACTGAACCGAAAAATAACGACACACAAAAAATAGAAAGCAACAGTAAGTAGACAGCCCAATAAATATGTAATTGGAACCAGACAGGTATTTCAAACTGTGCTAGAAGCAAATTTTCCTAAAATAAACTTGAATCCACATTATAAAGGATACATGATATAGTAGAGAAATTCAACTGAGAATATTCCTAGTATAAACTATTAGACTTTAAAGACTTTAAACATTCAGGTAGAAAGATCAAGTATCTTACAAGAAAAAGAAGATTATTGTTTCAAGGAACTTCAAAACAGCTATGTTTTGTACACAAATAAAATGAAACAAAAAGTTGTAAAATATCCAAGCACACACAAAAAAATGTGAGCCTGGGATTTCATATATAGTTAAACTGTCCTTCGTGTTTACAGGCATAGATGGTCAACAACATATAAAGTTTCCTGAGTCTTTCCTGCAACTAAAAAACAAACTAAACATATTCAAGAAATAACCTGAAAAGCTTCACAGTAAAATCTGATCACAAGAATTAAAGGCACTGAACTAAAGAACTGAAACTACCGATGAAGACAACGACAACGTAACAGTATATAAATATGTTCTGCAACAAAGTAGAAAGAACAGATCCATCAAAAATGGGAGAAGAATGGAGGGAACAAGCAGAAGTCAGAATAGACTTATTAACTGCCTCACAAATACTAACTCTTAGAAGGAAAGATCATCGTTTACAATTAGATACTGGGAGAGAGAGGAGGAGGAAGAGGTCCCCAGCTAATTTCCTCAGGGAGACACTAGATTGAAGGAAACTAAAAAACAAAATCACAAGCCATCCTAAATGCCTAAAGAAACCTGTTTTAAGAAGAGAAAGATCAAAGAAAAAAGACAACATAGTGAAAGATTCTACAAGTTTATGTAAAATATCCCACAAAATATTAGAGCAGAATTGACATCAAACGTGTCAGTAAACATAAATGGCCTTAAACACATTTTTTAAGATGAGGTAGCAAGGCAAAAATCCAATCCTATCACATATACAAAAGACATAAATAAAACATTACATTTTAAAGGAACAGCAAAAACAGACCAAGCAAATGAAATAATAATAAAGCAAGGTTCAAATTTAATTTCAGACAAGAGGAACTACTAAGCCTTAAGCAAAAATAAAAGAGTACTTTATAATAAAATACTATAGTTTATAATACCAAGTAATGCTGCTGCTGCTCCTAAGTGGCTTCAGTTGTGTCCGACTCTTTGCGACCCCATAGACGGCAGCCCACCAGGCTCCCCCGTCCCTGGGATTCTCCAGGCAAGAACACTGGAGTAGGTTACCATTTCCTCGTCCAATGCATGAAAGTGAAAAGGGAAGTTAAGTCGCTCAGTCGTGTCCGACTCTTAGCGACCCCATGGACTGCAGCCCACCAGGCTCCTCCTCCATGGGATTTTCCAGGCAAGAGCACTGGAGTGGGGTGCCATTACTAACAAATTTTTTCAAAAAACACCAAAATCTAAAACATCTCTCCAAGTGAATAAAAAAATTCTATTAAAAATTATTAGGTCAAAGGAGAAATACAAAGCAAACTGCAAAATTTCTACAAAATAATGCTAATAGAGTAGTGTGACAGATAATACAGCAATACCATCCAAGAGAACTTTCTGTGATGATAAAAATATTCTGTATCTGCACTGACCAATACAATCGCTGCTAGACACATGTGGCTACTGAATACTTAAAATATGCCTAATGTGAGACTGCTGCTGCTGCTAAGTCACTTCAGTCGTGTCTGACTCTGTGTGACCCCATCACTGAATTCTAAAATTCAATTTGTATTCCTACACATGGAGTCATTAACCTCAGATAACCTCATTGACTCTGGTCGAGTTATTAACCTCAGATAGGCCAATGATACCACCCTAATGGCAGAAAGTGAAGAGGAACTAGAGTCTCTTGATGAAAGTGAAAGAGGAGCCATATGGGGTTGTGAAGAGTTGGACGTGACTTAGCAACTGAACAGCAACAAAATCTGGTGGCTCAGTGATACAATTTCCCTGCTAATGCAGGACACAGGGGTTCCATCCCTGGGTGGGGAAGATCCCCTGGAGAAGGAAATGGTAACCCACTCCAGTATTACTGCCTGGGAAATCCATGGACAGAGGAGCCTGGTGCGCTACAGTCCATGAGGTCACAAAAGAGTCAGACATGACTACGCAACTAAACAACAACAAAATAATCTAGTAATTATCACATTGAATAGTGCAGCTCTCTACAGTACACCAGAAACTCAAAATTTAATGATTGTGTCAATATAAACTAAAAATTTAATATCTGGAACAAGTAAAGAGAGAAAAACAGCCAGCAAAATTAAAAAAAAAAAAAAAAAAAAAACCTGCTAGGCAGAGACTATTTTAAGAATTACACAGCTATTTTGCAAGTCTACAAAGATAAATTTGAAAACCTGCATGAAATGTACAACTCTCTGTGGGAAAAAATGTACCAACTGACCCTAGTAGATACAGAAAGCTGAAACAGAGAAATTTCCCTAGAAGAAAAAAAAAAAGTTATCAGAACCCAACTATCAAAAAACACTAGGTAGGTACAATTGTTTCCAGAAAGGAAATCTATACAAACATTTACTAATGAAGGGATTAGCTAATACGATTTTAAAAAGGAAAGCAAAAGGACTTCCAGATTCAGCTCCAAAATGTTAAGAGCTTAGGCTTTCTCTCAGTCTTAACTGAGAGAAGATAAAAGCTGAACAAGGTGAAAATCAACAACTTTCTTTAGATTCCTCAAAAAGCTGAGGTCACTGGGGAACAAACACCCTGTAATCTGGAGAGAAGAGCAAAAGACAGATAATCACAGCTGAGATCACCTTATCTGAAGCAGAAGCCACTGGAGCCAATAATTGATAGGAAAAATTACAAGGTCATTTTGATAAATTTCTAGAGACTGAAAGTGGACTCGTTTGACAGAAACTCTGGGGGCATAGTTTTAGGGATCTCGCATACTTTTGTGAGTTTTACTTCCAGTAAAAGAAGTTAGTTGAGAGAAAAAAAACCCTGCCTGAAACAGAGTAGAGGAAAAGTAACCATTTAAAAATACTGACGGAGTGTTCTTCTTAACGAGTCGATTCCAGCCCCCTCTAGCTTTCCTTTCTCACGTTTGGGGAGAAAAATAAAGGCTAAAAAACACTTTGCAAAGTAAGAGTACAGGGACTCAGACCCAGTAAAAACTGGGATTTAATCATAAGATAAAAGAATGCTTCCCTTCCTTCATATCTAGCCACCACAACAGGGGTAATGTATAATTACAGGAGACTACAACTGAGAGCTTCAAGACACAAACTATTTAAGACCTTAGGGAACAACTCTGCCACCTACCCACTTCCCCAAAAAGAAAAAAAACAAAAGAGACAGAGAAAATATGAACACTAGAGGAGAATGAAGCCTCTGCCACCTAGGGCTACATCAAACACTAACAGCCCAACTTCTAACATGATGAACATAAAACTTCAAACAAAAAGCCTAATTACTTCAGTTCCTACTATCCAATACATCCTAGATCCTTCCAACAAAAAACTTCAGCACGCTAAAAGACAAGAAAAAGCACAGTCTGAAGAGACAAAGCAAGCATCAAAATCAGACTCAGATGTGGATTCTGGAATTATTAGGGAATTTGAAATAATTACGATTACCATCTTAAGAGCGCTAATGCAAGATAGATGGGTAATGTATCAAGGAAAGAATCAGGAAGCTTGAAGTTAAGCCAGGAGACAGTTCCCACACTGAAAGAGAAAAAAAAAAAAATTAAGGAAAAGAATTTCAAGGAACTGTGAGAAAACTACAAAAGCTATAATATATGCATAATTGCAATAAGAGAAGGAGAAAAAAGAGAATAAGGAGTGGAAAAAATATATGAAGTGATAATGACTGGAAATTTTCCAAAATTAATGACAACAAGAAACCACAGATCCAGGAGGTTCAGACACAAGCAGGATATATGCAAAAACATCTACACAGAGGCATTATCATATTCAAACTGTAGAAAATCAAATAAAAAGAAAATCTGAGCGTAATCAATGGGAAAACTCCTTACCTACATAAGAACAAGCATAAGAATGGTGTCAGGTTTCCTACCAGAAACCATACATACAATCAAGAAAGTGTAGAATGAAATACTTAGAAGTGTTGAAAGAAGAAAAAAACCACCAACCTAAAATTCTGTATCCAATGAAACAGAAACAAATGAAATCTCTTAAATGTGACAGAAAAATAAATAACGTGCTAAAACTTCCCAGATGGCGCTAGTGGTAAAGAACTACCTGCCAATGAAAGAGACAAAAGCAACGTGAGTTGGATCCCTGGGTGGGGAAGATCCCCTGGAGGAAGGAATAGCAACTCAGTCCAGTGTCGCCTGGAGAAGCCCACGGACAGAGCCTGGCAGGCAACGGTCCACAGGACAGCAGAGTCGGGCTGACTGAAGTGACTTAGCATGTGTGCACTCAAAACAAAAACTGAGAAAACCTACCGCCACTAGAATCTGCCTTGCATTAATGGTAAGTAATTTGTTTGAAGGAAAATAATATAGGTCAGATACCTGGATCAACACAAAGAAGGACAGAAAAGGACTATAAGAAACTAACATAAAAAACTTGTATTGTCTTATTCCTAACTGAGTAATAGATACCTGGTTCAAAGAAATAAAAGCAGTAACGTATGGGGTGATTAGAACGTACAGAAAAGCAAAGTGAATGACAGCAATGTTATAAGGGAGGGAGGAATTAGAAATATTTTGGTATTAATATAAGGTACTTGAACTACCTATCCATGAAGCATCATTATTGTTGTTCAGTAACTCAGTCGTGTCTGACTCTGCACAGGCTCCTCTGCCAGGGGTTTTCCAGGCAAGAATACTGGAGAGGGTTGCCATTTCCTTCTCTAGCAGATCTTCCCAGACTAGAGATCAAACCCACATCTTCTGCATTGGCAGTCACATTATTTACCACTGAGCCGCCAGGAAAGCCCATGTCATTTAAAGCTGGATTAAATTAGTTGTAAATATACCGATGCAAACTCTGGGACAACCACTAAAAACATATTTAAAAGAAGTATAATTGACATGCTAAGTGGAGAGAAAATAAAAGCACATTCAATATTCATTTCAAATCACAGAAGGCAGAGAAAAAAGCAAAAGGAAGAAGACTAAAGAACAAGTGCAAAGAATAGAAAATAATAATCAATTTAATAATCAATTTAAATGTGAATGATCTTAATCAAACAATTAGAAGATAGAGACTGTCAGAGTGGACTAAAGAACAAGATCTGAATATACTGCCTATAAGAAACTCTATGGGCTTACCTGGTGGCACAATGGTAAAGAATCTGCCTAGCAATGCAGGAGACGCCAAGAGATGCAGGTTTGATCCCTGGGTCAGGAAGATTCCTGCAATAGGAAATAGCAACCCATTCCAGTATTCTTGCCGGAAAATTCCATGGACAAAGGAGCCTGGCGGACCAGTCCATGGGGTCAGAAAGAGTCAAACACGACTGAACACGCACACACAAGAAACACACCATAGAGACACAGGTAGATGAAAAGTAAAGAAACAGAGAAAGATAAACCATGCTTTCAAAAGAAAGCTGACGTTGTATTTCTATCAGGCAAAAGATTTAAGAACAATGAAAATCATCAGGGATAGATAAAGAAGGGCATTACATAATGAAGAGTGTCAAATTCTCCAAAAAGATGTAGCAATCTTTAAAATATCTGTACCCCCCTCCCCCCAAAAAAGTGTCAAAATACTTGAGGGAAAAAATGACAGAATTGCAGGGGGAAAAAAGACAAATCCAGTATTATAACTGAAGACATCAACATCTCTCTATCAGTAACTGACAGATCCAGGAGGCAGAAACTCAGCAAGAATACAGTTGAACTGAACAGCATCAATCAACTGGGTCTAATTAACATTTATAGAGTATTTTATTCAACACAGCAGAATACACATTCTCCTCAAACTCACATTGGGATATTGACCAAGATACACCATAAAATACATATTAATAAGTGTAGAAGAACAGAAAATTATTCAAAGTATGCTCTCAGGCCACAATGGAATTAAACTTAATTACACTTAATCAGTAGAATTAAATTTTATCAATAACAGAAAGAGTAGACAATCCCAAAATATTTGGGGTAAACAATACTCTTCTAAATAATGCAAAGGTCAAGTCACAATATAAATTTAAAATTACATTGAATTAAATGAAAACAAAACATCAAAATTTGGGTGACAGCCAAAGTGAAGCACTGAATATAGTACTGAATGCACATATCAGAAGATGGATCTAAAATCAATTGCCAAAGCTTCCACTTTAGGAAACTACAGAAAGAAGAACAATTTAAGTATAAAGCAAACAGAGAAGATAAACAATAAAAAGCAAAAATCCATGAAACTGAAAACAGGAAATGAAAAAGATAAAAAAAAAATCCATAAAACTAAAAGCTGGCTATTTGAAAAAACAGTAACATTGACAACTTTCTAGCTAATGCAATCAAGAAAAAAAACAGAGAAACACAAATTTCTAATATCAGATATGAAAGAAAGGTCATCATTACTGATCACTTGGATACTAAAAGCTTACTAAAATAAATATTATACACTACTCTATTTCTACAACATTCTAAGAGATGGAACGGACCAATTCCTTAAAAGGCACAAACTACCAATATTCAAGGAGAAATGTGTTAGTCGCTCAGTCTTATCTGACTCTTTGTGACCATGGACAAGCTCCTCTGTCCATGGGATTCTCCAGGCAAGAATACTGATGTGGGTAGCCATTTCCTTCTCCAGGGGATTTTCACGACCCGGGATCAAACTCAGGTCTCCTGTATTACAGGCAGATTCTTTACCGTCTGAGCCACCAGAGAAGCTCCCCAAGGAGAAACATCTTCTGAATAAGCTGATAGCTATTAATGAAATTAAATCAATAACTAATAATCCTCCAAAAACGAAAGCAACAGGCCCAGATGGTTTCACTGGTGAATTCTAACAGATATTTAAAGAAAGTTATGGTATCACTTCTCTGAAATTTCTTCCAGAAACTAAAAGCAAAGTGAAAACTTCCTAACTCTGTATGAGGCCAGCATTATTCAAATACCAAAACCAGATAATGACATTACAAGAAAGAAAAATTCCAGCCCATCTTATGAATACAGATACAAAAATTCTCAACACAATATCAGCAAATCAAATCTAACAATGTGTAAAACTAATTACATACTACAATCAAATGGTATTTATTCCACATATGCAAGAGTAGTTCAACATTCAAAAATCAATTAATGAAATTCATCATACCAACAAGCAAAAGAAGAATCATCTATCAATACATGCAGAGAAAGCACTTCACGAAATCCAACATGCATTCACAATGAAAAATCTCAGCAAACAAGTAGAAAGGACCTTCATCAAATTGATAAAGAACACACCTCAAAACACCTATAGCTAACATAAAGGTAAGAAGTTGTATGTTTCTCCTTAACATCAGGAACAAAGCATTCCTATTCAACATCATACTGGAAGTTCTAGCTAATGCAATAAAACTAAAAAAGGAAATACAAGGTACACAGATTGACAAAAAAGAAAGAAAATCCCAAAGAATCAACAACAATAAAAAAAAAAAAAAAAAAACCCTCCCAGAACTACCAGACAATTACAGCAAGGTCAGCAAGGTTGCAGGACAGAAAGTTAATACACAAAAGTCAACTGCTTTCCTACATCCTAGCAATAAAATGGAATTTAACAGTAAAAACACACTGCAAGCCACAACTCCTGAGCCTATGTGCTGCAACTGCTGCAGCCTGTGCTCTGCAACAGGAAAAGCCTCCACAACGAGGGGTCTGTGCTGCAACAGAGGAGCTCCTGCTCACCACAACTAAAGAAGGCCTGCACAGAGCAAGGAAGACCCAGCACAGCCAAAAATAAACAAACAAATTTTTAAAAATGAAATAAAAGTAAAAGCACAATACCATTTATATTAGCACTTAAAAAACAAAATACTTAAAGACTAAGTCATATATATATAAGATGTATATAAGGAAAACTATAAGCTCTAATGAAAGAAATCAAAGAAAATCTAAATAATTAATAGAGATATTCTATGTTCATGGATATAGGCCTCAATATTGTTAAGATACTAGTTTTTCCCAACTTGATCTGTACACTGAACCCAATCCCAAACAAATCCCAGAAAACTATTTTGTGGATATTAACAAACTGATTCTAAAATTCATATGGAAAGACAAAAGACCCAGGGTTAGCCAACACAACACTAAAGAAATACAAAGTTGAGGAATAACATTACCTGCCTTCAAGACTCACTTACTTATAGTAAGAAAGACAGCATGGTAATGGTGAAAGAAGACATACAGGTCAATGGAAAAGAATAGAGTTCAGAAATAAAACCAATTAGATAATCAATTTTAACAAAAGTGCAAAGGCAATTCAATGGAGAAAAGATAATCCTTTCAACAAAAGGTGCTGTAACAACTGGGCATTCACATAGTAAAAAAAAAAAAAAGAAGAAGACCACCACACACTTTTCACAAAACTTAACTCAAAATTAATCTCAGACCTAAATGTGAAACACAAAACTATAAAACCCCTATGAGATATTATAGGCGAAAAACATGTGGCCTGGGTTTGACAATGACTTTAAACACCAAAAGCACATCCATTAAAGAAAAAAACTGATTAAGTTGGACTTTATTAAAATTAAAAACTTCTGCTCTGCAAGACACTGTTAAGAGAAATACACAGGCCACTGATGGGAAAAAAATATTTGAAAAACACTATATGATAAAGGTCTGTATCCAAAATCTACAAAAGAACTCCTAAAATTCAAAAATAAGAAAACAACCCACCCAATTTAAAAAGACAAAAGATGTGCATACACATCTGTATAAGGATGAAAACTAAACATATGAAAAGATGTCAACATCACATATCATTCAGTTTAGCTCAGTCATGTCCAACTCTTCACAACCCCATGCTGCAACCCCAAGCCTGCAGCATGCCAGGCTTCCCTGTCCTTCACCAACACCCGAAGAGTGCTCAAACTCATGTCTGTTGAGTTGGTGATGCCATCTAACCACCTAATCCTTTATCATCCCCTTCTCCTCCTGCTTTCACTCTTTCCCAGATCAGGGTCTTTTCCAGTGAGTCAGCTCTTCACATCAGGTGGCAAAAGTATTGGAGCTTCAGCATCAGTACTTTCCAATGAAGGTTCAGGGTTGATTTCTTTTAGGATTGACTGGTTTGATTTCCCTGCTCTCCAAGGGACTCTCAAGAATCTTCTCTAGCACCACAACTCGAAAGCATCAATTTTTTGGCACTCAGTCTTCTTTACGGTCCAACTCTCACATCCATACACGACTACTAAAAAAACCATAGCTTTGACTAGATGGACCACTGTCAGCAAAGCAGTGTCTCTGCTGTTTAATATGCTGTCTAAATTGGCCATAGTTTTTCTTCCAAGGAGCAAGCATCTTTTAATTTCATGGCTGCAGTCACCATCTGCAGTGATTTTGGAGCCCAAGAAAATAAACTCCCTCACTGTTCCGAAACACACACCTATTAGTGATGGGACCAGATGTCATGATATCAGTTTTCTGAATGTGGAGTTTTAAGCCAGCTTTTTAACCCTCCTCTTTCACTTTCATCAAGAGGCTCTTTAGTTCCTCTTTGCTTTCTGCCAAAGGGTGGTGTCATCTGCGTATCAGAGGTTACTGGTATTTCATATATTAGAGAATTACAAATCAAAACAGTAATGAGTTATCATCACTCATCTATTAGGATGGCTCAAATGAAAAAAAGCTGATAGTACCAAAGAGCACTGAGGCTTGAATTCCCACAGCTGGTGGGAATACCACTGGCAGCGTGACCACACTGCTAGGTATTTACCCAAACAAGTTTAAAAACTAATGTCTAAGGCCAAACTTCACAGGAATGATTATAGCAGCTTTTGCTCGTAACTGCCGAAACTTGAAAGCAATCAATATGTCCTTCAATAGTTAAAAGGATAAACAACCCACAGTATATCCATACAATGGAGTATTATTCTTAAGTAAAAAGAAATGAGCCATCAAGCCATGAAGAGAAACGAAGGAATCTTAAATGAATGCTGCTAACTTTAAAAATTATAGGAAAACTTGGAAAATACAAAAAACTTTATACAGTAAAAAGATCAGTTTGCCACAGGTTTGGTGGGAGAAGGGAAGGGATGAACAGGTGAAGCACAAAGGCTTTTTAAGAGGGGGTGAAACTATTCTGTAAGGTTCTATACGGGTGGATATACAACATGATACATTTGTCACTCTACATTAAGAGTAAACCTTAACTCATGCATGCATGCTCCGTCACTTCAGTCGTGTCCGACTCTTTGCGACCCTATGGACTGTAGTCCGCCAAGATCCTCTGTCCATGGGATTTTCCCAGCAAGAGTACTGGGAGTCAGTTGCCATTTCGTCCTCCAGGGTATCTTCCCAACCCAGGGATGAAACCAACATCTCTTATGTTTCCTGCATTGGCAGGCAGGTTCTTTACCACTATCGCCACCTGGGAAGCCCCTAACGCATGCAAGTTTAAAAAATTAGGAAGTTAGAGGCTGCAGTCCATGGGGTCGCTAGAGTCGGACACAACTGAGCGACTTCACTTTCACTTTTCACTTCCATGCATTGGAGAAGGAAATGGCAACCCACTCCAGTGTTCTTGCCTGGAGAATCCCCGGGACAGGGAAGCCTGGTGGGCTGCCGTCTATGGGGTCGCACAGAGTCGGACACGACTGAAGCGACTCAGGAGGAGCAGCAGCAGCAGAGGCTTTCACAAAAAAAAATGCAAACTGTGACAAGAGAATCTAACTGTATCACAAATGTATGAAACAACCCCACTGAAGGCAATGGGGAAAAGGTACCGACTTAAGGAACTATGTAAATAAATGAAAGGACTATATAGGACTAAAGGCAGAAGGGACTGTACTTGAGTGCTGTACTCTAGTTAATAAGGTTGATTTCTGCAGGGTACAGATAAACAATTCTGATACTGCTATACATGTATACTGGAACTGAACAATTAAGATGCTTGGCGAATGGTTAGGGCCAGGTTTCTAACTGCTGAGGTGGAAATGTACAGATCAGCAAGGGGAGGAATCTGGAATTACCCATGTGGTAATGGATTAGAGTAGGCAATATGGGTAGGAACCAATGTTTAATATAATTACTAATGGTTACATATAGAAATATTTACAGGTATGTGCCTATACACAGGTTACTATACATCAATTTATTTCTTCACTTTGTCAGTTGAGAGTTACTAAAATAAACAACACCCCAGAAGCAAGGAGCATACCTAACACCCAAACCTTAGTTTCTGATACCATCTTCCAATAAAAGGAACTAGGGCTCCATGAAGAAATGGGGTAGGAAATACATGAGTCTGGAGCATGTTGTGGTACCAGAAAGTAAAGAAGTGTTTAAAAAAAAAAAATCTGTTGATGCGGGTTATGTCCAAAGGGCACAGGAGCCAAATAAAAAAGCTTCCAATAGCCAAATCTGAAACAATTTGAGCAACAAACTAATATTAGATTATAACCCAAAGAATAAAGTAAGTACACGTTAAGTACTGCTGCTACTGCTAAGTCACTTCAGTCGTGTCCGACTCTGTGTGACCCCATAGACGGCAGCCCACCAGGCTCCCTCATCCCTGGGATTCTCCAGGCAAGAACACTGGAGTGGGTTGCCATTTCCTTCTCCAATGCATGAAAGTGAAAAGTGAAAGTCAAGTCCAACCCTCAGCAACCCCATGGACTGCAGCCTACCAGGCTCCTCCGTCCATGGGATTTTCCAGGCAAGAGTACTGGAGTGGGGTGCCATTGCCTTCTCCGTACAAAGTGATATAAATTACTGAATAAATTAATAAATGGGCAGAAGGTAATCTCCCATGCAGAATTCTGAATAAATTATGTAGAAAATCTACCCTAAAGGAGGAAAGCATAATTCCCCACTGTATGTGTGGGCAGTACAGTGGGCTGCATGTAGTAATTTCCTCCCAAAGACTACTGTGTGGAAAGAAGAAAAAGAAATAACTTTACAGTAGAGAAACCTGACAAACACTATCTCAACCAGGTTAATCAAAGTCAAAATCAATAATGAAAAATCATGATAAAAGAATGTGCATAAAGTGATGAAAATGGAACTTTACCTCTTTGCTTTTTCTTCCAAAACACCATAACTCATCTTAATCATGAGAAGGAAAAAAAAAAAAAAAAAATCACAAACTCAAAGAAAGGGGCACCCTGCAATTTACCCGACCAGTCCTCCTCAAACTATAAAAGTCATCAAAAACAAAGAAAGTCTGTCTGAGAAATTGTCCAGTCAAGCCTAAGAGACATGACAATTAAATACAATCCTGCCTGAGATCTTGGAATAGAAAAAGAATATTAGGTAAAAACTAAGGAAATCTGAAGATAACAGTAATAATTATGTATCAATGCTGGATCATTAACTGTAATAAACCAATATAATATGTAATTTGGGTTTCCCTCATGGCTCAGACAGTAAAGAATCCGCCTACAACGTGGGAGTCCTGGGTTTGATCCCTAGGTTGGGACGATCCACTGGAGGAGGGTATGGCAACCCACTCTAGTATTCTTGCCTGGAGAATTCTATGGACAGAGAAGCCTGGCGGGCTTGCGGTCCACTGGGTCACAAAGTGTCGGACACGACTGAGTGACTAAGTACAATATGTAATTTAATGTGAGTTATATAATTAATAACGGTAAAAAATGCTGGGGAGTATATTTGTACTATCTGCTTCATATGTCTATAAATCTAAAACTGCTCCAAAAAATAAAGTCTATAATTTACTTTAAAAAAAAAAAAGGCAAAGCAATTACAGCATACATATTAGAAAGGAAAATAAAAAACTACTTGTTTGCAGACAAGATTACATACTAGAAATCACCAAAGAATCAATGGAAAAAAATACTATTTAGTTTTTAAATATATATATCAAATTAAAATACAAAAAGTCTCAGAAGCCTTGAAACTTAAAAGCAAAAAGCAGCTAGAACATATAATGGGAAAAAATCCACTTACAACAGCAATAAAATAAAATACTACACTTAAAAATGTATGAAAAATTTTAAAAATTCTAAAAGGCACATATGGGTGCTTCCCAGGTGACTCAGTGGTAAAAAATCCACCTGCCAATGCAGGAGACTTGGGTTCAATCCCTGGGTCCAGATGATCCCTTGGAGGAGAAAATGGCAACCCACTTCAGTATTCTTGCCTGGAAAATTCCATGGACAGAGGAGCCTGGTGAGCTACAGTCCATAGGGTCGCAAAGAGTCAGATTCAACCAAGTGACTGAACATGCAAAAGGCACATAAAGTAAGCCTAAAATAAACTTAAAGGCATACTGTGTCCTCATGGAGAAGGACTCATCATCATAAAGATGTCAATTCTCTCTACATTACTTTATAGTTTAATTATACTCAAAAATAAGAACAAGTTTTTTTCTGAAACTAGATAATAAAGGTGATACATGCAGTTCAATATTAAAAAAATTTTTTTTAATGGGCAGAAGATCTTAACAGACATCTCTCCAAAGACAACATACAGATGGCCAAAAAGCACATGAAAAGATGCTCAACATCACTAATTATTAGAGAAATGCAAATCAAAACTATAAGGAGGTAGGACCTCACACAGATCAGAATGGCCACCATCAAAAAGTCTACAAACAATAAATGCTGGAGATGGTGTGGAGAAAAGGGAACCCTCCAGCACTGATGGTGGGAATGTAAATTGGCACAACCATTAGAAAGAAAAGTATGGAGGTGCCTTAAAAAACTGAAAATAGAGAACTACCATGTGACCCAGAAATCCCACTCCTGGAAAAGGGAACCCTCTTACACTGTTGGTGGGAATGCAAACTAGTACAGCCACTATGGAGAACAGTGTGGAGATTCCTTAAAAAACTGGAAATAGAACTGCCTTATGATCCAGCAATCCCACTGCTGGGCATACACACTGAGGAAACCAGAAGGGAAAGAGACACGTGTACCCCAATGTTCATCGCAGCACTGTTTATAATAGCCAGGACATGGAAGCAACCTAGATGTCCGTCAGCAGATGAATGGATAAGAAAGCTGTGGTACATATACACAATGGAGTATTACTCAGCCATTAAAAAGAATTCATTTGAATCAGTTCTAATGAGGTGGATGAAACTGGAGCCTATTATACAGAGTGAAGTAAGCCAGAAGGAAAAACACCAATACAGTATACTAACGCATATATATGGAATTTAGAAAGATGATAACAATAACCCTGTGTACAAGACAGCAAAAGAGACACTGATGTATGGAACAATCTTATGGACTCTGTGGGAGAGGGAGAGGGTGGGAAGATTTGGGAGAATGGCATTGAAACATGTAAAATATCATGTATGAAACGAGACGCCAGTCCAGGTTCAATGCACGATACTGGATGCTTGGGGCTAGTGCAGGGGACGACCCAGAGGGATGGTATGGGGAGGGAGGAGGAGGAGGGTTCAGGATGGGGAGCACATGTATACCTGTGATGGATTCATTTTGATATTTGGCAAAACTAATACAATTATGTAAAGTTTAAAAATAAAATAAAAAAAAAAAAAAAAAAAGAAATCCCACTCCTGGGCATATACCCAGAGAAAACCATAATGTGAAAAGATATATGCACCCCGATGTTCACTGCAGCACAAGTTACAATAGCCAAGACATGTTTGTGTGCACAGACTCAGTACTGCCCAGTTCTGTGACCCCATGCACTACAGCCTGCCAGGCTCTTTCATCCACGGGATTTCCAGGCAAGAATACTGAAGTGGGTTGCCATTTCCTCCTCCAGGGGATCTTCCCAATGCAGGGATGGAACCTAATGTCTCGAACACAAGACATCTCTTGTGTCTCCTGCATTGGCAGGCATGCTCTTTACCAGTTGAGCCACCAGGGACGCCAAGACATGGAAGCAACCTAAACAAAGCAACCTAAACAAAGTCACCAAGTATTAAAAAGCAAAGGCATAACCTTGCTGACAAAGGACTGTATAATCAAAGCAATGGTACTTCCAGTAGTCATGTACAGACTTAGGAGTTGTACCATAAAGAAGGCTGAGTGCAGAAGAATTGATGCTTTTGAACTGCAGTGCTGAAGAAGACTCTTGAGAGTTCCTTGGACTTCAAACCTACATGTCCAATGAGACAGGAATGGATAAAGAAGATGTGGTACATATACACGGCAGAATATTAGTCATAACAAAGAAGAAAATAATGCCATTTACAGTGACATGGATGGATCCAGAGACTGTCACACTGAGTGAAGAAAGTCAGATACAAATATCATGAGATACTGGTCACACACGGAATCTAAAAAAAAGAATACAAATAAACCTTAAATCAGAAGTAAGTCATGGATGTACAAAACAAACATATAGTTATCTGGGGGTGAAGGGGAGATTGGGATTGACATATACACCCCACTATATATAAAATCACCCTACTATGTATACAAATCAGAAGCTGGAATTAAGATTGTCAGAGAATTATCAACAACCTCAGATATGCAGATGATACCACTCTAAAGGCAGAAAGTGAAGAGGAATAAAAGAATCTCTTGATGAGGGTGAAAGAAAAGGGTGGAAAATATTAGCTTAAAACTCAACACTCAAAAAACTAAAATCATGGCATCCGGTGCTATCACTTCATGGCAAATATTTAATAGAAGAGGAAAAAATGGAAGCTGTGACAGATTTTTTTTTTCCCCTTGGGCTCCAAAATCACTGCAGACGGCCATTGCAGCCATGAAATTAAAAGACGCTTGCTCCTTGAAAGGAAAGCTATGTCAAACCTACACAAAGTCACAAAGTATTAAAAAGCAAAGGCATAATCTTGCTGACAAAGGACTGTATAATCAAAGCAATGGTACTTCCAGTAGTCATGTATAGGTTTAAGAGTTGGACCATAAAGAAGGCTGAGTGCAGAAGAATTGATGCTTTTGAACTGTAGTGCTAAAGAAGACTTGGAAGCTCCGTGGACTGTAAAGAGATTAAATCAGTCAATCCTAAAGGAAATCAACTCTGAGATTTACTGGAAAGACTGATGCTGAAGCTCCAGTACTTTGGCCACCTGATGCTAAGAGCTGACTCACTGGAAGAGACCCTGATGCTGGAAAAGATTGAAGGCAAAAGGAGAAGAGGGGCAGCAGAGGATGAAATGGTTAGATAGCGAACCAACTCAACACCAATTCACTAATTTGAACAAACTCCAGGAGATAATGAAGGATAGGGAAGCCTGGCGTGCTTGGGGTTGCAAAGAGTCTGACATGACTTAGTGATTGACTAATAACAAATACATAAAATAGATAACTAATAAGAAGCTGCTATAGCACAGGCAACTCTACTCAATACTCTCTAGTGGCCTATAATGGTAAAAGAATCTAAAAAATAAAAAAGAGTGGATATATGTATATGTATGACTGATTCACTTTGCTGTACACCTGAAATGAACACAACACTGTAAATACACTCCAATAAAAAATTTTTAATATAACTCAGGTGATATAATTCACAGTTAATAAAGTTTATATAAAAATGAAGCCAGTCTCAAAACCCTGAAAAAAAGGTCCAAAAAGGGAAGACCTTACCAGATGTTAAAGCAGATATGACGGGGGGTGAAGGGTTGGGGTGAGGCAGGTCATGAAATCTGTGATTAAAACAGTGGAGGATTTTATACGCAAATAGACATTTTAGAACAAAAGAGAAATTATCAAAATAAAAATTCAGAAAAGTCAACAAATGATTAAGGTAGCACCACAAGTCAGTAGGGAGAATACGAAATTCCCAAGTGACAAAATAACTGGACAGTCATTTAGAAACAATATGATTAGATTTGTATCTCACTCTGCATACAGGTTAAATTTCAAATGGATAAGAAAACAAAATATAAAAACATGTAAGCACTAGGAAGAAAACATGTAAATCCATTACAACCTGACACTGAGAACATCCCCTATATATAATTCAAAAGCCAGAAGAAATAAAACCTGACAATTCAACCAAGAAGAAACACAACTTTCAGAAAGGGAAAAATGAAACTTTCCTTATTTGTAGATGGCATGATCTGTCACATGGAAAATCCCAAGGAATTTACCGAAAACAAACGACCAACAAAAACAACTTCCTAGAACTTCAGTGAGCTCAGCGATGCCACAGGATACAAGATAAACACACAGCGGTCAGCTGCATCTCTACAGTCTAACAATGAACAAGCGGAGCCCAAAATTAAACCACAAAACTATTTACAATGGTTTCAAAGGAAATAAATATAAATATAAAAAGCATGTAAGGAAGCTCTCTGCCCTA
The DNA here is from genome assembly GCF_027580195.1 of Bos mutus. Classification (NCBI taxonomy): domain Eukaryota; kingdom Metazoa; phylum Chordata; class Mammalia; order Artiodactyla; family Bovidae; genus Bos; species Bos mutus. The sequence continues at coordinate 7,431,906 of NC_091620.1, read as the reverse complement.
AAAATTACAAAAAGCTAATGAAAGAATTAAAAGCAACCTAAATAAATGGAAAGATATACGGTATTTATAGATTGAAAGACTCAACAAAGTAAAGATAACATAAGAAAAAACAACAGAATTGTAAAATTATATAAGTTACAATCCCATAAATCAAATCTGAATTGGAAACAGCAGTATGAACTCAAGATACTTTTTTTTTCCTTAAAAAAAAAAAAAATTCTAGCTATGTCCCCTAAAACAATCTAAAAGAAATGACAATCCAGTAACAAATGTTTCTAGTTTCCAACTGTGAGCTCTAAGCACCATTCCCTCATCAGAGCATGATAAACAAAGGACACTCTGCCACACTGAAAAGCAAGAAAATAAAGATTAATGAGACTGTGTCACAGGAACACAGGAGTGGCCAGCCTGAAGGGGCTCCCATCTGCCAAGGATGGACCAATGCGGCACCAAAAAGAATAACTACAGAAATTTTTAAATATACAATGAATACATAAAAATCTAAGGTACATAAATGCTTTAAAAAAAAATCAGACACCTGGAGGTATTATATCAACTCCTTACTCTGAAAACTGGTCATTAAAAGAAATTAAGCATTTACCTTGCTTTTCCAATAAAACTATTTCAGAGCATTAGGGAGAACTGTATACAAAAATTCAGGTAATAAATGTGAAAGGAATGTTAGAATCAGAAAAATCCGATATTGATAACCATTGTTAGAATAAGCTACTTCACTAAAGTTATCACTGGAGATTAAAACCATTAATGAAAGGTGGATGGAAAACTCTACAATAAAGGGACCAAGCTATCACCCCCAGACTTTGTGTCTCTGAAAGTGACACAAGGTACACAAGTCTTTCCGTAAAACTTCCAGTTTACACAAAGTATGACAGAGGAATCAGTCAAATGTTACTATAAAGAAGCAACTGGACAAATTCAGAAAGGAGGAGCCTTTTCGGGATAAATGACAAACTTCTTCAACAAATCAATGGATGAAAAAAAAAGATAAGAGACTAGTAAGAATAGTTAAGATTACTCTTGAAAATAATTTTAAAAGGCTATAACAACAAATACAAAGTGTTTGGATCCTAACTCAGATAAACTATAAGAAGGCATTTTTTAACAGACAGAAAAATATGGGCCAGATATCAGACATTATAAAGAACTACTGCTAAATCCATTAAGTAAAATAATGGCGGCTTCCCAGGTGGCTCAAGGGGTAAAGAATCTGCCTACCAATCCAGGAGAAAAGGGTTTGATCTCTGGGTTGGGAACCCTCCTGGGAGGAGGAAATGGCAACCCACTCCAGAATTCTTGCCTGGAAAATCCCATGGACAGAGGAGTCTGGAAGCTACAGTCCATGGGGTCGCAAAAAGTCGGACAGGACTGAGCACAAAATAATGGCACTGTGGTTTTAATAAAAATTGCCTCTAGCAGGGAAATCCAAAGATGGCTCCAAGGGAGCCCTTGTTCAATCCCTAGTAACTTGCATCTAACCAACAGAATACACAGCAAAAGTAATGAGGTATCATTTCTGGGACTAGGCTACAGAAAAGTGTGACTTTCATCTGTTAGCATACTCTTCCCACTCTCTCCTTTGCTGGCTTTGATGAAACAGAATACCATGTTGAAGAGGACAGCCTCTGGCCAACAGTTCTCAAGAAAATGAAATCTGCCGAAAAAATCACACAGGAGCTTGGGAGCAGATTCTTCCCCACTCAAGACAACCGATGAAACCCCAGCTCTGGTCAACACTTTGACTTAGTAGCCATATAAAACACATGAAACAGAGGGTTCATATAAGCTATTCCTGAAATCTTGATCCTATAAACTATGAAATAATAAATACTGTTTGAAGCTGCTAAATTCATGCCAATTTGTTAGGAAGCAATCAATAACTAACACAATGTCATCTGGCTGTGAAGCAGATAAATGAGAGAAACGGGGTTAAAGCAAAGTTTTTTTTAAAGATTAGTGAAAATTAGTCTGATGGGCACTGAATGAGGGGTAAGAGTAGGAACCGAGTTGTTGATGACATAGGAAAGAAGCGTCAACTGATAAATAAAATCAAAATCGGACCTAAAGTATGAGAAAAAAAACTAAAATGATCTCTCCCATTTTAATAGATAAAAAAATGGAGAAAATGACAGATCAGTTTCACAGCACTTAAGTGTAATTTGAACATATAACAATTTCACTTTCACGGACAAAAACCTCAATTGTCTCACATTGTTAACATGCTCTAATCAAGTCATGTAGACAATATGACTGAATTTACAAAGATGTGGATTCTAAACTCAGCTCCAACGCTTACTTCATAAATGACCTTGATTAAGCCGTTATACTTATTGGCCTCAGTGTGTATATGCAAATCAACACCTACACGACACTTCAAAGACTCACTGTTGAGAATTATAGGAAGTCAACAGTCTAGTAAATGGTAGGTCATCTGTTTACCATTACCCAGAGCAAAACTCAACTCTGTTTATTATTACCATGCACTTGAAAATGTCTGATATAAAGTAGTTACCTCAAAGCACATTGGGAACATATACCTACCTACACAGTCTACACAAAGAAATGCACCAACCATGGGGAAAAGAGAACAGTAATGAAATAAAGAAACCTTCCTATATAGAACGGTAAGATAGGAAACTCTGACTAGCCAAAAAATCAACTTGGAAAGCTAATTTATGTGATGTCCTCCCTAAAACAAAACAAAAAAAAAACAAACAAAAACTGCTGAGACATTCATATAAAAAATAGTTCTCATCTGCTGAGTATCTCAGAAGGCTGAGTCATCAATCTTTTCTGAAATTAAACATTTAGCCCCTTCAGAATATATTTCAAAGCTAAGAAGGGTCTCTTTCTACCAAAAGCAAAGACTATTAAAGTTGGACATGATCTGGGAAAGCTCTGAAAGTGAAAGTCACTCAGTCATGTCCTACTCTTTGCGACCCCATGGACTACAGAGTCCATGGAATTCTCTAGGCCAGAATACTGGAGTGGTAGCCTTTCCCTTCTCCAGTGGAATCTTCCCAACCCAGGGATCAAACCCAGCTCTCTTTACCAACTGAGCTACCAGGGAAGCCCTGGGAAAGGTTTAATGCTGCTTGATATATACATTCTTCAAATCTCAGACAAAATAACTATATATCCAAAGGAATTATAAATATTTAAAATAAAGTGTTTTCAAGCACCCTCAAAGGTTTCACTTATATGTAAATAATTTTATGGAAATAATCACTATCATCTTTTGATGTCCTCAAAATATCTTTTTTGGGCAACAATTTAGCTTAATTTGAGTTACTATATGTGTCATGCGTTGGGAGGGGCTACATTTACTTAAAAAAACTATTCTTTAATACTCCATGCTATCTTGTGCAAAAAAGACCTTAAGCATCTAATCCTCTTGGTTTTTATGAAAATAAATAAAAGACTGGAAAAACTAAAGACCCAAAATTACCAATTAATTAATGACAGAACTGGGATTGGAACCCAAATCTCCTATCCTTGTTTACTGTTCTCTCTGTACTACACTATTTCCCTTTTCTTTATGTTTTCCTTTGTATTGGATATAACTTTCTTCCCAGCTTAATGTAGTAATTTAAACTGCACTAATGGCGAGAGGTCAAACCGATAACTAACAGATTCCCCCAAATCTGTTTTGGGGGAATTCTCCTCTTATCCTCCTAACAGGTTACCTTTGACCAAGGCCTAAATCCTACGGCACAGCATTTTTTTCTCTGTTGCACAGAGAGATTACATAGGATCTAAGTTTTAAAAAATATTTTTTAAATATTTTAAACTAATCTTAATACTATTAAAAATTCAAAAATATTCTAGACCAAATTATTACTACAATGGATACCACGCTCCACAGCAACTTGTTTATCTTGTTTTTGTGCAAAGTTCTGAGTAAATTTCTTTGGACACCTCTGTATCTCTTCGAACTTTTCAAAGTACGTCACTTTGAAATATAGCTGCAATCGTATTCCAGTCTTAAATTCAGTTCTACATATATCTGTTCATGTAAAATTCACAAATAAATTCACAATCATAATGTAATTAATAACTAACAAGGTTCAGAACTGTTTGGTTCTAATGCTCTCCTCAAAAGCTAAGGCGATGTCACATTACAGATCACTGTAGCACAGAATTTGAATGAGTGCTTTTTCTGACTTTTTGAATTATTATATGGATATATTATTTTTAAATAAATATAAATTTAAATAATATATAAATTAATTTTAAATTATACTTAAATTAATAATTTATTATTATATATTATTATTCTATGCATAATTCGATGACACTAACCTTGAAAACAAATTTATTACAAGTGATAAGCAACATTCCTCATTTAACTTTCAGACAACCCACACTTTTGTATCTTACATGCTTAGAGCTCTCAGATTTTCCTTTACCAAATTCAGAATGTTTATCAGTTCATTCAACCAATAGTCCAAGCGACTGGACCAGCATGCCAACATGCCCCACATGCCAGCCAGTGTTTGTTTCCAAAGCATTGCCTTCTTTGTAGTTCAGAGTCCACTTTTACAACTTTTGAAATATTTTATTGCAGTTCTACTATTATAAGAACGGAAAATGAAAACAGAAAAGCCTACGAGTAACATTACTTCAACTGAAACAATAACGGGCATCATAAGGTGATGCAAATGAAGAAAACTTCAGACACTAAGCAGACTTAACTAGCTTAAGTATAAACAAAACCCTGAGAAAAACGGTTAATAGATAACATCAAAAGCTAAAGCATAGGTGGGCCGATTATGGATGTATTCACTCTCACTTCTAAACTCACCCTTTTTGTCTTTTCTTGGAAACTCATTTGGGCTCTTTTAGCATTTTTTTCTTTGACAGCTGGCACAATGTTATTTTGTCAGTAAAGAGGGGCAAGAGAGTCATCTCCGCATACAGTGATGTCTTTGCCTCTTCCCTAATGAACGGAGGGTTGTTTTGCTTCCTAGTTCAGGCGCGCTTCTCCAGCTCTCAGTTTCTATAGTAGAGATGCTTCTCTAGCATCCTGCTCCTAGAGCATATGCAGTCCCCCGCAAAGCCCAGCTGACATGTGCATGCGACCAGCTTCTCTAGCACCAAGGAAGTTTCTACACCAGAATATATAATATTTGTGGGTATTTTTTTTTTAGACTCGTCACATTCAGCAGGCCTTTTCAAACTAATGAATAACCTGAACCTTTCCTGAGCTCAGAAAATTTTTCCCCTTTTTAAAAAAACTTCTCTATTTTTTCTGGTATCATTCTGGACTTACCAGGCAGAAGGTATTAGGTTACAGGTATTAGGTATTAGGCTATTACATTAGGTTGTAGGCGTTCCTGGTGGCTCAGACGGTAATGAATCAGCCTACAATGCAGGAGACCTGGGTTCGATCCCTGGGTCAAGAAGATTCTTTGGAAAAGGAATGTCTACCCACTCCAGTATTCTTGCCTGGAGAACCCCATGGACAGAGGAGCCTGCTAAGCTATAGTCCTCGGGATCACAAAGAGTCAGATACGATTGAGCAAATAACACTTTGACTTTGCATAAAAAGATCCCACAAGGAATAAAAGCTGAAATCCACTCTGAGTCCTACTTAATAGTCCTGCATCCTGATCAAAAAGCATCACTTTCTCACTAAGCCATGTGTTGTGAAAATGAGAAAATGGACTTTCTGGATCAAGGCTAACCTGCATGTCTCAAATTTTAACTGTTTTCCTTATCTTTTTCTTTAAGTTCTAGGCTTAAAATCACTTGCTGCGTGTATGCCTGTAACTACAAAACAAACAACAACAACAACAAAACAGATGTGTATGTACAGATCTATAGAAAAATTGTCGTTTTTGTGGGAGCTTCATTATAAATCTAGTATCTTGGGCCAAGGTCCAAAAGAAAAGACTGTTTTGTGATTTGGGGGCTCAGAATTTTTTAAAGCTCCCTAAGTAATCTGATTTCTGTGTTGACTATCTGGTGATATCCACATGTAGAGTCTTCTCTTGTGTTGTTGGAAGAGGGTGTTTACTATGACCAGTGCATTCTCGGCAAAACTCTATTAGCCTTTGCCTCACTTCATTCCATACTCCAAGGCTAAATTTGCCTGTTACTCCAGGTGTTTCTTGACTTCCAGAGATCAAATTGCCAACACCCACCGGATCATGGAAAAAGCAAGAGAATTCCAGAAAAACACCTATTTCTGCTTTATGGACTATGCCAAAGCCTTTGACTGTGTGGATCACAATAAACTGTGGAAAATTCTGAAAGAGACGGGAATACCAGACCACCTGACCTGCCTCTTGAGAAACCTGTATGCAGGTCAGGAAGCAACAGTTAGAACTGGACAGGGAACAGACTGGTTCCAAATAGGAAAAGGAGTACGTCAAGGCTGTATACTGTCACCCTACTTATTTAACTTCTCTGCAGAGTACATTATGAGAAACGCTGGGCTGGAAGAAGCACAAGCTGGAATCAAGATTGCTGGGAGAAGTATCAGTAACCTCAGATATGCAGATGACACCACCCTTATGGCAGAAAGTGAAAAAGAACTAAAGAGCCTCTTGATGAAAGTGAAAGAGGAGAGTGAACAAGTTGGCTTAAAGCTCAACATTCAGAAAACTAAGATCATGGCATCTGGTCCCATCACTTCATGGCAAACAGATGGGGAAAGTGGAAAAGTGGCTGACTTTACTTTTTGGGGCTCCAAAATCACTGCAGATGGTGACTGCAGCCATGAAATTAAAAGACGCTTACTCCTTGGAAGGAAAGTTATGAACAACCTAGTTAGACAGCATATTAAAAAGCAACATTACTTTGCCAACAAAGGTCAGTCTAGTCAAGGCTATGGTTTTTCCAGTGGTCATGTATGGATGTGAGAGTTGGACTCTGAAGAAAGCTGAGTGCTAAAGAATTGATGCTTTTGAACTGTGGTGTTGGAGAAGACTCTTGAGAGTCCCTTGGACTGTAAGGAGATCCAACCAGTCCATCCTAAAGGAGATCAGTCCTGGGTGTTCATTGGAAGGACTGATGCTGAAGCTGAAACTCCAGTACTTTGGCCACCTGATGCAAAGAGCTGACTCACTGGAAAAGACCCTGATGCTGGGAAAGATTCAGAGCAGGAGAAGGGGATGACAGAGGATGAGATGGTTGGATGGCATCACTGATTCAATGGACATGAGTTTAGGTGGACTCCGGGAGTTGGTGATGGACAGGGAGGCCTGGTGTGCTGTAGTTCATGGGGTCGCAAAGAGTCAGACACGACTGAGTGACTGAATTGAATTGAATAGTCAAAATTTTATGTTATTCATGCTTTTCTTTAAGCTTTCCCTACAGAATTTTAACTAATGTATTATAATATTCTACTGTACTGCAGAGTTGTTTATATTCACTCTCTATGACTTCTCTGGGGGGAAAAAAAAGAGTATAAATTAAACTTTTTAAGCTTTGGTCACATTTTTAAAATTTCTTCTGGACACTATTATAAATACAGTATGTACCACATTAATACAAATATAATATGCACATTGACAGACAAGATTAAATGTGGGGTAAAATGGTATTAAAAATTATTTTCAAAGATATTATGAGCAGTATTTTTCCACTTTTTTTACAATTAATTCATGTATATACAGGTAAATATCACTATCAGAATAAAGTGAAATTCAGCATCAAGTCTATTTTGCAGATGTATGTACTGAAAATTTCACTTACACAAATACATGGGAACAGAAGGAATTTCTGCTAGTACTGTTAATTTTTTTACTACCTTCAGAATTATATGTCAAAAATTACATGATGAGCTATCATTAAAAATTACTGTTTATGCTCTACCAACAAACAGGTTGGTTTAGATCTTCCTTTTGTTTAAAAAGAAAGAATTGAGAGCCACTTATTTTACAACTAGACTTTTTTTTGTCATTCACCTTCTCAACTTCAATACTTTTACATCAGTCCTTTGTCTGCACTCTGCAGATTCTTACATTCTATGGAATAGATGAGAAGCATGCCTATTTTGCAATTGAGAAATAGGATATGGGACAGCTAGAAGTCTTCAAAGTGCAGGCAAATCACCTGGGGTTCTTGTTAAAAATGCAGATTATGACTCAGTAGGTCTGGGGTGTGTCTGAGATTCTGCGTTTCTAACAGTTTAATTCAGTTCAGTCGCTCAGTCGTGTCTGACTCTTTGCGACCCCATGAATCGCAGCACGCCAGGCCTCCCTGTCCATCACCAACTCCTGGAGTTTACTCAAACTCATGTCCATCTAGTCGGTGATGCCATCCAGCCATCTCATCCTCTGTCGTCCCCTTCTCCTCCTGCCCCCAATCCCTCCCAGCATCAGAGTCTTTTCCAATGAGTCAGCTCTTCACATGAGGTGGCCAAAGTACTGGAGTTTCAGCTTCAGCATCATTCCTTCCAAAGAACAAGTACCTCGTAAAGGCAATGCTGCTGGTAAGTGGGCCACACTTTTTAGTAGCAAGGGCCTAAACCAGAGGCAGGTTCTCAGGCTTGTCAATTTTTAAGAGAACAGACAATAATAACAAAACTCAGGAAACTGAATCCTTCAAACTATTTTTGCCAACATACCCCCTGGAAAGTCTACATGTACTCCCAGGAATAAGCATGCCCCAATCTGAAGATTGCTACTCAAAATCAGTTACTCAAAATCAACGAAATCAGCTACTCAAAATCAATGAAAATTACTGGGTTTTAAGAGTGCTTCAAAAAATTTTTTTAGTTTTACTGAAATATATTTGATTTACAATGATGTGTTTAATTTCTGCTGTATAGCATAGTGACTCAGTTATACATGTATTTCTTTTCATATTCTTTTCCATTATCATTTTTCACAGGATATTAAATACAGTTCCCTGTGCTATGCAGTAAGATCTTGTTGTTAATCAGGTGTTTAAATTTTTAAATTTTAAACCATTGACTTTAGTCACATCACCCTTCTACCTAAATTATTTGATGATGCCACATTTTCAAAAAAATAAAATGCAAACTCACCAACAAGGAAATGGGCTTTCCAGGCGGTGCTAATAGTAAAGAATCCACCCACCAATGCAGAAGATGAAATACAGTCCCACACAACCCCTACTTTTTATTTTTAATGTATTATTTATTTAAATAAAATTTAAAACTCTGGGCAATGTCCAAAGAACAGACATTAAAAAATAAAAATCAACACAATTACTACATCCCAAGATATCACTGTTAAGACTTCAGTTAATTTGTTTGCAGCCTTTTCTATATGACTAAGCATACAAATATGTGTATGTTTAAAGATAAATTGGAGAAACCATTTGAAAAGGCTTTTTTAATGTTTTTTATATAACATTATATCTGAAAGATTTTCTCTATATCATTAAAAAATATTCTAAAACTTACTTTTTAATGGCAGCCAAACAGTCCATCATAATCTCAAAAAAATTATTCTGTTAAATCTAGTAAATCTCAGGACAACATACGTCTATCAATAATATTAGATTTTTGCTAGAGGATTAATTTGCAATCCATACATTATATTTTAGATAAATATAAACATAATCACTGCCCAAAATGCCATGGAAAAGCAGGTTAGAATACCATTAAAAAATTCAAAATATCTTACTAAGTTTCCCTGAAAAAATTGTTAGGTAGTTAGAATAGGAAAAAGGGAGTCCAAAATGGTGGTGGCTAAAAGACAAGGCAGGGAAATGCCCGCGAACACAGAACAAAGGAAGGTCTGAGGACCTGAGTGAGGACCTCAGGTAGAACAAAGAGCACTCCCGGCTAGCCCAATTTACACAGGGCAGGCCCAGGGCGGGGAGAAAAAACAGATAAAAAGAGGAGCCAAAAGGCCGGGGTGTCTCTCTCTGTCTCTCTCTCTCTGTCTCTCTCTCTCTGTCTCTCTCTCTCTCTCTCTCTCTCTCTCTCTCTCTCTCTCTCTCTCTCTCTCTCTCTCTCTCTCTCTCTCTCTCTCTCTCTCTCTCTCTCTGTCTCTCTCTCTCTCTCTCTGTCTCTCTCTCTGTCTCTCTCTCTCTGTCTCTCTCTCTCTCTCTCTCTGTCTCTCTCTCTCTCTGTCTCTCTCTCTGTCTCTCTCTCTCTCTGTCTCTCTCTCTCTGTCTCTCTCTCTCTTTCTCTCTCTCTGTCTCTCTCTCTCTGTCTCTCTCTGTCTGTCTGTCTCTCTCTCTCTCTCTCTCTCTCTCTCTCTCTCTCTCTCCCTCCCCCCGGGTCTTATGGGCAGTCATGCCCTCAGGCCTCGAGGATGTAGTTTCCTTTATTTTCTAAATAAAACGGAGCTGTAACACTGGTCCATCCAAGAGCCCTAACGCTGGCCAGTCCGAGGGCTGTAATGCTGGTCCATTGCTTCCAATTTTTGTTGTGATGAGACAGAACCCAGGAAATTACACACTCCTCCGACAGAATGAAATACAATTCAGAGTTTTGTTTTCATTATACCTAAATTTCTGCATAGAGAGAGGAAAGCTTCTTAAATGCATATGTGATAAGTGAATGCTTATGTCTTCCAATATGCAAAATCATAAAGGAAGTATAAATAAATAGAGGAGTTCACTGAAAAATAATGGATATGATAAATGTTAGCTCTTTGGTAGGGAATATAAGCTAGTGACTTTGGAATACTATCAGAAAAGCTTCCTTCAGTATATAGTATCTTTTGTAACTGATATATGAAACAAACCTGAATAAAAACAAAGATTAACTTAACACATTTTAAAATGGTGAATCTGGAGGGAAATGTGGGCAAGGACACCAGTCCACATGTGTAATATATGGAAGAAGCGCCTGACCAATGACCCAGCCTGTATCAAGTGCCCTGTACACTGTCTGGGCTAAGTCTACCTCCAAGCACCTTTCTGGCTCTAATATGCTACACTAACTCCACAAGCTCCAAATGTTAACCTAATTTCCCAAAGAGCAATTGCTAAATACACACAAGGGTAAATATAAATCCTGCATTCAAAGAATTTAAAGCATGGTTAAATAAATTGTATCTGTACACAAAGGAAGTCACAGCTCATTTACCTCTTTCAGGAAGTCTCCCCTCAAGCCCATGTAAACAACAGATGCTTCATCCTCTGAATCTCACTTCTGATTTCTGTAACATTTACTGCTTTTGTCATTCATCTGAACTCAGGTGAACTTTTTTGCTACCTTCTACTGCACTATTAAATGTACATATAGTTCATCACCAGAAATAAATAATATTAAATTAAATGATAAATAAATACTCTCTCATAACTTCAAAGAGGCCTAGTTGTTACTCAGGAGTTAGAGGTACCTAATAATTTGTTTGTTCCAATAATATTCACTGGAAGGACGGATGCTAGAGCTGAAACGCCAATATTTTGGCCACCTGATGCGAAGAACTGACTCATTTGAAAAGACCCTGATGCTGAGAAAGATTGAAGGCAGGAGTCTGAGTAAACTCCGGGAGTTGGTGATAGACAGGGAAGCCTGGCATGCTGCAGTCCATGGGGTCACAAAGAGTCAGACACGACTGAGTGACTGAACTGAACTGAATAATTTGTTTATGGCACAGACAGCCAAAAATGTGAAAAGCCATAATTGTGATTTAAATACCACAATGTAGCAATAACAATAAAAAACACCAAGTCTTCTTTAACCTGTCACCCAAAGTAGCATTTGAGGTTGGAGAAAATGGAGATGGTAATAGATGTCAAAGACTTAAACTTTTAGACTTTGATGATATGTGAATTTTACAATCACCTGAAATTTTAAAAGAAACTGTTCTGTCAAACTTGACATCATTTTCAGCTCTTTTAAAATTTATGCCTGTTTGTTTAAGAATTCATAAAAAAGTTTCATAAATATCTCCCATTCAGTATTTTACACGTTAACAAACTATATAAATTTTAGGGGGGAAAATAATGATTTTCAATTAACATCCCCATCATGAACTACTTACCAAAGTGTGTGTGAATATACATTATGTCTCCAAGTAAGAATGTACACTGATAAGTAGGTAAGTAATTTAAAAGATGAAGACATGGAGCCAATCCACACACATGCATTCTGAACAAAAATAAAAGAAGATAAAGGACTAGATCAACTGTGACAGAAAGTTCTTAGAGTAACAGACTTGAAGTCAAGCAATTTGCCATCTAATTCCAGATGATCATTCTCCTCACAGGGCTTCAACTCATATGCACTAATCAGTCCGACAAAATTTTAATACCAACAACAAAATATCAACCAACAATAGCCTGGCAGTTCCTTAAACAGTTAAACACAGAATTACCATATGACCAAGAAATTCTACTCATAGGCATTTACCCAAAGAAAAACATAAAACCACACAAAACACTTGCACACAACTTTTTACAGCATCATTATTCATAAAAGCCAAAACAGTGGATACAACCTAAATGTCCATCTACTAATGAATGGATAAAAATGCAGTATATCCATACAAAAGAATACCTGTCACAAAAAGAATGTAGTACTGATACATCCTACACGCTACAACATTAATGAACCTTAAAAACAATACGCTAAGTGAAAGAAGCCAATTACAAAGAACACATATTATGTAACTTTATATAAAATGTCCACAATCTACAGAGACAGGAAAATCTATACAGAAAGTAAATTACTGGTTGCTTAAGGATAAGAAAGTAAGCAGGTCATAACAAAGGGTATAGTTTTCTTTCTGAGATTATGAAAATGTTCTAAAATTTACTGCAGTGATGTTATACATATCTCTGAATATACTAAAAGCGACTGAATTGTACTTTTTAAGTAGCTGAATGCATGGGATGCAAATTACCAATCCCAAAACATTGTTAAGTCAACTTTTTATATTACTTTTTATATTTCATATTAAATACATATATTCAAGGAATTGGAGGAAATGATCCTTATCTGAAAACTAATCAGAATATTCATAATATATTCTAAAACTATTAAAAGCTATTAGCCAAATCAGGTTCTGTGATAAACTATGCTTTAAAGTTCTCAAGGTTTCATTGGAAAAACTGCCTAAAAGAATTTTAAATAATCTTAACAATAAAAAAATTCTTAAAATACCAAGATAGATAAGAAGCTTTCTTGTCCAAGTCCTTCAAAACGCAACATCCCCAGCCCAAGACAATCAATTTCACTTAAAACATTCTCTGAAATTGCTAAAAATTATGAAAACCATGAAAATTTATAGCACAGATTTAAAGCTTATCATTAAAACTAATTATTTAATATTTTTAACATAGCCAGTATATGACTCCATGTAGCCCCAGAATAAAACTCTATTAAAAGAAGAAAAGTAGTCAAGGTGCTTAGTTAATTAACTCAGTCATGCACTTAATAAACACTATGCTGGACTAGTGGCTCATCTGGTCAAGAATCCGCCTGCAGTGTGGGAGACCTGGGTTCGATCCCTGGCTTGGGAAGATCCCCTGGAGAAGGGAAAGGCTACCCACTTCAATATTTTGGCCTGGAGAATTCCATGGACTGTATAGTCCATGGGGTCCCAAAGAGTTGGACACGACTGAGTAACTTTGACTCACTCACTCCTGCTGGACTACAATGACGGCGGGGGGAGAAATTTCACAGTCCTTATGGAGCTTGTGGTCTAACTGGCGGACAGCTATAAATCAAATAATTATACAAATAAATCCATAATTATAAACTGTATGAAGTGATACATGAGAGGGGTATATATCTGTAAGAACGCATTTAACTACAGGGGCAGAGAAGGGTGCAGAGTTCTTTGGTGGGATGGGATCAGTCATATAGTCCTATGAGAGTGACATTCCAGCTGATAGCTGAATAATAAGTAAGAGTTAGGTTTTGGGACTCTTGATCACACTGCTGCTGCTGCTAAGTCGCTTCAGTCGTGTCCGACTCTGTGCGACCCCATAGACAGCAGCTCACCAGGCTCCCCCGTCCCTGGGATTCTCCAGGCAAGAACACTGGAGTGGGTTGCCATTTCCTTCTCCAATGCATGAAAGTAAAAAGTGAAGTCACTCGGCAGTGTCTGACTCTTAGCGACTCCATGGACTGCAGCCTACCAGGCTCCTCTGTCCATGGGATTTTCCAGGCAAGAGTACTGGAGTGGGGTGCCATTGATCACACTACTTAAATCAAAAGGGAAGAAAGGGGACAATGAAAGGAAGGGGAAAGGACACATATTCAAGGATGCTTAAAATAATTTAACCTTTCTATTTATCCAAAACAACAGCCTTAACAACAAATACATTGTTGCCATTGTTGTTGCTTAGTCGCTCAGTGGAGTCCAACTCTTTTGCCACCCCATGGACTGTAGACCAGCAGGCTTCTCACTTCATGGGGACTTCCCAGGCAAGAATACTGAAATGGGTTGCCATTTCCTTCTCCAGAGGATCTTCCTGATCCAGAGATGGAACCTGTGTCTCCTGCATTGGCAGGTGAGTTCTTTTTCTTATTTACTTTTATTGATAGATAATTACAATATTGTCACGGTTTTTGCCATACATCAGTATGAATCAGCCACACGTATATACATGTCCCCTCCATCCTGAATGCCCCTCCCATCTCCCTCACCACCCTACCCCTCCAGGTTGTCACAGAGCACTGGCTGTGGGTGCCTGGCAGGTGGATTCTTTACCACTGAGATGATAACTATAATAAATACCAGTCAGCTTGAAGAAGTGTGAGGATATTTTTAAAGTATTAAATACTAACAATATTTACAACTCAAAAAATTTACATTGGACCCAAGCTCCTTCTTTTAAACAATGCTTTCACATAAATATTCCCATGGAAGTTCTAAAAAAAAAAAAAGATAAATAATACAAAAATCATATTTTAGGAAGGGAAATAACTATATATACTACGAAGCAAGGCAAAGGCTATCAGAGTTGGGCTAAGAGAACACAAGGTCATAACAAACATCCTCTTTCAACAACACAAGAGACGACTTTACACATGGACATCACCAGATGGTCAATACCAAAATCATTCATCATATTCTTCACAACCGAAGATGGAAAAGCTTTATACATTCAGCAAAGACAAGACCTGGAGCTGACGGTGGCTCAGATCATGCTCATTACTGCAAAATTCAGGCTTATATTGAAGAAAGACCATTTGGGTATGACCTAAATCAAATCCCTTGTGATTACACAGTGGAAGTGATGAATAGATTCACGGGATTGGAGCTAGTAGACAGAGTGCCTGAGGAACTATGGACAGAGGTTCATAACACTATACAGGTGGTGGTGACCAAAACCCCCAAAAAAAGAAATGCAAGAAGGTAAAATGGTTTTCTGAGGCGGCCTTACAAATAACTGAGAAAAGAAGAGAAGCAAAAGGCAAAGGAGAAAAAGAAAGGTATACCTAACTGAATGCAGAGTTTCAGAGAACAGCAAGAAGAGATAAGACAGCCTCCTGAAGTGAACAATGCAAAGAAATAGAGGAAAACAATAGAATGGGGAAGACTAGAGATCTCTTCAAGAAAACTGGAGATACCAAGGGAACATTTCATGCAAAGATGGGCACAATAAAGGACAGAAATGGTATGGACGTAACAGAAGCAGAAGAGATTAAGAGGAGGTGGCAAGCATACACAGAACTATACAAAAAAAGGACTTCATGAACCGGATAACCACAATGCTGTGGTCACTCATCTAGAGCCAGACATCCAGGAGTGTGAAGTCAAGTGGGTCTTAGGAGACATTACTATTAAATAACTAGTGGAGGTGATGGAATTCCAGCTGAGCTATTTCAAATCCTAAAAGATGATGCTGTTAAAGTGCTGCATTCAATACACTAGCAAATTTTGAAAAGTCAGCAGGGGCCACGGGACTGGAAAAGGTCAGTTTTCATTCCAATCCCAAAGAAAGGCAATGCCATAGCATGTTCAAACTACCATACAACTGCATTCATTTCACATGCTAGCAAGGTAATGCTCAAAACCCTTCAAGCTAGGCTTCAACAGTACCTAAACTGAGAACTCCAGATGTACAAGCTGGATTTAGGAAAAGCAGAGGAACCAGAGATCAAGCTGTCAACATTGGCTGGATCATGGAGAGAGCTAAGTAATTCTAGAAAAACATCTACTTCTGCTTCACTGACTATGTTAAAGTCTTTGATTGTGTGGATCACAACAAACTGTGGAAAATTCTTAAAGAGATGGGAGTACCAGACCACCTCACTTGTCTCCTGAAAAACCTGTATGCAGGTCAAGAAGCAACAGTTAGAACTGGACATGGAACAATGGACTGGTTTCAAATTGGGAAAGGAGTATGTCAAGGCTGTATATTGTCACCCTGCTTATATGCAGAGTACATCATGTGAAATGCCAGGCTGGATGAATCATAAACTGGAATCAAGACTGTATATTGTCACTCTGCTTACATGCAGAGTACATCATGTGAAATGCCAGGCTGGATGAATCATAAGCTGGAATCAAGACTGCCCGGAGAAATATCAATAACCTCAGATATGCAGATGATACAACCCTGATGGCAGACAGTGAAGAGGAAGTAAAGAACCTCTTGATGAAGGTGAAAGAGCAGAGTGAAAAGGTTGGCTTAAAACTCAACATTCAAAAAAGGAGGATCTCAGCATCCAGTCCCATGATATCATGACAAATAGAAGAGGAAAAAGTGGAAGCAGTGACAGATTTTATTTTCTTGGGCTCCAAAATCACCGCAGACAGTGACTGCAGCCATGAAATTAAAAGATGCTTCTACCTTGGAAGAAAAGCTATGACAAACCTAGACAGCATATTAAAAAGCAGAGACATTACTTTGCCAACAAAGATCCATAGTCAAAGCTATGGTTTTTTCAGTAGTCATGTATGGATGTGGGAGTTGGACCATAAAGAAGACTGAGCACCGAAGAATTGATGCTTCAAATCATGGTGCTGAAGAAGACTCTGAGAGTCCCTTGGACAGCAAGGAGACAAACCAGTCAGTCCTAAAGGAAACCAACCCTGAATTTTCTTCACTGGACGGACTGATGCTGAAGCTCCAATCCTCTGGCCACCTGATGCAAAGTGCCAACTCACTGAGAAAGACCCTGATGCTGGCAAAGATGGAAGGTGGGAGAAGAGTGTGGCAGAGGATGAGATGGTTGGATGGCATCACCAATTCAATGGACATGAGTTTGAGCAAACTCTGGGAGAAGGTGTGCTGTAGTCCATGGGGTTGCAATGAGTCGGACACAACTTAGCTACTGAACAACAACAATGACAAACGTTAAACTCTCAATTTCTGGACCTCAGAAACAAATAAGTCTCAAAAGAGTCAATAAATATTTAAAACAGCCGCTAACAAATAATGTTATTTATAGTCCCTAAATTTTCCCACCAGATATTAGGAATAAGCAGTTACGGTATCTAAAGGCAAAATGATGGAAAACATTGAGCAAAAATATGTGGGGCCCAGGTGTTAGGACAGTACATTAACATAACCATGAAGAATTCAGAAGCCTACAAAATGTAAGTCTACTCCATAAGTACCAAACCCAGAAAGATTTTTGCTTTTGGTTATGACAGAATAGCCCACAGCAGACCAACATCACCTTTTATAACCAGAAAAGCTGTAAAGTTCTTAAGGTATCAGAGACTTTCTGAGGTAGTCAGGATTTGAAATAACAAAGAACTTGTTAAAAGGAGCCCCAGATTCTGTGCAGCTTTCCCTCTCAGGGCATTCCGGCTATTTCTTTAATGGCACAGAAGAGGGGCTGAGGGACTTCCTGGGTGGTTCAGTGGCTAAGACTCCATGCTCCGAATGCAGGGGACCTGAGTTCAATCCCTGGTCAAGGAACTAAATCGCATAGGTCACAACTAAAAATTCCATGTGCCAAAACTAAGACCCAGTGCAGCCAAATAAACAATAAATTAAAAAAAATTTTTAAGATAAGGAGCTGAGAAGCCAAGAAAGGACAGCTGCTAAAGGGTAGAAAAGTCAGCAGAGGTTTTGGGATTTTCAAGGAGGTAAAGGGACAAAACTTGGTAAGTGGATCTTGCCATGACATACCAGACTCGAGGGATTAAGATCCTATAGAAAAGGAAGGTATAAAAGAACAAACCTGACAATGTGTACTGATTTTCCTCTTAAAGCATTTGTCAACTCCTAAAACGAAAAAAGCAAAAAGCTAAAAAGCCAGCAGAAAACAACTGAAAGTAAGGAGCTCCTGCTTTTAAGAGTCGCATGCTGTTGGGAATGCAAAAGCAGAGGAAGCCCGAGAAACACCCAGTCTCTCAGCTGCTCCCTGGAGGGCTACCAAAGTTGTACAAGACAGATGTTCACAAAATCTGAACCCAGCCTCAAGTCAGCTCAATTCCGAACTGTTGAGGTGATTTGCCACCATTTTACCTGCCTGCCAGAAGATGAGAGAACCTTCTCTAGAGAAATGCTAAAATAGTATACGCAACTAACTATAATTTCTAATTGTATCTAAAATTCTAAATATAATGTCTGGTATTTAATCAAAAGTTACTCCCCAAAATAATGGTAATAATAATAACAACCACCAAGATAAAAATGTGTGAAAAAAGAAACTAGAAAGAGACCTAAAAGTGATTCAGACAGTGGAGTTTTCAGACAGACTCTTAAGCAATTTGGCTGATGTCAAGAAAACAGACCACAATATGGAGATTTTCACCAGAGAATTAGAATCTATTTTTTAAAAGAGGGAAAATCAAACGAAAAGTCTACCACTAAAAAAAATAGCTGAAATCAAGAATAAAATAAATGGGATCAAAAGCTGACAAGGCATGCCAGAATAGAGAACCTGGAGCACAGGTAAGTAAAGCCTATCCAGAATGAGAAACAAGCAGAAGGAAAAAAAAAAGATTAAAAAACAGAAAAAAGCATAAAGGATATACAGGACAAGACAAAAGGTATAGTATGGATTTAAGCAAAGTCAGAAAAGGAAGAAGGAAAAAAAGCGGGTAGAAAGAATATTTGAAAAAATTAGTTTGGAAATTTTTTTCTGAACTAATGAGAGTCATACTATAAATTCAAGAGGTATCAGAAACCCCAAACAGAATAAATACAAACAAAACCATTCTTAGGTGCTAATAGCTACATTTCTAAAATTAAAATCTATTGGAGGGAATTCTCTGGTGTCTCAGTGGTAAAGAATTCGCCTGCCAATGCAGGGGACACGGATTCAATCCGCGGTCCGGGAAGATCCCACACGCCATGGAGCAGCTAAGCCCGTGTGCCACATCTACTGAGCCTGTGCCGTAGAGCACAGGAGCCCCAACATCTGAAGCCTGCGTGCCTTACAGCTGGTGCTCCACAGAAGAGAAGCCACTGAGGTGAGAAGCCTGCACTGCAACTAGAGCGGAGCCCAAGCAGCAACAAAAACCCAGCGCAGCCAAAGATAAATAAGTAAAATTATTTGTTTTAATCTACTGGAAAATCTCTCATAATTCCAAAGATGAGTAACTGAACAACTGAAAAAAAGCAAAGTCAGATCACCAGCAACAGCTGAAATGTATCTTATCAACATGCAGAACATCCTTGGATCAGCCTTAAAAAAAAAAGTTAATGCAAATAACAGAGCTATTTGCCTATCTGCCAAAAAAAGAAAGAAAAAGTAAACATAATACTAAACCTCCTAGTATTTGATCAAGATAAAAAGTATTGCTACATAGAAGGAAACTGACAATGCTCAGAGAACATCTTCATAAAAATCGCAAAGATCCAATCCTAGGAGTCAGCTCCACAGATTCAATCTCCAGTTCATGATGCATCTCAAACTTTTCCTATGTCCTGGTATCTTTATTTTCCTAAAGTTCTAAGACCACCAGACTGAAAATATCAGTCTTAGAACAATCAGTGAATAGTAAGGCTCCTAAGTCAGGCCAGTACTAATTTTAGTTTAGGGAAAGGGAAAAAGGAGTAGGAAAGAAAGAAAAAGCTTGACAGTCCCCAGTCTCCAGGGGACTCCAAATAACTCCAAACTAGGGATTCACAACTCCTGGGTTTCAGAAGCCTACAGGATTGTAACAAATTCTCAAATTTGTATGCACAGTAATCACTGCCTATATTCCAAACAAATAATAAATCTCACAAATGTGTTCTATTTTTCAAATGTATATGATTAACAAACTAAAAATCCATTTAAAAGCTAAAATAAACGAAGATGAGAGAGAAGAAAAAAGAAATGACAAGGAGCAATGTCACCTTTGAATTATGTAACCACTCGCTAGACATCTCTAAGGACCTATTTGACCAAAACCACATTCTTAACCCCAGATTACTAAGGATAATACCAAAGTAAAGCCAGGGTACATAGAAACAGAGTTTCCTACACCAACAGCAGAAAAATAATCTGATATCTTTAATCCAACAATTCAACATCTCAGATCTCTTCATAAATGAATTCAAGATTTGTTTCTATAAGGCAAAATGCCTTATTACTCCTAATGGCCAAAGAACAATAAAAACAAAACAAACTCAGGGAGCCTAAACATTCCAAAATAGGGGGTCAATGAAATAAAATGCCATAAAATCATAATACAGATAATATATCCATAACAAATGATAATATAAAAGAATATTTAATAACATGAGGAAATATTTATCACATATTAAGAAGGAAAAAGAATACAGAACAGCAACAGAGGGACAATATCAAACTGGAAAATAGATACAGACATAACGGAATATCTGGAATATTGCAGGGTGATTAGCTATCTCTGGGTGGTAGGATTGAGAATAATTTAAATTTTGTTTCTATGAGTCTATTTTGCAAATATTCCTCCCATAACTCAGGATGGGTGTTTTTTGGCAATTAGAAAAACATATTCACTTTTAAATGTAAAATTTTAAAATAGCTGAAATAGGTTCATCTCTCTTCTAAAATGCAAATCAGTGTTTTTTATTATTTTATTTATTAATTTATTTACTTTTCTTGGCTGCGCTGAGTCTTTGTTGCTGCGTGAGCTTTTCCCTAGTTGAGGTGAGCAGGGACAATGCTCTGGGTGTGGCTTCTTACTGCGGTGGCTTCTCCTTTTTTGGAGCACAGGCTCTAGCGTTGCGGGCTTCAGGAGTTGTGGCGCATGGGCTCAGCAGTTGCAGCATGTGGGCTCGACAGTTGTGGCTCCTAGGATCTAGAGCACAGGCTCTATACTTGTGGCACACAGGCTTAGTTGCTCCCCAGCACGTGGGATTTTCCTGGATCAGGAATCAAACTCATGTCTGATTCGTTACCACAGAGCCACCCAGGAAGCCCTGAGATACGTTCATCTTTTATTCTACATACAGTTTTAAATAATGTTTGATTTTAATACAAAAGACTAACAGACAAAAAAAGGTTAACATTTCAAAATGTATCCAATTTTACTACCTAAACTAATGAAGTCTTTCACTATATGTAAACAAGAGAAGGATCATCCCATATTAATAAAATTACTTAACATGTACATATACTTTCAAAGGTCCTCCCAATTTTTATATTAATACATTAAAACTTAAATGTCAAGATAATATAGTATATCTAAATATCTTTCCCTCTCTCCATTCTAACTTATAGCACTTTTTAATCTGTATTCCCAATTAGGAACATATTACAGCCATGTAAAACACTGAAGCAGCTTTGATAACAGAGGTCAGGAAGTCCAAGATCAGAGTCATATCTCCTACCCTTTCAGCTCTTAGAAGTAGACAATTTATCTTACCTCTCTGAACCCCAGTTTCCCTAGCTATAAAAGAGAATGATAATATTTATCATAGAGTTTTTCTGAAGACGAAATCAAGGAAACATGTTAAGTCCTAAACACGGTGCCTGATTCATTAGGAGGTACTCAGAGGGGTGATTACTAGAGGCACACACAAGAGTTTTTAAATCTGAGAACCTGTCAAGCCTCCTGAAAACTCTGACCTTGGGCAAGTTACTTGACCTATAAGGACCTTGGTTTCCTCGTATGCAAAACAGATACAATAATACCTATCCACCAGGTTTGCAGTTAAGGATTTGGTAAAATTATATACAAAAATCATCTTGCATACAGTAGGTGCTCCATAAATTGCAGTATCACTATTAGCAAGAACAATACACATCTGAGTACAGAGATAAGCAGTTTATAAAATATTTTTACATATAAGAGTGCATCTAAGAATTAACCATCATTTAAACAGATGCATTTCTCTTAATTCCCAGAGTAGCTGTAAACTTCAGAAAAAGGTAAAACACAAGCAAACTTTTTAAGCACACTGAAAAGTCAAAGGCTACTTCATTAGTTTCAAAATAAAATTGTGTTATCTATAATGCAATCTGCTGTAACATTTTTGAAGTCCAAATAAAACTAAAAGGGTTAGAAGAAAAATGTTCTTTACTGCCTTTGAAAGAAAAAGTTTAAGTCTTTAGAAAAAAAATCTAAGATCTGAATTTTTCTTTTCTTTTTTATTTTATGACTTCACAATATCTTTCAGAACTAAAATGTAAGTGCCTTTAATACAATAACCCTTTCAAATCTTCTCCACCTTTGTGCAAAAGCAGAACAGCTCCAAAGTTAAGACCAAGCCTGACTGCCTGAGTTCAAATCCTGATTCTGTACAGGAGTTAAACTTGACCAGAGGCAAATTTTAATGTCTCCATGTCTGTTGCTTCAGCTGAAAATGAAGACTTCTCACACAACTGCTGTGAGGATGAAATGAGTTAATACACTTATGGGTTCATAAGAGAGCCTAGCAAATGGAAGGCACATTATGTTCCCCATTGTTGTTACTGACTCATTATTACCCCTCAAGATGCCTTGATCAGTGACTTATAATCAATAAATATTTGCTACTCTGTAGACAATTTCATTGCTAGTCGCTCAATCATGTTCGACTCTTTGCAACCCCATGGACTGTAGTCCACCAGGCTCCTCTGTCCATGGAATTCTGCTGGCAAGAATACTAGAGCGGGTAGCCATGCCCTTTTCCAGAGGATTATTCTCTGTTGGCTTAGATGGTAAAGAATCCACTTGCAATGCAAGAGATCTGGGTTGGACCCCTGGGTCAGGAAGATCCCTGCAGAAGGGAACGGCTACCAACTCTAGTATTCTTGCCTGGAGAATTCCATGGACAGATAAGCCCAGCAGGCTATAGTCCATGGGGTTGAAAAGAGTCAGACAGAACTGAGTGAACATTTTCACTTTTTTCCAGACAATTTCAACAAAAGGCTTTACTTAAAATTAGACTTTAACATGACTGTCACTGCCAGTAAATTAATTACTTAAATTAATTGCTGTTAAGACTTTAGGGCCAAAGTAAATAAAGTCAATCCCTTCCTTAAGCTTCCTAGCATACACAGCTACAACTTAGCCTTACTTGCCAATAGAAGTTCACAGTCATCCTTATTTGCAATTAGAAGTTCAGGTATGGCATACACCAATCCAGCAGACATGAAACTCTCAAACCCAAGATCCATAATACTCAACTCCTTCAAAGAAAAAGTTCAGGTTACTCCCCTATTATAATAGTTTAGTGCTTTAAAATAAAAACTATACTGCATAAGTCAACAGAATATCATAAAGACTAAAAACACAATAAATGAAATTGTTTGAAAGTTAAATATGCATTAAATACTAGTTTACAAATATATCTGAGAAAACTGCAATCGATTTCTCCTATTACAAATGGCTGTCTTAACTCCAAATTTAGTATGCTGTCCACTTCAAATCTGGGGCCAGGATAATGAGACAAAGTCAAAGTAAAGTTGCCATCCCACTAAATCACTGCCTGCTTAAAACCTATGTTTCCTTTTTATTCCTAACTCAGATTATGATACCCAAGTCTCACCCCATGAACAGAAATTTAAGGAGTGAAATCCTAGAAGCAGTCTAACTTGAAACCAGGAAAATGTTCCCAGAGTTATTAGATCAAACAATGCCAAACCATTTCCCAACTCTATGTGATCCTAACTTGGGTACAGAAAAATGATGATTACCTTCAGACTCAACTATTTGGTAAGCCCTGAAAATCAGAAGTCAAGTACCAAGGGACACATTTCAACTCCAGCTGAGAGCTGGAATGTTTACCCGGTTTACTCTCACATTAAAAGTTGGATGTCATTATCAATCAGGGACACAGTCACACAGCAGCCATCAACAGGACACACAGGCCACATCAGGCCACAGGTCACTTGGCATCCTTCACTGAACCACATCCTACTAAAGGCCTTACGGCCAACCCTCGACCTGGAGAACAGGACAATGGGCTGGCAGTCAAGAGAGTTAGATTCTTGTGGTTATAGATCCATTTTTAGATTTTTGACTGATTTGACTAGAGAAATCACATTTGAGAAAGCGTGAAGAACTTTAGAAATACAGGTGGCAAACTTTTGAGTTATGCTTCACATATCTAGTCACTTTATTTGTTCAGTAACATAAAAACATATGATATGTAACTTGTTTTGCTCATAAAATGATTTCTGGACTTGTAAAATGATGGTCCAGGGGGACAATCAGCACTCTTCTTCAGGGTCTGCACGCATCTTAAAACCTCACTAAGCTCGTTTCTCTATCAGTATGTATTGATAAAACCGGAGTTAGCTTTGCTCCTTCTCTCCAAGACGAGCTAAAGCTAAATAAATACTGAACCAAAGTACTGTCAGCATTTCAGAAGCAATCTGCTACAGAAAAACATACAGTTCTTCTGCAATTCTTTTTAACACCTAAGTTGGAGATTCAGACCAAGCAAGTACTGGAAGTCAGATTCATTAAAGTCAGACTTTTTTGTTTGTATTTGAGCTTCTGGGCTGGGAAGTTGGTCTGTGTTTACATAAATCTAAGCTCTGAGCCATCATATAATGGAACTCTTCTGTAATGTCTCTCCTGCCCACTCTCTTTTTCAGAACTGCCAACCGGAAAAGGTACCCTCTGCAAATCCTACAACGTATCCCCACTTGCAAAGACTTCACAACTTTTCGGCCGCCTGTGACTTTTACCACTCCTCTGGAGCTAATCACTTTTAATGACCACCGCCCCCCTCCCCCAGGAAGAATCACTCTACTCAGCCTTACACTTCGTCCCGGCAGCAACCGACTGAACCTTCCCCCCGCGTCTCCGGAGCCCTCGGCGCCCTTAAGACATCTTCACCAGTTTGTCCGCGGTCCCGACCCTGAGAGCCCCGACTCCTGCCTTCACGTCCCTGAGCTGCCCGCCCCCAAGCCCTTCTCAACTCCCAAACACGGCCGCAGCATCACCTGGCTCCCCGCTGTCCTACGCGTCCCGGCGCCGCCACACACCTCGCCCCTTTCACCCAGACCTTGCTCTCCGAATCCTAACCCCTCCCCGAGGCGGGGGCTGGCAAGGGCTCTTGGCAGCTGCAATGAAACTCCGGAGGCCGCGCGTCCCCCTCACCAGGCCCCGCCTGGGCCTCTCGGCGCGGCTGCCCTCCACGGCCCCCCTGCCCGAGCCGTGCTTACGCCGAACAGTAGGGCAGCACGAGCCCAGGACTCGGCACTTACTCGGGAAGGTAGGTGGAGGAGAAGGAGCTCCACTTGTGTAGCGCGTAGGGCAGAAGCCGGCACTCGGGCGCCGCAGCAACAGCCCCGCCAGCCGCCATCTTGTCAGCACCGAAGCAGCCGCCACCGACCGCCCGCCTAGCCGAGAGGAGGGAAGGGGCGTGGCCTGCACTTAAAGGGGCCGCGGCCCGCCTGGGCGATCAGCTCTCCGAGTCTCTCGTCGTGAGCGCTGCCTGAAGCAGTGAGATGCACGAGGGTTGGCTATTCACTCTGGGGGTCTCCGCCGCTGAACTCTCCTGAATGACTGACTGGAGGAAACTGGCCCTGGAGGGAGAGCACCTGAGGGGCTCTCCAGTGGGGCTTGTAAAGGAGTGGCTTAAATAACTTTTCTTGAAAGCAGAGGTAAGGGAAAGGCCAAAAATATTGTGAAAAGAAATAAATTGTAGTTGTGGGCCAGGATGGGAAAATGAGAAGAACTTGGAGAAGGGACCGCCAGTGAGACTGGAAACCACGGCTTACTGCAGTTTCTAAATTCTTTAAGGAAACGCATTGAAGGAAACCAGTGGCATAGCTAACGGCCCTTCCTTCTGGAGTTGTCCTGGTTTTAAATGTCTTGTCGCCTGGTCCACACAGTCACATGGAGACAGGAAGAGGAAAGTCTCGAGTGTCCTCTCGCCCTGCTCAGTTTTCAGTGTGTGAGGCCCTTCGTGGTAAGCATCTATTGGGAGCCCGCTCAGACCCGTCTTGCGCAATCCGTTTGCTCAGTAATGACATTCACCCAGAGGCCAGAAAAACCCTGAAGGAGTCGGGAAGCTGGGTGTCGTCATTCTTCCAGCTGGTAAGTCTGCCTACATTAAGCTGACAGATACTTACTTAGCCCCCAGATTCTGAAAGAGCAAGAGACTGAGAGTTTCAAGAACATGACCACAGAGGGACTAACAGCCCGTATGCTCGGAATTCCATATGGTCATTGTGTGTGTGCTTAGTCGCTCAGTCGTATCCAACTCTTTGCGACCCCATAGAGTCACAGACCCCATAGACCTCTCAGCCCGCCAGGCTCCTCTGTCCATGGGATTCTCCAGGCAGGAATACTGGAGTGCGTTGCCATCCCCTCCTCCAGGGGAATCTTCCCAACCCAGGAATCAAACCCAGGTCTCCCACATTGCAGGCAGATTCTTTAGCATCTGAGCCACCAGGCAAGCCCATGGGCATCACACCGGCTTCTTATCAAAAAAAGGAACACTTGACTTGAAATATCTAGCAGCTTTAGGTCATGTTCCCATCAAATACCTGTTGGTTTAGCGTTGGGCATATCTATTCCTTGTCTTAGCCACTTCAACACCAAGAACTCTTCTCTCCTCGTCTAAGAGATTCTACTCCTGCTGCACAGCATCTTCGTTTCCACCTGACCTGACTGATGGAAAAACTCAAGCAAAGCAGTTTTTTTTTTTTTTTGTTTTTAGTGAATGACCGAGTTGAAACACCTTGGTACTCTCTTTGTATTCTTTTCCCATTATAATCCTTAATCTGCCCAAAGTGATTAAGTACCCGAGTGGGTTGCCATTTCCTTTTCCAATCTGCCCAAACTTCCCCAAATCCTTTCCTGACTTCCAGCTTCCACAGGGGAGAGCTTGGTAGTGGCCTCCACTAGCATCTCAGATGGAGAATGCCAAATAGAAAGGCAACAGTATGTTAATCTTTAAAAAATCATATGTGTTCTGTGTGTTGCAGCATGTTAGAAAAGTATTTGGTTCTTGACATAATGCTATAACCCCAGAAATGAAATTGGGACTACAGAGACAGTGGAAGAGGCCAGAGAAGGTAAATTAGTTCCAAAGATGATTAGTGGTTATTTGGGCAGGGGGAGAGAGGGGGAGATACTTTTAAGAGGAAAAGGTTAAGATAAAGGTTAAGATAATAACTCAGTTCAATTAGTTTGGGACTCGGAATTAGTTTTGGACTCTTTTCAGTGACTTTCTATTCCCTTCGGGTAACGCTGAAAGTCCTTCGCATAGGCCTTTCATATCCTGCTTTGATTACCTGTCTAGTCTTCCCTCTCTCCTTTCTCCTTTGCACTCCTTACTCCAGCCACACTAAACTAACACACTGACTGAATTGGCGCCTATAATTCTGTGCTCTCTCTGGTCTCTAGGGCTTAGTCTAAGCCAAGCTTGGAATACTCTCCCCACTTTCTTCATCTTGCTAAATTCTTCTTGTTTTCCAGATTATTTCATTCTGGAAAATTGGTTGTCATCACCTGTTTGGGGGTTAGGTGCCATTTTTTTTTTTACATTTCTCTTGTCACCTTGAGCTTCTTTCCTTATTGTAGCAAACATCACAATACATTTTGATTTCCTCTTTATTTCTCATTCTCTCCTCCTAAACTATAACTCCCTTGAAGGTAGGATTCATGCATATTTTGTTCATAGATGTATCCTTAATCCTGTTAGTCTTGTGTATAGTGGGTGTTCAATAAATATTTATTGAAGAATGAATTAATTGTGCTAAAAAGGAATAAGAATGCCAGGGACTTCTCAAACTACAAAAATGTATCCCTGAGGTGTGATAGCCTCAGAGAATGTAAAGATCCAGGATAGCATGGCTTTCCTGCGCCACAGATTTCACAAATAGTACAATAATTTAAAGCATTCATATGTTAACAAAAATACAGATAGGGATGTTATGATTCTGAACCCAAAATTCATATAAATGTTAAAATGAAATAGAAGACTAAAGAAATTTCAAAATCTACGGAAGTCAGCCATAGTTCAGATCTCCTAAGGGTACGTATTTACCTCCTCTGCCTTTGGGGAATTGCCTTAGTTGATGGGGTTTATTGTAACGATACTGGGAAAGGCCTGGAAACTGTAGGCAGCCATTCTAGTTCCCCACACTCAAAGATTAGTATATATTGATGACCTCATGGAGAACTGGACAATGGATAATCATTTTTCAGGGATCAACAGGTCTAGTAATCCAGTTATCTTGTCATCTCCTAATAGAAATCTTCCTTTACTCCCTGATAATGTCTCAACATGTTTCTCATAACAAATACTGCTCAGAGAGAGTAACTGATTATATTTGGCTTATCACCATTCACTGTCTTTTCCTGCAAAAAAGAAAAAGATTTATTGACAGGCTGTGATATGCCAGGCCCTGTCCTAGAGGCTAGGGAGGCAGGGATAAACAGATAAGCCAGACAAGGACCCTGCTTTCATGAAGCTTACATCCTGACAGGCCAACATATAATAAATGTAGTAAACAAGTCAACTAGATAATTTTATTCTGCACATTTTCGGTGCTAATAAAAGACTATAGTGGAGTAATATTTAGATCAGATGGGAAACTGTCTCTAAGAAGGTAATGTTTGAGCTAATACCTGTGCAGTGCAAAAATGCCACCCATGCAAAGGCTGATAAAAAACATTCTGGGAAGAGAAAATAAGTAAGCTCTATGGGCCTGAGGGGAGAGAGGAATTGAAGAAGAAAGTGTAGTGGTAGCATAGTGATGGAGAGGGAGACTAGAATCAGAACACATAGGGCCCTAATAGTCGTGGTAAGGAGTCATGACATGGAAATGTGAAGGGGAAACCTGTAGGAGGATTCAAGCCATGTGATCCACTTCACATTTTGTACAAATCACTCTGCAAAACAGAAAATGGAATGGAAAGAGGCAAGAGTTGGAGGGAGGAGACTTGACAAGAGGTTAAGCCAAGGCAAGAAGTGATGGTGGCTTGCACTAACAGAGGAGGTAGAGAGAAGTGGTTGAATTGGCATGTATTTTGGGAGTAAAGCCAGCTAGACTTGCTGATGAGGGAGGGAAGGCAGGAAGAAATGAAAAGAGGATAATTCCTGGGTTTCATGTTTGCACCACTGAATAATTAGTGATGCTTTTAACTGAAAGAGGAAGATTTAGGGTTAGAACAGTTTTGAGGTAGAAGCAATCAAGAATTCTGACTTCAATGTACTATAATGGAAGCCTAATGGATATCCAAGTAGAATTGCCAAGCATCCAATGTGGGGATCTATATTGGTCAGTCTTATATCAGACCACCTCAAATAGGCACTTGACCTTCTTCATATCTCACCAATCAGTGCAAGCTTAGGCACTGATTCCTGGGTTAATCAATTTTTTTCTAAATAGCAGAGTCAGTATAGCTCTGGGTATAGCAGCTCTAGAAAGAAGAAACCATCTGTGGCAGCCTTCTGCAGAAGGGGATCAAGGGATACGGAGTAGTAAGGGAAAGAAACCCAGAGTATACATCAAAAATCTTGTTTGCAATCCCAGTTCAGCTACTTTTCCAGCTATGAGACCTTGGGAAAGTCACAACTTCTCAGCATCTCATTTTCCACTACTGCAAAGTGGCTGTAATAAAATCTGTCTACTTCATAGTGAAGGTTTGAAAATCAAGCAAAAGAAGAGGGCCTAGCTTGTTTGCTATAAGTTCTCATTTTAATTCTCACAAAAACTCTGAGAGAGAAATATTGTTATTCTCTTTTTCACAAATAAGAAAAATAAGACTCAGAAAGGTTAACTAATTGTTTGTTATCTTTAGTTTGCCCTTCTAGATGTGTAGGAGGGAGGAGAGTAAGCTTGGAGTGTGCCTTCCCCTGACCTCTCTAACTGTAAGCACAGTGGGCTGACTGTCCTTTCAACCAAAGGTCACAAGTCCTCCCAAGTGGCCTCTCTACACAGCTCTCTGGTACTGGGTTCCAGTAACCAACCCCTCCCCGTGCTCCCTGTGGTTTCCCAGTATGTTCTCAGATCTTTATAAATAGTCCCTTTATTAAACCTCTCCAATTGCCCAATTTGAGAATGCCATCTGTTTCCAGCTGGGACCCTAACTGTTACAGTAACTTATCCAAGGAAATATAGCTAGTCAGTAACAGAGCCAGAATCTCCGTTTCAAAGAGCCCATCTTGTTTGATAGGATCCCCATTCCTTTCAGGTGGGAAGAGACTGAGCAAACTGTAAAGTGCTATTCAAAGATAGTGTTGCTAGTGTTGAAAGTGTCAGTTGCTCAGTCGTATCTGACTCTAACCCCATGGCCTGTAGCCTGCCAGACTCCTCTGTCCATGGAATTCCCCAGGCAGGAATACTGGAGTGGGTAGCCATTCCCTTCTCCAGAGGATCTTCCCAACCCAGGGATCAAACCCAGGGCTCCAGCATTGCAAGCAAATTCTTTACCGTCTGAGCCACCACGGAAGCCCATTCAAAGATAAGATATGGTCAAATAATAAAGAGTTTAAAAGCAAAACAAATCCAGCTGACTTTACTTCTAGGCAAAGGAACATAACCAATTGACTGAGAGGGAAAAGGTGTTTTTTAATTTTTAGGAAGGGCTGTCATAATGTGTTGTACTAATTAAAGATTCAAACAAATACTCTAAATAGGCTGGACTAAATCCACAGCTTTGTATATATAATTGGTTAAAACAAGCCCCATACTTCATTGGTCAGGGAAAAAAGTCTTCAGATAGGCCCTTTAAGGGTTTTGCTTTAGCTTACCAGGATCATTCAAAGTTCATGGTTTCTTTAACAATTTCCAGCTGGTTAGGAGAGTTGAAGCACAGCACAATACTCAGTGTGCTTGCTATGTGGTAGGCAAGCCCTGCTGTAAAAAGAAGAATTTCTCTTCACAATATTATTATGCAATAATAATATGAAGAAACTAATACCCAAATATGTTCAATGTGACATCTAAGGTCATTTTACAACTGGGCTGTTTGCAGATCTGAATCTATTAGAATCCAAGCACCTAATTCTCAGTCTCTTTTTCCCTAATATAATTAATGAAGGGGCTTCCCTGCTAGCTCAGTCAGTAAAGAATCTGCCTGCAATATAGGAGACCCCAGTTTGATTCCTGGTTCAGGAAGATCCACTCAAGAAGGGATGGGCTACCCACTCCAGTATTCTTGGGCTTCCCTGGTGGCTCATCTGGTAAAGAATCTACCTGGAGACCTGGGTTCCATCCCTGTGTTGGGAAGACCCCCTGGAGAAGGGAATGGCTACACATTCCAGTATTCTGACCTGAAGAATTCCATGGACTGTATAGTCCATGGGGTCACAAAGAGTCAGAGACGACTGAGTGACTTTCACTTACTCGCTAATTAATGGAAACTTTTTAGGTCTACAGCTACATTATTCTTTAAATCCTCTGTAACTAGCACACAGTAGATACCCCCAAAATATTCCTGAATTAAATCTCAGTTCCTCCTGAATTTCTTTTCACTCATTGTCTTAGTTTAGGCTGCTATAACAAAAATACCATAGACTGGGTGGCTTCAACAACAAACATTTATTTCTCACAATACTAGAGACTGGGAAGTCCGAGATCAAGACACCAGTAGATTGGTATCTGGAGAGGGCCTTCTTCCTGGTTTGTAGACAGCCAACTTCTTGCTTTCACTCCTGGCCCCCAAGATGTATGTCCTCACAGACAAAATACATGCATTCCATCCCAACAGCCCCCCAAATCTTAACTTATTCCAGCACCAACTCTAAAGTCCAGGAACTCATCTAAATCAAATGTGAGTGAGACATTCTGAGGCAAAATTCCTCTCCAGCTATGAACCTGTAAAACCAAAAGGACCAGAAGAGACATTCCCATTCCAAAAGGGAGAAAGAAGAAATAAGGGAGGGGTAATGAGTCCCAAGGAAGTCCAAAACCTAGCAAAGCAAACTCCATGATCTCTTAAATCTAGAGACTAATCCCTTGGGCTTGACACTCTACCTTCTGGACCTACCTGGAGTAGCCCTGCCCCAGGAGCTCTGCCAAGCCAGAGACACACCCACCCAGGGCTCTATCAAGTGGCAGCCTTGTTCTCAAGACTTTTGTTGGAGGCTGTATGGCCTGTTGAAACCAAGGTGATCCTCCCCACTTCCCAATCCACATACCTTTTAAAAACTGATTTCTGAATTGCCTTCAGAGTCATTCTTGTCTTTTGTTGGGTAGGGTGGGAGGTGGTGGGGGAGGAGACACTGTGTAGCTTATTACAGGATCTTAGTTCCTCTATCAGGGGCTGAACCCTGGCCCTTAGCAGTGAAAGTACCATGTTCTAACCACTGGATAACCAGGGAAATCTTGAGTCTTCCCTTGTCTTAAAGAATAGCTTATGTTCCAACTAAATAGTTCTATGGTCCCACTCCTGTAAAATCCAAGAAGTCCATCAGTCCTGCTTTCTCATTTTTTTTATGATATGAAATGAGAAAGAACATGCTTCTCATTTTTTGTAATATGGACAGGCTGAGAATTTTCCAAGTCTTTAAGTTCTGGTTCCATTTTGCTTAAAAGTTCCATCATCAGTTCATTTCTCTCTTCTTATATTTTGCTGTGCAAGTAATCAGGAGGAACCACGTAGCTCCTTCAACACTTTGCTTAGGAATTTCCTCAGCTAGATACCAAATTTCATAACCTGCCAATTCTTACCTTCCACAAAACACCAGAACCTGAACATAATTCAGCCAAGTTTTGGGCACTTTATAACAGGAATCCCCTTGCCTCTGGTTTCCAATAACATGTTCCCCCGTTACTATCTGAGACCAAAATGGTCTTTACTGTTCATGTTTCTACCAACATTCTATTCATGGTTATTTATATTCCCTAAGAAGATGGAAGCATTCTCTCCAGCTCTTCTCTTCTCTTTCTGAGCTGTCACCAGAATTGCCTCTAGGCAGACAGCTCAAAAATTTTCCAGCCTCTGCCCATTATCCAATTCCAGAGCTGCTTCCATATTTTTAGGTATTTGTTACAGCAGCACCCCCACTTCTTTTTACCACTTTTTCTCTTAGTCAACATAACAAAGGCTGCTATAACAAAATAACATTTACTAGGCATCGTAAACTACAGATGTTTATTTCTTGCACTTGGAGGCTGGAAAGTCCAGGATCAATGTGCTAGTAGATTCAGTGTCTGGTGAGAGCCCCGTTCCTAGCTTGCAGATGGTTGCCTCCTTGCTGTATCCTCACATGCCCAAAGGAGAAGAGCTCTCATCTCTACATCCTCTTGTAAGGGCACTAATCCCATCAGGGGCTCCACTGATGGTGTCTAAAGTTAATTACTTCAAAGGTCTTGTCTCCACCTAACAGCGCATTGGGATTAGGGCTTCAACATATGAATTGTGGATGGGGGCTGCCCACAAACATTTAGTCCTTAGCAATAATTTATGACTATATTTTTAAAAAATAAAATGAGTTAGCCTAAGGACCATCTATAGTCAGAAGACTGAAAAAATTAAAGACATGGCAGCTATCAATCAATTTCTGGTCAGTAAATGAAGAAAATCACCATGGGCATCAGAAGAGTACATTTGCCTCAGTATAATTCCCATTGAACATTTCTCGCATACCAGGAACTTACGTATTATTCAGTCACTAAGTCATGTCCAACTCTCTGCGACCTCATGACTGTACCATGCCAGGCTTCCCTATCCTTCACTATCTCCCAGAGGTTGCTCAAATTCATGTCCATTGAGTCAGTGATGCTATCTAACCATCTCATCCTCTGCCACCCACTTCTTCTTTTGC
Organism: Bos mutus; assembly: GCF_027580195.1. Taxonomy (NCBI): domain Eukaryota; kingdom Metazoa; phylum Chordata; class Mammalia; order Artiodactyla; family Bovidae; genus Bos; species Bos mutus. The sequence continues at coordinate 7,397,958 of NC_091620.1, read as the reverse complement.
CTTCAATCTTTCCCGGCATCAGGGTCTTTTGCAGTGAGTCAACCCTTCCCATCAGGTAGCCAAAGTATTGGAGCTTCAGATTCAGCATCAGTCTTTCCAGTGAATAGTCAGGGTCGATTTCCTTTAGGATTGACTGGTTTGATTTCCTTTCAGCCCAAGGGACTGTCAAGAGAGTCTTCTCCAGCACCACAATTCAAAAGCATCAATTCTTTAGCACTCAGCCTTTGTTACAGTCCAACTCTCACATTTCGTACATGACTACTGGAAAAACCATAGCTTTGACTATAGGGACCTTTGTCAGCAAAGTGATATCTCTGCTTTTTAATATGCTGTCTAGATTTGTCATAGCTTTCCTTCCAAGGAGCAAGCATCTTTTAATTTCATGGCTGCAGTCACTGTCTGCAGTGATTTTGGAGACCAAGAAAATAAAATCTGTCACTGCCTCCACTTTTTCCCCTTCTGTTTGTCATGAAGTGATGGGACCTATATATTATCTCAGTTAATCCTCAGAACAGCCCTGAAAGTGCACTCCGTTTGTCATGAAGTGATGGGACCTGTATATTATCTCAATTAATCCTCAGAACAGCCCTGCAAGTGAACTCAGATTAAAACTCCAATGTGTCCTCCCTATTATACAATTCTCAGGTGGATGCATTCCTAACATGCCCCCAGGATTTAGGATTCAGAAAGCCAAGAGAACAAGTCTGGTGTTTTCCTAAGGCTCTGCCTCAGCCTTACTTCTGTTTTCTCATGGTTTACATATTAATTCATTGCAACTTTGTCATCTCTGTTTAAAATCACTTCTTTGAGCACAACGCTGCCAAAAGGAGTAGATTAATAGCAAATACTAATATTTTCTAAGTAAAGGGCTATCCCTTTTATTTTCTAGAACCAAGGAACTTCAGCCTAGCCCCAGTGTGGCCTTTGCCCAAGTCACAGGTGAACCCTGAGACTAGCTTCAGGTATGAAGCTCAGGTCTTTCTTTCCCCAGGAGGTGGCAGCAGTGGCAGCAGCCTCCACTTGCCGGAGAAATCAGGCAGAATTCATCCTTTCGCCTGTTGGCATCTAAACCGAGAAATTCCTCCTTCCAGGGACCACTTTATCCCTCCCTTGGTTTGCTGAGCTTGGTTGAAGCCAGGGCACAGCGAGTGCAGGGACTGGCAATGAATCCTCTCATAAGTGCCTAGTTTTTCTGTAAACACTTTGGTCTGAGCTGTGACCTTGAAGCATGTATGAAGGAGGACCAGAAAGTCTCTAGCCAGGGAAAAGAGCTTCAAAAAGAAACAGTAACCTGAACACTCATATCCACACAGGTGTAAATCCAGAGGACCCCAGCTCACAGTTTGGTGCCACAAAGAACATAGATTCTAATCCCAACCTCCCAGCTACCAGCCAACTGACCTTGTCATTGACTCTGTCAGAGCTGCAATTTCCTCTTCCACCAAGTATGGATGAGGTGATCTTTACGCACCTGCTAAATCTTAAATTATAAGTTAGTACCCTTTTATTTTCTAGATTAAGTAGGATTGGGCCTTTACCCTTTCAGAATTTTAAAAATTCTAGACACAACAAAGCACTACTGATTCCAAGTTAATCCCAGGTGAGCACAAATCCTGGCAAACACTGCCTAGGCAGTGGGCAGGAATCCCAGGAAATGTCTGAACACCGTGCAGCTATGGATGAACTGTCAACTGCTGGGGGTTGCTTTGCAAATTACCACATCTAAATGAAGCTGACAAAATAATATTCCAAAAAGCAATTAACACTGATTTCTACTGTATTTGGAAGCAAATGGTCTTTTGGGAAAAGTGAAAGTGACTCAAAAAAATAAAGTATCCCAGCCCTCTGGGTAGAAATGTTTGAGGTTAAGGGGATTCATCAAGTCACGATCTTTCAGTGCAGCTGTCCATGACCACTGTCAGGGTTAAACCTGGCCTTTGTGAAAGAGGAGATGGAACTAGCTCCTGTCTTTTCCCTTGTTTCATCCTGCTTGCTCTCACTTTTATTGCCTGGACTGCTTAAACACTGATGCATCGATTCAGTTAACACCTACTATGTGCCAGGTGCTGGCACCTAGCTATTAAAGAACTCACAATCAAGTAGACAGATATTAAACAGGTTAATATGCAGTCAGGATTACCATATATAATATAAGACATAATGGTAGTCATAGTGGTTAGCAGTAGCATTATCTCTGCAAGGCCACAGGTCAGATATCATATTTCCTTATTAAAGCTACCTCCAGAACATAGTAGAATCATCTAGAAACAATCCCATAGGTCTACTGGCATTCCCTCCTTTGGGTCTTCAAAACAATCTATTCTTCCTATTTCACATGAAAGTCAGCCTATTAGAATCCCTTTCTACACTAGGAAAGTTTAACGCCAGGTCACTATACATGGACATATCTCTGTTACCTAGCATGAAAGGATGGGACTGATTGGGAATTCCAGCTTCCTCCTCTATCTTTTCTCATTAAGAATATTAGCATAGTAAAAATTGTGGAAGTGTTAGTCGTTCAGTCGTGTCTGACTTTTTGCAACCCCATGGACTGTAGCCCGCCAGACTTCTCTGTCCTTGGAATTCTCTAGGCAAGAATACTGCAGTGGGTCAGTCAGTTCAGTTCAGTTGCTCAGTCGTGTCCAACTCTTTGCCACCCCATGAATCGCAGCACGCCAGGCCTCCCTGTCCATCACCAACTCCCAGAGTTCACCCAAACTCACGTGCATTGAGCCGGTGATGCCATCCAGACATCTCATCCTCTGTCGTCCCCTTCTCCTCCTGCCCCCAATCCCTCCCAGCATCAGAGCCTTTTCCAATGAGTCAACTCTTCGCATGAGGTGGCCAAAGTACTGGAGTTTCAGTTTTAGCATCATTCCTTCCAAAGAACACCCAGGACTGATCTCCTTTAGAATGGACTGGTTGGATCTCCCTGCAGTCCAAGGGACCCTCAAGAGTCTTCTCCAACACCACAGTTCAAAAGCATCAATTCTTCGGCGCTCAGCTTTCTTCACAGTCCAACTCTCACATCCATACATGACCACTGGAAAAACCATAGCCTTGACTGGATGGACCTTTGTTGGCAAAGTAGTATCTCTGCTTTTGAATATGCTGTCTAGGTTGGTCATAACTTTCCTTCCAAGGAGTAAGCGTCTTTTAATTTCATGGCTGCAGTCACCATCTACAGTGATTTTGGAGCCCCCCTCAAAAATAGTCTGACACTGTTTCCACTGTTTCCCCATCTATTTCCCATGAAGTGATGGGACCAGATGCCATGATCTTCGTTTTCTGAATGTTGAGCTTTATGCCAGCTTTTTCACTCTCCTTTTTCACTTTCATCAAGAGGCTTTTTAATTCCTCTTCACTTTCTGTCATCTGCATATCTGAGGTTATTGATATTTCTCCCGGCAATCTTGATTCCAGCTTGTGCTTCTTCCAGCCCAGCGTTTCTCATGATGTACTCTGCATAGAAGTTAAATAAGCAGGGTGACAATATACAGCCTTGACGTACTCCTTTTCCTATTTGGAACCAGTCTGTTGTTCCATGTACAGTTCTAACTGTTGCTTCCTGACCTGCATACAAATTTCTCAAGAGGCAGGTCAGTTGGTCTGGTATTGTCATCTCTTTCAGAATTTTCCACAGTTTATTGTGATCCACACACGTCAAAGGTTTTGGCATACTCAATAAAGCAGAAATAGATGTTTTTCTGGAACTCTTTTGCTTTTCCCATGATCCAGTGGATGTTAGCAATTTGATCTCTGGTTCCTCTGCCTTTTCTAAAACCAGCTTGAACATCTGGAAGTTCCCAGTTCACCTATTGCTGAAGCCTGGCTTGGAGAATTTTGAACATTACTTTACTAGCGTGTGAGATAAGTGCAATTGTGTGGTAGTTTGAGCATTCTTTGGCATTGCCTTTCTTTGGGATTGGAATGAAAACTGACCTTTTCCAGTCCTATGGCCACTGCTGAGTTTTCCAAATTTGCTGGCATATTGAGTGCAGCACCTTCACAGCATCATCTTTCAGGATTTGAAATAGCTCAACTGGAATTCCATCACCTCCACTAGCTTTGTTCATAGTGATGCTTTCTAAGGTCGACTTGACTTCACATTCCAGGATGTCTGGCTCTAGGTGAATGATCACACCATCATGATTATCTGGGTCATGAAGATCTTTTTTGTACAGTTCTTCTGTGTATTCTTGCCACCTCTTCTTAATATCTTCTGCTTCTGTTAGGTCTATACCATTTCTGTCCTTTATCGAGCCCATTTTTGCATGAAATGTTCCCTTGGTATCTCTTAATTTTCTTGAAAAGATGTCTAGTCTTTCCCATTCTGTTGTTTTCCTCTATTTCTTTGCATTGATCACTGAGGAAGGCTTTCTTATCTCTCCTTGCTATTCTTTGGAACTCTGCATTCAGATGCTTATATCTTTCCTTTTCTCCTTTGTTTTTCACTTCTCTTCTTTTCATAGCTATTTGTAAGGCCTCCCCAGACAGCCATTTTGCTTTGTTTCATTTCTTTTCCATGGGGATGGTCTTGATCCCTGTCTCCTGTACAATGTCACGAACCTCCGTCCATAGTTCATCAGGTACTCTATCAGATCTAGTCCCTTAAATCTATTTCTCACTTCCACTGTGTAATTATAAGGGATTTGATTTAGGTCATACCTGAATGATCTAGTGGTTTTCCCTACTTTCTTCAATTTAAGTCTGAATTTGGCAATAATGAGTTCATGATCTGAGCCACAGTCAGCTCCCGGTCTTGTTTTTGCTGACTGTATAGAGCTTCTCCATCTTTGGCTGCAAAAAATATAATCAATCTGATTTTAGTGTTGACCATCTGGTGATGTCCATGTGTAGAGTCTTCTCTTGTGTTGTTGGAATCAGGTGTTTGCTATGACCAGTGCGTTCTCTTGGCAAAACTCTATTAGTCTTTGCCCTGCTTCATTCTGTAGTCCAAGGCCAAATTTGCCTGTTAGTCCAGGTGTTTCTTGACTTCCTACTTTTGCATTCCAGTCCCCTATAATGAAAAGGACATCTGTTTTGGGTGTTAGTTCTAAAAGGTCTTGTAGGGCTTCATAGAACTGTTCAGCTTCAGCTTCTTCAGTGTTACTGATTGGGGCATAGGCTTAGATCACTGTGATATTGAATGGTTTGCCTTGGAAATGAAAAGAGATCATTCTGTCATTTTTGAGATCGCATCCAAGTACTGCATTTCAGAGTCTTTTGTTGACCATGATGGCTACTCCATTTCTTCTAAGGGATTCCTGCACACAGTAGTATATATAATGGTCATCTGAGTTAAATTCACCCATTCCAGTCCATTTTAGTTTGCTGATTTCTAGAATGTCAATGTTCACTCTTACCATCTCCTGTTTGATCACTTCCAATTTGCCTTGATTCATGGACCTAACATTCCAGGTTCCTACGCAATATTGCTTTTTACAGCATCAGACCTTGCTTCTATCACCAGTCACATTCACAGCTTTCTTGCTTTGGCTCCATCCCTTCGTTCTTTCTGGAGTTATTTCTCCCCTGATCTCCTGTAGCATATTGGGCACCTACCAACCTGGGGAGTTCCTCTTTCAGTATCCTATCATTTTGCCTTTTCATACTGTTCATTGGGTTCTCAAGGCAAGAATACTGAAGTGGTTTGCCATTCCCTTCTCCAGTGGACAACATTCTGTCAGACCTCTCCACCATGACCTGTCTTGGGTGGCCCCACACAGCATGGCTTAGTTTCATTGAGTTAGACAAGGCTGTAGTCCGTGTGATCAGATTGGCTAGTTTTCTGTGATAATGGTTTCAGTGTATCTGCCCTCTGATGCCCTCTCGCAACACCTACTATCTTACTTGGGTTTCTCTTATCTTGGACACGGGGTATCTCTTCACGGCTGCTCCAGCAAAGTGCAGCCGCTGCTCCTTTCCTTGGACGAGGTCACCCCTCCTGACCTTGAATGTGGAGTAGCTCCTCTCGGCCCTCCAGCGCCAGTGCAGCCACCACTCCTTGGACATGGGGTAGCTCCTCTCGGCTACCGCCCCTGACCTCGGACGTGGGATAGCTTGTCTCGGCTGCTGCCCCTGACCTTGGATGAGGGATAGCTCCTCTCAGCCGCCGCTCCTGACCTCGGACGTGCGATAGCCCATCTCAGCCACTCCTGCGCCGTCAGAGCCTGGTGCTCTCAGTCACCACCCGTGGGATAGCTCCTCTCAGCCGTGCTTCTGCATGGTCTGCCGTGGCCGGCACGCTTCTGCACGGTAGCCATTCTCTTCTCATAGGACATCTTCCTGACCCAGGGATCGAACCCAGATCTCTCACATTGCAGGGGGATTCTTTACCATCTGAGTCACCAGCTGGAGTGGGTAGCCTATCCCTTCTCCAGAGGATCTTCCCATCCCAAGGATTGAACCCAGGTCTCCTGCATTACAGGCAAATTCTTCACTGTCTGAGCCACCAGGGAAGCATAGGTGATTGGAAGGTTATATAAGTTCCAGTGTTACTGAAAAAATGAGAACTGGATAGAGGGAACTTGGGAATGACAGAAATAGTAGAGCATGGTGATAGCAATTCTAGGAGGCTCCACAAAGAGAATAGAACTCGAACAGGTCAAAAAGTAAGGGAACACAGGAATGCCCAGTGGGACAGGGGACTGAACTGAGCTATAGAGTACAACAAACAAGCAGAAAAGAAGCCAACTATTTCTCCTGGTTCCCCATCTTAGATCCATCTAAGCACATCAACAGAAGCTTGTCTTCAAAGAGACACCAGATGTTGGAATCAGGTCAAATTATTTCTCAAATGTAGATTTTCATACAGACTTTCTTACCATGTTGATAATTTTGATTTGTTTTCTTCCTGTATATTTCCAAATAAGTTCAAAATTATCTTCTCCCCCCACTTTCAGGATCAGTTTTTAGCAATGCCACTTACTAAACATACAGTACAAAGTTTGAGAACCTCTGGCCTTTGGCCTAATTTTATCCAGTTTAATGTTGAAATTTCTGCTCTCATGCTGCTAAGTCGCTTCAGTCGTGTCCGACTCTGTGCGACCCCAGAGACGGCAGCCCACCAGGCTCCCCCGTCCCTGGAATTCTCCAGGCAAGAACACTGGAGTGGGTTGCCATTTCCTTCTCCAAAGCATGACAGTGAAAAGTAAAAGTAAAGTCGCTCAGTCGTGTCCAACTCTTCATGACCCCATGGACTGCAGCCCACCAGGCTCCTCCGTCCATGGGATTTTCCAGGCAAGAGTACTGGAGTGGGGTGCCATCACCTTCTCCGATAGCCCCCCACAATAACCGGCCTTACAGTGGGATTCTCTGATGAGCACGTTTCTTTGTGCAGTCAAGGTCGAAAACTTTTTCCCGTTAAGCCTCAGGAGAGTGGCAGGCCAGAAGCTGCTTATAACTAACAGCTGAGCTCTCCTCCTCCCTTTGGGGTTTCTCCTGAGAAGGCAGCCTCAAGCACCCAGAACTGCAATGGCACCTAGCTTGGATATCCATTTTATAAGGTTTCCATGTCAACTTTCCCACCTTATCCACCATGTCTACACTTAAAGTGATTTTAGTGCTTAGAATTGTGAGCAGTCGTTGATCAGTATTTCAGAGAATTGGTAACAGGTGATGGTGGTGGAAATGCCACGTTCTACAGATCCCACATTCATCTTAAAAACAAACTGATATGCCTTTTTTTTTAATCCCCCACATTACTCGGTCTGTTGTTTCCTCTTTCTTTATTCATGTTTCTTTTCCACTTCCTCTCTCTTCCTACCTACCTATCTCCTTCACCTGTTCTCCCACCCTATTACTGTCTTTTTTATTCCTCTTACCCCTCATTTATCTATATGACCCTCTGCATCTTCCTGTCCTTCTGCATCTGACTCTATTTCTTTTACTCTATATTGTCTCCTGGTTATCGTCAACACACACCTCCCTCCTCTGTTTCACCATCTTTCTCACTTGTGGCTCCTTCGTTGATTGTGCTATAGAACAAAACCATTGTCAGATATTTATAATTATTAAATAAGAAATGTGTTCATTTTAAAAGCAGATAAATTCTGAAAATACTAAATTTTTCTCTCCAAGGAGAAAAAAAATACTTGCTCATAGTTTAGCACTCCTTAAATATTAACTATAATCATTATTTTTCTTAGAACTTCCTGTGTAGCCCTTCTCTTACTATTTTTTTTTTTATGTAGTTTGGTGACCCTCAATAGAAAAATGGTTCTCTGTTCTTCAGTCATCCTGACAACAGCAGCTGACATCAATGTTGAAAGAGAAACAAGCTAAAAACAGTAGTTGAGTGTATGCATCCTGAATTACATATTCAGTTGCAAAATCATCATCATTGTTATTATTGTAATTGCAGAGGGGAGGCACTTAAATAATTGTTCAAAGTGTCTTCTTGAGGAAATAACTAAATCAAGGCCAGCTGTCACAAACCAACCTACAATAATAATCCCGTATGGGCATCTTCAGCATTCATGGTAACTCTTCAATAACAAATTTAAGCATTCATCTAACGTCCTTAAACAACATAGAAAATAACAAACAAACCTTGATCAGATCCAGTGTCTTACTTACAGTGACCTGTGTTTCTAAGCAGTGTCCCAGAACAACCTTCAAATCACAGACCAAGAAATTAAAATTTCACCATCAATTCAATGGGAAACCAGGCTGTGTGGTCCAGAACCCACCTGCTATGTTGTGGCCATAAATCTAGGTACCCCAGTAGAGTGGAAACCAGGTAGGTACATCAGCAGAGAAATATCCACAAAGGCAAACATGTTTTACTGACTTGAAATTTGTAAACAAATGGGAACTGTGAGAAAAGAGGGACTGTCTTTAATTTACTTGTGAAATCACCCAAAAGTATTTGAGATTTTTTTCTTCCCAAGATACTGCTGTGAAATGACTAATAGGAATTAAGTGAGCCTGTACCAGGAACTAAATGTGCCACTTCACTGGGAACAGAAAGTGTTCCCCTGATAGAGGCTATCCTCTCAGATTATTGCCTGGGGTGTCTCAAAGAGACTCAGCCAGACGCGAATGTGGTGCTTTTATAAAAAAGCAAGAATCATCTGAACACCTTTGCAAATTTTCCCCATATCTCAGTACTTTTGAGTCATGTTTATATCTTAGTTTCAACATTTCTGAAAAAAACTCAGGAGAGAAGGAGAAAGAAAATCTCCTGTCGCATTTTTTTTTCCTCTTGCTGGCTACTGTGGTTTTCCAACAGGAATCTTGCTAAAAGGCATGGCCTGTGCAGCTTTAGAAAGGTGAATGGCTCGAGACTGCTTAAGAAAGTTGCTAACTGTACTGATCCAGCCTAGCTGGATTCTAAAAATCATACACCCAGTTGAAGTGGCTTGATACTACTGACATGTTTGCATCCTCATACATATTTATCTATCCACAGCCTCATCTTGCTTCAGTAATTTAAATATTTTCTTCAGAAGTATCAGAAGGGGCACTGATTGACGTTTTAAAAGCTGTTTCAAGGCATGATCTGTGTATATTTTTTAAGTGTAAAAGTAAAAAGCCTTTGACTGTGTGGATCACAATAAACTGTGGAAAATTCTGAAAGAGATGACAATACCAGACCACCTGACCTGCCTCTTGAGAAACCTGTATGCAGGTCAGGAAGCAACAGTTAGAACTGGACATGGAACAGACTGGTTCCAAATAGGAAAAGGAGTACGTCAAGGCTGTATATTGTCACCTGCTTATTTAACTTCTGTGCAGAGTACATCATGAGAAACGCTGGGCTGGAAGAAGCACAAGCTGGAATCAAGATTGCCGGGAGAAATATCAATAACCTCAGATATGCAGATGACACCACCCTTATGGCAGAAATTGAAGAGGAACTAAAAAGCCTCTTGATGAAAATGAAAGAGGAGAGTGAACAAGTTGGCTTAAAGCTCAACATTCAGAAAACGAAGATCATGGCATCTGGTCCCGTCACTTCATGGGACATAGATGGGGAAACAGTGGAAACAGTGTCAGACTTTATTTTGGGGGGCTCCAAAATCACTGCAGATGGTGACTGCAGCCATGAAATTAAAAGACGCTTACTCCTTGGAAGGAAAGTTATGACCAACCTAGATAGCATATTCAAAAGCAGAGACATTACTTTGCCAACAAAGGTCCGTCTAGTCAAGGCTATGGTTTTTCCAGTGGTCATGTATGGATGTGAGAGTTGGATTGTGAAGAAAGCTGAGCGCCGAAGAATTGATGCTTTTGAACTGTGGTGTTGGAGAAGACTCTTGAGGGTCCCTTGGACTGCAGGGAGATCCAACCAGTCCATTCTAAAGGAGATCAGTCCTGGGTGTTCTTTGGAAGGAATGATGCTAAAACTGAAACTCCAGAACTTTGGCCACCTCATGTGAAGAGTTGACTCATTGGAAAAGACTCTGATGCTGGGAGGGATTGGGGGCAGGAGGAGAAGGGGACGACAGAGGATGAGATGGCTGGATGGCGTCACCGATTCTATGGACGTGAGTTTGAGTGAACTCCGGGAATTGGTGATAGACACGGAGGCCTGGTGTGCTGCAGTTCATGGGGTCGCAAAGAGTTGGACACGACTGAGCGACTGAACTGAACTGAACTGAAAACACCACTAATGAAAATAAAGTCAACTTCAAAAAGCCTTAAAATGGAAAGAAAAATCTTTCCACTTTTATCTGGAGTTGTTGTTGCTGTTGTTCAGTCAATAAGTCATGTCCAACTCTTTGTGACCCCATGGACTACAGCATGCCAGGCTTCCCTGTCCTCCACTGTCTCCCAGAGTTTGCTAAAATTCATGTCCATTGCTGTCTAACCATCTCATCCTCTGCTGCCCCCTTCTCCTTTTGCCTTTAATCTTTCCCAATAGCAGGGTCTTTTCCAATGAGTTGGGTCTTCACATCAAGTGGCCAAAGTATTGAAGCTTCAGGATCAGTCCTTTCAATGAATATTCAGAGTTGACTTCCTTTAGTATTGATTGGTTTGATTTCCTTGCTGTCCGGGGGACTCTCAAGAGTCGTTTATCCCAAGGTAAGTGCTGTTAACTATTTCATGTATATTTTTTTCCACATAAACATATTATATATGTATTTCTCCCACAAAGCAGATCATAAAATATACAAATATATAGTATCCTATTGTGAGATCATAGAAAATATATACATTGACCTGTGCTCCAGTTCCAGCACAGAGCTACTAAACCATAAGTGATAAGAATACTGGGAGCATCTTTTGTTCTGATATTTGGTCTTCGACCCTGCTTCCTGACATGCTATGCTATGCTATGCTAAGTCACTTCAGTCGTGTCCACTCTATGTGACCCCATAGATGGCAGCCCACCAGGCTCCCCCATCCCTGGGATTCTCCAGGCAAGAACACTGGAGTGGGTTGCCATTTCCTTCTCCAATGCATGAAAGTGAAAAGAGAAAGTGAAGTCGCTCAGTCGAGTCTGACTCTTAGCAACCCCAAGGACTGCAGCCTACCAGGCTCCTCTGTCCATGGGATTTTCCAGGCAAGAGTACTGGAGTGGGGTGCCATTGCCTTCTCCGGCTTCCTGATACAGAGTTCCTAAATAGCTTTGAATTTCCTGGGGGTTTGTAGCCTCTTTTATTTTAGTGAGGTGAGCTATTGGATGGCTCCTGAATGAGGCCTGGTCCCCAGAAAGACCAAGCCAGGATTAGAAGCTTGGTATTTTCAGCCCCACCACGCTTTCTCCAGAGAGGGGGAAAAAGGAATAGAAATGGAATTAATTGATCATGCCTCTGTGATGAAGCCTCTATAAAAATCTCAATAGTATGGGGTTTGGAGCACTTCCAGACAGGTGAACACACCCACCTAGTGGGAGGATGAACCACTCCTGCTCTCAGACCCTCCCAGACCTTGCCCCATGTGTCTTGTCATCTAGCTGTTCATCTGGATCCTTTACATTACACTTTGTTAGGTAATAAACTGATAAACATAACTGTTAATCTTAATTCTTTGAGCTGTTCTAGCAAATAGTGAAATCCAAGGGGTAGGAGATCTTGGGAACCTTCAGTTTGTAGCCAAATCAGACAGAAATCATGGATAATCTGGGAACCTGGTTAATCTGAAGTGGGGGGCAATCTCATAGAACTGAGCCTTTAACCTGTGCGATAGTGTCCAGGTAAATAGTGTCAGTGAAAGTGAAAGTTACCCAGTTGTATCTGACTCTGTGACCGCATGGACTATACAGCCCATGGAATTCTCCAGGCCAGAATACTGCAGTGGGTAGCCTTTCCCTTCTCCAGGGAATCTTCCCAACCCAGGGATCAAACCCAGGTCTCCCGCATTGCAGGCAGATTCTTTACCAGCTGAGCCACAAGGGAAGCCCTTGCGTCAAGATTGTATTAAATTGTAGGACACCCAGCTCATGTCATAGAGAATTGCTTGATGTGGGGAAATTTCCCATGTATCTGATGTCAGAAGTGTTGTAAATGTGATTGATAGTGAAGGAGACGGAGGAGAAAGAGTGAGTTTTTCCTAATTACCTATACCTTGTTTTATTCATTTAGTAATGTATCAGAAATATTTCCATGTCAGCACATACAGATCTTAAGATCTTTTAATCATTGGATGTGCCATAATTTATTTAACCACTGCCCCATTGATGAACATTTAAATAATTTCTGGTTGTTACTATAAACAGTATTTCTATGAACATTTTTATACATGTGTCATTGGAAATTTATATTGCTCTATCTTAGGATAAATTCCTGTAACTGAAGTTGCTAGGTTAAAGTATATATAGATTTAAAAATTGGGTTAGATGTTGCCAAATTGTAACCTCCAAACAGTTGTTCCATTTGCACCAACAGTAAAAGTTCACTTATACCCTTGTCTAAACGAAGTTTTATCAAACTTCCAAGTTTTTGTCAATCTGGTAGATAAAGATGGTATCACATTGTTATGATTCCCATTTTTCTAAGCACTAATGAAATTGTATTTTTTTCCAAGTAGTTTTGCCATTCTTATTTTCTTTATGAAATACTTGTTCATATTCTTTGCCCTTTTTCCTGTTCATTTTTTCCTTATTAAACTGTAAGGTCTCTTTATACAGTAACAAAATAAACCCTTTGTGTTATGTTACAACTAATTATTTCCTTCCGTGCCATTTGTCTTTTGGCTCAATTTATAGTATTTTCTTGTTGCTCTTGTCATATTTGTTTTTACCATTAAAAAGTTTCAGGTATTTTACACTAAACCATTTATTAGCACTTTCCTTTTTGGTTTCTGAGTTTTGTCTATGTTTTCAATATTAGCTCTCTTACAAGATGGGTCTCTTTACAGTTACCTAAGTGTTAGTGTACCAAGGCATGATTTGCATTTTACTACATCGTAAGTATAGGTTAAAAAAACTGGATTGGGAGGACTTTCCTAGTGGTCCAGTGGTTAAAACTTCACCTTCCAATGCAGGGGACATGGGTTCAATTCCTGTGGGGGAACTAAGGTCTCACAGACTGTGAAAGTGAACATGTTAGTCGCTCAGTTGTGTCTGACTCTTTGGGACCCCATGGACTGTAGCACCAGGAGCCCCAGGCTCCTCTGTCCATGGAATTCTCCAGGCAAGAATACTTCTCCAGGGGATCTTCCCAATCCAGGGATCAAACCTGGATTTCCCACATTGCAGGCAGATTCTTTACTGTCTGAGCCAAAAATTTTTTTAAATAATAATAAATAAAATGAAAAATAATTAGATTTTACTTTGGAAAGAGAAAATTCACAATATCTTTAACAAAAGGGAGAGCCGAGAGACCCCATTCTCTTAGTGTCCCTGGCTGACCTGCTGGCCTCACAGAATGGTTTTCCAGAGAAGGGAATTCTGCCCCTCTTTTGGTCTCCTGGTATACAGCAAATTTGAGAGTAGCCTTATCAGTGAAAGGAATATCCAGACTGTTTTGGCAGCAGGCAATCTGGAAACTTCCCTGGTGGCTCAGACAGTAAAGCGACTGTCTACAATGTGGGAGACCTGGGTTCAATCCCTGGGTCGGAAGGTTCCCTGGAGAAGGAAAAGGCAACCCACTCCAGTACTCTTGCCTAGAAAATCCTGTGGATGGAGGAGCCTGGTGTCCATGGGGTCACAAAGAGTTGGACACGAATGAGCAACTTCACTTTTACTTTAACCTGGATTTTGGTGCAAGCTGTTTACCAGAGTGTCTGGGAAACACACGCAAGCTGCCCAGCCATTGACTTTTGGTCCTGTGGGGTGTTACGCAAGAGAAAGGAAGCCAGTAGTCACATGAGAAGCTGGGCTTGTGTATAGTTCCTTAGGCTGGGAGAAGCCCCCTTCCACAGCTCCAACCCCCCTCCAAACTGGTATGAGCTAACTCTTTATCCAGGCAACACAGAATGATTTAGAACACAAGATTTATTTAGAACACAACAGAAGATTTATTTAGAACAAGCCTGCTCTTTGTATCATATTAAGTCAGTAAAGAGTCACTGAGTGGAGGTGAGACTAACACTTTTTACCCCCAACATTTCATTTTGAATACTTTCAAACCCATGTAACTCAAAAGAATGATATAAAGAATGACCCTATACTCTTCACCGAGATTCACCAATTGTTAACACTTTGTCACCTTTCCTTTATCTCTTTCTATAAAGATACACTTTTATCCACTGATGCATTTGAAAGTAAGTTGAATACTTTATGAGGTTTCACTCGAAATAATTCAGCATACATCTCCTAAGAATAAAGGCATTCTCCTACATAACTGCCGGAGAAGGCAATGGCACCCCACTCCAGTACTTTTGCCTGGAAAATCCCATGGATGGAGGAGCCTGGTAGGCTGCAGTCCATGGGGTCGCTAGAGTCAGACAGGACTGAGCAACTTGACTTTCACTTTTCACTTTCATGCATTGGAGAAGGAAATGGCAACCCACTCCAGTGTTCTTGCCTGGAGAATCCCAGGGACGGGGGAGCCTGGTGGGCTGCCGTCTACGGGGTCGCACAGAGTCGGACACGACTGAAGCAACTTAGCAGCAGCAGCAACATAACTGCAATACTATTTTTAGACCTAGGAAAATTAATGATTTAATATCTTTAATTCCACATTCAAATTCTTCTAATCTTCAAAATATCTTTTATAACCATCTTTTCTTTTTTATCCAAGAACTTAATAAAGTCCATACATTGCATTTGATTCTGTCTCTTGAGTCCAGTGCTCTGAGGTAGACATTTAGCAATGCCTGGCGATACTTCTGATTGTCATGACTCGGAGTGCTACTGGCATCAAGTGGATGGAGGCCAGGGATGCTGCTGAACATCCTGAAATACACAGGACAGCCCCCCACAACAAAAGAGTTTGGCCCAAAATATCAATCAA
Source organism: Bos mutus (assembly GCF_027580195.1). Taxonomy (NCBI): domain Eukaryota; kingdom Metazoa; phylum Chordata; class Mammalia; order Artiodactyla; family Bovidae; genus Bos; species Bos mutus. The sequence goes on along the minus strand of NC_091620.1, from coordinate 7,382,611 downwards.
GTAACAAGGTAACGAAGCCAGCCTAGACTCAAGTGGTCAATAAATCAACTACCTCTTGATTGGAGTTGCTGCAGAGTCACATTACAAGACATGTGCCTATTGCACTCAGTCTATCAAAATGATATTGTTTACCTCTTATTGCATAATATCAGGAGGTATACATGTCAGATTGTCCCACTATTAGTGAAGTTAAGTTTGTCACCTGATTAAGTGGTAACTGACAGTTCTCCATTGGAAAGCTTTCTCTCTCAAATAAACAAGGTGATACTTTGGTGTACTTTGTCCGTCCTGCTTGCCGTTGTATTAATTTCCTAGGGCTGCTGTAACAAAGTACCCACAGATTGGCTAGCTTAAAACAACAGGAATTTATTGTCTCATAGTCTGGAGACAAGAAGTATGAAAACAATATGTTGGTAGACTCCCTCTGAAACTCTAGAGGAGAATCCTTTCTTGACTCTTCCAGCTTCTTTTAGCTCTGGACATTCCTTGGCTTGTAGCTGCAGCACTTCAATTCAGCCTCCATCATCCTGTGGCATTCTCCATGTGTCCCCATACTGTCACATGACTGTCTTCTTACAAGGACACCAGTCATTGGATTAGGATCCCACCCTTCTACAGTATGACCTCATCTTAACTAATTACATCTCAACAAAACTATTTCCAAATAAGATCACATTCTGAGGGCTGGGGGTAAGATTTCAACATACCTTTTTTGGGAAACGTAATTCAGCCCATGACACCCATCTACCCTTTACCCAAAGGTTTTATCATCCACTGATAGTCCTTGATTGAATAAGTTATTATATTGAGAATTGTACAACAGTGTTCTTCTTAACCCTCATCAATTATTCAACATTTATGAGCTGGCATTCTTCTGTAAAGATTTGTTTTTTCCCATTTCTCCCCTATCTCTTCTTTCCTCTCCCTCCCAACTTTTCAAATCACTTTGAATATGTGACTTTTTCTTTTGATACAACCGACTGAATTGTGGTGATCGAACTGTCTCAAATTTCGTTAATTAGAGTCCATAAAGTCAACTATAGGGAAACTGGTGGCTCAGTGGTAAAGAAGCTACCTGCCAATGCAGGAGTGCAGGAAAAACAGGTTTGATCCCTGGGTTGGGAAGATCCCCTGGAGGAGGAAATGGCAACCCACTCCAGTATTCTTGCCTGGAGAATTCCATGGACAGAGGAGCCTGGTGGGCTACAGTCCATGGGGTAGCAAAGAGTCAGACATGACTGAGTGACTAAGCAAAGTCAACTTAGCAAGTAAAAGTACAATAAGTATTTAAATTTGCATTAAATTGAAAATTCTTCTTAAAATGTTACTTCTCCACTAATCTATCCCATAAGACCCACTTCGCTTGTCCAGGTAAGTTGGGGCTCACATATTTTGCCCTGGAGAAGCTCTGATAAGTCTCCTCATCATTGCCAAAGTATAATCATTAAAAAAAAAAAAGCCATCATTTATTGAGTGTTTTACTTTACATATATTATTTTCATTGTCATAATAACTGTGCCTTAGTTATGTTACTGTGCTGTGCTGTCCTGTGCTTAGTTGCTCAGTCATGTCTGACTCTTTGTGACACCATGGACTGCAGCCTGCCAGGCTCCTCTGTCCATGGGGATTCTCCAGGCAAAAATACTGGAGTGGGTTGCCATGCCCTCCTCCAGGGGATCTTCCCAATCCAGGGATCGATCCCAGTCTCTTATGTCTCCCACATTGCAGGTAGATTCTTTACCATCTGCATAAAGAATCCGGAGTGGGAATTCCAAGAATACTGGAGTGGGTAGCCTATCCCTTCTCCAGGGGATCTTCCTGACCCAGCAATCAACCAGGTCTCCTGCATCGCAGGTGGATTCTTTACCAGCTGAGCTACCAGGGAAGCCCAGTAATATTACTACATGTGAAATGTGAAATCTGAGGCTCAAAGTGAGACACTAGAAGGAGCATGGATTTTGCAAGCCAGTACTTTGTATATGGGCTCTATCACCTATCAGGTATGTGATTTGGGGCCTCTGTGGCCTTGGTTTGTTTATCTATACTATGGGGATGATAATATTTTCCTCATAGGTTTGACCCAGCAGCTTATCTAACCTAGACCAAGTGTTTACTAGTTCTCTTCTTTCCATATCCTGATGACAGGCCATGACTTCTAGGTCATGTTAGATAAATGACTGTGCCAGAGTCCACTAGCAGTTAATCAGGAGTTGATCAATTTTATTAATTCAGAATATGCTCATTTCTAATTAAGGTAGCTTTACCTAAGTTTCAGCTAAAATTTACCTTTACTGTATTTAAGGGGAAAAAAAAAGGTTTGCTAATTAACTTCTTAAAAAATATTGTGGGAAGGAGATCTTATCTACTCAACCTAGGAACAACTTTTGCATTTGCATAGGAATCTCATTTACAAATCAATGTTCAGAATATGTGGACTCTTTACCTGAAAACAGTGCATTCATTCATTCCAAAAATAGTATCAAGCATCTAGCACATGCAATGGTCTAGGCGCTTGAGATACATCACAGGATAAAATAAGTATTTCTGCCCTTGTTATCTTCCAATTGGAGGAGACAGATGAAAAACAAGTAAATATGAAAACTGTATAGAGTATTAAAGTAGATAAGTGGCAGTGAGAAAAACAAAGCAGGGGTGTACAGGAGGAGATTGCTATTTTAAATCGGGCTGTCATCCTTTAAAAGGTGATAGTTGAGCAGACTTGAAGGAGGAGAGGAATTTGGGCATGTGGCCATCTGGGAGAACAACAAATACAAAGGTCCTTGGGCAGGAGTGTGCTTGGCCTTCTGGAGGCGTGGAAAGGAGGCCATTGTGGCTGGAGTATAATGAATAAGAGGAAGTATGTTATCTATCTAACACTTAGATAGGCAACCCACTCCAGTATTCTTGCCTGGAAAATCCCATGGAGGGAGGAGCCTGGCAGGCTACAGCCAGAGGGCTCACCAAGAGTCAGACACGACTGAGTAACTAACACTTACTAGTAGCACTATTTTAAGCACTTAAAAATATTAACTAATCTTCCCAACACCTTGTGACATGGGTGCTGTTTTTTTCTCTTTTCCAGATGAGGAAACTGAGACACAGGAAGGTTAAATAACTGTCTCCAAATCACATAATTCTCAAATGATAGAGATGGAACTGGTACTCAGGTAGTTAGTTTCTAGAGACATTTGGTGCTCTTAAGTACCTGAGTATGCTCTCCTGCCTCCTAGTTATTAAAAGATGAGGTCCAATAACTGAAGACTAGAGCCCATAGGTCATTAAAGGCCATTGGTAAATATTCAATTTTTATTCTGAGTGATATGGGGTTTTGAATAAAAGAGTGATACGTCTGTTTTTGTTGTTGTCCTGCAAACTCTAGATATGTGTTCCTCTTGGAATTTAATACGCTTATGAAAAGTCAAAAGGATTTCAATTTATGGGAACAAAGACATTTTGATATATATAATTTAGAGATGCTGCTGCTGCTGCTAAGTCGCTTCAGTCGTGTCTGACTCTGTGTGACCCCAGAGACGGCAGCCCACCAGGCTCCCCCATCCCTGGGATTCTCCAGGCAAGAACACTGGAGTGGGTTGCCATTTCCTTCTCCAATGCATGAAAGTGAAAAGTGAAAGTGAAGTTGCTCTGTCTGACTCCTAGCGACCCCATGGACTGCAGCCCACCAGGCTCCTCTGTCCATGGGATTTTCCAGGCAAGAGTACTGGAGTGGGGTGCCATTGCCTTCTCCAATTTAGAGATGATGTCCCATCAAATGCCATTTGTGTAAGAGTGATCTTTTCTGTTTTCAAAGTCTACTAGGAACCTTTTTATAGTGTGGATCTAGCAATTATTATGTATTTGACTGTGCTGTCTTGGGGTACCAAGGCAACATTATTTTTCTATTTTGAAGGGGAAAAAAATGTTTAAAAGCAAATGGTTATATAAAATATGTCCTATCTACATACCAAAGGTGATGGGTTATTGGTGCTACTTTCTTAGGGCTTAATGTGTCAGGACCTTAGGGAATCACTTCAGTGGGGCTCCATGACCCACAGTGTGGAGTGATCCAGAGCTAGCTGCCCCTGAGAGTAACAAAGGACTCAGGCTCAAGCCACCCAACCTGCTCAAGACAGATTTAGGAGCAGCACATGGCAGAGTCAGCCAGGAGAAAAGAAAGCATTGGGAAGATTACGCAGTCATCCAAGAATGATATTAATGACTGTAATTGCCATAATTTACTTAGCATTTACTGTATGCCAAGCATCACGCCAAATACTTTACAAGCATGAGCTATATAGTATCATCGTCCCCATATTGTGAGTAAAGAAACTGGCTTAAAGAGATTAAGTAAATTGCCTAAGATCATATACAGCTGTGACTTAAGCACAGCTCTGCCAGTCTCCAGAGCCCATATTGAGACTCATTTATTCTATGCTGTCTAGGAATGTACTTGTCTTTGATTATTCCTTCTGTAACCCTCAGAACACTGTCTTCCTGGAGGTGGTTCCAGTTCTGTCTCAGCCACGACTGCAGCTAGCTTGCTTTGTTTGGGTACACAGAATCCTGCTACCTGGGGCTGGAGCTTATCTGCCACTCTCCCAGCCTGGCCCTCCCCCTTGGTTGCCACTGAGCAACTAGGCTCATCAGCCACACACCATGAACTTCTGGCTTCTCTCTCTACTCCTCAACTAGGACTAGAGGCCATGCCATAGAGCATTGCTAAATGTCTACCTCAGAGCACTGGACTCAAGAGACAGAATCAAATGCAATGTATGGACTTTATTAAGTTCTTGGATAAAAAAGAAAAGATGGTTATAAAAGATATTTTGAAGATTAGAAGAATTTGAATGTGGAATTAAAGATATTAAATCATTAATTTTCCTAGGTCTAAAAATAGTATTGCAGTTATGTTGCTGCTGCTGCTAAGTTGCTTCAGTCGTGTCCGACTCTGTGCGACCCCGTAGACGGCAGCCCACCAGGCTCCCCCGTCCCTGGGATTCTCCAGGCAAGAACACTGGAGTGGGTTGCCATTTCCTTCTCAATGCATGAAAGTGAAAAGTGAAAGTCAAGTTGCTCAGTCCTGTCTGACTCTAGCGACCCCATGGACTGCAGCCTACCAGGCTCCTCCATCCATGGGATTTTCCAGGCAAAAGTACTGGAGTGGGGTGCCATTGCCTTCTCCGGCAGTTATGTAGGAGAATGCCTTTATTCTTAGGAGATGTATGCTGAATTATTTCGAGTGAAACCTCATAAAGTATTCAACTTACTTTCAAATGCATCAGTGGATAAAAGTGTATCTTTATAGAAAGAGATAAAGGAAAGGTGACAAAGTGTTAACAATTGGTGAATCTCGGTGAAGAGTATAGGGTCATTCTTTATATCATTCTTTTGAGTTACATGGGTTTGAAAGTATTCAAAATGAAATGTTGGGGGTAAAAAGTGTTAGTCTCACCTCCACTGAGCATGATTTTGCCACGCAGAATGTCTAGAGAGATTCTGCATGCACAGGCAGGTGCACCTGCCGCCTCTGTAGATTGTTCAAACATCACCTTGCATCACTTCCTCGCTTTCTCAGCCTCTCTTCCCTTTTTCTCTTACTCTTACTGCCCTAGGATTACATCTTCTAAATAAAACATTAGCGTTAATTCTTGCTTTGTGGTCTGTTTTTCTAGAAAATATAGGCTAAGACATTCAGACTCAATTTCTCTCAGTGGAACCACCAGGTCCTACCCTCCCTTGGCTCAACACCAAGCTTCCAAAAAATGTATTCTAAAAGATAATAGCTGGTAAAAATATTGTCAGTCTTATTACTATGTCTGATAGATTTCATGTATTCCTCCAAATACATACCGCCACCCTTGATAGTAAAAATATTCTGAACCAATGGCTCAAAACCAGCCTCAATCCTAAATCTACTCTTGCTCTGAAGTTCTTACAAGAACGTCCCCTCTCTTCCCAGTCTTGTTCTGGCTTGGTTCCCCATTATTCTAACTTATGCTATTATAACACCTTCCTAATTTGTCTTTCTGTTTCCACATTTTCCTACTTCTGATCCAATCTGAATACCACTGCCATCAGATAAATAGCCCTAAAAACTGATTTTATCTTGCTCTCCCACTTTCAAAAAACCTTCAGTAACTTTTCACTGAACATAAAATAATGTTTAAAGTTCCTTCTAAAACAAATCTTCACTCAAGGCCCTCCACAAACTGTTGTGAGCTACATTTCCAGCTTTAATGCCAATGATAATGTTTCTCTATTTTAATTACACCATTAGCTATTCTGGGCTGCTTGCTTTTTCCAACATGTGTTGTGCTTTTCAGAGACCACCATGCCTGTGCTATTGAACTGGGCAACAGAAGAACTTGTGAGTTTTGATAACCACCCTGGGAAGTGTCAGAATGCTTGCCACACCCATAACCGCTTCCCAGTTCAGTTCAGTTCAATCACTCAGTCGTCTCCACTCTTTGCGACCCCATGAATCGCAGCACGCCAGGCCTCCCTGTCTATCACCATCTCCTGGAGGGCACTCAAACTCATGTCCATCTAGTCAGTGATGCCATCCAGCCATCTCATCCTCTGTCATCCCCTTTTCCTCCTGCCCCCAATCCCTACCAGCATCAGAGTCTTTTCCAATGAGTCAACTCTTCACATGAGGTGGCCAAAGTACTGGAGTTTCAGCTTTAGCATCATTCCTTCCAAAGAACACCCAGGGCTGATCTCCTTTAGAATGGACTGGTTGGATCTCCTTGCAGTCCATGGGACTCTCAAGAGTCTTCTCCAACACCACAGTTCAAAAGCATCAATTCTTTGGCACTCACCTTTCTTCACAGTCCAAGTCTCACATCCATACATGACCACTGGAAAAACCATAGCCTTGACTAGACGGACCTTTGTTGGCAAAGTAATGTCTCTGCTTTTGAATATGCTTTCTAGGTTGGTCATAACTTTCCTTCCAAGGAGTAAGCGTCTTTTAATTTCATGGCTGCAGTCACCATCTGCAGTGATTTTGGAGCCCAAAAAAATAAAGTCTGACACTTTCCCCATCTATTTCCCATGAAGTGACGGGAACAGATGCCATGATCTTCGTTTTCTGAATGTTGAGCTTTAAGCCAACTTTTTCACTTTCATCAAGAGGCTTTTTAGCTCCTCTTCACTTTCTGCCATAAGCATATCTGAGGTTATTGATATTTCTCCTGGCAAACTTGATTCCAGCTTGTGCTTCTTCCAGCACAGCATTTCTCATAATGTACTCTGCATAGAAGTTAAATAAGCAGGGTGACAATATACAGCCTTGACATACTCCTTTTCCTATTTGGAACCAGTCCGTTGTTCCATGTCCAGTTCTAACTGCTGCTTCCTGACCTACATAAAGGTTTCTCAAGAGGCAGGTCAGGTGGTCTGGTATTCCCATCTCTTTCAGAATTTTCCACAGTTTATTGTGATCCACACCACTTCTCGCGGATATCTAATTGACAGAACACTGAATTATGTTTCAATTTATTCTGCCATTTCAAGCAAAACCATTTAGTCTAGGAGCAGGCACCTACCCTAGAGCAGTACACTTATGCTCATATGACAACGTGTCAGAGGAAGTTCTTCCTAACTGCCTATACTTGATGGTGAGTAGCCAAACCAGTCAGGCCCTTTGGAGGGTTGAATATGAAATACAAAGAGGGAGTCAGCAGTGGGGAGAAACAAAAAGATTCACAGAGGGAAGAAAGCTGACATCACGTAGCAGCAGAAACCATGAGCAATAGAAACTGTGAGACAGAGAAAAGAATAGAAAGTACTTAGTAGCAAGGGCAACAGAATAGAGTCACAATAATAGCAGATAATTAGAGCACAAAGCAACAGATATTTACTGCCAAAGAGCCTGCAAGATAATCCAGCTGCTATGGCTGTCTTGTATGCTGAATCACCTTCCAGTCCCCACTGGTCATTACTTAAACTTAGATGGAGGCAACTTGAGTCTATCTCTGTTCTGAAAATTAAATTTTTGCCTCCTGGTGTCTGTATCAGTCAGGAAACTCACACTCCGCTGGGATTTTGACAATAATTTAATGAAGACACTATTTACGAAGGTGTAGGCAGGGTTTCTGGAGCGTAGGAAGTATTGAGGCACCCAAGGACTAGCGAGAGTAGAAGCCCAGGGCTGAAGAGACAAGGGATGGAAAAGGTGTTATGAGAGTCCTGAAGGAGCTCGAGCTGCGAAAGGGCATAGCTGCTGCCAGAACCTGGTGCTAAAGCAGAAGGAAGAAGAAATACCTCAACGTCTTTTTTTCTCCTACCCTTTGATACTTGCTGATGCCTCCCATTGGCTAAACCCAACAGTAAGCAAGAGGGCAATGGAGCCCAGGCGAGTCATCTGTAGATAACAGCCTCAGGGGGCACAGAGCAGGGAATAGGAGGATAGGAGGCTGTCATGGGCTACCTTGTGCTCCTCGAAAAAATATATCCACATGCTACTGCCTGGGACCTGAGAAAATTATAGTACATGCAAAGGATATGACTGAATTCAGGATCCCGAGTGGAAGAGCATACGAATCCTAGTTTACATGGATGGGCCCTAAGTGCAATCACATGTATCCTAATAAAAGAGAAGCAGGCGGAGTTCTGAGAGAGAAGAGGAGGAAGCAACATGTCCACAGAATCAGAACTAGAGTGAAGTGGCCACAAGCCAGGGAATCCCGAAGCCATCAGAAGCTGGAAGAGACAAGGAACAGATTCATCCTTAGAGCCTTCGGAGGGAGCCTGGCCCTGCCAAAGCCTTGATTTCACGCTTCTGGCCTCCAGAACTTTGAGAAAATAAAATTATGTTGTTATTAGCCACCCAGTTTGGTAATTTGTTACAGCAGTCACAGGAAGCTAGTCCAGGGGCCAAACAGAGAATAAGGAGCGCAAAATCTATTCATCTTAAATGCTATGTTGACTAACATGATATCCCCAGTTACTCTGGAAATTCTTTTGCCTACCTTCGGTACTCCCTTTAGTACTTCCTTTTGGACCACTCATATGATTCAGATAAAAAGCTCCCTAGTTATAGTGACTTTTGCATACAAATATTTTTTCCTCCTAACTAGATTATAAATTCTCCTTTAGAATAAGAACCTTGTCTTGCCCATCTTTGTATCCCATGAAAATCCTAGCACAGTACTTTGAACAGAGTGCACATTCTGTAATCGGTAAATGAGAAAGAAAGCTTCCATTTGTCCATCCATAAATGGAAAATAACAATTTCCACTGACTTGCCTTTCAGAGATAATAATGGCAGTGTTTCCTGGAAACAATTTCTGTACCTGTAATAGAATGATAGAACTGAAACACCCATTCCTGCTGGAGCAGTTCCTTTAAAAAAAAAGAAAAACCATTTGGTTTTAGCGTGTTATCTATCCCATGTGGAGCTAAACCTGCTTGCAGTTTCACCCCAAGGAGGAAAAGGCAAGATAATTAAGAAAATACTAGAGCTGAATATTGTTTTTTTCCTCAGGAATTCTGATTCATCAAATAAATATGTATCAAAAGACTATTATGTTAAAGTACAGTCCATAAATGCTGGGGGAATACACACACATAGAATATGCTGTAATTCCAAGTTAGTAGTTGCCACACAACATGATGAATGCTTTTTTATAAAAACAAGATGCTACGGGACCAGAAGGAACTCTATCGATGGAAAGTTTCACCAAAAAAAAAAGGTCACATTTAAGCTGGTCTTTTAGGATTTTATCAGGCAGAGCAAAGTCAAGAACATTTGGGGACCAAGAGAAATAACTTTGCTTGAGCTGTTGCCAAGCAAGCCACACCCTCAGTTCAGCCCTGTTGTATCCACAAAGACCTATTTTTATTCATTATCCTCATAGTTTCTTTTCAAGAGAGGAAGAGAATGCTGGGTACTTCCCTGTTTTGCACCTAGATTATTTTATATGTCACTGACAGATTATCAGGAGGGAAGGCAGAGGTTGACTTCTGACAAGTCAAATAATGAGTCCAAGTAGCCATCCTATAATCAATTAATGAAAACTCTTTTCTTTCCTGAGCTTCTCCCTCATTTCTGAAAACTGAGGCAGGCTATGCTGTGAGAGTGCGTGATACCAGGGCATAAATAGCTTTGAGGAAAGCAGGCAAGGAATGAAACTTCTCCCTGGTCTCACCACCCCAAATCAGGAGGCCCTTCTTTGTGGCAACGCCCCCTTGAAGGAGGATTATGGCTGGAGCCCTCTGTCCTCCCCTAGACTGACCTTCAGATGGCTCCTTGAGGAACAGTTCTGTCCGGGGCACCGCCCAGTGTTTCTCCCAGCCCAGCCCTGCTGGGCCTCTGAGACCAGAACTGTGCTGCGTATGAGTGGGAGGAGAAAACTCAGGAAAGCAGCCAGCAGACAGGGAAAGAGCAACCTAAACCCACCAAGGGGCAGAGGGTTCCCCATCCTCCCCCTGCAGCTTCCACTAGAAAACAGGGAAGCCGGGCAATCAGATTCCAGCCTGAAAGTACCCATCGCTTGTCCTTGTTTTCTCAAGAAGCCTCTACCTTCCAGACCTTGCCAGGAAGCCGGCGGCATTTTCATGAAGCAGTAATAACAAGGACAGAGCGTTCTAGCCTGCTGGAGCCTGCTGGCTGGTCACTCTTTCCACTGCCTTTTGTTTTCATGCAGCATTCCCTCACTTGCTTCTCAGATTCCTCAGGGCTTTGAAAAAGCCACAAATGCTCCACACAGTGACACCACCCAGCGGGCTGGCAGACATCGCTGACACGCACCCTGCCCTAAGCGATGGCATGTATGCAAGTCCTGACAACTGGCACCCAGCCACACACCTAGTAAAAGGCAAGACAGCTCCCAGAAAGCTAACATAGTCCCCCATCAACCCAGCTGTCAAAGGTGGGACTTTAAGTCCCCAGTCAGTGGGCTGGTCAATTATACACCCAACATCTACAACATATGTTGGGCAGTGGTACTTCTCTACCCATCTTCAAGGATCTAAGTACAGATAAATCCATCTATCCAATATAGATGTTACCAACAAAGTGCTAGAGCCCTTTCACCATATTAGACTGTGCATACGTACATAGAGCTGATGCTCTCAATGATACAAATTTATTCATAATTACTGGGTTTCAGTATCACCTGTTTCAAACCACACTCCAGAGTTACCCTAACAGAATCTGTGAAAATAGGACCCAGATATGTATAGTTTAAAAAAAAAAAACTTGACACTGTTGGTTAAACTATAAAATGAGAGAAATTCTCATATATCATTGATGAGAGTAAGAAGTAGTTCAGCATCTGTGGAGAATAATCTAGAGAGCAATCTAGCGAAGTTGAGAATGCATAGTCTATTCCTTAATAACTTCTATTCTAGATATACTCCCTAGAAGAACTCTTATACAGGAGCCTATGGAGGCATACACCAGAACATTAATTATATAACAATTTGAAACAGCAAAAAACTAGACATAACAAATATCCACCTATAGATCATCCATTCTAGAATATTTATACAATGAGACTATATTGCAGTACTATATAGTATGTTATTACTATGTTATAAAAAATGAACTAGCTCTACAAGTATCACATGGATAAATCTTAAAAGCATGATGTTGAAAAAAGTTCTAGAAAAATATGTACACCATTTATGTACATGTTTAAACACCTAAAATGTATATATTTGTAGCAAAAATGTAAAAACATATGTGGGAAGGATTCTCACTATCTTTAAGAAACTGGCTATCTCTGAGGAGAGATGGAATGAAAGGGCCTTTTTTTGTAACTAAAATGTTTTACTTATAGCTTAAAAACCTTAAGCAAATATGGCAAGTTGATATAATTTATTAAATCTGGATATTACATATATGTTGCATAGGTAACTCTGAGGGTCATCCATAGCAGAGGGATCTCTTGAAACTTTTAGGATTCTCAAATATTGAAATTCAAAGTTTGTTTATAGGGATGGCTCGTATCAGTGAGCCTTCAGATCCTTTCTACTCTGTTTTTTTCAGACTCTCTAACTTTTAATTGTCTCTCCATCCCCTGAACTTTTCTAGAGCTCTAATTATCTGTGGTGTTCATTTGGTAATTCTGTACTTTCCTGCACGTTGCTGAAATAGGCAATTATTCACTCAATAAGTTTATGTCTTACTTCTTGAATTAGGCTATCAGCTTCTTCAGAATAGGGATCATATCTTGTTCATTTTTGTATTTTTTATAATATTTAACACAGATTAAGCAGTAAAGCATATGATTAAGAATATAAGATAAAAACAAGTTCAGAAATGTGGCAGGATATAAGAACAATATACAAAAATCAATTGTATTTCTATACAATAGCAATGAACAGTCAGAATATGCAATCCTCTTCATATCTTACTGCTTTTTCTTTTTTCCTTTTTTCTCTTCTTTTTTTTCAGAAATCATCAAGCTGATGCTACATTTCATATGGAAATGTAACCCAGAATAACCAAAACATTTTGGAAAAGGAAGAACAAATTTGGAAGATACACATTTCCTGACTTCAGAACTTATAAAAAACCTACAGAAATCAAGGTATAAGGCATAAGAACTCATGTTTAGATCAAAGGAATAGAACTGAATGTCCAGAAATAAACCCTCAAGTACATGGTCAATTTACTTTTTTTGACAAGGGACCCAAGACAATTCAATAGGCAAAAGGTAGTTTTCTCAATAAATACTGCTGAAACAACTGGGTTCAGTTCAGTTCAGTTCAGCGGCTCAGTTGTGTCCACTGGGTATCCACGTGTAAAAGAATGAAGTTGGGCTATACCTTACACCATACAAATAAATTAACTCAAAATGGATCATAGACCTAAATGTAAGAGCTAAAACTACAAAACTCCTAGAAGAAAACAGAGAAAATGTTTATGACCTTGGATATGGCAAGGTTTCTTAGATATGCTGCCAAAAGCAGATGTGACCAAAAAATAAATAAATAAATCAGACTTCAAAATTAAAAACTTTTGTGCTTCACAGAACACCATCAAGAAAGTAAGAGGACAACAACAGAATGGGAGAAAACCTTTGCAAATTGTAAATTGACAAGGAACTTATATCTAGAATATATACAAATGTATTATGACTCAATAATAAGAAGACAGCCCAGTTAAATCATGGGCAAGGAATTTGAATGAAATTCCTCCAAAGAATCTATACAAATTGCCAATACACACAAGAAGAGACACTAAGCATCACTAGTCATTAGGGAAATGCAAGTCAAAACCTCACAAGGGATAGCTGTTCACGCCCACAAGGATGGCTATAATAAGAACAGACAATAACAAGTGTTTGTAAGGATATAGAGAAATTGGAACCCTCACACACTGTGGGTGGGCATGTAAAATGATGCAGCCACTTTGGAAAACAGTTTGGTAGTTTCTCAAAATTCTAAGCATGGACTTACTATAATATTCATCAATCCCACTCCCAGGCACATACTCAAGAGAAATGAAAACATAGCTCCACACAAAAGCTTATACATGAATGTTCATAGCAGGGTTATTTGCAGTGGTTAAAAAGTGGAGACAACCTATGTCCATGAAGTGATGAATGGGTAAACAAAATGTTTTACATGCATACAATGGAACATTTTCTGCATGAAGTACTGATGTATGTGACAACATGGATAATCTTTGAAAACATTATGCTAAGCAAAAGAAGCTATTCACGAAAGACTATAGATTGTATTGATAGATAAGGTCTTTAATGAGGTTAAGTTAAAATGAAGTCTTTAAGGTGGGCCCTAATTCAATATGCACAGCAAGACACCAGGACTGCCCACGCCTAGAGAAAAGAACATCTGAGGACACACCAAGAAGGCAGACACGTGCGAGCCAAGGAGTGAGGTTTCAGGAGCAGTGAGACCTGCTGACATCTTGGACTTTTAGCCTTTAGCACTGTGAGAAAATAAACTGCTGCTGTTTAAACCACCCAGGCTAAGGTGTTTTGTCATGGCAGCTATAGCAAACTAACACAATGGTTTTTTTGAGTGTGTAACAATGCTGTGGTGTATAAGAAAGGCCTATGCTTTGAATTATTGTATTTTGCAGAGTGGCATCTTTTGATCACTTATATAATCAATTGCTAGAAATATGAGAACTCTCTAGAAGCTCAAGTTTAGTGCAATAGTTACCATGAACAGGCCCATAAAGCCCTGGCCTTTGAAAATGCCCTATTCACCTGTTCAAGAAGGTAAACACTTAGAAGATCTCTCCAGACCCATGGGATTTTCATAAATTGGTAGAGACTGATCCAGATCTGCTTATAACCAGGGAAAATGTCATTTAAAATGATGTTAATTACTGAGAACTTTTAATAACATGGGGAAATGATTATAATAGTAAGTAAAAATTCAGCATGCAAATTTAACATGTATAGAGAGAATCACCATATCTGTATAATGATATGCATAGAAGAAAGACTTAATAGAAATATAGTCCAAGTTAATATTAGTTCCTCTTTGTGGTGAGACTATGGATTATTTTTTATTTATTCTTTATACTTCTCTGTTATTTCTGAATTTTCCAAAGTGATCACATATTAGTTTACAATCACAAAATATGCTTACATTTTAAAAACTAAAAACTGAGGCAGAGGGTATATAACCCAATGCTGGGACTGAGAATCATCTCCAGGAGATATGGTTCCGGGACTCAGAGGTCAAATCTGTTAGAGATCCTCCCTTCAGACCTCTAATTCCCAATTCTAAATTTAGGCTACTCTTTCTGGATTTATGTGGCCACCTCTCTTTCTCCCCCAATGACTCAACCCAATATCTCCCTTTCTCTTCCCCACCTTTTCCCCAACATTTGTGCTCTGAGGCTACCCACAGTGACACACTGATAGCTGTGTCCTTCATGAGCAGTGTGGCTAAGAAGTAGCACAAAATGAGAGGAGGGGGTCAAGAGAAGGGAGATACTGAGGGAGACACTTCTGAGGTTTCCATCCTTGTGGACATTTGACTCTCTTGGCCTCTGTCTGCTGCTGCTAAGTCGATTCAGTCATGTCCGACTCTGTGCGACCCCGTAGACAGCAGCCCAATAGGCTCCTCTGTCCCTGGGATTCTCCAGGCAAGAACACTGGAGTGGGTTGCCATTTCCTTCTCCAATGCATGAAAGTGAAAAGTGAAAAGTGAAAGTGAAGTTGCTCAGTCGTGTCCGACTCTTAGCGACCTCATGGACTGCAGCCTACTAGGCTCCTCCATCCATGGGATTTTCCAGGCAAGAGTACTGGAGTGGGGTGCCATTGCCTTCTCCGTGGCCTCTGTCTACTCCTCTCTTATTCCTCCTCCTTAGGGGAGGGGCTTAATTTGCTTTGTGAATTGCAAAGTACACATGGCAGGTTCAGCTTAGCTTCTCCTTTCTTTCAGAAGGTTATGTATCTACCTGCCCACAGTGAGGATATCACCTTAGTATTAGTCCTCCGGGGGCAGGGTCCCCTTCCTGCTCCCACTGCTACTCCCAGCGTGAGAGGTCCTACTCTGGTCAAATTTTACTTGTGACTGGGTAAACAAGTTGACCTAACTCATTTAGTATTTAGCAATCCATTATCTCCTACAATAAACAGCCTTTATCAACAATCGAAGTGGCATTTTGGTCTCTATCTGCTCACTCTTTTGTTTCATTTTACCAGTTGACCAGAACCCAGGATAGGGATTGGGGGAAAGAATTGGAACTTCTCAGAAACTTGAAAAAGGAAATAATACTTGTTAAGAGCCAGCTATGTGCCCAGCACTAAAACATGTTTTACATATGTTCACTTATTTAATCCCTAAAACCATCCCCATATTTTACATTATTTTCCCATCTCACAGAAAAAGAAACTGAGGCTCAGAGAGGTTAAGAATTTGCCAAAGTCTCACAGCTAAAGCGTGGCTGATGTCTCTGACTTCAAAGCCCAAGCATTTTCCACTGCATAAGACATTGTTTTCAGGTGGCACCAAGGCACTCCTCAGCGACTGAGGCAACAATCTTATCTTTCTTAATATTTCATCCTAACCATTTGATCTTGGAGAAGGCAATGGCACCCCACTCCAGTACTCTTGCCTGGAAAATCCCATGGACAGAGGAGCCTGGTAGGCTGCAGTCCGTGGGGTCACTAGAGTCAGACAGGACTAAGCGACTTCACTTTCACTTTTCACTTTCCTGCACTGGAGAAGGAAATGGCTACCCACTCCAGTGTCCTTGCCTGGAGAATCCCAGGGACAGGGAAGCCTGGTGGGCTGCCGTCTATGGGGTCGCACAGAGTCGGACACGACTGAAGCGACTTAGCAGCAGCAGCAGCAACCATTTGATCTATCATCCTAACCTTAATCTATCAGTGCAAGGGAGGAAACCAGGATACAACCAAAAAACAAGGAGCAAGGAAATTACAAAGAAACATCAAGAAATGTATTTTTCCCCAGTTTTCTTGGGGACTTTTGGACAAATGGCCTTCCCTGCCCCCCAACTTGTGCTCTGGATTCCCCCAGTTGTAAAATAATTCAATAATACCCAATCCTCATTAGGTCAGATCACATGTCATGCTTCCCTGAGACTGGCCTCATCATGGTTGTCCTTTTGCATCCACTTGCTATTAAAAAAACAAACAAATGTATGTCATATTGCTCTGGATAGCACATGGAGTAAGAATAATTATGTTGAATAATGAATCAGCTTATCAGTATATGAAAACCAGAAGTACTGAACTGATGAACAGAAAATGATTTTAAAATGCCAGTCGTAGGGGCTGACCCTTTAAAGAGACAAGCTGAGGAAGATGTTTTGATGTGACCCCTGGAGGACAGTCTGCTGGCAGGCTAAACCACAGCCAACTGAGAGGGCCAACTACTCCCCAGATGCCTAAGGACCAGGAGCATTTCCAGGAGCTCAAACCACTGCTACTTTCTTCTCAACCTCCCAACAAAAGCTCAGAAAGTGCAAGGGCACCCCACAGGCCACTGAGCACATTCCCAATTGTCCTCTAGGGAAATCTGATGCTAAAAAATGGACCTTTTCCAAAATAGTGGTTCAAACCAGATGAGGAATTACAGAGAAGACAGCCTTCCATGGTAAATACCCAGCCTCCAAATCCCCAATGTCTTCATTAGGGGACTGAAAACACAGGCACACCAGCTGGTCTCCACTGCTTTGAAGCACTGTGGCACAGTGGAAAGAGCAATGCTGTAGGGCTGGAAATAAGAGACTAGCCTTCTAGTCTCCAGCTCTGCCAAGTTTTAGCTGGGTGACCTTGACAAAGGTACTCAAATTCTCTGGGTCTCACTTTCCTCATTTGTTAAATGAGGTTTGATTAAACCATGGTGCCTTCTGGTTCTGAAATCCTATCTTTCATCTTAATATTCCCACCTTACATTTAAAGAAAATCACAGCAGGTTCTTGGGTGTTGTGTTTATTGGAGATCTGGCCTCTAACCTTTTCAATATTTTCATTGGCTTTCCTTCCACAAGATTAAACCTAAATTCTTTAGCATGACATTCAAGGTTCTTTGAGATCAGTCCATGCCTAGCTATTCAGCTGCCCTCCTCTTGCTCTCACCAATCATGTATTCTGTTCTGGCTATACTGGTCTATTTGTATGCCCCGTGCAATTTCAAATACTTACTGAGCATGTATTCTGTGCTAGACTCATCAGTAAGTCTTTTCACATATTGTTTACTTTATATTAATTAAAATAGAGCTCACTGCTATACAAACAAGCTATGTAGGGTCAATAGATTAATGTAATAGATTAGTCAAGTAACAGTTCAGTGTGGCAAGCCACCTTCCACCCAGGGTCCTTCTATTTTGCAGCATCTCCATCCTCTAAGTTTCAGAGTCCTTTACTTCCAAAGCTAATAGCTAGGAAAGACAAGGAAGAAAAGGCACACCTACTCTTATCCTGGCCGAGAAATGATGTACATCACTTCTGCTCACATCCAATTAATGAGAACCAATCGTTTGATTCCCCCAGAAGTATAAGGCATTAGAAACTGGTTGGGCCAACTCCCAGAACATTTGATGCTATGGAAGAAGAGCATGAGTCTTGGATGGTCAGCTAGGCATTTCATGCCCTTCCTTGATCTGTGCTTAGTAATGTCTTATTCACCCTTCAAACCTCAGTCCAAGTGCTACCTTCGTTGTGAAGTCTTCTCTGACCTACACAGGCAGTTCTGTTGTTCAGTCATCAGTTGTGTCTGACTCTTCGCAACTCCATGGACTGCAGCATGCCAGGCGTCCCTGTCCCTCACCATCTCCCAGAGTTTGCCCAAGTTCATTTCCATTGCAGTTCTAGGTCCTTCTTTTTCTATGCCTCATACACTTTTCACATTTCCCCATTATGACAATTATCATAATGTACTGTGTGGTTTGCTTGCCAGTCTACTCAACTGGACTATGAGCCTTAAGGGCAAAAATACTGTCTTTTTATTTTTGTATTTGGAAATCTTAGCATGCATGTGTCGGAGAAGGCGATGGCACCTCACTCCAGTACTCTTGCCTGGAAAATCCCATGGACAGAGGGGCCTGGTGGGCTGCAGTCCATGGGGTCGCTAGGAGTCAGACACGACTGAGCGACTTCACTTTCACTTTTCACTTTCATGCACTGGAGAAGGAAATGGCAACCCAGTCCAGTGTTCTTGCCTGGAGAATCCCAGGGACGGGGAAGCCTGGTGGGCTGCCGTCTCTGGGGTCGCACAGAGTCGGACACGACTGAAGCGACTTAGCAGCAGCAGCATGCATGTGTGCATACTAAGTTGTGTCCAGCTCTTTGCGAACTCCTGAACTGTAGCCCACTAGGCTCCTCTGTCCATGGAATTTTCCAGGGAAGAATACTGGAGTGGGTTACCATTTCCTTCTCCAGGAGATCGTCCCAACTCAGGGATTGAACCCGCATCTCTTGTGTCTTATGCATTGGCAGGCGCGTTCTTTACTACTGCGCCACTGCGGAGTGCTTGGTAATAGTAGTTTTACAATGAGATTTAATGAATTAATGTTAATGAATATTATCAGTGAGTGTATGAATGAATGCCTTAAGGAAAAGAAGTTGGTTTTTACAGAGGAACAAAACCTCAGTTTACAAAGTATATTGATGATTCAATCTTATCCATAATGCTAAAAGGAAAATAAGCTTTCCATACAAATGTTACAATTATAATCAATATTTTATATTATTATCAATATTCCTTTAGCATCTCCCTGAGGGTAGGGACCATATACATTTTGTTCTTTGATCTGACTCCACCATCTAGCACACCATCTGGCACATAGTAGGAACTCAGTAAATATTTCAGGAAGAGTGAAAGGATATAGAAATGAATGAAGACGGGCACCCTTAATCCCATGAGCCGCACAATAAGCACATGGCTTACATTACAAGAGAAAAGTGTTGATGGGGAGGTGAAAACTTACACCACAACTAGAAAAACAGAACAGAGCGCACATCGGGACTCTTACTATCATTACCTCGTACAAGCTATGTCATCATCCTCTTTATATAAGAAGATGAACAAACATAATTGGAGGAAACTAGAATCTCAGTGGCTATAGTTGCCTGTGAGTAAAATTAGGACAAATGGATGTCTCTAAAATGGCTGTACTATGAAATAACCTTTATAAATTGGTTAATGAGAGAAGCAGGAAGCAAGAGTGCAGACAATTACGGAGTCGTGACAACTGTGAAAAACATATTGAGAAAAGACGAAAACATGTTTTTCATAGTTTCTGAAGAGGTGAAGGGGACAACAGAGGATGAAATGGTTGGATGGCATCACCGACTCGATGGACATGAGTTTGAGCAAGCTCCGGGAGTTGGTGATGGACAGGGAAGCTTGGTGTGTTGCAGTCCATGAGGTTGCAAAGAGTCGGACATGACTGAGCAACTGAACTGAACTGAGATGAGAGACAATTCTACAATGTTTATAATACATTTATTCTCATAGGTCCCATGTGACAAAGTTTGGATTAGATATTGCAGATGGCTTCAAGGGGATTACTTCCCAGACTTTGTCATGAGAAGCATTTGACAAGAAGGACAAAGTGCAAATGCATAAGCAACTTCCAATCAGAACCTCTGCACGGGCTTGGCCAGGTATCCTGAAACTCTGGGAAGTCCTAAACATAAACAAGTAAGTTTGCAGTGTGAACTGATCTGTGATGGTAACAAAGTCGGTGCTGATACTGACGGATTTTTTGTATGAACTGACCAAGGTGTTAATGGTAGGTCTAGGCATCAAGTAACCTGAAAAATAAGACAGTACACTTTTGCAAACCTTTGATGATACATGAGCTTGAAACCACTGGCCTGCCCTGAGGAGCTATCTGTCTCCCACTGTGGCAGGAACTGCTATGAGCTCAGCACACAGATGGACTAAGCTTCCTAGCCTCTTTTGAAATTGGGCAGAGCTATATGCCAGAGTTCTGGCAAATAGAAAGTGGGTGGAAGGACTGGATGCCAGTTCCAGGTCTGGCCCATGGAAAGCCTCCTGTGTAATATACAGCAGGCTCTCTCCCTACCCACTGGCTGAATGGAGAGGATTCTGAGAACCTAGAGGAAGCTAGAGCCATGTGTTGGAAGAAGTCTGTGAATTACTGCATAGATTTACCACTGCATGCCACACATCTCCACCCCTACTAATTTATATTATACTATATAGTCAAGAACAATAGCTTTTCATTGGGCCAAACCATTATTTTGAAGTCCCTTGTTATAACAGTTAGCTTATCTTGACTAATACATCCTATTTCTGAACTTTCCTCCTGGTCACAAGTAGGAAGAGAGGCTAGGGTAAATTTCAAGAGTCTCAGTCTCCAGCTTCAGAGGATCAAGACAAAAGACGATATCAGAGACAAAGCTCAACATAAGGGAATATCATATTTAGCAGAATTCTAGAGCTACATTTAAAGCTTAGACATTCCCATAGAGCTAAAGCCATGCATGTGAGTCTCTGCTTATCTAACTAGTCCCCTCTGGGGGTTTTCATACTCTTGAGAGTACAGTGAATAATCATCTCCCAAACATAGTTATCATATGAACCCTCAGTATAGTCCATTCAAATTTATGTGCTTAGGATCTAGTCAGATAATATGTGTGTGCTTAGTTACTTAGTCATGTTCAACTCTTTGTGATCCCATGGACTGTAGCCCACTAGGCTCCTCTGTTCATGGAATTTCCCAGCCAAAAGATACTGGAGTGGGTTGCCATTACCTCCTCCAGGGGATCTTCCCAACCCAAAGATCGAATCTGAGTCTCTTGCACTGGCAAGCGGATTCTTTCCCACTGCGCCACCTGTGAAGCCCCTAGTCAGATAGCACAACATTTAAAACCTGTTTTGCTTTTTACTAAACATGGTAATTATGAAGAAGAAAAAATCAACTAGTAAGTAACTTTGTGTTTGAAGGTATATTTTTAAAGTGATTATGCAAGGTTTGGTTGAATAAAATACTAATGAAATTATGGGGGAGCCAACCAAGCACTGTGGCAAAAAAAAAAAAAAATGAGGCCTTTTAGTGCTTGCCTGAAGATGTTATTGGGAAACTTTTGTTTACTTGCCGGACTTTGAAAATTAAATCCTTCTTCAAGTAGCCTCGGGTGTTAAGGATAATAAATAAGATGTGCTGATTGAAAACATTTTAAAAAACAACTTGTTATAGCTTTTAAAATAACAAGGGATAAATTCAGCTTGAAATGGGATATACCAAATTCATATGGCCTGCTCGATAAAACACCAAGCTTTAAAGCTGGATTCTACAGGTCATCATTGTATTGATTCTCTACCAAATGAAATTTTGCAGGGGCCTGCGACAATAGCCCTAGGAAATGCTAGGTAGCTTCTACCTGTAAACCTGATCCCATTAACGAAAGGGGCAACTGATCTCCCTATCTTGAAAGTGCATAGATAAAGGGATGAACTGGAAGTTGGTCATGATTCAGAGGGAGGAAAAGGTAAGAGATTTAGGAGAAGAGTCCCTGAGGGCTTAGATGAAAGAATCAGTCTTGAAATAGTACTTTTCAAGAAATAAATTCTCTTGCCCTATTTTCAAGAGGTACAAACTAAACTATAATGATCCTCTAAATTTTCTAAAACCTCATCTTCTATCCCTTTTTCCAAGGCACTCCATTCCTTTGTCTTCCCACCTAAAATCTCTGGCTACAGTTAGATCCTGGAGAAGGAAATGGCTACCCACTCCAGTATTCTGGCCTGGAGAATTCCACGGACTGTATAGACCATGGGGTCGCAAAGAGACACGACTGAGCAACTTTCACACACAGTTAAGACCTGGTACTTCTTGAAGTACCACAGCTCTCTCTAAAATCACATAGGAATCCAGCAGACAAATAAGGCTTCCCAGGTGGCGCTAGTGGTAAAACCCACTTGCCAATGATGGGACTCAAAAGATGCAGATTCTATCCCTGGGTCGGGAAGATCCTCTGGAGAAAGAAATGGTAACCTGCTCCATTATTCTTGCATGGAAAATTCCATTGACAGAGGAACTGGGCTATAATCCATGGGGCCGCAAAGAGTCAGACGAGACTGAGCACACACCCACAGACAGACAGGTGGACTTAAGGAAATGTTGATAAGGTATGGTTGGGGAACTGACCTAAGGCTA
Source organism: Bos mutus (assembly GCF_027580195.1). Classification (NCBI taxonomy): domain Eukaryota; kingdom Metazoa; phylum Chordata; class Mammalia; order Artiodactyla; family Bovidae; genus Bos; species Bos mutus. The sequence goes on along the minus strand of NC_091620.1, from coordinate 7,360,021 downwards.
TCTCCCTCAAGATAGGATCTTTGATTAACACAAAGGATGTGTGGACTCCTTGTGCAGACTTGGCAGGAGTTCTTCAGGGGGAATCTGTGTGACCATGTAAGCTGTTACATGAGTGCTTCCCAACCTATTATCTCAATGATCAGATTCATTTCCCCCCCAAAGCTATAAGCTTTGAAAGAGTTTCATCTACTAAAGAAAATATACTAAGAATTTTTAGGTACCAGGTATTGCATTAATATGTGCTTTACACACATTATCTAAAATCCTCAAATACTCTGAAAAATAGAAACGATTACCCCATCTTACAGACGTGTAAACTAAAGTTCAGATGTGTTAAATAATTAGCCCAAGTCTTACTGTTAGAAACTAAATTCTGATTGGTCTTACCTCCATACCCACATTCTTACCAATAGATTCTCTACCCTACAGATAATACACACAACCAACCAGAAATTCATATTGTGAAGACACATCTTTATTATGAGTCAGTGTGACATAATCCCCCATATTCCAGACCTCTGCCTCCCCACAAAAGAGAAAAGCTTTGCATTACTTAGTCAATCTGCTCAGGCTTTATTGTGAGTAAATATACAATGTCTTCTAGGCTTTTTTAAAGTATTGGACATGGTTCAAGTAAGTCCATTACTATCTGACTCTGAGATCCCAGAAAAAGTACCTTTACTGCCTCCCCTATCTAACTGGTAACTTGCAAGCCAAAAGCTTTAAAAATTACAGAATAAATGGAGAAAAAGGATATTACTAATTCCAGTAGTAAAATGAAAATTGTTAGGCCAGTATCCTAAGATTAAGTTCTCTCCTGATATGCAGAAAATTTCCAACAACTCCCTTGTTTTTGTGCTAGCTGAAAAACAAATAACAAAAACAAACATAAAAAGCAATCAAGCAATAGTAACCTAAAAGCCCTTCTGGATATCCAGAAATACAGGACAACCTTGAGCAAAGTTTAACTGGCTGGATATTTAACTATTGTAAAATGAAAGTGTTTATTTGGAGATTTTAAAATAACTCATCTTCCTTAGAAACCCAAATTCTTACTTTTAGTAATGAACTCCTTTAACCTAGTTGCTTATATGTTCAATGGATTAGTTATTTATAGCAACTCAAAGATAAGAAGTAAACATCAACCAAAGAGAACAGATGCATACTTTTTCCTCACCCTTGAATTTGAACAGTACTCAAGAAACATCTAAAGATCTGGCTATTTTGCATCCAAAGAAAATGCTCTTCCTTAATTGTTTAGAGTCTAAAGTGGTTTTGGTTGGGGGGAGGAATGGAAGGCGAACGGAGAGTTATTTTAAAATGCCATAAAAGAGTCTTCTGTATCTGAACTCCCCAAAGTGTTCTGTCTTAAATACGTGTTAGCAAAAAGATTTGTTTATTCATAGCTAAATTCTGACTAATGACTGATTTCAGAGTACCTTTTTCTGGGCTCAGAGAAAAAGTAGTCTCTGCTAGACTTCATATTCCAGAAAGTTCTGCCCTGACTGACCAACCTCCGAGATAAACGAGCTCCTGCATCAACTCCATAAAGAGGATAAAACCTCAGTCTTAATCTTCTTATCCTTTACACAGGATAAAGGCTGTCTCCTAGGTGTCAGGCAACAACTCAGAGCCCTTTTATCTGAACATTCAAAGTAGGGATGATCATTTTAATACAGTACAAGTAGACAGGTTCTCTTTTTAAAACCCATTTTTTAAACTGGCTCTCATCACCTTCACCCAGTGATCAGTATTAGCTTTATTAGTAGTGGGACATTCAGATATAATGTAGGCCTAATACGAGGCAGTAGAAGTATACAGCATTCCCCAATGGAGAATTCTTACCAAAATGTTTAATCTGATTCTTCTCAAGTTTTTAGATCCAACTTTGAGTTTACAAGAAATACAGAGGACAGAAGAACAAGTTTAACAACACCAAGAGGAAACAATCAGACAAATCTAGCAAGTGGGACATTCTGTAGAACAATTTGCCCAGAATGGTTGATAAGTCAATGTCATGAAAAGAAAATGCATGTGGGTGTGGTGCTGTGAGACAGGTCTAGATTAGGAGCCTTAAGAAGCACCAGAACCAAATGAGATATGTGGACCTTGTTTAGTTAGCCATCTTTAAAAGATATTTGCGGGGGGAAGGAAAAAAGGGAGACATTCTTAACGGGTATATAGTTTGTTTGGCATAATGAAAAAGTTTTGGAAATAGTGGTGGTGATTACACGTAGTGAATTTACTTAATGCCACTGAATTGAATACTTTAAAATGGTAAATTTTACATTATGTATACTTTACCACATATTTTTAAAAAGATATTTTGGGAACAAATAGTGAATATTTGAATGTGGGTGGGTATTTAAATACTATTGAGAAGTTATATGAATTGTGTGAAATGTGATAATGGAACTGTGTACCTAACAAAGATGTGTATATTATTTAGAGATGAATGTTGAAATATTTAGGGGGAAATATATTTTATATATATATATATATGCTTCTATGAGTGAAAAGTGAAAGCTTCAGTTGCTCAGTCGTATCTGACTCCTTGCAACCTCATAAACTATAGCCTTCTAGGCTCCTCTGTCCATGGAATTCTCTAGGCAAGAATACTGGAGTGGGTTGCCATTCCCTTCTCCAGGGAATCTTCCCAACCCAGGGATCAAACTCGGATCTCTTGCATTGCAGGCAGATTCTTTACCATCTGAGCCACCAGGAAAGTCCCATATGCTTCTATAACTTGCTTTAAATAACTTCAGCAAAAAAGAAGAAAAAGGAAAACTTGAGAACATCTGGCAAACTTTTAGCAATTGTTTGATCTAGGTGATGAATATTGGATATTCATTATACTATTCTGATTCCTTCTCTCTATCAGAATTTTGCAAAGGAATCAAGGACAAATCACCCTTCTGTAAAACAGCACAAACAATGATTGGAATTCTGAACTGGAGATATAAGTTACTTTGAGGTGATGCTCTCTGGAAGGCCAGAATGTCCAGGGTAAGGAGGACAGTGGCACAGGATGAGTGTTGGTGGTTAGAGTCATGTAACCCTAACAGAGGTGTTACATATAAAAAAAGCAGCTGAAAAGAAAGTTCAAAAGGGAGAAGCAAAAGTTTCAACCCAAAACCAGAGTGCCGGAAATCTGCACAGAGAATCATTGCTCTCAGCTATAACTGGCTCCTCTGCTACCCCTACGTCCTCCCTTGGGGTTTGGGCTGCTTAATTGCACTGAAAGGTCAAGAATTGTTGCAGCTCTGGGAGCTAAACAGAAAGGAAAAGGACTATTTTCACCAAAGGCACTGTAGGTCACTTCCTTTTTACAAAACAATGCACCATAATGCAAGTCAAGATTGTGTCTCTCCTGTACAGTTTTGAAGTTCATCTCCATCCTCATACTTCGTGAAGAGAACTTTAGTAAACCCTGACTAGAAGTGCACCCAGAAGAGAAAAGAAGAAGACTTTGAAAAAGAACCACCCAGAGCACTAATATAGTAAATTCATGGCTTCCCCTGCCCAAAATACCTGATAACATCTGCAAAGCGCTTCATTTATACCAACAATTGTAACCTTGTTATAAAACACAAATTGCTTTAATAATTCTTCAATTTCCCTATGGGTTAAAATCTTCCTTGGAAATCTTGAAATGAACAGCTTCTTCTCATGGATCTTTGATTTTAATGGCACTGTGAAGCATTCTTACTCACCAAGGTATTCTGCTCAGGTTTGGTTTGACCTGTCTTCTCTGCTACCTGCATCTCTGTATCTCTGTCAGGAACCTTCCTCTGACTACAAGCATCAAGAGAGGAACATGAATCTTCTTTCTATCCTCTCCTTCTTACTCTGCTAGAGGGGACAGTACCTTGATTGTAGGCAGAGATCTACATTTACAGTGAGTAGGGTCGCTGGTCCTTCCTCATCCTCCTTCTCTCTCCACCCTCTTCCTTCCCTCTCTTTTCTCCTTCCAGGCAGCATCATCAATTTACGAGGGCAACTCTCCCTCACACTACAAAGTTCAGCTATTAGTTCAGCTATTTTGTTCTTCTCCATTCTCTCCAATGTTCCTGATTGCTCTCTTATCAACACACCCAGAGGAGAGTGATAACACTGCAAGATTCAAGTTTGGACTAGGGCAAAGAAAAAATGTCCCCTAAATCTTCTAACTTGGTTGTCAGATCTAGACCAGTTTAACAAAGAGCTCTGTATTAACATTTTAGGTACAGCCTCATTAACAAAATATTATATCACTATTGACTCTACTATCTGGGCAAAATCTGGATTTAGGTGTTCTTTTATCCTTTGTCCTAGTAATACTTTAATCTATCTATCCATCTATTCATCCAACCATCCATTTGTTCATGTATCTATCTTTCATCCATCCTTCTATATATATCTAACAGCTTTTTTGAGATATACATCACATAATATACAATTCACCCATTTAAAGTATACCGCTCAATATTTTTATTATATTTACAGAGTTGTGTAAACATAACCACAGTCAATTTTAGAATATTTTATCACCCCCCAAAAGAAACTTTGTACCCATTAGCAGTCACTCTGCATTTCCTCCTAACCTCCTCCATCAAACCTCAGCAATTAAGCAATTGCTACTCTATTTTCTGTCTCTATAAAGTAGCTTTTCTGGATATTTCATATAAATGGAATCAAGCTTTTTTCACATAGCATGGTGTGTTCAAAGTTTATCCATGTTGCAGTAATTCATTCCTTTTCATTGCCAAATAACATCCACTGTATGGATATACCATATTTTATTTAACCATTCATCAGCTGATAGACATTTGGATTGTTTTCTTCCTTCCTTTTTTCCTTTCTTCCTTCCTCCCTCCCTCCTTTTCTTTCTTTTTTTGTAGACTGGAATAGCATAACCATTTTCAATAGCCAAAGAATGGAGAAGCAGGACTCTAGTTCAGGAATCAGCTTCTCTGGATTGTTTCTAATTTTAGACCATTATGAGTACTGCTGCTATGATCATGCATGTACAGTTTCTGTGCTGACATATATTTTCATTTCTTTTGGTTGTAAATAAGGAGAGAAGTTGATGGGTTATATAGTATCCATCTGTTGTAGTCTATTGAGGAGCTGCCAGACAGATTTCCAAAGTGGCATACCATTTTATATTTCCACCAGAATGTATAAAAATTCCAATTTCTCCACATCGTCACCAAACCTTAACATTATCTGTCGTTTTGATTATAGCCATCCTAGAGAGTACGAAGAGGTATCTCAGTTTAGATTTAAAAACATTTTTTTTAATTTATTTTATTCATTTAGTTTTTATTTTATTTTTGGGTGCTCTGGGTCTTCATTGCTGCATGCAGGCTTTCTCTAGTTGCAGAGAGCCTGAGCTACTTTCGAGTCGAGGTGTGTGGGTTTCCCACCGCAGCGGCTCCTCTTGTTGTGGAGCACCGGCTCTAAGGCCCATGGGCTTCAGTAGTTGCGGCACAAGGGCTCAAGAGCACAGGCTCGGTAGTTGCGGTGCACAGGCTTAGTTGCTCCACGGCACGTGGGATCTTCTTGGACCAGGGATCAAACCAGTGTCCTCTGAGTTGCAAGGCAGATTCTTAACCACTGGACCGCCAGGGAAGCCCTCATTTTAGTTTTGATTTGTGTTTCCCTGATGGCTAATGATGTTGAGCATCTTTTCATGTGCTTGTTAATTGGCCTTTTTTGTATATCTTCCTTAAAGGAATGTTTATTCAAATTCTTTGTTGATTTTATTTTTTTAGGGTATCAAATGTGATTGATTTTTATTGTTTTTGTAAGCAATTTAGGGTCCTCTGGGTACATCCATTTTGGGAGGAAACCAGGTTGCTTTTGTAGGGCATGCCTGATGTGGTCCTAAGATTGGTTCACACGGTTTTATTTATTTTAAAAAGGACTTTTTGGAGTATAGTTGATTTACAGTGTTGTGTTATTTTCAGGTGTACATCAAAGTGAATCATTTATATTTTTATATATATAATATATATATTATATATATATATATGCTGCTGCTGCTAAGTCACTTCAGTCGTGTCCGACTCTACGACCCCATAGACGGCAGCCCACCAGGCTCCTCTGTCCCTGGGATTCTCCAGGCAAGAATACTGGAGTGGGTTGCCATTTCCTTCTCCAGTGCATGAAAGTGAAAACTGAAAGTGAAGTCGCTCAGTCCTGCCTGACTCTTAGCAACCCCGTGGACTGCAGCCTACCAGGCTCCTCCGTCCATGGGATTTTCCAGGCAAGAGTACTGGAGTGGGTGCCATTGCCTTTATACACATATATACATATATAAAACTAGTTAGTATAATCCTTTTTATTTTTGTGGAGTTGATAGTAATGTCCTCTTTTATTTCTGATTTTAGTAATCTGAATCTTCTTTCTTCGTTTTTTGGTCAGTCTAGCTAAAGGTTTGTCATTTTGTTGATCTTTTCGAATAACCAGCTTTGGGTTTTGTTCATTTTCTCTATTGTCTTTCCTATCTTTTGTTTTATTAATTTCTGCTCTAATCTACTACTTCCTTCCATCTGCTTGATTTGGACTTAGTTTGCTCTTCTTTTTCTAGTTTCTAAAATGGAAGAATAGGTTATTGATCTGAGATCCTTTTCTTTTTTTCTCTTCAACATAAGCATCCACAGCTGTACATTTCCTTCTAAGAACTGCTTCGGTACATTCCATAAGTTTTGTTGTGTTTTGCTTTTATTTTCATTCATCTCAAAATATTTTCTAATTTCTTTATCAGGTTTTTTTTTTTTTTTTTGACCTATTTGTTATTTAGGAGTAAATTATTTACCATCCAGATATCTGTGTATTTATCAAATTTCCTTGTCTTATTGATTCTACTTTATTTCCATTGTGGTCAGAACTCACGCCTTTTATAACTTCAAACCTTTGAAATAACCTAGAGTATAGTCTATCTTGGAGAATAGTCTATATTCATATGAAAAGAATGTGTACTTTGCTGTTGGTTGTTGGAACATTTTATAGATGTCTGTTAGATCTAATTGGTTTATAGTTTTGTTACAAACCCAATAATACATATTATAATTATGAATTAATATAATTTTATATCTTTTTTTTTAAGTTAAAAACAGAAAGGAAAGCAGGTTATATTTAGGGTTTGTTTCATCGCCTTCTTATTTACCAGTTCTGGTTCTCTTCATTTGTTCCCGTGGATTTGAGTTACCATCTTGTTGCACTTCTTACTCTACTATAGCTTTTCGTTCCCACCCACCTCCATTGTGAAATGTGTTCTTTTATACAATTGCTTTCTAGATCATTAAAGAGAAAAAAGGAGAAAAATTATGCATTGATATACTGTCTTTTATTCTTACATAATTGTATTTACTAGTCCTCTTTGGATTTTGTGTGGATTTGAATTACTGACTGGGATTACTTGTGTTCAGTTTGAAGAACTTCCTCGTTTCATATAACTCTAGCTGGCAATTAATTCTCTCAGATTTTGCTTATTGGGAATGTCTCTATTTCACTTTCATTTTTGAGAAATAGTTTCCTGGATAAAAGATTCTGATTTGAGCAGATTTTTTCCCTCAGCACTTTAGTTTCTTAAAAAAAAAAAAAATATATATATATATATATATTATTTATTTATTTATTTATTTTTTTTGGCTGTGCTGGGTCTTTGTTGCAGGCTTTCTTTAGTTGCAGTGTCTGGGCTTCTCATTGGGGTGGCTTCTCTTTTTGTAGAGCCCTGGCTCCAAGGAGCATGGGCTTAGTTGCTCTGGGGCATGTGGAATCTTCTCAGACTAGGGATCAAACCCATGTCCCCTGCATTTGCAGGTGTATTCCCAACCACTGGACCACCAGGGAAGTCCTCCCCCCAGCACTTTAAGTATGCCACCTCACTGCTTTCTAGCCCCCATTGTCTCTGGTGAGAAGTCAGCTATTAGTCTTATTTGGATTCCCTGGTTTGTGATGAGTTTATCCTTGCTGTTTTCCAAATATTCTCCTTCATCATTTTTACTATGATGTGTCTGAATGTGGATCTAGGTTTATTCTACTTGGGATTAGTTGAGAAGTTTTCAGCCATTCTTTCTATTTTTTCTGCTCCTTTCTTTCTCCTGTACTCCCATTATACATATGTACTTAATGCTTCTTACATTTCTCTGAAGTTCTGTTCATTACTTCTTCATCCTCCTTTCTCTCTGTTCTTGAGATCAAGTAATAGCTATCTATCTCGTTTGCTGATTCTTTCTTCTGCCAGTTCAATTATATTATTGAGCTCCTCTAGCGATTTTTTTTTTCCTAATTATCACAATTTTCAGGCTTGGGACATCCGTTAGGTTCTTTCAAAAATAATAATAATTTCCATCTCTTTACTGATTATCTTACGGGAGATTTTTATCCTACCTTCTTTTGCTTCTTTAAGTTTGGTTTTCTTCAGTTCTTTGAATATATTTATAATAGCTGCTTTGAAGTCTTGTCTGCTAAGCTGGATCTGAGCCCTCTCACAGGGTGTTTCTATTGACTGCTTTTTTCCTCCTGTTTGGGTCACATTACACTTTCCTGTTTCTTTGCATGTCTCATAAGTTTTTTGTTGAAAACTGAACATTTTAGATAATATATTGTAGCAAGGCTAGATACTGATCCTCTCAACCTTATTGTTTATTTTTGAACTTATGAGCTTATTGTTGTAATTTGCCTTTTTATTTCTTCCATGACTGAGCTAAACTATCTTGGTAAATTCTATTTCCCTACAGTTTGAAACCTCTGATGTTGCTCCTCAGAAGATGCATATTTGGCCTCGTGTACAGTCATCCTGGGATGATGTTGATTTTAGCATAGTTCTCTTTGACTGTCTCTGTCCCCAGTCTCCCTAAATTGTCTGTCTTTGTTGTTATGATCCCTAGATATTAGGCTCTATTAGTTGTTAGCAAATCACTCTGTTGTTTTCAACAATGCTTGTTGCATACATTGCTACACAGTCTGATCCAGTTAATTTTAAGACCCTCTGCAGAGGTAGTTTTTGAGGCCAGTCTTTGAGATTTGTTCTGATCCTAGGAGGGCTCTTCTTAGCTGTCTTTTTCTCTGGTCCTTTCTAGTAAAATGAACTGGCCTATAGTCAGGCTTGTTGTTCTCAAAGAGATACCAACTCCCCCTTAATTGCTTATCACCAAAATCTCCATTGTTTTCCAAGACTCTCTTCAGTTTGAATTTCCCCACATTCTTTTCCAAATAAAGTCTGTTCCCTTGTTGAGAGCTTCTGAGGGAACAGTGACCCACTTCTCATGGAGTAATACCCTTTTTTTACAAGTGAGGCGCCGGATTGGGGTGGTAGCCTTTGATCTTCTTGGCTTTCATCTCCCTTTACGGAACAACAATGTTAAATGGTAAATAATTTTCACCAGGTATGGTTGTTTTGTTGAGGAGTGAGTCTGTGAAGCTCTCCATACCACCATTTTGGAAATCATCCCCTAATGCAATCTTAAGAGTATTAAATCTCTTCTAGACTGCTAATAGCATTTTTCTGAACTATGCAGAATTTGGGTTCTGAACCAATTATGATATGAAGACTAAACTGGAGGAGAATTTGGAGGTAAAGCTACCGATAGATCACCCCTGACCAAATGAAAACTTCATAGAGAAGATCTGAGAACCATCTCCCTCGTGCATTCCAAGCATAGAATACCAGCACATCCTGATCAAAATAAACCACTAAAACAGGTATCAGGAAACAAAGGTACTAAATTTCAGCTCTCTTCCTGGTTTTCTGGGTGACCCTGAGTAAGCCAGTTAACCTCCTCTGAGTTCTAGTTCCCAGGAATAGCAAAGTGTTTTAAACTATTTGTCTTACCCCTGGCCCTCAAATAGGACATGTGGTTTAGATTGTATTTATGATGGAGTGATTTTCACTAAATCTTCCCTATTCTTCTTCCCTCCTGCTGTTTCTTGAGACTGACATCATGCCTCTGGGAAATATCTGCCTGGGCTTTGAGAGCTATTGCTACTTTGGGTTTGTGAACTCCAGATTGAGTCCTGTCTGATAAGCATCATGTTCTAAACACCTCACACTTGTTGGATGAAGAAAGGAAATCACAAAGGCTTATCCCTACCCGCACTAAATGTTTTAATTTGTGAAAGAAAAGACAGTAGGAAACTTGGAATTTCCAGCTCTGGTCTTTCAGTCATGATCTACTGTTCCAAGTCAGAATCGTGTCTTATCCTCCTTGGGCATTATCGTTTTTGGTCACTTAAAATGAAGTTGCTCCCAGACAATTCATCTCCCAGCTATTTTTGGAACAAAGTTTGCCTCTAGTAGAATCTTTATAAGATCCTGTGGTCCTGACAGTTTTTGCTGACTTCTTAACAAGCACTGCCACAAGCCATTTGAATACCTTGGAGATCAAGATTAACAAGTCCCACCAGTCATTAAGGTGGTTAAAAATCAGGCTCCCTCCCTTCAGAGATTAGGTTTAACAGGCTCACCCACAGGATTAAAGGAGTCTTTAGCCAAAAAACCCCAGATATAAATTGAAAGCTTACTGACCAAACCAAGATCCAGCTAGTTTTCTTATTAGCAGCAGTCACACTATTCTCCTGACTGGGAGGCAGAGTTTTCACAGCATAATAAGTTGTTAAAAACACTTGGAGCCCAGAAGGGCATCATTGCTTAACAGTTACAGAGTTTTTGTTTTGGATGATGGTAAAGTTTTGCAAAGAGACAGTGGTAATGGTTACACAAGATTATGAATATACTTATTGCCGCTGAATAGCATATTCTAAAATGGTCAAAATAGTCGACTTCATGTTATGTATATTCTATCCTCCCCCAACACAAAACACGTGGGTCCCCACTGCTGCTGGCTCTCTGTCCAGAATGTTCCTCAAATTATTTAATAATAACATTTAATCTGAGGCTCTGCCAGCACCTGAGTTTCCCGAAGAGCTCCAAAGATTTCCTGAGTTATTAGTGCCAACAACATGGCAAATGGAAAAAAAAAAAATTAACTTCCCATATCCCTGCCTGTTTCCCCAGAAATTTGGAAATAATATGTAGCTACTTAGAGTCCACGGGTGCAGAAAGGCTTAAGATGGGAGTATGTACATTTGGAGTTGGCCTCAGCTGGCATCCACTTCCTCGTGCCCTCATTAAGTGGTACCTGAAATAACTAGCAGGATCATAAAGTGGCTTACCCTAATCCTTCAAATTGTTAGACTTAATCAAGAATTATGACACGATATCTCCAATTAACTGCCAATAGTTTTGAACGTTCTTTTCTGACTGACTATGCCTTTTTCCTGTTTATCTGTTAGCCCACTGCAGCCTTGTGACCCAAGGCTCTGGAGTGGATCAGCCCTCCTACTCACTCCCTCCTGCGCACACCACATCTCCATGGAAACAGCTTGTCAGGCCTTGTTTGGCTGCAGGTTCTGAAGACCTCTCATCTGCAGCCTCAATCCTGCACAGATTCAGTCTTAATAAGCCAGGATTCTAAGTAGGAACTTGTATTAGGAGGCCCATCCTCTCTTGCTGGTGGGGTCTGGAATTGTCTTTAAGATTCCTTCAGGGTACACCTGAAGAATCCCCAGTGCTGGCTAAGTTGCCCTGACCTTCCACCACTGATATTCAGGTCAATGGCAGGGTTTCTGTCTTGAGTTCCTGCTTCAACCTGAACTCATCATCTCCTTCCAGCAAGCCTTCAGCTCCCATCATCTCTCCCCACCCACCAAAGGTGAGTCTTTCTAAACTCTGCAGGCCCCACCTGTGACCTAATCACCAAGGTCACTTGGTAACTGCTTTTGTATCTCTCAGTCTTATCTTTCTTGCATTCCTATTGCCTCTGCTATGGCTCAGGCCCACATTATTTCCTTCTTCAGTTACTGCAAGTTCCTCCAACCTGGTCCTCCTGCAACAAGGCACAGCCAAAGACAGTCCTTAGCAGGTGGCTACTGCTGTGGGCCATTATTCCAGTACCAAGCAATGGGTCCTGCTCAGCCACTGGTTGGCACCACAGTGGGCCCTGCCCACAATCAACCAAGTGTCAAGCAGCAACCTGATGTTGTTCAGTCACTAAGTCGTGTCTGATTTTGTGACCTCATGGACTGCAGCACCAGGCTTCCCCCTGTCCTTCACCATCTCCTGGAGCTTTCTTAAACTCATGTCTATTGAGTTGGTGATGCCATCCAACCATCTCATCCTCTGTTGTCCCCTTCTCCTCCTGCCCTCAATCTTTCCCAGCATCAGGGTCTTTTCTAATTAGTTGGCTCTTCACATTGGGTGGCCAAAGTATTGGAGTTTCAGCTTCAGCATCATTCCTTCCAATGAATATTCAGGGTTGATTTCCTTAAGAACTGACTAGTTTGATGGTTTGATCTCAGTGCAGTCCAAGGGACTCTTAAGAGTCTTCTCCAACACCACAATTTGAAAGCATCAATTATTTGGCACTCAGCCTTCTTTATGGTCCAACTCTCACATCCATACACAATTACTGGAAAAAACATAGCTTTGACTATGTCACCTTTGTCAGTAAAGTGATGTCTCTGTTTTTTAATACGCTGTCTAGGTTTGTCATAGCTTTTCTTCCAAGGAGTAAGCATCTTTTAATATCATGGCTGCAGTTACCATCCGCAGTGATTTTGCTGCACAAGAAAATAAAATCTGCCACTGTTTCCACTTTTCCCCCATCAATTTGCCATGAATTGATGGGACCCAATGCCATGATCTGGCACTTTCTTGTCAGAACAGAGAATAACGTTCATTTGGTGGAGGTTTACAGAAACATCATTACCTGACTATGATGTGACCTCAAGAACAGAGGCTCCGACATCAAGAAGTTTGCAACAACTCACCACATCTCTCCCTCCCCTTTCCCAGAAAAGGGCTTTGCTGAGAGCTTTTGAAGAGTTTGGGGGTTTTTCAGGCATGAGCTACCCATCTCCTTTCAGGGTCCTGCAATAATAATAAATCTTTCTCTGTTCCAAACTCCAAAGTTTTGGTATTGTTTGGCATCACTGTGAGTCAGGCACACAGACTTGCATTTTGGTAACACTCCTTGCATCCTTGAATCCACTCTCTAGATTACAACCAGTGAGAAAACTTCCTTAAAAAACATATTTGATATATCCTTCCCCCGCAGGTCAGTTAGTCATTCCCATTGGCCTTGGGATAGAATTCAGACCCTCTTACATACACATACAGGATTACACCTTTACAACCTGATCCCTGCTCACCTCTCCAGGGTCAATTCTTGCCCATTCCCCTGCATGTTCTGATCTAGGCCACACTAAACCACTTTACTTCTCCAGTGAACTTCCTGTTCTTTCTCCGCCTCTGCAACTTTGAACTGCTGCATCCTCCACCTGGAGGGTCCCAACTCCATGTCCCTCTCCACCACCCCACCCGCCTACCCCCTGCTCCATAACCTTTCACATTCTTGGGGAAGCTTCTCCAAGTGTCAAGTCTTAAGTCCCTCTTCTATGTTCTCTTAGAGGGCCTATGTTTCCTCCCTTTTTGCTTGACTGTCAACTCCCTGAGGGCAAGGAACATGCCAACCTCTAGTTCAGTGCCTAATATGTTTGTTCAATGTCTGTTGTATATGTGAAAGAGCAAAGAATAAAATTCTAGAATAAAAATGCCACCACATGCTAATTACAAGTACATCCTTTTCCAGAGTCTTCTGTTGTCAGGCATCATTCATCCACCAGATTGGACCAGGCATTGCTACCCCACCAGAACTGCGACTTGGACTGCTGACCACTGTCCTTGCGGGGCCATCTACAAATGGGTCAGTTGCCCCAGTTCACTCTGGCTAGTCCTGGTTGCTTCTTCTTGGCTAGTCACTGGGGAGGTCCCTGCTGGCCTTGTGGCTGAACCCGTGTGGCCTCAGTCAGCAGCTGGAGAGCCATTCCTGAGGGCTGAGATAGTGACTCAGCCCTTCCCTCTCATTGCCCAGGCGAGATTCCTTCCTCCCTGGTTATGCAAGGTCACACAGACTATGTTTTCCTTAGTGGAGTCCAAAATTTGGAATCATGGTAAGAGGAGAAAATGGCAGTTAGTCTCAGGAATAGATAAGATCCATCATGTTTCTCCAGGAGAGGTTTCCTTTTTTTCTCTTTTTGTTTTTTGGTGGGTTGTGGGTGGGTGAAAGAAGTGGTAAGGAACCTGTGTTCATATATAAAGAGATAAATCCAAGGAGAATTTGCATGTTTATGGATGCTTTTTGCTGCAAAGTTCAATGTATTATTTGGGAAAGAAGCCAGAAAAAGAGAGACTTCTCACCAGAGGTAGTTGGCCACCCGTGTGTGTGAAACAGCATTTAGCCCTCAGCCCTGTTCTGTTCACTTGTCCCTGAATGGACAATCTCTTATTTTCCAGAATGAGAAACCAACCAATTTTTTGCTGTGGACCTGAATGACATGAAAAAAAAACAGGGAGGGGATTTTGCAAAAATTAGGTTCCCTTGCTTGCAGTATAAGGCTGACACAGACAGGGAGGTATAAGGACTCTAGGAAGAGGAAATAGCAAAGTAAAGGCACAAGCTCACCATCTTCCCTGCAGTAAGAAAGTAAAAGATCCATTAGAGGAGAAAATGTACCTGAAAGCACTTAGCACAGTGCTTGGCAAATGGATGAGATTCAATAATATTGACTCTTTTTGTTTTTCTCTATGCTCTGTGTAGGGACTCATAAGGCAGATTTTGTGTAGGAAGAATATAGGGGGAAACAGTGGGAATGAGGGAGCATTCTCTACCTGGATGATAGTCAAAATCTTGCTGTTAGAGTTTCTTTCCTTTGTATCAAAAAACAAATACCAACTAGAGGCAAAGCACATTGTTTTCAGACATTTCTATTTTAGTAATAATGGTTCGTTATTTTCTTTTTCTTTCAGGCAGTAATGGTATGAACGTATAGGCATTAAACTCACAGATGAGGGAGGAAATACACATTTTCTATTACTCTAAGCTAGACAAAAACCTATCAGTCTAAACTGGAATACTACCACTCATAACATCTACTATATAAATAAACAATTTTAACAAGTATAAGGTTCTAGTAGAGATGAGCCAGCTAAGGAAGAGACTAAGGAACAGCTGGGTCATTAACCTCAGTACTGAGATAGTTTCTTAATTGGACATGTCAGGAGACAAGATCTCGTCTGTTGACAACTTAGAAAGTTGCAGTTGTGGAAGCAAAGGGAAAACAGAAAGCATAAGCACTTTCACGCATATGAAGCTCTTAACAGGCAGCTTCTAACTCCACGTATGTACTACCCAAACCAGATAAGCACACTCAGAGTACTTGACAGTGCTCAATAACTGTTTAAAAAAAAAAAAAAACTGAAAGCAAAACAAAATGAAACAAACAAAACTGGTACTTGTTAACATCAGTCAGCTATGTCCCACTTTAGGTTCAGTAATGAAAAGTGAAAGTCACTCAGTCGTGTCCGACTCTTTGTGACCCCGTGGACTATAAAGTCCATGGAATTCTCCAGGCCAGAATACTAGACTGGGTAGCCTTTCCCTTCTCCAGGAGATCTTCTCAACCCAGGGATCGAACCCAGGTCTCCTGCATTGCAGGCGAATTCTTTACCAGCTGAGCCACAAGGGAAGCCCAAGAATACTGGAGGGGGTAGCCTATCCCTTCTCCAGGGGATCTTCCTGACCCAGGAATCGAATGGGGATCTCCTGCATTGCAGGCAGATTCTTTACCAACTGAGCTATTAGGGAAGACAGGTTCAATCATGCTATCAGATTAATATAAGCTCTGAAACCAAGTACCCATGTTCTATGATTATACAGCATCATCCCACATGTACTTTCTTTTTATACCCAACAGTTTTGTACTCAACATATATTCAATATGTAGTCTTTACCACCTCCATTTACAAGTAAAGGAACCATGTCATAATAGGTAAATTGGCTTGCTCAGATTAGCAAGAAAATTAGTTAACCTAGAATCTAAGATTCCTAGCTCCAAAATGAATAGATGAAATGTTGAAATATCCTTTATTAGGGACAAAGAGATCCTCCTTAATATTTTAATGGAAAACTATTACAACTCATTATTTAAAAGACAAAGACCCTAATAGAAAAGTTGGCAAGGGATACAAACTAACGAATCATAAAAGGAGATCTCTAGCAATCAGAGAAATACTTTTTTGTTAATCAGGCTCTGCTTAAAATGTGAGTTCAGAGATCACTGGTTAAGTGGCCTAGCTCTCAGAACAAAGGTTAAAAGATAAATGGGCCTTTTCCTTGCCCTAATCCCAATTTGAGCCTTGCAGTTTTAATACCCTCCACTGGGAATAAAGACATGAGAAAGCCAAGAGCATTGAGAAGAACAGATCAGCATTGTCTGGGCCTCACAGATAATTATCAGCAGCTGAGGAGAAGGAATGCACAGGGTAGCATCCCAGAGGCTGTGGGTCCCCAGTGTTTCTCAGGGACAGAGTCAAGCCTTGTCTGGCTCTATGTGGAACCCCTGTGGTCTTGCTCCTCAAAATGTGGTTTCTGGGCAGCAGCAAGGACATCTCCAGGGAGCTTATGGAAATGCAGAACCTGACTCCAGGTCTTTTGAATCGGAATCTGCATTTTAGCAAGTTTCCCAGATAACATCACACACAGTGAAGCTTGAAAAGCACTGCCCTAGGGGGCGTGGCTCAGGGCCTGTTCATCACAGGTGCTTAGTAAATGCGTGCTGATTATGGCAGGACAGGGGGATAGCTGCATTCCCTTTCAAGAGTAAATCATCTGACTTATAAAAACTAGTCACTGTCCAGTTGGGTAAAGTATCAGCTATTTTACAAAGGGCTTTAAGTAAGATTAATAATTCATTAATAATGAACTGATAATTCATTATTAATTCAATAATGGTGTTTTGGTGTTGAAATTTTCTACAGTGAATTCAGAGTTTATTATCAGTGTCATCTCACTAGTTTCTTTATATGCCCAGGAGGCATCAATAGGCATAAATCTTTCTGATTTGTCCTCTCTGTTCCACCTTTCACAAAAAACAAAGAATTGGGAATGTAAAATTGAATGAGTAGAAAGGAGAGTAAACATGAAAATCCTGGAGAAAAGAGTGCTCACCAACGTAAGGACATTGCTCTTTTACCTGCCTTTCCAGAGAGTGGAGTCTCTAAGCTTGCACTTTGTGCCATATGGGCATGTGTGTGGAGGAAGTGATGGTGAAGAGGGAAAGAAGAGACAAGGAAGAGACCAAGAATTAAGGACCCCTGTGCTGTCCTATGAGCTGACACGGGCAAAGGTACCAAATCTGGCCATTAAAATGCATCTGAAGCAACTGTGTGCACCATTATCATTATTGTTATCATCATTATCATCATCATCGTCGTCATTTTTAGTTCTCCTTGCAGTCTGCCAACCTCTTTACGGAGCAGATCATCTTAATAGTGACCCAGCCCCTAACTTCAAGGTTGTCCACAGATCTGACGCTGCCAGAAAACCAGTTACAAGAAGGGAGACAAAAGGGATCTGGAGGATGGAGAGGCATTCTGAGTTCCACTAATGAGTGAGGTGACTCATGGCTGACTCAGACAAACGAAGGCAAGCCTGGGAGAGGGGAGGCAGTGGGGGCAGATCCCAAAGGAGCCCTGCCGAAACATTCAAATGGGAGCTAGGAAGCCAGGGACACGGTGTTATTTAGAGAGCAGCCTGCAGCTCTGGCGATGAGGGAGGAACAGATCTGAAAACAGAGGGAGAAAATTACATTTGAGGCCGAAACTGAGTTGTGAATCTGTAGTTTTGACAAATGCGTAACATTCTCTGGTGACATTGAGCTGCTCCTTGGCAAATCTCAGAATACTAAGTCAATAGGAATTAATTGTCATCAGTTTCCTGGGGAGTAGAAGTAAACGAGGTACCACCCTCTATATTTCTAATGATCTCAATGAGAAAAATAAGCCTTTTTCTTTATATTTTACATTTGGAGAACTCTGTGACCTGACCTATGCTTATAGCTTTTTTTTTAATTAATTTATTTTTTAACTGAAGGATAATTGTTTTATAGAACTTTATTGTTTTCTGTAAAACCAACATACCACTGAAGTGTCTTCTCTCTTATTAATGGCTACTTGAGGTTTCAAGTTTGCAGATTCCAAAGTCAAATATTGTTATGAAGGTTTATAATTGCATTTTCCTATATGGACTGTACTGAAATGATATGTCCCACCACATGCTATGTCTAGGTCCTCTAAAGAACATGCATTTGTGAGGTGGCTAGATGTAGGTACAGACTACTTGGGTGACACAGTTTTCCGTGTACTAAATATCCCATACAGAGATCAAACCCATGACCTCAGTCTCATCAAGGCAATGAAAGAGAACTGAGCTATCTAAAAATAATTTTGGTTGATTACATATTTATATGTGATTTGATGACTATTGTCACAAATGCACTTCACTGGAATGGCACGACGGTGGAAGAGACAAGGGATTCTTTGCCAGCTTGGCCCCCTGTGAATTTTCACTAAGATGAAAAATAATTTGCTCCAAAAGCAAATTTTTTTCTGCTTTGTCTGCCCCCAACAGACGGCAATGGCAGTTGGATGCAGTTGTTTTAGTCTTGGCCAACTAGTTTTTTATTACCAGCAGGTTTACTGTATTTAATTTGGGGTGTTTTGCAACATTATTAAGCCCAGTATGTCTGACAATTGTAAAAGCAATGGGAATGTTGAATGTGCTATTAAGAAAAGGCTTATGATTATGATGAAAATAAAACTGAAAATGAAAGAGATTAACAAAAACGAATGTTAGGAAAGGTAAGAAAAATCACCAGTGTTGCATGTGGCTAAGAGCTGGATCATTAGTCAATAGGGGTGATTCTGAAAGACAAAGAGAGACTCAAAACATGTGAATAATGTTGGCTGGATCTATGCAAGGAACATCAATCATCAAGAAATGAGGAAAAGTAATCCAAGAAATGGAAACAATTTGGAATATGTGAATGCCTATAATCCAAATATTAATTCGGATAAGGGCTAAAAAAGGACTTCCAGGTGGCGCAGTGGTAAAGAATCTGCCTGCCAATGCAGGAGATGCAAGAGATGCAGGCTCTATCCCTGGGTCAAGAAGATTCTCTGGAGCAGAAAATGGCAACCCACTCCAGGACTCTTGCCTGGAAATCCCATGGACAGAGGAGCCTGTTAGCCTACAGTCCATGGGGTCGCAAAGAGTCAGACACCACTGAACATGCATGCACAAGGGCTAAAAATATATGTTCAAACATTTAAAAGCCAAGTGTGGTAAAAATTCTCATTCTGGAACCTTTACTGAAAGCCAGCGATGGTTCCATAGATTCAAGATCTGTTAGATCTATTTGGCAATAAGTTCTATATGGAAGATGAAAAAGAGTTGATTATGACACTTGGCAAAGGCAGTCTTGCTCTTCTTTAGTCGCTAAGTAGTTTCCAACTCTTTGTGACCCCATGGACTGCAGCACGCCAGGCTCCTCATCCTCCACTAACTCTCACAGTTTTGCTTAAATTCATGTCCATTGAATCGGCGATGCTAACTAACCATCTCATTCTCTGCTGCCCCCTTTTCCTTTTGCCTTCAATCTTTCACTGTCTTTTTTTTTTTCTTTCTTTCTTTCACTGTCTTGACCGCCTTTCAATTTACATGGACTGGTCTATTTTGGATAAAGGAGCCCAGTAGAATGGATATAGCAAAGAGATTAGAATGCCATCTAGTTGTAAAGCTTTGAAAGACCCATCAAACCCTTTTTTTGTAGAGATGTGTCTTCCTAAATCACTAGTAGCTAGTTTTATCTTACTAATAGTTTTACAGAATTCACCTGTTTATAAGATATATAAATTCGTGGCATATGGCAGGCACTCAATAAATGTATTTGGATGGATGAATGAATATTTGAACACCTCTGGAAATGGAGAATTAATTCACTGTCCCCTCAGCCAGTTTAATACATCTCAATCAGCTCGAATGATTAGAAAATTACTTGTATGGAGCTAAAACCTATCACCATCTTTACCCTCCTCTGGGAACATTTGGTTTTGTTACTGTTTCCTATTCGATGGGTACTCAGGACAGAATATTGTTTTCTTGGCAATGCTGACCAGCCTGTAAGGGTACCAATTACCCCTCTTAGTAAGGATTCCATACTTCAATTAATGCAGTTCAATATTATAACAGTCTCTTAGGTGGCCATATCACCTATTGACTCATTCTGAGCTTGTAGTTGAGCTTGCAGCCCATCTTCTCTCCTCTTCCTGACCCCCAACAGACACACTAATTCCCTAGATGACCTTAAACAAATTATCTGTCTGGGACTCATTTCTCATGTGGAAAATGAGGGTGTTGGGCCCAGTGGTTTCTGAGTTGTTTTTCTTTCCTGTTTTAATATTCTTTGAGCCTAAAACAGGAAGTTCTGGTACAGCTCACGTTGTACTTTTCCGTGGGCTGTTTCACCCATAGCAGCATGAGCATGTAAAATGTACCTGGAGACGTTAAGCTTGTCAAAAAACTTGAAACTCCACAGGTAATTTTTCTCAGCTGTGTTAAGCTTATCTTTGCAGATATGTGGACAGTGTGCGGTCGATTGTGTATGAGCTCTAAGGCAATAGGCAGTGCTGAACCATAGTAGTCAAGGAGGGAGAAACCGAGGCACAGGCAGAAAAAAAAGTGACAGCACAAGGGGAATCAGGGTGTGGTTTTTCTCTGACGGAACTCTCCATCACCATTTTAAGACAGAGACAATGACAATGGGGGATATATATTTCACTCAACGGAAAGCCTGGTTTGACATCATGTCAATTTTCTCATCTTACTTCACACACTGTTGTAACATTAAAAAAATTACTCTCAGCCAATGAGCAACTAAATGTGTTTGCTGTCTGGAAGAATCAAACCATATCTCCATACCCCTTGCCCTTGGCCAATTTCTTATAAAGCAGACATCCTTCATGATTTTAGCTGAGTAATTTCTCCTAGTATTTCTGCCTGACAGTCCTTGATCCATGCCTGAGAGGCTGGATCCACTTTCTACCCTAGACTAAAATTCTACACGTTATTATTTGACCTCTTTTGAAAAACTCACTGCCAGCTTTATAACCCGATCTGGGCACTCTCCCCATCGGGGCCTGCATTTCCTGTGGATGATGCATCGGTTTCCTAGGTGACGGCGGGAAGGAATAGACCTGTTAGCTTGTGGCTTCTGACTCACTCACTGCAATGGACGTCAGAGAATCGTGGCTGAACAAGTGGATGCTGATAAAAGCATGTGCTTAAGCAGTGCACTGGTGGTTAAAACCATCCCATTTGTACCAGCTCTCCCTCCCACTAAGCAAGCAGACAGACTGACATAAATCCCAGATGAGAAAAAACAAGCAACAGATCTGAAACCTCTCTGAACTCCCAGTCCTATAGAAATGTACAGTGGAGTCCTATTTACAATCCCATTATTTTCCTTTCCCTTTTTAGAATTTCCTCTTTTTTTTCCTGGAACATGTAAGTAACAGAATTTTCTAATGTCTGATGGAGGCTGAAGAGGGGGAGATAGAGACAAGCCAAAAACTCACCAGAAGCCTATTTACGAAGGTGACATTTCCTTTTTATCTTGCACTTTTGTTCCCTGAGAGGGGAAAGTAAACTCACAATGGACTAGCAAATTGATATCAGAGTCCAGAATAAAAAAAAAAATTTCTGTTGGGCAAATTTCTTGAAGCCTAGAGACAAGGAGAGACATGCATGTGTGTGCATACACACACAGAGAGACACATGCAGATACACACACGGATTAACTTTCTAGTTCCCTCTTTCATCATCAACTGATCCCAGCAATGGACAAGTCAAAGATTGCCTGGGATTAAAAAACACGAAGAACTCCTTTGTCCTCCACATCTGAACTACTAAAGACTGAATGGATTCTTTCAATTCTTGAATTCCTTAAATGACCAACAAACCTGAAGGTTCCCGACTGAAGATAATGCATCTTGTTTTCCACGGAGCCTTGAGGGATCCTTTAAATAGCATCAGCAAGCATCTGAATGAATTAGGCAGCAAATGTAGGTTAGCTTTATTTAGACAGATAAAGACAAGAAGAGAAAGTTGTCTGGTTCAAGGGCAGTGCAGCCTGACACAAAAGCATTTCTCAGAGGAGGGGAAATTGCTTTGGGGAAGAGCTGTATTTTGGACAAAGAGCAAAGTTCCTTGGATCAGCATGGGAAGTGATGCTAAATTCTTCCATACAGAGGAGCAGGAATTGAGAATGGCCTACCACTCATTCAAAGGAAAGATCTACAGATTTAAAACGTAAAACAGAACTTGGCATCCTGTCTCTCTCTCTCTCCCATTCCTTGGGCACCCTTTCGGGAAGGGCTTGCTTCCTAGAACACAAGCTGGGGCAGGGAGTTTGTGAGACTCCTTTGGACTGGGATTTGAGAGTCTCAGCAAATTCTGAGTCAGAAAATGCATCTAGATGGAGGGTCCCTGGAGATGTGGAAGCTCAGAAAGCAGGGAAAGTGGCAAATTTGGGGGGCAATCACTCACTAAACAAAAATGTAGATGCTTGGGAAAAAGTTGCACTCAATAGCCATGATTTTACAATAACTTTTAAAGGAGTATAATCTGTACATCAGAATCCAATATAGTGTAAATCAACTGTACTTCAGTTTAAAAACTTGTAGTCAGTGAATTTTATTTTCCCTTTCCCCACAATCCTTAGATTATTCCCTGAAATAAACTCCTTAAGGAATGCACTGGATCTAGAAAAAAATACAAGTTTCTGTGATATTTATTGTTTTTCCACGATTTAAATTTTTTCCTGTTTCTTCTCATTGAAAAAGCCAACTGATATTTGATATCAACTTGCAACCATCAGTAAATTCATTAAAAAATTTTTAATTAGTAAATGTTATGTGAATGAATTATATTTATCAAAAAACATGTAATGGTTTTATGAATAAACCATCCATAATACATTATCATGTTTCTAAAGTAACATTGAATTTAAATTTGTAAGAAAATTCAGAAAATCTAAAAGTTTAAATTTTCATTGATTTCTATTTCCCCCAAATCTAATTTTTAGATGTTTTGTCCTTCAGGGGTCTCATAACTTCTAAAAATTATATATCTTTAAATATCACCAAGCCAAGTATCATAGAGGAAATATGTTATAACCCTATCACAAAACAAAATTTAAATTTCATTTTGAATTAGGTGTTTATTACCACTTTCTTCATACTCATCACTCATTCACTCATTTCATTCCTTTCTTCCTTCAACAATTATTTACTGAGTACCTACCATGTGCAAACAGAGTGAACATTAGACTCACTTGCTTTGCTTCTTCTTTACCAGGTACTTTTCTCTCCCTAGTCAATTCGTCACAATTCTGTCCACCCCAAATCTACTCACTCGTTACCTGGTAAATTAGCACATGGACCAACTGTTCATCCAGTTGGGAAGTACTGTTTTGCACTGTGACCAAAGCACACAAAATTTCCCCAGTTCACTGCGCTAAATTCCATATGCTTTTTTTGAGGTATAGTTGATATTTGATATTATCTAAGTTTCAGGTGTACAACATAGTGATTCCCAATTTTTAAAGATTATATTCCATGTATAGTTATTATAAAATATGAGCTGTATTCCCTGTGTTGTATGATATATCCACGTAGCTTATTTATTTCATATATAGTAGTTTGTTCCTCTCCATATGCTTTTAACTATTTGTGAGATTGCCAAATCAGTTAATCATCTGAAGTCATTATAATTCTAACAAGGTAATGGAAAGTCAATTCCTATATTCTAAAGTAATAAATTCAAAAGACTCATACAAGATCCAATGCCAAGCTTATTTCACTATTATATTAACTTTTTATAATCCCTCCTCACCTAAAGTCAATTCTATAAATTTTTCACTTGTATGGTTACAAGAATCTAATCAAAATGAAACCTACTCTTACACTTCTTTTTGGTAGAGATGAACATTTCTACATGAACGGAAAAGAAAAAATTAATAACATCTCTGGGATCTATATTTCTTGCTCTGACCCCTTTAATCACTTCACTATTATTAGATTATATTTATCAGAACTTTGTAATTTGTACTAACAATGAGACTTTTTAAATGTCCTTCAGTAAGTCAACCTCAGAACTTGTTTTCTATATTTTTTAAATGCTGAAGGAAAAACCCCAACTCATATGTGGAGGTAGAAAGCAAAGTTATAATCAATCACTGATCCAAATAAATGGAACTTTAAAACATTATAGCAATTTCTTGGTATTTCTGTGTCCTCTGTGTTCACTGCACTAAATATTATTTCACTAATTTTAATAATGCTATAAAAAAGAAAATATTGTAATAGCATTTGACTAAAATAAGAATCCCCCATTTTATTTTTATTTTGTGACATTTGTGGCTCTTCAGCATGACACTGGTATTCTTCCTCTTCTGATGTAACTTCCTTCTCTGTTCCACTCTGTTTTGGTAGAGGTTATTTCAACCTCTCCCTTCTCTGAGTAGTGCTTCAGCTGTTTGTGAGATCCCAAGCTATCACTTTGTTTCCTGAATATCCACTTCTGTTTTCTGTAGCAACACCTGCAGATAAACATCTAGCTGGCCATGCAGATGGACAAAGACCCCACACTCTTGGACCCATATGTACATAGACACAGGTACACACACGCATGCTCAAACTCCTCCACCATCCCCCAGGGAGCTCAAACCACTCCAGCTGTTTGTGGTCTCGGCAGCAAAAGCAGCAGCAGAGTGTCTACTGTCAGTCCTCTGATTGGAACCAGCACTAATAATGTGGCTGCTGCCAAGGAAGAATTTGAGTCCCCTAGACCGAGAAGACAGCTGTACATCTGGCTGCACAGAATGATCAGGGAAGAGGAACAAGAGTTGGGGGTCCTCCACCTGAAGTGCTCTGCCCTAACTGTCTGTTGACAGCCATGTACTGATTTTTCGAGGTATCACCTCTTTCTGAAGCTTTTCCTGCTGAGCTGATTGTTACCAAACAATCCTTGTTTAGTTAGGTGCTCATCTTCCTCCAAAAAACCCCAATAGACTGAAACTCTTAAAGGCACGGACCCTGACTGATTCATCTGTTATCACAGTACCTAGCACATAGCAATGGCACCCCACTCCAGTATTCTTGCCTGGAGAGTCCCATGGACCGAGGAGCCTGGTGGGCTACAGTCCATGGGGTCGCTAGGAGTCGGACACGACTGAGCGACTTCACTTTCACTTTTCACTTTCATGCACTGGAGAAGGAAATGGCAACCCAGTCCAGTGTTCTTGCCTGGAGAATCCCAGGGACGGGGGAGCCTGGTGGGCTGCCGTCTCTGGGGTCGCACGACTGAAGCGACTTAGCAGCAGCAGCAGCACATAGAAGGCATTGAATAAATGTTGGATGGATGAATGGAATTCACTGCTCCTCTTCCATGGATGAAAGTAGCAACTGATTTTTGGTGGAGGGGGAAAGAGAAGAGACACCTAATGGTGTTTATTCTCTTTAAAGTTAACTTTGGAAGGAAGGAGGCCAGTGTCATGCTGTGAGGTTGACCCTGCACATGTGGAAATAACTCAGCAATGAGTTGCCTCATCATTGTCCTGTACCGGTATTTTTCGGGTGACAACAGATAAGTCCAATCCTACTTACAAGGTAAGCCTTTGAAAAACTTTCAAGTGCAAGTAAGAAGAAGGTATTATATCAAGGAAGGTTATGCCAGTGATGAGAAAATGGCTCACATGTATTAAACTGATGAATATGATTCATATTCCAGAGTAAAATATTTCAACATCTTAAATATTTTAACATCAAAGGAGGGTAAGGATAAGACAGAACTGTGTTGGGTTCTCTATTTGCCTGATCTCATTTTAATCCTCACAGAGAGATCTTATTGTCTTCATTTTAGAAGTGAAGAAAGTCAGGCTTGGAACAGAAAAATTGGGAAGCCATCTTGGTATTAATACTCAGCACAGCTTAGATTAGAACCCAAATTTGTCTGACACCAAAATCCTTCCTGCTGTTGGTTTCTCTCAAGAGCTAATTTTTAAAATACTGACTTTACCTTTTCGGAGAGATTGAAACATAAAGATTGAATATGTATTGAGCACTGACAGTGAAGCACATAGGGCAGTGTGGGGGCTGCAATAAACCATCCTCCACTCAAGGAGCTGAGGACCGAGTGCAGGAACCTGACACACGCATGGGCTGAACAGTAGACCATGAAATCACTTCATGGCAAAGGGATGGGGGAAAAATGGGAACAGTAACAGACTTTATTTCCTTGGGCTCCAAAATCACTGCAGACAGTGACTGTAGCCACGAAATTAAAGGATACTTGCTCCTTGGAGAAAAGCTATGACAAACCTAGACAGCGTACTAGAAAAGCAGAGATATTACTTTGCCGACAAAAGTCCATCTAATCAAATGATTCTTCCAACAGTCATGTATGGATGTGAGAGCTGGACCCTAAAGAAGGCTGAACGCTGAAGAATTGATGCTTTTGAACTGTGGTGTTGGAGAAGACTCTTGAGAGTCCCTTGGACAGCAAGGAGATCCAACCAGTTAATCCTAAAGGAAATCAACCCTGAATGTTCATTAAAAGGACCGATGCTGAAGTTGAAGTCTAATACTTTGGCCACCTGTTGTGAAGAGCCAACTCATTGGAAAAGACCCTGATGCTGGGAAAAATTGAGGGCAGGAGAAGGGGGCAAAAGAGGATGAGATAGTTGGATGGCATCGTCAACTCAATGGACGGAGATACTGAAGGACAGGCAAGCCTGGCTGCTGTCCTTGGGGTTGCAAAGAGTCGGACACAACTGAGTGACCGAACAACACCAATGAAGGGAAGTGTCATGAGCCGCTTGAAAACAGCAGGGAGGAGTGGTTGGTTCTGTTCATGCATGAAGGGTGAGGAATGTTCCACAGAACACAGGAAGATAGCATTTTGAAGAGGCCAGTGAGGATGCAGCCGGTGTTGGGGTACTACAGAATAAGGAAGGGAACATATAAAGGAGCTGGGTGGCAAGTTCACTGAGGTTGGTGTATAGGGGGAGGGTGTGGTTTGGAGGTGGAGGGTTAAAGTGGTCTGCAGCCAGACCACAGAAGGCTTTGAATAGAAATCTGAACTTGAAATGAGGAATTATTGAAGGTTTTTGTTTAGGGGAAGCCAAGGATGCAACCAAATCCTTGACTAAAACATCCAAAAGTATTGCTGAATCCATTCTGACACCAGATCACAAGTACACAAAGCAGAAAGATATAGAAAATCAATATTCTTAGTCAAGATTCAACAAAATGGCTTGCTTACTTCTGAGAAAACAGCAAATAAAAGGATATGTACCTGAATTACCAGTTCAAACCCCATCTGCCCTCTCTCTTCTGCACTGGCCAAAGGTGGTCCCATTCCTTTGATTCCTAAGGCTTGTCAACAAGAAGGCCCAGGGCAACAAATATAATCCCTTCCTCCCCCTCAAAGGAAAAATTCCCTTCACTTCCTTTCCTTCGTCAGAAGCCAGCCCATGAAGATTGCTTAACTGTCCTGTCACCTCAATATACCAGACAAACATCCTAGAATGGGAACTGGATCCTGATGGCTTAATTGAGTTAAAAGGAAAAGGTCAGATCATCTAAAAGCCTCTCAATGGTTTCAGAGTGCCTCTCATGTCTCTGAAAGCCCAGTGGCGGTTCTCAGTTCCTCAGTGAGGGAGGAGCTGAATGAATTTCCTAGCAGAGAATTCAAAAGCACTGGAAGTCAGCAGTTCTGAAAGACTGCAGAAAGCTCTTGTTTACATTTTTCTCTTGGGCTGAAACCCATCTATTTAAACTTTAACCAGAGGCAATTATAAAACCTTGGTGAGCCAGAGATGGCAGTCTGCACAAGACGGGGAGACGGATGCCAACAGTCTGGCATTGAAAGAGAATATTTTGAGAAAAGAGTTGAGGAAGAACTGCAAAGAAGGTTTTGGAAACAAAAGGTGTCACCTAGGCAGCTGCTCTTCAGAAGAATAGGAAGAGAAGCGGTGGGGGAGGGGAGTGAAGTTGACAGGAGGGTGAGCAGAGAAGACAGCAGCCTCCGCTGGGGTAGGCAGGTAGGGTTAGGGCTATCATCATCCCACGAGCTCACAAGTGCCACCCTGTAAGAGCTGACTGCAGTAGCTCCTACTCTTTATACCTTTTTTTTCCCTTTTGAGTCAAAAGTGCTTTAACCCAGGGAGTCAGCAGCTCTGAGAGGCCTGCCTGGAGCAGACACACCCCACTGCCAGGACACAGGCTCCCTTCCCCGAAGGCCAAGCCTCCTCTTCAATTCAGGTTTTCCTGGCAAAGACCCACCTTGGAGCTGATGAACAGTCCAGTGACGTCAGAGGAAATACCCCACTTGACAAAGGACCCTGCTCCGGCTGCCAGTAAACTGAACTCATGAGCATGCCCTGATCTGGGCCTTAGGATTTGGTGAGTCCTCAGAACAAAATCAGAGAAAAATATTGCTGCTCCAAAGTGAATGTTTTTATTCTGGATTTGAAGATGTCAGTGGACCTGGCATTAACATTAGGGCCAGTTTTAGATATATATACAAAAAATGTGGGGAGACCTACAAGACACAAGCACCCCCGACCCCACCAATCTGCGTAAAGGAGCTTGACAATCTATCCCCAGATATTCACTTCTTTGAGTTTTGTAACTCTCTGGTTTTGAATATCTTTATTAAGATGCAAACGCAGTACATAGAAGAGAGCCCTTGCCTGAGATGTAATCAGCTAATATTTTTAGCAGGAATTCTCTATCAATTCCATTCAGATTAGAACTATGGCCCTGTGGGATGAAGATCCAGGATGAAGATTGTGGAGACAGAGAATGGGCCTCGGAAATTATGATCAGGGAAGCTGGCAGGAGTCATGGAAGAGGCCAGAAGACAACTGAGAGCTGCATCTCAGTGTAAGTCAGCAGCTGAAAGCCAAGCTCATCTTAATCTTTTGTGAAATTTTCTTCTTTGCTAACCCAGGTCTTAGCAGGGAAAGACATCTGGGGCACAGCCAGAGGACAATAGGGAAGATCAGAGGATTTGCAGATATTCAGGCCTTGGCCATAGTCTCCCAGGGCAAAGAGGCCAAGGTCGTGGGCTTCTCTCCAGCCCAGTTTGCTACTCTCTCCGGAAGCTATGTCCTACAGCTCTGAGCTGCACTCCCAAGTCCAGCCAATCATCTAAAAAATTCATGATACTGTTTGTAAGGGCCTTGGTGGAGAAGGTATGGATGGCTCCCTGCAAACTCCACCTGACTGGAGACAAACAGATCCCGGGGTGAGAGTCTCGCTTATGTTTGTGTGGGTGAGGTGTTGGGGGCACTTTACAAGAAGCCTATAACATAGTGTGATATTTTACTTTTGTTAAACATACGCTGAATTTTTATTTCTTAAAATCTGTATGAGCAGAAATTGCTTTCTTGCACCCTTATCCCTAGAGAGAGAGAAGGTCTGATTCTGATGTCTTCTGTAGGAGGTAATCTCTGAATCCACGGCTGCTAGCAGATATCCCAAGAGCTCCAAAGAAATTTCAAAGGGATTCATACATTGCACAGCACTCACCAGAGGGTGTTATACCTTGGAGAAGGTATTTTGTAAAATCGCACATGAGATTTCTAAAGGAAATCTTGGGGGACTATAAATAAACCAGACAAGAAACATAGTATAGTGGTTAAAAGCCCAGATTCAGGAGCCGAGCTTTCTGGGTTCAGACTCTAGTGACTTTGGACAAGTCACTTAACCTCTCTGGGCCTTAGTTTCCTCATCCATAAAACTTCAGCTAATAGTAGTTCTCAGTTTACAGGGTTGTTATAAGGATTAAATGAGTTGGTATTTAAAGGGTTAAATGAGCAAATGCTTAAAAGCACTTAGAACAGTGTTTGTTGCAGCAAGAACTGTTTATGTGTTACATGTAAAAAGTAATGCCATCAAATCTCTAGGACTGAAAACCTCAGCTGGTTCTATGATTGACCCTGTCTTCAAGAAGGCCTTTGGCTGGCTCTGGCCTGCACTTTCCTTCCCACCGTATCAGCTGGAGGAGACAGAAGAAAGATACCCTGGAACTTTTCACCTCCAGCTTCCCCTCCAGCACTAGGCGGAGGCACTTCTCACCTTGTGCCCACCCAGGGCCGAGATGGCCAGAAATAGGAATTCCTCAGTGCAAACCCCTCAAGCCCTTGGCAGGCTTCATGCTTGTGCTGTCACTAAATGCTGCCCCAAGCCAGGGTGACAGAACTCAAGGAAAAGCCCTAGTTGAGAAAAGTAAGAAAAGCAGAGAAACGATGAGCAGGAGGCAGGAAGAAGGATCACGGAGAGGGGAAACCCACCACACACGGGAAAAAGTAGAAAAGCAGTAGTTAACTGCAAGGAAACTTTTTTTGTCTATTTTTGACCAAGTGAAAAACAACAAACCCCAGAGAATACACTGAGCGAACTAGAATCAGAGGGAGCCAGTGAAGGGAGGGCAGAGGCAGCAGAACTGCAAATACATGCTAATTACCTCACCCTTCCTCTGTGACTGGCAGGCGCGGCCTCACAGCCATTTGTACCACGGCCTAATAGTGATTTCAGCTCACAGACTTCCGTCCACTTTTTTTTCTTAACAAAGTCTACCACAAGTCTGTTTTGTGAAGTCAAAACAGTATCTATCGTTAGGAAATTTAACTGTCAGAAAAGTTCAGATAAGCATAATGGAGAAGTAAAGAATAGTTGGTGTGACTACAACAAATACCAAATCACAAATATTTGAAATTCTTTCCCTTCCGGGCCCAAAGTAGAGAGGTGCCTTTGTTTGCTGAGTTGGCTCACAGATGACTTGGCTTTTGTGGGTTGTGTAGGATGTTGAATGGGGAGGAGAAACTAGAGGAAGGTCAAATATTTGTCAAGTGCCTACTATGTATCAGGCATTCTGCTAGATGCTAGAAATTTGAGAGTGAACAAAACATGCCCCTGTCCTCTTAAAGCTAACACTTTTTTTTTTTTTTTTGCTTTTTAAAAAGTCATAGTAAATTACACATAACATAAAATTTACCATCTTAACTCTTTTAAAGTGTATAGGTCAATAGTGATGGAGAAGGCAATGGCACCCCACTCTTGCCTGGAAAATCTCGTGGATGGAGGCATCTGGTGGGCTGCAGTCCATGGGGTCGCTAAGAGTTGGACACAACTGAGCGACTTCACTTTCACTTTTCACTTTCATGCATTGGAGAAGGAAATGGCAACCCACTCCAGTGTTCTTGCCTGGAGAATCCCAGGGACGGGGGAGCCTGGTGGGCTGCCGTCTATGGGGTCGCACAGAGTGGGACACGACTGAAGCGATTTAGCAGCAGCAGCAGCAGTTCAATAGTGACACTGTGGTGCAAATACCCTCTGGAATTTTTCTATCTTGTAGAAACTAAAACTCTATGCCCATCAAACAATTCCCATTTCTCTTTCCCCCTAGGCTGGGGCGACCAACATTCTATTATACTTTCTGTTTTTATGAATTTGATTTTTCTAGATTCCTCATATAAGTGGAACCATATAGCATATTCCTTTATGTGACTGGCTTATTTCACTTAGCATAATGTCCTCAAGGTTCATCCATGCTTAGCATGTGCTGAAATTTCCTTCTTTTATAAGACTGGATAATATTCCATTGTATGTGTAGACCACATTTTGTTTATTCATTCATCTGTTGATGAATATTTGTGTTGCTTCCACCTCTTGGCTATTAAGAATCATGCTGCTCTGAACATGGGTGTAAAATATCTCTTTGAATTAACACTCTTTTAAGGAGCTTATTCCATCATATTTGGATTATTTGCCCATTAGTTCGCCCAAATAGATGGGTAGCTGCACAAGGACCTGTGTTGCTTATCTTTGTACTCCAACTTCTATATAGTGCTGGCACATAGTAGGAACTCAATGAATATTTGTTGAACAAAATAATTTATTTTTACACTTCTTAGTCACTACTGCTGCAGCTGGCTGTTTTACATATCTTAATAAATAAGTTTTGCAATTTTAATGACTGCTATTTTGATTATATTTACATACTAAGCTAGCTTATATAAGGGGGTTAGTATTAAAAAATATAAAGCTCAATCAAAATTCACTTTCTAGATGAAATGCTACTAACAATTCCTTCTCAGTCACTTTGTTTGAAATCAGCTCTTGCTGCTCTTATTTTTCGCCTTCCTTTTCTTTCTTTTCCTCAAGTCATAGCTCTGCATGGATCTTGAGGACCTCACTATGGATATCCTTAATTCAGGGGAAAGTGAAAGTGACAGTCACTCAGTTGTGTCCGATTCTTTGCAACCCCATGGACTATACAGTCCGTGGAATTCTCCAGGCCAGAATACTGGAGTGGGTAGCCATTCCCTTCTCCAGGGGATCTTCCCAACCCAGGGATCGAACCCAGGTCTCCCGTATTGCAGGCAGATTCTTTACCCGCTGAACCACAAGGGAAGCCCAAGAATACTGGAATGGGTAACCTATCCCTTCTCCAGGGGATCTTCCTGACCCAGGAATCGAACCAGGGTCTCCTGCATTGGAGGTGGATTCTTTACCAACTGAGCTACAGGGAACCCCAATTCAGGGGACATCCTGTGGAATAGCGCTGGGCATGGGCCTAGAGTTTGGTTTTCTCAGTTCAAAACCTTGCATCAAGGGTCATTTAGTACAAGATACAGCATGAACAAAGCACAGCCCTGCCTCTGGAGGAACTCTGCCTTGTGGTTATGTGTGGTTATTCTTGGCCACGATTAAGTAAAAGGCCCAGTTTTCTCAGGTGTAGAAAATAGTATTTACCTTCATTCTCCATAACCCACATGACAAACACAGACACAACTCTTAACATTTACAAAACATGAGGAGTTAAAAGATACTGCGAACATTCTGAGTAGCATTGTATTTGCTGATAATTACTATATGTAGTATCAACAGATTTAGAAGCTAGTTCTGTAATCCTTTTCAAAATAGACATTTAGAATTATGATTCCTGGTCAAAGTAGCATTGTTGCACACAAATCTTTGAGGTACTTGCTCAGCTCCAAAAATAAAGTGGTGTTTTTTAAAATGTAAAAGAGAAAAATTAAAGACACAGTTGGCCCCAAGTGTAAACTTTTTCTATGGACCAGACATGCAAAGTAATGAATGGGACTAAAGATGTGCCTGTTGGGCTCCAGGTGTTAAAGGATGCAGAAGATGCTCTAAAGGGGCATCTTCTACAGGAAAGGGAGACTGAAGGTGACATGCATGGGGTGATGGAAGAGCGTGAGAACCAGACCAGATTCACTGCTTGAAGCTATGCACTACACTGAGAACCCCACCCCCATACTCACAAATTAGTTTATGAAAGAGGCTAAAAAAAGCTGACCACTGCCTAGTGGCAGGAGAAGGCAATGGCATCCCACTCCAGTACTCTTGCCTGGAAAATCCCATGGACAGAGGAGCCTGGTAGGCTGCAGTCCTTGGGGTCGCTAAGAGTCGGACATGACTGAGCGACTTCATTTTCACTTTTCACTTTCACTCATTGGAGAAGGAAATGGCAACCCACTCCAGTGTTCTTGCCTGGAGAATCCCAGGGACGGGGGAGCCTGGTGGGCTTCCATCTATGGGATTGCACAGAGTCGGACACGACTGTAGTGACTTAGCAGCAGCAGCCTAGTGGCAGGCCTTTCATGAAAGAATAATGGGGCAGGAATATAGGACACATGATAGGAAGTTGGATCAAGCAACCATAGATCTCCAAGACTAACCTATGACATCTCTATCAACACAGTAAGGGAAAAGAATAAACTTAGCAGCAGCAGCAGCATCTCAATATTTATCCAATATAATATTCAATATTAAATGAAAGACTCCATTCTTAATACTAATAAAGTGCTTAGGAATAACTATAACAAAATATGGATTTATGTATGGAAGATTTGTTGGAAAAGTTAAGATTTAAATAAGTGGAGACATACAATATTCATGAATTCCAATATTCATT
Organism: Bos mutus; assembly: GCF_027580195.1. Classification (NCBI taxonomy): domain Eukaryota; kingdom Metazoa; phylum Chordata; class Mammalia; order Artiodactyla; family Bovidae; genus Bos; species Bos mutus. The sequence continues at coordinate 7,326,065 of NC_091620.1, read as the reverse complement.
ATAATGAAGATGTCAGTTCTCCTAAAGTTAACTTTTAATTTCAGTGCAAACCCAATTTAAAAAAATCCCAACCTGCTTACATAGCACAGAACAATGATCACAAAATTCATGTGTTAGAGTTAGGGGTCAAAGTTATTATAGCACTTGGGGATTCCTTTGGCTGCAAGGAAAAGAACATAAAGCAAAGTGGCTTACAAACTAAGAGGTTTATTATTTCACATCACAGGATGTCTACTGGTAAGTGTTTTCAGTATTGGATAATTCAGCACCACAGTGACATCATGGGAAACTGGAAGCTTTTCATCTGTCTACTTAGCCATTCTCAGTGTGCAGGGTTATACTTATCCCTTCAGAGTGGCCAGACAGCTGCCATAGTAACGGACACTACATTTTCCTCCAAATCTATATACAGATAGGAAGGGCAAATCTTTTTCTTATGTACCTTTTTAAGCAAGAAGAAAACTTACCTACCCCATCCCATCTCCACTATAGTACAATTTCACATAGGTCTCATTAGCTAGAGATGCATATACTTATGGCCAAACCAATGCCCATGGAATGAAATTACTTTAGTGGACTTAAACTGAGTACTATAAGATAAAGATAAGGCTCAGAGACATCTGAAAACAATTTAGGTTCAAGTTAGAAAGGAGAAAGAAACAATATTCTTTGGTCAGATAACCAACCAAAATACCCAAGGCAATTTTGAAAAAGAATAAGTCAGGGGGATTGTCTTACCAAATACCTGAATTTAAAATCAGAGGTGGTATAATAAACCAACAGTGAAAAGATGAACTATTTAAGAAATATGTGTTGGAATAATTATATGCATATTTTCTATTTCATATCATAAGAAGTTTAAGTTGGTTTAAAGACCTAAATGTGAATTGTCAATTTTTAAACTTCTATAGAAAAATAAAAGAGATTATCTTTACACCCTTGGGTTAGAAAATTTATTAAAGCGTAAAATATAAAGGAAAAAGTTGGTACATTTTACTGAATTAAAATAAGAATTTATTAGCAAAGTGAAAAGAGTCTTAGACTAGGAAAAGATATTTTCCCAGACATAAAACAATCAAGGTATTAGTATTCAAAAATTATAAAGAACTCCTACAAAGCAAAAAGAAAAAGAAACACCTAGAGAGAAAATTTGGCAAAGGAGTTAAATAGGCTAGTTAACAGAAGAAAAACTAACGGTCAATAGACATATAAGATGTGAAGTCTCACTAGAAACTAAGGGAAAATGAAATAAAATAATAAAAAGTTACTATTTAGTACCTGTAAGTAGGCAAAAATTTTAATTCTGAAAATACCAAAAGTTAGCATGATGGGGAAACAAGATTCTTAGAAACCAAAATGATGGTTAGTAGAAATCCTAAGACCCAGCAATTCCTCTTAGGTACGTTGCCTAGATTAGTGTTCTCAACTAGGATCAATTTCCCGATGTTTGAGGATATTTCTGGTTGTCACACCTCAGAGTGCTACTTGTAACTAGTGGTTAGAGGGAGGCTGGGGCTTCCCAGGTGGCGCTAGTGGTAAAAAACCCATCTGCCAGTGCAGGAGACACAGGTTCGATCCCTGGGTCAGGAAGATCCCCTGAAGGAGGGCACGGCAACCCACTCTAGAATTGTTGCCTGGAGAGTCCCATGGACAGAGGAGCCTGATGGGCTACAGTTCATAGGGTCACAAAGAGTCAGACACGACTAAAGTGACTGAGCATGCATGCAGAAAAGGGAAGCTGCTTAATGTCCTACTCCACAACATAGAATTATCCAGTCCAAAATGTCAATAATGTCAAGGTTGAAAAATCCTGGCCTAGAAAAACTTTCACTTGGTGTTTGTACACCAGGAGGCTGGTATTTGAACATCAATTGCAGCATTGTTTGTCATAGCAAACAACAATAATAACAAACAAAATAACCTACATGTCAGTAATGCAGAAGGATGGATAAGTAACTTGTGTATATTAAAACAAAGGAATAATGCACAACAGTTATAATTAATGAGTTAGTTCCTCAGGTGGCAACATGAATAAATCTAAAAAATAATGATAACTAAAAAAGCATTGCAAAAGGTTATGTACAGAGTGATATTAGTATTCCTTGACATTTTACAAATACAAAGCAATACTGTATTTGTTTATGAATATATACATATAACAGAAAATTACAAAACATGCATAGGAATGATTCATAGTAAACTTCATGATAGTGATACTTTGGAGAAAAGAGGAAGGAGAAAGATAGAGAAATGAATGGGATCTGGCTTAAAGTTGTACTTATAAAACTTTTTATAAAAAACAAAAAACCCTAAAGCAAATAAGGCAAATTTTGATTTGTTGAGTGTTATATACATAAGTGTTTGTTCAACTATGTTCACTGTTTTTCTGTTGGTTTGAAATATTTTATAATGATAACATTTTGAAATATGTTATGAGATGTGTTTGCAAGAATGAGTGAGTATTATTTTCCAGAAGCATGGAGATGGTGGAGGGAGCCAGTGTTTCCAGAACAAACTATGTTATGCCAAAGGAAAGTGATAGAAGGGGAAAGTGAACCCTGAATAAAGAAGAATCTATTCATTTAAAGACCCTTTCCCAGGGACACTTGGCAGGAAGAGAGCTGGCTTTCCTGCTGCGCCAGTAATTGGAAGGCTAACCTCTGTCCATGGTCCTATTTCTCTCCCTCAAACAACCGTAGAAGCACTCAGAGGTAGTTTCAAATATGCCTTGTTAGGAAGACATTGAAGTGTTTGAGATAAAACTAAGAAGCTGAGGGAAGAGGAAATACTGTGGGTACAAGCGGGTGTTGAGTATTTGGAAGGAGGTTCTGACAGTCTGCAGTAGTGGCTACAAGCAGAGGGAATCTTGCTGGACAGCCATTCTTTGTAACAACGATGAAAAGCATCTATCAAAGGAGTGAGGTTCACTTGCGCTGAGGTCTGCTCAGTATGAATGATACTGTCATCTCCCTAACATTTCATATTTTTAACGAAAATTTCTTATTCCTAACGCTTTTCGTAATCTCTTTCCAACAATCGTGTAAAAACTGGTCAATATCCACCTCTTGCTTTTACAGAGATGAGGAGAGATTAGCAAAGCTTCTCCAAAGACTTGGGTTCTTTCTATTAACCAATATTTTTACCTAAGCCACTAGAGATAAATAAACAGTGAGAGCAACTCAACTGAGAAAGATATTTTATGGGCATCGCAGAGTAATCTCCTATCTTTTAAAAAGAAACAACATTTCTTGAGATCCCAGGAGGTGTCTGGCACTACACAAAGTGATATGAGCGTGAGAGTGCAGAACATAATGTTTGGGAACATAATGTTCCTCCAGGGACTCAAAAATTAATGCAGATTCAAAACCGTTGAAAAAAAAATACAAGAGTTGGTTGTAATAAATTATGGAAAAACAAAATGAAAGGTGTAGAGGTAAAAATCCCAAGCACGGTGATAAACGAGGGGACACGAAAGCAGAATATGATGAGCCAATTAGCCTCAAGAGAACACAGACTCACAATATGGGCAGAATATACGATACCCTGTGAAGTCAATTTTGCAGACTTGGTTGCTTGTCCACACACACACAAACAAAATCGATAGCTATTTTTTGATGGGCCACTGGCAAAAAAATAAAAAATTGACTTTTCTTTTCTCTAGATGTAGTCCAAACCATCCAGCATGCAGTAAAATGTTTAGGGAAAAAAATATGTGTGTTGGTAAACTTTTAATCTAAAAAACTAGACATCTAGTCTGGATGATAGCTGTAATGGAAATACGTACTATTGGGTTTGTAGATGCTGATTTGTATCAGCAACCAGAAATTGTGCTAAAAGCTCCATTTGGCCTACTTTTCTTTACTTGGCTAAGTGACTGGGGACATTTTTGTGAGGCTATTTGTTATATTCAGAAGAGAGAAGAAAGATATACATGAAAACTGTGATGTAGAAGTAAGAAAGTATCTTAATAGTAATATGTGATCTAATCTAGGGCAACGTTTCTCCACCAATGTGACAGAAAGTACTGGGAAATGCAGGAACCTCACTGCTCCTCAAACTGAGCTTTTTTCATCATCCCAGCTTTCCTGTTTTAGCAGCTTCTACCTTGCTAACCATCAGTGCTAAAAGAGGGAATTTTCTATATTGATGGTCAGTGTTTTTAAAAATTTGTTTTATTGTGATAAAAGTCACAAATAAAAATACTATTTTAATCATATTTAACTGTACAGTTCAGTGGCACTAAGTACATTCACATTGTTCTGCAACTCTCACCATCATCCATCTCCCAAATTTTTCACTTTCCTAAGCTGAAACTGTCCCCCTTAAACACTAAATCCCCATTCCCCATCCCCACCACACCCCATCCCAGCCCCTGGCATCTACCAATGTACTTTCTGACTTTATGAATTTAACTAGTCTAGGTACCTCAGACAAGTGGAATCAGTATTTGTCTTCACCAACTGTATATTGGAATGCACTTAAAAAAATTTTTTTTGGCCGCACTGTGGGGCATGTGGGATCTTATTTCTCTGGCCAGAGATCAAACCCATGCCCCCTGCACTGCAAGCATGGAGGCTTACCCACCGGACCACCAGAGAAGTATCTGGAATGTATTTTTGAGGTTAACTTAATATATATCCTACAAACAGATTGTACCTTCTTTCTACCCTGCCCCTATGCTATACAGTAGTTTCTCATTAGTTATCTATTTTATACATGCTGCTGCTGCTGCTGCTAAGTCGCTTCAGTCATGTCCGGCTCTGTGCGACCCCATAGATGGCAGCCCACCAGGCTTCCCTGTCCCTGGGATTCTCCAGGCAAGAACACTGGAGTGGGTTGCCATTTCCTTCTCCAATGCATGAAAGTGAAAAGTGAAAGTGAAGTAGCTCAGTCCTGTCCAACTCTTAGAGACCCCATGGACTGGAACCTACCAGGCTCCTCCATCCATGGGATTTTCCAGGCAAGAGTACATAGTAGTATATATATATCAATCCCAATCTCCAAATTCACTGATGGTCGGCTTTTGATTTGACCTCCCACATGGTCACTGCAACTTCATTCACTTTCATATTTATCCTCTCCTGTATTCTAGTGTTATAATAATATGAAAAGATAAAAATGTCTAGAAAACTTTATTCCTTGTGTAAGGCAAGGAATTGCACAGTTACATTCATATAGATATCTAACAGACATCTCAAACTCAACTGCTCAATTCTACCATCAAGGACCCAGTATTTTTTCCTAATTCACCATCCTTAACATCAAGTCTTTTGTCTTGTACTCACTAGAAGTCTGCTGTGACTCCAGGCATTGTGATGGTGTTCAAATAGCCATATCTATTCCCAGAAGGCTTTCACTTTGGTCTCATTAGCCAGAAGCGAATCACCCCTAGCTGCAAAAAAGATGTGGGAATTGAATATCTAGCAAAAGAAAATGGGATTATTACGATTGAATTACACCACTCATGATTCATCACTTGAAGCTGGACATCTTGTCATTCTCAACAGAGTCAGGGCTCTGTTAGCAAGGAGGAAGAGAGGAATGGTTATTGGGGAGGAAATCAACACAGTATGCCACACTTCTCATTCCTAGCTGACCTATCTCACTAAATATCATCATCATCCATTTGTGCCCAAGCCAATAATAGAAGACAGAACTTTGATTCCTTTCTTTCATGTCCAATATGCAAACAATCAGAAAGCTCTGTTGACTCTGCTTCCCATATATACCTTTAATCCTCTGTATTCTTCCCTTCCTCACTGCTTCCATCCTGTTCCTAGCACCACTGTTCACCTGAATTACTTCAGCTGCCTCCTAAAGATCTCTGAGCTTTCATTCTTGCCCTCTACAATTCATTGCCCACACAGAAAATCGCTGCCTTGCATGAAACTTCCTATTGGCTTCCCATTTCACCTAAAATCCAAATTGCTTCCTTTGATCTCCCGTGCCTGTAAGATCTAGGCTCTATCTACCTATCCACCTGCATCTTGTAACCACTTTTCTGTTTGCCACTGAGTTCCGGTCATCTAGGCTTTCTTTTTTTTTTTTTATTAATTTATTTTTAATTGAAGGGTAATTGCTTTACAGAATTTTGTTGTTTTCTGTCAAACCTCCAACATGAATCAGCCATAGGTATATACATCTCTTCCTCAAACTCAAATTCTTTACCACCTTGGGGGCTTTTGAACAATCCATTCTCTCTATCTAGGATGCTCTTCATTCTGATCTTTTCACCATCAGCTCCTCCTTATAATTTAAAAAAAATGATGATATGTGGAATATGATATGTGGAACTTCCCCAACCAGGGATCAAACCCATGTCCCCTGCATCAGGGTCTTAATCACTGGGCCACCAGGGAAGTCCTCCTCCTTGTCATTTTAGATCACTGCTCAAATGTCATCTTTTCAGAGAGGTCTTCCCTGGACATACAAACCAAAATAGTCCTCTAGTCATCTCTCACTTCATCTTATCTTGTTTCTCTGTAATGCACCTGTCACTATCTAACATTATTTAGTTTGTCTCTTTACGTATCCGAGAAGGCAGTGGCAATGCACTCCAGTACTCTTGCCTGGAAAATCCCATGGACGGAGGAGCCTGGTAGGCTGCAGTCCATGGGGTCACTAAGAGTTGGACATGACTGAGCAACTTCACTTTCACTTTTCACTTTCACGCATTGGAGAAGGAAATGGCAACCTACTCCAGTGTTCTTGCCTGGAGAATCCCGGGACGGGGGAGCCTGGTGGGCTGCCGTCTATGGGTCGCACAGAGTCAGACACGACTGAAGCGACTTAGCAGCAGCAGAAGCAGCAGCAGCAGCTTTAGGTAACATGTCATGAAATACAGCTATTTATTCATTTTCCAACTCCTCCACAACTAGAATATCAGCTTCATGAGAGCAGACACCTTGTCTGTTGTGTTCACTGCTACAGTCCTAGCCTGTAGATCAAGGTACATGGTAGACTCTCATTGACTATTTCTGAATGAATGAATAAATGAGGAGGAAGATTTATAAGTGGAAATTTTAGCAATAAAAATAACATCTGTAACATATAATTAGCATCCTTAGAGTTATCCCTTATAGAGCAAAATCACTTTGTTAAGGAATATAAAATGTGTTATGATTTAAAGACATCATAATTAATAAGAAACACTAATTTCTTTCACCCAGTCTCTTTCCTCCTGTGTCTTCCTTTTCAAAGTTAAACACACCACATATACTCTTAATCATAGCACTCTATCAATGCAATTATTGAGTACCTTCTCCCCTGACATCTCTCCTTTGCCTAATCATATGATTACATTTTCTCACCATTTTCTGAAGGTCTGGGACAATTTAAAAGGAACACTTGGGGAACATCTCTCCTTTAATTTTGGTCAGAACTTTAAGAAGGGAAAAACCCAAATGTTCTTGGAAAAAGAGAAATACTTAGCATCTGAAAATTTCTGCCTTCTTCTGATGTTTTTACATTCCTATATGTGTTCTTTCTAAAGGCTAAAACCATTTCTACTCCCTTTACCTGAAAGCCAGATTTTTTATCAGGCTGTATTCCAGGTAAAATGCTAAAACCAGAGAAATGAATATGCAATCCTCCTTCATCTCCCTTTCTGTGATCCACTCCACTCTTTCCATACCATCTCATCCCGAGGTGACCCTCTGCAGGCACAGGCTTTGGGATCAGCAGCTGACTGGGCCCAAGGCTCAGCCTGCGTTCTAGGCCTCCCATGCACCTGGCAGGCCATGGCACATTGAAATTGTGCAACAAAAACTCTGGAACATTCACATTTACATTAGGGGTAGAGCATCTTAGTGATGCTAATTCAGTATATTCCAAAATGCCCTTGTGTTTAGAAATATCTTCAAATGCTGCTCATAAATTACACACAAAGAATCCTGGGCTTCTGAACTTCCAGACTTGCCAACAGAAAATAACAAAAGGATTCTCATCTTCAAAGGTCTTTAGTGAATATATTAAACACAGAAAAAAAAACTGTTGCTCTGTACTCAAGGCAACCTCAGCCCTTCCTCACCTGCCATCACCATCTCCCATCCCACACCCATATCCAGCTCCATGTCTACACATTCATGGACAGGCCCCTGAAACTCATGTCCCCAAACAGCCTTGCAACATTTTTGATCATGCATCAGTAAAAAATGTGGGGATATGTAGCCACAAAATATACACATTATATATATATATACATATATATCATCCTTATGGCAGAAAACGAAGAAGAACTAAAGAGCCTCTCGATGAAAGTGAAAGAGGAGAGTGAAAAAGTTGGCTTAAAACTCAACATTCAGAAAACTAAGATCATGGCATCCATCCCATCACTTCATGGCAAATAGACAGGGAAACAATGGAAACAGTGAGAGATTTTTTGGGGGGGCTCCAAAATCACTGTGGATAGTGACTGCAGCCATGAAATTAAAAGACACTTGCTCCTTGGAAGAAAAGCTATGACCAACCTAGATAGTATATTAAAAAGCAGAGACATTACTTTGCCAACAAAGGTCTGTCTAGTCAAGGCTATGGTTTTTCCAATAGTCACATATGGATGTGAGAGTTGGACTATAAAGAAAACTGAGCACCAAAGAACTGATGCTTTTGAACTGTGGTATTGGATAAGACTCTTGAGAGTCCCTTGGACTGCAAGGAGATCCAACCTGTCCATCCTAAAGGAAATAAGTCCTGAATATTCATTGGAAGGACTGATGCTGAAGCTTAACTCCAATACTTTGGCCACCTGATGGGACGAACTGACTCACTAGAAAAGACTCTGATGCTAGGAAAGATTGAAGACAGGAGGAGAAGGGGATGACAGAGGATGAGATGGTTGGATGGCATCACAGACTTGATGGACATGAGTGTGAGTAAGCTCAAGGAGTTGGTGATGGACAGGGAAGCCTGGCATGCTATAGTCCATGGGGTTGCAAAGAGTCCGACATGACTAAGCAACTGAACTGAACTGAACTGATATATAAATACATATCAAAAATGCAAGTAGAAGAATAAAATAATAAATAAATAATAAAAAGTAAATTCTTTGATTCTATACTGTTGGGAACCTATTTCCAGATTATATCTCAGGTTAACTGGGAAACTGTTTCCTCACGGTTATCTGAATTCTAAAGATAGTTTCTCAAGATTACCAGCCCTGGTTATCCAGTCAATACCTGAATATCCTGGTTAATCTAGGTACTGCTGTGAAGAGATTTTGCAAATGTAATAAAGTCCCAGGTCAGTTTTGTTGTTGCTCAGTCACTCAGTTTTGTCTCACTCTTTGTGACCCCATGCTCTGCAGCACACCAGGCTTCTCTGTCCTTTACAATCACCTGGAGTTTGCTCAAATTAATGTCCATTGAATCGGTGATGCCATCCAACCATCTAATCCTCTGTCATCCCCTTCTCCTGTCAATTTACCTTAAGATATGATTATCTAGGGACTTTCCCTGGTGGTCCAGTGATTAAGACTCAGCCCTTCCATTGCAAGGCATGCATGCTAAGTCTCTTCAGTTGTGTCCAACTCTTTGTGACCCTATGGAACATAGCCCACCAGGCTCCTCTGTCCATGGGATTCTCCAGGCAACAATACTGGAGTGGGTTGCCATGCCCTCCTCCAGTGGATCTTCCCAACCCAGGGATCGAACCTGTGTCTCTTATGTCTCCTGCATTGGCAGGCGGGTTCTTTACCACTAGCACCACCTGGAAAGCCCCTTCCAATGCAGGGGACACAGGTTTAATCCCTGGTCAGAGAACGAAGATCCCACATACTTGCAGTGCCAGCCAAAATAAATAGGTAACACTTTTAAGATATGAATATGTAGGTGGGCCTGGCCCATTGAGGTGAGCCCTTTAAGAGATCTGTTTTCCTCATTTGGTAGCAGAAGAGGAAGTCAAAGAAATCTGAAACATGAGAAAGATTCCAGAGTTATTGCTGGCTTTGAAAACAGAGAAAACCAGTGAGAAGGAACGGGTGGGGCCTCTAGAAGGCAGAAGGAAACAGGGACCTCAGTGACCCAGACATAAGGAACCAAGTTCTGCCAGACATCTGAATGAGTCTGCAATCAGAGACTTCCCTAGAGCCTTCAGGTAAGAGTCCAGCCTGATGAATACCATTATTTCCACCCTGTGGGACCCCAGGCAGAGAATTCAGCCAAACCTACTCCGTCTTCTGACCTAGAGAATGGTGAGCTAGTAAATGAGCTGCTGTTCCAGCCCCCAAGTTGTGGTGATTTGCTACACAGCAGTAGAAAACTAACACATCCCTTTGGCTTTCACATCTCTAAAAGTAATAATGTCAGGCAAGTCCAAGAAGCACTTAGAAAACAAATATTAATAAGATTATTTAATTAATGTGTTTTAAGTTGAAAAGAAATATATTGAATTATTTCCAAGAGGCTATGATTTTTTAACTATTTATAATAGCCATTGAGGTTCGCTTCAGGGCAGCTGAACTCTTTAATCACAGGTTTGTTTTCTCATATTTATTGCAGTTGGGGGACAGAGATAACTTTAGAAGCCACATCATGAGGGTTTAGAGTGTGGAGTTGTTGCTTCAGGGGGACATAGCTTAATCTGCATGTTTTCATTTCACAAAACAAGATGCTGCATTTTATAGATACTCTACTGAATACCACATCTACATGTCAAATACAGGGGTTTTTTTGTTGTTTTTTAAGCTATAGTTCCCTTTCTAAAAATCTTGACCTTCACCTTGGCAAATGCATTGAAATTTAGCAAGCTGTATTCTGATCTTGAGAAAATTATAAGAGGAGAGGCAAAAGATGATCATACTTGTTTTAATAAAAGTGATCACTGAGATAGATGAAAACCAGAAAGTGGGGCAGGAACATTCTGACCATATAATCATGCACTCAGTAAACAGATACGAATGGTGCTAAGCCTGCTAACCCAGATTTCTCCTCTTGAGTCAGACGTAACCATGGAGTTCTCTGAAGAGCTCAACCCCACAACCAAACAAAGTGGACCGGAGAAGAGGAAAGGGGTCATAGTTAAGTAAATCAGAGGTTGTATTCAGGGTAAGCACATTCCAGTTTGGGGAGTAGACTTTATATACAAAATGAGAAGTAGAGCTTGGTAGTTAAAAGCTGCATGACTCTAGGCCAATTACTTAAATTACCTGAGCCTCAGTTTCCTCCTGTCTATGTCAGGACAGTTTTTCAGTGTTCTTAGCACCTGGCCTAGAACATGGAGTTCTCAATAAATGATGGCTGCATTAAGATCATACAATCTTATCTTTCCACCCTTGTCCAAGAATCCTGTATAATCATCTCTATTCTAATGGATGCTAAAAACCCTGCTAGCTAGTCCGAAGCATCATGTTCAAAGCAAAAGACTACAGGCCGGTGTCCAGGCCTGAAGTCTAATGCAAACACTCCCTTAAGTCAGGGAGGGACAAGCGGATTCCCCAGGCAAAGGCAGGGTACTACTAATTACAGCCACAGACAGAAAGATCTGCAGGCAAATATCCACAAATAAAAATCTTTTTCTAAAATAATCTAGTTTTCTGGCCCAATCAGTTGACAATGACTTGGCCATTGAAGATCATATTTTTCCAACATGGTCCATTTTCTTGGCTTTCCTAAGTTACTAATTATGACCATGTTTTCCCAAATGTGGAAATTCCCCTTGTGCAGATGCCGCTGCTGGCCAATCCTTCTTTCCTGAGAAGTCTCCACAGCACAAAAATATTTTTGTTTTCCCCAATTGCCCACAGGGAAAATTTCCTCACTTTTTTTTCTCTCCTCCCTTAAAGTCCTCTGGCAATTTCCAGGAATCTAAATAAACCAGAATCACTTAGATCACAGGAGAGCCTTTGAGATGTTCTACTTCTAACATAAAAAAAAAAAAAAAAAAAATCCTAAACTTTAGATTTAACATTATTAAAACAATCTTAAATTGAGTATTTTGGAGGTTTTGTTTTATTTTGTTTTAATAACCAAAGCAATGCCACTGAAATCAAAATACCTCCCACTCCTGCCTGAGACTATGGCTCTGCGACTTGGGAGCTTAAATTATAAACAGAGGTGATTATCTTTGTATCTGGATCAAATGCCATTATGTAAAATGTGCTTCATACACATTAAAGCCCTACACAAATGTAGGCTTTTGGCACCAAGTGGGTATACACGATGTGAATAGGGAGTAATTATTCAAATAATAAAAATTCGTTAGACGATTTACCCTGGTTACCTATTCATCTTCTGGGTTTACTGAAGTGCTTTGTGCAGGGCTGACGACAGCATAGGTACTCCAGAGATATTTTGTTCTTTTCAGAACATTCATCAAGAAGCACATTTCTGTGCCAGAAGCTAAATTTAGTTGGTGGGGAGAGGGCAGTAGAGTGATGAATCAGACAAGACTCTGCCCTCAAGGTCTTAATAATCCAGTAAAGAAGGCACAAAGTACATACTAGCTCCGTGGTTCTCAGCCAGGCACGATGTTGCCGCCCCGCCACCCTCACCTCACCCCTGGGACATCTAGCAATGTCTGGAGAGGTTTTTGATGACCAGAACTAGAAGTGGGGGTGCTACCGGCATCTAATGGAAGAGGCAAAGCATATTGCTAAACATCCTACAGTGCACAGGACAACCCCGCTTAACAAGAATTAGCTGATCCAAAATGCTATCAGTGCCAAGCTTGAGACACTCTCAAGCAGCTGAATTACTTAGAACAAAGGGCTGATTGATTGACTGATTGATAATTGTTAGTATTGGTCCACATGGTAAATAACTTTCACCCTATGACCCCAGTCATTTTGAATTTGTGCCTGTGCCTAACCCATTATAACTGTTCAATGTCTTTTGAATGAATGAGTAAATTCAGACAGGTGGTAATTAAAGCATGAGATAAGGTGTCACTGCTGCTGCTGCTAAGTCACTTCAGTCGTGTCCGACTCTGTGCGACCCCATAGACGGCAGCCCACCAGGCTCGGCCATCCGTGGGAGTCTCCAGGCAAGAATACTGGAGTGGGTTGCCATTTCCTTCTCCAATGCATGAAAGTGAAAAGTGAAAGTGAAGTTGCTCAGTCGTGTCCGACTCGTAGCAACCCCATGGACTACAGCCTACCAGGCTCGCAAAATGAATAATAATTTAGAGTGAATTGTTGACTAAAGAGGACACAATATTTCTACCATGATGCTGAGCATATAGTAACTGCTCAGTGAATGTGAACTCAACATATTCAGATAACCTACATTCAGATAACCAACATTCATTTGCTGAAAAAGCTTAAAGTGCACAATATTGAAAAATCTTATCTTTAAAACAGTCCTAGTAGTAGCTTTTCTTCTTGGAAATACTTCATATGAGTGGCATATCATACCATAAAGGGATAAAAGTATGTACTTTTATATGCATTCAAAGTTTTCACTAATTCAAATTGGTTCTGTTTCTAATGTGCCTAATCAGCTAATATTAATGAAGTTTCAAACAATGAGGTGGCTACTTAATCTAGGGAAGGAGGAAGAAGTGTTTCGAAATATGGCCTTAATTCCTTTATATAGTTTGGAGAAGGAAATGGCAACCCACTCCAATATTCTTGCTTGGAGAATCCCAGGGACAGAGGAGCCTGGTGGGCTGCCGTCTTGGGGTCGCGCAGAGTCGGACACGACTGAAGCGACATAGCAGCAGCAGCTTTTAGATAGAATGTGGCTCCTACTCTTTATATATAATAAAAGTAAAAACAAGTGACATAGGCATGGACTTTGAGCCTTCTGCTTGATTTTCACAAGTATCAATAGTAAAAAAAAAATGGTGAAGTTCCACTCTCGATTAAAATGAAATGGTATCTTTAAATTAGAACATGTCAGTGACAAAATATTTGATTTACTAAAACCATTGACACTTTTTTTCTGGAAAATGAATCAGGTGGTCTTATATTCTAGTTTAATCAGATAAACAGAGCTATTATTAGGTGAAAATATCTGTACTTCTGATTAAGCAATTACCTTTAATTGTAATATGCAGGTTACCAAGGAAATATATTGGCTTTCCTCTTTCATCTATTTGACCTGCATTTTCTCAGTTGTAAGTTGGTGAGTAAGTCAGGAAATGGCATCTAATTTTGTATTAGCATTAGTCAAATATAAGTAGGAGGGGAATGCTAGCATAAAAATTTTTAAATAAAAATAACTGGGATAATCTGCCTTGTATGATAATCAGTATCAATGTTCCCTGAATTTAACATACATAATGGAGATCACAATGTCCTTGGTTTTTGAAACATAAAGAAAAGAAAATTTCTTTCAAATTTAGCAATTTCCAGCCAAGTCTTTGCCCAAACATGAGTTTAATGAGGTATGTTTAAGAGTAGGGGAAGGAGAATTTCACTCTTTCCTTTTCATAAAGAAGTAATTAAATAACAATTATTTCATCTCAGTAAGAGAAAGAATCTTATGGGATACATTCACCAATAAATAAATGAATGAAGAGTGATGCATTTTAAAAAGTCAAAGATTAGAAAATCAAAAGAATAAACCTTGACTCAGGGAAATATTCAGTATGCTCAGAAAAAGAAACATAAACAGTAAAAATGGACCTTGATGTGACAAAGCCCACCTCCCCCGTTATTGAATAGTTTTACTTATAAAGAAAAAGATTTCTTCTTTATTCTTCCTATAGGGGAAGCAGGTTTGGCTAAGCAAGAATAGTATTCTTAGAAGGGTTCTAGATCAAGATGGCAGAGTAGGAGGATATTCAGCTCACCTCCTCCCCCAGATACACCAAAACTGCAACTACACAAAGACCAACTGTCTCTGAAAATGACTCAAAAACTAGCAGAACAGATTTTCTACAACTCGAGACATAAGGGAAAGGCCCATTGAGATGGGTAGGAGGGACAGAGACACAGTCTAATCAGAACCCACTCCCCCCATGAGTTACCCACTATCAGGAGGAATATCGTAGTCACAGAGCTTTCTCCCTGTGGAGCGAGAGAGCCAGACTTCAGGTAGACTCCCCAGCCAGGGGGACCTGCACCAGAAAGATGAGCCCCCACTAACATCCGGCTTTAAAAACCAGCAAGCTTACATCTGGGAGAGACAGAGGGCTGTGACTCAATTTTTGTTGTTATTCAGTCAGTCATGTCTGCTTCTTTGCGACCCCATGGACTGCAGCACACCAGGCTTCCCTATCCTTCATCATGTCCCGGAGCTTGCTCAAACTCATGTCCATTGAGTCAGTGATGCCTACAAACATCTTGTCTTCTGTCATCCCCTTCTCCTCCAGCCTGCAATCTTTCCCAGCATCAGGGTCTTTTCTAATGAGTCGGCTGTTCGAATCAGGTGACCAAAGTACTGGAGCTTCAACATCAGCATCAGTCTTTCCAATGAATACTCAGGATTTATTTGCTTTAGGCTTGACGGGTTTGAACTCAGTTGATAATATACTCTCAAGAATATCAATTGATAAGAGCATCAGCTCGATAATATATGACTATTATCCAACTATAAAAACAAGGATGAAATCTTGCCATTTCCAACAACTTGAATAGACCTAGAGAGCATTTCACTAAGTGAAATGAAAAAGATAAATACTATTTGATTTCACTTATATGTGGAATCTAAAAAACAAAATAAATGAACAAACAAAACAGAAACAGACTCCTAGATACAGAGAACAAACTGGTAGTTGTCAGAAGGCAGGCAGGTTGGGAGTTGGGTGAAGAAGGTGAAGGGAATTAAGAGGTAAAAACTTGCAGTTAAAAAATCAAATGAATCATGGGGATACAGAATAGGGAATATAGTCAATAATATTGTAATAACTTTGTATGGTGACAGATGGTTAACTGGACATTGTGGTGATCAGTTCATAATGTTTATAAATGTTGAACCCTATGTTGTACATCTGAAACTAATGTATTACTGTGGATCAACTACATTTCAATTTAAAACAAGGAATACTATTCTCAGGTGAACACTGAAGTGGCAGATTTGGATTGAACAGTACATATGACAGTGTATGAAAAAGCAGACATCCCTTTGCTGACAAAGGTCTGTATAGTCAAAGCTATGGTTTTTCCAGTAGTCGTGTATGGATATGAGAGTTGGACTATAAAGACAGCTGAGCGCTGAAGAACTGGTGCTTTCAAATTGTGGTGCTGGAGAAGACTCTTGAGAGTTCATTGGACAGTAAGGAGATCAAACCAGTCAATCCTGAAGGAAACCAACCCTGAATATTCATTGGAAAGACTGATGCTGAAGCTTACATGCCAATCTTTTGGATACCTGATGCAAAGAGCCAACTCACTGGAAAAGACCCTGATGTTGGGAAAGATTAAAGGCAGGAGGCGAAGGGGGTGACAGAAGATGAGATGGTTGGATGGCATCACTAACTCAGTGGGCCTGAGTTTGAGCAAACTCCAGGAGAGGGTGAAGGACAGGGAAGCCTGGCGTGCTGCAGTCCTTGGGGCTGCAAAGAGTCAGACGTGACTTAGCAACTGAACAACAGTGTATATTTGCCTTTACTGATAAGCATGAACTTAACCAGAAGAGCGGGCAGAATCTCTTGTACCGGGAATAATGTAATTTCTATATATCCTGGCATCTGCTGTATTGAGCTCCTGCTACAGCTTTTCTGGCCTAAAGCAAGGGCAGAATGACTGGTCGTTCACCAGGGAAGACCAAGGTGCTGTGCATCTTTCCTTCCCTTCCTCTCCCTACCCCTGGAAAGCTGTTCTCATGGGGATTAAATATATTGCCAAGACAATGGAAATATGAAATGGCACCAAATTGTGTATTCAAAGAGCCACAGGAAGATGGTTTTGCTAGAGTATTTGCTACAAGGGAAAGTAAAGTGAGAATGTAGGCATCAGATGATAAATAAATAGAAGTGCTCGGCAAGAGTTTAGGTTTGCCTATCATTTCCTATTAATATTGCCTGGAGAAACATCAACAACCTCAGGTATGCAGACGATATCACTCCAATGGCAGAAAGTGAAGAGGAACTAAAGAACCTCTTGGTGAGGGTGAAAGAGGAAACTGAAAAAGCTGGCTTAAAACCCAGCATTCAAAAAACTATGATCATGGCATCCAGTCCCATCACTTCATGGTGATTAGAAGGGTAAAAAGTGGAAGCAGTGACAGATTTTATTTTCTTGGGCTCCAAAATCACTGCAGATGGTGACTGCAGCCATGAAATTAAAACACCCTTGCTCCTTGAAAGGAAAGCTATGACAAACCTACACAGCATAGTAAAAAGCAGAGACAGCACTTTGCTGACAAAGGTCCATATAGTCAAAGCTCTGGTTTTTCTAGTAGTCATGTACAGACATGAGAGTTGGACCATAAAGAAGACTGAATGCCAAAGAATTGATGCTTTCAAACTGTGGTGCTGGAGAAGACTCTTGAGAGTCCCTTCGACTGCAAGAAGATTAAACCAGTCAATCCTAAAGGAAATCAACCTGAATACTCATTGGAAGGACTGATGCTGAAGCTGAAGTTCTAAAACTTTGCCTCCTGATGTGAAGAGCTAACTCATTGGAAAAGACTCTAATGCTGGGAAAGATTGAAGGCAAAAGGAGAAGGGTGTGGCAGAGGATAACATGGTTAGATAGTATCTCTGATTCAATGAACATGAGTTTGAGCAAACTCCAGGAGATAGTGAAGGAAAGAGGAGCCTGATGGGCTGCAGTCCATGGGGTTGCAAAGAAGCAGACTTGACCGAGCGACTGAATAACAACAACATCATCTCCTACTCCAAAGGTGATGTTCATTTAATTGCTGGTAAACTATCAGCACTGGACAATCAAAATAGCTGTCTAATTAAGCAAAAAGGATACTTTGCCATAAACAACCGGAATGATGAAACTAATATGTACCAGCTTAGTATCAACTGATTATTTTACATGGTTATGAGAGTCAGCATAATGTTGACTCATAAACTGAAAGCATGTTGGAAACATATCTTGTTGTAATATTTTCAGATGCAGCCAGATTGAGAGTCAATCACGGATATTTAGAATAAATAAACATATCTGCTTATTTCTATTGAACTCATACTCTTATAATTGCTTATGGACTGATCATTCTGCTCTTCACTTCCTCTCATCACTTTTCAGAAGAACTAGACATTTTCAAAAGTTAGGTCTAGAGTCTCTTTAAGACCCTGTTTAGCTGCCTGAGTGCAAATTGCTTTTTAAAATTCTAAGATATCCCTTATCCCATCTCTGGAATAGCATTCCTGTAACCTCTATGACACTTATTTTTAGGTGGTGGGATGTGGGATGGTTTTTGCTTTCTTTCTTGTATTTGTGTGTGTGTGTGTGTGTGTGTGTGTGTGTGCGTTGTTTGAATTTTTCAATAGTTTCTCTTTACAATTAATTAAAATTAATAATCATTAAAGAAATCTCTCCTTTCTACTCACTTAGCCCAAATTGTAGTTCACAGTCTTCTACCCTGTTAGCTCACTGGTTTTCTAAATTTGCTTCACCAAAACTCAACAGCAGTTTCACCCTTAACAGTTCAGCTTGAAAGAATCTCCCATATGCCCAATGTGAAAAGGCAGACTGTCTGCTTCTTTCATTGTGGAAAGTTCATTACTGACCTTTCTTTCATTGTTTTTGTTCTTTGTGTTGTCACACCTAGTTTTAGAATACTGCTGAACTCTCCAGTTTCCTTTGAAAAGAATCCCATCATATGGTACAATTTAGGCAACTTGGAAACACATTGTTAGATAGTATGTGTAAATGTTGGGAAGATCCCTCAATAAGATAATCTCAGAAATTTTCTTTTATTGTATGGGTGTCAGAGTGACAAAAGGGGATGAATTAGGAAGAGATTCATAAAACACTGTGCTACAGGGGGTTCTAAATTCTATACACAACTTTTCTTTGCAAGATCTGACTCTCATAGTGTGGTTGGTACCATGGACAAATAAAATCTCCCAAATGTCTTTAAGCCCAATGGTTCAGCTCCTTTACATTCCTCATGGACCCTAAATGGTTGTATTTACTTGAGACTGGGGGGTCCTGGATCAGTAACATAGTAATAAAATTTAAAAATAGTTGATATTTTAACGGGTGGCAGGATTAGGAATATTTTTTTTTTCCTTTTTGGCCTTGTGATTGAACACTTTTTGTGCTCTAAATACTCATCTACCAGCATAAAAAGGAAAAGGTAGGATATTTTTGTCATTGGAAAATTTTCAGGTCAGTCTGGATGACTATCAGGTATGATCTACAAGAGAAACACAGAAAACTTGACTCATGTATCCTCTTAATGTTCCTTTCATCTTTAAATTCTGTGCTCTGAAGTCCACCCTCTAAACATAGGGTGGTGATGTGCCATACTGAAAGGATAGGAGTCTCTTCTGGTCACCCTCCTCAGTTTGTCTTGAACCAGCAGCTTCTGTGAAGGTGGCAGCTCTGAAAATTAAACAGGAGATGGAACGGGTGGGAAATATTCATAGGAAACTTGGAGCTGTCCAGCAGTCAAAGTCCCAACTAATGAGACTTAGGACAGTTTGGAGCAGAGATTCAGCTATCTGTACAGGTGTTCAGAATGCTTAGATGTATGTAGAAGTATTTGCTTATCCAACCCCATCCCAAGGAGATATTTTCTGCTTTCTATATTGCTTTTCATTTTAAATGAGGTCAGTGGTCTTTTAAATTGTGTAGGAAAAAAGAAAGCAATAATATACAGGGTGAGGTAGAAGAAGAAAAGTCAAAGACAAAGGAAGGCAAAAACAGGACTGTTACAGTGTACAAGTAGTCTTTCAGCTTGTTAATTTAACTCTTTAGACACATACACATACACACACGAACACAATATGTAAACATGCCCTATGACTGTATGTGTTCAGTCCTGTAGCAGCTTCATTATTTATATTTTGCAATCAGTAATACAGTCACTATAGCATACCATTTAGGGAAAAAAAAAGACTGTGTCAAGTTTTAGCTTACAAAGACTTCCCAGAACATATAACAAAAAAAATTTGGATAAATTTGGCCTAAAAATGTTGCCATCGTTTTCCCTTTGCAAGTGGCAGATGTATTCACTTTGATGAATCCCCACTTGATGGAGGTTCCGAAGAGTGACATAAAAATCTCTAAGCATGTTTATAATTGTCTTCTAAGTGACTGGATACTATTTCTCTTTTTCTTATATTTTCTTCTGAAAAGAGGAATCAATGTTTCCACTGACATCCTAGATTTGAAAAGAAAGGGGATTGGGATAACATCTCATCTGGTTCCTATGTATTAGGCAGTTTTATAGGTAAGTAACCCAGTTTTATAGGTAAAGCAGCTGAATGTGGAGAGGCTAATTCCTCTGTAATAATTTATAATAATTTTTAAATTTACAGAGTAATATGTATTCACTGTAGAAGATACAAGAAATATAAAACAAACAAAAAAAATCAAGATCATCCTGGTGTAACCATTCACATTCTGATGTATAGCCTACTAAATACAGATGTATGGTTATATACATATTTCATGCTCAATATTTCTTTAAGAGAAAACAGAAAAGGTAAAGTGAAAGAGCTCTTGGTCCATCTGATCCTAACCTGAACTTATTGTCCACATATTTTAAACATCTACTTGATCATGTCTCCTCTACCCTTGGGCTCAATCTGACAACAGATTGTAAATCAAGTGCCAGATTTCCTATTTAGAAACTAGCAGTAGGGTTGTAGGCAACGCCTTACCTTTCTTTTCTTGAACAGAGACCCAAGAAATTGTGAAGGAAATATGATACTGCAAAAATTGGCTTTATTTTTGTGAGGTAACATTGGAGGTCCCCATGTTGACAGCTGCAAAGGCAGTCACATGTTTAATAGAGCAAAGAGCCCTACAAAGAAAGAAGTAAACTTTAGCTTTAAAAGTCCTTTTATCCTCCATGATTTTGATGGCTTTAAATTTGTCACCTGAATGTGATATTAACATAATCGTCTGCATTTCAGCTAATGAATGCACCTGCTTCTAAGACTTTATTTTAGCAGTTTTAATGAGCTCTTCAAAAGAGTTTGCCTGGACTTACTGCACTGCTAGAGAAATAGCAGCTGTAAGCAACTAACAACACATTCAGTATTTGAATCAAGCTCTGTGAAGTTGTTAAACTTGAGAAGGAGTATCTATCCATCTGTCTGTGATAAGGGAAATGAATCTGAGATGTAGCTGTGGCATTTGGAAAAAGCACTAGAGTAAGTGGGGTTGGCCAGCAATGGTTATTCCTGTTTGGCCATAATATATGGATTCCAAGCAATTCATTTAAGCTCTCTAAACCCCAGTTTCTCATCTATATAATAATGGTACCCAACTTATAACTTTGTAAGAATCAGATGCCTCATTTGTTGTAAGGACTCCATAATGTTAAATTTTTTTATAATTATTGTTTATTGCTAAGCAGATATGACTTTAAGTGGATCAAACAAATTTAATTTGATTGGCTATAAGTTGTCAGATGGCTCTTAGGTGAATAATTGCTCACTGAGACCTATAGTAAGAAAAAACCCAAACTGATCTCTTTTACCTAAGTAATTAGGAAGTCTATATCAATGCTGAATCATCATACCTTAACCCCACAGTGAAGATTTTTAAACATCTTCTAGAAATTCTTGAAGTTCAAATCCCTAAATAATCTGATAAGCCATTTAGAATATATAAATATTATGTAATGATGGGATACTAGCATAAGTATTGACTTTTAATATATATTTTAATACTTTTAACTATCAAATTCATTCATACTTGTTACACTCTGATTTCAACACTACATTTTCATGACGGTAGTCTCCCTCCTCCTTTTTTCTCATATGCTCCTGTGTATTTTAATTTGAAAAGTAAGTAGTAATAACCCATCCAAAACTCAATTGAATGGAAAATGAAAAATAGGACAAATGTCACTTTAAAGATACACACAGCAGACATATTACAGCTCAACTGGAGGTAACACCCTAGAATAAAGATGCCAGATTGATCTCTCTCTCTCTCTCAGTCTCTCACTGGTTCTTTCTGGAAAATAGGTAGAATAAAGGTAAGAGAGCTATTAAGAAAATGGAAAATCCTCTGATTCACAATTTATTTCAATCAAAAGTGAGACAATTACTCTGGCTGGGATGGATGTAATTTATTTTCTAGATTCCTTCTGCCCGTTATACCCTTCTGACCAACAGTATTTCCTCAATAATTGGAGTTAGTTCATCTATGCTTCACTCCATATGACATAATGCTATAGAATCAGAAGACCAAACCAGTTTAGGAATCTTTGCCAGTTTCTTACAGGGATTTCTCTGAACAAGCATTGAGTTCTAGAAACCATCAACTTGAACCTGCTGGATTAGGTGGGTTTCTGATAACTGCTTGCATCCCCACATTTCAAAAGATCCATTGTATCCAGAGTTGCATGAAGTATCTTTTCCAGAAGACATTCAGTTCTTCTCTTAGACCATAGTTCTGTAATCTGAGAAAATAACCCCAAGGGAGCTCACTTCCCGCTGTCCTTTGACTGTGTTTTGCTATGGGAGGACAGCTGGCCTCACAATGAAGAGGACATGTTTTCTCTGGTCTGGCCATTCACAGAATAGTCCTTAAAAGGGCACCACTGAAGGGTAGCCACAGCATCACCTTGGAACCATTTAGAACCAGAGTCCCAGGCCCCATCCCAGATCTACTGCATCAGAATCTACAACTTAATGAGATATCTAGGTGGTTCATTGGAGAAGGCAATGGCACCCCACTCCAGTACTCTTGCCTGGAAAATCCCATGGACGGAGGACCCTGGTGGGCTGCAGTCCATGGGGTCACGAAGAGTCAGACACGACTAAGCGACTTCACTTTCACTTTTCACTTTCATGCATTGGAGAAGGAAATGGCAACCCACTCCAGTGTTCTTGCCTGGAGAATCCCAGGGACGGGGGAGCCTGGTGGGCTGCCATCTATGGGGTCGCACAGAGTCGGACACGACTGAAGCGACTTAGCAGCAGCAGCAGCAGCAGCAGCAGCAGGTGGTTTATATGCACATTTAGGTTCAAGAAGCAGTGGTCAAAGAGATCTGCCTGAGATTGCTCTTTTCAGCAACAGGACCCACCATCTCCTATTCCAGTTATAGCCATTCACTTTCCACTTTCAGTCTCTAAACAGATTTCTCTGCAGTGCTCCTGAGCAAACTATCCCTATCTGGATGAGTTCCCAACCAGTGGGTCTCAGACCCACTGGTAATTGCATTGATAGTAATCTGCATTTCTATGGTCAGGTAGTCAAACGTGGCAAAGCACAGCCTCCCCACTAGCAAAACCATACCCATTCCTCTCCAAGTCATCTTGCCCTCCCTGTTCCCACAGCTGTAGTGTTACCATGTTCATAAATTATTGTTAAAGAAGGAAATTACCAAAAGAAAAAAAAATTGTCTCTATAAACCTGCATAGTTTAGAGCTAAAGAATATGTTAAAATTTTCCATTGTGGAAATTTCCCAGCTACTGGGCTCTTCAGATTTTTTTTTTTTTTTTTTCAGAGCTGCAAGCAAAGAATGGAAATTTCCAAGCAGCATCAAGGGCTGCTGTTCTGCTGACTGTCTTGCTCAGCCGGGGTCATCTGCTTCTCTAAGACATCAAGGAATGCCAAGGTAGGTCTGAGAGAACACACACACTTCCTCTGCAGGAAGGAAGGGATGTCTTTGTGCTGCCTCCCGGCTGCGATGAGGAGACGGGTAGGAAAGGTGACATGCCCTGCTCCATCCACTTGAGTGTGAATTTTGTTGATTGTTAATCACCTATCAGCAGCTTATCTTGTTTGACATCTTTCCAATGGCAGCTGGCTGGCAGGTCTTTTGTTTTTTAAGAAATCTCTAAGGTGGATGGGAGACACAAAAGAAAGGAACCAACATTTGTTGAAGTCTACTCTTTTAAGACTCTGCCAGATATTTTATATATCACTTAACTTTTCTGTGACCTGCCCAAGGTTAACTTCTGACTTTCTGCACACCAAATTTTGAAAGCTTCATCTGTCCTTCTCGAGACAGACTTACCTCCCTCAGACCCTCCCAGAGATTGGTCATCTTCAAGTATGCTCAAAGTTTCATCCCCACCACTTCGATAATAACAGCTCAGTTCTTTTTCACTGGATCTAAGTTGAAATAGATTTCCCTTCACAGCTGCTCCTGATATCTGAGCCAACAGGCATCTAATAGTTCCCTAAATTCTGTCATGTTCCTCCCCATGCACTACTGCTGCTACAGCAGAAGTCTGATGGTGGCAGCTCCCCGGAAGGCCACACGTGAAGATGTCAGCTTCTTGTGAACAAGTCCAAACACCCTGACTGGCTCTAGGCCAGAGAGAATATTCCCAAACCCAGGTTGTGTGGCTTTGTCTGAACGGGTTTGGGAGTTTTGTTTTTTTGTTTTTAATGTCTTTCCTCCACCCTCCCCAGAGTTTTGGGGTATTACAAGTAGATTCTGAATAGACTAAGGAGCAATAGACTAAGGAAAAACACATGGTACCCGGAAAAGAACAGTTACAAAGGATTCCTGACACTATTGTTGCTATTTATATTTAACATTATTTATTAAGGCAAGTTTGGTAATAATGAAGATATACTAGGAATACTTTTTTAAAAACCAACACATGGATAGTGAGGTTTTTAAAACACTATTTATTCCACCTTTTCAGTCACATCCATGTCCCTAGATAGCAATGTTGCCTTTGACAGTGACCAATTTTAAAACTACCTGATCGTGGAAGTGGAGGGAAGTAAGAATGGTTGGCAAGAGTACTGTAGGTCTGTAGTCTCAAAGACTAACATTTGATTTAGCCATTGGTTACTTCTGTGATAACAATTTTCCGTATCACCTTATTAAGTGAGTAAAAGTCGCTCAGTCGTATCTGACCTTTTGTGACCACATGGACTGTAGCCCACTAGATCTCCTGTCCATGGGGATTTTCCAGGCAAAGATACTGGAGTGGGTTGCCATGCCCTCCTCCAAGGGATCTTCCCAACCCAAGGATCGAACCCAGATCTCCCTCATTGCAGGCGGATTCTTTACCATCTGAGCCACCAGGGAAGCATCCCTTTACTAAACCCAAGTCTGATTCCTTGGTGGAATTCATCAAGATGGTATTTTAATATAGGCCTAGGTCTCATATAGTACATGCCACATTTCTGACAGGCTTCTTTCCACTCCTCTGCATTTGTCATTAGCAAGAAGATATTGGTCCTCTTAGTAAAAGACAATGATATGATGATTCATATCTGTGGGTGGGGCTGAATAGACATATGATGAATACTCCTTTTCACTTTAGACCTCAGAGATGACTTTGTTTTTTAATTTATGGCTGGAGTACATGCAGGTTTAGATGCTGTTTGATTTCAATCATGGCCCCAGTTCTCTCCCCACTGTTTACCTGCCCTTGCAATGTGATTTTGCAGTCCCTCCCTTCAAGAGTTAAGACTATTTCCCCACTCCCTGAATCTGGGCTGGCTGACTTGTTTTGACTACTGGCAAACAATGCCAATTATAATGTGCCAGTTCCTAGCCTAAGCTCAAATGTGCAGTACTAATTTCTTTCTTTCTTAGAAAATGCCACTGCTACATGAACAAGCCTCAGTTAGTCTGCTGGAAGGTGAGAGCTCCTGAGGGGGAGAGAGGACCCTTCCTAGCTGAGGCCATCCCAGACCAGCCAGTCCAGAGCTAACACCAGCTGACCACAAATGCATGAACAAGCCCACCAAGATCAGCCAGGCCCACGCTAGATTAACAGGACTCATTCAGCCAACTCACAATCTCATGAGAAATAATAAATGGTGGCTATTTTAAGCCACTAATTTTTAAGCAATAAGTTATGAAACAATAAGTAACCAATACAGGTAACCAATTCTACTTTTTTTTTCTTCCTCACTACCAGGAAGCTTAGAGTCAAATTGGAAGGCCAGTCACAGAATCTATGTTCATTCATTTATTAGCCATAAAGGGTTCATGTTTATTGTACTCCTTATGGCTAATGTATTTGCAATCTTCTTTCTCTTTGATAGCAAATTTTAAAAATCAACAATTATCTGCCATGTTGGTTCTAAAACCAAGTCAATCCTGTGTTTTAAATATTTAGGTGGTTTTTATTTATCAGATTAGAAGAGAGGGCTCCAGAGCAGGATTGACAAACATTTTCTGTAAAGAGCCAGAAAACGCAAGTTAAGTAATTACGGCAAGTTTGGTAATAATGAAGATATACTAGCAATACTTTTAAAAGAATCAACACATGGATAGTGAGTTTTTAAAAGACTATTTATTCCACTTTTTCAGGCACATCCACGTCCCTAGATAGCAATGTTGCCTTTGACAGTGACCAATTTTAAAACTTAAAAAAATTTAAAACAAATTAAAAAGTTGGCTTAAAGCTCAACATTTGGAAAACTAACATCATGGCATCTGGTCCCATCACTTCATGAGAAATAGATGGGGAAACAGTGGAAACAGTGTCAGACTTTATTTTTTGGGGCTCCAAAATCACCGCAGATGGTAACTGCAGCCATGAAATTAAAAGACTCTTACTCCTTGGAAGGAAAGTTATGACCAACCTAGATAGCATATTCAAAAGCAGAGACATTACTTTGCCAACAAAGGTCCGTCTAGTCAAGGCTATGGTTTTTCCAGTGGTCATGTATGGATGTGAGAGTTGGACTGTGAAGAAAGCTGAGCACCGAAGAATTGATGCTTTTGAACTGTAGTGTTGGAGAAGACTCTTGTGAGTCCCTTGGACTGCAAGGAGATCCAACCAGTCCATTCTAAAGGAGATCAGCCCTGGGATTTCTTTGGAAGGAATGATGCTAAAGCTGAAACTCCAGTACTTTGGCCACCTCATGCGAAGAGTTGACTCATTGGAAAAGACTCTGATGCTGGGAGGGATTGGGGGCAGGAGGAGAAGGGGATGGCAGAGGATGAGATGGCTGGATGGTATCACCAACTCAATGAACATGAGTCTGAGTGAACTCTGGGAGTTGGTGATGGACAGGGAGGCCTGGCGTGCTGCGATTCATGGGGTCGCAAAGAGTTGGACACGACTGAGTGACTGAACTGAACTGAACTGAATTTTAAAACTACCTGATAATGGAAGTGGAGGGACCTGCTTTGCAGGCCGTACAGTCTGGGTCACAACGACTCAACTCTGCCATTGTAGCACTGAGGCAGCTCTAGACTACATGTAAACAAATGGGCATGGCCCTTTTCCAAAAGGGCTTAATTATAGAAACAGGCAATGGATAGGATTTGGCCCTCAGGCCACAGTTTGCTAACTCATGATCTAGGGCAACCTATGTTACTATGCAAAAATATCTTCACCTATACCATGATCCCATCAACTTTATTGTAATTTACCTCAATTACTTTGAAAAAACAATAAGTGACTTTATTTCCTCTCTCAGAAGACAAGAAGGAGCTGACTATAAAGTAAAGCTGTATACACTAAAAGCGTTTGTACCAGGGCAAGGACAATACTGAACAACTTAAAATTCCATAGCCACTTAGTCCATAACTGGTTATTTACTTAATGCTAAAGGCCAGGGTGACACAAGCAATGTCTCATTTGTTTTGTTTTGTTTCCCAGCCTGTAATCTCAAATACTGATTTAACAAATGCACGGCTGTATGTCACAGTGAGGATGGGGCCCCAGTTGTACTTGCCTACTTGGAGCTCCCTGAATGTATTGTGCTATTTCACGCCTCTCTAGCTCTGCACACAATGTTCCTTCTGCCTGGAACACACTTAGCCCTCTTCTCTTACTGGCTAACGCCCACTCTCTGATCAAAACTCAGCTCAATGATACTGCCTCTTGGAAGACTTCCCTGAATGCACCTCCACCGCCTCACCCTCAGCCTCTAGTCTGCACATTCAGTCTCAGCATTTAGCCTACTAAATTAATCATTAAAATAGTTAGCAATGCTTATACAGTACCAAGGACTAACTATGTGCTAGACACTGTTAAATGTAGTCATTTAATTAAAGTTAGTGGTAAACCTGCCTATTTCTCGAATCCAATCATGCATTCAAAAACATATATTGAGTACCTCACAATGCTTGTGCTAGGCAAAAAAAGATAAATAAAACACAAGCTTATACTATAATGTTGGAGAAGGAAATGGCAACCTACTCCAGTATTCTTGCCTGGGAAATCCCATGGACGGAAGAGCCTGGTGGGCTATAGTCCATGGAGTCACAAAAGAAGCAGACACAATTCAGTGACTAAAAAAAAAAAAAAACAACCCAAATACTATAGAGTAGAAGCCCTCTGAAGGCACACTGTGCCTTGTTTCTTTTTTCTCAACACCTAGCAGTGTCCAGAGCAGAGATTTTAAATTAATATTAGGTGAATGAATGAATGAAAATAGCTAATACTTACGCAGTACCTAATATGGGCCAGGCAATGTTCTAAGCTCTTTACATGTCTAAACTCCTTTAATTTTTATAATAACTTATGGGGTGGCTAGCAAGGGTACCCCACTCCAGTACTCTTGCCTGGAAAATCCCATGGATGGAGGAGCCTGGTAGGCTGCAGTCCATGGGGTCACTAAGAGTCGGACACGACTGAGCGACTTCACTTTCACTTTTCACTTTCATGCATTGGAGAAGGAAATGGCAACCCACTCCATTGTTCTTGCCTGGAGAATCCCAGGGACGGGGGAGCCTGGTGGGCTGCCGTCTATGGGGTCGCACAGAGTCGGACACGACTGAAGCGACTTAGCAGCAGTAGCAGCAGTGTAATTACCACCATTTCATATATGGGGAATTGGAGTCATGGAGAATTTTTAAGTAACTTGCCCAAGGTCACACAGCTAGTACATGACAGAGCTGGTTTCAGGGTCCATGTTCACAATCACTGGATGAAATGAAAGCTTGCATGACTCACCATAAATCCATTGTCACTCCTGGAAAAGTAATTCAAAGGACACATCTTTGATGATACAGGTGGCGCTGTGGTAGCAGTTATAAGCTTTAACCTAGGAGTCAGAACTGTGTTCACATTTGCCCTCAGGTGCTCAGTGTAAGTGACCAGTGTTATTGAAGTTGTGGATGGGTGTCTCTTAAGCGCACCCTCACATTTACTCACATAACATTCCAGTGGATACTGAATCCCAAACATTTCTCCCACTGCCTTCCCCTGCTCTTGAGTGGACATGCCTTGATGCCTGAGGGATGACCCCAGTACAGCTCTGCCAGCATGTGACTGCTGTTTTGACTTTCCTGGTGGCAAGTAGGATTAATTATAAAGCAGATCCATCTACATTGGCCCACTCAAATCAACACTTAAGCCAATGAGCATTTTGAAGAAGCCTATAGAGGCATGTCCAGCATGCTGGTGAACCTGGCTGGCCATGTGTAGGCAACAGGATGGTTGCCAGTCACTCACTGATGACTCTGGAAGTCCCCATGGGGCCTCCTAGGCAATATACCCCTCAGTGGGGAAGACATAGACACAAACTGGCCTGCAGCCACTTCTGAGAACAGGCTGGCTCTGCTGAAAAAGAACAAATAGGTATTTCCAATAGAATTTTGCTTTTGAAGCAGACATAGGTTTGGAAAGTTTTAGATTTGAACATTCAGTTCAGTTCAGTTCAGTAGCTCAGTCGTGTCCGACTCTTTGCGACCCCATGAATCACAGCATGCCAGGCCTCCCTGTCCATCACCAACTCCCAGAGTTCACTGAGACTCACATCCATCGAGTCAGTGATGCCATCCAGCCATCTCATCCTCTGTCATCCCCTTCTCCTCCTGCCCCCAATCCCTCCCAGCATCAGAGTCTTTTCCAATGAGTCAACTCTTCGCATGAGGTGGCCAAAGTACTGGAGTTTCAGCTTTAGCATCATTCCTTCCAAAGAAATCCCAGGGCTGATCTCCTTCAGAATGGACTGGTTGGATCTCCTTGCAGTCCAAGGGACTCACAAGAGTCTTCTCCAACACCACAGTTCAAAAGCATCAATTCTTCGGCGCTCAGCTTTCTTCACAGTCCAACTCTCACATTCATACACGACCACTGGAAAAACCATAGCCTTGACTAGATGGACCTTTGTTGGCAAAGTAATGTCTCTGCTTTTGAATATGCTATCTAGGTTGGTCATAACTTTCCTTCCAAGGAGTAAGCGTCTTTTAATTTCATGGCACTAGAAAATAAAAGTGAGAGACTTCCCTGGTGGCCCAGCGTTTAAGAATCTGCCTGCAAATGCAGGAGACATGGGTTCAGTCTCCGGTCCGGGAATATCCCACATGCCTCGGGACAACTAAGTCCGTGTGCTGCAACAAGGAGTAGCCCCTGCTCGTCGCAAACCAAAGGAAAGCAACAAAAGCCCAGTGCAGCCAAAAACAAAGAAACAAATAATTTTTTAAAAAAAAGAAAAGAAAAGTGATCACAGAGTCCCTGAAGATTCTGGAAGTCCCTGGTCCATCTGAATGTAGAACAAATGTGCCCCTTCTCTTGTCTCCAAAAAGTTTCTTCGAAATACTGGACTCTCCCCCCTTACTCCCTTTGCAGTTAGGTAATACAAAGAGGCAAGGAAGCAGTGTTCTGGTGGCCTCCACTGATGGAGTAGAGGGCCTACAAAGATGTGCCAGGACTAGCTCTCACAAGCCTCCAGTTCTCAGTCTGAGGCACAACAGAGGCCTGAAAGAATCCGGCAGTTCAGGAACTGGCTCTTACAAGCAACCGTGTGACGCCGCGGACCCCTGCAAGACTGTGCCCACAAGTACTTGACAAGGTGCGAGAAGATATTCTCTACCCATTTCTCCTCTACAGGCTTTCTTCCCAGTCAGGAATTAATTACGGGACTTTTCCAGGAAAAACTGGGAGACTCAAGAAACATCCGGTTGACCAGTGTGTGTGTGTGTGTGCACGTGCACGTGCTCAGTTGTGTCTGACTCTTTGTGACCAAACATGTTTTTCTGGGTTTGGGTAGAATTTATAGCACCTTATTTTTCTAATGAAAAGAATTTGGACATTACTGTATTTATACCTCATTTCATATAATTTAACATTTAGTTTTCTGCTTTTTTTACATATTTCATTATGTAAAACTTGCAATTTCCCAATCTAGATCATAAACTCACTGAAGGCAGGGATAATGTCTTTACTTCTTTTGAATCCTCTGCAGGACCAGCATAAAATGGAGGAGTGCAAGACTAGTGGTCAAAGGAAAATGACCCCAGGATTGTGTCTGGAGACCTGGGTAGCGTCTCTGTTCCTGCACCCTTCCACTGGGGATAAGGGCTGCAGGAACCACAGAACCCTCTGAGATGCAATATCCTTCTCCTAAGATTGCCCCACTTACCTTACCAGTTTGTTGGGAGGATCAAATAAGATAACATATGTAAATTTTGTAAAGCAAGATTTGCTAGCTACTGAAATGTAAGAAATCTTCAGAAGAGGCACTCAGTAAGTATCTGATTGATTTTTAATGATAAGGTATTGTCTTCCCTTCCCCTCTTTACTCTGTTCCTTTCACTTCAGTTCAGTTCAGTCGCTCAGTCGTGTCCCACTCTTTGCGACCCCATGAATCGCAGCACGCCAGGCCTCCCTGTCCATCACCAACTCCCAGAGTTCACCCAAACTCATGTCCATTGAGTCGGTGATGCCATCCAGCCATCTCATCCTCTGTTGTCCCCTTCTCCTCCTGCCCCCAATCCCTCCCAACATCAGAGTCTTTTCCAATGAGTCAACTCTTCGCATGAGGTAGCCAAAGTATTGGAGTTTCTCAGGATTTAATTTCATCTGAGTGGCAAAGCCACTCCACATCTTCCTGAAACTGTGTGAAATGTCCCTTAGAACATTTCACTGCATAGTTACCTTCAAATTTGATTGAAATTTAAGCAAACCAACCAAATAAAGTCACAAAGCATATCATGGTCCCACCTATCACACAGGGTTCCTAGATATCAATACATTTGTAACTCACTAGGGTTTCAAAGCCTTTCTTATGCTTTATCAGCTCACTCACATTGTACCCAAGGCAAGGATTATGTATATTTCTATATTCCAGAGTATACTTGATACATAGGAGCAGCAGATCATTGCTCGAAGTCCAAACCAGATGAGAAGAAAATGAAAAATGTAACACCTCGTATGAGAAATTTCACAAAGAAATGACACTATGAAACAAATTTTTAGAATTATTCATTCATTTAGTCTTTATTTTCTACTTGTTCTTAGCAGAGGAGACAATCTCTCTGTAGTAATAGAATTCTACAGAATTCTATTCAATACATTAGAAAAATCTTTTAAACATGGTTATTTCTTAAATGATTCTGGAAGATAAAAAGGTTAGTTACAGGGTTTCTTCTCATTTAACTGGAGAATGAAATGGGGATACTAAGACACAAAGTAAGTTGTATGTTCTAGGGATTAGCTTATATAGATTTCTGACTCCCCATCTAATATGTGGATCCAAATAAAATGAAAGTAAAAATAACTAGAGAACTGATGACTTGTTCCTGGTAATAAGTGCCATCTCTTACTGAAATTTAAAAATTTTATTATCTTCAATTAATTCATGAAATTCATCTGAGCCTATTTTTTTCCAGGTTCAATTATAGAGTGGCAACTGAAGGACTTATAAACAGGGTTGAAGCATTTCATTGACATACTGAATGCAAACTAGCTTTGAACTTCATTGATGAAAATATTTAAGATGCACTTATAATGGGGCACAAAAAGAGGACTCTTTTGCAGAATAAACCAATCTAGAACAGTTTCCTAAGACCTCATTTATTGTCTTTTCAAAACTTTTTATTATGGAAAGTTTCAAACATACCCAAATGTAGAAAGAAGAGTAAGAATGCACCCAACTTCCATTCTTATGAACCCAACATTCAGCTTCAATATGTGGTCAGTCCTGTAAGCCGTTCACTCAACATTAGTAACCATTAAACTCACATTATATGCCAATAAATTTTAATGTTCAAAAATAATAAGTGCTTATTCATGTATATTTATTTTACATATATATGTTTATTAAACAATTTTAATCTTCCTCAGGCATTTTTCTCTCTCAAGTCTCTCTCACTTCCCAGGGATGAAGTGAGGCCAGCCTCATCCATAGTCAATACCAGAGGAAAAATACTTAAGAAGAGGAAGAAGTGGTAGATTTTAAATGTATTAATCTATTAATTATTCACTTCCTATGACACCATGCCTGCTCCCTTTGCCTAAAATGTAGGAAATAGTGATGATAGGAAGGAAGCACTTCCAACAACAGAACTGAAACTTTTGTCTTTTTGCTCCATTATTATATCAGTTCAGTTCAGTCGCTCAGTCGTGTCCGACTCTTTGCAACCCCATGAATCGCAGCACGCCAGGCCTCCCTGTCCATCACCAACTCCCGGAGTTCACTCAAACTCATCTATCGAGTCGGTGATGTCATCCAGCCATCTCATCCTCTGTCGTCCCCTTCCCGTCCCACCCCCAATCCCTCCCAGCATCAGAGACTTTTCCAATGAGTCAACTCTTCTCATGAGGTGGCCAAAGTACTGCAGTTTCAGCTTCAGTATCAGTCCTTCCAATGAACACCCAGGACTGATCTCCTTTAGGATGGACTGGTTGGATCTCCTTGCAGCCCAAGGGACTCTCAAGAGTCTTCTCCAACACCACAATTCAAAGCATCAGTTCTTCGGTGCTCAGCTTTCTTCACAGTCCAACTCTCACATCCATACATGACCATTGGAAAAACCATAGCCTTGACTAGACGGACCTTTGTTGGCAAAGGTCTCTGCTTTGAATATGTCTCTGCTTTTGAATATGCTATCTAGGTTGGTCATAACTTTCCTTCCAAGGAGTAAGCGTCTTTTAATTTCATGGCTGCAGTCACCATCTGCAGTGATTTTGGAGCCCCCAAAAATAAAGTCTGACAGTTTCCACTATTTCCCTATCTATTTCCCATGAAGTGATGGGACCAGATGCCATGATCTTGGTTTTCTGAATCTTGAGCTTTAAGCCAACTTGTTCATTCTCCTCTTTCACTTTCATCAAGAGGCTTTTTAGTTCCTCTTCACTTTCTGCCATAAGGGTGGTGTCATCTGCATATCTGAGGTTATTGATATTTCTCCCGGCAATCTTGATTCCAGCTTGTGCTTCTTCCAGCCCAGCGTTTCTCATGATGTACTCTGCACAGAAGTTAAATAAGCAGGGTGACAATATACAGCCTTGACATACTCCTTTTCCTATTTGGAACCAGTCTGTTGTTCCATGTCCAGTTCTAACTGTTGCTTCCTGACCTGCATAGGTTTCTCAAGAGGCAGATCAGGTGGTTTGGTATCCCCATCTCTTTCAGAATTTTCCACAGTTTATTGTGATCCACACAGTCAAAGGCTTTGGCATAGTCAATAAAGCAGAAATAGATGTTTTTCTGGACCTCTCTTGCTTTTTCAATGATCCAGCGGATGTTGGCAATTGGATCTCTGGTTCCTCTGCCTTTTCTAAAACCAGCTTGAACATCTGGAAGTTCACGGTTCACGTATTGCTGAAACCTGGCTTGGAGAATTTTGAGCATTACTTTATTATATAATGAGTGGCAAAATAAGGGGTCACTCCATTCTTGATAATAAAGGGACAGAGAGGGACAAATATTGTAACCCAAATGTTTCAAGGTGGAGAGTTTCTTATACCTGAAAGTGAAAGTTGCTCAGTCTATATCTGACTCTTTGCGATCCCTGAGACCCCATGTGCTGTAGTCCCCACGGAATTCTCCAGGCAAGAATACTGGAGTGGGTAGCCGTTCCCTTCTCCAGGGGATCATCCTGACCCAGGAATTGAACCCAGGTCTCCGGCATTGCAGGCAGATTCTTTACCAGCTGTGCCACCAGGGAAACCCAAGAATACTGGAGTGGGTAGCCATTCCCTTTTCCAGCAGATCTTCCCAACCCAGGGATAGAACTGGGGTCTCCTGCATTGCAGGCAGATTATTTACCAGCTGAGCTACTGGGGACCGAGCCTTCTTATATGTAACAGGTATATTTATTTGATTATATGTATAAATAAAATTTTGTAGAGTACAAATAGTTTGCCATATAAAATTGTTATTCTAAGATTTATCAAACCATATACACATTTGTAGCCACATCATACCCATAGGAATCCTAAAATAATAATATTTTTTTTAAAAAAGACATAAATTAGAATGATGAAGTTGTGTAGAAGTTATATGGGTTTAACAAAACTTTGATTTCTTCTTTTATATTGTTCCCATGGTAAAAACAGCAAAATTTCTGCCTAGATGGTAACATGTACCATTTGTTCAATTTCAGGATCCTTGATTGCTCTTGGGAACAAGTATACTGCTGTGGTATGAAGTGGAAGGTATAACCTGGAGCCAGATGAGGGGAAAAAAAGGTTCCTTTCAGAAGTAATATATTTATGTAATATATGTAAACATAAAAGTTATCCAAAAATGGTTTAATAATTTCACCAAGTAACCTAAATTTTACAGGCAAGTTCTTCATAGAACTACCACAAACTTTGTAGAACTCAAGCCTTCCATTGAAAAAAAAATTTAAACTTTTTAAAACAAATACAGTGAGGATAGCAAGCCACAAAGTGGACTGCAGTGTTACTCGTTGTTTGCTTTATCACCCATGGTACCTTGTTTTGCATCCAGGAGAGACTCAGAGAAATGTAAGGATGGATACTTATCATAATTCATTCCGTGTGGACTTTTAGAATCCAGGATAACAGCTTTCCTTTTTGCTTCAATAGTTACACTCTGATAGGAATCTGGAAAGTGCTGCACACAGGAATGATGCTTAGTCAAAACTGGGCTCATCTCCAGCTCTGCTTAAGAGTTCATTGCTGTCTACAGGTGATATTGAAGGGAATGAGGAAAACAAACTTCCTTAATTAGTGTTTGGTGCCAATGACCTTACTTCACTATGGAAGAAAGAAATTACATTTCTTCCTCATTATATTCACGATGAATCTCTGAGATACAGGGATACCGGTTACTCAGTCAGAAATACGCATTTATTTATTTAAGAGAAGTAAGCACGTCATAGGAAAACTTTGAACTTAACAAGGGGGGAGAAGCTTTGTCACCATGCAGCACGCAGGATCTTAGTTTTCTGAACTGGAATCAAATCTGTGCTCCCTGCCGTGGAAACACAGAGTCTTAACCATTGGACCATTAGAGAAGTCCCTGAAAAAGCTTTTAAAAAAGGATCAAGCCAGTAAACCTAAGGAAAACAAAGTGGGCTGGGGAGGAAACAACAGTGAAGTGTAATAAGCAATAAAAATAAAAAAAGAATGAATAAAAATAAATATATTACTGACCATTAAAATTTGGGTTGCATTTTCCTTTCAAAAAATTTTCAGACTAGGCTCAGAAAACAGAATTAAACTATGTATAAGAAATTAACTTCACACTTTTTATTTTATATTTCTTGGTACTGTTTGAAATTTTTTTGTATGTGTTTGTTTTATTTACATTTTAAAATTAAGCAAGAAAGAGAACATATATGAATAGTGGCCCAAATACTAGCCCCAAAACTCAAATTGCCAGAAAGCTAAGTGATGAAACTAATGTTACAAATCACTGTACATTAAGATTTCTTAAGGAAATAAAGAGTCAAAGTAAAGAGCTCTTGCTGCTTAAAATGAGTAATTTTTCATGTAAGTGGCTGTAACGCCAGCAAGAATTTGGTGTGGGGGATACATCAAGAATATAGAGTGAATAACCATAAAGAGAGATGCTTGGGTCTGAAATGTTTTCAAATCCTTAAAGGCAAAGCATGTTTGTAAGAATTTTAAAAATACAAATGCTAACAATGAGTAAAAATAATATATTACCTATTCACATAAAAAAAAAGAAATTAGCTTCAAATAAAGTAACGAAGTTTGAAAATAAACAGGCAATTACAAAAGCATGAAAGTGAAAGTGTTCATTGTTCACTCATGTCGGACTCTTTGTGACCCCATGGACTGTAGCCTGCCAGGCTCCTCTGTGCATCCAGGCAAGAACATTGGAGTGCGTTAGCCATTCCCGTCTCCAGGGGATCTTCTTGACCCAAGGATCAAATGCGGATCTCCTGCATTGCAGGCAGATTTTTTACCATCTGAGCCACCAGGGAAGCCCAAAAACATGAATGGCAATATTAATATCAAATTCAAGGCCAGAAGCATTAGAAAGGAAGAAGAGGATGGAATGACTAAAGGCCCTATGGCAGAGAATGCAAGATGCCTAGGCCATTCCTTGTCACCCCTGCTAGCAAATCTCATTTTAATTTGTCACAGCCATGTGTTCCAATACAAACAGATTATCTTCCATCCTCTTTTACAATTAAGTATGGACAATACATTGTAAGCAGAGGTCAGTGGGTTGGGCCTGGAAGTTATTCTTTTCTGTCTTTTTTTTTTCCTCTTCCTGACTGGAATGTGTATGTTATGGCTGAAGCTGCAGGAACTATCTTGCAATGAGGACTTGGAGATAAACACCACTTACTAAAGGTGGTAGAGCAGAAAGACACAGAGAGCTTGCATTCTAAATGACCATGGAGCCCCATTACCAGTCCTGGACTTCTTTCACTATCAGGTATTTTTCATGTTTGAGAAAAATACATTTCTATTTATTTAAGCCAGTATTATCTGGGTATGATTTTACATGCAGCCAGCTCAATTTCCTGTGGTACAGATACAAACAGAAATAGGCACACACATATATATATATGTTGTCAGCTATGGAGAACTAAAAAATAGCACAAAAGTTTTTAAAAAATCAAAATTACTAGAAAGACAAGCAGAATTCGATGGTAACTACTACTATGGTTGTCATAGTTGATATAATATGAAGTCAAAACAGATGAGAATATGGAGGACTATAATGATATAATCTACGTTTGTTATACAAGCACGTATATATGACTATATATGTGTGGTTGGTATATAGTATAAATTTTTACCTTACAAAAAGAGACTATGCCATCTCTTTATATGTGGATGGAACACTTTCAAAATCAATCATGTATTTGGCCATAAAAGACGAGAACATATTGTGGTTAGGGTGCAGAAGAAAGCTGATGAAACCAGACAGTCTGTTCTATGGCTTGCTGGCAGAGTGACCTTGGGCAAGTTACTTCACCTTTCTAGGCTTTCTGTCTTTATCTATAGGGTAAGGAGCCTGGTGGCAGGCTACAGTCCATGGAGTCACAAAGAGTCAGACACGACTGAGCGACTAACACACACAAGGCTCATAATAGTTAGAAATGTTATCTCCTAGAATTGTTATGATCCCTTCTGGCCTAGCATTTTCCAGATTGATGTCAATTTAGCTACATAAAGCTGCTAGTGCTGCTTGTAACTAACTCAAGGTAGAGGTGCCAGGCCATCGGATGGCTGTCACTGGTCAGTTTCCAGTGAAGGGTCAGGGCAGGATAGAAGGTTAACATTTCTCCCTTTGGCTTCAACTGAACAGCGAACACAACACTGTCTAGCACGGAATTCAAGAGCACCAAAGAATATTAAATGGATGAATTGTTACTTGCAGGAAGAGAAACAGGCACCATGTTTCCAATTATTCTTCATTTCAGACAACAACTAGCTGTTTCCGTTGGCGGGCACAGTAGCTGAATGGGGAACACAATTGAGTAAACTCTGCTGTAGAAGGATGAATGTGGGCCAGTGAATTTTTTTGACACAGTCCCAGCTTTATTTTTGCTTATTGCTGGCAAGCTAATATGAGGGACATAAGGAAACAATTGACAAAAACTTCCTAAATAAGGCTTAAAGGACAAGAAGTATCTATGGCCCCCAACATATAAACTTTTGTACCAATAAGGATTGTTTGTGATATAAGGCAGAACCTCTAAATTTAGCTGCTGGATACAAAAAAGAAGAAACACATATCAGTCTTTTTTTTTTTTAAGTGAAAAAGGGAAAGTGAAAGTGTTAGTCACTCGGTCATGTCTAACTCTTTGCTACTCCAGCGGCTGTAGCCTGCTAGGCTCCTCAGTCCATGGATTCTCCAGGCAAGAATACTGGAGTGGGTTGCCGTGTCCTTCTCCAGGGATCTTACCAGCCCAGGGATTGAACCTGAGTCTCCTGCAGACAGATTCTTAACTGACTAAGCCACCAGGGAAGCTCCCCCCGCCCCGGCTTTTTTAAGCTCACAAAGTATTACATTTTTTAATCATAAAAGTAAAATATTGAAATATGTATAATAATTTAAAATAGGTCAAGATAAGATAATTTTTATGAGCAAGTACAGTAATATATGAAAATAGGAAAACTATTATAAATACAACAAAAAAAAATATATTTGTATATTGTAATAATTATTTCATGGAAGTAAATACAGTTTTTGTTATAAACTGTGTTGAATGTTTATATATTTTTAATAAAATTAAATTTTATGAAAAATATTATATAAATAAGAAACATTAAAGTTTTATTCCCGAACTGAGATGGAAAGCAAAACTGAACTGAAGATAATAAGTTTATTTTAGGTCACAAACCATTGATAAACTACCTGATGTCAACTGGAAATGAATGGGGTATTTGTTCCTTTATTTTGCAGGACCTGTAATAGCGTCAGCAGAGTGGTATTTATGTTTTTGCATATTTTTCTATGTTTCGTCTCAAACATGTTGATGTACAAATATATAAACTGAAGGTAGTTAATTTTTCAGTCCAGAATATTTCCTAACTCTAATTTCTCTCAGCATTATCTTAGCATATCAATTGTTCACCAATCCCCACTCCTTCCTCTCTTTAAAAAAGGTTTTGTGTGATTATGAAATCAGCTCTCATTTTTTCTACTTAGAATGACCTTCTCGCCAACTCTGCACTCATAAACATCCTTTCTCAGCCTTTGCTTAAGCTGTTGTTATTCACAGAAGCTCCATCTTCTTTCCATGTGTAAGAGAACATCAAACTCAGGAAGAAATTTTTTTCAACTATGGAGTTTCAGACTTAGATACAATTCAAACAATGCATTCATTCCCAGATGAAGATACATATAGGGTGCCTGTCTTTCAGGGAAGAAGACAGACTGGGGAGGAAATCAGAGAGAAATGGAAACAGAGGAGAGAAAGGCAGAGAACAGACTTCCTCTGTTTGAATTGTACTAGAGGCTGAGATTCTCTACTCTTTCTGTAACCCTGTTGATTAACACAATTCTATCAGGGCTACATGCAATTTAAAAAATTCAACTTGGCAGATAGTAGTACACATTTACTGGATTAAATTGATAAAATCAGTGTTAAGAACTACATTAACATGATGAGAAGATTCTCTTTTTGTTCTAGAAGATCTTTTGTTAGGATTTTTTTTATTCTAAAAATTATCTTCCTAAAATTTGTATGAGTCTATCTAATCTTATAAGGCACAGGCTCATCTTGCATTCCTGCCTGTACCCAACACATGGAGGTCAGATACCTTGAGCTGCCCTTATCCTCGTGATGGGAAGAAAGGCCACAGAGTAATTTTAAAAGATAAAGAAGGATTAAGAAAACCGGAGAATGGGTTCTGAGGAAAATGCAACCACATATGAAATCAGGAATCTTTCTTTCCACGTAATTAATAAAGCTTTTTGGATCTTTCTTGTCCCCTCGTGCTTGTTTTTCCCTTCATCAGGCAGGGAAACTCAATTTTGTCTATTAAGAATGCCATCTGCCTCTCTGAAAAAGGACAGACTGAGTGGGGTGGTGATGGTGAGGGGAAAGATGGGGGATTAAAAGTCTTTAAAGTTTGAAAAGGGAGGAAAGTGAAGACTGAGAAAACTAAATTTGTCAGTTTCTTCTTCAAACATCACTTCTGGTTACAAGATAATTTACAGTAGATGAAGACCATGTTTTTACAAACCTAACTCATATCATCATTCTAGTCTCTGATGTCTCTCTCTTCCATTTATTGGTCAATAAAGAAATTCATCTCACCCAGAATCCAATCCTCTAAAATGAGTCACAATGCATGACTCAAGCTTCAACTAGAAACAGTATTTTTCCTCATATTAGATTTAATGTTTCCTTAAAGATTGGCTTGTAGGTTAGTTTCTTCCCCACTCCTAGGTAGCTACAGATTTTGGTAATACTGTGTCTGTTGTATGGATACGTTTGTGTGTGTGTGTATGAATAAAACATAATGTATACATATATAGTGTTTGAATAGTATTATAATTATAATCACATGCCTAAAGAAAATATTGATTTTGCCAATTCACCCAAAGAAAGGACAAACTAACTAAATACCATATCATGGAATACATCTGACTTTCATTTTTAAAATCAAGTAATTTTCACTGGAATTTTACAAATTTGACTCAGTCATTTCTTATATGCTAGGGATTGAAATCTCCCTCAGACATTTTAAT
The DNA here is from genome assembly GCF_027580195.1 of Bos mutus. Taxonomy (NCBI): domain Eukaryota; kingdom Metazoa; phylum Chordata; class Mammalia; order Artiodactyla; family Bovidae; genus Bos; species Bos mutus. The sequence goes on along the minus strand of NC_091620.1, from coordinate 7,284,780 downwards.
TATTCATCATAGATGTCAAACATTACACAAAGATTTATGGTGAAATTAGTACTGTGGATCAAGTATAAGTGGCTGCTCCCCAACTGCATTTGACAGCATTTCTATCTTTCAATGGTTCTTGAAAAGTCTAACATTAGGTTTGTGAAAGTCAGAGCCTTTCTAGCTGCAGTTACTGTAAGAGAAATTTTTATGGACATTCACGGTGGGCTGCCGTCTATGGGGTCGCACAGAGTCGGACACGACTGAAGTGACTTAGCAGCAGCAGCACGGTGAGCAGGATAGGAGACCTGAATTCATACTATCTAACTTTCTGGGTCTGTGGTGCAAGTGGTAAAGAATCTACTTGCCAATGCAGGAGATGTAAGAGACTCAGGTTCGATCCCTGGGTTGGGAAGATCCCCTGGAGGAAGAAATGGCAATCCATTCCAGTATTCTTGCCTGGAGAATCCCATGGACAGAGGAGCCTGGTGGACTGTGGTCCATAGGGTTTCAAAGAGTTGAACATGACTTAAGCAGCTCAGAGGTTAAAGCATCTGGGAGAGCTGGGTTCGATCCCCGGGTTGGGAAGATCCCCTGGATGAAGGAAATGGCAACAAGATTTTCCAGTATTCTTGCCTGGAAAATCCCATGGACAGAGGAGCCTGGTGGGCTATATACTCCACGGGGTAGCAAAGAGTTGGACACGACTGAGCGATTTCACTTTCTTAAGCAACTCAGCACTCATGCATAACTTTGTGGGTCATTAAGTATCTTCTTCTTCCCTTCTCTTCGTCGTGTCCGACTGTTTATGACCCCATGGACCTCCACTGTCCATGGGATTTTCCAGGCAAGAATACTGGAGTGGGCTGCCATTTCCTTCTCCAGGGGATCTTCCCAAACCAGGGATCGAACCCAGGTCTCCTGCATTGCAGACAGACGCTTTACCGTCTGAGCCACCAGGGAAGCCCTCATTAAGTATGGTCACTGTGAAATTAATCCCTGCACAGCTGTATTGTGTGTACTCATTCTGACTCTTTGCGGTTTGCCACTCTGTGTGGGCTGCCATTTCCTCCTCCAGGGAATCTTCCCAACCCAGGGATCAAGCCTGCATCTCCTGTGTCTTCTGCATTGGCAGGTGAATTCTTTATTACTGAGCCACCTGGGGAGCCCCACAGCTCTATTAATGAACCCCAAACCAAATGCTTCAAAGGTTCTTTTGCTTCTGGTCAAAGGTGTAAGGTTCACACTCCTAGGTCTCGCATTCGCAGCCTTTCTCCACTGGCTCCAGTCTATGATCCTACTCCCTCCCTGCTGTCCTGGTCCCACTTGTCTAGGCACTGCTCCCCAAATGGACCCTGTGTTTCTCCACCCTCAGGAATTGACTCAAGCTCTTCTTCTCACCTGGAATAGCTTCTTCCTTTTGCTCTACAATTCTTTGTGTAAACTTTGTGTATTTTATTTAAACAAACTAATGCACGACTACCTCTTCTTTAGGAAAATATTTGAACAATATAGAAGTGTGTGTACAGCAGAAACTGCAAGCTCCTATGAACTCTAGCCCTTCCTTCCCCTCCCCTATCACCTGCTGACGGCACTCCATCCTCCCAGTTTGCTTGTATACTTCCAAAAATTTCTATTTGCATTTAATACACTTGTAGTTTTGTTCATTTCATTTTTAGGCAAGTAGGGTTAAACTAAATACATACTCTGGTGGCTAGCTTCCTCCTCTTCAAGACCTATATTAAATTTCCCATCTCCCTGGAAGCCCCCTGCACCCAGCTCACTGCTTTAGCATCCTCCCCCATCCCTCATTACCCTGCCTTGAACTTTTAACTCTTGGTATCCATACCACTCTTTTGATTCATCTGTTTATATGACACTGGGTTTTTAAACTATATTATGTATAAGTTTTATCACTGGAACATAAAGTCTTTGAGGGCAGGACCTTATCCTCATCTTTCATGATGAGGATTTAGAACTTTCAGTTTAGAACTATATTATACACAAAGTATGTATTCAATTGCCTTCATGGATCATAGCCTTGTGGTGTAGGGGGGCACTTGTATAACTCAATGAGTTATGAGTCATGCTGTACAGGGCCACGCAAAATGGACAGGTCATAGTGAAAAGTTCTGACAAAATATGGCCCACTAGAGGAGGCAATGGCAAAGTACTTCAGTATTCTTGCCTGAAGAACCCCATAGACATTATGAAAAGGCAAAAATATATGACACCGGAAGATGAGCCCCCCGCAGATGGAAAGATGTCCAACATGCTACTGGAGAAGCGGAGGGCAATTACTAATAGCTCCAGAAAGAATGAAGTGGCTGGGCCAACGTGGAAATGACACTCAGTTGTGGATGTGTCTGATGGTGAAAGTAAAGACTGATGCTGTAAAGAACAATATTACATAGGAACCTGGAATATTAGGTCCATGAATCAAGGTAAACTGGATGTGATCAAGCAGGAGATGGCAAGCGTGAACATCTACATCATAGGAATCAGTGAACTAAAATGGACAGGAATGGGTGAATTTAATTCAGATGACCATGATATCTACTACTGTGAGCAAGAATCCCTTAGAAGAAATGGAGTAGCCCTCATACTCAACAAAAGAGTCCAAATAGCAGTACTCGGGTGTAACTTCAAAAATGACAGAATGATCTCAATTCATTTCCAAGGCAAACCATTCAATACCACAGTAATCCAAGTCTATGCCCCAACAATTGATGCTGAAGAAGCTGAAGTTAATGAGTTCTATAAAAAGCTACACCTTCTAGAACTAACACCAAAAAAAGATGTCCTTTTCATCATCGGGGATTGGAATGCAAAAGTAGGAAGTCAAGACACATCTAGAATTACATGCAAGTTGACCTTGAAGTACAAAATGAAGCAAGGCAAAGGCTAACAGAGCTTTCTCAAAAGAACATGCTGGTCATAGCAAACACCCTTTTCCAACAACTCAAAGAGAAGATTCTACACATGGACATCACCAGATGGTCAATACCAAAATCAGACTGATTATGTTCCTTGAAGTCAAAGATGGAGAAGATGTATACAGTCAGCAAAAACAAGACCTGGAGCTGACTTGGCTCAGATCATGAGCTCCTTATTGCAAAATTCAGGCTTAAACTGAAGAAGGCAGGGAAAACCACTAGGCCATTCAGGTATGACCTAAATCAAATCCCTTATGATTACACAGTGGAGGTGATGAATAGAATCATGGGATTAGATCTGGCAGACAGAGTGCCTGAAGAACTATGGATGGAGGTTTGTAACACTTTACAGGTGAGAGTGACCAAAACCATCCCAGAGAAAAAGAAATGCAAGAAGGCAAAGTGGTTGTCTGAGGAAGCTTTACAAATAGCTGAGGAAAGAAGAGAAGCAAAAGGCAAAGGAGAAAGGGAAAGATATATCCAAGTGAATGCAGAGTTCCAAAGAATAGGAAGGAGAGATAAGAAGGCCTTCTTCAATGAACAATGCAAAGAAATAGAGAGAAACAACAGAATAGGAATGATTAGATATCTCTTGAAGAAAATTGGAAATATCAAGGGAACATTTCAAGCAAGGATGGGCATGATAAAGGACAGGTTCTGTAGGGACCTAACAGAAGTGGAAGAGATTAAGAAGAGGTAGCAAGAATACATAGAACTATACTAAAGATCTTCAGTTCAGTTCAGTCGCTCAGTCATGTCCAACTCTTTGCGACCCCATGAATCGCAGCATGCCAGGCCTCCCTGTCCATCACCAACTCCTGGAGTTCACTCAAACTCATGTCCATAGAGTCAGTGATGCCATCCAGCCATCTCATCCTCTGTTGTCCCCTTCTCCTCCTGCCCCCAATCCCTCCCAGCATCAGGGTCTTTTCCAATGAGTCAACTCTTTGCATGAGGTGGCCAAAGTATTAGAGTTTCAGCCTCAGCATCATTCCTTCCAAAGAAATCCCAGGGCTGATCTCCTTCAGAATGGACTGGTTGGATCTCCTTGCAGTCCAAGGGACTCTCAAGAGTCTTCTCCAACACCACAGTTCAAAAGCATCAATTCTTTGGTGCTCAGCTTTCTTCACAGTCCAACTCTCACATCCATACACAACCACTGGAAAAACCATCACCTTGACTAGATGGACCTTTGTTGGCAAAGTAATGTCTCTGCTTTTGAATATGCTATCTAGGTTGGTCATAACTTTCCTTCCAAGGAGTAAACGTCTTTTAATTTCATGGCTGCAATCACCATCTGCAGCGATTTTGGAGTCCAGAAAGATAAAGTCTGACACTGTTTTCACTGTTTCCCCATCTATTTGCCATGAAGTGATGGGACCAGATGCCATGATCTTCGTTTTCTGAATGTTGAGCTTTAAGCCAACTTTTTCACTCTCCTCTTTCACTTTCATCAAGAGGCTCTTTAGTTCTTCTTCACTTTCTGCCATAGGGTGGTGTCATCTGCATATCTGAGGTTATTGATATTTCTCCCAGCAATCTTGATTCCAGCTTGTGCTTCTTCCAGCCCAGCATTTCTCATGATGTACTCTGCATATATAGTTGTGCTCATTTCACATGCTAGCAGGGTAATGCTCAAAATCCTTCAAGCTAGGCTTCAACAGTATACGAACTGAGAACTTCCAGATAAACAATCTGGATTTAGAAAAGGCAGAGGAAGCATGGATCAAATTGTCAGCCTTCCTTGGATCATGGAGAGAGCAAGGGAATTCCAGAAAAACATCTACTTTTGCTTCATTGATTATGCTAAAGTCTTTCCCTATGTGGATCACAACAAACTGTGGAAAATTCTTAAAGAGATGGGAATACCACAACACCTTATCTGTCTTCTGAGAAACTTGTATGCAAGCCAAGATACAACAGTTAGAACCGGAGATGGAACAATGGATTGGTTCCAAATTGGGAAAGGAGTATGACAAGGCTATATATTGTCACTCTGTTTTTTTAACTTCTATGCAGAGTAGTACGTGATGCAGAATGAAGGGCTAAATGAATCACAAGTTGGAATCAAGATTGCCAGGAGAAATATAAATAACCTCACATATGCAGATGATATTATTTTAATGGCAGAAGGTGAAGAGGAACTAAAGAGCTTCTTGATGACGATAAAAGAGGAGAGTGAAAAAGCTGGCTTAAAACTCAGCATTCAAAAACTAAGATCATGGCATCTGATCTCATCACTTCATGGTAAATAGAAGGGGGAAAATGGAAACAGTAATAGATTTTATTTTCTTGGGCTCCAAAAACACTGTGGACCCTGACTGCAGTCATGAAATCAGAAGATGCTTGCTCCTTGGAAGGGAAGCTGTGACAAATCTAGACAGCATATTAAAAAGTAGTGATATCCTCTTGCTGACAAAGATCTATAGTCAAAACTATGGTTTTTCCAGTAGTCACATACAGATGTGAGAGTTGGACCATAAAGAAAGCTGAGCACCCAAGAACTGATGCTTTCAAATTGTGGTGCTAGAGAAGATTCCTGAAAGTCCCTTGGACTACAAGGAGATCAAACCAGTCAATCCTAAAGGAAATAAATCCTGAATAATCATGCAAAGGACTGATGTTGAAGCTGAAGCTCCAAAACCTGATGTGAAGAACTCAATCATTGGAAAAGACCCTGATACTGGGAAAGACTGAAGGCAAAAGGAGAAGGGGGCAGCAGAGGATGAGATGGTTAGATGGCATCACCGACTCAATGGACATGAATTTAAGCAAACTCAGGGAGATAGTGGAGGACAGGAAACCTGGCATGCTGCAGTCCATGGAGTCACAAAGAGTCAGAAATGAATTGGTGACTGAATAACAGCAACAACAAGAAGGTCTTCAAAACTGTTTTATTGCAGTAAGTGAACTTTAGGGTCCTCATTTCCTGGTCTAAGTTGGGAGAAAAAAATTAAAGTGTACTATAATGAAATACTTCAGACTTTTCCTGGTTCTCTCCTAAGATTTCTCCCAATCTGTTCTACATAATGGGTTGGCAGATTTCTACAATCAACTGAGAAGCCCAGCAACTTTGTGAGAAGTCAGAGACCCCAGGTAAAATATTTCTTCTCTGATCTTTCAGACCAAGGACAGCTCCACCAGTTATAAACACTCTGAGTTGAAAACACTCTTATAGTGAAGGGGCATTTTCAGTGCAGACTGATGTGGGAAAGAGTTGTAAAGGAAGCACAGATTATCCAAGGATAACACCCTCTCAGACTTTTAGATCTAAAATCTCAACTCTCACCAAACCTCTTCTCCGACGGAATTAATCACTGGCATAACAGCCGCAGCAATTCAGGAAGACTTTCACTCTCCCTTTTACCATAAAAGCTGTAAAGTCACACTTGACATTCCTTTTGAAAAATGTTAGTCTCTTAGATAAGAGAGAAGGTGAAATAACCAGTAAAATAAATCTGTTTTATTTTCAAATACTGTCTCTTCAACAAGTTACTTAATACTTCAAATGCCTCAGTTTCTTTATCTATCTATAAGATGAATGTAATTATAGTGCCTACTTTATTAGGTACTGAGCATTAAAATGAGATGATCAAATGTAATATGTAGCAAAGTCTGGCTTATAGTAAGTCCCCGAAAGTATTAACAGTGATGAGGAATATCATGTTATGGTTTTCACGTTCTGTGTCAGGAGCTGAAAGAGTTTTCTCCAAGGGATTTTGGCCAAAGAAGATAGATAAGAAAGAACACTGCTGACATATTATAATGGTGAACATTAGGGGTGACATTTCTTGGAAAATTTTGTTTAATTCCTCCAATCTCATTACAACAAATTTGCTCAGAATCTTTATTAAGCTAACTGCTGCTGGAAATAAATGGGTTATTAAATGGGAAATCTCTTTTTGTAAAAATTTCCTCTGAAATAATATTAGTCATAACTGGATTTTATAGTCCTTTTGACATCTTACATGTCTTCTATTAAGTCTCAATTCTTTAGTCCAAATAACCAACTGAAAATGTCTATTTAATAACTAAGGATTTTGTTTTATCAAAAAAGCTGCTATTGGTCCCCAAAGAGTATGTCTAAATCCTTCAATGGAAACCATTAATCAAATCAGGTAAAATTATTTTGGCTAATAAGTAAATACTTGAATACTTCAGATATCCAAAATAGTTGAAACACTTCACGTTGATAATTTTAAGGTCTCTAATAGTTATTGAGACACTGTGGACATACACAGAAAAAATCTAAAGCAGTGAGTTGGCTAATTTAGACACAAAGATTCTCAACATCAATTTATTGAGAGTTTCAATAACTCAATTATTCAATTGCTTGTTTCACCTGGCCAATGTCTATGTAATAAATTCACTTAGGCTATCTTAATAATTGAGAGCTCCCCTAATGGCTCAGCAGTAAAGAATATACCTGAAATGCAGGAGATATGGGTTTGAGATGCAGATTTGATCCCTGGGTCAGGAAGATCCCCTGGAAAAGGAATTGGCAACCCACTCCAGTATTCTTGCCTGGGAAATCCCATGGACAGAGGAGCCTGGAGGGCTATATATAGTCTATGGAGTCGCAAGAATTGGACACGACTTAGTGACTAAACCACCATGTTAATAATTAATGTGTGTTTATCAATGTACAGGTTAAGGGCATAAGATTTGAGGTCAAAAATTAGGGTTTAAATTTCAACTTGGTAATCTCCTAGATCAGTGAACTTGGGCAAATTGTTAAACCAAAGCCTCAGTTTTTTCATCTCTAGAATGTGAGTAGCATTTATTTTGCTGATGTATAAGGAAAATGGGGAAATATATATAAAGAGTGATACGTAATAGGTTGACATGATATTATTCCTTTTTTTCTTTTTTAGCCACATCAGTTTCTAAGCTGTAATAATAAACAAGTAAATACATAATATTGGCTTCCCAGATGGTGCATGGTAAAAAATCTGCCTGCCAGTGCAGGAGACTCAAGAGATGAGGGATATTCCTGGGTTGGGAATATCCCCTGGAGTAGAAAATGGCAACCCACTCCAGTATTCTTGCCTGGAAAGATCCATGAACAGAAGAGCCTGGTGGGCTACAGTCCATGGGGTTGCAAATCAAGTCAAACATGACCGAGTGATTGAACATACACAGGCAAATACATAATATATCAGATGGTGATAAGCACTGTATGGAGAAATGAGTTAGAGCCCTAAGGTCTACCAATGGGGGAAGTGGTAGCTAAATAAAGAAAAAATGGAGGGAGACATGGAACCAGGTAACTTAGCCTCAGTCCACGTAAATAAACATCAAGAAGCACAGGGCAAGTTATGTTCTTTCCACTTTATTGTTTCATGATTATGACTATCAAAATGCGGAGGTTGCAGGCTAAAATTATGTAGGCAAGTGAAGAAGAGGAAGTCAAGAATGAGCAGATGGGATACTGAGAAACTCAGACTTCCCATTGATACTCAGCAATGCAGTCCAGTGGATGAATTGATGTGTACCAGCTCAGTTTCTTTTGATCATTAAAAAAAAAATTATTTAAAAATAGCTTCCCTGGTGGTTCAGACGGTGAAGAATCTGCCTACAATGCTGGAGACCCAGGTTCAATCCCTGGGTTGGCAAGATCCTCTGGAGAAGGGAATGGGTTACGCACTCCAGTATTCTTGCCTGGAGAATTCCATGTACAGAGGAGCCTGGCAGGCTATAGCCGGTGGGATCACAAAGAGTCAGACAGGACTGAGCGACTAATACACACACATATTTAAAAAATAACATAACCATATTATAGAAAGGATATAACCTAAATACAGAAAAACTGAGATTTAGGAAAAATAAACCTATAATCCCTTTAGCCTAATATACTTAATATCAGCACTTGGGTTCATTTCCTCCTAGTCTTTTTCTGTATGCATACTTAAAGATAACATCATACTGTATACAATTGTGGATCCTGTTCTTTTAAATATAATTTTGTTTCATAAGCATTTTCCTTGTTGCTAGCCAGCTTTTTATAACTATCCTTTTAACAGTGAATAATATATCATTAAGTAAATGAACAGTAATTTACTTAACTATCTCCTTATATTGTTAGATGTTTAGAACATTTCCAGTTTCTTGATATTGTAAATATTGTATCCATATACATTTTCTTTCCATATATTATCTTCTTAGATTTCATTTCCAGAATTTCCAAAACATATTAATAAAATGTTCCAGGACCTCACCATTTTATGGCTCTTCATATCTATTGCCAAGTTGCTTTTCAAAGGGATTATATCAATGTACAGTCCCCAAAACAGTGAATGTGAGTACCAAACTTCATTGTACCCTTGAAACCATTGGCTTGTTTCATTATTAGTTTGCTTTTACTGCGCTAGTTTCCGGGTTATGATAATAAATACATATTATATCCGATGGTGATAAGCTATATGGAGAATAGTAAAATAGGGAGAGGAAAGTGCCAAGGAGAGGTGAAGGGTTGGGTTGCTGTTTTATATAGGATGATCAGGGAAGGCCTTTAGGGTTCCTACATTGCTCTTCTACACAGGGATTTGAGTAAAAGTTGAAGAAAGTGAGGGAGTAAGGTAGGAGAATAGTCGGAGGAAAGATGTTTTCAGGCAGAGAAAGCACCAGGAATGGCGCTTAGGAGAACTCACACCGGGCAGTCTTGGAGGAACAGCAAGAGAACTAGTGTGGCCCCAGGGTACTGAGAAGAGAGGGGCCGGGAAGGAGGTGAGATCAAAGGGAAAGTGGGCCGCCAGGACATATATGACTTTCCTGAGCATTTCGAGGATGTTTCTTTTATTCTGAGTAGGATAGGAAGGCATTGCAGAGTTTTGGAAACAGGTGAGTCAGGAATTGATCAGTGTTTCATATGATTAGCTGATTTGTTCAGAATGGATTAAACATGCTCAAAACAGCATCTTTCCCAGTGAACCTCTTACATGCTCAGCATCTCCATCAGTGCTCTCAGCCATCAGTACTCAAAACCACAGTCATCTTTCGCATCTCAAAACCAGTCATGACCAACTTCTGTCAGTTCTGCCTCCAAAATATCTCTTGCATCTGCCTTCTCTATGCATTCCCATTACCTGAACCCACTGTGACAGTTTCTAACTCTTCCCTCAGGCTTGCATCTTTCTGCTCACCACTCATGCTATATACTTAAACCGTCAGAGCAATCATCCTAGCAGAGCTGGTCATTCACGGGTGTGCTCTTTATCTTTGTTGGCCCTTCCTTCCCCCTCCCAAATAAGGTCCAGATTCTTCAGGATGAAATTCAAGCTCTACCACAATCTGATTCTAATCTAGCAGTCAAAGATTATCTCCTATTGTTATTAAGAATTAACTCTGCCTTCCTGTCTAGTAAGTTTCCAGAACCTACTCTGTACTTTTTACCTATACCTTTGCTTTCAATGTCTCCCCTTCCCTGCATCTTCTGTTTAAAGCACCCTTCCCTTCCAGCCCCACCCAGAAATCCTAACCATACTTCCAGAACCACTCCAATCAACACTTTCTTCATCCCCAATCTCCTTGGCTGGAATTGTGCTTATTTTCCTCTGTGTTCCCATAAGTTCTACTCCATTACCCGCATATTCTGTATCATATGCCATGGTTTTGTTAAATATGCTCTTTTCTACTAGGTGACAAGTTCCTTGAGCATGATTGTCTTGTTTATCCTTGTGACTCCTACAGCACTTATTACAATGCCATGACTTTAGTAGGTGTCCATTAAATGTCTGTGGAACTTAAATATCTGAAAGCTTTGTTGCCGAAACAGAACTAGAATTCAAGTCATCTGATTTTCAGCTCCATATTCCTTTCCCAATACCATTTTATCTTTTTGACTTCTTTCTATAGTTCATTGTCACCCCATCTGAAGTATATCTGAAACTGCTAAGGAATTTTAAGGAAGGATGACTAAACAAAAAACAAATGCTGAAATTATTTTCCGTGTAGCTACTTAAGTCAAAGTGAATCTAATTTAGGGGCACTAAAATTTTGAATTTGAATTAATAAAAAAAAAATGGTGCATGCAGGTTTAGAAACACTTTAGCTTATCAGGGTTTGATTTTTGAGCTGTACTTAATCTTATAGGTGTCAAGTTGCTATGTTTCTTGGTATGCTATGAATTTGTAGTTGGTGGGGGGTGGGAAGTCATTTGCTTAATGACTGACAGCAACATTTCTAGCCCCTAAAAATATGAGATGGTTTAAACATTTGGGAAGAGACCCTGAGACAAAGCGTAAGTCCGAATGATCCTAATCCTTCCCTTGACTTTCCATCTTGGAAAAGTAGTTTAAGAAACTAGTGTTCTAAACTGGGCTGTCCCTTTGGTATTTGGAATTAAATAAGTGAATCATACTCATGATACATGTTACATACAAGTTACATAAAATAACAGCAAAATTAAGTTATAGTACTTATGACATAGCAATAGCTAGTATTAATATGCAGAGAAGGCAATGGCACCCCACTCCAGTACTCTTGCCTGGAAAATCCCATGGACGGAGGAGCCTGGTAGGCTCCAGTCCATGGGGTCACTAAGAGTTAGGCACGACTGAGCAACTTCACTTTCACTTTTCACTTTCACGCATTGGAGAAGGGAATGGCAACCCACTCCAGTGTTCTTGCCTGGAGAATCCCAGGGACGGGGGAGCCTGGTGGGTTGCCGTCTATGGGGTCGCACAGAGTCAGACACGGCTGAAGTGACTTAGCAGCAGCAGCAGTATTAATATGCACATATGAAAATTATTTTTGAGTGGTGAACACTGATGCCTTAGGAAAAGGAAGACTGACTGAGTTAAAATACATATTTTATAAAATGATTTAAGGTAGGGGGTGCGAGGAAGAAAATGGAGTGACTCTTTCTCTCCTAAACTGTTTTGCCACCTTCTCTTCATTGTAGCTTAGAAGAGGGCGCCATTGCTATGAAGAATGTCCCATTGAGGTTTTCACAAATTCAAATGAAATGGGATGATATTAAAGCCTTACATTTTACAGGAGAAAAGGTTGAAACTGAAGCACTAATTCATCTCTCTTTACTCCATCTCACTCTGAGCATTACAGCAGCAACTGACCTGTGAATCTGACATGAATTGCAATATAGGATCATAGAAATGAATGTAACCTCTGAAGTAGTTTCATCTACCTTCTATCCTTCGTGAGTAAGCCCCAAGCTGTTACAAACAAAGAGTTAGTATTTCAGAAACTTCCCCATAGGCAATTTTTCCCAACTACAACCTAAATTCTGCCTTACAGAATGGCATGGATGATTTTTCTCGTGCTCCACAATGGAGACATGAAAACAGCATTTTGCCATAGCTAATGATCATAGCCATTTCTACACCAAATGGATTGTACTTCTGGACTCTGGGGAGACAGCATAGAATAATGGGTAAGAATTCAGGCTTAGAGATAGCAGATTTGTGCTTAAGTCACAGCTGTGTGATCATAGGCAATTTACTTAAGTTCTCTAAGCCTCAATTTCCTCACCCATAATTTGGGGGTGGTAATATAGTCCAGCTGATCAAACTACTTGTGAAGAATAGACTAGAACAAATGCTGTCCAATAGAAATATAACACAATCCATAAATGTGAGTCACATATATAATTTAAAATCTTCTAGTAGTTCCATTAATACAAGTAAAAATAAACAGGTGAGATTAATTTTAGTGATGTATTTTACTCAACATATCCAAAATATCATTTCAATATGTAAAAAATATCAGTGAGATATTTTACATTTCCTTTTTTTGAACTAAGTCATCAAAACCCAATATATATTTTATACATATGGTTAGACTCAAACTAACCATGTTGTAAGAACTTAATAGCCACCTGTGGTCAGTGGCTACCATATTAGAAAGTTCAGGTCTAGGAAAAAAGTTGTAAAGCGTTTAGCATTATGTTAGGCATAGAGTGAATGGTAAAATGCTGGGGCTTTCATTATTATCCTTAATATTCTTAGGGAACTTTGTAACCTCAAAGCCTTCACTTTTCTAGACTGACCCTGGCCATGATGCTCCTAGGAGTACCTGGATGGATTAGGTTACTCAGTTGAGCTCTTTGGTTACTTCAGAGGCCACTTCCTCATGGCCACTCCCCATCTATTGTATGGAGAGGGCCACAAAAGGCGGGATCTGCATGGAGAATATATCCAGTAGGTGCCAATGACCTTCAGATACTGACATCTTAAACCCTAAGAAATGGGCACCACCACCAATCTGCCACTTTCTTATATAAAAAGAACAGGATAGGAGATTTGCTAAAGCAACCACTTGCTTCTATAATTTTCCCCTTACAAGGGTTGAAGTGCTATGTAATACATTGTGCTCAGAAACTGATTTGATAATAAACATACAGTTAGAATATGACCCAGCAATTCCACTGGTATACCCAAGACAGTTGGACCATAAAGAAAGCTGAGTGCCAAAGAATTGATGTTTTTGAACTGTGGTGTTGGAGAAGACTCTTGAGAGTCCCTTGGACAGCAAGGAGATCAAACCAGTCAATCCTAAAGGAAATCAGTTTTGAATATTCATTGGAAGGACTGATGCTAAAGCTTAACTCCAATATTTTGGCTACCTGATGTGAAGAACTGACTCATTGGAAAATACCCTGATCCTGGGAAAGACTGAAGGCAGAAGGAGAAGAGGACAACAGAGGATGAAATGGCATCATTGACTGGATGGACATGAGTTTGAGCAACCTTTGGGAGTTGGTGATGGACAGGGAAGCCTGGTGTGCTGCAGTCCATGGGGTCACAAAGAGTCAGACACAGCTGAGAGACTGAATGGAACTGATACCCAAAAATTACAAACATGTTCACTCAAAACTTGTAAACAAATGTAAACAGCAGCATTATTCATAATAGCTATGATGTAGAAACAACCCTGATGTCCATCAATTGAAGAACAGATAAACAAATGTGATAAATCCATACACTGGAATATTATTTAGTAATAAAAAGGAATGAGGTATCAATTCAAGCTACAGTATGGATGACCCTTATAGTATGGATGACCCTTTCACCCTTGCTCAGTGAAAGCCAGACACAAAAGACCACACATTGAATGATTCCTTTTACATGAAATATCCATAATGGGTAAATTCATAGAGACGGAGAATAGATTAGTGGCTTCCAGAGGTGGGGGGAAGAGCAGAATTGAGAGTGACTGCTAACAATTATGAAGTTTCTTTTGTTCAGTCACTAAGTCATGTCCAACTCTTTGCAACCCCATGAACTCCAGGCTTCCCTGTCCTTCACTACCACCTGGGGTTTGCCCAAACTCATATCCTTTGAGTTGGAGACGCCATCCAACCATCTCATCCTCTGTCACCCCCATCTCCTCCTGCCCTCAATCTTTCCCAGCCTCAGGGTCTTTTCCAATGAGTCTGCTTTTCGCATCAGGTGGCCAAAGTATTGGAGCTTCAGCTTTAGCATCAGTCCTTCCAATAACTATTCAGGGTTGATTTCCTTTAGGATTGACCAGTTTAATCTCCTTGTTGTCCAAAGGATTTTCAAGAGTCTTCTCCAGCATCACAATTCAAAGGCATCAATTATCTGGCATTTAGTCTTCATTTAGCTTTGACTATATGGACCTCTGTCAGCAAGTGATGTCTCTGCTTTTTAATATGCTGTCTGGGTTTGTCATAGCTTTTCTTTCAATGAGCAAGTGTCTTAATTTTGTAGCTGTAGTCACCATTCACAGTGATTTTGTAGTCCAATAAAATAAAATCTGTCATTGTTTCCACCTTTTCCCCATTTATTTGCCATTAAGTGATGGGACCATATACTATGATCTTAGTTTTTGGAATACTGAGTTTTAAGCCAGCTTTTTCACTCTCCTCTTTCACCCTCATCAAGAGGCTCTTTTGTTCTTCTTCACTTTCTGCCATTAGAGTGGTATCATCTGGATATCTGAGGTTCTTGATATTTCTCCCAGTAATCTTGATTCCAGCTTGTGAGTCATCCAACCCGGCATTTCACAGGATGTACCCTGCATATAAGTTAACTAAGCAGGGTGACAATATACAACCTTGAAGTACTCCTTTCCCAATTTGGAACCAGTTTTATGTCTGGTTCTAACTGTTGCATCTTGGCTTGCAAACAGGTTTCTCAGGAGATAGGAAAGGTGGTCTGGTATTCCCATCTCTTGAAGAGTTTCTTTTGGGTTGATGGAAATATTTTGGAATTGGATAACGGCAATGGTTGTACAACACTGTGAATATACTAAAAACCACTGAATTGTTAAAAAAAGAAAGTTGATTTGTTTTCCTACGGATGCACAGTCAGATACATAAGTACTGCCAAAGCCCCAGAATAAAAAAGTATTTGTAAGACTTTAAAAATAGAAGAAATCACCTGTGCCCCAAATATTATTTGCTAAGATATCATCTTTAACTTCAACATACATAATATCAAGTCTTTCTCTCCTTCTCACAAATTAAAATTGTTTTACATTTTAACATTAAGCATGTTAACTACTGCTGCTGCTGCTGCTAAGTCGCTTCAGTCGTGTCCGACTCTGTGTGACCCCATAGATGGCAGCCCACCAGGCTCCCCCGTCCCTGGGATTCTCCAGGCAAGAACACTGGAGTGGGTTGCCATTTCCTTCTCCAATGCATGAAAGTGAAAAGTGAAAGGGAAGTCGCTCAGTCATATCCGACTCTTAGCGACCCCATGGACTGCAGCCTACCAGGCTCCTCCATCCATGGGATTTTCCAGGCAAGAGTACTGGAGTGGGGTGCCATTGCCTTCTCCAATATTAACTACTAAGAGGACACAAACCTCAAGGACACACACATATATACACACATATACATGTGTACATGCTCGGTCACCTTAGTCATGTCCCACTCTTTGTGACCCTTTGGACTATACAGCTCACCAGGATCCTCTGTACATGACATTCTCCAGGCAAGAATACTGGAGTGGGTTGCCATGCCCTGCTCTAGGGGATCTTCCCTACCCAGGGATCAAACCCAGGTCTTCTGCAGTTCCTGCATCGGAGGTGGATTCTTTACTGCTGAGTGACCAGGGAAGCCCGTATACATGTATATAAATGCATATAGATATGTCAGGATTTTCTGAAAGAATGTACCTGTCACTCTTCTGTTCAAGGCTTTCCCGTTACCGTCATCTTGCCCTCAGCATGGCCCCACAGGTCTCCAGTACCACCTGCCTACTCTGTGGCAACAGAGTGTAGCAGCTAAGAAATGAGCCAGACAAAACCAGACAGCTTGTGTGGAAGTCTAGCTCTCACTGCTCACTAGCTTTGTGACTTTAAACAATGTTCCTAATTCTTCTGCGGCTCAATTCCCCTTTACAATGGGGAGGATAAGAGTGCCTGGGCTTTTATGTAATGATTAACAGAATTAACATATATAAAGTGCTCAGAAGAATGTCTGATCTGTGGTAGATATGAGTATTTTACAAATAAAAATAAATAGTTAAAATGCTGTCCCAACGGCCTGCCAACCTTGCTAGAGTGTGCTGTCCCTTTGGAATACTCCTCACAATACCTCATTCCCTCTTTGCTTGTTCAAATATCACTCTATCCTCCTCCCTTGTTTGTTTCTGTTTGTAACATTTATCACTTTTTGATATTCCATCTGATAACTACTTTTGGATCTTCTTCGTGGCCCATCAACTCCTATTATTAATAATACTATTACCTGTCTGTTTGCTACTCAGCCCTAAGTATCATGGACAAAGAAGGCACAAGGCTATGTTTTCTGAATGAATGAATGGACAACAGTTATTTCTGGGCAGTGGCACTGGGGATGGGGACAGGAATGAGATGTACTTTTCACTGAACATCCCTTAGCACTATTTTATATTTTACCACGTGCTTATGTTCTTGTCATAACAATGAAAAACATGAAATAAAACACTGGAAATAAGAGTATGCAGATCTTAGGAGAAGCTGGTAGCATAAAACAGGAAGACTTCAGGGATCCCTGACCAGAGGAAGATTTTAGAGAAGAGTGTAGGGATGCTTCTGTAAGCCACCTTAAAACCTTACCCCTGAGCAAAAAGTGAAATAACACCCTAGAAATGGCAAACGGCCTTTGGGCTTCAAGCACAGCATGTACACAGGTTAGCAAGAAGTCTTAATAAGATCTTCTGTATTGTGCAATACAGGTCCTGTACCTATGGGTACAATGAGAAAATTTTCCATGGCAAAAGGCCTGTTTCCAGGCACAGTAAACAGAAGCATTTGCTGAGGATTATTTGCCCTCTTCCACCCCTGCAGCCTGGACAGGCAGTGGCCACGGTGCGTAGGATTCCTTGAGCAGCGACAGACAGTCTGTCTCCATGGCCTGGGAACAGTGGTCTTCCCCATTCTCAAGCAGGCTTTCTAAAACCTAATAAAGGTGATCCCATAGCAGAGCATGGGACCTATAGTGAACTGCTCTATAAACTTAGCCCAACTAGCTGGAGGTAAAAGCTCTGTCTTCCAGGTCTCCGCTCCTCTTTTCCATCTCTCTCTCTCCTTTCCTGAGCTTTATTACGTCTGCTCTCTCCTGTCAGGAGAAAAACAACTGATGAGTCACCAGCCCCTTGAATAATGCATTATTGCTTCCACAGGATTTTGTATTTAAAAAGTGGTCAATAGGAAAGAAATATGATAATTTTAATAATGATATTAATAATACTGATGGTGATGGCAAAGATAGCTGATGACAGATATTGCTTATTGAATATTTACTGTGAGTTAAGTATCCTACTAAAAAGTAGATACAATTTATTTTCTTTACTCCTCCAATAATCCAATGAGGTAAGTACTGTCATACCTACATTACAGATAGTGAAAGAAAAGTCACATACTTAGCAAGTGGCAAGTAAAGGGTTTCAAAGATGTGTTTCTAAAAATTTTTGCCCTAAGGAATTCCATCATGTTATTCAAGCAAATGGATTTCTAAGGTGAAAACTTTGACACTGTGGGGAGAGAGCTGAGGGTCAAACAATCACAGGACTCTTTGCCAGCAATGAAATCGACCACTGAGGCTTGGACCTTCAAACAATACACTGTGTCTATGAATACCTAGGTTCAAATCCTGACTCTGACACTCATGTGAATACCTGGGGCAAGTCTCACAAACTCTGTGTTTGAGATGATTGTTAGAATTCAATGAGATAGTAACAGTGAAGTGACTGCAATAAGGTGTGTACGGACAGAGAAGCCCGATGAGCTACAATCCATGGAATCGCACGACTTAGCAACTAAACAACAACAACTATATATGTGTGTGTGTGTATACATACATATACAAATGCATACATCTTTCAAATGCTGTATATTTTGATTGCTATAAATCCTGACTATTAGAATAATCTATTTCTAGCTTTCATATAACAGAAGTGGTCTTTTACCTGATTTTATAATGTAGTTGTTGGTCTATTTTCAGTTTTTTTTTTTTTCAATGAGAAGATAGCATAACAGTAGAATTTCAAAGGAAGACACCTTAAATCCCATTTCTCCAATGCAACAGTTATTTTAATTTTGCATTTTGCATTCAGGTTTTACTAATGCTGAGAAGCTACATGGATAGGGCTCTATGTTGAATGAGATTTGGATTTTTATCTTACTCTGTCACAAATCAGTTGTATAAAACAAATCAGTTTTATCTTACTCTGTTACAACTCAGGGAAGTTACATAACTGCCTTTTGCCTTAGATTCCCAGTGTATTAAGTGAAGCGGTTAGAGCACATGATCTTTAAGATCCTTCTAGCTCTTACAGTCTATGTTTTTTTTAATCTGTTATCTTTTCTTTTTTTGCTTTCATTATTCATGTGAAATTGTAGATATAAGGTACATGTAAGTAATGTTTGCAAAGTTACTTAACTTTCTAAACTATATCAGAAAAATAAAGCTTTACATGCAACAAATTCTGCAAAGGTAAGATTATAACGAAAAATCTCAAGAGTTTCAAAAGTAGCTACCAATTTACCAAAGAACTATAAAAATTAATAACTTAATACATTCATTATATGTCTGTTTCCAACTAAAGCATTAGCAATTCCACACATTAATTTATAAGTAATACATTTAGTTTGATAAAGCCATTCTAATCTTTGTTTAATAAAGTTATTAATTCATAATGTAAATATGTAAATATTACACCAGTGTAGTTTTTCTATGTGGCATTTTTAATTTTGAATGTTCTCTACAAGAAAATAAAAGAGGGAATAGGAAATAAAAAAGGAGTGATTACCTGACTTAAATCATATTGACAGAAACATGTCAATGTGAATATTTATAACTATTCATGGGATGAAACACTGTTGCTTGGTGTGTATCCTGCTCTAAACTTTCTAGAGGCGATTGGACAATATTAATATTAATCAAGAACTTAAATATGTTCTTACTCTCTGGCCAGGTAATTTGACTTATAGAAACTTGTACTAAAGAGATAATAAGATGTGCACAGATGCTTTGTTGCAGTATTATACATAACTATAACAAATTGGAATCAATCTAAATGTCCAAAAATACAAAAATGGCTAAACTGATGTTATACATATATTCATTACAAGTGTGTGTGTGTATATATATATATAGTTATTGTTCAGTCACTCAGTTGTGTCTGACTCTTTGCAACCTCATGGACTGCAGCACACCAGGCTTCCATCCTTCATCATCTCCCAGAGTACATTGAATTGGTAATACCATCCAACCATCTCATCCTCTGTCATCCCCTTCTCCTGCCTTCAATCTGTCCCAGTATCAGGGTCCTTTCTAATGAATCGGCTCTTCGCATCCAGTGGCCAAAATTTTGGAGTTTCAGCATCAGTTCTTCCAATGAATATTCAGGGTTGATTTCCTTTAGGATTGACTGGTTTGATCTCCTGGCTGTCCAAGGGACTCTCAAGAGTCTTCTCCAACACCACACTTCAAAAGCATCAATTCTTCGGCACTCAGCTTTATGATCCAACTCTCACATACATACACGACTATTGGAGAAACCATAGCTTTGACTATATGACCTTTGTTGGCAAGGTAATGTCTCTGCTTTTTATTATGCTCTCTAGGCTGGTCATATCTTTCTTCCAAGGAGCAAGCATCTTTTAATTTCATGGCTGCAGTCACTATCTGCAGTGATTTTGGAGCCCCCCAAAATAAAGTCTGATTACTGTTTCCATTGTTTCCCCATCTATTTGCCATGAAGTAATGGGACCAGATGTCATGATCTTAGTTTTTTGAATGTTGGAGTTTTAAGCCAGCTTTTTCACTCTCCTCTTTCAGCTTCATCAAGAGACTCTTTAGTTGTTCTTTGCTTTCTGCCATAAGGGTGGTGTCATCTGCATATCTGAGGTTATTGATATTTCTCCCAGCAGTCTTGATTCCAGCTTGTGCTTCAACCAGCCTGGCTATTTTGCATGATGTACTCTGCATATAAGTTAAATAAGCAGGGTGACAGTATACAGGCTTTCCCAATTTGGAACCAGTCTGTTGTTCCACATCCAATTTTAACTGTTGCTTCTTGACCTGTATACAGATTCCTCAGGAGGCAGGTAAGGTGGTCTGGTATTCCCATCTCTTTAAGAATTTTCCACAGTTGGTTATGATCCACACAGTCAAAGGCTTTGGTGTAGTCAATGAAGTAAATGTTTTTCTGGAACTCTCTTGCTTTTTTGATGATCCAACAGATGTTGGCAATTTGATCTCTGGTTCCTCCACCTTTTCAAAATCCAGCTTGAACATCTGGAAGTTCTAGGCAATGCCAAAGAATGTTCAAAGTGAAAGTGAAAGTTGCTCAGTCGTGTCCGACTCTTTGTGACCCCATGGACTATATAGTCCATGGAATTCTCCAGGCCAGAATACTGGAGTGGGTAGCCTTTCCTTTAAACTACCACACAACTGCATCTGACATGCTAGCAAAGTAATGCTCAAAATTCTCCAAGCAAGGTTTCAACAGTACATGAACCAAGTAGTGATACTACTCGCAACAAAATGATTACCAAAAACTGTTAACAAATGTTTTTGCACTTCATTTTTGTCCTTATATCTCATTAGGGATATGTAGTCAAATTACTGTGTCTTAAAGTTATTTGAAATAGTTCTCTGTATGCTACCAGCTGGATATAATATAATTATGCTTTTAAAAATTAGGAAATGCATTTTTCAAAAATTAGTATTTTATAATTATGAAAAATATTTACATGATTCAAATCCAAATCAGATCTACCTATACATGTATATGCATGCATATATGTATATATATATATTGGGCTTCCTTCCCTGGTAGCTCAGCTGGTAAAGAATCTGCCTGGAGACCTGGGATCGATTCCTGGGTTGGGAAGATCCTCTGGAGAAAGTAATGGGTACCCACTCCAGTATTCTGGCCTGGAGAATTCCATGGACTGTATAGTCCATGGGGTCACAAAAAGTCAGACACAACTGAGCAACTTTCACTCACCCATGTATATATATAAATGTGTGTGTGTATATACATTTATATCCATTCTTACACACATGGCAGCATCCTCGACTCACTTTTTTCCCTCTTTCTGCTTTACATAAAATATATCTTAGAACTCAACCCACATAAGTATATCTAAAGAACTAAAGATTCCTGATGTCATTTTATAACTGCAAATAACTCTACTGTAAGATTGTACCATACTCTGTTCAATCAGTCCTCTATTTATGAGCATTTGGGTTGTTTCCAGTCTTTTGCTATTATAAATAGTTTCTGTCCTATGGTTTTGTATTATATTTATATATACTCAAGTCTTAAATAGATTTGTACTGTGTAAATTATACAAGATAAGCTTAGATCATCTTATTATACCAACTAGCAGAGGCACTATCAAAGACTACTAGGGTCATGTCAAAAGTCAGGAGGTAATTTGAAGATGCTGCCACAGAGCAAAGAAGTGTTCATTTCAGCTTTAATAAGAATAACAAACATGATGTGTGAAACGAATTAATTAAGTTTCTAGGTATGAGTTTGAATGGTAATTTAAAGACAAACAAACTTAAAAAGCAAAATCATAAAACATCTATTTAGCCACCACTGGTACATGCTAGAAAATCAATTCAAGGAACAATAGGATATAAAATCTAGCCATTTTGCAATCTTGAATAAATTAATGGATAAGATGACTAAATAGCATTATTGACTCAACAGACATGAATTGGAACAAACGCCGGAAGATACTGGAGGACAGAGGAACCTGGTGTGCTGTAGTCTCTGGGGTCACAAAGAGTCAGACACAACTTAGTGACTGAACAACAACAACCATAAACAAACCAGTGACTCCAGGTAACATAAAAGGAGAGATAATGACACGTTATGCACCTCTTAATGGCAAAACACTTTACTATCTATGAAGCAGTCTTGCCAAAAAAAAAAAAAAAACAAACAAACAAATAAACAAGGACAACAACAAAAAACCCAACTGAATCTATTAAACCCAGTTGCAGGTACTGTAGAGGACAGAGGCCATACTATGGGGATATAATGAGAAAAAGTCTAGGCTGTGGGATGTTCTACAGGACAAACAACTTGGTTTCTTCAACAAATAATTTGGAAGAAAAGAAATTATTTGAACAGAAACCCATTTATATTTAAAGAGATTTAACAGATAGATCAGCCAATCTCATTGTGTGAACCTTATTTGGATTCTGCTTGAAACAATCTACGAAAATAAACTATGATGACATTCATGAGACAACTGAAATTCTAAACTGACTTAATTATTTAATATTAGCAAGATATCATTATTAATTAGTTTGGATGTGATAGTGGTTATGTTTTTAAAGCCTATCTTTTAAAGATCCATATTGAAATATTTGTGAATGAGATGATACAACTCCTGGAATTTGCTTTAAAGTAAAACAAGTGGGGAAGAAGAGGGAATTAATTGATGGTTTGGTTGGTCATCATAGGTTGATAGTTACAAAAGGTTCATGATGCTTTCTGTCTACTTTTGTTCATGTTTTAAATTTTCTGTAATAAAACAGTAATAGACATTTACATATAATGGGTTTGTGTATGTGTGAATACCCACTGCAAGGGATACAGCAAAATGTGGATGGTGATTATCTCTGGATGATAGAATTGTGGGTGATTTTGGTGATTTTACTTTTTTGTTTTTACTGTACTGCATATTCTATATTTTTATATTACACTTGTATATAATCAGGAAAAATTATTTTTTTAAAAAATGTTTTAAATTGTTTAATAATACCATTTTTTACAATTCAACTAGAGTTCACTTCTGAAATAATTAGTAGAATAACTTTGTACTTTTAAAATATATTTGGGCAATGCAAATTACTTAATATTTAATTATATTTAGTTTTGGTGGGTACAGAAAATAGTTCATGAAAATATAAAGCTAAGGTAAAGTTTGCAGCTTGGACATTCTCTCATTTGGTGTACTAGGGTAACCTTAAATGTATAGCTTAGGAGTAAATAGTTAATTCTTTTTCTCCTCCTTACATAACACAAAAACAACTGATCCAGTTTGGCATAAACTTCCTCTTCCAAAGTCACCTTTGTGCTGAAATTCAGCACCTCAGGTTTCAGTCAAATAACTTGCAGATGAGAAAAGATTTCTTAACAAAATTTTCTTGTAATTTTACTACTGTGTTAGTTCCTGGCAACTTGGGAGAGTCCTTTTTTTCATAGTTAAGTGGGTCGGGGAAATGGTTCTTTCTCCTCCTTTCTAATAAGCAGAAAGAGCAAGCAATTTAAATCATTCTTTTTGTATAGCTGAGATAAATGTAAGTCCATGACAGTAGATGGAATTAAGAAAAAGATAGGTAATGGGTATTTTTAGCTTATTAATAGTTAATATGAGGTACTGCAGAGTTTGTCATTCAATTACAAGAAAATTAGTCCTTTAAGATCAGAAAAAAAATTTTTAAACCAATATAAATACAATTATATTTTGTAATTACATGTAGACATTTAATTATATCATGATCTGAATGTTCTTTTATCAGATAACTGTCCCTTCTTCATTTATTTCTAAATAAAGACCTTACATTTATATAATTTTCTTTCTTTTTGTTTACCTATGATTTTCTCCTAAAGAAACCATAGTCAGCTCCTGTTATGAAATACATTAACAGACTATCACTTAAGTAACATTTTGTTCTGAATGTAGACTATGAAGCAAAGTCATTGGTGGATGGAGTGATTCATTTAGAAGTGAAATTTTCTGATTTAAAACTGATTAGAGACAGATGTCACTTTGGATTCATTTGTCCATTTGAGGTTCCAGGGGTGGTTAATTATATGCTTCACATAAATTCAACCTTCGCTTGCAACTATGTGCTAGGCTTTGTGTATTTTCATATACATAATATCAATGATTTGCTATAATAACACTATGAAATAGTTATTTTGGAGGGAGGTAAAATTGCTTGCTCAAGGTCAAAAAGTAATCTAATAGATGCAAATTTTATGTTACTACTTTTAAGTTATGAACATTGGCTCTTGAGAGCATTTGTAACAGTCTCTGGTGCCTGGTATGGAGCTCTGAACTAGAAAGTATGTCAAGTCAGTTTGAAGGCTGATCTTCGTCTGTCTCACTGTAAAACCAGAGTTATCTACCTCCCACCCACAACGGAGGATGTGCAAGAGGTGCAGCATGCTTAATATTGCTTCATGCATGGAGCTGGCTAAGACGTTATCATCTATCATGATGAAACTAAGAGGCCTCAAGGAAAAGAGAGAAGGCAACCTGTTCACAGCAGCAAAGCAGTGCTTTACTTCCTTGATCTTACAACAAATTTAAGAAGGTACAGACATCTTTAAGCCTGGGAATAAATAGTGTTTTGATTTGGTGACCAACAAACTAAAGGTCAACCTGAGAAAGTTGATTCGTGACATATTTCCAACAAGGGTCACTTGTTTCCATCACAATGGACTCAAAGTTAAGAATTAAAAACCTCAATGTCAGTAAATGATATGTTTGGAAGATTGAGAGTTCTAATTAGACGTATATCCGCAGTGCCAGTAGAGCCCATTCTATTCATTTACTCATAACCTCATGTAAAATTGTTTGTTTGAGATGTGGTTTTTTAAAAAGTCATTTACCTTCAGGCTCAGTTAAAGAATGGAATATGTGAGAAAAGAATTTTCCAACTTTTGTTGAACTCAGTAATGCAAAGAAAAGAAGAATTTGGCTGCTTGGTAACTCAAAAATAATTGATCTAAGAAACTTGAAATTTGATATGTAAATGCTAAATCCAATTACAAATTTCAAACACATTTTTCCAAAGCATATCCTAGTTCCAGCTTACTAATATCACAGAATCATTCTGATGTGCATTAAATTATTAACTGTTTTTATGAGTGTACTAGAATTACTACTAGGAATGTTTTTTTTTTTGTGGAAACATAAATACAGGTTATAAAACACCTTGTAAGTGGACTTGAACTAAAAGATCTTAAAAATAAATGGGAACAACAAAAATAAAACATGACTAACTCTCCTGCCACCATCAAAACAAATGTTTCCAAGGACCTGAAGCCAAGAAAATAGAAATCTATAAACACAAAGGCGAAGATAAATCAGTTACATCTACTAGGTCTCCATACGTAACAAAACACTGAAAACCAACCAAAACCAAAAAACTTGATTTGAAGGAAAGAAAGTCGAAGAACATTGACCTTTTCTGTCCTTCTGCCTACCACAGAAATTCCCACCCACTGTTGACTTTTAAATTACTGAATCTCCAAAAATTACTGGAGATAGGTGTCTTAAAAATGCAGTAGATTCAATCACACAGGTAATATTCACATTAGCTGAAGTAGTAATTATTGAGGGAAGGGTAATCTACTTCATTCATTTTAATAACCAATGCTTCCTGAGATTTACCACAGAGGAAACCCAACCTAATTATTAAGGTACAATACTATTGGATTGAACTATTTTTCAATCCAAGAATTTGTATTATGGAGAGAAAGCTTGGACGATTTAAGCAATTATGTGCTTCATTTCTCCTTTTCTGTATCTCTACTCTTGCTTACATATAAAGTATTGAATTTAACTTGTTTCATTCTTAATGTTTCACATCTTGTTGTCTTCTTTTAGAAAAATTTAAGCCAAATTTTAAAAGGCTGCAAGTAAGTATTGGTGGCTAGTTCCTACGTGTAGCAAATCATAGTGCCTAGAGCCCAGACCTGCTGGCCTGGAGAACAAAAGGCCAAATTCTTGCTGCCCTGAAAAACCCTGAAATCACAACTAATGCCAGTTTTAGATTTTATCATCAGTTCAGTTCAGTTCAGTTGCTCAGTCATATCTGACTCTTTGTGACTCCGTGGACTGTAGCACGCCAGGCTTCCTAGTCCATCACCAACTCCCAGAGCTTACTCAAACTCACGTCCATCGAGTCGGTGATGCCATCCAACCATCTCATGCTCTGTTGTCCTCTTCTCCTCTTGCCTTCAATCTTTCCCAGCATCAGGGTCTTTTCCAATGAGTCAGTTCTTCGCATCAGGTGGCCAAAGTATTGGAGTTTCAGCTTCAGCATCAGCATCAATCCTTCCAATGAATATGCAAAACTGATTTCCTTTAGGATGGACTGGTTTGAACTCCTTGAAGTTCAAGGGACTCTCAAGAGTCTTCTCCAACACCACAGTTCAAAAGCATCAAATCTTCGGTGCTCAGCTTTCTTTACAGTCCAACTCTCACATCCATACATGACTATTGGAAAAACCATAGCCTTGACGAGATGGAGCTTTGTCCGCAAAGTAATGTCTCTGCTTTTGAATATGCTGTCTAGGTTGGTCATAGCTTTCCTTCCAAGGAGCAAGCGTCTTTTAATTTCATGGCTGCAGCCACCATCTGCAGTGATTTTGGAGGGCCTAGATTTTACCATACCTCTCCCAAAACACTTTCAGGGACGCCTAACCTACACAACGTCTCCTTGTAGCCAGGCCCACACTGTTTCTATCATTTGGATGTATCAATAATATTGCTAACGAACAAAGTCACTTGAAAGGAAGCTGAACTTACAATCAGAGTCTAAGAATCCCCAGCTCTTCAGGGGACCAGTTAAAGGTATTTTAGTGCACAGGGTAAGTGTGTGCCTGCTAATGCCAGAAAAGGCTGGTGCAATCCTGGCTTTTCCACTTTCTAGCTACGCGACTCCAGGCAAATTATTTAGACCTTGTGCCTCAGTTTTCTCATTTGTAAAACAGCAATAATATTAATAATGACCTTGTAGAGTTGTGAAGATGAACCATTTTAATATGGCTCAGAACAGTACCTCAGGTAGCCTAAGCACTCCATAAACACCAACAATTATTATTACTGGCTGCATGATCTTGGGGAGCTCACCTAACCTCCATGATACTCTATTTGATCTTTGTTCAAAAAGGGATCACAATTTCATGCAGTCTGTATGTATGAAGATCAAATAAGCTCATGCAACACACAAGACAGTCATTTTGAACACATAATCAAGTATTGGACAAATCCTTCAGCCAAGTAGAATCAGTTCCTTTCTGCTCTGTGTCCCTGTAATACTTAACACACACACACACCTGCTAAGCTCTCATCACACTGTATCATAAGAATTTGCTTACCTGTCCATCTCTCCCAGTAACAGTGCAAACTCTGATTCACCTCTGCACCCTCAGCATATTGGACATACCTGGCACAGGATAGGTACTCAATAAATATTTGTTTAAATGAATATTGTCCAAACAACTGAGTAGGAATTCACAAGGCCTCTGCCAGGAATGATGGATTATCACTTTTTGCCAAGTGTCGTCAGTCGACCACCCAGAAATGTGCTTGTTTTCCCTCAGACACAATGCATTGAGACTCTGCCATTTCAAATGCAGCTTGTGTGGTTGCAGTCCACTCATTCTTGTCCCTTAACTAATAATTATTGAGCGCCTATTGCATGCCAGGCCCCATGCTGTGCTCCATATAGTGTACCACAAGTGGCAACTGGCCAGGCTAACTTAGTGCCTGCATACTTTGTTGAAATAACCTATTTACTACAGAGTCATTTACAACTGAAGATAATAAGCTCTTTGGTTTGATTACTTCATTACAGTGGTAGAATCTCAGGGTAGGAAAGAATGGTTTTCCCTCCCATCCAGGCAGCCAGATAACACTGAGCAGAGTTCCCTGTGCTACACAGTAGGTCTTTGTTGGTTAGCCATTTAAAATATAGCAGAGAGGGGTATTCGGGGGAGAATGGATACATGTGTGTGCATGGCTGAGTCCATTTGCTATTCACCTGATACTATCACAACACTGTTAATCGACTATATGCCAAAAAAAATAAAAAGTTAAAAATTATTTTTTTTAGTAGAGTCCTTAGAATAATAAGTTAAAATCAGGGATCTGACTGCATAAGTTAAAATCCTTGCTCTGCTTTGTACAAGGTGTTAAGACCTTGGGCAAGTTACTTAACCCCTTGAAGCCTCAGTTTCCGCTTCGCTGGTAGCTCAGCTGGTAAAGAATCTGCCTGCAATGCATGAGATCCTGGTTCAATTCCTGGGTAGGGAAGATCCGCTAGGGAAGGGATAGGCTACCCATTCCAGCATTCTTGGGCTTCCCTGGTGGCTCAGCTGGTAAAGAATCCACCTGCAATGCAGGAGACCTGGGTTCAATCTCTGGGTTGGGACCATCCCCTGGAGAAGGGAACAGCTACCCACTCCAGTATTCTGGCCTGGAGAATTGCATGGATTGTATAGTCGATGGGGTTGCAAAGAGTTGGACACGACTGAATGACTTTCACTTTCAGTTTCACCATGGAGTAAGATTGATGTTTTAAAAATAATAACCCACATTAATACTTATTATGGTACCTGTCATATAGTAAGCACCCGATGTGTGTTTGCTATTGTGATTAATCCAATCCCTTACCCCAGTGTTTGAACTTCCATCACAAATGTATTCAGGACATGAGGCATGTGTGCCCGGTTTCTGCTTGAACACCACCAGGGTCAAGGAACTTACAACCTCCACCAGTTGTCCACCTGATTACTGGGCAAACATAGTAATTGTTGACAAACTCTAATGGGCTGTAACATACATACTTATATCTTCTACTCAAGGGTGTTCAGTCTTCTGGGATTACCCAGAGAAGAAATATAACTTTCCTTGCAGGACCGCACTTCTCACTTCGGAAGGTAGCTACATGAGCTAGCTCTCTCCCTCCGCCTCACACACCAACACAGACTCTTAGACCCTTAATCATTTCTGATGTGACACTGATTACAAGATCCCATTTTACCCTTTTAAACTCTTCTTGAAGAACCTTTTGTTTATTAATGGTTTTCTTAAAGGCTGAAGATCAGAATTCATAAAGCAAAACAAATGTGACCTGATCACCAGTGAGTACTAGAGAACTACTTCCCAACCTGAGCACTATATTTCTATTAATACAACAAAAGATTGATCTTTTTTGGAAGTTATATCACACTGAGTTGACTCATCATCTACTCACAATCAACAGGAGACTCTAAATCTTCCTACGTGAGCAATTGTAAGTCATCTCGCCCCCAACCTGTACTGGTACAATTGAATTTTGGGATCTCTGAGTGCTTTATATTTGTCCCTTTATATTGTTAGGTATGATTCACCATTACATTTTGTCAGGATTTGATGAGGGGGAGGGGAATCCTGATTGTATCATCCAACTTATTGGCTATCCTTTGCAGTTGTGCATAATTTATAGATGCACAACAATTTACATCTGTAAATTCATTCAGCGTGTGGTCAATGTTATTATCTTAGCCATCCATCAAAAAGTTGAGGGCAATAAAGCTTTGGTCTAGATTTACATTAGATCCCTAGAGGCCTGGGTATGCATCAGTCTCTTAAAATTTTTTGAAAGACACTGTTCATTCAATCAATATATATTGAGTTTCTATTATGTAACCAGTTATTGTTCCAAGTGCTGAGCATATACTGGTGAACAAAACAAAATTCCTGCCCTTATAAAGCTTACATTCTAATTTGGGGATAAACAATAAACAAATCTGGAGATAAATAATAAATTTTCTAAAAATGAAAGCAAGTAAGGGGCTCGAGCAAAGAGATCAAACCACCTAATCCTAAAGGAAATAAATCCTGAATATTCATTGGAAGGACTGATGCTGAAGCTGAAACTCCAATACTTTGACCACCTGATGCAAAGAACTGATTCATTGGAAAAGACCGTGATGCTGGGAAAGATTGAAGGCAGGAGAAGGGGATGACAGAAGATGAAATGACTGGATGGCATCACTGACTCAATGGACATGAGTTTGAGTAAGCTCTGGGAGTTGGTGATAGACAGGGAAGCCTGGTGTGCTGCAGTCCATGGGGTTGCAAAGAGTCAGATACGACTGAGTGACTGATCCGACTGACTGACTGACTGATACTGAAGCTCCAACGCTTTGGCCACCTGATGCGAAGAGCCGACTCATTGGAAAAGACCCTGATGCTGCAAAAGATTGAGGGTAGAAGGAGAAGGGGAAAACAGAGGATGAGATGGTTTGATGGCATCACCAACTCAATGAACATGAGTTTGAGCAAACTCTGGGAGATAGTGAAGGACAGGGAAGCCTGGTGTGCTGCAGTCCATGGGGTTGCAAAAAGTCGGATATGACTTAGAGACTGGACAACATTAACAAGGGGCTCGAGAAGGTTGACAGTGGGTGTGCAGTGAACAGTCGTCCACATGCAGTGCGGCTGAAGCAGAGCTGTTTCTGAAGTTTGCTTACACTGCTCATGCCCTGCATTCTGAGTGTGCATCTGATCCAAAAGTTGTCCCAGAGTGGACAGCA
This sequence comes from Bos mutus, assembly GCF_027580195.1. Classification (NCBI taxonomy): domain Eukaryota; kingdom Metazoa; phylum Chordata; class Mammalia; order Artiodactyla; family Bovidae; genus Bos; species Bos mutus. Next base: position 7,254,104 of record NC_091620.1, on the reverse strand, counting down.
AGTCTTTCTGGTTTCTCAAAATTCACTATTTTTTCTACGTGAGTAATATTAGGAAAAACTCAATAGAATAATGATAAAGAATTTAAATAGTCATGAAATAAGAAAATCTGAAAGGATATAATATCTCAAGGCACTTTGCAACATTTCATCATATGCATAGGATATTCAAATACTGTGAGACCAGCTAGACAAGCAGGGAAGTCAGTCATACCTCCTGATCAAGACTCCAGAGAGAGAGTTTAAAAATTATTGTTCTACAAGTATAGTACATGGTTGAAAATGAAGTAATAGAGGAAAAAATAGAAAAGCTAGCACTTACCTTATTCCAATCCCCATTTTCTCAAGTATGGAGTGGGTTATGAATCCAAAAGTTTATGGAGAGTCGAGAAGATGGAATGCTTGGGGGACCCCAAAATATAGCTGACAGTCTGGATTCTGAACTCTGGAAGAGAAGCCCATAAGGGACAGATTTGAAATCTAAATCTATTAACTACTCTCTGCTCATGATTCTATTATTGATAAATTCTTCTAAATAGTTTTAGATAATCTTCAAATCTCTTTGATGTCAAAGAGACTTGATAAATCTTTGTTTTGTAAAATCCTAACTGTATCCTCTGATTGGAAATTTATTGTCTATTCTCATAGTGATATTTTAACCTTTGTTTTCATTCACTGAGCATCTACTTTGTACCAAGTACTTTGTTGGTTCAATGAGCCCAAAGGTAAATGAAGTAAATATGCTTCCAGCTTACAGAAACCTTTCAGTAGAGCTTCCAGTAGAGGGCAAGACAGAAACAGGAATGGCAGCTCCCATAAAACAGTGTGTTATAAAGAGAAGACTACCAAGAACTCTAGGAGGGACACCTAACCCAGACTTTGGGAGGATTGGAAGTTAGTGCTTCCACATGGAGACTTACAGGTAAGAAGAAGTTAGTCCAATAAAGAGGTGAGGCAGATCTGTTCCAGTGGAGGGCACATGGATGCATATTTTGAAGGTGACAGAAATGACCAAGAATCTGAATACTGAAAATAGTTCAGGATAGCTGAGACACAGTGGTCAGAGATGAAACTGGAGAGGTTAACAGAAACAATTTTACAGAGCCTTACAAGTCATGTCATATAGGAAGTATAATCTACTGAAGTTTGTGATGGCTTGAATGCTGGCATTTTGAAGGGGAATAGTTTAAACTGGTGCTCAGTTTTTTGACTTGAACAGCTGGGTCCCTGGAGAAGGAAATGGCAGCCTCCACTCCAGTATTCTTCCCTGGGTAATCCCATGGACAGAGGAGCCTGGCAGGCTATAATTCAGGGGGTCACAGAGAGTTGGACACAACTGAGCGACTGAGCACATTGGGTGGACAGTGATATCATTCACTAAGACATTTTTTAAAGAGATGAGGCCAGCTGTGGTCATGTTTGGTTTGGGATGCCTGGGGAACACTCACAGGTTATGAGGAGGCAGTTTGATCTGGAAGTCTGAGAGTACAGGTTCAGGAAGCATCAGTACACGATAGGCAACAATAGACTCCAAGGGGATGAAAGAGTTATGTGGGGGGAGTGTCATGGAAGAGAAAAGGGCCCAGGAGAGAAACCAGAGTAATACCAAAACTTAAAACATGGGCAGAGAAAGGATTTCCTCCCCCTCCTCCCCAAAAAAGGAGATCAAGAGAAGGTAAAGCCAGAGAGAGGGAAACTAGAGAGAGGTTTCAGGAGGGAAACTAGTGGAGTGAGGTATCACAGAGGACAAGGGAAAAGCACATTTCAACGAGCAGGCTGTGGTCAACAACAGTAAACGCTGTCAAGAGATCAAGTGAGAAAAGCCCGAGAAGCATCTACGGAGGGAGCTCCAAGAAGGTATCTGTCCAGTTGGGTGAGAGCTGGGTCAGTGGAGGCAGAAGGCAGCTCACAGTGAATTGAGGAATTGGTGGAACCAGTGAATGCAGACAACTGTTTCAAAAAATTTGCCTTCAAAGTAGAAGATATAATCCCTAGATTTTCTTCCTAAAAGTAGGGACATGAGGCCACCATGAAAACTCACCTACCACCTTTGCATTAGCTCAATTACCTCACGGCCATGCTCTTGGTAGGCATGGCCTGTGTGTTGAAGGTGAACCAAGACATAATGGATGAGCACTGTAGGGGTCTGGATGAGAGAGGAGGAGCAGGGCGCAGGCACCAGGGAACACGGACCAGGAGCTAGAAGTAAGCTGGAGTTACTATGCACACAGAGGCCAGGAATAGTCATGCTGGACAGGCAGCCCACCACCACCAGCTCTGTTATCCTGAATCCTTCACCATCGGGGTTTCCATTCTCACCCCTTCATGACATGAAGTAAAGTTTCTGACATTCACAACAACTCCTCAGATCTAATCTCCTCAACTCCTCTTAGTAACTTGTATTCCAAGGAGAAGATAGGAAAGTTCTGGCCTGGGTGGTGCTAAAAGGGACACAGAGGCAATGGCAGTAATCAACCTGAAAAGGTTGCCGTGATAGTGACCTGAGCCTAAAAACCAGGAGTTGAATTAGGCCCTACATCAGTAGCAAAACCAGCTGCATGGCTTGATTAAATGAAACATTATTTCTCAATTGCAATCATTCCCAGATCTCTAGGTTCTCTAAAATGCAACTGTGACTGAACTGGAAGGCTTAACTGTCTTCAGACTGTGATTACAGCACAGAGAGGAGACAAAGAATGGTGGTGAACATCACAAATAAAGACAGTATGTGTGTCTTATGTGGAGACTAGCTAAGCTGCACAAACCGAGTTTCTGGCTGAAGATTTTTTTTTTCATTTTACTCAACTCAATATAATCATTTACCCACTGGATATTGCTTAAGGGGCAGAGTTTTCATCTAATTCTCATTTAAGGAGACTGAAAAGGAAAAACTAAATAATAATACCTCATTTGTGTATGGTGCTTGTCTTTCAAAGAAGACATCATAACCCATTTTATACGATCTAATTTACATTAACAATCCTTTTATAATGTAAATACTAGTAAGGGCTATTATCATCTTACAAAGGATGCAGAGAAGAAATCGAGGCATGCAGGTATGAAATGATGAGTTCAACAATGTAACTTCCATTTTAGAGATGTAACAGCGAGCTTGTTCTTCTTTTTGGTTTTATAAGGAAGCCATGCTTTAGAAAAACATGTTTATTAAGCTGTTACCTTACCCTTAAATTTTAAGATGAAAAATACCTTGCTTAAAAGAAATCACAAGGGCCAAAATGTTCATTTTGTTCCACAGATCAAAACTCTCTCCCAAATGTAGACGACAATCAATCAATTCCTATCACTCAAGTCTGATTTTAATCAGCACAGTTCTCACCATCTGTGCCACACATATTATGAGTCGTTGGTGAGTATCACTCTCCTCTTTACATATACTATGCTGCAGTGATCTTGTCATCTCAGTTGGACTTGGAAATTGCCATTCTATGTACTAATTCTGCATATATGTAAAGTCACTGACACTTTCAAGTTTGTATGAGCTTCCATTTGGGTGGGGGTAACATTTTTCTGATCTTTTCAGGTATTCGTTCATTCATTCATTCATTTATTCATACTCTCAAGCACTCACACATCCATTCAACAAGCATTGATTGTGTGCCCCAAATGTGAAAACATTACCCTAGATGTAAAAGAAAGAGGAAGAAGACAAAAATCGCTTACTTCAGGAAACTCACAGCCCAATGAGGGAGTCAGAAGACCAAACAACTGTAGTTCAGTGTGGTAGGTGTGGAGATGGAGTGACACATGAAAACAGTCTGGGGACCATAGAGGGGGGTTGACCTCTGGCAAGGAAGGCCTCTTAGATCTGAGTATGCCAGGAAGAAGGGGATTGGGATATTCCGAGTAGAGGATACAGCATGAGCAAAGGCATAGATAAGAGCACCCTGTGCATTTGGGGAATCACAGGAAGCATGGTATAACCCCAGGTTCTTCCATATTCTATGACTGGTTCTATTTCATTATCCAGGCCCTGGACATCAACATGTGTGAAGAGAAAAGTGAAACTGTTAGTCACTCAGTCGTGTCCTACATTTTGTGACCGCATGGACTGTAGCCTGTCAGACTCCTCTCTCTGTGGAATTCTCCAGGCAAGAATACTGGAGTGGTTAGCCTTCCCTTCTCCAGGGGATCTTCCTGTTCCAGGGATCGAACCCAGGTCTCCTGAATTGCAGGTGGATTCTTTACTATCTGAGCCACCAGGGAAGCCCTAGGATGTCAACATAAATAATTTTATGAAGGGAAATATATGGTCCCTGGGTTGTCTTCAGTCATGTAAGTAAAAATACATTTTACATGGGATCTGTACCAAAGTACTTTTTGAAACACTATTTGAAAAATGTCACACAGGTATCAGGTCAAAATCAAAGCTTGGATCTGGTCTACCCAAAGTTTGTATTCTCCATATTTCATATCCAGGGGGAGGCAGGTAAGAACAGCCTACCTATTCATCGAATATAGGTAGGTGAATACTTAGTCCACCTCCATTATGATGTCCGTATAAAAGAATTATATAGAAATACTTCCAAATACAGCATTTTCAAATGCACAACATTGGGTGGGCCAAATTTTTCCTGTTTACCTCTTAACCATTCAGCCTTGGTACTGCCCAGCCATCAAAAACCAGCCTTATAGATTCTTATCAATACCCCTACTACACAGTAGCAAGAGGAGTTTGGAAACAGTCTGAAAATTCTGCACCCAAGTCCCTGCAGGGACAGCTCTTTCCTGAAGCTTCTGAGAAGTCCTGCCTGAAGGTCTTTATGCACCTTTATGAACCAGGTCAGTAACAGATAAAATGTAACCACAGATAACTCACACTGAAACATAGACTAATCTACTGCCTGGGGTAGCCCTACTCTGAATTCCCTGTTAATTACTAAAAGCTTTGCACCACCAAATTGCATCCATGTTTCTATTTGGAAATTTTTCAGAGACTCTAAGAGTTCAAAATAACTAATCTATGTTGGTTCCTGACCAATTATAGAATCCTCTCTAAGACAACATTTTCAATTTGGCTACACCATGCAGCATCTGGGATCTTATAATAGTTTCCTGACCAGGGATTGAACTTCCACCCTCTGCATGGAAAGCAAGGAGTCTTAACCACTGGATCACCAGCAAAGTCCCTCTAAGACATCATTTCTTCATTCATCTACTCCTTGACCCACTCAAAGAGCATCAACTTCCTCATTTCTCATTCTCTTCAAGCCAATCCAGTCAGTATTTGTCCCCCATACTCCCATCACTTCTAGGCAAATAGATGTGGAAACAGTGGCTGACTTTATTTTTGGGGGCTCCAAAATCACTGCAGATGGGGATTGCAGCCATGAAATTAAAAGATGCTTACTCCTTGGAAGGAAAGTTATGACCAACCTAGATAGCATATTCAAAAGCAGAGATATTACTTTGTCGACAAAGGTCCATCTAGTCAAGGCTATGGTTTTTCCAGTGGTCATGCATGGATGTGAGAGTTGGACTATAAAGAAAGCTGAGCACTTTAGAATTGACACTTTTGAACTGTGGTGTTAGAGAAGACTCCTGAGAGTCCCTTGGACTGCAAGGAGATCCAACCAGTCCATCCTAAAGAAGATCAGTCCTGAGTGTTCATTGGAAGGACTAATGTTGAAGCTGAAACTCCAATACTTTGGCCACCTGATGAGAAGAGCTGACTCATTTGAAAAGAGCCTGATTCTGGGAAAGATTGAGGGCAGGAGGAGAAGGGGACGACAGAGGATGAGATGGTTGGATGGCATCACTGACTCAATGGACATGGGTTTGGGTAGACTCTGGCAGTTGGTGATGGATAGGGAGGCCTGGCATGCTGCGGTTCATGGGGTCGCAAAGAGTCAGACACGACTGAGCGACTGAACTGAACTGAAATTCTACTACAAACATACTTGTGAAGGCTGCAATGACCTCTGTGTTGTCAAATCCACTGGTCAGTTTTCCATCCTAATCTTACTGCCCTCTCAGCAGCCATAATACTTGGCCCTAGTGAGCCATCTCTTTTCACTGAAACATTTTCTTTGCTTTGCTTCCATCACACCACATGTGCTTCGTTTCTACCTTTTCAGTCTCTTTTGCTGGGTCCTTCCTGATTTCTGAATGCTGGGAGCTCCCTTGGGCTTGGTCCTCTACAATTGCCCATCTAGCTCATTGCTTTAAATACCATATCTCTTGTCCTAATGTCTGTCTTGGAAGCTGCGGAGGGTTTTTTCCCATAGAGACACTGAGGTTTGGGTTGGGCACTGAAGGAGGCAAAGAGTTGGCTGAGGAGAGTAGATCCTAAGGGAAAAGAGTGGGGAAAAGCACAAAAGTGTGGAAAGGCAAACTGCATTCAGAGAAACAGGGCAGTCTGATGTGGGTTGAAAATAACTGGTTAGGGAGGTTGTAGTAATATCGAGAAGAACCTTGGTTTACAGTTAAGGGACTTTATGCTGGACTTCACGCTGAAGACAATAAGCATGAAAGGTATTACAGGTTCCCAAATAGGGAAGAGATGTGAACATTCATATTAAAAAAAATAAATAAAACTGTAGTAGCAGGATGACAGCCGAACTAGAGTAAACTGAGACTGGAGCCAGGAAAGCCAATTAGAAGGTCACTGTAATAGTCTAAGGAAGGGATTATGGTCTGAATCACCATAGCAGCAGGGGGATGAAGAGTAGTGAGAAATCCAAGGGAGATTTAGAAGTAGCATCGAGGACATAGTTATTGATTAGATAGCCACTTGGGAGTAGGGGAGAGAGGCCAAAGTTGAAGTGTAATGACATCAACTAAGCTAAATAGGAAGAGAGCAAAAGTGGGGGGAAGGGAGGATGATGATATTAAGTTCTCAGTGACTATAGGCTATCCAGTAGCAAATGAAAGACACATCTGTGGATCAGGAGCAAAGTTTGGACTGACTATATAGGTTCAGAAGTCAGGGCCCACTGGTAGCTAAATTTTCAGGATGGATGGGATATCCTGAGGAGGCCATAGAGTGAGAAGAATGCCAAGACCCTGAGGGGAAAAAAGCACGTAGGCAGCAGTCAGAGGAAGAAGAGCCGGAGGAGGAGATTGGAAAGGTCCAGAGAGATAGCACGAGAATGGGACAGAGTGAAGTCTGCAAGTAAAGGGAGAAGAAAGCTTCAAAGAAGAAAGGATAAACAATTCTCTTTGGGGTGGGATGAATGATAAAGTCTGGGGATTAGATCTGATGAGCACAGTTTCTAGAGCATTGGAAGTCAACCTGGAATGCATAAAGTGAAGACTCTTCTTGGAAGTTTGGCTGTGAGAGAAGCAGGAAATGGCTGGGAAGAAAATGGAGTTGGGCAAGGTGTAGACATTTTTTTATTTTAATGAAATGGAAGTCTTTAGTACAACAGATGGCTAGCTAGTTTCTGATTAAAAATTCTTGTGAGTGCACTACTCCATAAGACAACCCCACTGCATTTTTTTAACCAGCAATTGATCACTCAGTTCAGTTCAGCATGTATTCGTTAAGTACCTTCTATGTCCAGAGCACTGGGCTTGGCATTCCAGTGCCTAAAAATATATGCAAAACATGAGGTGGATTTAGAATATTCAAAACTCACAAAGAAGAAAATCTGTTGTAAGTCCACTATTGAGATATTATTACTATCAATATTTTCCTGTGTCTGTCCAGTCATTCTTTTTTTTTGAGCATATATATTGAAAAATAAATTATCTACATTTTCTGATATCATGGCATCTTCCACAATCTGCTTCCTACTGGATGCATAGTTTTCATCAAAGGAACGTATTATGATTTATAGAATACTTCTTTTTGAACTTGTAGGTTATCTCTAAGTGTTCAATATTATAAAGAAGGTATGCTTTACTAAGTACTCTTATATTAAATGTTGTGAGTGTTTCTGGTTATTTTCTTAGGATAAAGTCTTAAAAATGAAATTACTCTTTTAAATGTTTTGCACATATTAAGATTTTAAGTACATAATGCCAAACTGCTCTCTAGAATGCTTGAATCAATTTGAAAGTGAAAGTGGCTCAGTCATGTCCAACTCTTCACAATCCCATGGACTGTAGCCTGCGGGCTACTCTGTACATGGAATTTTCCAGGTCAGAATATTGAAGTGGGTAGCCGCTCCCTTCTCTACGGGATCTTCCCGACCCAGAGATCAAACCCAGGTCTCCTCCATTACAGGCAGATTCTTTACTGTCTGAGCCACCAGGGAAGCTCATGAACCAATTTACATGCCCCATATTGTATGAGGGTGTTTATTTCCCTGAATCTTTATCTATGGAAGTTATTATTTTAAAATTCTTGACAATTTGTTAGGTACAAAGATACCTGGTTTTATTTGGTGGCTCAGACAGTAAAAAGAACGTGCCTGCAATGCGGGAGACCCAGGTTTGATTCCTGGGTCAGGAAGATCCCCTGGAGAAGGGAATGGCTACCCACTCCAGCATTTGTGCCTGGAGAGATCCATGAACAGGGTAGCCTGGTAGGGCGCAGTCCATGCGGTCACAAAGAGTCGGGCATGACTAAGTGACTGACACTTTCACTCTTCTTTCACTTCTTCTTTACTATTAACTCTGGACCTTTTTCATTTTAGTTGACCAGTTGAATTCCCTTCTTCTCTTTTGCTTTTTCATATTCTTTACCCACATGGCTTGTTCATGTCTTTTACCTTCTCATGTTCTTTACACTTCTTTTTAAATGTATTTTTGTTATAAACTTGTAAGAGTACTTTATATATAAAGGACACTGCTGCTGCTGCTGCTAAGTTGCTTCAGTCGTGTCCGACTCTGTGCGACCCCATAGACGGCAGCCCATCAGGCTCCCCTGTCCCTGGGATTCTCCAGGCAAGAACACTGGAGTGGGTTGCCATTTCCTTCTCCAATGCATGAAAGTGAAAAGTGAAAGTGAAGTCGCTCAGCCGTGTCCAACTCTTAGTGACCCCATGGACTGCAGCCTACCAGGCTCCTCCTCCCATGGGATTTTCCAGGCAAGAGTACTGGAGTGGGGTGCTATTGCCTTCTCCGATAAAGGACACTACCCTTTGTCATATATATATTTGGTTGCAAAAATTCTAGAATCTCTCATTTATCTTTTAATTTTGTTTGTGGTACTGTTTCATCTACATAAACTAAAAAGTTTCAAGTAGTCAAATCTATAAATGTTTTCCTTTTACAAATCATAAGCCTTTATTCTTTCACTCAGGTTTTTACCACTCTAAGGTCAAGAAATGCTTGCACCACTTTCATTTTTCAACACATATCACTTCTCTTGTATGAGTCATTTTTAATATTTAACTCTCTATTTATTGAAAATTTATTCCATTCCTTACTAATCATGTTTGTTCTATCCTTTGAGGATGCTTTGGTTTCAGGAAAGAGAAATCTAACTCAAATAGGCTTAAACAAAATATTGAATCTATTGGCTCCCGTAAGTAGAAAAGTTCAAAGACTTCAGGGACATGTTTGGCTAGATGGCTCACACAATGTGGAGAGGATTTGATGGTTCCCTCTTTACCTCTCTGCTTTAGTCCCTAGTGAGAGCTCCATTCTCAATAGACTCTCCCCTCCTGGTCCCTAGATGGTGGCCAAGACCTTCCAGGTTACATGCTACTGCTTTCACTGCCAGAGGAATGTGTCTTTGTCTTAGCATTACCACAAAAACCCTGACATTGTCTTTCCTTGATTGGACTGATTTAGGTCACATGCCCATACATGACGCAGTTGCTGGAGCCAAGGGCATAAAACTCACTGATAGACTTAGTCTGGACCACATGACCCTCACCCTGGAAATAAAGGTGGAGTTAGTTTTCTTGAAACTACATGGATGCCCTACAGAAAAGAGTGACTGAGAAAGAGGGATACATTCAAGAAGGTAACTAAGGTAAGGGACTATATCTTTAAATGTCAAGATCATTGCTTTTGATGAAAAACAGCAAATCCTCTGCCATTTGAAAACATTTGTTCTACCACTATTAATGCAGTAGAAATTAGAGTTAAGACCATGAAAGGACATGATCCTTTCCTTAGGTAAGAAATCCTTTACATTCAAGTTGTATAGGGATCACCTGGGCATATCGTAGTTTCAAAAAGTCTAATCATATGCGGTTGGAACAATTTCCTCCATGGCTAACTAATCTATAGGTTCTCTGAATTCCTTCTTTAAGACAGGTTCCATAGACCCAGTAGAAATAAGACCATAGCCCTAATTCTCCCCTGAATCCATTCTGGTAAAGTCTCTGTCTCCTGGCTACTTTTTTTCTGGTTAGTTATTTTGGTGATCCCTTGTCTTTTTTTTTTTTTAAAACCATAAGTCTTACCTATACACTTTGCAATGTCTTTTCCTGGCTTGTGACCTGAGACCTATACCTTGACCTAAACATCTTCTTAGAGGAGCCCTCCAAGGAGTCAGCTAGAGCTAACTAAGTTGGCCTTTGGCGTGCTGGGGCTTTAAGTCGACCACATAGTGATTCAGAAGAGGCAAGACACAATAGTACCCACGTGCTGTGCGCCAGGCACAGCTCAAAATGTTCTGCCCAGGGAAAGCCATCATCTGACTCCATGAATGGATTAGTGGCCTTATAAGAAGAGATGATCTCTCTCTACCTGTGGATACAGCAAGAAGGTGTTCATCTGCATCAGATACCAAATCTGCTGAGAGCTTGGTCTTGGACTTACTAGCCTTTAGAAGAGAGAAATAAACATTTTTTTGTATAAGTTATCCAGTCAATGGTATTGGTTATAGCAGCTCCAACTGACAAAGACATCATCCTCCCTGCCTCTGTGACCCTGTACAGCGACTGTACAGTGACTTGGCGTCTATGGGCCAACAACAGTCTCTTTCTACCCCTTTGTAGAAGTTTTGATCACAGTTTTTCTTCTTGTCTTAGTCCTTTCTCTACTGCTTGGCTGCTCTTCTGTTCTTCAACTTATTGTATGATATACCATCACTTCATTACTGTTTTTACAGCCCTCCCCCAAACATTGCAATGTGGGAGACCTGAGTTCAATCCCTGGGCTGGGAAGATCCTCTGGAGAAGGCAACGGCTACCCACGCCAGTATTCTGGCCTGGAAAATTCCATAGACAGAGGAGGCTGGCAGGCTACAGTCCATGGGTTGTACATGACTGAGTGACTTTCACTTTCACTTCTTTCTGCCCAAACTTGACCACAATAAATACATCTATTGAAGACACGTTCTGATTTTAAAGGTATTAAAAATGTGTAGGGAAAGCCTTATATATTAGCGTCTAGTGAACTAGACTATAGCTGGATGATTCTGGCTTTTAGCCACCTGTTAACATCAGTCTGTCTCATTCAGTAACACTATTCCTTCTTTATTATTATCTTACTATAGAAAAGAAAGAAAGTGAAGTCGCTCAGTCATGTCCGACTCTTTGTGACCCCATGGATGGTAGCCTACCAGGCTCCTCCATCAATGGGATTTTCCAAGCAAGAATACTGGAATGGGTTGCTATTATCTTACTATATCTATAAACAAAAAACAAACAGAAAACCATTGTCTCCAGTACTTTTCTCAGAGTCTACTTGTCTCTGGATGTTAAGCCCTCTAGCATTATTTTCACAGGTCTGAGTCCTTCTTTAGAGTGAGTTTTCCCCTTACTCCTATCTATTTTCTGTGAGTGTCCTTTAAAAACAAGAGCTAATCAGACGCTCCTTGAGCAGCAACATTGATCTTTTTTACTTAGATGCTCTCTTTTCTGTATTGAAATCACTGGCTTTATAAGAGTTCAAATTTCAAGTCATTTTGCTACTCTTGAGCTCTCTTTCCTAGTTTCTGGCCAGATAGAGCCTTATGTCCGTATTTTCTCTTAACTTGCTCAAGTCTTCTTTATATCCGGTTAGCAAGCAAAGAATTGCCTTCTCCGGGTTCTACAAATTCAAGGATACCGTGGTCACTTACTTTAAGCTGTATGTCACTTCCACTTCACCAACACATTCTTCTTAGCTGGTTAGAATTAAGCTTAGAATAGTACCTCTTCAATAAGCGATTAGTTTAAATTTAAGTCATGCCAACTTTATTTGATGCCCACTTTTCAGCAGAATGAGCTTGTCAGTAGATGTTGAAGTTCTCCATTACCCCTATATTGTGGCCCTGTCCTATTCATTCTGTCATTTGTATTGGGAAAGCATTATTGATGTTGCCATAACAGGATCACAAGGCATGTTAGAACTAGCTGACAAAACATGGCCAGTGGAGAGAGAGTGTGAGCCCAGTAGGGAGTGAAGAGCTCTTTCTAGGGTATGGGCTGTAAATACAGAAGCTGGCTTGGATTAGGGCAGCTGAACTATGCAAGACCTGATGTCTCTCACCAAGGTGAAGTTCAAAAAGCTACTAATACTATGAAGTCCAGCATGAAGGCACACGTGTACAGTTTAAGGAGACCATGGCAGGAGTGTGGACAACACAATACAACCCTCTGGAATGAGGACTGGTCAGTGATAAGCTAAACAAGACATCAGAATCAAGGTCAAAAAGACCAGGGTTCAGGAGAATGTCCCAAATATAAAGGGAATCTGGATGCAAGGCAAAATGACCAGAGACAGAAGGTGTGGAGGTCAAGGTGGAAGCACAGAATTGAAAAAACATGGAGTGGGAGGTGTAATACGAGGAGCCTACAGATGTCAAAGGCTCACAGCTGACCTGACTGGAAGGAAGCAAGATGCTGGGGCTGATATTGATGACATCAGTTCAGTTCAGTTCAGTTCAGTCCCTCAATTGTGTCTGACTCTTTGTGACCCCATGAACTGCAGCACGCCAGGCCTCCCTGTCCATCAACAACTCCCGGAGTTCACTCAAACTCATGTCCATCAAGTTGGTGATGCCATCCAGCCATCTCATCCTCTGTCATCCCCTTCTCCTCCTGCCCCAAATCTGTACCATCATCAGAGTCTTTTCCAATGAGTCAACTCTTCACATGAGGTGGCCAAAGTATTGGAGTTTCAGCTTTAGCATCAGTCCTTCCAAAGAACACCCAGGACTGATCTCCTTTAGGATGGACTGGTTGGATCTCCTTGCAGTCCAAGGGACTCTCAAGAGTCTTCTCCAACACCACAGTTCAAAAGCATCAATTCTTTGGCGCTCAGCTTTCTTTATAGTCCAACTCTCACATACATACACGACCACTGGAAAAACCATAGCCTTGACTAGACGAACCTTTGTTGGCAAAGGAATGTCTCTGCTTTTGAATATGCTATCTAGGTTGGTCATAACTTTCCTTCTGAGGAGTAAGCGTCTTTTAATTTCATGGCTGCAATCACCATATGCAGTAATTTTGGAGCCCAAAAAAATAAAGTCTGACACTGTTTCCACTGTTTCCCCATCTATTTCCCATGATGTGATGGGACCAGATGCCATGATCTTCGTTTTCTGAATGTTGAGCTTTAAGCCAACTTTTTCACTCTCCTCTTTCACTTTCATCAAGAGGCTTTTTAGTTCCCCTTCACTTTCTGCCATAAGGGTGGTGTCATCTGCATATCTGAGGTGATTGATATTTCTCCCGGCAATCTTGATTCCAGCTTGTGCTTCTTCCAGCCCAGTGTTTCTCATGATGTACACCGCATATAAGTTAAATAAGCAGGGTGACAATATACAGCCTTGACGTACTCCTTTTCCTATTTGGAACCAGTCTGTTGTTCCATGTCCAGTTCTAACTGTTTCTTCCTGACCTGCATACAGGTTTCTCAAGAGGCAGGTCAGGTGGTCTGGTATTCCCATCTCTTTCAGAATTTTCCACAGTTTATTGTGATACACACAGTCAAAGGCTTTGGCATAGTCAATAAAGCAGAACTAGATGTTTTTCTGACATACTTTCTCTCTGATCAGAACTGGCATTTAAATTTTGGGGAGCTTGGAGAACTAGAACTATAGGCAGGGCTCTTTAGATAATCCAGCATCTTGTTCCATCTGGAAGGCAAAGGCAAGACACCTAGCCAGCTGCCTTATTGTAAGCTCCTGTGACATCACTTCTGCTTTTATTTTGATGGTTCTACCAGCCATCAACGTTCAGGTTTGTGAGTTTTCATTTGTATTCGTAAGTTCTTAACTCACATGGCTATTCTATTTTGCCTTTAATTGTGTGTTTCTTTTGAACAAATTATGTACCTTCATATTGGTGCAATACAACAACTAATTCCCTGGTGGCTCAGCTGGTAAAGAATCCACCTGCAATGCCGGAGACCTGGGTTTAATCCCTAGGTTGGGAAGATCCCCTGGAGAAGGGAACAGCTACCCACTCCAGTATTCTGGCTTGGAGAATTCCATGGACTGTATAGTCCATGGGGTCACAAAAAGTCGGACACGACTGAGCGACTTTCACTTACTTATTACTTACTGTGTACAGGTACCATGCTAGCTGATTTACATATACTATGTCTTATTTAATTCCCACAGCACCTCCTTGGGAGGTGGGTATTACGATGCTCATTTTAAAAAGAGGAAAATGAAGCTTATATGGTTTATGTAATCATCCTGAGGTCACACATCTGGGACACAAAGTGCTCAGATTTAAACTTAATTTTTGCCTATGCATCTGAGGCTTAAACAACTATATTTATACTGTAATACATTCAAACCACTGACACCTGTCAGCCACTAGATTTTTAAATTTATCTTCTATCCTCTTTTATCTCTAACTCCCTAACAGTACTGCAGTATATAAAAATGATCATTAGTAAGTAGTTACTGAATGAATTAATGCAGCTTAAAAATGTTATTAGAATTACTATGTCCTCTCTTGGTTTGGGTGTTGATATAGACAAGCGATAAGAATTCTTCAGTTTGCTCTACAGAAACACGACACTGACATGCATTCATTCATTACATGGCTGAGAAGGGGCCAACTGATAATCCACACTGAACTGAGGAGACATGCTAAGTCAGATGTAGGCAAATGTGTTTATATGTTCAAATAAATTTGAGAAGTTAAAATAAAGGGTATACATGAAACAGATTATTTTCTTCAGAGCTCTGAATCTGAAAATCTTTCTCACAACATGGTCTTCTTGTTTGTCTGAAATCAGAGGTTGCCAAACTAACATCCATGGGCCAAATCCAGCCCACCCCTGTTTTCGCATGGCCTGTCAGCTAAAAATGGTTTTCACATTGTTAAGTAGCTGAAAAACATCAAAAGAAGAATGATACTTCATGACATGCAAAACTTATATGAAATTCAAAGCTCATTTTCCATAAATAAAGCTTAATTGGAAACACAGCCAAGGTCATTCACTTACTTATTGTCTATGGCTGCTTTAGCACTACAAAGGCAGAGCTGAGTAGGTGGGACAGAGACTGTGTGGCCCACAAAGCCTGAACTATTACCCTTTACAGAAAAATTTACTAGTTTCTGGTCTCACTAAGTAACACAGGATGTTATAACATTCTAAATATTGTTTAAGTGACATCTATTACTTTGGTTTCTAACTGGAGGACCCTGGACCCAAAAGTCATGACATCTCTTTTTGTGGTGTAGAAGGTTTCCACATTCTCAGGACAAAGTCAAACCCTTTCCTCCTTCGGCATCCTCTACATTCTCTCCCGAAAGCAGTAGCACCTTTTGGCAGAAGCAATAACAAACTGAGAAGCTGGTGGTTTCTCTAAGAGGTAGTATGTTTCTTCCTAACCAAAGTCATTTTTCTCTTTGATTGGAAACTGGGGCTGGGCATCCTTATGAGTGGTTACAGTGTATTACAGAAACGGATTCTCCAGACTCCATCAACCAATTCAAGGTGATATGATGGAGTCACATTGGTGAGGAAAAGCAAATTGCTCTTTTTGTCATCACCCAGGACTTAAATAAAGACAAAAATGACTCAGAATGACGAGACACGGGTGCATATTATTTATCAAAATATTTTCAGGAGGCATTTAACACCCCAGCAACGTGGCATTGTGAGAGCTCAATTAACATGTTAGCTCGGGAGTAAAACCAAGGGATCTTTCTAAGATCAAGTTTGGTTTACAGTACAGTTCAAGAGAATATGCTTTATTTATTTATTGAGACACAAAGACACATACTATTGTTGTTGTTTTTTGTATCTCTATTTCTCTTTCTGTATCTTTGTCTTTCTCTCCAATTTAACAAAAATATACTGATCATTGATTATACCTGAGAGGTACAGGGAAAGCCCTAAGGATACAAAAATAAATCAGATAATTGCAACTTTCAAGGAGCTTACGGTTTATGAGGAAAACAAATTATAGTGATCTTCCTGGACTTTGGGGCAGCATTTAACATGAGTTGATGTTAAATGCTTAATATATTCTTAATATATCCTCCTTAGTATATTCCTCTCTTGGTGGCTTTAGTCCCATAGTCTCCTGGTTTTAGTTCTCTGGTTTCTGATTCTCAGTCTCCATTATCAGGTCTTTTTTTTTCTCTCTCTCTATTCAATCTCTAAATGATCAGAGTTTAATCATGGGTCTGCTTTTCTTTTGATTCTATCTACCCTCCCTAGGCAATCTTCTCTCAAATTTATAAATCCAGTTCTAGCAACTGTCTTGAACTTCCAATCCATATAATGAAACTGCAGTAAACATCTCCACTTAGACAGATACTGCAATTCTGCAACTGTCCCAAGATTTTCCATCTCAGTCACTGACGTCCGTGCTCATTCATCTCCTCTTTGAAGAAATCTCAAGTCAGTCATGATACTACCTCCCTCTCCATAACTCACTAATTCCATCCAATTGTCAAATTCTTTAAAATAGCTCTTGACTTGGATCATTTCTCTTCCTGAGCACACTATCACTGTAGATGAGGAAGCCATGCCTCACAATTTTTAACAGTTGCCCACCATTATGTGTAACTGTACCATAATTTATTTAACCATTTCTCTATCAATGGACATGTAGGTTGTTTTCATTCTTTATCTACCATAAATAATGCTTCAGCAAAGATACTGGAAGAGTCATTCTTCAATATTTGTCAGTATGTCTATTGGATAAATATAGAAAAATGGAGCTGCTAGGCCAAAGGCTTTGTACATTTAGAAATTTGATAAATACTGCCAAGTTACCCTCCACAGGGGTTATACCAATTTTCATCCTATTGACAATGTAAAATAATGCCCACTCCCCAGCCTGGCAAACTAAAGTATGCTAATTAAACTTTTTGATTTGTGTCAACTCAGTAAGTAAAATAAAGGAGAATAGGGTGGCAGATGATGACATGGTTAGATGGCATCACCGACTCAACAGACATGAATCTGAGCAAACTCCGGGAGATGGTGATGGATAGGGAAGCCTGGCATGCTGAAGTCCATGGGTTGCAGAGTCGGACACAACTTAGCAACTGAACAACAACAGTATGTAAAAAATATCTCTTATTGCAGTTGTAATTTGCATATTACTTGTTATTAGAAAGGCTGAGCACTTTTGCATATTTTAAAGACCTATTTGTGTTTCCTTAACTGCTCTCATAACTTTTACCCAGTCTCATGGGAGTTTTTGATGCTTTTCTTATTGATTAGTAGCAGTGCTCTGATTTCTTCTTAAATTATCCAATTTCCATATTCTTTCAGAATCCTAGTAATTTTTAAAACTCAGAATTTTATCAAATTTTCCCCAATAACAAGTAATCGTCAATTTTTAAAAATTTATTTTTCAATTGGAGTATGATTTCTTTACAATGTCGTGTTAGTTTCTGCTGTACAACAATGTGAATCAGCTATATGTATACACCCCATCCCTCCTGAGCTTCCCTCCCCTCACCACACCCACCCAGGTCATCACAGAGCACCAAGCTGAGCTCCCTGTGCCATACAGAAGCTTTCTACTCTCTATTTTACACATGGTAGTGTATACACATCAATGTTACTTCAAATGTTAACTCCATTATAGGGGAGCCCATTATGAATTGATTTGCAGAAGTCCTGACTACCTGCAAATAGCTTAAGACTGCTTATACCTCTATCTATGCTGTCATTTAATTTTCCTAACAGCCCTACGAGGCATGTATTAGTATTAACTCCAAAATAAAGCTCAGAGAATATGAATGTCCAGGGTTACACAGCTAATAACCCTTCCACACCTGGAACCTTAAAAGTCTAGTAATCCACCATCACTGGCCATTCCTGAACCACATCAGGCTCTGGTCCTTGATGCCTCTAGTTTCTGATAACCAACTGCTCTTCTCTTTTGCCTTCTATAAACATGCGGTGAACATTTTTAAGTACCTACCATCTGCCAGGAATCCTCATGGGGTTTACATTTTAGAAGGGTTCTCATTTATAAGAATAAAAACACACAATAATAAAGCTTTACTAAGATGGGTGGGAAGGGGCAAGGAAGGGTACTTTCAGCCAGGTGGTCAGGGTGGACCTGCTTGAGGAAGTGACATTTAAACAAAGATTAGAATGATCAAATCCAGGAAAAGGAAATATCTAGGTGAAGTCCTTTAGATACAAGAGCAAATCTAATGCATTCGAGGAATAGAAAAATAGACCACTGAAGTTGGAGTCAGAGGAGAGTGGTGGGAGAAGAGATCAAAGAGAGGTGGTCTGGGATGCCACAGAAGGCTTTCTGTCTGGCAAAGGAGTCTGAACTTTATTTCAAGTGTAATCAGAAGACAAGGAAGGATTCTAAGCCAGAAGTGATACGATCTGTGTGTTATGATTTATGTCACTCTAGCTGCATTGTGGAGAGAGGAGGCAAAAGTGGAAACAGGAAAACCAATTAGAAGCTATTACAGGAGCCCACAAGATGATGTCTGTATTAGGGTGGTGGCAGTGGAAAGAGAAAGAGACAGATTTTGGAAATGTTTTTGAGGGTTAAAGTAGACCTAAATTCTTTATGGAGGAGACATGAGAATGGAGGAAAAGGAGAAGAACCGTGAATATCTACGTGCTTTTTGGCTTGAGCAAATGGTGGATGGTGACCTAGACAGCATATTAAAAAGTAGAGACATTACTTTGTCAACAAAGGTCCATCTAGTCACGGCTATGGTTTTTCCAGTGGTCATGTATGGATGTGAGAGTTGGACTATAAAGAAAGCTGAGATCCAACCAGTCCAACCTAAAGGAAATTAGTCCTGAATATTCATTGGAAGGACTGATGTTGAAGCTGAAACTCCAATACTTTGGCCACCTGATGCGAAGAGCTGACTCATTTGAAAAGACCCTGATGCTGGGAAAGACTGAGGGCAGGAGGAGAAGGGGACGACAGAGGATGAGATGGTTGGATGGCATCACCGACTCGATGGACATGGGTATGGGTAAACTCCGGGAGTTGGTGATGGACAGGGAGGCCTCGCGTGCTGCATGGGGTAGCAAGGAGTCAGACACAACTGAATGACTGAACTGAATAAACTGATGTCATTCAATTTGAAGAAGCCCAAAAGTATCCAGAATTTCATATTACTATATTATTTCCTTCTTTCCCTATGCATCCTTAACCTCACAGATCATGATTTTCTCTTCCTGATATTTTCATTTTCCTTCCTACTTAGTCTTTAGTTCTTCTTATCCAAAAGAACTTTTTCTATCTACCTCCTCTACTCATATCCACTCCTCAGTCCACTGCAATCTGGTTACTATCTCCTTTTCCTAATAAACTCCTTCTTTCTGAACATAACACTGACCTTGTTGTTAAAACCAAGGAATCTCTGTCTATTTTTCTTGACCTCCGTTTAGCATTTCAAACTATTGCCAATTTCTCTTGACTTCTCCAAAACTACTTGTTCCTGGTCCTTCTACCTCTCTGGATGTTCTTTTTTGTGTATTTATTTCCTCATTTTTTTCAATGTTTGCATTCCCATAAGGTTTCAGAAGAGGTCCTTCTCTCTTCTTACTCTATACCTTTTATCTTGAAGATGTCATCTACTTCCAGGGACTGTTACTCATTCTGACGATTCCAGCACATCTCTCTCTCCTGAGCTCTCAACTCAAGTAATAGAAAGCTTCATTTTGATATCCTATGGATACTTCAAACACCATGCTTCAAATTAAACTAAATTCCCTCCTCAACCTATATCTCTTCATCTTGGCAAATGGTACCACCATCTTTCCATTTATCTGAGCTGTATTTCTTCTCCGGTTCCTGAATCCTGCAGACATAATCAATAATAAAATTCAGCTTGTTCTATACCCTGTTTTTCTTGAATCCTTCTCCTCTCTCCATTTCTATTCTTGTTGCTTTAGCTTAGGTGTCCATCATTTCCATCCCCATAATGCTGAAACAGCCTCTGAGCTAGTCTCCCTGCTTATTGTGTTGCTCACACTAATAAATTCTCCAAACTGGACTGAACTTTATAAAATGGACATTTGATTGCCTCACTATGCTCCTTAAAACTCATCAGTAGTTCTCCAGTGGCTTTAGGGTAAGTTGAAATTTATTAGGAGGATATATAAGACTTTTCATAATACAAGACCTTGCTGATCTTTCTGGGTTCTGCTATGCATTCATACAAGACAGAATCTATTACTTGCTGGGCTCTGTCCTTCACCTTCAACTCTATGGGCACACCTTCTTACCCTCAGGACTTTACACATAATACTTTCTTTGCTTGGTCTACATTTCTCTTTGATTTGCCCACTTGTCTGGATTATTCTACTTATGCTTCAGATCTCCTCTCTAAATTCATTTTCTATGGTTAGGGACCGTGACTATGCAAGGTGAAGGTTAAATGTATACCTTTCCAATGAGCTCCCGTGTTGCTAACATCCTAGTACTGTATGATCAATTTTGCACTTATCTGTCTCCTCATTAAACTACAAGATCCTTCAGAGGAGACTGTGTTATTTATCTTTGTACTCCCACTGCCTAGCACGGTACTTGACACATAGCAGGCACTCAATAATGAATAAAGAAAGTGGAAGAGTTGGGTTTCAAAGTCAGATCTTCTCTGTCTGGTACAAATCTCACATTTCTTCATGCTACTTCTTAACATCTTGAGCCTGAAAATTTTTAAAATCTAGGTATATTTTTGCCTGTAACTAATTAAAATACAGGCAAATAACTAACTCCATGAGAGTTGAGTTAATCATGTAATTCTTTAATAGCCTTTATTCATCATTCCATCATTTTGCTCATCAAAGTACTTTGGGTTAAATGAATCTAAATTGAATGAAGGATCTTTTGATACACTTTTACATCCTTTCTACCTTTCCTCCTGTTCCTCCTACAACACCTGAAAGTAAGCAGAGTTAAGTACTTTGGGAGTCAGGTAAATTTTATTTGTCTGGCAACTGACACTATAAAGTGATGTGTCAACAGCATACTCTTTCCCATTATAATTTCCTCCAAGGTTTCTATGGATAGGTATTAAAATTTCAGCGCCAAAATTTAACATTGCAAAATTCAGCTAAAATTGAAATTTTTATGCAGTGTGTTCAGTACAACACAGAATTTTGTAAATAGAATCTTAAAGATTCTATAGCCCAGCATTTCTGTTTAGCTTCCAAGAGGAAACAGACAGGAGAAGACTTGTACTAGCTCAACCAAGGTCATCCAGCCTATTAAAATTTCCTAACTTTCAGCTGGCTGGTCTCTCCTCAGTGCCATAGATACCCTATTCTCTTCCATCCAAACAAATTATCTTCATCAGAACCTACCTATTTACATAGATACATATCTTTATGATATTGCCTTTTTTGGTATCCTTGTTATAAAGAGGAAGGAACTGAAAACTAAGCAAGGCTGTCTTATCCAGGGACATAGGAGAATTGGCAAAAGAGACAATTAGTACAGAGAGATGGGCTTCTATTTGTACTGTAGCCTTGTAATCACACTCTGTTCTCTGAGTGCCCCAACGCTAACCCAAGCTTATTTGTACTTCTGGGGCCTGGATTCTATTCAGTTCTATGCCTTATTTAGTCTAAATGATTTCCCCAGCTTCAGTGTGTATTTTTTTTTTTTTTTTTGAGCTTTATTTTAGAAATATCATACTTAAATCTGCCCTCAAATTGAGTTTGTTTTAGTTCTAATGCTGAGGAATGAAGATTCTGGGTAAAAGAAATAAAGATGATGGGTTTTTCTAGGCTTTACAGTTCAAGAATGGTTTTCTCAAATGGCAACTGGCAGTATACCTTATTCCTCAAATTATGACATTTTCTATGGGAATTAGAATTTAATTGGGATAATTGGTTTTCACGGCAAGCACAGATTTCTTTCCAAGAGTATCAGTTTGATAATATTTTACCAGCTAAAGCTACGAGACAAATATAAACCAGTTCTGAGAAACAGGAAGTGAACCTGACTGGTCTAGGCTGCGTGTCCCTGGTGGTGACGCACATACAGAAATCAAATTAGGAAAACAAGATATGTGGGTGTGAGGGAGTCGATAATAATTCAGGATGCTCCAACACAAGCGAGAACTCCTTTAACCAAATGCCATTCATTTTAATAGCACCCTGAGAAGTTTGATTTCCACATAACATACGAGTGATTAGAAAGCAGGACGAGCTTGAGTTCCCTAGCAACAGCATGTGCTTCTGAGACAGTCATTAGCCTTTCAGTTAATCCCGCCAACCCCTTACTGCTAATGTATGACTGACATTGAAAAAAAAAAAAAAAAATGATGTTGCAGAAAGTGCTTTGATTTCCAGGAGCAAAATGGACAAGAATAATATATATATACATACATATGTATATATATAATATATATGTGTGTTTATGTTAAGTTGTCCTGAGAACTGCACTCAGGTAAAAGGAGCAATTTTCCTACATGCCCAGCCTGTCCCCATGTCCCCATGTTCACTGCTTTTAGTTCTACGTTTCTGAATCCCCTCCCAGTAAAGGGCAGCAGAGGTGAAAATTCTTCAGGCTTTAAGACAGTCCCCTCATCGAATGTAAATCATAGTCTGAAGCTGGGGTGGGCAGTTTGTGTGGCAGGACTGAGGCTGACAGAGGGTAAGGGGGGAGGGAAACCGCAAGGCGTAGTTTTCTTTCTCCTTTAAACAGCATAAACTACCCTGGTTGAAGCTGCTTGGGAAAGGAGGGTGGCAAAGGGAAAGAAGCTATTTTTCCTATTGATTGTTTAATTGCACCAGAGGCTGTTTGTCCAAGGCCACTGGCCAAGAGCATTATGTCTGTGGCTAAAGTGAGGTTGGGCAGGTTTCCATACCCTTTCCTAGTTTTAAACAAGGCAACCCATAAAGCTCAGCCAGGCTATAGGAATAGGGTGTATGTCGACTTCTGCTACTCAGCTGTACCCTAAAGCGCCAGGGCTGATGGGATGATGGTTTTCTAACTCTGAAACATTGCCTCTAGCTCGGTCCTTGGTTCAGGATGCACTACTCCTCTGTGTAGCTTGGGTCACCTGCGGGCCATTATTCGAACGGTAACTACTGCCACTGGTCATCCTTATTGTGGCCTGGGTCCCTTTCAGCTGGGGACTGGGCTCCTTCAGTTTGGCCAGGGTGATTCCTAGTTCTCCCCGCCTCCCCACCTAACCCCCTGCACGCTCCCTTCCCAAGGCGACCACCTGCGCCGCCCCACTTACCATCTGCCCCGCGGGGAGGGCCCCCCGGGGTGGCGGAGCCCTCCCTGCTCCCGGGCGGCTCTGGGGGAACTCGGTGTTTGCCTCCAGCCCTTCGCTACCGGAGAGATCAGGTTCCTCCCCTCCTCCCCCTCCAGCTCCGGCCGCCGCCGCCGCCGCCTCCTTCTTGCATGACACAGCAGAACCGCAGCTGCCGCAGCAAGTCCCAACCATCCGCCCAGGAAGCGCCGCAACCGGGACTCGGGAGGGGCGGAGGGGGAACCAGGCAGGGGCCACAGCCGAGGGGGATGCTTGCCCCCGCTTTGCACCACACACTCTTTTCCCAGCCCAGGGGCATGGGAACAAAATCAGGCTCAAGCCGACCAGGCCAAGCCCGTGAGGAAAGCTGGGGGTTCGGCGTCAGAAGGGATGGGACCAAAGAGAAGGGTGTGAAGGAGACCCCAATTGAGGCAGGTCATTGCAGGGGAAGAAGGGGAAGAAGAGGCCGAGAAGTCGAGGGCCAGACTGTGAAGGAGAATAAAGGAGGTCAAAGAAAGGTAAGGAGGTAGAGTTGCAGAGAAGGGAGACCGAGCTGGGAAGGGGAGGGGACCTGCTTTGGAAGGAGGACTGGGAGGGAGAATTTGGGGAGGCCTGAGCTAAGTATCTAGGCAGCACATGGTGAATTGGGAGGCAAAAGCAGGAAAGGGGAAAGGGATGTGAGAATTAGGCGTTAGATGGTAAGGTAAATATTGAGGGACATATTAAGGAATCAGAAGGGATGTAGTGGAGATCATGCATCATGGCTGATAATCAGAGGGAAACTGATGAGGTGGAAAGAGATATAGTCAAGGCAAAGAAAACATGATCTTCCGCCCCACTCTTCAGTTTCCTATGAAGTTTTTCATAATGCTGCCAATCCAACAGGGAGTTTTCCTTATAAATTGAAAAGCATGAACTAAAACATCAAAAGAGCCGTTTAGCTTGGATTTACAGGATAAAATCCTATGATCCATGCAATCTTTAAGGCAGAGATTTAGGATTGGGGGTTGTGATTCAATAACACGGAAGGCTCTAAAAACCGATGGTATGGATTCACACATAACTGGACTTAAGTCTTTCAGTGTCTGTTAAATGCTTAAGTTAAATGCTACAAATGATGACAAAGTTATTGGTTCAAAATATCATATAAAGGCACAGACTTTTTCTCTGTATAGAAACATATATATAAATCTATAGGTAATTTCTAGCGTCTAGCACGTCCACTATGATTAAGGGGAAAATGTGTTTTTCTGATTATTTGATTTCCCACCAAACACTACGCATTTTACAGCAGATCAGCTGCTTCTATTTGAAAGAATGTGGTTAGAAAAGTAATGCAAAAGCTGCCACTTTGGTTTTGTCTGTACCTTCCAGGTCATATCGTCGTACCTCACTTCCTGACACAAACAAGTTTTTACTGTTGTCAGCAACAAAGTCCTAATATAGCTGCGGAAGAGAAAAACTGCATTGCATTTGCCTCCTGCAAGCATCATCAACACAGTTACCGGAGGAATGTTGATTCCAGAAAAGCTTTAAGGCTGGTACGATGGTAATTATGTATCAAATGCCTGATTCTATTTCTGTTATTATTGTTTTGTCATTTCTGAGCCACCCAAGAACTGGCTGAACTCGCAGAGGGACAAGTCCGGTTCTTCTTTTTGCCTCGGTAAAATTTAATCAGACCTGATAGAAAACTCATTGCTGTAGGGGAAAATAAAGTAGGAGCCACGAAATGTCATTTTAACAGAGCGTGGGTTTTGTGACTGTAGGAAAGGATTTAAGGACGCTCCTTCTGTTCGGTTTCCTATGTAATGAGCAAAGGCTACACGCACGCACAGACGCCACAGCTCCCGGATGCTGTGGCTCGCTTATCTAGGCTTCTGCAGCGCCAGGAGCCCCTCCGGGATGCTGCGAGGGGCTCTCGGTGGGTGGTGGTGGTGGTACGAACGGCTGCGGCCGCCGCCGCCAGTTCTGCCGCTGCTGTTGTTGCTGCTGCAGTCACGTGGGAGGCCCTTTAAGTTTCCATAGAGAGGCCTCTCCGGTGTCACATGATGGACATGATATAATGAAACAACATTGTGGAGAGGAAAGCATTAGGGGAGCCCACGGCTACAAAAACAAGTGAGTGAGAAGAGGTGGGAGGAAGAGAAACTACGCCACCTCCCCTGCAGCCGAGCCGCACGCAGCAGTTCCCCGCGGGAAGTGGGCGACGCCGACGGGGGGGAAGGGAGACCCGGTCCCCAGCCCCGGCCGGGGGACCCCCGCCGCCCACAGCCAAGAGAACAACTTTTAGCCGGCAGCCTCGGCCAGCACTGCACCTGTCTCCGAAGCCTCCATCGCTCCTCCTGATGATCAAAGGGGAATTCTAGAAGACTGTGCTCTACAAATATACATGCGCATCGTTTTCCCCCTTGCGTCTCGCTCCGCAGGAAGGAAAGAGAAACGGATTAAAGCGGCAGCGTGTCTTCAGCCCCAAGGTAAGTTCTGGAGGGTGGGGAAAGCCGGCCCAGCAGGACTTCGGGATGGGAATTTTGTTCTCAGTTTGGACCTCTCGAGATGAAAAGAGGCATCCCCTCACTGCTGCGAGGCGGCGGGCTCGATGGTCCAGCAGAAACATTTCCACTGTGGACTCCGGTTATTTCCTCTTTCGCACGCCCCGCGGTCCCACCCTGGGACTCCCCGGGGGCCCCTCGCCTCCCCCTGGAAGGGCCCGCAGGTCCCAGCCGGGATGTTGGCGAGCCGGGCGAGGAAAGGTAGGGGTGGTGGCGTTAGCCGGGAATGCCGAGGCGATTTCGCCATGTTTGTGTTGCTAAGAGCACTTTTTTCCCCTTTGAGGTGGCTTGATGCCACATGGCTCCTCCGGAGCTGCTGCCGGGTTGAGAGTGTGTGTGTGTGTGTGTGTGTGTTTTTCAATGTCCGCATTCCAGCTAATGTTGCGCAGATAAAATTCAAACTTGAGGTAAACAGAAGAGGAGGAGGAGGAGGGGAGGGAGGGGGGAAGACTGTTTCCATTTCGAGATTCCACCTCTTCACTCCGCGGAGAGTCACATCCCGGAACCTCGAGAGTACTTGGTCCTGTCTTCCCCCCACCCCACCTCTGCTGACCACCAGAAATAAGGCGACGGGGGTGGGGGTGCTCACAGAGGACGCGGCGTCTGCGTTCTAAAGGGGAAAAACAGCACCCCCCGGCATCCAGGCCGTCGGCTACCTTCCTCGTTCCACCGGGAGGGACGGAGGATGCCCTGCTGCGCTCTCGAGTTGGGGGACCGGAGGATCGCGCTCTTGGGCGGGGCTGGGGGGGGTGCCTGATCCCCGTCTCACTCCCTCTTACTTTAGGGAACCGGACGGCACCGCTCCCACCCTACCCCAGGCTAAGGTTCCAGAAGGCGAGCTGGGTGGGTCTCCAGGTTCCGAGAGGGTGGGTGGCGTAGCAGGTGTGTGGTGGGCATTTCTATTTTGTAAGTTGCATTTGATGGGACGACGTGGGGAGTCTTAAAAGCGAGCGGATCGGCAGAGCTGCGTTTTTTCTTTTTTTTTTTTTTTTGCGACCAGGGAGAAAAATGAAGACAACCCCTCCCAACCCCGCTTTAAATACCTGATTCATCTCGAAGCTAGGCTGAAGGGGGAGTAGGGATGTGTAAGGGTGAAGATGAGGTTCGTCATGTGGAAAACTGGGCTTCTGACAGCTCATGGCCACCCTACCCTCCCTCCCGGGGCAGAAGATGGTTGGGGGGGGGGGAGGTCCAAGACGGGCGATGTACCCCCTCCCCGGGGTAGGAGCAGCGCAGGGTCCCGAAGTGCGGGAGGGTCCTCAGCCCGGTCGCTGGGGAGTACGGGGGGCCGGGAGGAGGCGGCCACGTGAGGAGGGTCTGCGGAAGCGCCGGAGCCTAGAGCTGGGGGGTGAAGTGCGTAGCAGAGTCGTGACGGGGGCTGACACGAAGCAGCCGTGGGCGGCGCGCTGAGGAGGAGCGGAGACTCGCGCGGGCCCGGGGCCCCAGCTCCGTGGCGACGCGGCTTTATTCCGAGCGGCTGCCCGAGCCTCCCACGCCAGCGCCGACGTCCGGGCCGCGGGTGGGTGCGCACGCCAGGGCCCTTTCCCGAGAGACCGTTTCCGGGCGGGGCCCCCGGCCCGGAGCGAGGGCTGTAAACAGGGTGGTGCCCTCTGCCCTCCCGCCCCCGGCCGGTCGGGGCGCGCGGCCTTGGCGGCGCTCTGGGCAGCGGAGGCGCGGTAGCGGCAGCGGGGGCGCGCCCGCCGCCCCCGCGCGCTCCCCGCCGCCAGGCCGGCCGGCCGGCCCTCTCTGTTTTTGTTTTGATGGAGCCCGCGTGCAGCTGGCGCGTGTCGAGTCACGTGCCGGGGGCGGGAGGGGGCTGGGGCGCGGTGACGCACGCGTCCGGAGGGCCGGGCGCCCGAGGGGTGCTGTCGCCGAAGGGGCGAGGGGGCGTGTGCCCCAGACAGATCCCGACCGCGCTGGGTGTCCAGGCCCCACCTGGTGGAGTTCGTGGGAGTTGGTTCTCGTGAGCGGTGTGCGGGCGTGGGTGTAAATCCCACCGCACTTTTGAGTTCGTCGTCGCAGCATCCAGGCGAGCCTGCTCTATCCGGGCTGGGGGCCCGCCTGCGCTGTTTCAGTTGGAAATCAACAGACTCTGCAGGCGTGAGTCTCTGTGGGCATATAGAGACCTATCTGTGGCTCTTAATCCAGACTGCACGTCGTAAGTAACTGGACCGGCTTAGAAAGAATTCTGATGCCCGGCTCAATCCTAGACCAGTTGAACCCAAATCCAAATAGGGCTGAACGTGTGTGTGTGTGTGTTTAAACCTCCGTAAGTGTTTTTGATAACCGAGGAAGGTTGAGAGTTTACAGAACTAGCTGGCTGGAATAGATAGCTGTGAAACCATCCCTATTTAGGGACGAAATAGCTGAAGTAGCCAACAGGTGTTGATCTGTCAGTAGATGCTGGTAGCTATATGCTGGCATGCCCTGACATTCTTGATGAAACATTGTTACCCCCATTTTACAGGTGACAGAGTGGAAGCTCAGGAGGTTGAGTAAGAGTTGGTCAGTGACGATCCATAACTAGAACCCAAGCAAGCTGATTTAAAAACCCAGTCTTTCAGTTATTACGTATGTTACTTTGGAAATCTACCTTTACCTAAATGCATGTGTTTGTGCGAATAGGAATAGTTCTGTGTTTGCCTAAGGATCAGCCAATTTATATATATATATATATATATATATATATATGTATGTATATATGTATGTATGTATGTATGTATAGGAGAAGGCAATGGCACCCCACTCCAGTACTCTTGCCTGGAAAATCCCATGGATGGAGGAGCCTAGTAGGCTGCAGTCCATGGGGTCGCTAAGAGTCAGACAGGACTGAGCGACTTCCCTTTCACTTTTCACTTTCATGCATTGGAGAAGGAAATGGCAACCCACTCCAGTGTTCTTGCCTGGAGAATCCCAGGGACGGGGGAGCCTGGTGGGCTGCCATCTATGGGGTCGCAGAGAGTCGGACACAACTGAAGTGACTTAGCGTATATATATATATGTGCAAATTTTTGCTTGTATGAAAGGGAGAAGAATCACCTGGTGAATTCGTTGAGACCTATATAGGCTACTAACATTTTCCCTAAGTTTCTTTGAAGAAGGGATCCCAGTAATTTGGAGAGAACTGATTCCATGGAAGTTGTTTTGAGACTTGAACATACGTGTAAGGTGAAGTGAAGAGTCTAGAAGATGCAGATAATTCCCCAGGATTTACACAAGCATTCACAGAAGTCCTTTAGGTTGCTAGACACGATATAATTTTGTTGGTCATTGGCTGCTTGTAGCAGAATGTGCAAGGTAGTTAGTATACGGAGTAGCAGAAGTTTTGCCCTGAAAATTTAGGAGGAAAAAAAAAAAAAACACAGCTACTCTGGTCTGGAGTACAGAAGTGTTGTTTCTGTATCCTCTTCTCTCTCTCATTTATTTCATTTTCTTCTGTCGGATAAACTCTTAGTGGGAATATTTAGATGTGGAAGTATTTTGAAAATGTGTTCCTTGATACATTCTCTAAGGATATTAGAAATAAAACTCACAGGCAATAGAGGTTTTATCCTTAAAAACAGAGGGTTCTAATTACAATGTTTTTGTGACCAATACACATTTGTTAGTGGTACTGCGTCACAAAGAAATGTCTTTGTATTCCTACCAATGATTGCTTTCTAATACTGTTAGCTGTATGGCAGATGTAGGCAAATTACTTACCAAGTTTCGAAGACTGGTTTTCATGTGGCTTGCAGTTTTGGTTAGGGAAGCTTATAGACAGACATAACCACTACGGCAAGCCTGATATAACTGAGTGCAAGCTATTTTTGGCATGGAAATAGCTCTCTAACCCCATCTCCCTCCCTCCCTTGTCATCCTCATCCTTGTTGACCACCAAAGATACTTTAATCCAGCATTGTCAAACCACTTGTGGTTCCTGTGGACAGCTCTGCCTTCTGCTTCTAGGGTACCTCCTTTAGGACATTGCTCTTAATTTCTCATGAAAGTGAAAATATTAGTCACTCAGTCATTTCTGACTCTTTTCGACCCCCTGAACTGGGGCCTGCCAGGCTCTTCTGTTCATGGAATTTTCCAGGCAAGAATAGGGGAGTGGGTAGCCATTCCCTTCTCCAGGGGACTTTTCTGACCCAGAGATCGAACGCAGGGCTCCCACATTGCAGACAGGTTCTTTATTGTCTGAGTCACCAGGGAAGCCCCAGTTTTTTCCTGAAAGGTGTTTGGAAACATCCTGCTGTGTCACCTCCATTCCTTGCACAGATGTGTCTCAGTGCATTTTTTCACAACATATATTGTTTTTGTTTATATGTTGGACACCTCTACTAAATTGACCTGATAAAAGGTTGAAATGGTGGTGATTTGTGTACTACTGGCACACTGCAGGCACCCACGTTTATTACGTCAGTCTAAATTGAATTTGAGTTGCATTATTTGGGTTGATCACTCATCTTCATTCTTTACTGTCCTCACTTCTGCTGCTAAGCTGAAACCATGCATCTTTGAACAGAGAATACAGGGTACCACCAACATATTCCAGTAAAAGGAGTAGGAAGGACAGGACTAAATGTACTCAGCTTTTCACTTGTTTCCCAATTTCATTCTCAATTTACCAAGTGTTTACTTGTGAGCTCTGGGAGAGATGTTCAATATTACCATTTTTCGACTTACTTAGGAAGGAAGAAATGGCACTATATTATTGATGAACAAACTTCTGTGTATCGTAGCTGAGTACAGATACATCATCACATTTCATTACACTGTAACTTTCAGATTTAATATTACAGAGGTGTTTGTAGAGTAGCACTGTCCCATAGAGCTTTCTGGAATGATAAGAATGATTTATAATGATATATTTATGATGACTTAGAAGTGATAGTCACTAAGCACTTGAGGCTAGTGAGCCACTTTCAGTGTGTCTAGTGTGACATAGCGGAGAAGGCGATAGCACTCCACTCAAGTACTTTTGCCTGGAAAATCCCATGGACAGAGGAGCCTGGTAGGCTGCAGTCCATGGGGTTGCTAGAGTCAGACACGACTGAGCGACTTCACTTTCACTTTTCACTTTCATGCATTGGAGAAGAAAATGGCAACCCACTCCAGTGTTCTTGCCTGGAGAATCCCAGGGACGGGGGAGCCTGGTGGGCTGCCGTCTGTGGGGTCGCACAGAGTCGGACACAACTGAAGTGACTTAGCAGCAGCAGCAGTGTGACATAGAAACTAAAGTTCTCATTGATTTAAAAATAGCCACAAGTGGATGGTGGCTGCTGCATTGGACAGTTACAGAGGATTTGCTTATGTTTGAGTTTAGTGTTTGATAGGTATATGTTAACTTGCAGTTTTCTGCCTTTAAAAGAAAAATCTTGATTCATTTTATAGTGCATAACACTGTGCTTCCCATTCATAGGTCATAAGGTGTTTCCAAGATATTTTTAACCTACGTGAGGCCTCCATATTGTCGAGCATCTGTCTGTGGTCTGTGGGCTTTTCATGGAGTTCACGTGATCTCCCATTTTCAGGAGCAGAGTGGAGTGATTATGGGTCATTATGGTTTCGAGTAATTATTTAGAACATCAAATGGATTTGAATCCTTGGTGTATACACTGATTGGAAGTCCCATGAGCTTAACCAGTACTTCCTTAGATGTACTGTGAAGAGCAGGCGCTATGTTGGTCTTGCTGGCCGTTATTTCCCCAGTGTCCTTGCATGATGCCTCACACGTGGCAAGTACCCAGAAACATTTCATGAAGGGAAGAACGCTCAGATAATTTGACCACCTGAATGTAGCCTCAGAGGGTATGTCATGGAGCTACAGAGGAGGCCGAGACTCAGTGACTGCCCTGTAACTTAGAGTTCTTCCAAGGAATGAATGTGGTCTCTCCAGGGACATTATCCTTAGTTCAGTGACTTTGATTCCTTTTCCTGTAGCAGGATACATAGCAAGAATTGTTACCCCTATTTGATGACAGATTGAAAAATAAAGTCACAAAAAAGCTTTGGTGTTCAGGTCACAGAGAGGGTGTTGGAAGTCAAATTGAGGTAGTTGTTTCTATTGCTTTGCACACTTGTTCTGATTCTTCCTCAAAGAATGAGTCATGCACTGAGCCATGTTAGTTAGGAAATATGGTTTGTGAAATCGAAGGTAATTATAGATGTTAATAGAGTCTGAAAAGAGGACTGAAAATATCTCTCATATGGCATGACATTGAGAAAATAGCTTCTATCTGAGAAACAGGAATGGAAACGTTTCTCTTAAACCTCTAAATCTCTGTGATAATCCTAACACCCAAGTTATAAACTTCTCAAAAGAAAATATTTTAAAATGTAAATAGAAACAGATGTTTAGTTGTGCAGATAACCACTACCAGATTTTAAAATATTTATATGAAAAGGTATGAGATACATCAAACATCTGTTTAGAGCGAGAGCCCTAAGGCTGAAATCATAGCTCTCTTTTCACATGGTTGATACTGTATTGGTGGGTTGGTGATGCAGCCCCATATGTGGTCTGGTACTTGTAGAAGACGATGTAGTCTGCTCTTGATGCTGTGCATCAGACTTCCCTAGCTTGTGGTCTTCCGTGTGGCTGGATTATAGCCCTGTCCTCATTCCTAGGAGACACAGACTAGCTTCCTGTCATTCTGCTGCTGTGTGTCGCACACATGAAAACTGTTTTTTAAAATGTATTTATTTTGGGGTGTGCTGGGTCTTCGTTCTGCGCAGGCTTTTCTCTGGTTGCGGCAAGTGGGGGCTGCTCTCTGGTTGTGGTGCAGAAGCTTCTCACCCCTGTGGCTTCTCTTGCTGCAGAGAACAGGCTTAGGGCTCAGGGCTTCTGTAGTTGTGGCTCGTGGGCTCTAGAGCATAGGCTCAACAGTTGTGGTGTGAGGGGCTGGGGGGTGGGCTTAGTTGCTCCCTGGCATGTGGGATCTTCCCAGAGCAGGGATCAAACCCAGGTCTCCCACATTGGCAGGCGGATTCTTTACCACTGAGCCACCAGGAAAGCCTGAAAACTAATTTTAAACCAGGGTAAGTAAAATATAATTGAAAACAGAAATCTGTTTTCTAAAGAAAATCATATGCTACGTTCCAAGATAAAAATGTGAAGTTTTTTGAGGGGGATCTTTTAGCAGTTTCTGGTCTCTTAGTCCTTTATGACTGCTTTTCAAATGTCCTTGGTGTGTAAATATCTTTGGTGGTAATGGTGGGGAGCCCCCAAATCAAAAACAAACCATCAGCCATGAGTCCCCATAAATTTCTGCTGTTGCCCTCAAACCTGAACCAAAACACAATGATTGCAAGACAAAATCCACTGCTGCTGTCAGTAATAAAAGTTAACCCACTCGACCAAACAAGAAAGCCTATGAGATTTGAGTTGTTGATTTTATGGACAGGTCAATAATGTGAAGTCTTTTTTTCTCCCTTAGGTATTAAATGTGAATTGCTCATGACAAAAAAAATCATGTCTGCCTAAGTATTGGCTCAGTTAGTAAAGAATCTGCCTGCAATGCAGGAGACCCAGGTTCAATCCCTGGGTGGGGAAGCTCCCCTGGAGAAGGAAATGGCAACCTACTCCAGTGTTCTTGCTTGGAGATAAACTCCATAGACAGAGGAGGCTGGGGGGCTGCAGTCCATGGGGTCGCAAAGATTCTGACACAACTTAGCAACTACACCACCACCACCACAAGTTTAAAGCAATGATATAAGAATTACACTTGCAGTAGATCAAGACCTGGTCAGCTTAGAAGATCCTGTGTGACTATTTAGATGTAGATGTAATAGCTTAAAAATCGTTTTGAAGATTTATTGAGAATTTTCTTCAGTGACCTTGGTCACTAACTTGGTATAAGAATTGAAGGAAGTTGCTAGCCACATTTCTTTTCTCGTCAGTGAAGTGGTGGGATTGGGTCAGTGGTTCTCGAACTTTAGTGTATATAGACTTCATTGCTGCTGCTGCTGCTGCTAAGTCACTTCAGTCGTGTCCGACTCTGTGAGACCCCATAGACGGCAGCCCACTAGGCTCCTCTGTCCCTGGGATTCTCCAGGCAAGAATACTGGAGTGGGTTGCCATTTCTTTCTCCAATGCATGAGAGTAAAAAGTGAAAGTGAAGTTGCTCAGTCGTGCCTGACTCTTAGCGACCCCATGGACTGTAGCCTACCAGGCTCCTCCATCCATGGGATTTTCCAGGCAAGAGTACTGGAGTGGGGTGCCATCGCCTTCTCCAAGACTTCATTGAGGGATTGTTAAAACTCAGGTTGGTGGACCCCACTTCAGAGTTTCTGACTCATTAGGTCTAGGGCGGGCCTGATAGTCCGAGTTTCTTACAAGTTCCCAGGTGATGCTGATGTTGCTGGTCAAAGGACTGCATTTTGAGAACCACTGGATTTGGTCATCTCTTCTAAAGTTCCATGATTATATGCCTGTTCCCCTCTTCTTCAAGCTGTAACACCTACCCTTTGATTTCTGCAACATTATTTCATTTAAAGATTGCTGTATGGAAAACTGAGGTTTCAACGTTTTAAATGGATTAAATTAATTTTGAATGAGAGTTTCTTCAGAATCCCATATAGTTTGCAAAAATTCAGAGTCCATTAAAACTCAGATTGGCGTTCTTACCCAATAGTAGATGTCTCTATGTAAAATATGTTGAAATGTTACTGATGCTATTAAATGACAAAACTGCTTGCTGCTCCCTTAACCTGAATGAATGTTTGGGTATCAAATCTAACCAAGTGCCTCTTAATACACATCTATAGGGCAAGATGTAGCACATTAGATAATTGTCAGAACTCACTAAATAAATGTGTTTTATTTTATTTATTTGTTTATTGAGATGTAGGTCTTTTCTTAATTAAAGCCAGTCTATGGGTCCATAACAGAGAAGGCAATGGCAACCCTCTCCAGTACTCTTGCCTAGAAAATCCCGTGGATGGAGGAGCCTAGTAGGCTGCAGTCCATGAGGTCGCTAAGAGTCGGACACGACTGAGCAACTTCACTTTCACTTTTCACTTTCATGCATTGGACAAGGAAATGGCAACCCACTCCAGTGTTCTTGCCTGGAGAATCCCAGGGGTGGGAGAGCCTGGTGGGCTGCCATCTATGGGGTCACACAGAGTCGGACGCGACTGAAGTGACTTAGCAGCAGCAGCATGGGTCCATAATGGGTTCTGATCATGTTAAATGGGGATCGTCCTCTGAAAGTAACTGCCTCATAGGAGACTCCTGGTTACAGGAATGAGGTTCCCATTGGGAGATGAAGAGTAAGCCAGGGCATGGCCATTCCCTATTTTGTGGACTTTGGGGAACAGTGGAGGCTCTGTAGTTTCTCAGTGAAGGGGCTTTGGGGCTGGAATCTCTAGGAAGACAGTGGAGATACCAGGAGACTTCTTAAAGCAGCTCTTGCAGAGCAACCACACTGTTCTTACGCAGAATATATGTTTATTTTGCCAGGCTGGGGTGAGGGGGAGGAGGTGAAAGAGGAGGTGGACTTAGGAGGAGGGGTTGGGTCATGGAGATGCCAGGGCAGTCTAACCGGTGGTTCTGTGGAAGCATTCCAGATTAGATTCCTGAGTGCCAAGAGTCAGATGGACTCAAGGTTGAGGTGACCAGAAGTGAGATTTGACAGTGCATTTTATTTTTTTTTCAGAGATACGACATTTGTTTGAAAAAGATCATTCAAGCTGCTGTCTCTGAGAAATGGATTGACAGCGGGCAGGGAGACCAGCTTGGAGGCTGTTTTAGTAGTTTAGGTGAAATAACAATGACCATTGTGAGAAAAGGAATATGCAAATAATTGTAGATGTATTTTAGAAACGGAAACAATGCATTTTAATATGAGTGAATTTATTGGAAAAGAAAGCATAGTAAGATTTTGGGGGAATTCCCAGGTGGCGCTAGTGGTAAAGAACTCGCCTGCCAATGTAGGAGACCTAAGAGACCTAAGGGTTCGCTTCCTGGGTCAGGAAGATCCCCCTAGAGGAGGAAATGGCAACCCACTTCAGTATTCTTAACTGGGAAATCCCAGGCTCCTGGACAGAGGAATCTGCCTGTAATGTAGGAGACCTGGGGTCGATCCCTGGGTTGGGAAGATTTGGAGGAGGGAATGGCAACCCACTTCAGTATTCTTGCCTGGAGAATCCCCATGGGGACAGAGGAGCCTGGCAGGCTATAGTCCATAGGGTTGCAAAGAGTTGGACACAACTGAAGTGACTTAGGGCACACACAGTCTCATCTGAAAGCAAGGAAATAGAAAAGAAACAGGTGAAGAGTAAGGAATGGGAGGATAAAAATGAAAGGTTTTAAGTATTAAGTGTTCTAAACCTGTGTGTAGGTATGTCAAGACTGGTTGATAGCACAGGCTTCTTTTGTTAGAAAAATAAATTAATGAGTTTTCCTTTTTATTTCCGGTGAATCCATCAAATTAATCACCAGATGCTATTACTTGACTTACATCAAATGCCTTTCCAAAGTTATGCCCAGAATTCATGCAGTGCTTACACTTTTAGATTGCTTTATGATTGTTAACTAGTTTAAATCAAATTCCTGGAAGGCACTTGCAGTGCTTATTATGGGTGTGTTTTATGGATTAGGAAACAAATCATTTGTGTAGCAGAGGCCGCAGAGCTGGGCTGAGGCCACGAAGTCTCCCTTGCTTTTCACATCTATCAGTTTTAAATTTTATCTCAAAATTCTTTTGTATTCCAACTTCTTTTATACAACGGTTGAACATTAAATCTTAGAGTTGATTTAGCGTCCATATAGTTGGTCTCAGACTGTATTTCATGGATGCTACCTTAACTTTTGATCTACTGCTGATTACTTTGAAAAGAACTCCATGTGATTTGCTACTCAGATCTGCAGACATTTCTAGACTGAAATATCTGATAGAATCTTTGTAACAAAATCTGTGAGATAGTTTTGAATTCTTTAGACTTGACAGTTTGAGGCTGGGCTTGGCAGTCTTCAAGTGACAAGAATGCCCATGGGCCAGTTTTCATTGAGCAACCAGAGGAGAGGAAGGTACTGCTGTGTGATCCCACCCTCCATCTTTCTTAGAGTTTGTCCCCCCTTCTCCGCCTCCACCCTCAGTACCTTTGAAAGGCTTCCTATGCTTTAGAGAGTGAACACACAACACACGAGCTCTTGGCAGCATGCGTCATTGTCCTCCCACATCTCTTGAGGGTCGTGTCTTCCAGCTTCTGACATTTCTGTTTCTCTGATAGCCAGGCGGCTGGCTTCTGGTCGGCCAAAGCCCCCTGTAGATGGCCTTTATGATCCTACCTCCACATCTTTCTTCCTTTTCCTTCTAGTTCTCTTTTCTGTGCTGTGACTGATCGTATTTAAGTTTGGTGGAAAGAGTATTGAGGTTGCTGCTGTTGCTGTTAAATCGCTTCAGTCGTGTCTGACTCTGTGCGACCCTATGGACAGCAGCCTACCAGGCTCCTCTGTCCACGGGATTTTCTAGGCAAGAATAGTGGAGTGGGTTGCCATTTCCTTCTCCAGTATTGAGGTTAGAATAGTGTTAATACCTAATAATGGTCAGTGGGTACCTGCCTCTTTGGATCCTGTACTTGGGGCTCTGTATTCTTTCCACTGGCTTCTAGTTCCCACTCATACAGAACCTTCAGAGTATCCAAGTTTGTGCCACAGGCCGCTCACCTGTAAAATGAGGGCTTGGTGGAGCAAGGTGTTTCTGGCCCTAAGGGGCTGTGATTGAGTTTTTCGCATTGTGTTAGGACTGTAAACCCTCATAGGAGTACTTTAGCTTAGTGAAAGTGAAAATCGCTCAGTCAGGTCTGACTCTTTGTGACCCCATGGGCTGTACAGTCCATGGAATTCTCTACTAGAGTGGGTAGCCTTTCCCTTCTCCAGGGGAATCTTCCCAACCCAGGGATCGAACCCCAGATCTCCTGCATTGTAGGTGAATTCTTTACTAGCTGAGCCACAAAGAAAGCCCTGTTAATCAAGACTGGCCTCCGTGTAGGGTGTTGGTTCTGAGTTCCACGATCAGGGAGTCCAAGACTCCTTGAATTAGTCTGTGTGCAGTGTGTTTGGCCCTCTTTCCTTCAGGAGTTAGGGAGGGGTCCCAAGGGCATGCTTTTCCATACTTCCCAGACACACATGCATCTACGTCAGAAGACCCGAAAATAAATTGAACCCAAACACTCCACTGTAGAAAGGTTTTTGACCCCAACTGGAATCTTTGGCTGCTGCTTTCATCTCCATGATAGAAGCACGGGGTGATATTTGGACTACTAGGGAACTTGCTTAATATTTCTATTAGTTATTGTACAACTCATTGCTGCTGCTAAGTCGCTTCAGTCGTGTCCAACTCTGTGCGACTCCATAGACGGCAGCCCACCAGGCTCCCCTGTCCCTGGGATTGTCCAGGCAAGAACACTGGAGTGGGTTGCCATTTCCTTCTCCAATGCATGAAAGTGAAAAGTGTAAGTGAAGTCGCTCAGTCGTGTCTGACTCTTCATGACCCCATGGACTGCAGCCTACCAGGCTCCTCCGTCCATGGGATTTTCTAGGCAAGAGTACTGGAGTGGGGTGCCATCGCCTTCTCCGGTACAACTCATTAAAAGTTGGTAAAGAATCTGCCTGCAGTGCAGGAGACCCTGGTTCGATTCCTGGGTTGGGAAGATCTCCTGGAGAAGGGAATGGCTACCCACTCCAGTATTCTGGCCTGGAGAATCCCATGGACTATACAGTCGCAAAGAGTCGGACAGGACTGAATGACTTTCACTTTTTGTTAGTACTGAATCTTTTCATAATATTCACAATTACATCAGACTTCTTATCATTGTCATTCACAGCTGTGTGCTTTCTGCTTTTTATTGATATATCATACATTCATTGCACCTATTGTCCATTTTCTAAAAGTCTATAATTATCATTTTTTGCTATTTTATGTTTCCAGAGATTAATCTTTGCTAGTTATACTGGCAACACTTACTTTATCGGCTTTCTCCTTGTGTCAGTAATACTCCTTCAGCTTTTTCTAATTTTTATCTTTTAAAAATTGTGTAATATCTTTTTTATAGGCTCTGCCCCAATAGAATTTGAGATGACTTTTCAATCTTCATGCTCATTGACTAAAAATGCAGGTACCTGATAACAAGTGAAAAGTGTTTTTAAATAAAATGCCATTCATAGCCTTTCTTTAGATTTTATCTTTGAAATTTGTGATCTGTTTTATGCCTTTTCATTAACTGATGAAGTTACTGTGTTTGCAGACTTCTATTTTCATGAAAAAGGTACCAAAATCCTTGTTTGCTCCCACTTTTAAAGGGTTCAAACTGAAGATTCCTTCTGCTATGAATTTCATTTTACTGAACAGAGGAGTTTGCTCTGTGCCTTACATATATCTTTGTTAACACCTAACTAGCAGTTTAGAACAAGGACTTCATAAGCTTAGTGAATCAGTACCCTATTTAGTCATTTCATATCAGCTGCAGAATATTTTCAAGACACATATTTTTCAATAATAGAAGATCATTTAAAATTCTAAAAAACAGAAATATTTCCAGCAACAGATTGGCTTTAAAATGATTTTTAAAGTGATCATCTGTGAAAGAAACCATGACTTATAATAGCTGTAGAGCGTTTGCTCGTGTGTGGGGGATGTGATGATGGCATGAGATCCCGGGCTCCTTCTGTCTGAGGTTTCAGCTGCTTTGCTGAGGAAGGGGCCCATGTGGTTGAAGGTCGACTGCCATGGCATCCTGAGGATCTGACTGGAAATGCCGTCCTTTGGAGGACTGTATTTCCTTGTTGTCTTTGGATAGCACCAGTTGTTTGAAAGCACCGAGTTGCATTTGTATAAATATACATAGTACTTGCTAAAACATCTTTTTGGATCATGGTGCTCTTGTGGAGTTAAGAGATCCACGCTCTGGAGAGATGAGTCACTAGGAACATGTCAGGTCCTGGACATTCCCGGTAAACAGTCTAGTGTATTTTGGATCGGAGCTCCTTCTGAGTTACCGTTCATATGTTGGAATCCTAATCCTTGACACAGTCTAGGAGCAGGCACAAGTAAACATGTCCTCTCTGCGCAAACTTTCTGTCCAGAACAGAACAAAAGAAAAACAAACAGACAGGAACACTCCGAGGTGTCTGCAGCCTGTCCGAAGGCTTGTGGATACTGGGGTACTGACAGGCCATTGCTCTCCTTGTTTGTTCTCCTGTCTTTCTGTTTTTCCGTGTTCTTTAACTCTCTTGATTTCCTTCCTTTCCCCCCGCCCTCTCTTGGGTTCTTTTCTGTTTCTTCTGTTTTTTTTTTTTCCTTTTCCTTTTGCCTTTCCCATTCCTGGTATGGGTAGCCCAGTGACAACTGACAGTCCCCACAGGCATTCTTGTTAGCCTGACTAAATGGCAGCCCAGAGCCAAAGGCAGGCTTTCCTCTGACAAGATGCTGGTGCAGACTATTTCTGAAGATTTCTATTTCGAAAGATGTGAGTATGTTTCTATAGCGGATGCCATGCTGAATGGAAAATAACTGTGAAATGTATAACTTTCCAAACTCTTTGGGATATTTAAATAGGCATTCAAATAGGTTTCAGATTGAAGTTTAAATTTTGTGCTAAAGGACATCCTGCCAAAATGTAGGTAGTAGTAGATAATGAATTTTGAGATTCTTTGTATTTATGAAAATTTTGGTAAACAAAGGTGTGGTTTGAGTTAACAATATTGTTTTTAAATTGCCTAAGCTATAACTAAGTTTGGTATAAAAAATGTGACTGAGTCAAATTTGTGTTAAATACACAGCTATTACTTATACCACTCTCACGAATCAGAGTGTATTCTGTCTAGCTCTCCAGGGCTTCAGAGCTAATTGAATTCAGTCTCCTTATTCTGTAGATGAGATAGTTTACTTAATTTTACACACCTGGTTAGTGGCATAGCTGACTGTAGTTAAGTCTTCCCCTTCCTCATCCCCTCTATTTTTTTCAGACAAAACTTTTTTTTTTTTTCAGAAAGTTAATTTCTGAAATTGAGAGGTAACATGGTCAGAGAAGCCTGCAAAGAGTCTATGAGTTCTAAACCTGGCTTGACTTGAATTTGCCAGTTGTGGGGTGTTTGAATTGGGGGTGTGAACCTCTCTGAATCTTACTTTTTGGAGGCTTGAACTACAGGATCTCTTCCAGGCTTGTGACATATATACACAGGTGAGAAAAATGAAATAGATTTAGAATTTTCCTGTTTTACATTTGTAAAATTTCAACTTGAGTCTTATTTCAAGAAGCGTTGCTATTTTTTAGTAGGTATCCTTTGTGTTGTATCTTATTAGTGAATCAGCTTTTCCAAAGTGTATTGTTGTTAGACACAGCTTGTTGTCTTAGTTGACATGACAGCTGCCTCTTGATTAACCAAAGTAGACACACATTCTGAGGCTGGTCTCCCTTAGTTTCAAACTGGTGAAAGAGTGCCATGCAGGAATATTCCATAGACAGATGACTGAGAGATACTTCCCCCGCCCCCTGCAAATTGTTGACAGTGTATTACTGTGTTGAGTAACGTCATATAAATAAAATGTAAGAGAATTGGATATTCTCACTTCTAGGGTTACTTTATTTGGGATTGTGAAACAGGTTTTTCCATTCTCACTAGGATAATATGTCATTGTGTCAGGGAGTGGATATTCGTGGCAGTCTGAAAGATTAGGAAAGATGAATTTAACCTGTTGGAGAAAAAGATGAGACTGGAGAAGATTTTCTAAAAAGACTGAGCTTCGAGACCTTTCCCTCGTTGCTTACCAGTGGTTCCCATGCCCTTCTTTGTTTGAAAAAACCCATTATTTCAATAAACGCTTTTTGAACTGGGTGCTATAGGAATTACAAAAGAATTCTTCATCCAGAGCTGCTTCTTCTGGGTATTTACTCTCTTGCTGGGTTCTCAATGCTTAGTCCGTGAAAAGATGCAGTAAATGTCTGAGTGTCCCCAAAGAATGACTAGACAAGAAGAGAGAAGGGAGAAGGACTCCAGCAGTAGGAGAAGACCCTAAGGAGCCACAACATTTGAGCAGTTTGAGTTAAGAATAGCTAAATAACTTGTTTTAATTCTCTTTTAGGGGAGAGTAGAAGGGGTGGGATTGGGTTCGGTTAGGACATAGGCCTGGGAATCGGGAAGGGACAGTTGTATGTTTTAGGGTAGTAAATGAGGGGAAGTTCCTTGTGGAAGTTCCTTTATTACCCCATCTTTTTATTTTGAAAATGTCAAACCCTTAGAATAACAGTAATATGAGTACCTGTTTACCCTTCTTCTAGACGAATTGGTTATTAGCATTTTTGCCATGCTTGTGTCATGCTCTGTATGTACATGTTTTGAATCAAATGTGGTATATATATATTTGTATGATTTTCTTTAAGCACCTGAATATAAGTTGCAGATGCTATGACATTTCACCTTTAAATACCTGCTAAAGAGAACTTTATTCTGTGTAACCCCAGTGCAATGATGACACCCAACAATTTTTGCATTGCTATAACATGATCTAGTATATAGACAATATTTACATTTGGGAGTGGAATGTGTATGTATTCATTTTAAATCAGGTGGA
This sequence comes from Bos mutus, assembly GCF_027580195.1. Lineage (NCBI taxonomy): Eukaryota > Metazoa > Chordata > Mammalia > Artiodactyla > Bovidae > Bos > Bos mutus. Next base: position 7,211,519 of record NC_091620.1, on the reverse strand, counting down.
CTTGTCCAGCACAATGTGTGTTTAATGAATTGGTGGAACAAGAAGAGTAGGACCACAGAAACTGGTTTCAGTATATTTTAAAAGTCCTATATAGCCAGTAAGATAGAAAAAGGAAGCCCATTATATTCTGATATGCTATATTCTTGAAGATACAATCTTAGACAAGGACAAAGCATAGAAGAGTGTAAAAAAAGAACTTATAAACCGCGGTGGATGGCTGGATAGATAGAAAAGAAAAAAAGAACATCTTGGAAGGATAAAAAATGAACTATAACATTTTCATGTCTTTAGGAGAAGGAAGTAGATAGCTGGAGGACAGGGAATACTTTTTTTTTTAAACCTTTGAACTTTGAACATTATTTATTAAAAACGGTAAGCATAGGCTTACGTTGATACTGTCATTAACCTTGTAGGGTATAGGACCATACTTCTCTCTATGTGTTAAAGAAATTCAGAGAATGAGACCTGAAACAAAGATGGAGGAAATTTTTTTGTCTCTTAAATTTTGAAGGGACATTTGATGTTTGTGTCACTTAAGGAAAAGGATGTTCATGGTGTAAGGAGGTATTGTTTTCAGAAAGTGCTGGTGTGGAAAGGAGGGACTTGGTGGCGGGGGGCAGTATCCAGAAAGTCTGTAATTACATAGAGGAAGCACGAAGGAGATCTCTTAGGAGTTTGTTTATTCCTCTTGGATATTTTTTTTCTCCTATAAGAATGAGAAACAAGAGAATTTTGTCATTTGTTTCAGTAGAAAAGTACAGAAGATGGCAAACAGGACACAGAATTTATTTACCTTTTGTGTATATTTCTGCTACCTTTGATGGTGAGAGAAGATAAATATGTTGAAACAAAAGCTGCTAAGAGAAAATGAACATTTAGGAACAATAGCTGGATATTCTCTGTATTTTTAAAAGAGATCTTGGGTTTTACTGAAGATTATCCGAAGGTTCAAAGAAAATCTTACTGAGTAGTACTAGAAATCAGCGTTATTAGTAAATTATATCTGATAGTGATTCTGGGTGGTATTACACAGTGTGGGCATTTTTATGCATTTATATGGTGAACTTGTGTGATATTTATGCTTAAAAGTTAGTTTTTTGAAGTGTTTTGAAATATGTTGCCTGAAAGGTTATCATTAATTTCAGAGTTGACTCAGCCCCATTCCGCGCCCCCCCCCCCCCCATTTTTGAATGATTAACACAAAGTTATCGATTGGCGCTCAGTGCCGTTTCTCTTGAAGGCTGGTGTTTATTAATCAGTGAGTATTGAATTGCTCGCAGTGTCCATTAGGTGTCCTGCGGTTAATGAAGACAGATGGTCCAGCCTTGATAGATGTTTCTGGAAAGTTAACACGTCCACAGTGGTGGTACATTCCCATCAGGGATGGAAGCCGCTGACCTCAGGCAGGCCTTCAGGAGGAGGGAGACCCTGCGGTTTGATTGGGCCTTCCTCTCTAGTGTGTGACCTTGCCGGGTAAGAATTTTGATTTTATCAGTTCTTTCAGAGTTGACGAGGACTGTGAGACTGAAAGATGTTAAGTAAGCTAAGCAGAATTACAAGCGTAAAGGATATTGAACATCTCAGCCAGGTAACTTGTTAAGGTTACTCTGGTCAGTTGTAATCTGGTCAAAAGGATAAAGTTTGGACCTTAACTTTACTTGGTGAACATAGAAATTAGATGGGGAAGAATCAGATATTTTCAACTGATACTTTCATCAAGTCTTAAGAATTTGGTAGAGGACCTTTTTTTTTTTTCCACCCCAGGGCTATTCTGCCTTAAAACCTGGCCCTTAAAATCAGAGCATCTTTATATTTTGGGGCTGGATAAACGTTAATTCTTCTCTGGTGTTCTTTGTAGTTAGTTACCAAAAGCCCCATTGCTCTGTGGCAGATATGTTACAATACAAAGGTAATGATATAACAGCAATAATAATAATGAGTGCTTACCATGTGTTGGGCACTTTGCAAAAATATGGAGTTCCCCCCCTCCACCTATTGTTCCATTAATCCCACAAAAGCCCTAGGAAATAGATAGTATTAGCATTCCCGCTTTATAGAATATCGAAGCTTAGGGAAGCTCAGGACTTGGAGCCCAAGTTCAGAGGCAGGTAACCTGACTCCAGAGAAACTTACGATCTTAGCCACATGTCATGGAATTTCTTTTGCACATTTCACCTTCTTTCCAGCTGTGTTTCCCTTAGGAGCTAGCATGGCCATTTTGATCTGATCTGATCTCTCAAATGAACACTAAGGAAATAACAGTTATTGTTAACATATTTAAGCAGTAACTTTTAGTGTAGTTTCTTTTTGAAGACTGCTGATCTTAATCTGTTTTATGTTAATTCTCAGTAATAGTTTGGACCATTAAAAATGAAGGCTGGGAAAAAACCCAACGATAATGCAAAGAAAAACTATTTTTTCTTAGATTCTCTTACTGTTAACGTTGTCCCCATTTACTTTTTCATTTGTGTGTATTTTCTTGTTCTGTATTTATATGTGTATATGTGTGTGTATCAATATATTTTTTCCAGATCATTTGACAATGTTACAGATATCATGGCCCTTTACCCCTGGATATTTTAGTGTGTATTTCCTAAGAACAGGGATGTTGTTCACTTATACAGCAGTAACTGTTTCATAAATTTACACTGTTAAAATATTTATATCTAATCTACTATCTATATCACAGTTTGTCAGTTGACCTAATATGGTCCTTTACAACATTTTTTTCCCCCTGCGGTATAAGATCCAGTCTAAGGTTATCCGTCACGTTTACTTGTTGTATCTGTTTACTGTCCTTTCTCCTGGCGTGTTTCTACAGTTCGTCTTCTATCAGATTGACAGTCTTTAAATTCCTTCTTCTGTACTTGTCTGAAGTTTCCTTATCATTAGATGCAGGTTACGCATTCTCAGTCAGATCTTCATTCTCCTTGTCTATTCTTTTTCAAAATCAGAAAATTACCAGTGATCCAATAATATTATCTAGGTACAGATCTTGGATTCCATCAGTTATTCCGGAAATGTCTTTATGGTAGGAAAATCCTGGGCCATACGTTGCGTCTGGCAGCCTTTCACGTGAAACAGTTTCTCATTCTGTCTGTGGGCTTCATGGCACTGACAGTTTTGAGGAGTAGGTCAGTTACTGCTAGCATACCCTTCTGTTTTGGTTTGTTTGAAGTCACCTCCTGTTTAGATTCAGGGTTTGCGGTTTCGGCAGCAGTGCTGCCCAGGGGACACTGGGTTCTTCTCAGTACACAATGTGTACTCAGCACATCATCTTCACAAGCACACAATGTCCGTTTGTCTCACTTCTGGCCATGTTGACCTTGAGCCTGTGGTTAAGGCCCTATCTGCCAGGTTTGACCAGTGTTACTCTCTCCCTCTTTTCAAACAGTAACTATCTTGTGGAGTGATGTTTTTCATTAATAAACTATTGCTCCTCAGATTTATAGGTTTTAGAATCCATGGATGATTCTTGACTGAATCAGTTAGTCTTATGATGGTTGCCCAATGGTGATTTAAAATTTCATCATTCCCTCTTCATTTATTCACTGTCTTTCTTCCACAAAGTGTTCTCTTATCTCTCACTGAAAAAAAAAATCAGATTAGACTCATGAATTCTTACTTTATTCTTATCTTTACTTATTTTGAAGCTCAAATTGTCTTAGATTTGGCCGGCAGGAGCCTCCTGAAGCTGACTGCTCTGTACTTTTGGTGCATCTGCACCGTTCTTTGACACGTCCTCACTTTCTGGCACTCAGTGGTCCTCCTCGTGTCTTGTCTCTGCCTCAGCCCTGAAAGTGGCCATTCCTCCAGGGAGCGTATGAGGGTGCCTAGTTCTCTATATCCTGGCCAAACTGTGACTTTTCATACTGTTTGATTTTTGCCAATCTGATAAATCAGAAATAACATCTCAGTGTCATTTCAATTTGTATTTCTTTTATAAGTGAAATTGAACATCTTTTCATATAATGTGTATACTTTGTATATGTGTCTGCACGTGTGTGTGTGTGTGTTTGTGTGTGTGTGTATATATTCATGGGACTTTCCAGGTGGCTCGGTGGTAAACAATTCACCTACCAGTGCAGGAGATGCAAGAGGCACAGATTCGATCCCTGGATCAGGAAGATCCCCTGGAGCATCTCACTCCAGTATTGATGCCAGGATAATCCCATGGACAGAGGAGCCTGGCAGGCTACAGTCCATGGGGTTGCAAAGAGTCAGACGTGACTGAGCACGCATGCATGCACTTGTATATCATGTCCTTTGCCCATTTTTTCTGTCAAGTTACTAGTCTTTATTTCCTCAATTTTAAGTCTTCTTTATGTATTATGGATATTATCCCTTTATCTGTAATATGAATGCAAATATTGTCTCCCATTTTATCTGTTATCTTTGGTTAATGATTTTTTTGCCATGCAGAAAAAATTGTTAAACATTTTTTTTCCCCTTAATCCATTGCCCCAGTTTTTTTTTTTAATTTTATTTTATTTTTAAGCTTTACAAATTGTATTAGTTTTGCCAAATATCAAAATGAATCTGCCACAGGTATACATGTGTTCCCCATCCTGAACCCTCCTCCCTCCTCCCTCCTCCCTCCCCATACCCTCCCTCTGGGTTGTCCCAGTGCACTCAGTCTTTTATTCTTCCTGGTTTTGACTCATAGTTAGTGTGTCCTTCCATGTATCAAGTTTAGAGATGAATCTGCCATTTTCCCCCCCTCTTATACTTCATTGTTTTACATTTAGATCTCTGATTTGTTTGGAGTCTGTTCCTTATGGTATGAATTTTATCTTTTTCCAAATGACTAATCAATTGCTTTAACCATTTATTAAAAAATCAGTTTTTGCCCTAGCGATTTTTAGACACCCTCTTTATCATGAGCAGTACTGACATTCTATCTGGTTTGAACTTTCTGTACTTCCCCACTGACCTGTTTGTCTGCTTTCAGCCAGTAGCACACTTTTCACTTAAGAGGTTTTATAGCATAATTTAATGTCTGAGAGGCCTAGTCCTCGCCTCTACCATTCGGTGTTTTCCTGGCTGTTCTTGCATATGTGTTTTTAATATGAAGCTCTGTATCAATTTTTCAGCTTCATTGAAAAGAATTATTGGTATATTTATGGGAATTGTATTAAATTGATAAATTAGCTTATAACAAACTGACATTTTTATAACGTTGGCTTGTTCTGTTCCAAAATAAGAAATGTCTTTCTGTTTGTTAAGTTCTTCATTTATAGCTTTTTAGGAATGTTATAAAGTTTTCCTCAGATGGGTTTTATACATGTCATTAAATTTATTCTTAAATATTTTATTTTCTTTGTGAACCTTTTTTTTTTACATATTATATCATCTCAGTCAGAACAGATCAGTACATGTAGACCTGTTTCATTCTCTGAAATGGAGCTTTGGTAGTCTGTTGTACCCTAGTTTAACTTTCCCTGTATTGGTATATTTTATGTTGCTTCTGAGTTTTACTTACTATTAACAATGTTGTGGAGGATTTCTTTGTACCTATATTTTTGCTTACTTGTATTTGTATCTATAAAATAGATTCTTGAAAATGGAATTGCTTATTCATAGATCATGTAGATTTTTTTGGTGGTGTATAATACCAAATTATCCTCTCAACACTTTTTAAACAAAGTAAACTTTATTGTATATGTCCTCTCTTAAAAGATATTCAAAACTTTCTTTTTGAAAGAAGGGTCATAAAAGTTAATTCTAAACAAAAAGTATGTTTCCATTAACATGGGGAATGTAAAGATAGCAAAGTCATGATTTCTCCCTTAGATAACTTAAAGATAGTTTTGGAAATCAAATATGTGTTTATTTATATACATTACAAAATAGAAGAATTTCTTTGGTAGGTAGACTTAGAACTGAGCCCCCAAAAAGTGTTGAATTTAGGTTAGTAGGGAGACTCAAAGGAGGACATTTAATGGGAGAATAGCATAAGCCTAAGAAGCAGAATTTTACCATGTTACGTGAGGTCATTGAAATAACTGGTCTTAGACTGAAACAGGTGTTTGTTCTTGAAGATAAAGTAGGAACAGTTTGGGGAAGACCTTGTGTCCCACAGAGTTTGGATTTGATCCACTGGGCAGTAGAAAGACCTTCTGAATTAGTAATCTATTGCCATGTAACAAATTACCCCTGAATTTAGTGGCTTAGAACTAAACAAGCATTTTACGGTCTCTTAGCAATTTCTGTGGTTCGTGGGTCAGGGATTTGGGAACTCTTGCGAGAGTTCTGTCCTTAGAAGCAAGCCAGTAGATTCAGCCCACATTCAAGGTGGGGAGGAGGCAGGCATTAGGTTCTACCTTTTAAGGAGAGGTGTGTCAAAGAATCTGGGGACGTTTTAAAACCACTCCACTATCTGTGTTCTGAAGAAAAGGAGGGGTGTATGATTTTGAAACGAAGACTACCACAGTATCTAGCAGATTAATCTGGTAGCAGTGGCAAAGAATAATTGAAGAAAGGGACAAACAGATTGACCTTAGTGCAGTAATCCAGCAGTAGGGTTAATGGTGGAGCTGGCTGGGGAGATGAGAGAGAACAGGGGTGCTGCAGAAAGAGAGGGAGATGAGAGTAAAAAGTGGTTTCAAGGTTTTCTGGCCTGCAGAATGATCAGGCATGTAGTAACTGGAAAGAGAAAACAATTTTGAGGGGTAAGGGTGCTTGTCTGGTTTTGAACATTGAAGGGGAAATTCCTAAGCCCTTGAAACATGAACCAGGTCTCATGTTGAAATGTCTAGCTAAAGAGGGAAACTTAATGTGAAGTTTAACCCTCATGTGAAGTGAGGGTTACACTCTTCAAGGGATGAGTGTACAGAGAGGCAGACCAGAGAACTGAAGACCAAATCTCTGGGGGAAACCATGGTCTGGAGTCTGGTTAGAAGGGAGTGAAAAAGTTGGCTTAGACCTCAACATTTGGAAAACTTAAGATCATGGCATCTGATCCCATCACTTCATGGCGAATAGATGGGGATACAATGGAAACAGTGAGAGACTTTTTTGGGGGGTCTCCAAAATCACTGCAGATGGTGACTGCAGCCATGAAATTAAAAGACGCTTGCTCCTTGGAAGAAAAGCTGTGACCAACCTAGACAGCATATTAAAAAAAAGAGACATTACTTTACCAACAAAGGTCCATCTAGTCAAAGCTGGGATTTTTTTAGTAGTCATGTATGGATGTGAGAGTTGGACTATAAAGAAAGCTGAGCACCAAAGAATTGATGCTTTTGAACTGTGGTGTTGGAGAAGACTCTTGAGAGTTCTTGGACTGCAAGGAGATCCAACCAGTCCATCCTAAAGGAAATCAGTCCTGAATACTCTTTGGAAGGACTGCTACTGAAGCTGAAACTCCAATACTTCGGCCACCTGATGCGAAGAACCAACTCATTGGAAAAGACCCTGGTGTTGGGAAAGATTGAAGACAGGAGGAGAAGGGGACAACCGAGGATGAGATGGTTGGATGGCATCACCAACACAATGGACATGAGTTTGTGTAGGCTTCCGGAGTTGGTAATGGATAGGAAATCCTGGCATGCTGCAGTCCATGAGGTTGAAAAGAGTCAGACATGACTGAGTGACTGAACTAAGAGGAGCTGGATCTGTAGCATTAGAGAAAGATCTGGCTGTGTTCCTGATAAGAACAAAAACGGTGACGTGATGGAGAACTTCAGATATCAAGGAGTCTGAAAAGAGTGATGTTTGAAATGAACGCATCTGCCTGTAAGATTGTCACAGGTGACAGCAATTTAAGTGAAGTAGAACAGTTTTGGAAATTGGATTATAACATTTAATTCGATGATTAACTTTTTTAAAAAATGTGCCTAAAGTGGGAGGATGAGTGGCTGGCATGCCTTTCATCGCTTAGATTCTGAGATCTTACATCCTTCTTGCCTCCTTTTAGCACCACCAAGCCTTCCTGGAGTGGAACTTTTGCTCAGTTCTTGGCTGGAGGGATGCAGTACGACTTTCCTTCACTTGTTTTCAGGGACTCTTAACTGTGAGTGAAATCAACTTACTTTCTGATTTTTTTTTACTTCTCATACTGTTTTGACTGTTCTTATCTGTGCTTTTCCCCCCTCCCTTCCTTTCCCTTCCCCCTAGTGTGGCTTCAAGATGAGATCCAAGCAAGGGGTCACCTGTTTTCCCTTTTTCTTATCTCAGCTTGAAGCACAATTCTGTTATTCATTGGTGGTGTTCACTGAACTTGCAGAGGTGATTAGTGAATCTGATTAATACAGCTGCTGACAAATAGAAACACTAAAGTGACAGATCATTTTGAATTCTTTTATGTTATGTGTCTGTATATGTATTTAATCAGCTTTCAAGGTAGTAAAGGAATTGTCAGTAAGGTGGAACAAAAAAACGTGAAAATATTTTAAGAATCACTGTATGTGAAATAGTTTAAGATTTCTATAAGGACTTGAGATCAGATGGGCCAAGGAATTACATAGTAGAACACTGACATAGCCAGAAATGAAATCTGAGTTTTTTCTCCTACATAGAGTGATGATGATTATTTTGATTTTTTTTTCCTAAGAGGACTATTTTTTTCTTTAAGAATAACTTTTGAGTCTTCTAAAGACTTTGAGAAACTAAATTAGCATTCTGAATTAAAGAGTAGACTTTATACTGTGGAAAAAGAAAAACAGAACTATTGCTGATAAATACTAGCACAAAAAGAACTGACTGCTCATGGTAACATGGTCTCTGAATAAATAAGGCAGCATTAAAAGATGTATGCTAGTTCTGCATTGTGCATGGAAGGTTGGCATAGGAAGAGCTGAGAGGCAGGGGAGGGGGAGAAAACCATCAGGAGTGAGGGAAGTCTGAGAAGCTTTGGGGTGGAGAGTGCAGAAAAGAAGAAACTGTTAGAGGAAGCATGAAATGAGAAACATGGGCTCTAAACATGTCAGTACTGCCACGACGATTCTTACATCTAGTTTTCATTATATGTATTAAGATTTTATGTCAGTGGCTATGAGAGAGAGGGACAGACAAAAAGTGAGAAAGTGTGTCCTAGGAGAATGCCGATTTTGTTGTTTATTTTCACAGTTAAATGTATGGATATATTTTCAAGGACCGTCTCATGACTTCTACTACTTGTACTTTGGCAGCGAAAAAGCAGTTGGTGTGATTAATTGATGTATTTCCCTTTTCCTGCCTCCGTCCGTTCTGTCCCCTCCTCTCTCCCTAATGTTCTCTGAGACTCACTTTGAGCACCATCAGTCCCAGACCCTTCCTCCCATTCCCAGTGCTCCACACCTTGCTGGGTTCCTCGTCCTCCTCCGGATCCCTTGACTCCAGAATGTCCTGGGAATCACTCTATCCCTGGTCTCCTCCAACATGTTATGTAAATGTCTATTGAGGTGTTTGTTTTCTCTACTGGACTATGAATTCCTTAGTGGAAGGAGTCGAGTCTTACTCACCTGTGGATGCTGCTGCTGCTAAGTCACTTCAGTCGTGTCCAACTCTGTGTGACCCCATAGATGGCAGGCCACCAGGCTCCCCCGTCCCTGGGATTCTCCAGGCAAGAACACTGGAGTGGGTTGCCATTTCCTTCTCCAATGCATGAAAGTGAAAAGTGAAAGTGAAGTCGCTCAGTCGTGTCCGACCCTCAGCGACCCCATGGACTGCAGCCCACCAGGCTCCTCCGTCCATGGGAGTTTCCAGGCAGGAGTACTGAAGTGGGGTGCCATTGCCTCCCCACGTCTAATGAGTGTTAGTGGAATGAACATACGACTGATTTCCCACGCCTTGTAGTGTCTACACCACCAGCATGGCAGGGGTATTGCTGCACTTCGATGGTCAGGAGATCTGGTGGCTAGGGAGACAGATCACGTGAGCCGCAGAGAATCTTTTGTAGACTGAAAAAATGAATAGAGTGGACTTCGTGACCTTGAGATGCTCCTCCGAATAGGTTTCAGCCACGGCTCGGGAGCGAGAGCCAAGTGTGGATGAATGAGACTGTGTAGTACATGTCACAGCAGAGCCTCACACACCAGACCACCTTGAAAGCCTGTGCCCAGTGTAGCCTGGGGAGGTTGGGAAATGGTTAGGCAGCTGCTCACCTCGTGGAGAAGAAGGAGCAGGGTGTACCAGCCATAGAGGTCCGAGGATCACTGTTTGAGAAGTTGAGAAGGAGCTTGAGGCTCCTGGGAGTTGGTAAGTAGACACGTGGTAGGAAATGAGATTGGAAGGAGCTGAGTTTGTAATCCTGATAGTTAGTCATTGCCCTGTTGATTGTGGGGAACCATTGGAGATTTTAAAATCGTAGGAATGGCACCGTTTCACCATTTTAGAAAAATGCTCTGGCAGCAGTGTGAAAATTGGACTGGATGGGGATAAACTAAAGAGAATGGACTAGTTAGGACGTGAGTGAACGAAGGCGTCCAGATGAGCAAGATGAAGGGCCTGGATTAGAGCACTGACAGTGGAGGTGTGGAAGAGGAGACCAGGTGGAGTATGCTTTGGGAGGTAGAGTTCGTGAGATTTATGGACTAGAGCTCCACGTAGCAGTTGTGAGAGAGATGGAAGAGTAGCAAATGGCTGCTGATTTTTGAATCTTCTAGCTGTTGGATGTGGAGAAGGCAATGGCACCCCACTCCAGCACTCTTGCCTGGAAAATCCCATGGACGGAGGAGCCTGCAGTGGGCTGCAGTCCATGGGGTCGCTAAGAGTCGGACACGACTGAGCGACTTCTCTTTGACTTTTCACTTTCATGCATTGGAGAAGGAAATGGCAACCCACTCCATTGTTCTTGCCTGGAGAATCCCAGGGACGGGGGAGCCTGGTGGGCTGCTGTCTATGGGGTTGCAGAGTCGGACACGACTGAAGCAACTTAGCAGCAGCAGCAGCAGCCATTGGATGAGAGGAAGCTTGGACTTGGTTTTGGACATCTGAAAAGGGGGGGCATTGAAATGGCAACAACTAGCAGACCATTGGCAATGTGAGTCCGAAGTTTAGGAGAGATGTGGGTGGTGGAGTCACATTGTGTGAATGGGCGAGATTATTAAAGGGGAAATAGCTGGGCATAATGAGGGCAGCCCACGCAAAGGACCCCTGGACATGCCAGCCTTTAAAGGGAAGGAAAAGCCCATTGAAGAACAGCTTCCGAAAGGGAAGTGGTCATGCTGTATTTAAAATGGATAACCAGCCAGGACCTACTGTATTGTTTTATTGGAACTCTGCTCAATGTTACTGGCAGCCTGGATGGGAGGGGAGTTTGGCGGAGAATGGATACATGTTATCATCGGAGAATGGATACATGTTATCATCTGTATGGCTGAGATCCTTTGCTGTTCACCTGAAACCATCACAACATTGCTAATCAGCTGTACTCCAATAACAAAAAGTTTATAAGAAAGGGAAGTGGTCAATATCAGATGCCATCAAGGGGTCAAGTTGGGATGAGAAGTAGGATGAGGCCATTGAATTGGATCAAGTCAGAGGCTTCATTCCAGTGGCCAAGTGCTGTGGGCGTTAATGAGCATAGACAATGAGTATGTATAGACCACCTTAAAAACAATTTGAAATCGGAGGTAGATTCAGGCAAAGGGTAGTGGGAAGGTCTTTATTTTGGCATAAGGTAGTATGCTTCTGTATATGTATAAATAGTATATATAGTTTTGTGTTTTTTTTAACCTATGAGTGTTTCTCTGAATTCTTAAATTTTCTGTCTTGTGTCAATGAAAAACCTTTTTTTTTTAAAAAAAAGACCTAAGCAATGATAGTGACATACCAAGGTTGTTTAAGTGGATGATCCTGACAAAGTAAAAAAGGTCATTTACAGAACAGTTATTTCTAGAACTCGGGACCTTCATGGAAGTAAGCCAGTGGGCTTCAGTGTTGTTTGAAGGCTGCGCTTATCTCTGCATTTTTGTTCAGTGTTTTGCTTTGAAAGCTTGGAGAGCACCACTGAGTTTTTGAGTTCTGTGATCAGTTGCTAAGAGAGATCTGAAGTCTGAAGTTTGTGTTGACTTTAGAAAGTCATTCTCTGAAGCCCATTTTTGGAGTGAGTTTAAAGAAAGAAGAGTACCAAAGCCAGGTTCAGTCTTATAGTGGATGCTTGGAAAAGGATAAGTGGTTCTCTGGGACCATTAGAGTGGATCAGATTACCTTCTAAAGTAATGATGAAAACAAAGACTTAAGTCAGAGGGACTATAAAACACCCTAAATTCTTCCTTCAGGCAAATGATACCAAGTCATCAAGGATAGATAATTGTTTTCTGTCCATTTCATTTTTTTTTTTAATATTGACAGAATTAGAAATTTTATAACCCTTGTCAGTGGTACATGTTTAACTGTTTTAGTATCCAGGTAATTAGGAAGTACGGAATCTCTTGCGCTTTATTTCAAGGCTCTTCTGTTGTTCTGACTGCATACATTTAAAAGCAACTAATTAATATCCATAGTGAAAAATATCTCATCGTAAAAATCATGGATAAGGCAGGCACTTGCCTACCTGGAGTCAGGGACTTAAACCACAATAAAATGTTTATAACTTATTGTTTTATTCAGATGTAAATGAAAGAACAATGCTCAAGATAAAGCAAAGATACCTTTAAAGTATACCTTTGTGTGACCCTTGCTGAGTCAGGTGAGTGGGTGATGCTGGACAGAGAGAGTTATAGAAAAAATGACCTAGCAAGGACCCAGGCTAAAGAGAACAGGTGGGTGAGGCTGAGTATATATGCTCAAGGAGAAGGAGTCTCTGAAAGGGGACACCGAGTGGTGCAGCGGTGGGTCTAGTGGCTGGGGGGAAAGCTTTGTCCTTAGAGGACTAGATCTGGGGCCTGTGGGGAAAAGGACTCTCTCTGCCTCAGGACTCAGAGAGGTCACCCTGTGTCTGGGAATGGAGGTAGAGCATCCTAACAGAGAGTATTGGGTTCAAGGAGTTGCTGACCAGAGGGAGAAGGAAATCGTGGAAAGCCTAGGAGAGTCCTTTTTCTAGGCCTACCATGAAATTGCCCATACTGTGCTTAAAACTTAATCCAAATGGATAGCATTTGTAGTCCCAAGGTTCACTCGTAGTAAATAGATGTACTCTCAGTCTGTTACTCAGTAAGGAGTATCAGTAGGGGATTCTTGTTCTCAGACAAGAGACAGCAGGATAATATCTTCACAGGGCAAAACTGATGCATTTAATTCAGGTAGGATGAGAAAACCCAAGTGTTACATGTAGAAAAGTACTTTTTTTTTTTTTTTTAACATAGCAAGTGATCCTTAAAATTTCTTCTTTAATTGCCATAGCTCAGAACATGGCTGGATTTGGCCCACTTAAACTGCTGTAGGTCCAGGAAGGGTATAAACCTGCAATTTATTCATTCACATAGGAAGGAACTCCAGTAGCATCAACAGAATGTAGAACCTGGAGGTATGATAATATAATATGATTGTGCTTAGTGTAGGTGGAATCCTAAGACTGGAATAGGTTTGAGGTTTGAGGTGTTCGATCCCTGGTTCGATTCCTGAGTCAGATAGATCCCCTAGAGAAGGGCTAGGCTACCCACTCCAGTATTCTTGGGCTTCCCCTGTGGCTCAGCTGGTGAAAAATCCACCTGCAATGCAGGAGACCTGGGTTTAATCCCTAGGTTGAGAAGATCCCCTGGAGAAGGGAACAGGCACCCACTCCAGTATTCTGGCCTGCAGAGAGTCGGACACGACTGAAAGACTTGCACTTGGACGTCACTTCATTTTCTTCATAGTCCAAAACTCACACCCATACATGACTGCTGGAAAAACCGTAGCTTGGACAAGATAGACCTTTGTCAGTGAACTAATGTCTCTGCTTTTTAATATGCCATCTAGGTTGGTCATAGCTTTTCTTCCAAGGAGCAAGTGTCTTTTAATTTCATGGCTGCAGACACCATCTACAGTGATTTTGGAGTCCAAGAAAATAAAGTCTCTCACTGTTTTCATTGTTTCCCCATCTATTTGCCATGAAGTGATGGGATTGGATGCTATGATCTTAATTTTTTGAATGTTGAGTTTTAAGCCAGCTTTTTAAAAATTATTATTTGCGTATTAGTCAACATAATGTATTTAGGATTTATTAAGTCAACAGCTAAGTCTTAACACATACTAAATACAAGTGTATTGCATGTTTTGAGTGAATACTATGACAAAATCAGAGGCAAATGTTATTCTCAAGTGATCTAATGGGAGCGGAGGATGGACTGAGGATGGGGAACTTGGGCTCTGTGGTCCGACCCAACCTGGGTTCAGATCCTCATTTTGACGTATACTAGGTATATAACCCTGGATAAAGCTGCTCAGCCTCTCTAAAGGTTCCAAGTTTATACATCTAGGACATGTCAAGACCAGGATGTGTGTAATAGTACCTGTTTCATCACAGTGCTGGAGCTAATGGTTTGTAAACTTAGGAACTTGGGAAGTCCTCTGTAAATCTGGACAGCACACACAGACGAGAATACTGCCCTATGGGGCTAGAGTATTGTGACTTTGCTAGAAGTTCAGTGGTAGAGATAGGACTTGGGGAACTATCTGTATGGAAGCAATCACCCAGACTGTTGGATTCTGAATGACATTGCCAGAAACAAACTCAAGAAAAACAGGACAGAACACAGAATCTTGATTTTTTTTGCTTTTTAATCCACAGAAGTGAACTAGCAGTTATATTTCTTATTTTCTTTGATGTTTTATTTCATTACCTTATGATAACTCAGATGTTAAGGGAGTTGAATCAGGCTGATACCAGTATGAAGATAATTTAACTCATCAACTCTTTTTAACACAGAATTTTGAGCCAGTTGTGTATCCTTGTCATCGGTTCTAGCACTACAGCTCCTTTTTAAGTTCTGAAAATAAAACAAACTAAGAAGTCATCTTGGTGGTTAGCTATCAAACTCAGGAGTTTGGCTGACTATTAAAGATAGCTAACTAGAGATGGAGGGTTTTCACGCACAGTGAATGAAACTGCTCAATGATAATTTGGTAAATATTAAAGAAATGGTGGAGATGGATTTCTTAGCTCACTGTTTTGTTCAGACATTGTGGTCTCAACTTATTTGAATATCTCCAGATGTTTAATATCACTGATTGCCCTTTTTTAAAAAAATTATGTAATGTTTGATACATGGAAAAGGGCATATAAATCTATAAATTAATAGAACATTATCAACACATTGAAGCTACTGTGTTGGGGGGAAGCTTAACTCATTTACTTCATTATTATAGCTTACTAAACATTATTCATCCATAATTAAATACTTCCAGAACACCACTTCTGTGTCTTCTGCCAGCTGTCTCGTGTGAACCTGGGGTCTTCATTGGTCAGTCGGTTCCGTGTTTGAGAAAAAAAGAGCTAGACGTGGACCAGAGGGGTGTTGGGATGAGCTGGAACTGAGTGTTAGGAACTGGGTGTTAGGATGAGCTGGCAGTGGCAGTGTCCGTCACCACATCTAGCCAAGAAGAGAAATCCTTTGGCTGCCTCAGTCCCTCCTCTGGCATCTGAAGTGAAATCCTCTTTGGCTAACTCCACCTGGAGCCCTTTGTGACCAGGGATTCTGGGAAGTGTAGTTCCTCTTAAGTCAGATGGCTACAGTACACATCTGCATGCGTTCAGTTCCTGTACTTCTTTGTTGTATTGTAAACCAGAGACAGTCATAATTGTTTCTGCTTAGAAAATGTCAGAAGAGTTATTTAAGATATCAGAATAGTTTAAAAATAGTTTTTAACTTATGTCATTGTTTTCTTTTCCATTAAACCATATCTTTATTTTCAAAGCCATGAGATAACTTAAAATAGGAGTAATGCAATCTTACCTTCTTCTGTTGAAAGAAAGAATTCTTTTAGTTTGATAAGTAAGTTGAACCTTAAGCTAAAATAATTTTAAAAATTATCCAGTACAGTGCTATCTAGTGATAAATAATTTCCTTTCTGGTTGAAGATAACTGCTACATTTTACTTCTTGATAAATTAAGAACTTCACCTTTAATCATGCCTAACTCCTAATGGACATGAATTGGAGCAAGCTCTGGGAGTTGGTGATGGACAGGGAAGTCTGGCGTGCTGCTTTCCATGGGGTTGCAAAGAGTCAGACACGACTGAGTGACTGAACTAAACTGAACTCCTAAGACATATTGTAGGGGACTGTTTCTAAATAAATCAAATATTTGTAAATAACTAGAAAAGAAAAAAGCTAGGAAAAGTTTTTTTTATCCTCAGATTTTATTCTCCCCTACATATACTTAGGTAATGAGTCACAGTTTGTCTTTTTACTGGATACCATTTTTAGGAGAATTTTCTGTTTTTGAGTTGAACAGGATTATTTCAGAAATGTGGTATAGCAGAATGATCATGGCCTTTAAAATCAGGCAGACAAAGGTTTGTATTTGGGGCCTTATTTTTCTTATAATCTGCCAGGCAGTGTTCCAAGAACTTTCTATCTACTGAATCATTAAATATTCACAAAAACCTGATGAGGCATTTTGCAAATGAAGAAACCAAGTCTCACAGAATGGTTAAGTGTTAGGGTGCTTGTCTCATTGCTTTTAGCTTATTTGTGGGTTTGTTTCTCTAAAACAGAGCAACTGTTTGCAGGGGAGGTCTTGTATGTTTTCCCAGCATCTAGTATAGGTTCATATGTCTCCAGGTCAGTTGGTGAATATTTGATTTTTTGATTTATTCTTTTGCTTCCATGAAATGAGACACAATAGCCCCAGCAGGACAATAGAAAATTAAATTGTTTGGTTAAAATATCCATGTTTTCTTCAAGCGAAAAAATACATAATTTTAAAAAAGTATTATATAGTGAGAAACTGGACTAGGTTCTAGTATCTTCATGGTCACTTTTTAATTTAATTTTAATCTCAGCTATACATGCACAGAATTCAGAGTCCAGGAGCTGTACAAGGCTTGTTATAAAACTCAGCCATTTCCTGACTGTTACCCACACCCCAGTCCCTGCTGTCTGGAGTGCAGCTCTAGTTCAAGAACTAATGGTTTTGTTATTTGCCTCCAAATCTCTAAATAGCACGTTGCTCTTTGTCCAGTTTTCAATTGTTCAGTCTTAGGCATTACCTTTGACTTCTCATGATAGAGGAAGAGGATTTCTCTTGCTTGTGCATTGTCGCTCTGTGTGCGGAACTCTCCCTTTTCATTGTAACTATAATTTAATTTTGAATAATAATCAGTGTTTACATTATTATGACCATGAAAACATTATTCACACCTGAGGCAATATAATCCATGGTTACTTTTTTTTTTTTTTCTCCAGCACAGCTTTTTGTTTTCCCGTGTTAGTAACTTTTTTTTCTTTTTGAGAGAAGACATTGTTTGCTCAAATTTTATGTATTTGTCACTTGTTCCTCCCTAATCTCTTCCCTGGATGTCTAAATATAGTTAGGATACATGGCCTTGACCCAGTTGTTTAATTCTTCTGCTAAAATATTTTGTCATTTATGGTATTAGAGGTCCAGATGACATGAAGACTTATACTACTTGTATCTCTAAAACCTTTTAGTTGCATGAAACAGACATCTGGATGTTTGATGCTGATCATATCCTCAGTGGACAGCACTGCTGATCAGCAC
The DNA here is from genome assembly GCF_027580195.1 of Bos mutus. NCBI lineage: Eukaryota > Metazoa > Chordata > Mammalia > Artiodactyla > Bovidae > Bos > Bos mutus. The sequence goes on along the minus strand of NC_091620.1, from coordinate 7,193,949 downwards.
TCAGCCCTCCTCTCAGACCTAGTGGTCTTTTCTTGGGTAGGTGGAGGGTCTCTGCTGCCACCCAGAGTGGCCATGGGACTCAGGGTCTGGCTGGAAGTGGAGCCACGTTTGTGTGTGGCCAAGACTGCTTGTCAGCAAAAGCTGTGTCATGCGTACCTAATAAGCTCGCAGTACTCGCAGTCCAATCAGAAGATCAGAGAACCTTTGATTAGGGAAATGTACTTGAGTCTTTTGACAGATGGAAGCACTGAGTTATCTTTTATAGTGAATAGTCGATAGAAGAAGATTGGATAAATAAAGTTGCTAGGGTGAAATAAAAAATAAATTGCATAGAAGATATGGACAGAGATTAAAATTTTGTTTGAAACAAGAATAAAACAAAAAACTCTTGGCAGTAGCTTCTCAGAGACTGTTATAGAAAGTGATGTTAGAGACATAAGCATAAATGATCCAGTGACTTAGCTTCGTAGATATTTTGTTTACCTCCATCATAGACCTGGTATGCTTGTGAATAGTGTCTAAGATGTTCTTTGGAGGGATGACATAATTATTAATACCTTATATATGTATAGAAGAAAACCTAGAGTACAGAGTGAACCTAACTTGTTTTCACAGAAAATTTGGTGCCGAAACTGTCATTCTCGATGGCCAGCACTAGGAGGCCACAGAGACCATGATTCTGAAGGACTCAGGTTATGCTTCATTCCTGTTGGAGCTGAAAAAGAAACCTCTAGGGTATAAAGCCCGGTTGAGGATTAAACTAGATAGTCATCCTAGTTTTCATCATGCAGGAATAAATGAGTTGAAAATATGCAACGCTATTTCTTTATATGCTTGTGACATTGTAAATAAAATAAGCAAAGTGTGTATTCTTACGAATGCACTTTTTAAAATTGTACTTCTGGTTTTTAGTCTGGATCCAGGCCCTGCCCACCTTTGTCTTGGAGGATTTCAGTAGCTTCCTAATTGACCATGTCTTTTTCCCCTTTTTCCTCCAGTCCATCCTATTTATTGAAAACTAGAGTTTTTATCAGAAGTACTTTCAATCTCATGTGTCCTCTGACTAGAAACCTTTGGTAGTTTCAAATAGTGTTTCAAATCCAAGTCTGTTTGTTCATTCACTCATTCAACAGATATGTCTTGAGTGCCTTTGTACAGTAGTACAGACACTCGGAGGTTCTGCTCTCATGGGCTTTGTATTTCCTGTGCGTTTTTTCAGTATTCTCCATAGCGGCTCTCTTATAGCTAAACAGACATACCTAATCACCCCTAAAGTTTTACCCTTGTGCCTTTAAACATTATCACCTTCTCCATCATTTCATAATTCTCTTCTTTCAGAACTGCCTCTGGTATTTCAAATTCTAATCTCTGTTACTCTGTAGTCTCCCAACCTTTGTGGCACTTCATTCACACTATATTAATTTCACTTATTTTTAGCTTTTCTCTATTAAAATAAAAAAATTTAAATACATGTGTGCTGTTGGTTAGGGATAAGCTGGTCTTTTATTTCTTTGCATTTCCGGTTAATGCTGAATACAGTATTCTCAAAAGGGAAATATTAACCTTAATGACTGTAGCACATCCTACTGGCGGCTTTCCCCACGACCTTTCACCAGACCTTTTCCAACAGAATCCCAGTTTTATTTTCTAACAGAACATTCTTGCCTGCATATGCTTTGGGAGGAGGTGGGCTGAGGCCCCAGCCTCCAGCCTCATGAAGCTTCCATCCTTGCCAGTTGATTAGTTTGAGCCAGGAGCGTGTGACCCGGTTCTGGCCTCTGAGACAGAAGTGGGGCAGTGTCTAGAGAAAGGTTTTCTTCCCTGAGGAAAAAGCGTTGCAAGGCGGTTCTGCCTCCTGTGGGTGGAGCACGAAAGGAGCTAGTCCAAGCACCAGTCGCCACACCAAGGATGGTAGAGTAGCAAAGCTCGTGGGACTTGTGCCCTGGTTGGCGAGGCTGAGCCACCCATTTTGGGCATTTCTTGTGTGAGGATAATGAAGCTTGGCTGTCTGGGGATTTTCCCTTACTTGTAGACGGAGGCTAACTCTTCCCCCTCCAGTCTCGGTTTAGATTCTCCGATCTCTCAGAGCTCCTCATACATCTCCTGTCAAGAACTTGCTGTATCATGTGGTGATGGAGCATTGTTGGTACCATGGTTGACCACGTGCTCTGAACTTACTCTTATTCATGGTTATGTCCTTAGGAACTAGCCTGATGACTGATAAGTTTTTAACATCTATATTTGTTCATGTTATCTTGAAAGTAGACATGGGGTTTCTGAGGCCAAGACAGATTACTACTGACGTCAGTAACCTAAGACAAGAGACTCTGAGTCTGTAACTCTGGAATGTCTCCATGACCCCAGTTTCATCATCCTTTTGAAATGTAAACGATAAGTCAGGGGAGACCAATCTTTTACTATCTCTTCAGTCTTTTTTTTTTTTAAGTTTTAAGCCTTGTCCTTTAACCCGGGTCTTAGTAAATTTTCCCAGAAAGCTCTAACTGTACAGAAATACAAAAATACTCCCTTCCTGACAGTGATAGAGTAAGTGCTCAATAAATTTATTTGTCAAACATTGAATAATTTAAAAGAATAAATTCAACTGAGTGATCTCAACTGTAGTGGGGGCTGGGGGCTTTAGTGGTGGGATGTAGGAAAATGTAGGAATCATCTGGGGCAAGTTTTTCCTCAACAATATACTTCCCACCCCCAGTTTCTGACCTGTTCCTGTGACTGTCATATTCCTTAATCATATTTGATTTTTTGTGGTCAAAAGGTGAGATCCCGGACACAACCTGCCCTCTGTGAAGGCTTCCTACTAAAGTCAGTAAATGGAACTGTTTGTCTTGACACCTGATCCAAGGCTGCTGTGTCAGTGTTTAAGTTTGTTCCAAATGATTCTTCTATTTTGTATATTTTTACATTCATTTGGTGGGATTTCTTAAAGGGTGTTTCTTTTTTTTAATTGATAGCTTGCCCCTTTTTTTCAGAGAGAGTTTCAGACTTGAGACAACTCTGCAGCAAACATACATAAAGTAAAAAGAGCATATAAACAAAATCAGAACTAAGAAAAAGGTTAGAAACACATTGCTTGATTCAAATTCACATTTGATTTTTTTTTTGAGGTATAGTCAACAGATACTAATTTCAGGTGTACAACATAATGATTCAATATTTGTATATATTGGGAAGTGATCACATGATTAGATAATGTCTGTCAACATATATATTTACGGATTTTTTTTTTGTGATGAGAACTTTTAAGATCAACTCTTAGCAATTTTCCGATATGCAATACAGTGTTGTTAACTATGGTTGTCGGCCATACGTTCCATCCCCAGGGCTTTCATAACTGGAAAGTTCGTACCTTTTGACTTCCTTTACCCGTTTTGCCTACTCGTCCACCCCCCGCCTCTGGCAGCCACCAGTCTGTTCTCTGTACTGTGAGCTTGGTGTTTTGTTGTTTTTTTTTTTTTAGATTCCACATGTAAGTGCAATCACACAGAATTTGTTTTATTCTGTCTCACTTCACTTATTTCACTGGTCACAGTGCCCTCGAGGTCCATCCGTGTTGTCAGAAAAGGCAAAATTTCATTCTTTTTTATGACTGAATAATATTACATTGTGTATATATGCTACATTTTCTCTATTTATTTGTCATTGTATACTTAGTTTGTTTTCATGTCTTGGCTGTTGTAAATAATACCGCAGTGAAAGCAGGAATGTTCACTTTCCAAGTTGGCATTTTCATTTTTTTTTCAGGTAAGTACCCAGGGGTTCTGTTTTATTGTTGCCTGCTGAAAAATGGCAAATATCAACAGTTATGTTCATGGTTCTCAACATTTTGAGTCACAGACCCCTTTGATGAAATCTGTGGTTTCTCTTCTGAGAAGAGTGAATCTACACACAAACTCAATTTTGATATAATTTCAGGCCCATCCTCCCCCATGGAATCTTTTGTTATTAGAGAAGATGAACTATACCAATTGCTTAAAAAGGAAGAAAATGTTCTTAATATTTACTAGGTTATAAAAAATTTGTTTCTGTAATAATATATTTCAAACATACAGAAAAACAAATTGAAAGTAAAAATAAATTATCAAATACTATAAGTTTTAAAATATTTGTTTAAATATTATCAGTTTTAAAATATTTTTTTTTAAGTAATAAAATATCACAGAGAAAATAGAAACTTCCTGTTTAGCATTTTTGGCCCCATTCTCCTTTCTTCCTCCTTACTAGTTTGAAACCTCTGTCTTGAATTTAGTGTTTAATACTCCACACAATAAGAGTACTTTATGCTCTTACTGCCTTTGTATACAACTGTATACATACATATTCATACATACATGTGTATGGGGTTTCCCAGGTGGCTCAATGGGTAAAGAATCTGCCTGTAATGCAGGAGACTCAGGGGATGCGGGTTCAATCTTTGGGTTGGGACGATGCCCTAGAGGAAGGCATAGCAACCTACTCCAGTATTCTTGCCTAGAGAATCCCGTGGGCAGAGGACAGTAGATAGGGTCACAAAGAGTCAGACACGACTGAAGTCACTGAGCATACATATATATATATACATACATACATATATAAATATATACACACACACATGTGTATATAGTATTATTTATATGATTTCAAACATTTTTTCCTTAGTTGTGCTGAAAAACACATGAGATCTTCCCTCTTAAAATGTTAAGTGTGTGGTACATTATTATTAACTCCACACACAGTACCGGGCAGCAGAGCTCTAGAACTTCTTCATCTTGCATGACTGAACCTCTGCACCTACTGAACAGCACCTCCATTTGCCGCTCCCCTCCAGTTTGTGGCAGCCACTCTTCTACTTCCTACTTCTATGAATTTGACTGCTTTAGCTACCTTATTAAGAGAAGGCAATGGCACCACTCCAGTACTCTTGCCTGGAAAATCCCATGGACGGAGGAGCCTGGAGGGCTGCAGTCCATGGGGTCGCGAGTCAGACACAACTGAGCGACTTCACTTTTCACACATCGAAGAAGGAAGTGGCAACCCGCTCCAGTGTTCTTGCCTGGAGAATCCCATGGATGGGGAGCCTGGTGGGCTGCCGTCTATGGGGTCGCACAGAGTCGGACACGACTGAAGCAACTTAGCAGCAGCAGCAGCAGCTACCTTATGATATAAGTGGAATCATGCACCGTTTGTTTTTCTGTATTTGGCTTATTTCACTTAGCGTAATGTCCTCAAGGTTCATCCATGACACATATGACAGGACTTCCTTCTTTTTATGGCTGAATAATATTCCATTGTATGTTTACAACCCGTTTTCTGTATTCATTCACCCACTGATGAATGAATCAGAAGACATTTCCTAAATGAAGACATTTAGATTGTTTCCACCTCTTGGCTATTGTGAATAATGTTGCAGTGAACATGGGCGTATAGCTATCCCTATGAGATCCCACTTTAAATTCTTTTGAATAAAGATCCACAGGTGGAACTGTGGAATCATTTGGTAGTTCTGTTTTTAAGGAGCAGCCACTACTGTTTTCCATAGCAACTGTACCATTTTACATTCTCAGCGTCTGCACACAAGGATTCCAGTTTATACACATACTTACCAGCACTTGTTACTTCTGTTTTTGTTTTTTTTTTTAAATAATGGCCATCCTAATAGGCGTGAGGTGATAATAATCTCATTGTGATTTTGATGTACATTTCCATCATGATAGTAGTGTTGAACATCTTTTCATGTACCTGTTGGCTGTTTATATGTCTTCTTTAAGGAAAAATCTGTTTAAATAGAAGGTTTCTTGAGTTTTTTGCTCTTGAGTTGTAGAAGATACTTATAGAGTTGGGATATTAACCACTATTCAGATATATATATGCAGATGTTTTCTCTTATTCTGTGGATTGCCTTTTCAGTCTATTGATTATATCTCTGGCTGTGCCGAAGCTGACATTGTTCTTTGTGTTTCTGCTAAGATTTGTTTATCTTCGGTATTTATAGCTGTCCTTGATTCTTTTAAATATGTGTAGTATTTCATGTTAAGACTGTACCACCGTATGTTTATCCATTCTCCTGTTAATTCGTGTTTGGGTTGCTTCCAATTTTTTACTGTTACAAAGAGTGCTAACAAATACTCTCAGATACACCTCCTTAAGGACGTGCCAGTTTCTCTAGTACACATACTCAGGAGTGGAATTGCTTGGTTACAGATACAGGCTTCGCTACCTTTATTAAGTATTGCCAAATTGCTCTGCAAAGTGGCTGAATCTGTTAAAATTTTTTATTACTATATGATATTTTGCCAGCCTGATATAAAATTCTATCTCATTTTGGTGTTAATTTTCTTTGTACTAAGTGTGGACACTTTGTGTGTATTTTTCACTCAGATTTCCTTCTAATTGGCTACCCACAGTTGTTCTCTGTTGTATCAATTCAATTGTTTATGTTTACTTTTTGATTTTTTAGGAGTTTTTCATGTATTCTGTAAATTAACACTTTGTTGGTTATTAAACTATCTTTTCTCAGTCCGTGGCTTAATTTTTTTCATTTGTTTTAAAGTTTGAATCTTTTATTGTTTAGAATGTTTAAAAAAATTTGACATAGTAATATTTATTGGTCTTCTACTTCGATTTTTGCTTTTTGTATCTCATTTTTAAAAGCCCTCGTTACAGCAAGGATTTTTTTTTCTAAAAAGTTTTAATTTTTTTTCACATTTATCTCTTTAGTTTGCCTGATGATGTTTTTGTATGGTGTGAAACATGGGTTTAATTTTACTTCCTTATAGATGGCTTATGTCTTAGCACCACTGTTTGATAGTCCATCCTTTCCCCCCTGATTTGCAGCACTATCACTGTTAAATATCAAATTTCCAAACACACATGTTTTTCTGTAGGTGTTCTATGACTTTCATTTGTCTGTACTGTGTAACTTACCATGGTTCAGTATAAAACCTAACATTCTGGAGGGCGTGTTGCCTGTGTTCTCCTTCAAGTTTGGCAAGGCTATTTATTCTTAGCTCTATTTTTCTTAAGAATTTTGTGTTCAGTTCAGTCGCTCAGTTGTGCCCTACGCTTTTCGACCCCATGAATCACAGCACGCCAGGCCTCCCTGTCCATCACCAACTCCCGGAGTTCACTCAGACTCAGGTCCATCGAGTCAGTGATGCCATCCAACCATCTCATCCTCTGTTGTCCCCTTCTCCTCCTGCCCCCAATCCCTCCCAGCATCAGAGTCTTTTCCAATGAGTCAACTCTTCGCATGAGGTGGCCAAAGTACTGGAGTTTCAGCTTTAGCATCATTCCTTCCAAAGAAATCCCAGGGCTGATCTCCTTCAGAATGGACTGGTTGGATCTCTTTGGAGTCCAAGGGACTCTGAAGAGTCTTCTCCAACACCACAGTTCAAAAGCATCAGTTCTTCGGTGCTCAGCCTTCTTCACAGTCCAATTCTCACATCCATACATGACCACAGGAAGGACCAACTTATCCATGAAAGACCTTGTAGAGAGTTTTATTAGAATCATAGTGAAATTCCACTCAATTTAAGAATATTAATTAGGTCTTTGTCTATAAACATGGTATATTTTTTTTATTTACTCAACACTGATTTCCTCCTATGCACCTGATAACTTTCTTGTTAGTTTCATTACTGGAAATTTATTATTAGAAAGCTTGTATCTTTTAGTTGCCTTCTTTCTTTTTCTGTTTCTTTCTTTCTGTTCTTTTCCCTCCTTACCTTTCCTTTTTCCTTTCTTATTGAAGTATAGTTGCATAATATTATAGTTGTTTCACTTGCACAATGTAATGATTTTTATTTTTGTATATATTACAAATTCACCACCACAGTAAGTTCAGGTGACATGTTGCCATATCTAATGACACAATTTTTTTGTTTATGATGAGAACTTTCAAGATTCATTCTCGTAGTTACTTTCAAATATGCAGTAGAGTATTAGTGTCTCTAATCACCAATTAGCATCATGGGGATGTATGTTACATCCCCATGACTATTTGTACCCTGAAACCCCCTTCCTCATTTTACTTCCCCCCACCCCATACCTCAGGCAGCTGCTACAAGTCTTTTTACTATATGAACTGTTTTTTTTTTTTTTTTTATTAAGTTGACATTTTAAATGGTAGCTTTTCCTAGTTAAATTACCAAATTATGTTCTGTGACTTCTAGGAATTAGTTTTTGTATATTAACCTTATATCTAGCAACATTAATGATTTTGTTTTTATATTACTTTTAATATCTTGTCTTCATAAGTCCCTGTATAAATTATCACTTAGAGAAATTTTTATCATTTCATTTAAAATTTTATATCTCATTTTGATTTCTTCTGTTACATTGATTAGGACCACTGTGCCTTGAACAGAAGTTATGGTTATAGTCTTCTTGGTCTAATTTCCTGGCTTTTAAAGGAAATACTTACAGTATTTAATCACTAATACGATTTTGTTACAGGTTTTTGAAAGAAGCTAAGGAAGTTCTTTTTTATTCTTGATATGCTAGGATTATTATTTTTTTAATCATGAAGGTGGGTAAAGAATTAACAGAGCCATTCTCATTCTCTCAGGACAAAAGTAACCCTGGATGAACTTTCTGTTCAGTTCCTCTGAATTATGATAAAAATGGAAAGTTAACCGTGTTACTAGGCAACATTGCTAATGGTGAAAATGACCTTTATTGGTGAATGTGTTTGGTCTGGGAGGAGCTATATGTGAACTCTGAATTCTTGATTAGAAGCAATAACTTTGAGCTTCCCTGGGAGGGGCACTTTTCAGCGATGAGTATGAAATTCATGGGGACCTGGAGGCTGTGGCTAAGATCATTTTTGAGGTATTCGTTTCTGTTTGAGACAGAAGGCTTCTAAGTCACTGTGACCCTGTGATTCTCATTTCCTTGCATCTGAGCTGTCATCTGAATGCCCAAGAGAATAGCTTCTTATTTGGCCATGTGAACTTCTGGGATGACTCTTCCCATGAAGAGAAACACCTGAAGCTTCCCTGCTGGCATGCTGTGCTTTCTTCTTATGCTTTCTGAGTAGATGGCTGCTATGTGTGGCTTTTGGTAATTGGGTAGCTCAGAATGTGTAGCTGTAAGTCTCTCATAGTGCACAGTGTATCCAAGCGAAATACAGAAGTAAGTGTTTACTGAGACTGATTTGAGTTTATAACTCGCACTTATAACTGTCAATTTCTAGTTTTTAGCCACTGGAAAACTCATATTCACATTGCTGCTGCTGCTGCTAAGTCGCTTCAGTCATGTCCAACTCTGTGCGACCCCATAGACGGCAGCCCACCAGGCTCCCCCATCCCTGGGATTCTCCAGGCAAGAACATTGGAGCGGGTTGCCATTTCCTTCTCCAATGCAGGAAAGTGAAAAGTGAAAGTGAAGTCGCTCAGTTGTGTCTGACTCTTAGCGACCCCATGAACTGCAGCCCACCAAGCTTCTTCATCCATGGGATTTTCCAGGCAAGAGTACTGGAGTGGGTTGCCATTGCCTTCTCCATATTCACATTGACTATATTAATATTATAAATTTGAACTTATATATAATATACCATTTACTTTTTTTTAATATATTAGGTTTGGTGTATGTTTGTCAACTCAAAAATGGTTTTGCTACTAAAACAAGTTTGATAACTAATGTTTTAGACCTGTATGGTCCAGTGGGTAGGTATTTGCCTTATAATATAGTTATTAAAATAAAAATTAAATAAAATTTTTTAAAATTAAAAGTAATTAAAAATTCAGTTTCTTGGTTGTCTTAGCCTCACTCTTGCCTGGAAAATCCCATGGATGGAGGAGCCTGGTAGGCTGCAGTCCATGGGGTCGCGAAGAGTTGGACACGACTGAGCGACTTCACTTTCACTTTTCACTTTCATGCATTGGAGAAGGAAATGGCAACCCACTCCAGTGTTCTTGCCTGGAGAATCCCAGGGACGGGGGAGCCTGGTGGCTGCCGTCTATGGGGTCACACAGAGTCGGACACGACTGAAGTGACTTAGCAGCAGCAGCGGCAGTAGCTACTGTACTGGACAGTATAGATTTAGAATATCTAGAATATCGTCACAGAAAGTTGTATTAGACAGACTTTCTAGGTTTTCTGTCTTTTTTATTCATCCAGATAATCTTAAGAGCTTTATGTTTTTACTGTATGTTGTATGCTCTAAGAAACTGCTGGATGAGCCTGTCAGGGATAGTATTAAAGACCCCAGTGTATTATTGTATAGTGATCTGCTAGAGAAATATTTCTCAGATTTGCATACCAGGGCAAATTCTGTTTCTCTTGAGACATATCATTGCATCATGGCTAGTGTGCATTTTACAATTGATTGGCTCTCTCTTTTTGCTGTATCAGTCAGATAGTATAAGTACAAACTTATGGCCTACATAATTTCATCCTTTTTTTCTCTTGTTGGAACGTTCATATTTGTAAGATATAATTTTGCTATAATGTCTGCCTTTTTATAGGTTATAAATGCTTTGAGAAAAGAATATAAAAATTATAATAAATACTTATTTACTGGATGGATACTTTTATCACTTATTACTTTATTGACTTATTACTGAACCTCAGTATTGAAAAGAAGTGAAGGAACTAGAAACAGTTCTTGGCTGATTATGGTTATAGAACGCACACCTGTAATCTGGACTATTTTACAAATGAAGTGACTTCAAGCATACACCTGTCATAAACCTAGTTTAATTCACTTTTCTAAAATGTTTTTATTTTTCAAAATAATGTTTGAGAGCTGTCTTACTAAAATACTTTGTAAAAATTTCAGACTTTTTAGTATTGCTAGGGAGGTTCAACCAAGAACCTATTTGAGTATTCAAACTGGTTAACCGGGTTTAAATAGGATAGAGTGCTGTTTCGTTTCTCTGTGGAATCTTCTGTATCTTTTATATAACAGAGAGTTTAATTCTGGGCGTTTGTGCCTTCTCAGTGTATTTTCTCTGTTTTTTGAATTTTATTCTGGGATGTATAAGCATGTCAAACATTATATATGTCTTTTATGTTTTACATTTAGCAACTTTCGTTGCTTCTGCAAACACTTAAAGCAACTTACACATTTCAGGCCAAAAAGGTAAAGTAAATTTATAAAAAAGTAAAACCAATCTCAACTAAAAGAAGTTGAAGGATTAAGTATTCCCATCTGTCAGTGGTGAGAGATTTGGGCAATATCTTTGATTTCACATTTTCTAGTTGCTCAAGTAAGAAAAAGAAACAGAATTATGTCGTTTTCATGTCCTGACAACCGGAAGCATATAAACAGCTGCAGAAACCAAACATTTCCTGGAACTAAAGTTGAGCAGAAATTTATCACGTGAATCTTTGTTTAAAGAACCTTGTGAAAAATATCTTCAACCACAGTTATGTAAAAGACCCAGGAGTGCAGCTCACGTGGACTGGGCTCCCCAGAGCCTGAGGAGGCCACGGGAACCTGGCCTGGGAGGTGCGTGCACCGTAGGGGTGGGGCGGGGGCTCTGGGAGCCAGCAATCCAGCTCCTCTGCTGTGAAAATGCACTGGGGAAGGGGCTTTGGGCACTGTGGTGGTCAGTAGCACCGTTCAGCTGTTTGTTTCTCTAAATATTCAGTGTTGTCAGTGTGGCTTTTATATTGGTGCTGATTTTATTCTGTTTATCCTCAAGTTCTGTGACAGTACTTTCAGTAGAGATAGTTTATTTTATAGATTAATGTGAAGCTTTTAAGCTTTAAAGGATGAAAGTAGCATTTTTCAAGGAATTTCAAGAGCTGGATTTGTCCAACTCAGAAGTCTAGTTCACTAAAGAGTCAAGGACAACCTTGAAATCTTTTTTTTTCCCCCAAGGAAAAAATGCTCATTAGTATAAGTTTTCATAACAGAGTAATTTAAGAGACAGTTTCCATGTAGAGAAATAAGTAAAGGCCAAATATAACAAACTATTCATCTTTTCTATGAAAAACTTCAGTAGTCATAATAGTATAGTTTCTTTAAAGAATGTTTGTATCCCTTAGACCTGCTACGGTGAATCAACTGAAAAAACTTTTAAACACTTAAGCCTGTCGTACAGGTGTAAGTTGACTTCTACAGGTTTATCAGATAAAACAGTTTTAATTATTAGCTACTCATTTTGGTAAAAATTGACCAAGCACTCCTTAAAGTTGAGTCACTAATAGCTGACGCTTACTCCTTGGAAGGAAAGTTATGACCAACCTAAATAGTATATTGAAAAGCAGAGATATTACTTTGCCAACAAAGGTCCGTCTAGTCAAGGCTATGGTTTTCCCAGTGGTCATGTATGGATGTGAGAGTTGGACTGTGAAGTAAGCTGAGTGCCGAAGAACTGATGCTTTTGAACTGTGGTGTTGGAGAAAACTCTTGCGAGTCCCCTGGACTGCAAGGAGATCCAACCAGTCCATTCTAAAGGAGATCAGTCCTGGGTGTTCATTGGAAAGACTGATGCTGAGGCTGAAACTCTAATACTTTGGCCACGTCGTGCAAAGAGTTGACTCATTGGAAAAGACTCTGATGCTGGGAGGGATTGTGGGGCAGGAGGAGAATGGGACAAAGTAGATAAAGAGTCTGCCTGCAACGTGGGAGACCCCGATTCGATTCCTGGGTCAGGAAGATCGCTGGAGAAGGGATAGGCTACCCACTCCAGTATTCTTGGGCTTCCCTTGTGGCTCAGTTGGTAAAGAATCTGCCTGCAATGCGGGAGACCTGGGTTCAATCCCTGGGTTGGGAAGATCCCCTGGAGAAGGGAAAGGCTACCCACTTCCAGTATTCTGGCCTGGAGAATTCCATGGACAGTCCATGGGGTAGCAAAGAGTCAGACACGACTGAGCAACTTTCACTCACTGGGGTGGGGAGGGGATTAAAGTCTGGTGATATGTACCTGTCATACAAGACTATGATAAGGATTGCATATGATGAGGAGGATAAAATGCCCGTACATAGTAAGTACTTAGTATATGTTAGTTTATCATCCTCTCATGATACTGATGATGGCCATACATATACTGGGTCATATTAATATGTGTTTTTAAGCATGTTGGTATCTATCCTGATTTTAGCAGTGTTGTTTTATAGTGATACTTAAGAAAAACAAGAATGACGTATGTTGAAAGTGTATAGCTTCTCATTAAATTATAGGTTGTTGATAGTTCAAAAAACTGCAAATGGTTTTGAACTTTTTGGTGAAACGAGATAAGGTCTAACAGTGATTGAGAGTAGAATGATTGTATCAGTATTCAGCTTGCTCCAGATTTCTCTGTGAATTTAATTATCACATGAAGATACTGCACTGATAAAATATTCTTATGTAGAGTCTGCTAAGAACAAGAGGAAGCGTGGAGTCCTGGGTTGAAAATGGAAGAGTGTGTGGGCTGGTACAGCCTGTAGGAGTCATGAAACTGTTGGAAGACAGGCTTATTCATGAAAAAGACCTTGGAAACAGTTGGCTATAGGCTGAGAAATGCCTTTGGAAGAGTTATAGCGTTAATAGATAGATTCAAGAAGTTGAAAGAAGAACCTTGAAAAAGAAAGCAGCCATAGCTGGACTCTGAGTCACTATTCTTCCTGCTATTCAGGATAGTCTAAGCCTCTGCATGTCTGCAGGGTCACCTGACAAATAGAGCAGCAAGTAATGTAACAGTGAGAGCTCCAGAGCCACTGTCAAGACAGTGCTCACAGCAGAGCATCAATAACTAAGCATGTACCTCCACGAAGGAGGAAGCGGCTGGGTAGTTTCAGTAGAAGTCGAGGGAATTGGTGTTGAGATTGAGGCCCAGATGTCATATTTTAAAATGTTCTGCTTAACTTTTAAAGTTAGTAATATTCATATAATATTGGAAGCTAAAATTTCAGTGGGAAATATGCCATCAATGATGAAATTATATTAAGAGTTTGTGTGCAAGTTACTGTGCAAAATTTAATTATAACTGCATGGTCCATGCTCTCTTAAGAGCCTGCTGTTAAGAACAGTAGAGTCTGAAGATTTAGTTGAATTGCCTACCCATGGTCCTGTTTTCAAACTTTTTAAAAATTCAATAAATGTTTACTGGAGACCTGTTATGTCCCTGGCATTTTCGTGCCACCAGAGGGCTATAGTATCAATCAAAACAAAAAATATTTCCCCTAAGAACCTGAAATTCTCCAGGGGGAAGAGTAAAAAGAAAAATGGCTTTTACTGTGATGAGAAAGGAAACAGTTGCTGGGTTTTAAGGAGTGGCATGATCTGATTTTGTTTTATCTGTATGACTCTGGTCTTTTGTTTTGAGAATAGTATGTGGTGAGGCAAGGAAAGAATCAGCTGGGAGCTTCTTGTAATAATCAGATGGGGATGATAAAGGCTTGGATGGCAGTAGTGGCGGTGGAGATAGGGAGAAATAGGCAGAATTTAGGTATGTTTTTAAGGAAGAGCCAATGGGATTTACTGATGGATTGGAAATGGGATGTTAAGGAAAGAGAAAAGGCAAAGATGACTTGGAGGGTTGAATTGTCATTTACTAACATGGGGAAGCCTGTAGGAGCATCAGCCTTGGGGAGAACATGAGCAGCTTTGTCATGGGGTGATGTTAAATGTGAAGTGTCTGGTAGACATCTGTGGGAGATGTCAAAGAGGCAGCTGAAAATACAAGCCTTGAGTTCTTGTAGGTGGTATTTAAAGTGATGAGAGACCCATTGAGATGACCAAGGGGAGGGAGTACGGATAGAAGAGAAATCTGAGAACCGAGGGCCTTGGGTCACTCTAGCATTAAGAGACTGAGACAATGTGAAGTCTACGAAGAAATGGCCAGTGAAGCAGGAGGAGGGTCAGTAGTATGGTGTCCTGGAAACCAAGCAAGAAAGTGTCTAAAGAAAGAGAGGATCTTCTCTCTGGGGATAGCAGTGGTATCTGCTCAAAGGTGACTGTGATGAACTTGTTTAAATGGATTAGAGAATTCATTAAAGTACCTGGCTGCTGGGTAGTTTAAGGTGGAAGTCATTGGTGACAACAAGAATAGTTTCAGGGGAGTAATCAGGCTTCTGTCAAGCCTGATTGGAGTGGGCTCAAATAAGAAGAGGAGGAAAGAATTGGAGACAGCAGAAATAGTCAGCCCTTCTGGGTATTCCTGTGAAATTGCATTAGAATAATGGGGAATTAATTCATGGAAACGTGGGGTCAGAAGAAGGGGGTGTGTGTATGTGTCTGTGTGTCTGTCTGTCTCTCTCTCAGGTTGGAAGAAAGTATAGACTGTTTTTGCACTGATGAAAATAATCCTATATAGAGGAGGAAATTGATGGTGTAGTTGGATTTAGGATAATGAATTGTGTTGGTCATAGATAACAGGTTAGCTGAAATAACTAGATTGTCCTTTGTCCCTGTACCCCTCTCCTTTTCAGTCTTTCATTCATTCATTCATCAAACATTTTCTGAAGGTTAACCAAGTGCCAGGGATCAAACCGGGTCTGGGTAAAGAACAGTGATTAGGAGGTGAGTCAAACGAACAATCTACAACCTCTGGTGACGTTTTTACCACCCGGTGGAGGTAGACCCCCTAAAAACACAAATATAGATTGCAGTGAATGCCTCAAAGGAAAAGTATGGACTCCTTTTGAGAGAAAAAGAGAGGATGTCTTGGTGTACTCTGGATTGGGTAAGATGAGAAGGCATCTCAGATAGGAAAGATGGTCCGGCAAGTAAAGATGGATCAAGAAGAAAAGCATTCCAAGCAGAGGGAGCAGAGTGTGTGAAGGCCTGGGGCAGGGCAGAGCTTGGTGCTCCCAGGGACCTGAGAGGTCACCAGAGCTGCCTAAGAGACAGAAAGGAAGCAGATTGTGCTGGGCTTTGGGGGCCTTTTAAGCTTTGAGGTTATATCCTGGTAGCAATGGGAAGCCATTGAAAAGCTTCTAGATGGTAAGTTACAGGTTAAGTTTGCACTGAGAGGGGGGTGGGAATCTACCTGAGCTGCACTGTCATGGTGAATGGATTGGAGGGGGCAAGAGTGGGAAAAAAGAGCTCCAATTTAGGCAGAAAGATAGTATCTATAAAATAGACTGAGATTTTACAACTTTGTTATTAAAAAATAGAACTGAGAATATCCTCTACTTAGCAGAATTTGCCTTAAAGCTTATCAGGTTTTTCAGCACCTGTGAAAAGAACATTTTCTTGTTAAAAATAACATTAATGGAGAAGAGTCAGATGAAGATGTCAGTAATTTCAGCTTACTTAAAATAAAACTTTAAAAAAGATTGTGGTAACTTGGTGGAAAATTTCAAATAATAAGCTTTTTTCCAAACATGTTTTCCAGAAAAAATATCAATGACACAATACCAGAGACAGACTCTTTAATAAAATGGATTGAAGTACATGAATATACACCAAGAATAATTAGTCTACTTATGATATTTTAAGTGTCCATATAATATAAAGAACCTTAAATCTTTTGCTTTAATGGATGTACATTATTTTTTATTTTTTATGAAAAAATAATATCATAAAAACAGTTTATTGATTTAAAAAATTTCAAAAGTTTGCCTTTTCATTTTCACAAGTATCTTAGTTTTAGGATAAATTATGTGATTAGAGATAGGTCTCTAATCTCTCCAGTTGAAGAGTCAGACTGGTGAAAAAACCATCACATTACAGTACAGGATGCATATTTTATTGTTCTAATTTAGGCTTCCTCCCAAAGAGATTTCTTAAAACAGAAGAGCGGTTATAATACCAAGTATTGCTGTGTCAGGTCACCCACAACTCCAGGACCGTGAATTAACTTGTTGTGAGCCCTCACTTTAAAAAAAAAAAGAAGAAAAGAAACAGAAGTTACTCCCTATCTAGACAGGCCACTCCGGAGAGTTCTATCTTGGTTGTAACTTGAGTTTTCTTACTCACACTGGCATTTTATTTATGCTTTTCAGGGTAAAGAGAGTTTGGGACATTTTACCATCTGGAGTTTCTCTGTGCCTTGCTGATGATCTGAGCTCAAACCTGCCAGATAAGAAAACCTCCTGTAACATCTGAGTAAGTAGATGCTGTATCTGCTTTAATTTATTGCCTAAAAAAAGAAAATTTTTTAACATTTAGGTTTTAAATTATCAGGCATTTTAATTGGATTCTTTAAATTTTGTTGTCGAATAATGATGGCAATTATTACAGTTCCAGTAAGTGAATATTTTTAAATACTGGGATTCTGGAAGAAATTAATCCCCTGATAATAAAAAAATTAATGAAAACATTTTCTATATATAATGGTTTAGCTTTTAAGAATCATATTAAGGACCTAACTGTATATATTAAAATTTTAAGAGCTTATTAAATTTTTCCTTAGTGTTTTATTTCAGCTTTTTACTATGAATGCAAAAATATTGGTAAGACAACTGTTATGAATTTCTTAAATGCAACTATATCTGTACAAAAATTGTATTTTAGCAGGAAATGTATTTTGGCTAACTTGAAATAAATGCTTGTTTGTTTCTTGAAAATAGAATTTTAAAAGTTCTTTCTATTTGAAAATAATGTTTTTTTTCCCCTGATAATATAGATAAGATTACAAAATCTCTCTGGATTTGACTTTGTTTCTTAATTAAAGAGACTAGAAAAGAAGGGCATTCATTCTTTCCAATCAGAATTTCTCTGTGAAATTTAGAGTTGAGCCAGTTTGATATAAACTGTTTTTCAGAATGAAAGCTACTGGTTCTCTTGTTATATTCATTGAATCTGTTTGACAAAGCTAGGAAATTATGAGGTTGTACCAGGACCTTATTTTGGAATGCTCAGGTAAATACAGTGAATAAATGTACAAGATACTTCCCTACTATAACAGGGTTATTTAACTTTGGTCTATATCTGACCTGTCCGATATGGTAGCCAGTGGCCACATGGAGCTGTTGACATTTGAAATGTGGCTGGTCCCAAGTGAGATGTGCTGTGCATAAGATAGGCACCAAAGTTCAAAGACTTGGTGTGAAAAAAAAAAGACTGAAAATATTTTATTAGTAATTTTTGTACGAATCACATGTTTAAATGATAATATTTTGGATATATTGGATTGAACAAAACATTAAAATTAATTTCACTTGTTTTCTTTTACTTATTTTTAATGTAGCTGCTAGACAATTATAACTTACTTGTGGCTTACGTTGTATTTCCAATAGATAGAACTGGCCTGTATATAGTCCACATGCTTAGTCATCCATTAATCAGCATTCTTTTAGCTTTGAACCTTCTGGGCTGTGTATGGATCAATTAATACAAATCTGCATTGTTTTAAGAATATGATTCTTTGATTCATCAAGTATTCGCTGAGTACCTGCTATGTGCCAGACAGTCTGCTAGGTACTGGTGTTACAGTATGAAAAAATAAAACTTCCTGCCTTCATGATGTTAGCATTCCATTAGTGAAACCAGAATGAAAACATAAATAAGTAAAATATATAATGTATTTGAAGGTAATAGATGCTTTGGAAGAAATGCAAGGGAAGGGTTCAGTTGTAAACAAGAGTGTTCAGGGAAGGCCTCACTAGATAGGCACTATTTGAATAAAGACCCAAAGAAGGTGAGAGAAAGAGCCCTGTAGATATTTGGGGGAAGAGTGTTCTAGGTAGAGGGAATAGCAGATGCTAAGACCTAGAGGCAGGAGTGTGTCTTGCCTGTTTAAATGGTAGGAGGCGAGATGATCGATTGGAGTGAAGTGAGTGACACAGAGAGAGGGAGATGAATGGTGACACACGTGAGCAGCAGTGATTGTCTGTGCAGGCACACAGGTAATCCCTAGGGAACCAGGTCAGAAAACAAATAAGAATTACAAAGTTTAAAAACAAAGCAAAGACATCAGAAGCTACACTTCATGGGGGGAGATAGAGTCTACTGCTAAAAGAACCATCAACCCTTAGAAATCTGAGACTGTCAGCTGAAAACCAGATGAATAAAATGCGGTACATCCATGTAACAGAATAATACTGTTGGGCAGTAAAAATGAACAAAGAGCTGATACATGCTACAACATGTGTGAACCTTGAAAACATGCTAAGTGAAAGACAGTCACAAAAGGTCACATATTGTATGATGCTGTTTATATGATATTCCAAGAAAACACAAGTCCATTCATAGTAGCATCCAAAAGACCAAAATGCTTTGGAATAAATTTAACAAGAGAACTGTAAGTCCTGCATATTTAAAACTACAGACTTTTGTTGAGAGAAATTGAAGTATCCCTCAGTAAGTCGGAATATATACTGTGTTTATAGGTTGGAGGATTCAATATTGGTGATGCGGCAGTCTTCTCCAGATTGATCTGGAGGTTCAACAAAGTCATTGCCAAAGTCTCAGACAGACTTTTTGTAGAAATGTATTTATAGAAGTTGGCAAACAAATTCTAAAATCTATCGGAAATGGAGAAGATCTAGAACAGTCAGTGTAACTTTAAAAAAAGAAGAAAGTTGGAAAACTTACACTGCCTCTTTTCAAAACTTACCATAAAGCTATAGTAATAAAAACAGTGTAGTATTTACATATGGATGAACATACAGATCAGTGGAACACAATATCCAGAAATAAGATAGGTATGTGGTCAGTTGCTTTTCAGCAAAGGTACTAGGTAATCGAATAGGGAGAGCATAGCCTCTTCAGCAAATACTAACGTTTGGATTTCCTCATGAAGTAAAATGTACCTTGACTTTTACCTTACAACGTACACAAAAATCAACTTAAAGTGGATCATAGACCCACATGTAAAGAAGTAAATGTAGCTTCTTTTATACTTCATGCTTTTTATATCCTACTGACTAAGTCTTTGTCTAACTCAAGACACAGAGTTAGTCATTAGGATATAAAAAGCATGAAGTATAAAAGAAAAACGGTAAATTGGATTTCATCACAATAAAAGTTTTGCTCTTCAGAAGACACCACTCTTAAGAAAATGAAAAGTCAAGCCACATACTAGGGAAAAATAATGCACAAAACATAAGTCTAATAAAGGATTAGTATGTAGGAAAAGGGGGCTTTCCTGGTAGCTCAACTGGTAAAGAATCCACCCTCATTGCAGGAAACCTCAGTTCAATTCCTGGGTTGGAAAGATTCCCTGGAAAAGGGATAGGCTTACCCACTCCAGTATTCTTGGGCTTCCCTGGTGGCTCAGACAGTAAAGAATCCACCTGCAGTGTGGAGACCTAGGTTCGATCCCTGGGTTGGGAAGATCGCCTGGAGACAGTGGAGCCTGTCCGTGGTGTCACAAACAGTCAGATACAACTGAGCAACTAAGCCCAGCACATGTAGGAAAAAAATAAAAAACTCTTAAAATTCAGTCAAAAGACAGCAATCCGATTTAAATATGTACAAAAATTTGAAGAGACATTTCACCAGAAAGATAGATGAATGGCACATAAACATATGAAAAGCATTTCAACATCATTAGTCACGAGGGACATGCAAATTAAAGCCTTAATGAGATATTGCTGCACACCCACTATAAGGACTAAAATTTAAAAAAAACCTGACAGTCCCTGCATTGGCAAGGATGTAGGTAAGCCAGAATCTTTACATGCTGCTGGTGGTAATATAAAATGATACAACCATGTTCAAAAGCAGTTTGGCAGTTTCTTTAAAAGTTCAGCATACACTTAACATGTGACCAGCAATTCCATTCTTATAGATATGCTGTCAGGAGAAATACTAGCATATGTCCAGACAAAGACCGTACACAGTGTTCCTGGAAGCTTTATTTGTGGTTGCCAAAAAGTAGAAATAATGTAACTGTCCACCAACAGATGAATAGATAAATCTATGCACTGGAATGCAACTCCCTAATGAAAAGGAGTGGACTATTCATATATGCAATGGCATGGGGAATCTCAGGATGAGTATGTTCTATAAAAAAAGCAGATTGCCCCCTCAAAGCACCATTTAATTGAAATTCTAGAAAATAGAAACTAATCTATAGTGACAGCAGATCCATGGTTGCCTGAGGATGGCTTGGGGGAGGAGGGAGAAAAGGAAAGGGAGGGGCACAGAGAAGCCTTAGGGGTGATGTATATACTCGTTATCTTGATTATGCATAATAGTTTCAGGGGTGTATACATACATCAAAATTCATCAAATTGTATAGTTTAAGTTTGTGTGATTTATTGTGTATCAATAACACCCCAATAAGGTTGTAAAAAAAAATTGTGTCCATTCAAGAATCAAGCATATATTCATAGCAGATTTACAATAGACAATCCAGAAGATACTATAGACAATTCACAAAGAATCCAAATCCCTCATCTGGTGAATGGATAAGCAAAATGTGTGATGGCTGTACAATGGAATATTACTCAACCACGAAAAAGAACAAACTCCTAATTCATTCTCTAGTATAACATGAATGAACCTCAAAAACATGCCAGTTAGCAGAAGCCAGAAACAAAGGACTATGTGTTGTAATGTGCTATTTATATGAAATTTTTAGAAAAGAAAAAATCAAAGATCAGGTCAGTGGTTGCCTGGGGCCAGAGCGGGAGTAGAGGTTGGCTGTGAACAGGTAGAAGGAACTGTTGGGATGATGGAAGTATTTTTGTTGACAGTCATGCAGCTGTCTATGTATAACTTACTAAAGCTCATCTGATCGTATTGTTAAAATGGATTACTTTCATGGTATATAAATTACACCTTAATAAAGCCGTTAAAAAATGGATGGCCAGTCAGATTTTTAAATCCTCATTAAGACAACTGTTCAATAAACAGGGCAGATTGCAGATTTCATTGTACTGTGTTGCTTTGGAATACTTGGTGAGACCTGTTGAATTAATTAATTTTTGTGTCAAATGTTTTTTGGATTCTGAAGGTGAAACAAATCATTATTAGTTGCCTTTCCCAGAGTTTAGTAACAGCAGCAGCTGCATTTCGCTTACATGTGAACATTGGTTTAGAATGATTGGTTTTGTGCTGAACAACTCTTAGCACCCTCTGGCTGGAAGAAATGGTAGTTTCTTAGGTTGATACTGTATTCGTGCACAGTAGTTCAGAAGTGTAGGTTAACCTCCACCTCTCAGTTCTTCGTGAAGGAAATGGATGACAGCTTAATACCTCTGTATTTTTTAGATACAGAGAGGCACACCCTTCTAGGCCTTGGGGTGCCCACCCACCTATCCCCAGCCCCACATACATGGAGACAGCAGGAAATCTGGACATAAGACCCTTGAGGATGAGAGGTAAAGTGCAACCAAGAGAACCCCCTGGAGCAGGGTCTGGCCACGTCTGCACCAGCCTATAAATAGGGTCTCTAGGGACATTGAATTTTACATCCTCAGATAAAATTAGAAAATGACCTAATTTTAATGAAAAAGTCAACAACTCTAGAACATCTTGCTTATGGTTCAGCCTGTGTGCGTGTGTGCTAAGTCGTTTCAGTTGTGTCTGACTCTTTGCACCCCTGTGGACTGTAGCACACCAGGCTCCTCTATCCATGGGATTCTCCAGGCAGAAATATTCAAACAGAAAAAAATTTGTTCTGCAAACAACCAATTATTTGCCTAAAATTCATTCAGCCATTTTCCCAGATAAAATACCAGTTATTTAACCAAATTTTTCTTTTTCTTTTCTCCCCTCAAAGCAAATCCTTTATTCAACAAAGATTTAAGGGACTCTCATATTTGTCATGTACACCAAAGATAAGACATACCTGCAAGGATAAAAGACACATGGAGTTGAGGTTGGAGGCCTGATGATGCATAGTCGGCCTCCAGGTGGAGGAGGCAGGGGCCTCCAGAGAGGCATTGTTCCAGGAAGCTTTGCAGCAGGGAATGTAGACTGCTGAGATTTGGAGGATGAATAGGACTTGACTGTTAGCCAGATTGGGGGGACCATAAAGCTGCGACATGGGGTATAAAGAAGAGAGAATAGCGTCAAGAGATGCAGTGAGTCTGAGTGACGTGACTTTGTGGCGGGCTGAATTTGAAGAATAGGAGAGAAAGCGGCATCAAGGTTGAGTTCACCTTTGGCCATGGCCGTCTCAACAAGTGGGGATACCATTCACTGAGGTGGGAATACGAGACACCTAGGAGGTTTGTTTGTTTTGCTTGTTGGTTTGGGAAACCAAGAAATCACTCCAGAGGTTTTATCAGAGGATTGTAGCTATTTGCATACACTTGACTGAACTTTAAAGATGTCCTTCTTTGACCCGTCTGGGTTCTGGGAGAACACACACGGAGCAGTAGGGAGGAGAGTGAAAACCGACGTGGTCTTGGTCTGTGCTTGTGCAGCATCTCGGGCTGCGGTGGGCCTCGTGTTTACAGGCAAAATCACTGATGAGAGCTTCAGGGCAGTTACAGAGTGGAGGTGGTCTCTGACGTGAAAGCCAGTCAGGTTTAAGAACTTAGTAATTCCTTTTGATTGCTTTTTCCTACTTCTTGTCTCTGCATTTTTATCACTTATAAAGTACATTCTTTATACTTCTTTGGTATAAAGATTAAAAAGGTAAATTTTAGAAAAGATAGCTCCATCTTATATATGTATTAGCTCATTTAACTTTTAAAATAGCCCTGTAAAGGAGGTACTTTTAATCATATTAATTTATGATAAGGATTGCTAATTACTAATAAAGGTATTTAGAAATCAACAGGTTTAAAATTTTTTGACATGTCATTAACACAAAGCATAACTCTTATTCATATCCATTGATATTAGCATGTAAATGAGGATGACAGTTCATTATTTTTTAAATTCTAATTATTTCTGCCTTGTCCTTCTTTTGAAAGAAGTGCACTGGTAACACATGTGCACACGTGCTCAGTTGCTCAGTCATGTCCAACTCTTTTTGACCCCACAGACTGTAGCCTGCCAGGCTCCTCTGTCCGTGGGATTTCCCAGGCAAGATATTGGAGTGGGTTGCCATTTCCCCCCAACTAGGGGATCTTCTCAACTCAGGGATCAAACCTGTGTCTCCTGCATCTCTTGCAGTGGCAGGCAGATTCTTTACCACTGAGCCACCTGTGAAGCTCCAACGAATAGATACAGAAAGTAATCTTATTTTTATACTTTTTGAAAATATTGAAAAATAGTTTGGAAAATAGCTCCTCTAATTCTTCTGAAAATTTTGCTCACTATTCCTCTATTTTTTAATGATCATGAATATATTACATTAAACCAAAAATATTATGTAAACCATTATTTTGAATCTACGTCAAAACAGTACAACTTACAATTAGGTTTTACCCATTGCTTCCAACTTATCTTTCAATAATACGTGGTCAAATCCTGCTTTAAATGTCCTCCTGCTTGGCGTACCTTGATGAAGTAAGTTTCTTGACCTCAGTTAGGCTGTTTTCCTCATCTGTAAAATGCAGACCATGAGGTATGTGTCCCAGTGCTGTAAAATTCAGAAATAATTTCTTGGGCACGGGTGCCAGTGTAAACAGGCAGTTTCCTTTTGTGCCAGAAGAGGGCGTGCCTGTGTTGCCAGCCTGAGCTGAGGTCACAACTCTTTACACGATGTGGCTGAAAAGTTAGGGACAAGTGGATTGCTGGGAAAATGTGAAAGAAAAAGTTTTTTTTATACTGTCAGGAAAGAGATTGTTGAAACATAAAATGATGTAAAGGAAGGGGTTGTGAATAAGATTCCTTTAAGATATGAAAGCTTTTGCTGACATAGATCACTGGAGATTTCTGCTGCCAGTCAACAACACCCCCCCCCTTTTTTTTGCCTGTATCTGAGAATTTTGATTTTGTTTTTCCTCCTTCTTTGCAACTGTCTATGAATCTTTTAATATAGAATCCAAAGTTTAGTTTCTTAGTAGTGATCCTGAATAATTAATGTGATTGAAGATAAATTAGGTCTTCCCTGGTGGCTCAGATGGTAAAGAATCTGCCTGCAATGCAGGAGACCAGAGTTCAGTCCCTGAGTTGGGAAGATTGCCTGGAGAAGAGAAGGGCAACCCACTCCAGTATTCTTGCTTGGAGAATCCCATGGACAGAGGAGCCTGGTGGTGGGCTATAGTCCATGGGGTCACAAAGAATTGGACATGACCGAGTGACTAACACTGAGAACTGTGAAAGATAAATGGGATTGTTTGATCTCAATGCCTTGGATATGTACAAAATCTGTTTGCCCCAAATTAGGAAAATGAATTTTTCATCCTGCCTCCCTCCATGCACCTTTTTCCTTGAAGTTACTGAATTGTTTGATATTTTTCTGTCACAAAATAGCTCAGAAAGTTGGATAGGGACAAGGAAAATCATTGTTCTGTGAACCAACCCTAGGGATGTGGAACTAATTTTAATGTACTAAATTTTTTAATTGACAAGATCAGAGCTGAATACAGTGACACTGGCAGTATTTCACATGAATATGCTCTTTGATTAAGTCATCCAGGCAACCCTTTTATTTTGCTAATTTTTTATTATAAATACAAAAATCATGTTTTGTTTTATATAACTGTAATTATACTTTTAACATTTTTCATATTGGAAAATGTTCTGAACCTAGAAAGCTAGGTCTATTGGCATCTCCTTTTACTCTGAATCCTACTTTTAGAAGTTTTCTCTGGGGGTTGTTCCTGGTAATAAACAGTGTCTAAGTTCAGAGTCAGACTGCCCAGGTTCAAACTATGGCACCACTGAGTTTGAAATGTAATAAAAGCAAAGTTAGTCTTATACTTTCTTTCTCATTTGAAATTTGATAATTTCTTGAGCAGAAGAAAGAGAGGTGCAGTTACTGTAGAAGTGATGCACTTTATCTGTGCAGCGGCCAATTTCAAATGATCCTTCCTTGTACATTTACAAGTTACAAACTTGTAAATACTTTTGAGATTGCTCAATTTCAAAAGAAGAATGTAAAAGGAAAAAAAGAACTCTGTATTTCTATTTTCTTTGCTTCCACTGTGAAATTTGGTCTTGTTTCAAGATGTGGGAGCACCTGTGATAACCTCTTGTCCACATGAAGGTCATTTATCTTCTTTATTTTGGTAAAAAAAAAAAAAAAAGAGGAAAGGTAGAGAATAGCTGATACATGTTCCTTTAAAGTTACTTTTAAAAATTATGGAATATTTCAGGCATACAGAGAAAGCATAAGGAATGTTATAGAATTAAAGTGTTGGGAGTGCAAATATCTCTTTGACATCCTAATGTCAGTTGTTTTGGATAAATATCCAGATATATAGTTGCTGGATCATATGGTAGTTCTATTTTTGATATTTTAAGGAACCTTTGTACTGTCTTCCATACCAGATGTAGCATTTTACATTCCTACCAACAGTGCACAGGGGTTTCAGTTTCTTCACATCCTTGCCAACACTTGTTTATATGCGCGTGCGCGTGTGTGTGTGTATGTGTGTAATAACAGGTATTGTAACAGGTGTGAGGTGACATCTCATTGTGTATTTGCGTTTCCCTGATGGTTAGTGATGTTGAGCATCTTTCCATATTTCTGTTGGCCGTGTGTATGTCTCCTTTGGGGAAAAGCCAATTCAAGTCCTTGGCTCATTTTTAATCATTTCCTTATTTATTTATTTATCTGTGTATATATTTATTTATGTTAATTGAGTTGCAGCAGCCATAATATTGATATCATGGATATTAACTCTTTATCAGATATTTTCCTTTCACTCTGTTAAATTCTTTTCTTTGTTCTGCAAAAGCTTTTTTGTTTAATATACAGATATTTGTCTATTTTTGCTTTTGTTGCAAGCTCAGTGTCATAAAGCTTTTCCCCTGCATTTTCTCCTAGGAGTTTTACAGTTTTGGGTCTTAATGTTTAAGTTTTGAAACCATTTTGAGACAACTTTTCTCTGTGGCATAAGATAAGGGTCCAGTTTAATTCTTGGCCTGTGGATATCCAGTTTCCTCAGCATTGTTTATTGAAGAGATTGTCTTTTTCTGTTTTGTGTATTCTTGGTGCCCTTATTGAGGACCTTATAGTCATGGATTTATTTCTGTGCTCTCTCTTCTGTTCCAGTCTACATGTCTATCTCTATGCCAGGACCAGTTTGAGAAGAATTAGGTTTCATTTCAGTTCAGTTCAGTTCAGTCGCTCAGTCGTGTCTGACTCTTTGCGACCCCATGAACCGCAGCACGCCAGGACTCTGTCCATCACCAACTCCTGAAGTCTACCCAAACCCATGTCCATTGAGTCAGTGATGCCATCCAGCCATCTCACCTTCTGTCATCCCCTTCTCCTCCTGCCTTCAATCTTTTCCCAACATCAGGGTCTTTTCAAATGAGTCAGCTCTTCGCATCAGGTGGCCAAAGTATTGGAGTTTCAGCTTCAACATCAGACCTTCCAATGAACACCCAGGACTGATCTCCTTTAGGATAGACTAGCTGGATCTCCTTGCAGTCCAAGGGACTCTCAAGAGTCTTCTCCAACACCACAGGTCAAAAGCATCAATTCTTCAGTGCTCAGCTTTCTTTGTAGTCCCAACTCTCACATCCATACATGACCACTGGAAAAACCATAGCCTTGACTAGACGGACCTTTGTTGGCAAAGTAATGTCTCTGCTTTTTAATATGCTGTCTAGGTTGGTCATAGCTTTTCTTCCAAGGAGCAAGTGTCTTTTAATTTCATGGCTGCAGTCACCATCTGCAGTGATTTTGGAGCCCCCCAAAATAAAGTCTCTCACTGTTTCCACTGTTTCCCCATCTATTCCCATGAAGTGATGGGACTGGATGCTATGATCTTAGTTTTGTGAATGCTGAGCTTTAAGCCAACTTTTTCACTCTCCTCTTTCACTTTCATCAAGAGGCTTTTTAGTTCTTCTTCACTTTCTGCCATAACGGTGGTGTCATCTGCTTATCTGAGGTTACTGATATTTTTCCTGGCAATCTTGATTCCAGCTTGTGCTTCTTCCAGCCCAGCATTTCTCATGATGTACTCTGCATATAAGTTAAATAAGCAGGGTGACAATATACAGCCTTGACGTACTCCTTTTCCTATTTGGAACCAGTCTGTTGTTCCCTGTCCAGTTCTAACTCTTGCTTCCTGACCTGCATATAGGTTTCTCAAGAGGCAGGTCAGGTGGTCTGGTATTCCCATCTCTTTCAGAATTTTCCACAGTTTATTGTGATCCACAATACTTCTTTAACTATTTGATAGAATTCACCAGTGACCACTGGTCCTGTGCTTTTCTTTGTTGGGGAGTTTTTCACTACTGATTCAGCCTCCTTACCACTCTGTTCATATTTGCTCTTTCTTCGTGATTTGGTCTTGGTGGGTTGTATGTTTCTAGGCATTTTTCTATTTCTTCTAGATTATCCAATTTGTTGATATATAATTACTCATAGTAGCCTCTTACATTTTTCAGTTTCTGTGGCATCAGTTATGTTTCCTCTTTCATTTCTGATTTTGAGTTTCCTCTTTTCCTTAATCTAGCTAAATGTTTGTCAATTTTGCTGTTTTTTAAAAAAAGTCAAGTCTTAGTTTTGATAGTTTTTCCCTGTTGTTTTCCCTGTTGTTTTTCTATTCACTATTTTATTTCTGCTCTAATCTTATTATTTCCTTCCTTCTGCCAAATTTGGGCTTGGTTCGTTCTTCTTTTTCTGGTTCCCTGAGGTGTAAAATTAGCTTGTTTATATGGGATCTTTCTTCCTTTTTAATGTGGGCTTCCCAGGAGGCACCAGTGGTAAAGAATCTGCCTTCCAATCCAGGAGACACAAGAGATGTGGGTTCAATCTCTGGATGGGGAATGGAGTAGGAAATGGCAACCCAATCCAGTATTCTTGCCTGGAAAATTCCATGGACAGAGGACCCTGGCCAGTTCAGTTCAGTCTCTCAGTTGTGTCTGATTCTTTGCAGCCCCATGTGTCCATCACCAACTTCTGGAGCTTGCTCACACTCATGTCCATCAAGTCTGTGATACCATCCAACCATCTCATCCTCTATCCTCCTCTTCTCCTCCAGCCTTCAGTCTTCCCCAGCATCGGGATCTTTCCCAATGAGTCAGTTCTTCCCATCAGATGGCCAAAGTATTGGAGCTTCAGCTTCAGCATCAGTCCTTCCAGTGAATATTCCTTTAGGATGGATGGACTGGTTGGATCACCTGGCAGTCCAAAGGACTCTCACGAGTCTTCTCCAACACCACAGTTCAAAAGCATCAATTCTTTGGTGCTCAGCTTTCTTTATGGTCCAACTCTCACATCAATACATGACTATTGGAAAAACTATAGTTTTGACTAGACAGACCTTTGTTGGCAAAGTAATGTCTCTGCTTTTTAATATGTTGTCTAGGTTGGTCATAGCTTTTCTTCCAAGGAGCAAGCGTCATCTTTTAATTTCATGGCTGCAGTCACCATCTGCAGTGATTTTAGAGCCCAAGAAAATAAGGTCTGTTTCTGTTTCTATTGTTTCCTCCTCTATTTGCCATGAGGTGATGGGACTGGTAAACTCTGGGAGTTGGTGATGGACAGGGAGGCCTGGCGTGCTGTGGTTCATGAGGTCGCAAAGAGTCGGACACAACTGAGCAAGTAAACTGAATTGAACTGATGGGATTGGATGGCATGATCTTAGTTTTTTGAATGTAGAGTTTTAAGCCAACTTCTTCACTCTCCTCTTTCACGTTCATCAAGAGGCTCTTTAGTTCTTCTTCACTTTCTGCCATAGGGTGGTGTCATCTGCATATCTGAGGTTATTGATATTTTTCCTGGCAATCTTGATTCCACCTTCATCCGGCCTGGTGTTTTGCGTGACATACTATGCATATAAGTTAAACAAGCAGGCTGACAGTATACAGCCTCGACGTACTCCTTTCCCAATTTGGAACCAGTCTGTTGTTCCATGTCGGGTTCTAACTGTTGCTTCTTGACCTGCATACAGAGTTCTCAGGAGGCAGGTAAGGTGATCTGGTATTCCTAACTCTTTAAGAATTTTCCACAGTTTGCTGTGATCCACACAGTCAAAGGTTTTGGCGTAGTCAATAATGCAGAAGTAGATGTTTTTCTGGAACTCTCTATGCTTTCTTTATGATCCAATGGATGTTGGCAATTTGATCTCTAATTCCTCTACCTTTTCTAAATCCAGGTTGAACATCTTGAAGTTCTCCGTTCATGTACTGTTGAAGCCTCGCTTGGAGAATTTTGAGCATTGCTTTGCTAGCATGTGACATGAGTGCAATTATGCAGTAGTTGAACATTCTTTGGCATTGCCTTTCTTTGGGACTGGAATGAAAACTAATTTTTTTCAGTCCTGTGGCCACTGCTGAGTTTTCCAAATCAATAAGAGACTGAGCCTGGCTATGAGGTTGCAGAGGGTCGGACATGACTAAGCACGTGCTCTTAAGCAGTTTCTTCGTTTTTAATGTAGGTGTTCACCGCTGTAAACTTTCCTCTTAGTATTGATTTTGTTGCATCCCATAAATTTTGGTTTGTTGTTTTTCATTCTTTTTTTTTTTTTTTTGGTCTCAAGATATTGCTGATTTTCCCTTTGATCTCTTCTGTGACCCATTTGTCACTCAAGGTTGTGTTAATTTCCAGGAGCTTGTGAAATTTCCAGTTTTTCTTCTGCTGCTGATTTCTAGTTTGTTCCATTGTGGTTAGAACAGACACTTGGTATGATTTCAGTCTTCTTAACATGTGTGCTATATGTTTTCAAACAAGATACAAGTTGTATCTGTTGAAGGTAGAGTTCCAGGGAAAGCAGACTCTGAGCAGAGGTTAACATGCCAGAAGTTTATTAAGGAGATTTTTGAGAGAGAAATTGGGCTACAGTGCAGTCACAGGAAAGGCCTCAGCCAATCCCAGAGGGAGCTCTGAAGCTGGGACAGCTCTTCACAATTGTCCTAAGTTGAGGTGAGGGGCCAAGCATCTTTAGCCTCACACTGACCAGTCATTGGATGCAGTCTGCATCCCCCGAGGGGACCTGACTTTGACAAGGTGACTCTTTTCAGCTGAGGGTGGTCAGCCTACAGCACTCCCAGTAGCTGGGGGAATGAGTCCCCTTTATTGCTAAAGGGAGACCTGAGTGTCTCCTCTGTGTCTCTCAGAACGTAGTATGTACCTCTTTAGCACTTGGCTTTTTGGCCTAATATTACGTTTTCAAGATTTATTCATGCTAATATCTATAGATATAGTCACTCATTTAATTTGTTTTTACAGTATTCTGTTTTCTAAAAATGTCACATTTTAAAAATACATTTTCCTGTCGACAAGTATTTAAATTTTGCATTTTCACTATTCAGACATGTAGCTGTAAGCATTTTTTTTCTTTTTTGGTCTCAAGATATTTCTAATTTTCCCTCTGATCTCTTCTGTGACCCGTTTGTCACTCAAGAGTGTGTTAATTCCCACGTGCATGTACTTGGTTTATCCTGTAGTTGTACTTAGTTTATCTGGGTATATAACCAGAAAATTCCTGGGTCTTACGATGAGCACAACTTCAAATTGTAACTGTAGTGAAATTGCTGCCTACAATGCTTATACTTCGTTTCATATCCTCACAAAAAGAGATTTTAGTTTTGTCAGTTTGATAGGTATGAAATGGTATCTCACTGTGGCTTTAATAAAAATTCCGTTGATTACTAGTGGGATGGAGAGTGCATGTGTATGTCGCTGCTTGAATGTCTTCTGCACAGTGTGTTTGCCAGTCATGTGCCCGTTTTTCCTCTTGGTGTTCTTATTAAGCTACTTTTATATATTCTTCTTACCCATTCTTTTCTGTCCATACATGTCCACTTGTCTTCTGGTTTGGGGCTTGATTGTTCACTTTTTAAATAATGTCTTTCATTGAACAGGAGTTTCCTTTGATGCTATCAAATTTAGTCTGTCGTTTTGGCTTTGGTTCTTCGTGTCTTATTTGAAAAAAAATGATTTTCTTAGGTTGAGGTCGTAGCAATAGTCTCATCTGTTTTCTACTAAAAGTTTTCAAATTTTGCTTTTCATAGTTTCACCTGCAATCTCTAGGATGGAATTGTGTGTATATTGTGAAGTGTGGATACCTTGTTTTATTTTCCCATGGACAGCCAGTTTTCCTAGCAGCATTTCTTCATTGGTATGTATTTTCTCCACTGATGTGCAATGCCATTTTGTCACATCAAGTTTCTATCTATATAGGTCTGTCTTTTCCCTGCTTCAATTCTACATTTTCTTTATGATGCCTTTATTTCTTTATTGTGTCTTTTTATCCTGTAGAGTAGCTCCTCCTTTCTTCTTGTTCTTTAAAATTATCCCTACTTTTTCCCTTTTGCTCTAACATATGCATTTTAGAATACATTCCATGAAAAAAATCTTCCTTGGATTGAGTTCATGCGTTGACTTTATGGATTAATTAGAGAAAAATTGACATCTTTTCAGAATAAATGTTTCCTGTCAGTGTCACCATCAATATCTATATTTAGGTATTTTTACTGCAAACATATTTACAGCTTCCCTTATAGCTCAGTTGGTAAAGAATCTGTCTGCAATGCAGGAGACCCTGGTTCGATTTCTGGGTTGGGAAGATCTGCTGGAGAAGGGAAGGGCTACCCACTCCAGCATTCTGGCTTGGAGAATTCTATGGACTGTATAGTTCATGGGATCACTAAGAGTCGGACACGACTGAGTGACTTTCACTTTCACAGCAGACATAATTTTTATACCTTACCTTTTTACTAAATACTGTATTTTGCATATTAGTAAGTACATTTCTTTATCAACAAATTAAGGACTACATAACCATCCATTTACTTAACTGTGCCCCTGTTGACATTTAGATGGACCCAGTTTACGATGCAGAGAAGGCAATGGCACCCCACTCCAGTACTCTTGCCTGGAAAATCCCATGGATGGAGGAGCCTGGTAGGCTGCAGTCCGTGGGGTCGCTAAGAGTCAGGCACGACTGAGCAACTTCACTTTCACTTATCACTTTCATGCATTGGAGAAGGAAATAGCAACCCACTCGGGTGTTCTTGCCTGGAGAATCCCAGGGACAGGGGAGCCTGGTGGGCTGCTGTCTATGAGGGTCGCACAGAGTCGGACATGACTGAAGTGACTTAGCAGCAGCAGTTTACAGTGATGATCTTTGAGCTCACATCTTTCCTATCACAAAATTGTGTATAAATATTCACCTGTGTTTTATTTGTGTAATGCTAGGGCAGTACTCTTGCCTGGAATGGAGGAGCCTGGTAGGCTGCAGTCCATGGGGTCGCTTAGAGTCAGGCACGACTGAGCGACTGCACTTTCACTTTTCACTTTCATGCATTGGAGAAGGAAATGGCAACCCACTCCAGTGTTCTTGCCTGGAGAATCCCAGGGACGGGGGAGCCTGGTGGGCTGCCGTCTATGGGGTCGCACAGAGTCGGACACGACTGAAGCGACTTAGCAGCAGTAGCAGGGTGTGTTTTATAATTAACATTTATCTGGAATAGATTCACATGTAAGATGTGAGAAAAACATTTAACTTACACTCTCCCCACGTGATTGGCCAGCAGTCACATACTTGTCCTTTTGGTTTGACTTTGCCTTTTTTGTTTCACCATCAAGGAATGATCAGCAGTGTCCACACCTCGATTGATGGTTGGATACATGAAGCAGTTTTGCTGTTTGTTTTGTTTCAGGGGTCACTCTTCCATCGGTCTGTTTGTTGATTCTGGATCTGCAGCACACTGTCTTAATGACTCGAGTTGGTAGAACAAGATCCTTCTTCATCATCATCCATTCTGGGACATTTCTATATCATTTCTCTTTCAGATCAACTTTAAACAGTTGGTCACTTTCCCTCTAGAACTGTTATGATTTTGATTGACAGTATGTGAGTTTCCTGAAAAAATTTTTAAATCATTTATATTTTAATTTTCTGGCCTAATGAGTACTGCATATTCATCTAGCTTATGAATTCTGGAACTTTTTGGTTAGCGAAGATGAACCCCCAGATTTGTTTTTCAATTAAAATTCAAGGCAATTAAAGAAATCCATTGCAGCAAACAGAACCATGCCACATGTTTATTCTGCAGACAAATGTGTTTCTGTGTTGAGCAGCCCTTCCAAGACTCTGGCCTCCTCGCTACAGAACATGGCTCCCATGGTGCCACATGTGTGCTGACTGGGCGGGTTCTTGAAGATACATAGTTGTGTGCTTTTGGGTCAAAGGACTCTCTTAATGCCCTTTCTCCCTCAAACCTTTAAAGGAATTCTGTGCCTGCCCTTCTCAGATTTACCTTTGTATGATTCGGAAACAGGACACAGAGCCTGTAGGGCATGGGAGGGAGGGCTGTGTAACTCTTTTCACACCTGCTTGGATTCTGGCAGTAGTATTTGCTGAGTGAGGGATGGAGGCTGGTTTGTCATGTGTTTTCACAGAGCTCTGATGGCTCCAGGCCAACCCATTTAGCCTTTGTCTTTTTCCCTTGCATAAAACTGCCTATTTTTCACTTCAGATGAGGGTGTCAGGCGCTCAGAGATGTCTGTCCCTGTTTCACATGCACGCCATCTGTGGTCCCTGGTGTCTGAGGCTCCCAGATCGGCCCAGTGTCTGTCGGTCAGCGTGCGGGGTGGCCGGGGTCCCAGCCCGTGCCCGTCCCTGTTGGTGCAGCGCTACCCAGAGCATCGTGGCATCAGTGTTGTGGACGGAGCTCTTGAAAGTTTGATTACTTTCAGAAAAGTTGCAAACGTAGTGCAGCGAGTTCCCATACGTCCCCCACCCAGCTACCCCAGTTGCTTACTCTTACATTATCCTATTTGTCACCATTATGGAACAAACATTGGTTCCTTAGTATTAACTAAAGTCTACTGACTTTAGTATTGACTAAAGTTTATTCAGATTTCACTGTTTTTCCTTAATGTCCTTTTCCTGTTCCAGGATCCACCCAGGATATCACATTACATCTTGTCATCATGTCTGCTTAATTTCCTCTGGTCTGTAACAGTTACTTAGCTTTGCCTTGTTTTTGATGATGTCAATTTTGAGGAATATTGGACAGATGTTTTGTTGACCGCCCCTCAGTTCAGATTTCTCTCCTGTTTTTCTGATCATTAGCCTAGTTGTGGGGTTCTGAGAGGAGGACCACCGAGGTGAAGTGACATTCTTACCACCTTATGTCCAGGGAACATGCTGTCATCGTGACGTATCCCTGATGGTGCTGACCTTGGTCACCTGACCCAGAGTAGTGTCTGCCAAGATCTTGCACTGGAAATGTATTCTCCCCTCTCCCCCCTGTTAGGATACTCTACTATTTGGAAGCAAGTCAGTAAGCACAATAGTCCCAGTTTAAGAGGTTTGTTAATTGTCTTATCTGTCTGGCGTGCGTGCTCAGTCGTGTCTGACTCTTGGCGACTGCATGGACTGTGGCCCGCCAGGCTCCTTGTCCGTGGGATTCTCCAGGCAAGAATACTGGAGTTGCCATTTCCTCCTCCAGGGGATCTTCTCAACCCAGGGATCGAACCCAGGTCTTCTGAGTCTCCTGGATTGGCAGGTAGATTCTTTACCCCTGAGCCACCTTGGAAGACCCTATGTTTAAACCATGCCTATTATTTTTTGTACTTTGTGTTTAAAGTCTTAAGCATAAATAAAAATTGCCTGGCCCTAAGACAGACTTGAAGTAGTTTCTCGAGTCCTGGGAGGAGTGTTTCCCAAAACAATGCTTCTCCCAGTCTTTGTTTGTTTGTTTTATTGGTTTTATTTAAAAACTTTGGATCCTGTGTGCTACATTCTTGTACTACATGGGCTACTCCATTGGAACCTTAGGAGTTCACATTTCCAGATTGCTTGTGTTGTTTGTGGGGTGAAATTCTGAATGAATTTGACTTTTTGATTTGATTAGTCTTTTGAGCTCAATTCAGATGACTACATTTTCCCTTCAAGTCCATTTCTAAAGAAGAAAAATGTTTTATTGTTTTAGCATATAACAGAAATGTCCTTGAAATGAAATACATAAAAATTACGTTTTTGTTCATCAAATCATCATTGTATGTGCTCTTAGGGAACCTATTTCAAAAAACATTGTAATAACTTCGTGATGCTGAAAATGACCAATTTTGCAAATCCACATTTGCAGACACTTAATTTCATCTTTAGGTGTGCACGTTTCATTAAGATGCACAGATTAAAGTGTATTTTTGGAACATTAGAGCTGCGTTTTCCTTCTTCTTATGACTGTGAACTCATTTAAGAAGTTGTTTTAAGTGTGTTAGAGAATTTTGTCTTTAAGTCCATCTTAACATCCAGTACTAGAGGGGAAAGTTCAAAAAGTACATTTTAAGAAGAATTTTGCACACTTCGTGATCACTCGGTATGACAGCTCAAAAACAGAATAATGTTTTTAATCAACTGCAGGGGAAATCCTTTCCCTGGCCCCTCAATTCTACTTTCAGTCAGTCAAAAGAATCTTCAATTCCTGTGGGGGGATTCCCACAGGTTCTATAATAAGTCTCTTTTGAAGCTGTCGAATGTGTGTGGAACGGAGGGCTGTACAACATACGTTCTCTCTCCGTTGTGTGAGTGCTGTTCAGCGTACCGCCACAGTGTTTTACTATTACTCATCTCTTTTTCTAAGTAGAGATGTGCAAGAGTGAGAAAGGCTGAGCTTTATAAAATGGAATAGAAAAAATTAGTTTGTTCCCAGGTCAGTCAAAGGCCTATTAAGTGTAAGATCTTTGGATTTATACCAGCTCTTTTTTCTGCAGTAAGTAACGAAAACCATACAGAACTTTTGGAGACAGGAGTGCGCGCCCCCCACCCCTAGCTACCTTCTGCTGCACCCATGGGCCCGCTCCAATTAGCTGCAGGCTCTCCTGTCCTTGGTATGCAGGGTTGGGCATCCTTTTACTGCTCAGTTCTGGCAGGTATGTCTCCTGCAGTTATCATCGGGTCAGAGTCTAAGGACTGGAAATGATCTTCAGAAAGGTAATAACTATTGAGCCATTTGGGGGAAAACTGTGCCAAGCTGAAGAGCCTTGACACACCATAAGGAATTGGTATACTCTGAAAAGGGCAGTCAGAGGACGTCGAGTGGACCACCTGCTCCATGCTGTGCTTTCTTAAGCCCAGGGGGCAATGCCATGGCTTCTGCAAGGACGAAATGGTGTTTACATCCCCTTTGACTCCCTGACCCTGTCCTGCCAGGAACCTGTGAAACACCAGCAGTAAACAGGAGGCGGCCATCCACTCCACCGCTCTCACGCACACTTGCAGATTTGAGTACTGGATGGAAGTTGTCTTCCATGAACGGAAATCTCCTGGCAGGTACCCAGGAGGCGGTGTGCCTGAGTGTCGTCTGCTTTGTCCTCCACACCATCCATGCCCAGGCCTCAGTGGGGTTCGTTCCTGGGAAAAGAGCTCTAGACATATATTGGGGGAGGTGGCAGGGAACAGAGGCTGTCTTCCCTGTAAGGTATTTGCAGGTCCTTCCCGCCCCATCCAAAAGCCAACCAGCAGTTTAAAAAAAAGTCTCTCCTGAGTTTTCCTGGTGCTTCTGCAGGCCTTTATAGCTCAAAAACTTAATTAACATATTTTCATGAAAAACTAAACTTTTTTGTTCCTGTGCCTAGCAGAGTCCCATCTGTGAGGGTCTTTGGACATTGCTTTCCATCTTTTATTTTCCTCCTTTTTATGTTGCTTCTCCTATAAAAATCCCTTATTTTTCCTCTGGTGGCAAAACTTCGGGGAGGGGTGCATTTGATCCACCTCCTGCTGGGCTGGCTGTGCTCTCCAGAGGACTTGAGATGGTCCGTAGGGTCCTTGCGTGCCTGCTCTGAGCCGAGTCTGCTTGAAAGGGCTTCATGGGCTGCCTGGTGGAGCCCAGTCCCCCTCAGTCCAGAACCAGACTGCATCTTAGGGTTGGTTTTGAAGCTGCACAGGGAATACCTCTTGCAGTAAATTTTTTTTCCATCTTCATTCTCTTTCCTACATTCATTCATTCAACAAACATTACTTGCCCATTTTGAGCCAGGCTCAGATTAGGTGTGCATGCTAAGTCGCTTAAGTCACGTCTGACTCTTTGCAACCCTATGGACTATATCCCACCAGGCACCTCTGTCCATGGGATTCTCCAGACAAGAATACTGGAGTGGGTTGCCATGCCCTCCTCCAGAGGATCTTTCTGACCCAGGGATCGAACCTGCGTCTCTTATGTCTTCTGCATTGGCAGGCGGGTTCTTTACCTCCAGCACCACCCAGGAAGCCCCTGATAAGGTGGGGGATATAGAAATAAAAAAGCCCAGCACCGTCTTCAGTAAGGCTACAGTCTGGGGAGATAAATAGAAAGCAGTGTGCTAACAGCTCTTGATTACAGAAGCGCCCAGTAACTGGGCTGGCAGTCCAGACACTCATGGCAGAACATTCTGGAATAACTGACAGATGACCTAGGTTTGGGAGGTGGGGGAGATGATGGGGTTGTCGTCACAGAAGGGGAGTGAGAGCCAGGGGCCACGTCAGGCCCTTGAGGTGCTCCTGGGGGACGTTGCTGCCTATTCAGAGGCCTTCAGAGTCTAGAGACTGAGGAGCATGCTTAGCACTGCAGGGTGTTAGGAGCTGCTTGAGGTTAGTGTTTGTTAAAGACAGCTCCTCAGACAGTTGGGTTATGAGCACATCCCAGCGTTTTACTAACAGTTTTGCAGTGCGAGGAAAGAGGCCCCTGGCAGGTGTATTCAGAATCACTCTTAGTAGGAAGAATGATTAAATCATCACTGAAAAGCATGTCTGGTTGCAAATCCTTAGACTAGACTCTTTAACTGATAGTTGACAACCAACTGGGTGAGTGGTAGTGGGTTCCCCAGAATAGACCTTAATTTTCTTCAGGTTCACTAGAAAAATTGCATAGGAAAGAAAACATTTTATCTGGAATGTTGTTGATGTCTTTCCACTAGGATGTTGTGAATTTCACAGTAGGCAACTTGGTTCTGTTCCAGACCAGGTTTGGGGAAGTTTTTCTTTAATAGGTTCAAGGTGGAGGGGAAGGTGGAGTTAGGAATTAGTAATAGCTTTTCCTCCAGAAGAGTCAGTTTTAGGTTTTTAATTGAATGATCGTTGTTCTTACCACAATAAGAGAGATGATGATGATGTTAAGTTGATGATGGAAAGATTTTAGAGGAAGAGCTCAGGGAAGAGAGTGGAGACCCTTCCCATGGGCAGTGGGCCCAGTCTTCCCTCCCTCCCCTTCCGCAGGCCTGGTCCATCTCTGTCTGAGACACCAGAAGTAGTGACAGAACCAGGGAATCACCTGCACCCGTCTTGGCCCTGAGGCTCTTCTCTGCATTTCTGCCCTAATTCACTGTAATTACGTAAGATTCTGTCCTTTCTCAGAAATCTGCGGGCTGCACCTACTACTTCAGCCTCCTTCAGTACATCTGCTGTTTGTTAAAATAGGGCCTTCAGAGATGCCCTTGCCCCGGGTTCCTGCCTCTTGGCATGTAACGGTCTGCACTGTGTTTCCTTGTCTCTGTTTAACGACGTCACGGTGTCATTCTGGGCACAGATGTAGCTAGGTTGCAAGAACTGTCAGGGAACCTGAACTTGGGGCAGGTCTCAGTGGTCTTTGGGGGTCACACCCCTCTGACTGGATTCTTCTTTGACAAATGTCTCTGTGGTTGTATTGTTCCAATGTTTTCTCTGTTCTCTCTTATTATAATGTTTAATTACTGTCTTGTCAACATACTGCCAGAAAAATAACCGTCCATAACTACCTGATACGGATTGTGCAGGCCTATTTTAAGAATACACATTTCTCTTCTAAACTTAATGGGAATAGGGACTCGCCCTTAACTTTTATTCCTGTTAAAAACGTATATTCGAAATAATTCTTCTTCTTTTTTTAATTGTCATCCAGGTTGCAAAAATATCTGCCTCTAAGAATTCAGGAGGACCTACTTTGTGGGAGAAAAGGTAGTGAGTCATACCTGCGAACTTGGAAATGAGAGTTTGCTTGTGCTTCTTCATCCAGTTGGGAAGTTTCCTAGGCAACCATTTATGCAGCAATTAAAAGATGAGGAGTTAAGAGGTATGTCCATGGACATTTTAATCCTCAGATGCAATCTCTGTCAGACTGAAACCTCAGTTTTCATCTTTTCATTTAAAATGAGTAAATGAAAAAGCTTAATACTTAATTATAGAAAAACACACTGTTAAGATACATTGTATGTTTTATGCGTTATCTGCTTAACGCTCTTTCTCTGATGGGAGTGTTTTATATATATTAATGCTGGCTTGTACGGGAAAGGAGAATAGAATTTACTGCTTGAAATGATTTCACTTAGCTGTGAAGTTGTTTGGAAAAGCAGCTGTCTTCTCATGTGCCTGTATCTGAGTTTGTTATTATCAGTAGTTTCCAGCACGTGGCCCAGGGAGGCCCGTTAACCATTTGTTTCTTCTCTCAGTGTTCACACTTGAGTTTATATCTCTGCTGCAATGTCCTGCTCTGTGGCTCGAGGGAAAATGTGGAAGGGAGTGAGGAACTCTTCCAGCAAGTAGACACAACCTTGGTTTACTAAAGACTTTCCTCTGGCTCTTCACCCTCATCCTTTTTATGTAGGTTTCTACTTGGATTGTCCGCGAGGATATGGTAAACATTTCTCTTCCTCTGTGAAACACTTAACACTCCCAGACTTTGTTTAACATGGACTTGCACTAAGTTCCATCTTAATGAATAAGGTGGCTTCTGTCCGTGCACCCGTGAAAGAGGAAGGTCCTCCTAGTTGTGTGACTAGTTTCATTTTCAGTAGTGTCAGGGATAATCCGAGAAGGACCAGAATATTAAAGTACTACTGGTGCTAATTTTAAATAGGGTTACGCTGTGATCCCCCATCAGGGGTTCTGTAGAAATGGTAAACCCAGGATGAGACCTAAATACTGGCTGTTTGTAACTGGAGACTGGGAGAAGCCACCTCCCAACTCAGAGGGCTTAAGGGCTTAATGAGTGTCTTGAACTTATAGCCACAGTCATTTGCATTTTCTTTTGGATGCCTCGGTTGATTCCCTTCTGTCCCAACAACTTCGCTTCTCTCCTACTGCAGAAGTGTGCAGATGAAGTAGGTGAACTCTGTCACTATGGTTTTTTGTCTCCTCCCTGGGTACGTAGATCTGTGGAAGAAATGGTAACAAATCCTGGTGGAAAGTCAAGCCTCTGGACTCTTTTTTTCCCCTAAAACAAAAGTGAGTGAGGATATACTAATTCTCAGTCACAATGTATCTAAGCCACATAACGCTTAAAAAGTCCTTTTGGTTACTGACCTTTTAGTGGTACTGACGATGCAATTCTAGTCTTAATTTTAACTTCTTTCATTTCATATTTCATTACCTATTTGAAATGGCAGGCTGTAGTTCATGAACTTCCTTAGGTTATTTTTAAACAAGGTGGGTTGTAAATAGGGTAATGCTTTGGCTTATTTTTAATATCTATATTTCTACTTTTTTTGTGAAATAAAAATTGGTTTACCAGTTGATTCATGGCGTTAATTCATCTCACGTCTCCTGTTTGCCAGTCACAGTACTAGGCTCTGGAGATACAAAGATTAAGACCTAATCTCTTATTTTAAAGGTGCTAACGTGGGACAGAAGGAAAGACATGCAAATAAGTATTGTTATAAGAAGGGCAAACACTTCTGTTGCATTTACTGTGTGCTGGAAACTGTTCCAAGTGCTTTCTAGGCATTCACTTTTATCTCATGAATTAATACAAAAGCCCTGTGATGTTTGTACTGTTATTTTCTCTATTCTTTTTTTTAGGGTATAAAAATTTATTACACATACAGAATAGTACCACTAACAAATGCAGCCAGGCAAGGACACACGGTATGGGATGGAGAACGGCTAGCTCTTTGGAAAGTGAACAGGTTGGGTGGCTCGGAGCCTCATGCCATGCGGGTTGGCCAGTCAGATGGGAAAGCACATGCCAAACTCCAAGGACGTCAGGGCGTCCAGGGACTGCTCTGGGTGTCCGCTGCCTTCCCGTCTGATCTGGGGCTTCGAAGGACGCCACAGCCAGAAGCAAGCAGCTGAAGCGAGGGGGCTTTCTAAGGTGGGCCAGGCTCACTGAAGT
Organism: Bos mutus; assembly: GCF_027580195.1. Lineage (NCBI taxonomy): Eukaryota > Metazoa > Chordata > Mammalia > Artiodactyla > Bovidae > Bos > Bos mutus. Next base: position 7,152,085 of record NC_091620.1, on the reverse strand, counting down.
CACGGCAACACCAGTGTCGGCAGTGTGTTTAATTGGATGATTTCCAGAGACTGCATGTGGCGTTTCTAACCATCACACTTCAGTGACGTACAGAACATTAAGTTACAGGCTGTGGGAAGAGAAGGCAGCACCTTCCAGTCCCAGTTGGTCAGGGGGGTAAGCGTTGGGGGGAGGTTTCTTTTTAAACCGAGCCCCTCATTTCAACATACAAAAGAATTACTCTGATCGGTATTAAACTGTATTGAGAACAAAATGGACTAAAAAGCAGTACTACTCTATGTTGGGGTGAAAATGGGAGGAAAGAATGAGTCCTTCAAAGCAGGAGGGAGACAGCTGGGGAAGGTTCTGTGGCCGTGACCCTTGGCGGTCACTCACGCTGCTCCATTTGTACTGTTGGTGGTCTCAGGAAGGTCCGGTTTTTTTTCTCTTTCTTTCCTTTTGTGTTTGCTTGGAAGTTTCACCAGCTGTCCATGCGGCCATCTCGACTTTGCTAAAAAATTTTCTGCTACTCCCTTTCTCCTTTGGTTTTTGCTTGAACTTCAGTCTCTTCCTCCCCTTGTCGCCTCCTTTCATGGCTCTCTCTGTCTTTTAATTTACAGCTCAGCAGAGAGTTTCATGGTCTGTTTGTATGTTGCTTGTTTGAACAGCTCAGGGTCATCCTCCTCCACATTTGTAGGCCTGCCTTCCTTGTTTAATTGCTTTTTTCGCTCTTTCACGGTGTGTTCCACAGCTTCTTTTCCTGCCTGAATTGCATCCAGGGCCTCTGCTTTTGTTCCTGACCCGGTAGCAGCTTGTAAGCTTTGTCCACGGCTTCAGAAGCCTTTTGTGCTCTGTCGGCAGCATCTTGAGTTTTGTCAGGATACACCAGTATGGATAGTTGCCGAAACCTCTTTTTTATTTCCTCATCTGTCACTTTGGGATCTATCTGAAGAACCTCAAATGGGTTCAAATTGAAGTAGGAAGAACCAGGACAAGTTAGTCTCTCAGTCTGGTTTTTGGACATTAGCACTGAATCTCACCTCACCGTGAGTGAAGTCACTCAGTCGTGTCCGACTCTTTGCGACCCCAGGGACTGTAGCCCACCAGGCTCCTCCATCCATGGAATTTTCTAGGCAAGAGTACTGGAGCGGATTGTCATTTCTTTCTCCAGGGGATCTTCCTGACCCAGGAATCAAACCCGGGTCTCCTGCATAGCAGGCAGATGCTTTTACCGTCTGACCCACCAGGGAATTAGAAGGTCATAAATGCTTCCTCTGTGCTCCCTCCTTCACCCGAAGCCCTGCTGTCTCATGGAACCGCCATTTTCCCGGCCCAGCGACCACATGACTATTTTCTCTCTTTTATACATGGATAAATTAGGGCAGAGAGAGGTTTAGCACTTGTCCAAGGTCATAAAGCTTGTTTTGGTTGACAGTCAAATGCAGTAAGATACAGAAAGAGAGCTGCCTATGGAATGCTCTGGCAGAACAAGGGGACATCCACCTGAGGGGCTGGGGAATGGAGGTGTACTGTCATGCCATCTTCCCAGAGGAGAGGATCCCTGAACAAGTCCTGTTCAGAGGGCTGGGAGAGTCAACATTTCTCCAGGAAATACTTCTTCATTAACATCAAGACTGCATCGTAAATGAGTTCATAGGTGGAGTCAGTGACGAATACTGGAAGATGAGGGGATAGTAGAAGTTCACCCGATCCCTGTATCTTCAGTCTAAATGATAAGGAAAAGGATCACCGATTTTGAGGCAGATCTTTGTTCCCAGTTGATCATGCGAAGAGTTGACTCATTGGAAAAGACTCTGATGCTGGGAGGGATTGGGGGCAGGAGGAGAAGGGGATGACAGAGGATGAGATGGCTGGATGGCATCACTGACCGGATGGACGTGAGTCTGAGTGAACTCCGGGAGTTGGTGATGGACAGGGAGGCCTGGCGTGCTGCGATTCATGGGGTCGCAAAGAGTCGGACACGACTGAGCGACTGATCTGATCTGATCTGATGGTAAAAATAAACAAGGTTTTTGAGAAAATGTAATAGAAATGTTAATCTAGTTTCACTCTATAGACATGTAGGATAAATGTGTGAACTTCTAAAGATTCTACAATGAATGCCCAGTCACTGAAGATTTTATCTTGGAAAACCTGAGTTTTTCTACTAGTCTGCTACTAGTGTTTATTTTATATACATGCAAGGGAAAGATTGGATTACGTCTTTCAGATTAAAAATGGGCAGAACTACCTGATGTAGGTAGATTAGTTTCATCATTAAAGAGATGAAAAGCTGTTCAGAAGCTGGGCCGGTGGCCTGTGCCAGGCCAGGCTGTGCTGGATCTTTGCTTTTCCACCTTCCCGTCCACCCCCTACTCTGTGGAGACTCAGCCCTGTGTGTAACCATCCTTGCACACCCTGTACCCCAGCAGGTGGCTCTTACCTGCTGACGTCCTCATTATTCCCAGTCGTCACTGAGGACTGCCTCATCGTCCTCCATCCTGGCCCAACTTCATGGGATCATCCACTTCCTTTCGTGACTGCTTGTCATCACCAGTAATCTCCCAGCTCCCCTCGGCTCCCCACTTCCTAACCCTTGTCCACTCGTGGCTCAGATCAGTAAGTCTGAAATTCCTTCCTTTACCACGCCCTCTGGTCCATCCAGTTACACCCTCCTCCTCACATTTGTTCTCACTGAGACTCAGCCTGTTCTTCCTGTCTTTGTTCCCTCTTATCCATGTGTAATCCATGGTCCAGGTTTTAAGTCACTCTCCTGACCTGTTTGTCCTTTTGCTTACACCTGCACCGCTGAGCAGTGTTGGTGTGAATCATACGACGAGGTGGATTGGTACCTGTTTGCGTAAATGGAGGGGTTGGTTGCCCAGTAAGTACTGCACAGCACTTGGACCCTTTGATTCTGGTTAACTGTCCTTCTGATTCTTCATGGTGCCTGTTACTAAGCTAACATCAAACTCACAATGCTTTTTCTCCTCTTTTACTCTCATCTGCTGATGTGCTCCTGCGGTGGGGGCTCTTGTTCCACCCCCCACCCAGCCTTCTCTGGCCCTTGGCATCCCTGACCTGATGACTTCTTAGGTTTTCATCCACTTTCATACTGTCTTAATTGTCTTTGTAGGTTTCATTTCTGTCACACTGAACTGCTGTCATAAGGCAAAGTACACGTGTCTGTTTTTCTGAGTACAGTAAAACGTTCCTGTGCGTCTGTCCTTTGCCTTCTGTGGCGGGAGAGCCGGAATGTACTGGAGGGTGGCAGGTTCCTGGCGCTCGTGCTGTGTGCGTGTGTGCACTTTGAACTTCCCTCCAGGACCTTAGCCAGATGCCATGCCAGGCCACACACAGCAGCCACCTCCCTCAGCTGCTAGGTGGTTCTGTACTCTGCAGAGATAGCGCCCTAGGGCTTATTCTACATGGTTGCGGTGGAAATTTTGATGGGCATCATTCAGATTAGAAATGGACAGGGATTTCCCAGAGTTCGATTTTATTACTACAGTGTTCTAATAAAATTGTCTTCAGTGTGGCTCACCTTTGCAGATTATCAGGGTGCAGCGAGGTGAGAGTTCTGGCCCCCACTTCTGCTCAGTAAACCTCAGCTGCTGTTCTCGTCTACGCCTTCATGTGCTAACTCTGATCTGCTCTTGGAGGGCGGCTGCCCACTCTCCTGCTGCTCCTTGTACATGCTGCCTCTCCGCGGCTCCTTACGCCTCTCACCATTTTCCCCTCTTCTCTTCTCATCTCTTTGGTTGCCTTTTACATAAAAATAGGAACATTCAGTAGACACTATTCATTGATTTATTAATTATTTCATTCCAGAGCCATGTATTCAGGGATGCAGAGATTTTGAGTATGACATAGCGCTGCCCTTGTGGTGGTCATATGGAACCACCTAAATGTGGGATTCCAGTACATTATTAAAGTCTGTGCTGAGCATTACATCGACACAATTTCATACGGTCTCTAAAGAATCCTGTAAGGTTGCTGAGACGATCCACATTTTACAGCAGAGGCTCCGAAAGTGGTCATTTGCTCAAGATCCCTCAAATGGCAGGTCACTTGGTGGGAAGACCATCTGAGTTTGGGCTGCAAGTCTCATGCTCTAAACTACTGTTGACGCAGCTTTTCTCCTCTCCCATGTTGCCTTTCTCAAAGGCTGCTGTACACCATAGAATTCATGATAGAGTAATAGACTGTTTACATGCTGAGTGTTGACTTTACATTTATAGTGAGGAATTGGAGAACTAAGTAGCTGAAAGTCATGTGTGGTGGTGTTTTTATTCTTCCATATATGGTGGTATTTTATTCAGGATGATTGCTGGATGGCAGTGTCCTTTCTCTGCCTGAAAATTATACCACCTTTATTCAGCTTATGGTGCGTTTGGTATCACTGTGATTCTTGTGTGTAACATATTCTCACCAAGGTATTTTATTTGCCCCTCTGTGGCTCAGACTGTAAAGCGTCTGCCTGCAATGCAGGAGACCTGGGTTCGATCACTGGGTTGGGAAGATCCTCTGGAGAAGGAAATGGCAACCCACTGCAGTACTCTTGCCTGGAAAATTCCACGGACGGAGGAGCCTGGTAGGCTACAGTCCATGGGGTCGCAAAGAGTCGGGCACTACTGAGTGATTTTACTTTACTTTACCTTCTAAAGGCCAACTTCAAACTTAGGCCTTGACATGCTTCACCACAGGTCTGATATTTTAAGTGGCTTCACAGAGGGTATGTCGGAACCACTTCCAGATCACTGAGGATGATGGTTTAGCCCAATTTTAGCTGCTGTGATTAGCTGGAAACGAAGTCCTCTGCCTCCTCTGGAGGAACCTGAGCTGACTGCATCCTGGGCTGGACCTGGCAACACTGATGTGCCCCAGCTTCACTGCCTTTTAGAGAGCTCCCAGGTCCTGACTGTCACAGTTACTACCCTCTCTCCCAACTCGTTGTTTTTATTGTTTTACTCTAGAGAAGCAATTTACGATTATTCTGAGAGACTCTTCTATAAGAACTCGCTGTTAATTTGTTCAGTAGCTGTTTCTTGAGCATCATCACCAGCCAGGCTCTCTGAGTGCCGGGGCCACGTTAGAGCACGAAACGAAACTTCTGTCCACTGGAGCTTCGTTCTGGTGTGGGAGGCGCCCAGGAAACTGTGAACACGTGCTGCGATGCCACGTGGTGACAAAGGCTGCAGTGAGAGTAAGGCTGAGGAAGGAGGTGGGAGAAGTGGAAGGGCGGGGCGTGCTGCGACGTTCCTTATGTCCCAGGCTGCACGGCAGAGGTGACAGTTAACCAAGGACCTGTGTGTCTTTGTTAGCTTGGGCTGCTCTAACAAATGTAACATAGATGTCCAGTCTAACGACTTTTATTTCTCATACACTTCTGGAGTCTGGAAGTCTTGAGATCAGGGGCAGCATGGGCAGGTGCTTGTCGAGGACTCTTCCTGATTTCAGACAGTTGCCTTCTTCCTATATCCTCACAGAGTGGAGAGAAAGATCATTTCTCTTGAGTCTCTTCTTACAAATACACTAATCGCCATCATGGGGGTCCACCCTCATGACCTAATCAACTCCCAGGGCCACCACCTCCAAATACCATCACAATGGGGTTCAGCTTCAACCCGTGAATTCTGGGGGATGCAAACATTCGGTCCCCAGCACTCGGTGGAGGAAGAGCACTCCAGGCACAGGGAACTGACAGTTCGGAGGCTCTGGGATGAGACTGCTTGGCTTGTCAGAGGAACAGCTTTGTCCACAGAACAGGCAACAGAGGAAAGAGCATTTGGAAATGAAGTTGGAGAGAGACCGAGGTCCAGTCCGTGTAAGGCATGAGGCGCCTTTCTGAATAGGGGAAAGATGTGTTAGGACTTGTTATTTTAAAAGGTCACTTTGGATGCCCTGGGACTGGGGGTCAAAAGCAGAAGCTGGTGTGGTTTAGGTGAGAGGTGGTGTGCCTGAAGCGGGTTGGTAGCTCAGTCTGGATTGGGGAAGATACTTGGATTAGGGACACTGAAAATAGAGCTGGTGCATTTTCCTGATAAATCATTTGGGAGGTATGAATGAAAGAAGAGCCAAAGATAACTCTGAGGTTTTTAGACCGAACAACTAGGTAAAGGAAGGTGCCATTCACTGAGATGGAGAAAGTAAGGGTTGTGTTGCAGGAGAGAGAGATGGGGCATGAGAGGATGGTCACATCTCAGGTCACTTCCAGACCTCTGGGACAGCTGCTAAGGGTGAGTTCTTGGCTTTGCACAGGAAAGAATTCAAGAGTGAGCCATAGTAAAGTGAAAGACGCTTTATTCAGGGAGAAACATACTCCACAGGCAGAGCGTGGGCCACCTTTGAACGCAGGAGGCCCGAGGGTATGGGGTCAACAGTTGTTAGAGGGATGGGTAATGTCATAAGCTAATGAGTGGGAGGAGTATTCCAGCTATTTTGGGGATGGGGTAGGGATTTCTAGGATTTGGCCCACCGCCCACTTTTTGATCTTTATAGTTGGCCTTGGAACTGTCACGGTGCCTGTGAGTACATCATTTAGCTCGCTGATGTGTTACAATGAGTGTATGCTGAGGCTCAAGGTCTATCGGAAGTAGACTCATCCACCATTTTGGACCTAGTTGATTCTGGCTAGTTTATATCATGTCATCGGCCTATGTCATTCTTTTAAAGTTTGTGCTCTACCCACTCTTGTCTCAGTTGGTAGGGAAAGATGTTGGTATCAAAAAGGATTTCATAGTCAAGTATCTTTTGGAAACATGGTTCTAGAGCATGATCAGGACAACTGCTGTAGACGTGACAAAAGACAAGTGAAAGTCGCTTAGTCGTGTCCGACTCTTTGCGACCCCATGGACTGTACAGTCCGTGGAATTCTCCAGGCCAGGATACTGGAGTGGGTAGCCTTTCCCTTCCCCAGGGGATCTTCCCAACCCAGGTTTCCCATGTTGCAGGTGGATTCTTTACCAACTGAGCTACGAGGGAAGCCCAACAAAAGACAGGGAGGAGGCTAAAGAAAATCATTTTTCTTTACTTCCCTGTCTTTCCCTCTTAACTGTTTTCACCGAGTTATTGTGTATTGTTGTAGTACCAAGGAAAAAACAGTTTAGTCCAACCATTTGTCAGTTTACTCAAACAACTGATTTGACATTTTAATTGACCACAATCATCATGATTGCACTGATTGTTCAGATAGAGTCAACCACTGTGTTCGGTTGAAGCCAGAGCAGTCAAGGGTGCATTCAAAGTTTCCTGAAGAATTTTCTCAGCGTTACAGAGCAGAAAGGTGGTGTTTTCCCTCAGTGGTAGATTGGCAGAATACTGAGTGGGAGGTCCTTAGGGAATACGGGTAGGAAATAGCAGAACAAGATGAAAAACTACTAACAGAGACTAACTTGAGAGCAACAAACAGATCAGTGGCTGAGTTAGAATACAGGGTATTCGAGAGGATCCATTTAGATTCTTTGGTGGGGTGGATTGCCTCATGGGCCCTCCCAGAGTTTAAGGTAGATTCTGCAGTATAACTGAAAATGGCTAAGGGGAAGGGAGCTCGAAAGTCTTGGTTGAGAAGAATGGGAAGGACGGGTCTGCCAGTGCCCATCATCCCACAGTGAGGTGTGCAGGACCAGTGTGCCCTCCCAGGGCCCTCAGGGTAGGTCTGTGTGATGGGATGGTGCCCACTTCCTATGTTTTTTAAAATAGATTTTGGGTTTTTGTGGATTTTTTCCAGGTGAAATAAAGTTAGCCATTTCAAAGTCAACAGGGGCATTTAGTACACTGATATTGTACAACCACCGCCTCTGCCAAGTTCCAAACATTTTCATCACCTCTAAAGAAATCTCTGTAACCATCAAGTAGTCATGCCTTATTTCCCCCTTGTCCTAGCCCGGGCCAGCATTTTCACATCTTCATCTTTTTATGGGGCACAAAAAAGCAGCTTTGATAATGGTTGAATGCACAGGCTGCTTCTGACCAAGGAGCCTAGGTTAGGGGTGCCAGTGTTTTACAGGCATTGTTTAAGAATACCAGCTGTCCCCATACCTGGAGACCTTGGGAAGCTGCAGAAGTTTCCTCAAAAACCAAGGGAAGAGAAGCTGCTGGGCCTGTGGGAAGCTTAGCTTGACTCTGTCCTCTTTCCTGGAAAAAGGTGTCTTTGGCTTCCCAGCAGATGATCTTGGAAGAACAGGTGTGTTGAGGTGACCCAGAGGTTAAACCCACTTTAAGGCAGCTCTGCTCATTCCCACAGGACTACAAACAGGCACAGTTAAAGGTAGCATGTGAAGTGACCTTTCCAGCTTTGCCTGGTGTGCATCTGGCACCACCATTTGGTTGCTGAGGGCATCAAGAAATTACGTAGAGGTATGAGAACACTGGGCCTTCCCAGGTGGCTCAGTGGTGAAGAATTCACCTGCCAATGCAGGAGACTCCGGAGATGTTTGTTCGATCCCTGGGTTGAGAAGATCGCCTGGAGTACGAAATGGCAACCCACTCCAGTGTTTCTTGCTTGGAAAATTCCATGGACAGAGGAGCCTGGCAGAATAGCGTCCACGGGGCCCCAAAGAGTTGGACACAATTGAGTGACTGAGCACACATGCACATTGAATCATTAATGTGTTCTTTCAAACTAGAATGTATAAGATCATAAGGTCTCAAGACTTGGCCACACTCCTGTCATTAGAAAATGCCATTGTCCCAGATGTTCCAACAACCAGATGTTGGAAGCCTAATGGTAAGATTTCTAGGGCACTCAGTGAGCTATGTGAAGGCAGTAGAGAAAAATACACAGAGTAGAAGGAATTTTAATTCTTTTTTTTGTCCTTACAGACAGTATGTTTGTGTCCCCACCTGCGAGTTTGTTCATTGAAGCCTTAACCCCCAGTGTTACGGCATTTAGAGGTGGGGCCTTTGGGAGATAATCAGTTTAGAAGACACGAGAATGGTGTCCCCATGAGGGATCAGTGTCCTTGTAAGAAGAGGCAGCTCAGAGCTTTATTTCCCCATCTGCACCCCCGTGAGAGGACACAGTGAAAAGGGGGGCTGTCTCCAAGCCAGGAAGAGAGTTCTCATCAGAACCTGATCATCTGGCACCTCATCTTGGACTTACAACCTCCAGTACTAAGAAGAAGTTTTCTATGGTTTAATGCACCCAGTCTGTGGAATTTGTTATGGAGGCCTGAGCTAGTAAGACCCTGCCCCTTCATATTTATTCATTTGATGAGCTAGCTATAGGTGCCAGTTGTATGAAACTAGATAATTAAACCCAGACACTACAGTGGTTTGTAAAGTTTAAGTAAAGATTTATCTTCCCTTTAATGATAAGACCTCTTGAAGGGTCTTACCATAGGGTCACAAAGAGTCAGACATGACTGAGTGACCAACACAACACTCTGAAATTGCCTTTTAGCAGTTTGAGGTTTATTCTTCTAAATTATACCATCCAACGGACTGGCCATTTGCCACTTGTGGCTATTTTAATTAATTAAATACAAGTAAAGGTCACGTTCCTCCATCACATACTGGCCATCCTCCAAGCACTCAGTAGCTGAATAACCCTGTTGGACAGAGTAGGCAGAGAGCATTTTCATCACCACAGAATGTGCTTTTCAGCAGAACCATTTTAGATAAGTTCTATTCACACACAAACATGTGTATATATGCATACATTTATGTGTGTGGCTGGCATAGTATTATACATATGCTTCTGCAACTTGTTTTTTCCACCGAACAGAGAAACTGTTAATTTAGTGTGATGCACACGTAATATCATGCCAGGAAAATTATAAAACAGAGTGCATCATCAAACATAGAGTTTCAGTACAGTAAAACTTTCAGTTTGAAATTTTAAAGGTAGTTGCAGCATATCTTTAAGGCTTGCTCCAACTTTAGCTAGAGACATTATTTTTAGAAATAGTCCACTCAGCCTTGGATATGTCAAGAAAGAAGATTCAGGAGATGTAATTTGAGCTTAATCCACCATGCTTGCCATACATACTTACACACACGTTTCTCAAGTGTCCCTCTTTTATAACAGGGATTGTAATCTTTTTCTGTTTATCCACTATTCAGTAGAACAGATCTGTCCAAAAGGGTAGCCACTAGGCACATGTGGTTATTTAAATTAAGTTAAACTACAAATTCAGTTCCTCAGTTGTACTGGGCATATTTCAAGTAACCATTAGCCACATGTGGCTGGCGTGTATGAGTATTGGGCAGCGTGGCTACAGAATGTCGCCATTTTGCCAATGGTCCATGTGGACAGTGTCACACTGGAAGCTTCCTTCAAATAGCTTTCTCATTAAATGTAGTGATGTTTACACAGGTGATTAATGGGGGACCCTGCCCAGGAGGATGTGCCAGAATTTATGGGGCTGTATGGAGAGCTTGCCCTTCCCACTCAAGATTGTAATTCTTCCCTCTGAAGACACATATTCCTTCAAGTATTTGTTGAGTAGTTGGACACGACTGAAGCGACTTAGCAGCAGCAGCAGCAGTGTCCCATAGGAAGTTAATTGTGGGGAAGAATATTGGTACCAAGAGCTTTTCAAGGTTAGAATACTACTTTGTGATAATTGGTGATGTACACACGCTGTTAAATAGCACCTCTATGTACAAGGAATGTTACTGTTCAATTTAGAAAGTAAATTAGTTACAGTGACTGCAGACGAAAATACGTCGAAGCTCTTTAGAGTGAGAAAAGAATAGAATACTGGAAATGCATTTTTTTGGTGCAAAACGGAATGTGTTCATGTTGACTTTTATGTTAGAAACTATGTAGCCTGGACAACTTCACAGCAAACAGTAAGAACAGTTCTCTCTGGGAAGGGAAGCAGTGTAGGGAAGCAGAGAGCAGAATGGCGTTTCACTGATGCTCTTCTCGTCATGTCCCTATGTGCTTGTTAGAAAAAAACCACTAAAAGCCACCCTTAAAATGTGCAGAATGTAGGAAAGGTTGTTAAAGGAGATGAGGGTCGCATAAGATACAAACAGTTGAGCAATAGCAGAGGGCTGGCCAGAGCTTTCACAGCATGCCAGGACCCAGGGTTGGTACAGACTGCTTATTTTGCAGCAGTTAAAGCTATTTAACAGTTTTTTAAAATTATATTTAATTTAATATATTTTAAAAGGAAAAATATTCCTAATATTGATTTTTTTTTTAATGCAAGCTTTCTTGACAATTGTGGAATACAGCTTAGGATTTAAACTCTAGGAAATTATTAACCCAGAAAAACCTAGGCTGGGTCCCTGCACTCCAGCTCCAGTTTTTCAGGAAGATGGATACTGGTGTTAACTGGGTTTAATTGGAAGGGTGACAGGCTCCAGTTTATTCAGCACGTGCTGCCCATTTGTGTCACGTGTGCACCAAGTAGCGACTTAGCAGTCTACATGGCTGCTTCTCCTCCCTATCCTTCACTTACAGCTCCTACCAGTGACCAAGAGGCAACAGGGCCCAGCAGCCTAGAAGCGGGGCAGTGGGACAAGGTGCTTACTTCCACCATCAGAGTCTCTGTATTTCAGCCTTCAGGAGACCATGGCATCGAAAATGGAGTGTTAGTTTTTGAAAAGAGAACCCTGTAATTCAGTAACGCTGACCTTTTTCTATTAAAGCTTAGTTTCTTTTTCAGAAAAGGAAACTAAGGAGGAAATAACCAGTGAGGGGAAAATTATGTCCTGAACTGAATATGTTACAAAGGAAATCTTGTTTGTTGTGGAGTTTGAAGGCACAGCTTCCCAAAGGCAAGGGTAATTTTCAAAATGGTTAGCAATCAGTATGGCCTCAGAATCCAGACATTCAGAATGGATGCCCACTTAAGTAACTGGTGTTGGCTGTCCCCACGGGAACAGGCTGGATGGAACTGTGGCAGCTCTGTGGCCGTGAGACTGAATTCTGGTTAATGGGAAGTGTGTTACCACGTGATCCTTTGCAGAACCTCCCTTGAGGGCCAGTATGTGTCCCTTATGCCCTGTCATTTGTCATTCCCAATCGGCTGTCTAGGATGTAGATGCCGCCGTCCTGGACTGTGAAGTTGAGCCATAGGTGATCAAAAGACATGACGGCGGAGTGCCACACTCGCCTCCCTGGGCTTTTTCCTGAGGAAGAAGGAAACTTCTCTTGTTTAAACTGCTGGTACATTGGGCTTCCTGTCTCTCTCAGCCAAACTAACTCTAACTAACATAGGTCCCTGTCATGTTAGGTAGATTCAGTTTTATTTTATTTAAAACTCCCAATTATCCTGTGAACTAGGTAATTCTTGTTCTCATTTAAGGAATTAGGAGTTTGAGGTTAAATAAAAATTAAATAACTTGCCCAAATATACCCAGCTAGAGCCAGCCTTTGAATCCATGTCTGATCTTTCTGATACTAAATCACCAGAAGCTTAATCCTTGCTTTAGTAATTCATAGAAGCATGAAGAAGGGCATGTGGCATATGGTTTTGTAACATTGACGCTTTGGCAGAGCCCCAATTTTGTGGATTTTTTAAAAGGACGTTGGGTTTTTCAGAGAAATTCATTTGTGGCTTTTTGAATGTGACAAACATGTTAACACTTTTTCAGTCAATAATACTTATCAGAAAAGTTCTTTTTTTTTTTAATTTCAAAGAAACCTATGTTGTTTCTCTGCCAGTATTTGCTTAATTGTAATTTGCTAATGGGGATGTTTCATAGAAAAAGAAAATTGTTCATAAAGAGATCTTGTAGTTCATTTTCTTTAGTTATGTCTCTGTGGAAGAAAATTGGGGATTTTTTAGAATTCTTCTTACTCTGCAAGAACTCTAGACCATTGCCCGTATTTGTTGTGTGATCATGCAAAAATTGGAGAAGGCAATGGCAGCCCACTACAATACTCTGGCCTGGAAAATCCCATGGACGGAGGAGCCTGGTAGGCTGCAGTCCATGGAGTCGCTAAGAGTCGGACACGACTGAGCGACTTGACTTTCACTTTTCACTTTCATGCATTGGAGAAGGAAATGGCAACCCACTCCAGTGTTGTTGCCTGGAGAATCTCAGGGATGGGGGAGCCTGGTGGGCTGCCATCTATGGGGTCACACAGAGTCGGACACGATTGAAGTGACTTGGCAGTGGCAGCAGCAGCATGCAGAAATTAAAGGTAATAGGTTTTCCAGATGGTCACGGGGGCCAGCTTGTGCAGCCAGTATTACTGTAGTGTAGACACAGAACAGAGACCTGGGAGGGCTGTGAGCTGAGCTGCTCCGGGCTGGGGTGGAGTGGGCAGGCCAGCAGCTGCTGCCCAGAGGACAGGTAGGGCCCAGCAGATCTGAGGAGGCTGGTGAACCAGTCCAGAGCAAACAGCCATTTGGCAGCAGAAGCTGCAGTAGAGACCAGGCTCTTGACCAGCTGCCCAGGCTCCTGTAGGTCCTCTGGGTGCCACTTCAAGTTCACTTAGTCATTGCAGAGCGAACATTTAATTGGTTCACAACAGCCATCTCTGAGTGTATTTCTGGGAACACTTGGATCTTTAGGGTTTGCTGTGTGAAAAAGGGTCCTATGGCAAACAATTTTGGAGAAATGGTATGTTCTAACAACTTTCCTGAAAATTCACAGTGCACACTTAGCATTATAAAAGTCTAAGATGTTGAGAATTTAACTTTACTGAACAGTCTCTGAAACTTACTTGAAAGTGAAATTTGTATCTTTTTAAATTTAGCGTCCTATGGAACTACTTCATGACTGTTTTAATCATCAGTTAATAATTGTTTTGGAGATTGATATTTGAGTGGGTTGAGTTCCTGAGGAGTTACAAGATTTGAATCTTAATAACATGGGACTTCTCTTGGGGTCCTGTTTGCTCTTATTTTCCAGGCCATATTCTTTAAAGTTCAGTGCCTCTCTGCTTGTGTATTTCACAGAAGCAAATCCTGAGCGTTTGAAAGGCGCTTTGAGGTCATCTAATTTGGCCTCTTCATTTTCTAGTTGAAGAAAGTAGGATTTAGAAAGATTAGGTCACTTGCCAAAGGCCAAACAGCTAATAAATAAGTGAGGGTGCTGGAGCCAAGATCTCTTAATGTACCATTAGTCAATTCCTGGTGGAAATCACTGGAGTTATGTAGTTCCTTACTTTCAAGACTTCTTTTTTTTTTTTTTTTTTAACAATATCCCTATTGGGATGGGATAAGACAAAAAAAGTGGATGTTTTCTTTCCCGTCAAGGCTTGGAAGAGGTAAAGTGAGCCAAAGAGGGTGTGCCCACAGGGCCAAAGATGGAGTTCAGTAAAAGGAGTCCTGCAGAGGAAAGCAGGAGCCTAGATCAGGAGTGTCCTGAAAGATCACCCTATTTGTGTGGCTGAGGATGACTTAAAACAAGCTCTCTTTTTGAGTTCCTTCCCCGTGGCTCCTAAGCAACAAACAGATGAACAGCTCGACAGACAGGTTTGCAGCTATGGTCATATTTTACAGGGTGGCAGCTGCTGTGAGGCCATCAGGGAGTGCTCATCAGCTGCCAGAGGTAATACTCCTCTGTTTTCCATGGAGGTAAGGATTTGCAAAGAATGACTTTGCAAATAACTTTGCAAAACACTTTGGAAATGTTTTTAAACAGGGCCTAGGATATTGACATCATTCAGTTCAGTTCAGTTCAGTCGCTCAGTCGTGTCCGACTCTTTGTGACCGCATGAATCACAGCACACCAGGCCTCCCTGTCCCATCACCAGCTCCTGGAGTTCACTCAAACTCACATCCATCGAGTCGGTGATGCCATCCAGCCATCTCATCCTCTGTCGTCCTCTTTACCTCCTGCCCCAATCCCTCCCAGCCTCAGAGTGTTTTCCAGTGAGTCAACTCTTCACATGAGGTGGCCAAAGTACTGGAGTTTCAGCTTTAGCATCATTCCTTCCAGAGAACACCCAGGGCTGATCTCCTTCAGAATGGAATCATTAGGGTCCAGATTGCTTTGATTTACATTTTCTTTCTTTCATGGTGAAGTTGATAGAGCCTTGCTCATAGATTGCTTTTTTGGTATTATTTATTGTGTTAGAATGTCACCTGTCATAAATGTATGTGGATTTCATCTCGAGTATTTTTCTTATGTTTTACGAAATAATGTCTATAGTTTTATAATGAAACAACACTCTTTATCTGTTAAAACCAAA
The DNA here is from genome assembly GCF_027580195.1 of Bos mutus. NCBI lineage: Eukaryota > Metazoa > Chordata > Mammalia > Artiodactyla > Bovidae > Bos > Bos mutus. The sequence goes on along the minus strand of NC_091620.1, from coordinate 7,137,003 downwards.
GCTTTCTGTTTGCGTGTCCCCTTTTGAAGGTGCTACATTCAGAATGAAAGCTATAAATCTAACCTCAAAATGTAAGGAATATTAAGTTTTCCTCCTGACAGCCCAAGAGAAGAAGCAAGCCATAAGACTGTGGTGCTGCTGTGTTTCTGTGAACTGTCTGGAAAATTCCTATAATACCAGACACTGGGATACACTTTGTAGTCTTTAGTCCCTGTTGTCATCTCCTGTGAAAAACTGAAAAGAAGATTTACCTCCGTGAAAAGAGATAGTACCAATCAATATCTGTCAACTCTGAGAATAAGTTTAACTTAACCAAACACGTAGAAGATAAATAACAGAATAAGTCTTATTTCTGAAAGTATTAGTTTTCTTCCCATCGCTATAGCTCTGATGGCTTTTAACAAGGCCTGGGGTATCGATCATGAATGCTTATAATTATTTATGTATATGTGAATTTATTTCAGAGTAGCTTTAGGTAGAGAGATAGCATATACCCCATGCTTCTCTTGTCCCCAGACGCAGCGCCCCTCATTATCATTACCCCCCACCAGAGCAGTACATTTATTATGATTGATGAAACTGCAACGACAGATCTTAATCACCTGAAGTCTTGGAGTTGTGCATTCTGTGGGTTTGGCCCAATGTTTAATGACGTGTATCCCTCATTATAGTATCCCATGGAGTATTTTAACCACCTCGAAAATTCCCTGTGCTCTACTTCTTCAGCCTTCTGCCCCTGCCACTCTCAAGACCACTGATCTTTCAACTGTATCCATAGTTATATGTCATATAGTTGGAATCTCATTGTATATAGGCAGTAACTATATTTTGAGTCAGACAATTTTTCTCTTATTTATGCTTCAGGGATAATACATGAGGGCCTGGCATGTTAGAGGCTTTTTTGAAGTAGAAAACTTGTCAGATATTTTTGTCAAGTGATTCCTGTGACGATTTTACAGTTTGAAGACAAAAGTTACTCTCTTGCATGTGAGTATTCCATTTTACTTCTGTTGACCTGGCGCCCAGACTTGATGAACACACAGACCTGCTTTTGTTTCTTTCTGCTTTCTCCCAGGCTGGCCTCTCTACCTGGTGTGTTCTCTCTGTCCCACCCCTGGAATCCCAGACATCTTTGAAAACCTTGAACTATAGTTGCTTGTGAAACTTTATTTAGCTCTTTTCCATTCAGACAGACCTTCCTCCAGTGTCTTTGTTCACAGTTTAATTATCACACTTTTTGACCCTAGTGTAATTATTGACTTACATGTCTGTCTCTCATTTTTCTAGGTACTAACTTCTCTGAGGACAGGGGCTAGGTCGTCTTCATGTCTGGAAGCTAGTAGGCCTTCAATAATTATTTCTGGAATGGAACTTCTCCATGTTAAAAAAAAATGTGTTTTAGAATTGCTTTTCATTATATCAAAGAGATTTTATCTTTTTGAGTTAGAATGAACTCACTCACCATGCAAAGTGAAAAAACTCATGATAGCATTCTTCTGAATTACTCTTATAAGTCTAGTGGACTCTGGTCATCACAAACACTACTGGAATTTTATCTTAATATTCTGTAAATATCTCTAGATTGTGTATTGCTAATTCTGTGAAAAACCTGAGACTCTAAAGTTTATTTGTTTCCAGAAGATTTAAGAGAGTTCCCTGAAAGTCTCTTAATGCAATGCAGGAGACCCTGGTTCGATCCCTGGGTCGGGAAGATCACCTGGAGAAGGAAATGGCAATCCACTCCAGTACTATTGCCTGGAAAATTCCATGGACAGAGGAGCCTGGTAGGCTACAGTCCATGGGGTCGAAAAGAGTCAGACACGACTGAGCGACTTCACTTCATGTATCTTCAGGTCCTTGTGGTATGAGGTATTTTCTTAGATTGACTTCTCCTCAGAGAGACATGGGCGTCTGTGTCCGTAGTTTATTTGGAAGGTGAAAGAAACAGCAGAATCTCCAGTAGTGGGTTACCAAGCAAGTCACCACTGTGGGCAGCTGGAGCCCTGCTTTGCTGGTGCTCTGGGAGGCCGTGTGAGGAACCTGCCTTGGTGGATCCCACCGGAGGGTGTAAGAAGCTGGATCATTCAAGTGTCAGCTCTGGTCATCCCCTGACTGAAGGCAGAAGGAGGGTGTTGGCACTCATTTCTGGAAGTCCGAATGCCCTGTGGGCCCCCTCTGCATGCTCGTGGCACAGCCCTCCAGCACAGACTTGCAGCAGTGGGCCGACGGGCCAGCGCAGCAGGGAGCCCGGAGATGAGCTCGGGGTCTGTGGGTGGGTGCTTGTGGTGCCTGGTGCAGACGGAGCCGTGTGGCTGCTTATTTGGCACTTCAGTCTTAGTCCTTTGAATCATGAAATACCGGATAGAAAGAGAAAGATAATTAAGCACAGTATTTTCTCCTGTTTGAAGTAACATAACTAACTTATGGAGAGGAAAAGGTTTATGAAAGGTCAGTTTGATTGAGTAGGCATTACAACCCCCTGCCTGTGCTTTGGTACCTAACTACTCCTTTGTCTTTGACTTTCTCTCATTATTATGAAGTTCTTCCTTGTACTTCATAGGTTTCTACCTGACGGTGACGTGGGCCTGTGTTCCTGGGTTTCGGAGGAAGGCACAAAGCCCCACTGCTCACGCTTATTCCATACATGCTCATTTAATCTTCAGAATAAGCCTGGCACGTGGGTTTCATTTACAGATAAGGTGACAGAGATCCAGCAACTGAAGATCCTAGATGTTTTTAGAAATTAAATGATTTACCAGGGTCATGGAATAACAGGTAATGCTGACCGTCCACAGTGGCCCTTCAGTTTGGGGAGGGGAACAGGGTGACACTTAATAGAACAAAATTTAGGATCACTGCCACACAGAAAATCTGTTCTTCATCTCCCTCAATCCAGCATATCCTTGAATAGAGTGGGAGGTAGGGACAGGAAGGTTGTCTTCTTACTGTACATATACCTTGCTCCCTTCTTCCCCTTCTCCTAAAATGTCACCGACTTCAGGTCAGGATGACAGCTTGTTCATTGTAATCTATCAGCCTCTTGGTGTAGATCCCCTGGAGTTGGAAATGGCAACCCACTCCAGTATTCTTGCCTGGAGAATCCCCATGGTCAGAGAGCCTGATGGGCTACCTTCCGTGGGGTCAAAGAGTCAGACACAACTGAGCACACACGCATGCGTCGTGTACAGCATTCACTGAGTCTATGTAGGGAAATCAAATGATACTCAAACTCTGCAAATACACACTGGATTTCTGTGCATTGCACAGAGTAGAGACCTACTAAGTATTTGCTGACTTTTGAAGCAGCAAGTGGTGGCCTTTGAAAATGTGAAATAGGGGTGACTGTGGGAGTCCCTTCCTCACACCATACACAGGCTGTGTCGAAGGGGTCCTGAGGTGGATTGGATGGAGGCAGCGTGGCTAGAGTACTGTCTCATGATCAGTGATTGAAAAGGGAGGCGAAGTCATATGGTAAAAGCCAGGCTGAGTGTTAAGTACGAAGGACAACGGTATAGAAGTGGAGGTACAGAGACCAACAGGAATTGAGTTGATTCCAATGCAGGAAGCCGTTCTGGACCAGAGACATAGACCAAAGCTGTATGTGGGGGTGCATGCATGCCAAGTCGCCTCAGTCATGTCTGACTCTTTGCATCCCCATGGACTGTAGCCTGCCAGGCTCCTCTGTCCCTGGGATTTTCCAGGCAAGAATACTGGAGTGGGTTGCCATGCCCTCCTTCTAGAGAAACTTTGGAACGTGTATAAACAGACAACTGCAAGAAGACAGCACTGTTTAACCTTCGCGGATGTAGAAATAAGTATTAAAAATAAATGAGGTGCTTTGAGCTGAGTCCATTTTTTTCTTGTGGCACCCCACTCCAGTACTCTTGCCTGGAAAATCCCATGGATGGAGGAGCCTGGTAGGCTGCAGTCCATGGGGTCGCTAAGAGTCAGGCACGACTGAGCGACTTCACTTTCACTTTTCACTTTCATGCATTGGAGAAGGAAATGGCAACCCGCTCCAGTGTTCTTGCCTGGAGAATCCCAGGAATGGGGGAGCCTGATGGGCTGCCGTCTATGGGGTTGCACAGAGTTGGACACGACTGAAGTGACTTAGTAGTAGCTGCAGCAGCAGCAGTCATCTTTAGAGGTGATCTATCTAGAATCCTGTCCTCAGTAATAGATATGGGCTTAGGGTTTTGAGTGTGTGTTTGTTCTATTAGCTAATAGGGCTGATAGAAACTGGGAGATGGGTTTGGAAGAACTAATTTCTCTTTGATGACAAGATAGCAGAGAGGCAAGGATGGAAATCCAGGTGGCTGGAGATGGGACTGGGCATCCAGGATTTTCTGACTGCTTGCTCAGTACTCCTGCACCATGCCATGTGTCCTTCACTAGGGAAGGATCTCTTCTATCAGATTATGTCACAAGTACCGTGTCCTTAACCCTTTTCAGTATCCCCTATTAGAGCACTTCAGAGAACTCGGCTGCTTTAAGGCACCATTATTAAACCTTAGTTGCGTAGATCACCAACCTTAGTGCATTTTTCTTCTGTTTAAATATATTAGGGCCAACCCCATTTCTTTTTTTCTCTCTGCAGTATTTTCTGTTGGCCTCAATGTTATATTGATCATTTGTTCTGAAAACTCTTAGTGAGGTAAATTCTTAACAGTTGTCAGTGATTAAATACTTTCAGTAGGAAAAATGTATGTGATCCTAAACCCTCAAGCTGACATCTGCTTAACTTAGAGGACACTGAATTCAGTTAGAAACTGAAGTAACTGCTTCATGGAGTAGCATAGTTACCATAAGATGAGGTTGAAAGACATTATCTTCCCTAGAATACAGCTCTGTGTCCACTTGCCTTGAGTTTTTGTAGTCTGTGCCCACATAGAGTTTAAGACCACAGTCAAAAACAAAAAATACCATGATTTGGTAACAAAATATCTCTTAAATTCTGTTTGATGCAAAACAGTCAAATAGTATATAGATAAATCAATGAAAACAATGTATTTTTGAAGGTTGAATACCTAAAGTTATCAGTGTGGTGAACTAACGGACCCCAAGTATTGTGAAATGAGAACTTACATGTTCCAGCTCTAAAACCGCAGTCATGTCCACTGGGGACCCTGGTCCTTTGTATGTAGCTGGCCTTTAGGTGCTCCATATGCAAATAGTGCGTGCATGCGGAGTCATTTCAGTTGTGTCTGACTCTTCGAAATCCTATGGACTGTAGCCCACCAGGCTCCTCTGTCCATGGGATTGTCCACACAAGAATGCTGGAGCGGGTTGCCATGCCCTCCTCCAGGGGATCTTCCTGACCCAGGGATTGAACCCACGTCTCAGGTCTCCTGTATTGGCAGGCAGCTCTTCACCACTAGTACCACCTGGGGGAATGGGCTTCAGCCTGCCAGGCTCCTCTGTCCATGGGATTGTCCAGACAAGAATACTGGAGCAGGTTGCCATGCCCTCCTCCAGGGCATCTTCCCAATCCTGGAATCAACCCTGGGTCTGCCGCACTGCAGGCGAATTCTTTACCACTGTGCCACTGGGTAAGCCATATGTAAATAGCAGTACTTCTTAAATGCTAAAAAATGCCACATACCAAAAAATTGAGATATTGAAAAACACTTCCTATCCGCTGAAATCTCTTAACTGAGAGTATGGGTATATTTGAAACAGAAACAGCTCGAGCTGTTTGTGCGGTTGCCCAGGTTAACTGGGGAAAAAAAGAGAAAGGCAGTCGGTTGCAGTTTCTGAAGATGTACATGCAAGTAAACCTCTCTTTCCCTTTCTCCTCAGATCCGAGGCTTCTGGTTTAATTTTATTCACAGCCATGAATAAATTACTTATTATTTGTTATGCCTTTTTGTAGCATAGGGTGAGTGAGTGATACATTGCTTGGCTAGCTTATAATCAGTGGTGAGAAAGGTTCAATGTCCTGCTTATAGAGAGTGATCATCCTTCAGTTTTCTGCTGTTCCAGGTGTGCTTTTAATTTAGATGACTGCTTCTAACCAAAGAAATCATCCCTTAGCTGACTGCCTGGAAAAGCTGGACTATATCCCTGAGATGTTTCTAGTTCATTCACTGTAATACTCCTGTGATGTCTAAAATAATTTTGGATGCAATTAATACTGTCTGCAGTTGAGGAATGGTGGTCTTTATGATTTGATTTAGTAATAACAGTATTTTTCAGGACATGAAGTTTATGAAAGAAAAAAAATAATTCCACATATTTTCACAGTAAAATTTCTTATGTCATGAGGATGAATGGAAAACTAATTTGACATTTATTTCAGACACACTAGTCAGGAAGTGGTGCTCTCAAATTTCTTTCCCTTTTTTTTCTCTCTTTTGTCAGCAGGTGGCGTCTAAACTGTTTCCTATCTCTTCTGTTTTCTTTGCCTTTTTATTCCTTTCCTTCCTCCCTGCACCATCCCTGCCCCCCTTGGCAAACATTTGTCACAAGAATGGATGCTGTTATTTAAAAAAGTCTGACTGTGACATATTGTCTTTTCAGAAGGACAAGAAGGAAATGAGGAAACAGGTTTTCATTGCTCAAGGCATAATACAACTGGTTGATTTTTCTCTGTTAACATATTTGTTAGAGGAACATTCATTTTCCTTTAGAAGCAGATGTTACATTTTACTGTAACAATTAAATTTGCTTTTATATTTCTGTCGTATTGCTTTGCATGAAGATGGCTCCTCTTTTCTCCTTTTTTAAAATACTAGGCTGTTTTCCAAAGAAAAATGTACAGATAAATTGATTAAAATACATTTGTGCTTAGTTTTGGAAGTAAAACCGATAACCATGATTTGGGCTAGTCATTGTGAATATGAAGTACTCTCATTTAAAGATTTATGATTGGAGAAGGCAATGGCACCCCACTCCAGTACTGTTGCCTGGAAAATCCCATGGATGGAGGAGCCTGGTAGGCTGCAGTCCATGGGGTCGAGAAGAGTCGGACAGGACTGAGCGACTTCACTTTCACTTTCCACTTTCATGCATTGGAGAAGGAAATGGCAACCCACTCCAGTGTTCTTGCCTGGAGAATCCCATGGACAGAGAAGCCTGGTAGTCTGCAGTCCATGGGGTCACACAGAGTCGGACACGACTGAAGCGACTTAGCAGCAGCAGCAGAGAACACATACAACTTAGTGAAAGATTGTTAATGATTGAAATAGGATTAATTAATATGTATTACAAAACCAGACAGCAGGTCGGACAGTGTGTCTGAGTTAATTAAATATTCTGAGGAATACTACAAGCCCCACACCCCTTATCCCTTTCCCTATCCTTTCTTCATCGCTAAATATGTATTAAATGTTTCCAGAATGAATATTACGTTAGAAGAAAAACAAGTATGTGGCATTGTCTTTGCTGTCAAGGATTCAGTCTTATTGAATGCATATGATTTGCTAGCTCACTTTCCTGCTTTAAGAAGAATATTAGGGTGAACTCATTTTAATCTTCGATATATTATTACCTCTCATCTCTGCTTGTCTAAATCCAAGTTTCAGCTCTGCCATATTCTTCGTAATTATCTTAATTCTACTCCTACCCCTCTCCACTCACTGCCCCACCTTCAAAAGCAGTGATCTTATACTTCTCTGAACATGCCTATTAGCATTTATGTAAACCCTTCTCTTGGCTTTTTCACTTCCTGTTTTATAGAATCATTACTTAACAGTTGTTGAACCTAAAGCATCTTGATTTCTAGTAGTTCTCAGCACGATACCCTCCATAGAAATGCTTTTCATTAAGTGATTTATTGAATGTTTGTTGGATATTAACTTTATGCATGTATGGGCTCTTAGAAATAGTCAGACCTGGATTTGGAACTCAGCTCTGTGATTTTAACCTCTCTGAATTTCTCATCTGTAAACTGGCATTGAGAATGACTTCTTAATAGAGATGCTGTCAAGATAAAAGTCAACAGTGTGGGTAGGCATAGTGCCTGGTATGTAGTAGCTGCTCAGGAAATCTTGGTGCGCGTCTGTGTGTCCTCCCAGGACATGTACACGTGCACGCACAGACGCGTGGTATGTGTGCAAGATGCTGGGCTCTAGAAAAAAGTCAGGACCTCACAGATCCTGTGTCCATGTTGCTTAAGGGAGAAATAAAGCCATACAAGGTAGAAAATGATGGTGCTCTTGGGACAGCAGAGACAGAGTGCCATGGGAGATCACTTCTGTATTCCAGAGAAGAATGGACTTGGTTTATGAAGAGTTTCAATGCAAAAAGGTGGCAATTATGTGGAACGTAAAAGAATGGATAGGGCCTGAATGGGTGGAGCTGAAGGCTAGAGAGGCAAATAAATATTTTTAAAGGTGTGTCTTTTCAAAAACTGTTGTTGTGCAGTGGAACTTCCTGGTCAGAGACTGAGATTGGAGATGGATATCCCCGTAAGTAGTTTTCTCAGAAACTTGCCAAACGGCTGTGTGTGTTCTCAGTTGGCCTATTCCTTTTGGTTCAAATGTGGTAGCTGCCACCAGCAATGTTGGAAATGATTAAATAGCTTGGCAGCAACTTCACTAGTACTTGAACTTCAGTAGTCTATAGCACCATATTGGGTATATTTCCCATGGAAGTGGAGAAGGAGAAATTAACTTGGTAACTGTCCCTAAAGATGTGTCAGCAAGAAGATTAATGATAAAATAATCCAAGATAATGCAGAATAGCTCCCTAGTCCTTTTTGGAAACAGATTTTTCTAGATGTTATCAAGTAGGGAATAAAAGACGCAAGTCATGCTAGAGCCCTCCATCCCTGACCCTTGCCCTACGCCATCCCCAGATCAAGTGGTGGTGTGCTTGTTGGGCTTCGTATCATCTGAATTCAAGTGTGGACCTTCATCTGCAGTCTACACTAAAGTTAGCATTAGTGATCCCAGCTGGCACAGAAGTAGACCTCTCAGACTAGTGAGTCAGTAAGTTATGGAATCATTTCATACTCTCCACTCATACTTTGAAAATCTTCACAAGGTGGCAAGCTGCCAGTACCCACAAACTTTTAAACGATTATCAGAGTCTTCAGCAAGGGCCGCTGTGCAAAGCCTCCTCAGGCAGGTGTTAAGAGTGATCTGAGCACAGCTAAGGTGCGTGCTTCACCCCTCTCCTTTCCTCACCCCCTGCTTAGCTCTGCCACTCCAGGGAGAACCAGCAGGAGCTGGAAAGGGCACTGAACTGGCTGTGGGGGTACAGAAGAGGATGCTAAACCCACCTATTCTAGAGCTATACAGTAGATGAGAAATCTCTATATAGAAATATGTGTAGCAGAAATTGCGGTTGAAGACAGGCACTTCTTTGGAATTGGCAGGTGGCTGATACATCTTACTAGTATTGAGGTGCCACTGACCTGTGGCCGGGAAGGGGCTGTCTCTTCTGGCCAGTCTCCTTTCTTTCCCCCACCTTCAGATGCTCTCCATGTCTTTTACTGTCTAAATAGGAAACCAGGGTGCTAGAATTCCCCAGAGATACCGGTGTGAAGGTTGTGGGCGTGTGAATGGGTCAGGGCGCTGCCTTTCGTGGGACCCTTTCCCCTCCCGCTTTTAGAGAAGTCATCCCCAACAGTTGAGTAACTCCCTTTCCCAAGCCCACCTACAGCACTGGGGAATCATCTTGCACTTACTTCCTTGTGTCTCCACTTTAAAAGCACAAAGATTCCAGGGTAGTCTACCCCATAGCTGGAGAACTCTCTTTTCTCAAACTCTAGCCCGCCAACCCCAAAGTCTGTTTACAACTACTGCTAATGTTTATCGTGTACTTACTTGGGGTCAGATCCTTTTCTAGGAGACCATTAAGTATCTTTGCTTTAATTAACCTAACAACCCTGAAAGATGTATTACCATTTTCACATCTGAGTAATTTGTGGCTTATGGGGTTTGACTAAGACGCCTGCAGCTAGTGAGTGAAATAATCTGAGTGTGAAGCTAGGTCTTTGATTACTAAACTGTGGAAGGTGTGTGCTGAGTTCTCACTTGGCCAGTGACTATTTCACTGAGTATGTTGAGTATGTTTCTTACATGCCTTTCCCTTATCTTAAAAAAAATCATTAGAGTAGTTGCATTCCAAAATATCCTCCTGTGTAAGAAATCTGTGATCCTACTCAGCTGCTGTTTGACTTCCAGTCTTTTCCAGCAAGAACAATGGTTTAGAAATTGTAAAGAGTACAGAACTGCAGCAGTGTCCTGAGAAGTGTAGTTCAGTGTTGGGGGAGATAGCCCAGTGATGACTGTTACAAATTAATGGTGCTGCATGGAGCTGGCAAGTATCTCAAAAGACCCCAGTGTTGACTAAATGTTGAAAAATCATACAGAATTTAAAAGGGGGTTGAAGACAGGAGCAAAACAACCTTTGTCCAAATTTTAAATAAAGCAAGATGTTCTGGAAGCCAAACAAATGCTCTGGCTATTGATCACCAACAAATCATACAGTCAAATAGATATTTGTGAACTTTATAGAAAGTAAATGATTTTAGTAGGTCCAGTGCGAGTTCATGAAGGACAAATAATAAAAACTTTTAAGAGTTCACATGTTAAGGGTATGTTGTTGACATATTTTGCCTTGATTTTACCAAAGCGTTTGACCAAAAATCCTGTGAAGACAGTTGCGTGTTGATTAGACCAGTGGTTTCCTTCCCTGGTGGTTTAGGTGGTAAAGAATCCACCTGTGATGCGGGAGACCTGGGTTCAATCCCTGGGCTGAGAAGATCCCCTGGAGAAAGGAATGGCAACCCACTCCGGTATTCTGGCCTGGAGAATTCCGTGGACACAGGAGCCTGGCGGGCTACATCCACGGGGTGGCAGAGTCGGACACGGACATGCCTGGGCCACTGTCACTGTCCATTTCGTCTTCTCTCCCTCCCCTGCCCCTCCCTACCCCTTGGCATATTCTCACCCTCACTCCATACCTACTGGAAGGGCATTGCCGAGGAAAGAGCCCAGGAAAAACTGTGTTAAAAAAGCTCATCCAGGTCTACTGCAGCCGCTCTATAGACTGGGATTTGAGAAAAACTAACAGAAGTTTTTAAACTTTTGTGGAGGCAGAGAATCCTTTCATCAAATGATATGGAACTATCATATAAAACAGAGTGACATTTACTTGTACTTTAACTTTTTTTTGAGTTTACATTTATAATGTTTATTGAAGAGTCACTAAGAACAATGACATCCTTAAGATATAATGAAAAACTTTAAATCAGGTTGATGATAACTATAATGGCTATATTCACATTATCAGCTGTGTTAAATAAAGTTGTATACTTTGCTTTAAATGCCTAATATTTTTTAAAAATCTGTTCATATAGATGATTACTTCCAAATTGTAACAAGGGTTTTTTGCTTTGGTTTTGTTTTTAAATAACTTGCCTTGGGATCCCAGGATGTTTTTTGGTTCAGTCAGTCTAAGGTAGGGAATATTTGTTTCAAAACCCTGAAACTAAACTTATGGAAACAATTGCTCACATGCCTTATCATAAATCTAAAGTCATACAGGAAGCATCTAATTCTTAGAATAAATATTTACCCTCTCTCAAGCAGGGTATTATCACAGAGGACTTTCTACTGTGATGAAAGCAAGGCCGTACAGATGCCCCCTGTGCCTCACCCGCAGTTAATGGCAGCCGACGCTGGGGTGCGGTCTCTGTTCATGTACTTGCTTGAGCAACCTCTTGAGAGCAGACTGTGCACATGTTATTTTTCACACGATCAGAGCAGAGCTACAACTTCCCTTTCCGGTGTCGCACTTACAGGACGTCCACGTGTGCGCGTGGTGGTGCCAGGGGAGCCTGCTGCAGGGACCGCCTGGATGTTCACACAGGGTCTTTGGCACATGACCCTGTGAATGTGCAGTGATTGCGGTGTCTTTTTTTTAAATTATAGCTTCTAAACTATCCAAATTATATTTGAACATTAGAAACAGATGGTGATGTATCCTTGGAGCACTTTCATAGGAGTCTTTTCAAAAACATTAGTCTGTATTGACTGGGAGCTGATTTATGTTAGGAAAAATGTTTTGTTCTCTGGAATACAGAGATAGTTGGAGACAGCCAGGTAATGCTGATGAGAAAAAAAAAAATACCATTCATAAAATGTGTTTATGTGCACAAAGAGCAAAGTAACTTTGAGTACAAAGTGGGGAACCAGTTCTCTTCTTTGCAGGGAAGGGTCCCAGGAAACCAGGGAAGGGTCCCTGGGAGAGAAAATAACTGTGGAGGACGTACAGGACTTGGGTATGAGAACATTTGGGAGAAGGAAAGTCATGTTGATATCACTGCCCTCTTAGATTACCTTCTTCATTAACAAATTAACTCTATATACATTTAAAAGTAGAATCCATTCTTAATAAATTCAAAGTTAGGATCCTTTTCATACTTAAATATGCCTGGAATTTCTTTCAAAGTCATTACCGTGAGACAGGGATTTTCTTGTTCTGTGGATCTTTTCAGGCTTCCTAGGTGGCTCAGTGGTAAAGAATCCGCCTATCAATGCAGGAGATACAAGAGATGCAGGTTTGATCCCTAGAGGGGGAAATGGCCACCCACTCCAGTATTCTTGCCTGGAGAATCCCCATGGACAAAGGAGCCTGGCAGGCTGCGGTCTATGGGGTCACAGATTGGGACACGACTTAGCAACCTAGTGTGTGCGTGCCCACACACACACACCCACACATACCCACCCCTTTCCAGGGATACTTTTGCCCAACTTGGCGGCCACTTGAAGACCTACCTGCTTCATAAATGTGTGCTGAGCCTGACCTCTGCAAGAGTTACGGCCATTCAGCCACTCACTTGTTCACCCATACTGGTATATTAAGCACCTGTTTATGTGCGAAGTCCCAGAGAGTCCTAGGTACCCCGCAGAGAAGAAGTCCACACAGGACAGGTGAACGAGATGCCTGGAAACCACCTGAAGTTCTTATCATTAAACTTACCATTGAAAAGATAACACCACAACTTTCACTACAAACTGATAACAGCATAAAGAGTACACCTCCCAGAACTTTTACATTTTAACAGGGATCAAAGCTTTACTTCCAACTGCTTCTAATCAGGCAGCCCATGAGGGGAATTGTGGTTTGAGCCTTGGGATTTTTCCAGCTTATATGGCTTTTTGAGCGGCAGGGTTAAAGGTGGGGACTGGCTCTGATAATATTCCTCCCAGGAAAGTAGCTTTAAGAAACCCTACTGCAGAGGAAAAATTAGCTAGATATCCCACAATGGAAAAGAGCTCTTGTAATTTTACCTTTTCGAGGGGCTAGAGAGGTAGTATTGCCTAGGGGAGGTGCACAGGGCACCCTGCTGTTGGTCATTGGGCAGGTCACTTACCCTCTCGATGCATCTATAAACAGGTAGGGTAATGGTAATAGTGCCCCCCTCAAAGAACTGTTGAGGGTCAGAGAAGTTAATATATACAGAGCATTTAGAATTGTGCCTGCCATCTGTTAAAGTTAGCTATTATTTCTTTTAGCTCTGTGTTTTTGCAATGTGTTGATTTTCTGAGAAAGTGTAGGGGACATACAGGAAGAGTGGTCAGAAGATAGTTCAAGCGAGGATGGTCACTTCCTTCTTTCCCCTCCTCACACTCCCCACCCTCCTACCCCACAGACCCTGGAGCTGTTTTGTGAGGCAGTAACGTCATATTTGAATGTATGACCTTGAAAACTTCTGATTAAGTAGTTCTGGGCAAAGTTCTGCTGGTTGGAAAATAAATCAGGCCTCCCACACATACCTGCTCAGCCAAGAATTTGTTTGCCCCGGGAACCGTGGGTAGGCGGGGATGGAAGCAAGCACACACCCAGGCTTATGTGAACTCTGGTCTGGCTGGGGACCATGGTGTCACCCTTCTCCCTCTGCTCACCAGTGATTTCTAGTCATTGCTTTTCATTCTCAATTCTAGAGAAAGAAATCTTTTTATTTTCAAAAATTGCTTTTCTTCCTCTCTCCTTTCTCTGACTCCAGGGAACTTCCACTCCCCCCTCCCTGCTTGCTTGTTCTCTAACGTTTGGCTCTTTATCTGCCCTTTGATACTGCACTTGTACAGATTTCTCCCAAGCCCAGGCAGTGAGCATGCAGTGTAAGATGATGGACCTTAGGGCTCCCTGCATGGATCCTGAGTTTCAGGGTATGGGGCAAGGCCCTGGAAATGTCCCAGAATTTACTGTTGGTTCTTGTAACCAGGAAGAGAGGCTTCCTGCCTTTGCAGTGGGGCGAATCACAGGCTCTCCTGCTGGCTGTCTCCTATCTCACGGAGAAGTCCTCTGCACTTCCTTCTATAAAAGGAAAGGGGACAGCAGTTCATATGCAAATACTGCACCACCCACTGCGAGGCGGCCAGGCCTCTGGGTCAGAGGCTGGTCAGTTGTCCCATAGCAGCTGCATTTGGCTGGGTAGATATCCGCAGAGCCCAGACCTGTCCTATTTCCACCCAGGGCTGCAGCACAGGGGAGAAGAAGGTGGGGGTAAGGGAAGCCGTGAGGGAGGCAAGGGTGGGAATGTGTTCATAGGCGTCTGTGGGGGGAGGGGATGTCAGGCTGATGCATGGTTTCAGGTGTGGGTTCACCTGTGCCGTCTGTTCTTTGGGAAAGGTGCTAATGTGGTTTACAGAACTCCTCCCAAAGAGAAATTATGGTCATTAGCAATGGTGCTGTAGTTCCCAGATGTATTCATCTGCCTGTCACTCCCCTGAGATGTCCTTTCATGCTGACCACAGAGCACAGAATTGTCTTGTTTTGAGAATTCGCCAGTAGCAGGGTAAAGAGCAGATTAACTTGGGTGTAGACTCTTCACTGAGAACTAATGGTAAAGGCTTGCATGAATTAGGAAAAGTTGGGAGAGGGAGTTCTCTTTCTGGTGAGCAGAGCTCTGCCATAAAGGCTTACAGAGTCTTGCAGTAATGGTCCTGTACTTGCTTTTGTGATGCACTTATTCCACACTTGAGGAAAATGACATGGGCACATTTTTTGCAGGCTTCCCAGTAACCATGAAAGATTGTTTTTTTGTGTTTTTTTTTTATATGCAAACTTTGGGGGAAATTATTTGTATTATTAAATAGCATATGTAAATATATTTACTTAGATGCAAAGTAAAAGTTAAATACTGGGACTATTGCTGCTAAAACAGCGACTAACAATAATTAGGTCAAAACACACCTAAAGGGATTTCCCTGGCAGTCCAATGAGAAAGACTTCATCTTCCAATGCAAGGAGTGCAGGTTCAATCCCTGGTCAAGGAGCCCTCCCAGCCAAAAAACCAAAACATAAAACAGAAGTAATAATGTAACAAATCCAATAAGGACCTAAATACCTAAAATGGTAAACCTTAATGAATGCACAGTAGTTTGTGTCTTTCTCTGTAGAAAAGGTTCATTCAAACTAATTCTCTCCCAGTGTCAGAATTCCTCCTGCAGTGTGCGTAAGATGTGATCACCAAGGTATCATCTTCTCTCTCTTCAGTTTCTTTCTCTCCTCTTCTTTCCTTCACCGCTCCACTGATGCCTGCTGTGTCCAGGTCACCTCGGCAGGCACTCCAGATGCACAGATGAGTGCCCATAGTCCTGCCCTCAAAGGCTTCCCAGTCTAGAAGTACGAACAGCGGGGTGAGGACAGGAAGAGGTGCGTGAAGTTACTTTGATGAGGAGCAGGCTCTCCCACCTTTTGGGAGGAAGAGAGACAGCACAAGATTCACAGAGGAGCTTATGTGGAAACGGAGATTCTGAAGGGCAGGCTAGAAATGAAAAAGCATCCCGTGTCTGGTACAAAACCATGCTTGGGCTGCAGTGTTTGATCCCCGGGAGGAGCGGGGGGCGGGGCAGCATGAGGCTATCTCAGAAGTGATGAGAGCTCACTTCGTGGCAGAGAAAATAAAAGTTCTGTGTCTGAGAAGTATATTTTGTCAGAAACTGTTTCCTCGTTTTGTGCCGAGTCTGTCTGTCTGTTCGATTTTACCTTTGGGTTCAAGCTGCAGGAGCAGCTTGAATGAGCCTGCCCTTGCTCTGCCATCTGCCTTGCTGTGTGAGGGGTGTTTTGCTCCTTTAAATCTTGTCGCAGGCTCTGTGTACCTTTGTCCTTCTTAATAAGTGTTGGTTAGTAGTTTGTTTCCTTAATAGAACCAGTGATTCCAGTTGGTCCTTTCAGAGTTTTACAAACAATATATTGGGATCTCCTGGCTTGATCTCACAAACCTCCAAAGAGCTGCGGGCACCGCACCCTCTCGTCTATTGGCCTCCTTTCTGCCGGGTTCCTCCCAGAGGTTTCACAGGATCTCAGAGGGCAGGAAGCAGTCCGTGGTGTTAGTCCAGTGTCTTCCCTGCTCTTCCTCCCCACCGTATACCATCTCCTTTTGGTCAGCTTAGGGCTTTAGAGAGATAGAAAGTAGGTTTTTGTTTCAAATATACTACTGGGAATCCTTGTCCTCGAGGAAGAGTATCTTTCTTTACAGTCTTATAACTATTATAAGTGTAAGATAACTGTTTATCTTACACTTCAGACACAAAGAAATATATACCTGTGAAATGTTAATACAGTTAATTAGGATTGAACTTAAGTAGTTCAGAAGTTAAGGGTTGAGACAGACATGTTAAAGCTCAGGTTATATTTTCACATAAAGTATCTGCAATTAGAAAATACCAGTTATGTTCCAAATGAGAGTTTTGGCCATGTATGTAATAGGAGACCCCTCTGTCTGAAAGTGCAGGGTTTGGGTGGGTCCTCACGAGGGATTCTCAAAGCCTGTTTGTCAGTGGAAGCCAGTAGTGTCGATGTCGGTACCTGTTGCTGCTGCTAAGTCGCTTCAGTCGTGTCCGACTCTGTGCAGCCCCACAGACGGAAGCTCACCAGGCTCCCCCGTCCCTGGGATTCTCCAGGCAAGAACACTGGAGTGGGTTGCCATTTCCTTCTCCAGTGAATGAAAGTGAAAAGTGAAAGTGAAGTCGCTCAGTCGTGTCCGACTCTTAGCGACCCCATGGACTGCAGCCCACCAGGCTCCTCCATCCATGGGATTTTCCAGGCAAGAGTACTGAAGTGGGGTGCCATTGCCTTCTCCTCAGTACCTGTAACTAGTCATTAATCATCCATTCTCACCCCTTGATAAAAATTCTGTGCTTTCCAAGCCAGTGCCGTGGTGTCTGTGGATTAGCCTCTTTACAAAGAAAGGATGAGATGGAAAAGTCCAGTAGTTTTGGTCTTTCCACACCATCACCTAGTGCTAAAGCTGGGAGCTTGCCTGCAGCCACAGTCTTGTGGAGGACCTCCACAAAGAGGCCTCCACGTGGTCCTCATCCATGTAGAGAGAGGATGACCGAAGAAGAAGGATCAAAAGAGAACCTTGTGTGGTCACTCAGCTGAGATCCAGTCAGCTAGCTAAGGATGCCCCAGCAGAGACTGTTTGCTTACTGCTGAGATTTAATTGTCCTATACCATGGAAGGCAAAGTCTTAATGAGTAATAAAACAATTAGTCTTCAGTGAAGTGGTTTCAGTCTCTTATCAGTGGTACTTACAAAGGGCATAGTAGGGAGAGAGGCAGGAGTGTGTTAGTCGCTCAGTCATTTCCAACTCTTTACAACCCCACGGACTATAAGCCCGTCAGATTCCTCCGTCTGTGGGATTCTGCAGGCAAGAATACTGGAGTGGGTTGCCATTTCCTTCTCCAGGAGATCTTCCCGACCCAGGGATCGAACCCATGGCTCCTGCGTTGTGGGCAGATTCTTCACTGTCTGAGCCACCAGGGAGGGGCAGGAGGGAGAATAATAAATACCCTCCCACTGTGTACTCCAGTGGTGGTCCACAGACCAGCGGCGTCAGCATCTCCAGAAAGCCTCCTAGAAACGCACAGTCTCAGGCCTCAGCCCAGCACTTCTGAATTGGAATCTGCCTTCTAACAGACCCCCCGCAACTCCTGTGCATGCTGAAATTTGAAAAAGGGTACTAGTGGGTGAAGACAGTACCTGATTCACCATAAGCAGTTTACCTGTCTTAGCCCACTTCGAGGAAAGCTGAACAAATAAGGCATATCCCCCAAAAGTATTAAACACTGAGAATTAAAGTTTAGTTTTGTTTGTCACCGTTGACTAAACAGCAGCGTCCTGTCCAGGGGAGGAAGGGACTCTGTTTACTGCGCAGATGACATGGCCCGTGGCTTGTATAGCAAGTGAAGAGTTGCTTCCCTGCTCTAGAGTGGGATGGTTTCCATGATGACAGTTATGTGCTGTGATCTGCCCCTACCCCATTAACCCCAAACCAGAAAATAAAAAGGACACTTTACTTTTTTTGTTGTTTTTAGGATTCATCATGTCCATTTGTTACATCATGTTATCATCTTGGGTTTCTCAGGGAAAAACACTGGGCAGAAAAATGTAGCTTCCTTGAGCATTCCTTTTGGGCTAAACTCAAACTGGCACAGCTGTCCACGGTCAGGGTCGGACTATCTTGGCCTCAGCCTGGTTTCCAGAAGAATGCTTGTGTTTGGTGTTTATCCTGTTGTACATCAACAGATCTTCAGGCGGAAAATCTTTGTGTTAAATAGTCATTAACTCCCATGGCCACGTGTATTCAATGATCTTTCTCCTCACTTAGAGAAGCCTTTTATTTTCAGCACAAAGGAAAAGTGCTAATTACCAAGATGACCAGTATCACAGGCACGCAAATGTTCCATTTGTTTATAATGTGATGTGCTGACTTTTTTTGTCTGTTTGATCTTTTTCACTGTCTGTGATGATCATATGTTACTTCTTGATAGCTAAAAATCTGCTAAGTTTTCTTTAGAAAAGTAATAATTGAAACCAAATAAAACCACTCTAGAGATTAAAAAAAATATTAAGATTGCTAAAATCAACCATTAAGGGAGTTAGATTTAATCCCAGGGCATTTTCTTAAAGTCCCATGAAGAATCCATCAGCTTTCTAGAAGCCCTGCTATGCATCACCACTGCACTCCAGTCCAGGCCCCTGTAATCTCTTGCCCAGACTGTTTCAAAAGTCTGATAACTGGCTTTGCTGCTTCCTCCCTTACTGTCGCTTCAGCCCTTTCCAACACAGCAGCCAGATCATATTTGTCTCTGCCCCAGGCACCTCTCTTGCATTGCAGGGCTCTCCAAATAAAAGCCCAAGACCTTTGGGTACCTAACAAGGTCCCTATGTGTCTTGCTGACCCCGCATCCTACTACCGTCTCCCAAGCATGCTCTAGATCAGACAGGCCACACTTCTGTCTCAGGGCCTTTGCACTTGCTGACCCTCCATCTGGAACTGTCCTTCCCAAGATATCTACATGACTCTTCTCTGGACTTCCTTCAGGTCTCTGCTCATATGTCAGTTTCTCAATGAGGCTTTCCTTGTCCACCCTGTTTAAAATTTAATATCCCCCACATGATGTATCCTACTGGAATACCTCATTTTATTGCACTTTGCCTTATTGTGCTTTGCAAATAGAGTCCTTTTACAAGTTGACGGTTTGTGGCAACTCTGCTTTGTCAGATGATAGTTAGCATTTTTTAGCAATAAAGACTTTTTAAATTAAAATATGTGTGTTTTTTAGACATTATGCTGTTGTATACTTAATGGACTATAGTATAGTGTAAGAATAACTTCTGTATGCCCCAGGAAACTAGAAAATGCACGTGACTCGATTTATTGAAGTGATGGTCTGGAACCAGACCTGCAGCGTCTCCAAGGTATGTTGCTAAGTCGCTACGTTGTGTCCAACTCTTTTGTGACCCCAGGGACTGTAGCCCGCCACGCTCCTCTGTCTGTGGGATTTCCCAGGCAAGAATACTCGAGTGGGTTGCTGTTAACTTCTTCAGGGCTCCAAAGTATATGTGTACTTAAAATGCATTCATTGTTTGTCTCCTCCTCCTAAGCAGTAGGGGTTTAGTCTTGTTCACTGTGTCCTCAGCACCTGGGACCATGCCTGGTTTATTCCAGGTGTGTGCTGTTTGCTGAATGCATGAGTGAAGTTGGCCCTTTCTAGCCCCATGACTAGATGTGAATGTAGAGTCAAGGGCATTGTGGGACTTCTTCCTGTCATTTTTGGTCTCTCTCTCTCTCTCATTACATAAGAGGACTAAAATGTTAGGAGAACATCTTTAAAATGTAAACCACAGCCATGAGCCATATAAAAGATTCTACACAGTGAAAAGAAAGTGAAGTCACTCAGTCGTGTGCGACTCTTTGTGACCCCAAGGACTGTAGCCTACCAGGCTCCTCCGTCTATGGCATTTTCCAGGCAAGAATACTGGAGTGGGTTGCCATTTCCTCCTCCAGGAGATCTTCCCAACCCAGGGACTGAACCCAGGTCTCCCGCATTGTAGGCAGACGCTTTACCGTCTGAGCCACCAGGGAAGTACACGCAGTGAGTTGGGGAACGGCAATTAGTGGTTGGTTTGTAAGGCGATGGGAGGACGACAGTACACACCAGGTCTCCTGTGTGCAGAGGCAGGCCCCGGGGATCGAGGGGGCGCAGGGTGTCCCTTCGTCAGGGAGCTCCACGCTTGTTGCTGTCGACCCCCTAGTCGTGGCAGCATCCCACAGCAAACTCAAAGCCTTTCACGCTTCCCTCTTCGAGGACCACTGCTTTGGGTGCGTGTGCACGTACATGTGTGTGTATTTGTTTTCCAGTGTTGTCTCATCAAGGGCTTCGTTTGGCCACAGTTTATGTTTTCCTTTTTGTTTATAGTGTTTCTTAGTAATCCACTGCCACAAGTCCTCTCTGCAGAGTTGCTACTCAAGTGTATCTTGAACTTTGTGCTATTTCTCTTTTGGTAACTTAATATTTATTTTGGCTACGGAGTCTTCAGAAACAGTAACGTTGCAGACGTGAGTTCAACAGTGTGCGTCTAATTATTGAACGCCACCCCCGCCTCCCCGCCAGGGTCAGAGGGCACACCAGGGGGAATGGAGTCCATTCAGTAAAACCATATGGTCTGCCTGGCAGAATTAACTCTGTTTTGACAATGGATGCAGCAGGTTCTAATGGCCCAAAGCCATCATTCATTCAATAAAATATCTTTTGAGTGTCCACTATTGTGGAACACGCTTAATAAGGTGAACACGGTATTCAGCTTTATGGAGTGTCTTACAGTCTAGTGAGAGAAATAAACATGAATAATCACATAATCTGCAATTATAAACTGTGGTAAGACCCACAAAGGAGACGATCAGAGGCTGTGGGAAAATCAGGGAATTTGTCTTAGTCTGGGGTCGTGTGACATGAGCTTGGATCTGCAGATGGCTAGGCGTGTGTGTGCTTTGTGGGGAAGGTGCAGCTTGTGTGTATTAGTTTCCAGGCAGAGGAAACGAGGCGTGCAAATCTCTGAGGTGCCGAGGGGTCTGTGCATTCAAGAGAGTAGGAGTTGAGTGTGGCTGAAGTGTGAGGGTGACAGGGCAGTGTGCACGGAGCAGGCTGGAGGAGTGAGCGGGGCCAGAGCAAGGCTTGAGCGTCTGCTCTCAGGTGCCTCCATTAGACTCAGGCAGAGCATTAAAGGAGTTGAACTGGGGCTGAGCCATGGTCTGTTGTCTATCTTTAAATGTCTACTCTGGACACTTTGTGGACAATGGATTGGAAAGGAGGAAGTGGAAGCTGGGAAAACGGCAAGAAGCATTTCATGTTTGTCCAGGGAAAGGGTGATAGCTGCTTGGACTAGGATGGTGGTAGTGGAGGAGAGAGGAGGACACTTGTCTGGAGAGAGAATACTGGAGCCACTGGCATCTGGATTGCAATTGCTCTGACATGCTCATGCAACAGTCTGCTGTTCATTTGGCTGCTCTTTAACCTGCCTGTGTGGTGTCTCTGCCTGGGATTTCAGGAAGCATCTGTTGACCAAAGAAATGTGAATGCATTGGTCATGCTGGATGGAGCAACTGTCCAGGTGTCTGGCGACATACTTTAAATTGGAAATGAATCCTTAGGTTTCGTGGCTTATATGTTAGTCTCTCGTGAGCTTTGTTTATAGTGAATCAGTATTGATAAAACATGATCATTTCCAGAACCTTAGTGAGATTAGACTTTTGGGAGTCAGCAGGATGAGGGACAGAACCTAGACAGCTGTGAGTTCCCCCAGGTAAATGTCACCTGTTGGAGACTGTCTTAACTGCTGTCTTTCCTAGGCAGCATCCTCTTTTGTAATGAATGCTTTTCCATTATCATTTAAACATTTTTAGGTAAATCTATAATAGCTATATTCATCGATTGTTTCTGTCATTGGTACAGTTCAGTTCAGTCAAATCTATAATAGCTGTATTCACCGATTGTTTCTGTCATTGGTACAGCAATTATTTAATTAACCCAGTGCCGCCACCTAAAAGAGAATTTCAGAGGGAAAGGAGTTTGAAAATACAAATTAAATGTAGAGGGATGTAGAGTCAAGGAGGATCTTAGCCTGCATTGTCTCCCTTTGCATCCATCTTTTTTGTTTATGCCATGTTGATTTCTTTTTTAGTATTTTCTTTTCAAATCTCCTATTACCAATACATATAATGATACTGTCTTAATAGTTTTATTTAGGAACTCAGTAGAGTCAGGCAGGTGAAGTAATTCATTGAAGTTTAATGAAGCCCTGTTAGCACTCTCAAGTCCAGAAAATATCAAACAATGATATAAAATACATGCTTCTGTGACTACTCACTAACAATATTTTCCTCATCTTTTGCAGGAGAAAATGGGAAAAACAGAGGTACCTTTAATGGAACAGAATAAACCACTGAACAGGTAACTAAATTATCAGGGGTTGGTATACATTATTTAGAGTTAATATTTGTGACGTCCTTAGGTGGTTACCTGGGCTTCCCTGGTGGCTCATCGGAAAAGAACCCACCTGTAATGCAGGAGACTCGGGTTCAATCCCTGAGTCAGGAAGAACCCTTTGAGTAGAAAATGGCAACCAATTTCAGTATTCTTGCCTGAAGAATTCCATGGACAGAGGAGCCTAGTGGGCTACAGTCCATGGAATCACAGAGTCAGACACGACGGAGCACACATTGTCTCTAGAGGGTTCCCTGGCACACAGTAAATAACTACATAGTGTTTGCTACTATTAAGTTTCTTAAGTGTACCTGAGCCTTAGGGCACTGATGCAATGGACATGAACTTGGGCAAACTCCAGGAGTTGGTGAGGGACAGGGAAGCTTTGTGTGTTGCGGTCCACGGGGTCGCAAAGAGTCAGACTTGGTGACTGAGCAACGACGACGACACACCTGAACCTAAACAAATAACTCGTACAGCCGAGACTACCCGACAAAACAAGGCCTTTGCCCCTAAAGCAAGTGTGAACATCATTGGTAGGTTCTGACATGGTCTCCGTGTAACCCTTATAGTAGCCTGAAAAAATTACTTTCTTAATCTCTGAGCACTCTTGAGTAGTTGAATCCGCATTCATTTTTGGTTTTGAGCACTCATTCATGATAACCTTGTAAGTGTCAGATCAGTTTCAATTTTTTTGAAACAAAAAGAACGTCTTTAAAATTCATGAAGAGCTTATCATTTGGGGAGATGGCTTCGTCAAAGCTAGCCACTGACATGGGGTGTGGATAGTTAGTAAAGACAGAGAGGATGGCATTAGAAACAGAACTCAACATTTTCTGATGATGCCAGTGATTACTTGGAAAAAGAAGTTTCACACTGTTGGCCCTGCCCAGGTACTAACTTGACATCATGAAACTGTCAGTGTTATTGAGAACCTACTGCCACATTCAGCATACATTGATTATGTGCCAAGGACTGTGCTTGGCCTTAGGATGGCAAAGTTGAACACG
This sequence comes from Bos mutus, assembly GCF_027580195.1. Taxonomy (NCBI): domain Eukaryota; kingdom Metazoa; phylum Chordata; class Mammalia; order Artiodactyla; family Bovidae; genus Bos; species Bos mutus. Next base: position 7,113,263 of record NC_091620.1, on the reverse strand, counting down.
TCGTCTCTCTGCTCACCCATTCTGTCTCTCTGGACCTGCACTGGTTCCTGCCTTCTTTACCTCGCTGAAGGGAGACCGGGGTCTCCTGGCCAGAGGGATGCTCTGGATCCTCCCTTCCCTCTCACCGTCAGCTCTTCTGTCTCCCCCCGGCTCCTATCCCTCCCTCTTTATTCAGGGTGAGGAGAAGAGCTCTGGGAGGGGCCCCCACAGTCTGGTTTGGTCACATCATACATTTCTCTCGATGGCCTCCTTTCCCTGGACTTGTATTTCTCAGTTTACATGGTTCACTTAAATACTTGTTGTTTTGTGATTTGCCGTGCTCGCACTCTGGATTTGGGGATGTTATCTTTAGAGATCGCTTTTCTGTTGAGAGGTGTCACAGATGGTATTACTAACTCGACAGAGGTGGGCGCTGGTGGTATGCTTGATGTGTCACGGTTCTCAAACCTTTTTATGGGAACCCCTGGGAAGAAATTCATGTCACATCGGGACCCAGTGCACACACTTGTCCATGTGGACGCGTGGTTTCCTGATACACTGTGTCTTCCACTTCCCTTTTTTCTCATTTTAATGTTCCTCATAAGCAGTCCATGGGTTGTGATAGAATTTTCCTCTATTTTCCTCTGCTGTGTCTTCCACTGTCCCTTTTTTCTCATTTTAATGTTCCTCATAAGCAGTCCATGGGGTCGCTAAGAGTCGGACACGACACCACTTCACTGAGTCCATGGGGTCACTTCACTCACTTTTCACCTGCATGCATTGGAGAAGGCAGTGGCACCCCACTCCAGTGTTCTTGCCTGGAAAATCCCAGGGACGGGGGAGCCTGGTGGGCTGCCATCTATGGGGTCACGCAGAGTCAGACACGACTGAAGTGACTTAGCAGCAGCAGCATAAGCTACCAAATGGTTTCATAACCTACTGGTCAGTAGTGCTTTACAAACCTAGAGCAAGCTCGTGCTCTGGCAGGGGCACCTTTTTTCCTGCCTTTTTGTCCTCATTCTGTGGTAATGTGCATATCTGTTTTGTCTCTAAACTCCTACTGCCCCAAAACTTGCCTGAACTTTATGTGCAAAACTCTGTTCTTCGTTTAGAGCTTTGCTTCTGTTTGTTTTCTCACACTCCATCCACTCCTCAACTTTCTTTCTGTTCGAACTTTGGCATTCCTCTCCTGACCAGTAGACAAGAATCTTCTTTTTACCATTTCAAATAAGATAGATATCTATGTGCTGTTTGATCTTGCATAGTAAATACAACTTTTAAAAGTAACACATATATTTTCATTAATTTCATGTTTGTTTAGATCCCCATATTCAATTTCCCAGAAACATAATGATTCTTATGCCTTGGCATGACCCAGGAATCACAGAATTGTACTAACAGTGGTCTCCTATGCCCTGCCGTCTTGGCTGGTGTCCTGGGCTGTGGAGGGACACTTGCTGGCCCAGATACAGTGCTGGGTTGCTTTCCCATCCTCAAGTCCATCAGACTGTCATTTTTAGGATCTTAAATTTTCATAGTGTACAGGAAAGCTTGTAAATATATTGGAATGCATTGAAGTTACCTACTTTAATCACTTAATCTTCTCAAGCATTTTTAGGATTTCTGGCTCAACGTCTAATAAACTGAAATGCATTCATGCTATACCAGCCAATCAAGGGGCTGATGATTAATGAGGGAAAAAGTTTTCATGGTAAAATGTGATTCCATACCTTCATGTGTTCTTAATGGGACTAGAAAATGATAGTTTAGTAAAGCATCCAACAAGCCCAGATCCATTCAGAACATTTGGAAATGACAATTCACTCTTCCAAGGTAGTTAAGAATTTCATTTTAAATGTTTTCTGCTTGATTTATTAGAGGAGAGATACGTTTCATTCTTGTTTTAAGTCTAGTGTTGGAAAAACAGAAAGCTAAAATCTATTGCTTATCTGTTTGAACCTCTAGTCACGGTATCATATTGATTTCTGAACAATGCTAGCAAAATTCTTATTGATTTCAGAGGCCAGTTTGTTTATAAAGGAATCATAATTATATACATCTAAGATTGCTTAGTATGTACAACAAATTTTAATGGTTATAATGTACAAAATGGTTTTTTTTTTAACCTAAGATCAACCAGTATTCACCTGTCTTTGGGGAATATTTCTAAAGTTTATAGGCAGTGAATGAGACAGAATGTCCCAGTTTTCTGAGTTAAAAAGATCTCATTTGAGTAGTCATAGAAGTTTCTAAATATTTTGTTATAGAAGCCAAACCAAAGTCATTCATTTGCTTCTTTGAGTATGTTCTAATTTCAGTCATTAATGAATCCTTTTCATATAATTATAAAAATAGCATATTTGCAAAAACTTAGCCAAATGTTATATTATATTATACTATACTGTATTATATTATAATACTTAGGTATTACAGATTAACTCTGTCCTGTACTTTACAATTATTTTAAATGCCATATAGCATAATTTAGATTGCTTTGTTTTATAGTATCTAGGGTTTGAAAGGAGAAGGCAATGGCACCCCACTCCAGTACTCTTGCCTGGAAAATCCCATGGATGGAGGAGCCTTGTAGGCTGCAGTCCATGGGGTCGCTAAGAGTTAGACACGACTGAGCGACTTCACTTTCACTTTTCACTTTCATGCATTGGAGAAGGAAATGGCAACCCACTCCAGTGTTCTTGCCTGGAGAATCCCAGGGACGGGGGACCCTGGTGGGCTGCCGTCTATGGGGTCACACAGAATTGGACACGACTGAAGCGACTTAGCAGCAGCAGCAGGGTTTGAAAGTACTATAAGAAGAGAATAAAGCAGACTTTGACAGCTAGTAGATGTTAAGGTGTATTTATCAAAATCCTTTGAAAAAAATCCATGATCTAGGATTTCATCTTGATTTCCTCCCTCCCATTCTTTTTTTTTACTTTCTAAGGGATTTTAAAATGAATTATAAAGCATTTTTCCATTAAGTAAATAGAGCACACTCAATAGTAAAAATTTCTGATGTTTTCTTCTTAGTCTTGATTAAGGGACACTAACTCCTTCCTGAACATCTGTTCCTCAGATATACTTATTCTTTCTTCTTTTACTCACTAATTTATTTGATTAAATCGTTGTAATATTCTACAGCCATTCCCAGGTGGCACTAATGGTAAAGAACCTGCCTGCCAGTGCAGGAGACATCAGAGACACAGGTTCGATTCTTGGTTTGGGAAGATCCCCTGGAGAAGGGCGTGGCAGCCACTCCAGTATTCTTGTCTGGAGAATCCCGTGGACAAAGGAGCCTGGCGGACTACCATCCATAAGGTCCCACAGAGTCAGATAGGACTGAAGTGACTTAGCACTCATGCACATGGTTATTTATATCATTTGGGCTGGGACATAATGCATCATCTCAGCATACGAGAGCATCTCGAAAAGTGCAGGCGATGCAGCAGTACCTTTCTGGCAGTCACATCATATCTCCAGACAGTCGAAGGCCAGTCCTAGGAACATGCCAGAGGGACTGGATATGATGGTATGTGATCCAGAGCCCTCTCTAAATTGAGGAAAAACAAAAGCGACTATGCAGGGAATGGAAGCGCCTTTCTTGGAAACACTGAGTAAGCAGTTCATGTATAAGTAAGCCCTGAGGACAGAGCCTCCCTGCCTTCCCTCATCACTCACCATCATGGCTGAGGTTGCTCCAGTCTTGGTCTTGTGTTTACCCTCACTACGGGCTTGTTTTCATTCCTTTCCTTTCTTTGTCCTCTTGCCTTCTAAAGTACCTGCTACTCGTACCTCCCCAGTGATTTCTTTCAAGTAACCTCATGAGCGACCCTGCCGCTTTGATATGAGTCCTGAGTCTTCCCTCTGCCCCTTCCGTTCCCAGCCCGTGAGCTCACAGTGTTGGCACAGCAGAGGCAGGGGCAGATGCTTGGAAAGTAGGGACAGAGAGAGAGAAAGAGAGTGCAAATAAATACTAAGAAACTACTTCACTTGAATACCTACTTTTTGAAAAAATTAAGAAACCCTAAAAAACCTTTAGGGAATTTATTTTATTAACAGTGAATTCTAATATGTTTCCTGTCCTGCTCTTGTTTAGTCCAAGTGCACAAAACATGCCTAGAAGTCAGTAGAAAAACACCAGAGTGTATACACGTTAGGTTAGTCCCTTTAACCAGAAGCTTCGAGAGTTTCCAGAGGTGGGAGCTGATCCTTGCTGCCTGCCTGGCTTCATTCGTAGGCACTTCGTGTCCCCTGCTGCCCCCATTTCAGAAGGTGAACCACATGTCATAAGACAAGGTAATGCTGGCTTCAGAGACCAGCAGAACTGAAAAGGAGATTCTTGATGGTTGAAGGGGTCAAATTATGGCACAAATCTGAGCAGTATTTGGGAACATAAACTACTGTGAGTTTAATAACATCAAACAAGAACTAAATGTATTTTTAAAAGTATTTCATCCATGTCCAATTTTTCTGGCCATTTTCCTTTATTCATTTTCTGTGAGGGGGAAGCTGAAGTGAAAATAGAAACTATTATTACCCCTATATTAAGGCACTTACCTTGATCATGAAGAACATGAGAAGTCATATCGGGTAGCCAAGCACTTCTTTTAAAAGCGTGAATAAAAGAAAAAGAGATAGTAAACGTTAAGATATGAAATAGTGTATCATGGATTGCTAGTTTTGAACTTCAGTGCTTCACCCACTAAAGCCTAAGTATGTTGTCAAGAAATAAAGTGAAATGCTTGGTTCATTCTAAGTACTTAGGACTTGAAGCTACTATTGTCACATCGAGGATACTCAGGACATTTTAATTGTGTTTCCAATAGTTCAGGATGGGTTTGTTTTGGTCTATCTTATTTTTTGGTGATAGTTTGTATGGCAAAGAAAACAGTGAGGTTGATAGCCTTTACTGAGTATCTCCTATGTGCTAAGCATTGGGTGAAGAGTGTAAGGGGGACGTACCATCAGCATTCCAGTTTTATAGAATGTGCCTGATAACAGAAGGTTCTTGTCAGTTCCCAGCAGAGACCATAGTCTCATCAGAGCCCAAGGCTCCTTGGCCTTAAGTAATGTTGCAACAATATTTCAGGGCTTAAAAAGCTTCTTGTTGTACATTGTTTATTAGCTGTGATAGATAGCCACAAAAGGGAAATGTTCCTTATTAAAAGAGGGGGTTTTCACAGAGTAAAAAAGTAACTCAGATTTTCCTAAGCTTGAAGAATTACTTTCATATTTGATGTTAAAGATTTGTAAGTAAATATTTGTAGTTTGCAATCTACTGTTTAGTCCTCAAGGATAAAACAGTGTAATATAAAAAAATTGAAAGTAATATTCCCTTTTTAAACATATATAATCAACATGTTTCATGTATTTCCTGAATATTTGTTATTTTCAGTTGTACATGATGTAACTTGCTATTTCAGTAGGAAATGAACCTCTTAGCAGACACATTCTGAAGGATTTCAGTATTGGGGGTTTGTCACATCAATAACTGAAAGAAAATAAATCCAGTATCTCTGATTGAAGAGGCAAGTAAGTATATATGTATCATCAATTTTCAGCTTACCACTTTAATTGAAGGGAACATTAGCATGGGTATTCAAAAGTTTTCAGCAACCAACACAGCCAGCTTTTTTTTTATTATAGCAAGGAAATAAAGGCTTAACTTCTCCTTTAAAAAAAATTTTTTTTTTCTTTTCACAGTTACTTATCTTCTGTTTAGTTTTGCTTTGGGCTCTTTGGTTTCTGGAGTGCACAGAGACAGCAGTGGATTTGGAAGTGGCTCGATATATATTTGTTAAATAGAGGAACATCCTTATAATCTAAAATATATTGTAAATATTGTAAAACATTTGAATTAATATTCAATTACATTATGGATTTTATTACATTTCCACTGTAGATTCAAATCCATTTGCCTATTATTCTTAAAACTATAAATGTCCAGGGTAAATCTTAACACTTGAATCTAATTTAACAAGCCCTCCTTTCTCCCATCCCCCACTATTCCTATCTTTTTAAAGGTGAAATTAGTATAGAATGATGATCAAAGACGCTTGAAGGGGAAAATAAGTCACAGAATAATTTAAATTTGACCATCTGAATTTGGAATTGGAAGGAAAGTTAAAGGACGTTTACCTTAACCTTTTCAATCTACAGACGAGGAAACTTGAGTTTCTGAGAGCTGACTGGATTGCATCATGCCACAGAGTTGTTAAAGGGCAGAACTAATATAGATAGACAGCAATTCTTCAACTGAAATTTTTAATGATTTTTTTTCAGCTTTATTGAGATCTAATTGACAAATGATATTATCTTTAAAACATAACATCATCATGATCGATGAATATATACCTTGGGAAAGGATTCCCCTCACTTGAATAATTTTCAAAAATTAATTAATACTAAGCCCTCAGGCTTTTTTTGTCTTTTGTTTTTTGTCTTTTAGCACACTACTTGGAAAGTGTGCATCCTTTAGCAAAAGGTAGTGGAAAGCAAAGCCCACTCACACCAGATGCACTATTCTTTCCATGCTTCTCAATTAGGGGCAGCCTGATGGGTACAGACAGAAAAGAAAGAGAGAGACCCAGTCCTCACCTCAGTGTCCATGAACGTTCTATGGGATCATTTTTAAACCTGGAACCACTTGCTTTTCTAACAGTAGTTGCTCCCTGAGGAGTTCCATGCCTTTCTCAGCTGCTCGTGGCCCTGTCCAGCCCAGAAAACAACACCCCTAATTCTTATATTCTAGGGAGGCCTCTGGCAGAGCCCCTCCTGTTTAGAATATTACCATCCACACAATTATTTTACTGGTAGGAAAGCAGTTCTGGTGTTGTCCATTAGCTTAGAGTAGTAGTGTGCTGGGCTTGCTGAGGTTACAGCTTTACGTTGGACTTCCTTCCCCCAGCCCGTAAATCATTCGGCTTCCCAATTTATTAAAAAATTGAATTCTTAGAACCAAGTACTGTTCTCGTGCTGATGGCACAAATGAATGCTCCCGGTTCCAAGTACCGTTAGTGAGCGGGTAAACAGGGCAGGAAAACGCGCATCATCACCAAAAACCCCGTGTGTAATCCCCTAGTCAGAAGGGCCATGCTTGTCAAGTGCGGGCCTACCGCTGCTTTATCCAAAAGTGTATCTTTCTTAGAAGCTGATTGACTAGATTAGTATATATTTGAGTCATACGTTAAAAAAAAAAAACAGAAAATGTACCCTGTGACACCCCTGTGAAAAGTATTGATTTTAGACACAATACCTGGTAGAAGTAAATAGTTTAATCTGACCTGGAAAAGAAGTAACCTAAATACACCTAAAAATAACCTAACAATGGAGATATAGTGCTAAATAGTAAAATCATCTTTCTGCCTTCTAGTATTGTCTTGAGAGCAGCATATACAGTTATTATTCAGTTAGAAATTTTATTTTGACAGCATTCTACCTGATACATATTTTTTCAAAAGGGTGGTAAACCATTGGCTTACTTCAAAAAGAAATGTATTTGTTTGGCTGTGCTGGGTCTTCATTGCAGTGTGTGGGACCTTTAGGTGTGGCATGTGGGATCTAGTGCCCTGACCAGGGGTCAAACCTAGACCCCCAGCATTGGGAGCACGGAGTCTTCGTCACTGGACCACCAGGGAAGTCCTTGCTTTTTGACAGATTTTTGACAGACTCCTTAGGGAACGTGTAGGGAATATAGCAAAGTGTCAGATGTGACAAATGGTGACAAAATGATTGTCACATTACACCTAAGCTTCAGAGTTTGTCTTAGTTATCTGAGCATTTCATTGCATTTTGAGAAAATCTTGAATTATTCTAATAATTTAATCCTCCACATCACAATGTATAGTGCTTCATTATGCATTCATTTTTAAATAATTTATTTTAAGTTTGAAAGATAACTATGTTTGTTTTGCCACAAGATGCTCTCCTGAGAAAAGTTCCAAGTCTTGTGGCCAGGTGTAGTTGCCAAAGACTTCAATGTCCTTGGGCTTTTGTTTCAGAATTCGTTTGCACTGGTTATTTCAATTCAGATTAAATAAGAGGAGGAATAGTGCTTCCTTTTCTTTCCAATATGTGGAAACATACAGTATTTGTGCATGTGTGCGTGCGCTCAGTTGTGTCCAGCTCTTTGTGAACCCATGGACTGTAGTACGCCAGGCTCCTCTGTCCATGAGATTCTCCAGGCAGGAATACTTGAGTGGATTGCCGTGCTCTCCTCCAGGGGATCTTCCTGACCCAGGGATTGAACCTGAGTTCCTTGCATCTCCTGCATTGGCAGGCGGGTTCTTTACTCTGGTGCCAGCACTCCCCTGGTACTCAGCATTTAAACAGTCCTGTTTTGAGTTCTTAGGTAGCCAGGAACGGTAACCATGCTAGCAGGAACAAAGTTGATTTTTACTTATTACCTGTGTAGATCCTATCTTTAGGGCTTACTGTATAACCAGAAGACAAGGGTAGGTAGATGGAAGAAAGAGAAATCCTCAGTAGTGGATTGGCCCATAACATCTAATAGACAAGCCAGATGAATTTGGGCCAACCTGTAGTTCTTTCATATTTCCTGAAAACATGATGGTTTGCTTGTCACAGTGTATATTATACCTGCAATTTCGTTGGATCTTACTTGAAACCAGTGAGGGGAGTCACACAAGTGGGTGCAAAGAAAAAGGTACCCCCCCACAAGCTCTGTATCACTCAGACTGGCTTTGCTTACCACAGCTCAGGACATGGAGGGTGTCAGAAATAACTATTAGAAAAGTTTTAAGTGCCAGCACCTGAGAATGAATTCTTTTTTAACTTCTAAATAAATGAGAGTAAGATCATCACAGAAAAGTAGGGACCCCCTCAGTCACATTCTTACATGTTTTCTTGGGAGGGAAGAAGGATTGAGTTTGAACTGATTTGCTGGGAATTGTGTTTAGAATGCGTCCAGGATATCAAAGTGTAAAAGGGGTATGCTGCCTCTGGCCTGGATAGTGGTGTGTACTTTACAAGCCAGAGAAATGAGGACAGTCAGCAAAGCCTGGGCAGGAATGTTCATGGTGTAAGTCTGCCTCTGGGCTCCACTTTCCCCAGTGCCACAGTCTCTCAGTTATGCATGGTTGTGCTGTTAACTGTTAAGGATACTGCACGTTAAAAGTGAGGACTCTGGATCCAGACTTCTTAGGTTCAGATACTGGCTTTGCCGCTTAGGCAACTGACTTAATTTCTCAGATTCTTCATTTGTAAAACAGGGTTAATACTACTATATAACTTCCTGGTTTTATTAAGAGGATCAGATGAGTTAATGGGCTTCCTTGGTGGCTCAGACGGTAAAGAATCCACCTGCCAATGCAGGAGGCCCAGGTTCAATTCCTGGGTCGGGAAAATCTCCTGGAGAAGGAAATGGCAACCACCTCCAGTATTCTTGCCTGGAAAATCCCATGGACAGAGGAGCCTGACCGAGCTACCAGCCATGGGGTTGCAAATAGTTGGACATGACGGAGCAACTAACAGTTTCGAAGTGCCTAGAACACTATCAGCTACACAATAAACAATGAGTATGTATTAGCTGTTATTATGTGACCCTGTTTAATTTTTTAAATAATATGTACCTCCATAACCCTTATGTAGGGAAAATAGACACTTAACTGGATGAATGAGTAAATAATAACTTGCATGGTATCTTTATAATTATTGATTGGTTATATAAAAGCATTTTGGTTTGTGAGTTAGTTTCCAAGATAAAGCTATGGAGGCACCACACTAATTAAATTGCATCCACCCGTGATCCTCCTACCTCATCTCAAACATGATCCTTCATCTTCTTTCTAATAAACCATTTTCTTGCCTGGAACTCATGAAAAGGATTATGTTTTGCGTCAGGAAAAAATACACACAACACACATAAGTGTGAAATAGTACTTTATGAACTAATAGTTGCACTAAGTGCAGTGAGCTCTTGTTTTCTATTTTATTCTCTTGTTTCGTTTTTATAAAAGTGTTGCTTGCAATGCATTGAAATTATTTCACAGCCCACTAATGGACTACCCAACAATTTGAAGAACACTGCCTTAGTCCAATTTGACTCTTGTCCAGAACCGAAAGAGGGGATACCTTTGATTATAACCAATATTCCCTTCCTTTGCATTTTCTTTGCTAACTTCCCCTGTTAATGGAGCTGAGATTCACCAGCTTTAAACACACACACACACACACATTGGACAGGGAGGCCTGGCGTGCTGCGATTCATGGGGTCGCAAAGAGTCGGACACAACTGAGCGACTGAACTGAACTGAACTGAACTGAACCTGTTTAGTAAGGACAGAGTTTGCATCGTGTTGTCTTGTAAAAGGACTTTAAGCTTTACTGCATTTCAGATTCACTTTTAGCACATTTGTAATATTAAAATGCATAGAGCTCATGTAAGATAGGATCCTATAATCATTTTCAGGAAAGAGTTTAAGATTAGGTATGATAATAGTAACAGACTTCTCAGATTGTGATACCTAACTTCTACTCTGCCCCAGTCCTCCCCAGTTAAATAAGGCATTAAGAATGTCAGGCAGAAAAGTGACTTTATCGATAGAGTGGAGCTCTAGAGAGCTGTTGGCATCCAGAGCTGTCCATAGGCTCCAGTATGTCCCTCTGGACCCAGCACCAGTTCCTGGGCACTGACCGCTTAAAGCTGTTTATGCGCTGTGACCATGAAGTTGAACACACAGCACTACCCACCCCCTGCTGGACCCCGACTCTATTCTCACCAGCTGAGCCACCAGCCAGACCAAATAACCTACTTCTTTGAAAGACAGACAACCCAATTCTGACCATGTTTACCACACAGGGCCTTACCCATGACCAGCTGCATGTTGCCTTTGGTCAGCCCCCAACACCCTGCTCCACACAGCAGCCAAGCTGTCCTGACCCCAGTGCTGGGTCTAATCCAGCACCTTTTCCATCAGCCTTGGTGGAAGTCTGAATATCACATTCCCTTCCTGCCCTGCCCACCCGCCTTTGGCCCTTAGTCTTTGTTAAACCCATACACATTCCTTTATCACATTTCAAGTAAACCTCTTCTAAGACTTTTTTCTTTCTTCCCTCTGATTTTGGAGAGCCCGCAGAGGTGCTAGTCATAGCTGATAAGTCAGGAGTAGGGATATGATCATTATCAAGAGGAAAGAACGTGATATATTTGAAGGTAGCATACAACGTTAATAGTCAGTGTCACCCACTTTCAGATCTCTTAAGCGTCTTAGTCAATTTCATCCTTTTCTGATTATACCTTCCTTCACACTTGCATAGAGAAAGAAAAAGCATTCTTAGTTTGTTTTATTCCTTAGATAATTGTTGGTTTTGCAACACAGTTCCAGTATACATCTCATTTTCGGATGTGTGTGTGTCGCTCAGTCATCTCCAACTCTTTGTGACCCCATGGACTGTAACCCACCAGGGCTTTGGGGCCTTTTCCCTATTCAAGCTGGTTGGTCCCACATGACTCAGGACAGACCCCTTCACTCTGGCCACTTTCTCACACGTACATTTGAAATATGATGGCTTTGGCTAGTGCAACATACTGTCTTTTTTTAAGACTGGGAAATGGCAGTCAGAAAATGTTTAAAGAGAAAGGGCTAGTACATTTTCCTGATGGTAGAATTTTAGTGGTATTGGATTTTCATGAAGTCGTTTCAAACTGTACTCTTTGCTGTCCTGCTTTTAATATTATACTTTTTAAAATAATGGCTGCCTAACAACTCTTTAAATTCATTCCTCATTTTTAATCTCAGGGTTATACTTTTCTTTTGCTAGAGTTTTAGTATATAGTCTGCAACTTACATTACCGTAGGTAGCAAGCTAAAGGCCACCGTGAGAGTGAAGTAATAATACATCATGACTGGGGTCTCACTCATTGAAAATGCATTATCCTGACACAGTTTTGTATTTAAAATGACCTTGAACTTGCAAATATGCTTATTGTTGCCAGTACAGAAACCAATAGAGATTATAATTTTTCCGTTAAGGTCCACAAAAACCAAATATGCAACAGAATTCCTAAGATCCGTGTAGTCCGCAGCATTTGAAGCAGGACTTGACATCGTTTTTAACAATTTTTATATATACCCCCCTTTGAGAGAGAAAGGCATGCATAGAATAAAATGATAAAGTATACATTTAAAAAATCATCTTAGATCTGAGAAAAGATAAAACAGAGCCCTTGGGGTTTGGCAGAGTTGGCTTCAGTAGCCACCTGGAGGGGTGAGATGAGTCAGCCAGCCCAGATCGGGAGGGCTTGCATCCTGTAGCCCACCACATCAACGAGGATGCTCTGCTTTGATCTGGTGCCTGTAGTGGGCTTTCACCTAAGATTTCATTGTGGGAAGGGCTTCCAAAAGCAACATGCAAGTTTGAGAACTCCTGCCCCGATAGACGCAAATTTTACCTGTTAGGCGAAATAGTTGGAATACAACACCAAATACACTAGATCAGCTCATAGTAAAAATTAAAGCTCTAAAGTCAGCTTCCTTACAGCCCTGTCTGTGTTAAGAGTGTCAGAGTGTGTAGTCATCCTGAGACACAGTTGGGGAGCACTTGGAAAAGCTTGTTCATAGACATACTGTTTTCTCAGTTGAGCTCCCGGCATCCAGAAAGCTTTCTTAGAAACTCTTTGCATATTGGAGGAACAGGTAAAACCTTTTTTATTTAGTAAAACATAGTTTTCATCCTGCTTGGTGATGTTCAAATAACATTTTTCTGTCCATTATAAAATGATGTCCATTTACAATGATGGTGCCTCTCCCCTCTGCCCAGCACTTTGCACTGAAGTGAATCGACAGGTTAAAATGGAGAACAGGTGATGGAAAAGGATTGAGTTTTCTGAAAGTTCACACAGTCTTTCACTGGATAAAGAAAGAACCAAGAATAAGAAATATGGAAAGATGATACCATTTTAAATGCATCTGACAGTGTTTTCTTCTTTTTAAAAACTCTTTTATGTTTAGCAGATAATGGAGGTGGAGGCGGGCACACAGGGCCAACGTGAAGTCTACCATAGGGAATCCACTGCTGGCCGAGCTCTGCTATTCGACTACCATAAGACATGGACTCCAAGTCTGTGTGTTCATACACTTGTGATGAAGGGCTTCTTCTGTTTGTTTATTTTTGTCTTTGGTAAGACTCCCGTGGCACAGAAAACTGTCTATATAGTTCTTGATGGGGTGCCTGGAACATCATGAGCAGTCAGTTTTTAGCAGTGTGTTTCTCTGTTTTCCAGTAGTAGCATCTTTTTAATGTAATGTTGACATTTGGCATCAAGTATTGAGTTTTTCAGCTTCTACAGCTCAAGCTTTTGTCTCTCAGAGAGAGGTGGCAGGGAGGAAAGGCCAGGTGAACCCAGGCAGGCTCTCCTCTCCCTTGGAATTAAAGCCTCAGGAGTGAGGCAGCCTCAGTGTGACTGTTGCCTCTGATTTCAGCAGGAGACAGAGACAAAATAACTGAATGTTAAGGAAGATAGCAGCAGCTGTAATCAACTGTTCCACTGACAGGGGAAAAAACTGATCTCTTCTAATTTTAAAGGATTTAAAAATAACCTGGAATGCTTGTTATCATGCAGATCACTGGGCTGCACCCCATAGACTGAGTCAACCTTAGGTTATCTTGATACACATGGTCCAAGAGCTGCGTGTTGAAAACCCCTAGTTTTAAGAAGATCAGTTACACTATTGCTCCATTATTCTTGGTTTTAATTTCTTGGTTGATCATCAGTGTAGCATGAAGTCTAAATTTCTTTTGAGAATTTTTACCATTCTTCCTTGGTATTTCTGAGCCCCGAAACCATGGCTTGGAATTCTTGGCTTAAAAACATGTGTACTGTGCCTGTACTTTTGTATAACTCTTAGGCAGCCACATAACACAAAAACCTTTGGCAGTGGCATGAGATTTACTTGTAAATTGCAGTGTCGACAAAGTTCCTTCTTCATTGACTTTGCCTGATGAGGGAGTCCTTTCTCACTGTGGTTTGCCCTCCTCGTGGTTTCGTGGCGTTAGGGAGAATGCTAGAGAAAAAACGAACCCTGTCTAGTTTTTACTCACTCGGACGTGGTGTGTCTTTCGTCTTTCTGAGATGGAATATGAGAGGCATGCCCCGAAGGTGGCAAATCAGACTTCCACACGCGTTACCTTCGCTTAGCCAATAGCTTACTCAGAACGTGTATATTATGATGTGCAGTTTCATTCATCAAAGGGATTTCGGGCTCCAGCAGCAAACAGCCTTGAGTCGTGGGTGACTTCTGGGCTTTGTTCTTTGCATCGACTCCTCCGTAGTAGCAAGAAAGTGCATCTGGCTGTTAGAAGAATTAATGGGAATCCAGGTAAGGGTTAAATGGAGAAATCATTCCTTTTTTTTTTTCCTTTGGGTGGATTTGAGATTTTAGAAAATTTTTTCTAGTCCTTTGTTTGGGAAGAGCTCAGAACTATTTGTCTGAAGTTTTTCCCCTCTGAGTTGCTTTATAGTATTACCTTGTATATCAGCATCCCTTTGATGTGAAATCTACCCTCTTCAAATTGTAGTTTCATTTTCAAATATTAAAGCATAGGATTCCATTTTTCTTTCTGTGCATGAAATTTTTAAAGTAACTATAGTTGCTAAGATATAAATTACACATAGTTCCCTAGTTCAGAACTGAAGGCTCTTTTTTTTTTTTTTTTTTTTTTAGAAAGTGTGCTTTAACAGTTGGGCAGGGAAAATCGGTGTTTGCATATGATTTATGAAACAATGATGTTAAAAATATATCAGACTTTCCCTTATGTCAGAGGTCAAATTTTGAGGTATGCCGCTTAATCTGTTCTGAGGAAGGTGCCCAAAGACCTCTCCCCCTGCCACTCCCTATGTTTTCTCCTGGTGGCAGGAGCTCCTCTTCTCTCCCGAGGCGGGGATTCAGTCTGTGTACATTCAGTGTGGTGGCATTTTTCTTGAAGAAGTGACTAAGACTTGGATGAATTCTCTCTTTGAAAGAGGTGGTAGAATTGCATCAGAAAGGCATTTACAGTAAATGCCCCCCCCCCTCCTTCCTGTAATGACCACATATGAAAGAATGCATTAATTCTTGTTTTGAGGAAATGAGAGTTGTAGAGTTCTATGGAAAACTCCCTTCTCATCATTAATTAACTAGATTTGAATGCTAAAAATCCCAGCGTCAGTATCACTTTGCGCTATCTAAATAAATGTCAGAGAGACAGTTTTTCATTCCACCCTCTATATGGAGAAACAATTATCTTGAATTCAACAAGAGGAATAATGTTGAATATGGCTACAGTTAATGGCATAAGCTTAAACTAATTTCATTTTCCATAAGTGTGAAGTGTGTTGCTGATTTTGTTCTTCAGGATTTAATTCTCTGTGGTAGAATATGAAGGCTAGAAGGAAACTCCCATAGGTCATCAGCCTGGGGTTCTTGTGGGGACAGTGCTGCCCCCTAGAGGACTAGTGGGAATTTGGTACCGTGTTTGGTTCTACAATGAAGGGCATTGAATGGGTGGGGATCCGAGATTTTAAATGTTCCACAGTGGAAAAGACACAAAGAATTATCTTGTATCCCACATCAGTTTCAGTTCCCCTGTTGGATAATTCATGCAGTAGAAATTAGTTTGTCACTGTCTGAACTTAGACCTAAATCCATTTTACATAAAAATATAACTTTTGCATACTTTTAATATACACAGGATATACTCATTTTCATTCTGGTGTCCACCTCTACCTCTCCTATTTTGTTTTCCTGTACTTTTAATAAAGAAAGCTTATGATTTGACTTCTCTTAATCCGAATGTTCTTTATAAGTAAGTGATAATCATCTATGTCATTATATAGCTAATGGGACCTGAAAATTATTTACTTACTGAAATATGTAGTGTTTTTATTATAAATTGCTTTTCTTTTAGATTATCCTTCACATTACATTTAGGGTATTACACTGATGTTTTTAAAATATATATATACTAGGTAATGTTTATCAATGAGTTGTATTTCAGAATAGTGAATATAAATAGAGCAGAATTTTTCGGTTATAGAAAGAAAGCTTTTGGACTAGTGGGGTTTTGAACCAGTGATCCAGTCCCTCTCTCTAGTTCCAGGAGGGACAGTATGCAAATCACCTAGATGGGAGGGATACTTGTCTTCTATGTGAAGACCTCCAGGGACGATGTCACATGTTCTACATTAATATGTTTTCATATTTTGAAGTCTTCACATTAAGCTCAGTTCAGTTCAGTTCAGTTGCTCAGTCATGTCCGACTCTTTGCAACCCCATGAATTGCAACACACCAGGCCTTCCTGTCCATCACCAACTCCCAGAGTTTACTCAAACTCACATCCATCGAGTCGGTGATGCCATCCAGCCATCTCATCCTCTGTCATCCCCTTCTCCTCCTGCCCCCAATCCCTCCCAGCATCAGAGTCTTTTCCAATGAGTCAGCCCTTCGCATGAGGTGGCCAAAGTACTGGAGTTTCAGCTTCAGCATCATTTCTTCCAAAGAACACCCAGGGCTGATCTCCTTCAGAATGGACTGGTTGGATCTCCTTGCAGTCCAAGGGACTCTCAAGAGTCTTCTCCAACATCACAGTTCAAAAGCATCAATTCTTCGGCGCTCAGCTTTCTTCACAGTCCAACTCTCACATCCATACATGACCACAGGAAAAACCGTAGCCTTGACTAGACAGACCTTTGTTGGCAAAGTAATGTCTGTGCTTTTGAATATGCTATCTAGCTTGGTCATAACTTTCCTTCCAAGGAGTAAGCATCTTTTAATTTCATGGCTGTAACCTCCATGTGCAGTGATTTTGGAGCCCCCCAAAATAAAGTCTGACACTGTTTCCACTGTTTCCCCATCTATTTCCCATGAAGTGATGGGACCAGATGCCATGATCTTAGTTTTCTGAATGCGGAGCTTTAAGCCAACTTTTTAGCTAGTTCTTAATACTTTCCTGGAGTTTTTATTATCTCAGTCTAGAAACACCGTCTTTGGTTTCTCCCTTTCTGTAGGAAAGGACAGACAAATATGAAGAGAAGCTCATAGGTAATCTTGCAAACTCACACAGGAGTTAAAAACAGACTCAGATTTTCTTGAAAAATGAGGCTTTGTGTCACCATCTTCTTTCCAGCAACATGTTTTATATGTGCCATTTTTAACTTCTGGCTATAAATTTACAGCATATCTTAGGTAAGAAGGCATTGTCTGTGTCACAGGATTATGTTATCGGAGTCACAGCTGTGAGGTCATGGTACCCAGGCACTTGCATGCAGTGTTTACTGATACTTGCTTGGGGTCATGTTTTTAATTCTGTAGACCTTTTTTTTTTGAACTGCTATTTCTTGTGCATTTTTTGGGTGTTTTTTTCCTTACAGGGATATGAGTATATACATGCTTAGTCATGTCTAACTCTGTGGCCCCACAAACTGTAGCCCACCAGGCTCCTCTGTCCATGGGACTCTCCAGGCAAGAATACTGGGGTGGGTTGCCATTTCCTCCTCCAAAGGATCTTCCCAACCAGGGATCGAACCTGTGTCTCTTGCATCTCCTGCATTGGCAGGTAGATTCTTTAACACTGAGCCACCGGGGAAGCCCATGGGTATGTTTATGGCTTCTCAAATATTTTTTAGGGACACTAATAAAAGTTGTTTTGAGGGTTCTTGGTGAAATATCTTTACTGCTTTGAATTTTCTGTTTCTTCCGGTGTCTTTTTGTTGTTTATCTTGGTTTTCCACTTTCCTATTGCAGGCTTTCTTTAAGTGTGTCTTTATCCCTAACTCTTCACTCATGTAAAGATGAGATGGCCTTAAGGCTGCCAGGGTGCATCTTGCTTCCCTCTGGTGGCAGCCAGCCCTTGTGTGGAGAATTGCTAAGCATCAGAGTGAAGAGGACTTGACTTGGGGGTTTTCAGAATCACATTGGCTGTTTAGTTCTCACTAGAATTTGTGTTTCATTTCTTTAGAGAATCATGTCCCTTTTTTAAGTTTTAGTTTTGGCCTAGGGGTACCTATAAGGTTTGTTGTATGGAAGTAGCAATTCTTGATGCTTTTGACTTCTCAGTTAATCTTCTTTCTACCCTTTTTATCATCTCTGGCCCAATTCACACTTGCTTTTTCTGAGTCTAGAGCCTCCTTGAGGTTTCACTGGGTTATCTCCTTCCTCAGCAGCAGCCTCTCAGAGAACCTCTGGGGCTGTGAGCTGCCTCTGCGTAGCTTCATCAGTCAGTACTTTGTTATTTTATGGCTTCCAGATGTTGGTTGAAATCTCTCAGGCCCCTGATAGTCTTTTAATTGTGGTGAGTATGTATACTTATTTTTAATAACTGTAATGGTATCTTTCATGTGCCCTGACCACCATTTTGAAATAGTATCTTAGTTTGGGCAAAGTACCATAGATTGGCTGGCTTATAAACAACAGAAATTTATCCTTCACGGTTCTGGGGGCTGGTTTATAGAAAGCTGCTTTCTCGCCATGTCCTCCCAAAGTTGAAGAGGGTGAGAGAGCTCTCTGGAGTCTCCCTTTATAAGAGCACTAATCCCATTCATGAGTACTCTGTGATTTAACAACCTCCCCAAAGACCCACCTCCTAACACCACCAAATCAAGATTTCAACATATAAATTGAGGCAGGAGAGACAAATATTCAGTCCATAACAAATGAGAAGTCCTTTCATTTGTTCATTTGTCAGAAACACATCTGAAGAATTAAATCAGAAATGCAGTTAGCCAGGAAAAAAGTTTAAATGAGGGCACAATAACTGCAGCGGGTATTAGAGTTTGGGAAAACTAACCCTCAAAGTAACTTGGCTGGGAGAAATAAATTGGGAGGTTGGGATTGACATCCACACACTACTGTATATACAAGAGGTTAACTAATAAGGACCTACTCTGTAGCACAGGGAACTCTACTTAATGCCCTGTAATGACCTATGTGAGAAAAGACTCGAAACAAGAATGGATATATGTATATGTATAACTGGTTGATTCTCTTTGCTGTGCCCCTGAAACTAACGCAACACTGTAAGTCAACTACGCATGCGTGCTAAGTCGCTTCAGTCTTGTCTGACTCTTTGCGACCCTGTGGACTGTAGCCAGCCAGGCTCCTCTGTCCATGGGATTCTCCAGGCAAGAAGACCGGAGTAAGTAGCCATTCCTTCCTAACCCAGGGATCGAACCCACGTCTCTTACCTCTCCTGCATTGACAGGCAGGTTCTTTACCACTGGTGCCACCTGGGAAGTCCAAGTCGACTATACTTCAATAAAAATGAAAAAGAAATAGCTTGGCTGGGAAGAGAAAATAAGCTGAGTTTATACAAAGACACAAAGGTTTCCAGCTACAGAGGCTGTAGCTGTTCATCGTGGAGCACCCCAAGACACTCTCCTAGCTTTGCTGCCAGAAGAAAAGATGCATCTTGTGAAACATGAAAGTTAGTCATTAAAAAAATCTATAGAAGTAGTGGGAGTTGTTCCTTATCTTTAATGCAAATATAAATGTACATATGCTTGTTTTTTAATTTCTTGTCTGCCCTTAGACACAGGAGTTTCTGAAACTCCTGTTCCTTTGTTTCTATAACTTTTATTCCTTAAGAGATAGATTCTCATGCTTCTTTCTTTTCTCGTAAGAAGCATCTATATTCTCCCTTCCCATTTCCTTAGTGAAAAAAAAAACCTCCAAATTCCTGTTGGTCATTCCTTTCTCGTACTTGTCCCATAGTTCCTGAAAATGCATAATGGATACCATGAAGATGGAAACAGTTAGATGTTGATGAATTAGTCCTTTATCTTTGCTCCCACAAGGGGTATCCATTTGCACCTCAGAAGAAACTCTGAATTTATATTTCCTATCTTACTATTCCCTCATTTTAATTGGAAAAAGTAGCTGTCTCCCTGTGAATAATCCCTGGAGATCTTCTCCACATCTCCCACAGTTACCCCCAGGTGGTCGAACCTAACACAGAACCTTATCAGCCTATCCTGATGTCTAGTATAATACTAGGAGCCCCAAATCTATCTTGAGAATTTGCAAAGTAGTTGTGGTTTAGTTGCTAAGTTGTGTCCAAATCTTTTGTGACTCCATGGACTATATAGCCTGCCAGGCTCCTCTGTCCATAAGATTTCCCAGGCAAGAATACTGGAGTGGGTTGCCATTCCCTTCTCCAGGGCATCTTCACAACCCAGGGATTGAACCTGTATCTCCTGCATTGAGCAGCAGATTCTTTTTTTTTTTTTTTTTTTTGAGCAGCAGATTATGAATGAGCCACCAGGGAAGCCCTGCCCATTCTTTTTTTTTTTGGTAATGGCGTAGAGGTAATTGAGGATAGCAAAGATCCCCTGGTATTTGATCTCTGTATTCTGTAAGTCGTTTACCAATTTAGAGCCTTCTGGACAGTTGTAGATCAAAGAGCAGGCCCTCTGAGGCCATACCCCAGAAGCAGATGTGGAGAGTGCTGAAGTGTCCTGAGCTCTGAAGATGCCAGCCCCCAGAACATGTTTGTAGTTTATTTCTGTTATTGGCCAGGACAGATACATTATCAGCTTATTCCGGGTGCCCTTCTGTCCAAATCCACTTGCTCCCGTCTCTTCCTGTAACCTGCTGGAGGTGAGGAGTATGTTGAGTGTGGCTTGTCAGTTGTCTCCTGACAAACAGTGGGCCTAACAAAGGACACTTGGAGAATTTAGGGCACCGTCACACTGGTTCTGGAACCCGGCATATCAGTTGACTGCTACTATTGGATGAGAGAAGAACAAGCAGGTGTGATCTTTTCCTCTGGAGGACCGTCTGTGTGCAGATGGTTCCACGGAAATGGGACAGCCGTGGTGAGATGCTGTGATGTCAAGTACGCTCATGTAGCTGGACGCTGGTTAACATGTAGAACATTTCTTCACCTAGGTTTTCTTCTGCCCAGTCCAGTCAATCTCCAACCCCAATGGCAAACACTTTCTAATTTATACACCACTGCTTCTTTTCCTGTTCTTGAACTTCACGTAAATGGAATCACAGAGCATGTACTTCTTCTGCCTGACCTTCACACCGCAGTTTCATATTGTCGTGTGTATCCTCGTTCATTCTTCCTGCTCCCATGCTGGGGAGTATTCTCCTGTATAAATAGACCCAAATCTTTGGTCCAGTTCTCCTGATGATGGACATTTGGATTGTTTTTCCCTTTTTGGCTGTTATAGATATTAAGCTACTATGAACCAGCTCTTTTTTCTCAGTCTCATTCCTGTTTGAATATCAGTTTAGTTGCTAAACCAGACAGCAGATACATGTTTACCTTTATAAGAAACTTCCAGATAATTTTCAAATAATTATACCATTTTATACTCCAGCCAGCAGTGGATGAGAGTTCCACGTCCTCCAGTTCCTTCTTAACAATTGTCTGTGTGCATGGGTGCTCAGTCCTATCTGACTCTTTGTGACACCATGGACTCTAGCCTGCCTGGCTCCTCTGTCCAGGGAATTCTCCAGGAAAGCACACTGGAGTGGGTTGCCATTTCCTTCTCCAGGAGATCTTCCTGACCCAGGGATTGAACCTGGGTCTCCTGCATTGGCAGGTACATTCTTTACCACTGAGCGTCCTTGGAAGCCCCAACAGTCTACCACTGTTGGTTGTTCTAACAGAGAAGGCAGTGGCACCCCACTCCAGTGCTCTTGCATGGAAAATCCCATGGATGGAGGAGCCTGGTAGGCTGCAGTCCATGGGGTTGCTGGGAGTCTGACATGACTGAACGACTTCACTTTCACTTTTCACTTTCATGCATTGGAGAAGGAAAGGGCAACCCACTCCAGTGTTCTTGCCTGGAGAATCCCAGGGACGGGGGAGCCCGGTGGGCTGCCATCTGTGGGGTCACACAGAGTAGGACATAACTGAAGGGACACAGCAGCAGCAGCAGCCATTCTACTGTAGAGTAAGTGGTTAGTGCAGTTCAGTCACTCAGTCATGTCCAGCTGTCTGCGACCCCATGGACTGCAGCACACCAGGCTTCCCTATCCATCACCAGCTCCCAGAACTTGCTCAAACTCATGTCTGTTGAGTTGGTGATGCCATCCAACCGCCTTATCCTCTGTCGTCCCCTTCTCCTCCCGCCTTCAGTCTTTCCAAGCATCAAGGTCTTTTCCAGTGAGTCAGTTCTTTGCATCAGGTGGCCAAAGGATTGGAGTTTCAGCTTCAGCAGCAGTCCTTCCAATGAACATCCAGGACTGATATCCTTTAGGATGGACTGGTTTGCTCTCCTTGTAGTCCAAGGGACTCTCAAGAGTCTTCTCCAACACCACAGTTCAAAAGCATCAATTTTTTTGCGCTCAGCTTTCTTTGTAGTTCAGCTCTCACATCCATACTAAGATCATGGCATCCAGTCCCATCATTTCATGGCAAATACATGGGGAAACAATGGAAGCAGTGACAGACTTTATTTCTTTGGACTCCAAAATCACTGCAGATGGTGACTGCAGCCATGAAATTAAAAGACGTTTCCCCCTTGGAAGAAAAGCTGTGACCAACCGAGACAGCATATTAAAAAGCAGAGACATGACTTTGCCGACAAAGGTCTGTCTTGTCAAAGCTGTGGTTTTTCCAGTAGTTGTGTATAGATGTGATCTCACATCAAGATCTCTCATCTTACTGGCCATTTGTATACCTTCCTGTTTGAAGGATCTGTTCTATCTCTTAGCCGTTTTTGTTTTTCTTTTTGGCCATTTTAAAGTTGAATTTTTTTAATATTATTGATAGGTAGAAGTTTTTTTCCTATGTTATACTCCTAATAAAATTCTTTTGTCAGAAACTTGTAATGCAGGTATATTCTCCCAGTCTGTATTTTACCTTTCATTTTCTTATAAATGTCTTTTGATGAGCAGAAGGTTTTAATTTTGAAGTAACTTAATTAATCAAATTTCCCCATACATTATCAGTACTTTTTGTTTCCTAAGTAATCTACCTCTCCAAGACTATAAAGATACCCTTCTGTGTTTTCTTTTAGAAGCCTTATAGTTTTAGCTTTTATCCTTTGGGCTATGATCCATCTCAGATTAATTTTTGTTTATCAGGTAAAGTAGAGGTTAGGTGCGTTCTTTTGCATGTTTCCCAGTTGTTCCAACATGGTTTGTTGTCAGGACTTCCTTTTCCTCATTGACTTGCTTTGGCACCTTTACTGAAAATTGGTTATCCGTGTAAGTGTGGGTCTGAAGGAGCCCTGAAGAATGTACAGACGCCATGTGACATGCACTTAAGTCTAGGAAATAACAGTTCACACTGGTCAAGCTTAATAAGCCTCAAGTGACTGGCAGTCTTGAACATAGATATCACGGAATATTTGCATCAAAGGTCACTGGCAGAAACTTTGTGGGATCCATTTTGGGGGCCGTTTTTTGCTTGTTTTATAGAACGAACCTTGCTGAGGTTTCTAGAAGTTGCAGCACTCCCACACTGAAGATCAGGTCCTCATCACTACAGAAGTACACATTCAAATCTGTGCAATCCAGCCTAAGCCTGCGGGCAACTTCAAAGAGAATGAAATATTTGAACTTCAGTTTTCTTATTTGAAAACCGGGAGATACGTTGATTCAAAATGACTGATTTGGGACTCAGTATAATTAAGTGTGGGGTCAGACAAAAAAACAACTACTCTTAAGAAGAAAATTCTTTGTAAAGAAACTTGTGAAAAAAATTATTTTGCTGGCTTGTGCTTATTGTATGCAAAAATAGATCTGCTGACTTTTAAAGTCTTCTCTGTGAATAGAATCTCTACTTGGAAAGGTTTTTGTAAACAGTTTCACTTAGCGTTTTTATTTGAATATAAATATAAGAGAATCTTTGATTTGAAAACTGTGGGATGGATAGAGTAGGAAACAACACCGTGACATTACTCTGTTAAGAGGGAGAGAATAAGTGCTGATTATTTCTTTTTAACACCCTGAATGTGTAGAGTTTTAGAATTTGTGTTATCATGGTATGGCAGCCCAGGTCAGTGGTTGAGCGCAGGACTCTGATGCTGGACAGCCAGGGTTGAGACACCAGCTCTGCTGATCCCCACAGGTGAAGGAGTCAGCCCCTCTGTGCTTCTCCCTAAAACTGGCAGAGTGAGAATGCCTGCCTCACATTCAGAGAACTCAGGAGACTTGGAGCTGTGCCCGAGTCAGAGTGAGCGCCATGAACTGTTGGCTGGAGGTATTTAATATTACATTACTTTCATGATACAGTCACTCGAGGAAAGGAAGTCTTTTTTAAAAGAAGAAACTAAAAAAGCAAAAGTGTATCACTGTCCTAGGGTTCAGACATCTCACTATTCATAGCAAACTCCCCAGTTGATTGAACTGATCAGATTTTACTGTTAATTTCCCTTCTTTCTGAACAGGATGCCGAATTAAAGGGTTTTTGTTTGTTTGTTTGTTTGTTTGTTTTGAGCTCTTTGGGAAGTGTATGCCTTGGAAATACAAGAGATGCTTGATACTAATTGTTAGAATGACTTTTGTCACTGCAAAAGGACTTTATAAGGAAAGGTACTCTTTGAGCTTGCATCTTCCTCTCCTGCCACTATGCTCTGAGCTTAAGCAAAACACAACAGTCGTTCACTTGAAATACCTCCCCTAGCCTGTGTTTGGACTTGTACAGTTGTGCTCAGCTCCTGGCCCGTTTTTGCTCTCTCAAGCAATTTCCCGGCCACAGCAGGAACTAGAGCTGTGTCTAGGAGAAGCGACTGTGACAGGACTGTCTTCCCACCCATGCTCCCCAGCACGACTCTGGAAGGAGGGACATGCTGGACCCTCACTGCGATCCAGGTGCCCATTTAGAGGCCGGAAAGCACAGGCCCACTCAGGCCACACACACAGGTTGTCAGCGCACTATTAATAGGGTTGAAATAACGATGTTTTGGTTACGCACACAAACCAAGTTTGACTGTAGACTGAAGTGTGAGCTTTCCACACGTTGTAACCAGGAAGGCCGTCATACCCTGTGGAAGCCTCTGTCTTCGTGACAGCCTGTGTGGTTGAGGCCTAAGGAGACTGATGGGATTACTGCTGATTTACCCGGCCTGACTGTCCTGAAGTGGACTTCTCATGAGGTCTGCTCTGCGTCATCAGCTTTTTGTTTATGTTCCCCGTGTTGTTTGGTAACTGCCACAGAGGCACGGTGCGGCGGCACGTGGCTGTCATGATCTGGCGCCTGGGAAGTCACCTTCCACTGACCGCGGCTGCTCCCTGCCATCCAGGCCACTCTCGTCTCCTGGCAGCTTTCTCTTCTGGGGCTCGTTCTCACTGCTCGGTCTCTGTAGCTGCCACCCACCTATGCAAAGAGAAAAGAGACACCAGAAGGTGAGCACGCTCAGGCTGTGGCCCCGATCAGCACGCTGCATCTACACCTGTCTTGTTTTCCTTGCCTCCTGCCCTCTTGGAGGAGGAGCCTGCCCGTGTCCAGGCTCTGACCCTGTCCTCTCTCACCTCCTCAGAGACTTTTTCTCTCTCTGAACTTCACCTGCCATCCTCCACTGACTTTCTCCCATGAACACATAAACCCTCTCAAGGCTGACGAACCGAAGGGAAAGGGAAGTCGCTCAGTCGTGTCCGACTCTTAGCGACCCCATAGACTGCAGCCTACCAGGCTCCTCCATCCATGGGATTTTCCAGGACCAACCGAAAACCAAACACAAAACCCAGCGGCCTTCAGGATCGCCTTCCCTTTGGGTTACTTCTCCACTCACGTCTCCTGCCAGGGACCAACTTCTTGGAAGAGCAGGGTGAATTTGCTACCTCCATTTCCTCAGCCCTGCCCCCTGCTCAGGGTTTCCCTGGTAGCTCAGCTGGCAAAGAATCTGCCTGCAATGCAGGTCCCCTCCTCAGGCTCCTGCAGTCTGGCTTTTGCACCTGTGACCAAGCTGGTCTCGCACTGGCCAGAGTGGTAGTTGTCTTCCTATCTTCCGTGGCCGCATTTGCCAGATAAATTTAGATTTGTATCTGCTGTGACCTGTTTGATGTCCTTGGCCTCGCTGACCTGACCTGCCCCTCTGGCTTTTTCTCTTCCTTGCCTCCCTTTGCAGGTTCTTTCTATTTATCTCTAAGCTCCATGCTTTGCATCCAGATGCCAGCTGGACCTTCCTACTCAATATCTTGCTAGCACCTCATAGCCAATGGATTCCAGACTGATCCCAGTCACCCAAACCTGAAACCTGTGCCTTACTGACCCTTCTCTCACCTCATCTTCCAGATCCACAAAGAAACCAAATCTGGTTAAAAATCTGCATCTCGACCGTTCTCAAACCCATCTACTCTGTCTCCAGTGTGTCCTTCTTGGTTACCATCATCTTTGACCTCAACTGTTGTCTTTAGCATCCCTCCCCATGCTACCGATACTCTCCCGCAATCCATTCTCCCGACTGCATTCAGAGTGATGCTTCTGAAAAACAAGCTCATCGTGTCCCTTCGCTCTTAACTCTCACTTGTTACTATGATACCCTGTACCCAACTGATCAGGGTCCTGTAGAGTATGTGTTCTCACTCTGTGTGTAAACAAGTCATTAAACACTGAAACCCATGGTGGTGGCGGGGGAGTTGGAAAAGAGACTCATTTCCCCCTCAGCGCAGCAGAACTTAATGAGAATCCTGCCTGCCCAGACATCCCTCACCTCTACCCTCCAAGGTTCCTGATCATCGCTACATATTCCTGCCACTCCTTCACCCCCCCACTCACCTCATGCCTCCCAGTGCCAGCTGCTCCCACCTGTAATGGGGAGCATTACTCTGCCTACCCATGCCCGCCCCTGCTGCTTATTCAGAGAGCTCTGCTCTCTACCAGGTGTTCTGATCCTTAAGTTTCAGCCTGTCTTATATTAGCTTGGGTTCCCTTCAGGGCACATTCTGAACATAGGTACAGTCTGGTCTGATTCTACTATAGAGGAGCTGGGTGACCTCTCAGTACCTCAGTTTTCTCATCTTTCAAATCTGACTTTGTAAGATTATAGTAAAGATTAAATTAATTTGTGCCTGAAGAATGTCTTTAAAACTCGATCTGACCCATAGTAGTAGCTAGTCAATCTTGTGGCAATAATACTAATGACTACTCTTTGCAACCGCATGGACTAAACAGTCCATGAAATTCTCCAGGAAATAACACTGGAGTGGGTAGCCTTTCCCTTCTCCAGGGGATCTTCCAAACCAGGGATTGAGCCCAGGTCTCCTGCATTGCAGGCAGATTCTTTACCAGCTGAGCCACGAGGGAAGCCCACTAATGACTACTACTATTACTAAAAATGTCACTTCATATAGGTTTCCATTCTCGAGCTACCTCGACCAGATTGGAGCCCCCGCTGATGTGTGCCAATAGCATCCCGTCCTTCTTTTAAATTGTAACTGCTAGTTTGGTGAAGGAAGGATGATGGCATCCAGTTCACCATTCAGTGCTTAGCGCAGTGCCTGGTATATAGTGTATGGTATATACCATGCACGTGTGGGTGTGTGCTCAGTCACTACCCACGCCAGTGTTCTGCCCTGGAGAATTCCATCGACTGTTCAGTCTATGGGGTCGCCAAGAGTCAGACACAACTGAGCGACCCCATGGACTGTAGTCTACCAGGCTCCTCTGTCCATGGAATTCTCCAGGCAAGGATACTGGAGTGGGTTGCCGTGCCGTCCTCCAGGGGATCTTCCCGACCCAGGGGTCGAACCCTCATCACCCCGCCATTCTGCACTGGAAGCAGATCCTTTACCAAGGAGCCACCTGGGAATCCCATATACTGTGTATTCAACAAATATTTTTTGAATGGACTTAATCGAATGACTTGTAAAAAGAATATTCCAGATATGCTCTATTTCTTACCTTTAGTAAGCTGCCTATAAAATATGAACCATGCCAGTTGAAAAACAGAATGTGACAAACAAAGCATAACCGTGCTCCAGGGGTTTGCCTTTAAACCGAGCATCACTGAGTGAGCCTGGACAGGCTGACGAGCTCTGCGGCTGTCTGTGTCCCTGCAGCAGCTCCACCTGAGAGCCTTTGTCCACCTCCAGAATTCTTTGATTCTCTGTTAATGGGGCACAGTAAGGACACAGTACGTTTTAGGAGACTCAGGGTTTCCCTCATAGTTATATTTTTTTCCTGTTAGCTGATGGGAAAATGTCATCTTGTTTCTTGGACTTGCAGGTTCTTTCCTAGTTGTGGGGAATTTTTCAAGCTAGCTGTAATGAAAGGGTCTCAAAGAACCACAGAGAGGTGTGGTATGTTCTTTTCAAGTTAGACATAATGTCCCTTCTTATTTTTACTTTTGATCTTCTGTGATACTGAGCTGACTTCTATAACTCTATTTTAAAAATCTAATATCAGAAATAAGATCTAAAAAAAAAAAGAAAGAAAATCTATTTTATTTTGATGCTTGCACCCTTGACATCCTTTAAACTGAGTTTCCTACCAAATCAAAAGCATGCTTCAGAATTATGAATACTAACTCTAATGCATTCTTTCTTTATTCTGTTCTCTCTTTTTTCCTTTAATGGTATGTATATATACACACATTATTAAATTGTGGTAAAATACATATGTAAAATTTATGATCTTAATTACTTTCTTTTTTTGGCTACACCACATGGCATGTGGGATCTTAATTCCCCAACTAGGGATCGAACCCACATCCCCTACATTGGAAGCCCAGAATCTTAACCACTGGACCACCAGAGAAGTCCCACCCATTTTTAAGTGTACAGTTCAATGGCATTAAGTACATTTACATTACTGAACAGCCATCACCATCACTCATCTCTGGAATTCTTTCCTCTTGCTAAACTGAAGCTGCATTCCCATTAAACACTAACTCACCATTCTCCCTTTCCCCTCAGTCCCTGGCAAGCACAGTTCTTTTTGTCTCTGTGAATTTGACTATTCCAGGAACCTCATATAAGTGGATTCATACAGTATCTTTTGCTGCTGCTGCTGCTAAGTTGCTTCAGTCATGTCCAACTCTGTGTGACCCCGTAGACGGCAGCCCACCAGGCTCCCCCATCCCTGGGATTCTCCAGGCAAGAACACTGGAGTGGGTTGCCATCTCCTTCTCCAATGCATGAAAGTGAAAAGTGAAAGTGAAGTCTCTCAGTCGTGTCCGACTCTTAGCGACCCCATGGACTGCAGCCCACCAGGCTCCTCCGTCCATGGGATTTTCCAGGCAAGAGTACTGGAGTGGGGTGCCATTGCGTTCAGTGACTGGCTTATTTCACTTAGCATGATATCCTCAAGATCCAACCATGTTGTACCATGTATCAGAATTTCCTTTCTTTTTAAGGCTGAGTAACATTCTGCTATGTGACTAGACCACATTTCTGTTTATCCATCCATTGGATATATTTGGGTTGCATCATCCCTTTTGGCTGTTGTGAATAATGCTGCTGTGAACATACGTATACACATAATTCTTTGGGACCCTTCTTTTCATTGTTTTGGGTCTAATGATTCCTTGAATCTTCTCTCTTAATGCTTCTATTCTTACGTGAATTCTTGCCTTCCTCTTTGGGCCATTTTCCACCCCTCAGCTGTCAGTCTTCTTTGCCATTTTGCTAATGATGAACATCCTGCTGTCAAGAGTCTCCTGCTTCAGTGTGGCCCTCGCAGCGCGGCTGCTTTGTGGAGAAAACAGCGTGAGGACTGGGAAGTAGTATTTGTTCCCACCTCCCGGACACCTTCCTGATACTCTCTGAAGATATACCAGTGGTTTCTAAAATTTTAAAAAGGACAGCTTAATGATAGAGCAGCTTTTTATGGCTGTTGACAGTCTGCAATAATAGTAGCATATTCTTGATGTATCCGTCCTATAATTGTGATATTGATGTCTGTTTTTCCTCATGAAAGTGATATGTGACAATCATAGAAAACTTACATAGAAAAAATATTACACACAATAAGTAGCACTATTAAAAAGCAACCACTATTAACATCTTGATGTGTTTTTTCTGGTCTTCTTAATGTGAATTTTTATCTATTTAAGATCATATTGTTTTGCACGTTTCCTTGCACTTAATAATAAAATGCAAGCATTTTCTTGTTAGGTGTTTGTAAAGCTTTCATATGACTGAGATATTTATAGAATGTTCATTAAGTTAAATAACATTTTTCTAACTATAAAAATAACATTTCTTTTGGAAATGTCAGATATCTCAATATTATAAAGAAGTAATGAAAAAATTTCAAGTTCTCTGCCCACCCTTTCTTAAGTTTTTTAACTATGTTCTTTTCCAGTCTCTTTTTGCCTAGCAACATTTATATCATATTTATATATAATTTTATATCCAGCATTTTTACCTAACATTATATTTTGTGATCTCCAGTGTCATTAAGTATTCTCCAAAAACTGTTATTTAAACATATGAAAGAAAATATGAATTTGCTGAAATTTTTTTATTCACATGCTTTTCTCTGATTTTGGATGTTAGGTTGTTTCCGGTTTTATGTTATTGTAAGTTATTGTATGTACGTCCTTGTATAGTTATCTTCCTGTGTATCTGTGACTGCTTCTTCAGGAGGTATTTATAGATATGTTATCAGTCAATGCAGTTTGAGGGCTTGTAGAAAGATATTGCTGATTTCCCGAAATGATTGTCTTACCTCACTTCGCCAGCTTTGTTTTTTCTGTTGTCCATTTTTGTGAATCTGATTGATGAAAAAACTCCTGGTGTTTCCTAGTGAAATTCAACACTCTCTTGCATTAATTGACCTTTATATTTTGGGTCGAATTGTCTGTTAATATCTTTTATCTTTTACATTTATAATGATATAGACCATATTATCCTATTGCAAGTATTTTATTTTTTTGTTTATCTTTCAGTTTTGTCTGATGCTTTTGGAGCTACAGATTTTAATGTTTTAATGTCGTCAGGTTGGGTTGATTACCTTGCCGTTTGTTGCTTTTTCCATTGCTTTGGTGAAGCTAAGACTTCTTTTCCTATCTCGAATTCAGAAATATTTTCTTCTAATTCTTTCTTTTCCTCCCTTTTTACATTCAACTCCTTAATCTCCACAGTATTGATTCTGATGAAGATTATAAAGTGAGAGCTAATTGTATTTTTTCTAGAATATTATCTTGCCCTCATGTTTGTCCAAAATCCCAGTAAAATTGTGATGTGAAGCAAAACAAGGGCTTTTTCTTACTTTAGTGTCTTGATTTTTCCTCTGAGAAAAGTGAGGAGGCTGTGTTATACCCATGCAAGGGGAGGAGCCAGGAAGAGGGTCTGGTTCCCTCTCAGAAGCTTAGCTTCTCAGCTCAGAACTTGCCGTGTCTCCTCCCAGCTCAAAAGGTATGATGCTCCGCACCAGCTGGTGGGGGACTGAGACAGCAGAGGTAATAAGGATCAGGGGCCCACCAGTGAGGGACGAAGTAGCCAGAGCGAGCCTCTCGAAGTCCTAACATTTCAGTTTTCCTCAACTAGGATAAGCTGGCAGGGCTCTGCTCACTGGAGGCTTACTTGAGCCTCAGGTTGTAGCTGTGACGCTGCAGGTGATAAAGAAGAGCCCTAGCCTGGGAAAGTCAGAGATCTTGAGTCCAGGTTCAACTGTCAGCCAACTGTGTGTGTAACAGGGGAAAGTCTCTTAGCTTCTCCACTTTGCTTATTTATAGAATAAATCTGAGATTTATTCTTAATAAATTATGATCTCAGCAAGTGCAGAGGTGAGTTGTGCCATGACTCTGTTGGGGGGACATTTCTTGGCAACTTGTTTATCTTTTCTTATTAATCTAGTCAACCAGTGTGATAACCGTGTTTAGTAGAAATATCTCAATGTCATGTAATAGTCCTGACTGTTCTTGGTCTACTTCAAGCTTCCCTTCTGAGAGTCCTCTGTTTTCCCTAATAATTTCTTCTCCAGCTACCTCTTGTGTTTAAGAATTTTGAAAGATGAGCTTGTAACCAGGAAATACTCAGAACCGATGTTTTTCACTGACCGTGCCCTGCCACTTGCCTGTGGTATAATTTTTTTTAAAAAGCTGATATAAAGATATGAAAAGCATTTTGAAAAATGTGAAGCATTAAGTTGATAAAAGTAATAGTTATGAGATACAAATACCTCCTCTCAACCAGGTTAATTGTTTTTATTGATATTAATAACAGAAATTGCATTAAGAAACAAAATAATCACTGGCCAAACCTTTTGAATTTCAAGTATGTTTATGTTAACATACTCATTTTAGACAGCTAGCACCGAGACTATGGTCAAGTGGTTTTTATATGAGAAAGTCATCTATCAGTCAATCCATTATACTTAAGTGTTTTAACATTTATCTCCCACTTTTTGATTTCCAGGGTGAGTTAATACCTCAGATGGAAATTTTTATGGTGTTGACATTTTCCTCTTGAGAATGTATTTGCTGTAATAAAATACAGTGACCTTTTGAAATCAATAAAACCTGTGTGAAAACCAGGACAGTTTTTTCTTTGTGCTCCAGGAGCACACAGCACTACATATTTAAATAAAGTACAAGTACATGACTGCAAATGTTTGTTTCATTACGATTATGTCTTGCCCCATCTTCAAATAACATGAAAAATCGCCTTGAAAATAAACCTTGAATGGATATGATCTTCATAGAAACAGTTTCTTTATTAATTAAACTTCTATTTCACATAGTGCATTGCTTTGATCTCGTAATATTTTTTAAAATGTCCTGAGGGCTTATTTTCAAGGTTTCCAAATTAATTTTTATTTCTTAAAAGCCGTAACATATTCAGAGCTCGATGAATCCCAAAGACAGTATTTTTAAACTCCTGTTAAGTTTATTTTTCTTAGTGTGCTAGTCTACTGCATAATTTTCTTTGCTCTGTGGGTCACATGATTCCTCCCGTCCATAACACACGCACTTAAAATTTTCACTTCCTGATTGAGCCATCAAGATTATGTAAAATGTAAATCAGTCTAAATACCTGTGAGCAGAAATTTTAAGGGAAAAAAATGCTGTTTCATTTTTGTTTCATTATTAATGCCTAAAATATCGGAGTGAGTGTTTGCCTGTTTGTATTAGGAAAGTAAAGACTGTTAGGTTTTTTTTTTTTGTCCCTTCCCTTTCAGATTGCATCAGACTTTGCTTTCATTATAAAAATAAAGTACCAAGTAGATAGACCGAAGGAGTGGTGTAGTTGCAGGACTGAAATCAAAATGGTTCCGATTACTGAGAGAGCTGTTCATGTACTTATTCCTTTCATGATCTGCATGGAGAGAGCAGCATCTCTCAAAAGGTAATGATTTGATAGTTCACAGTTGTAAATAGCCATTTAGCCTTTTTGCTGCCTGATATAAATGAAAGTAATTTCTGGCAGACTAGATGACGCTTGTTTTATCATGAATCTTAAAATCCCTGACATTTTCTCAAAGCATTTTTGAAGTTGTCATAGTAACGGCATGATATTTGGAGGGTCTTTTTAGTAGTTCTCTAGCTAGAGTTAATTAATTTTATTAACCCTGGACGTCTTTGTTTTTAATCCTTCTCTGATAAACAAGGGCCGTGATTGCTCAGATATGTATTTCGTGTTCTTTATTTCTTGGTGACTGTAGTTCGAGGACTTGATGTTTTGCAAGTTGTTGTAGGGAAGGAAAGAGGATATTATCAGCTGATTTCAGATAGGTTAAACCTGGGTTTTTAATTCTGTCTTTCTAAAATTGCACCACCGTCGTAGTACCTGAACTTAATTTTCTTTAAAGAGATGGGTCATGGCAGATGTTCACTCAAGTTTTATTGTAACTTACACGGTTGAATTGTGTCACAACTATCCTCATTTTTTCCTTTTTAAAAATTCGACTAGATCAAGAACAAGAAATGAGGAACACAGAAGGGAAATGTCAGACTTTCAAGAGAAAATTATTTCTTTAAAAATGCAGCACTCAGAAACACCTCCAAAATCAGGTTCCACAAAACAAAAAGAAATGGATAAATCTGACTTTACCAAAGTTAAAAATGCAGCAGTGCTCTTTGAAACTCTAAAGTATGCTAAACTAAATTATCCTCTAGGAAAGTTTGTGGGAATTTTTTATTGGGAGAAAGTAGGTCAGGATCTTCTATTAGAAAAAGCTCTGTGGCAGGAATTCTTGCCAATATGGCGATTGGTGAGGAACGAAGCCCTTCTCTCGGGCAGGGAGACAGTCAGGAGAGAGAGTGGTCTGTGCTAAGTGTGGGTGCCGCTGCAGGGGTTTTAAAAAGTACCTGATGTTCGATGCTTTTTGTTTTGTTGTATTAGTGATCAGAAAGATGTGACAGTTACCAAAGGTATCACGTGAGTTCCGGGGGCTTAATGCTAACGCCCGTATCCCTACTGTTGTGAGGAGTGTTTGCTCAGCCAGGGGCAGTTCAAGACAGTCGGGGTGGCAGCGTGTGCAGCCAACAGCAGTAAAGGTGCTAATACACGTCCAGTGATGTCAGGAGTTACGAGACAGCGGTTTCAAAACCCTGCAGTAAACAAGGTCAAAGTGTCCCGTTTTGCTGGAAGAAGGGTTGTTTTTATGAGCTGGACAGCACATGGATGAAGTAATTTTTCAAAACAAACATCAAATTTATATATTGGGTTTTCCTTCCTAATTTCTGGATTTTAAAAAATTAACCAGATGAGATTTAGTAAGGGGTACATTTTTTTTAAGCATAATTAATATACTTTTTTTTCCTGTTGTCTTCTGTTTGTTTTTAAGTGATTCATATAGTTTCCACAGAGGAAATGAAAATACTTCTGATCTAGGATTCTTAAATGTCCTTTTTTGAGAGCAGGCTCAGACCCAGTGCACAACAAATGCCAATCACCATCCCCAGTAAAACACTCCTTCTAATTCTGTACCTTTTGCTCTTATTTAGACCGGCATCTAAGTACAAGAAAGTTAATGGCGCAGAATACTGCTGAGTGCATGGTTCTCGTCCTAATGCATTTTCCAGCCTTGAACCTGAGAATGCCAGAGGCTGGCGTCCCTGGACGCGCGTCTGAGCGGTTATCTGCTGGTGGCCTGGTTCCTGAGCTAACAAGTGGGTGTCCCAGGCGCGCGTGTGCTAACAGCAGCAGCGGTGCCACGTGGCGCCCAGAGGTCACCTCGGTCTGGCCTGGAGATTGCCGGTCCTCCGTGAAGCTTCTGAGATGAACCGTGAACTTGGGGCATCCCGAGGCAGCACAGGCATTCTGGAGTTCCCCCAGCAAACCTGGATGATCGCGTAAACACAGCTTGTAAAGTGAAAGCAGGGGCCTTGAGGAAAGGAATTACCCTCATCTCGTTCCCGACCTGCTTACTGCGCTGGAAAACAAAGTAAGTTTTGTTTGTTTCTTTGTTAGTCAGTCTCTCCTACATGTTTTTTCTTGCTAACGTTATTAAGGACACTCAATATCTGGCAAACACCAAGTTGCTTTTTTTTTTTTTCCTTTCCCCTTCATTGGGAAGTAGGAGATGAAGTTTGTTGAACAGCTAATTGCTTCTTTTATCTTTTCTATCTCTCTTCCTGTATCTAGCCCTCTGGCTGGCGTGTTAGAGATAGTAAGAGACTGAACTTTATCATCAATGAGAAAACAAAGAGTTCTCTTTTTTTCCCTCTGTTTAAATGGTTCAAGAACTTTGCCATTAATTAAATGACAGTGACACAGACAAGGCTGTTTTATGTGGTGCGGCCAGGAGCTCGTCTAATGACGCTGGCCTTACTTGCAGTGGGAAGCAGGGAGGTGCATATATGAGACAGGTGTGAGGCCAGGGGTCTGCATGTGGGCGCTGCAGACACCAGGTGGAAATGGCTCTTGGATGAGAGGCTGTCATTTTAAAACCTGTTAGGAGATGGAAAGGACCTGAGGGATAACAAGTAATTAATAATGTTGAGGGAAAAAAAAAAAACAGCAACAGGTTTAATATTAAAATGGGACAAAGACCTAGCCGAACTTTTCCTTCATGTTAGAAAGTTTCATGCCTTGTAGAATTATAGCAAATACGTGTAATAACTTAAAAAAAAATATTTCAGAGGCTTCATCGCCCACACGGAAGATTCTGTGACATCAGCTTAATTCCGACTCTCGGCCCTCATCTTCCGGTTTTGTTTACTTGGTTTTCGGAGCTGCTCCTGTCTCCAGAGATGTTATATGGCTTGATACACTTTTAATACAAAGGTCTGTGCTTCTGCAGATGCACAGCAAATAGAAACGTGGAGTGAGTAGTCAGTGATTTGTGATTAAAATTATCCTTCCTCATAAAATGGACTGCTTTTACCAAGAATTTTCTCCACTTTTCTCAACTGAAAACAGTGTCACTTTGAAGGTAGAAGGGGGTGGCATGAAGGTAGTGTGGTGTTGGAAAGCAGAAATCTGAATCCAGTGTGGAATACTGTGTGAATTTAAACAAGGGCTGCTGTGCCGTAAGGGTTCCAGTTTCATGTCAGAAGGGTGATGGTGGGACTTGAGGTGTCTGTATTTCATATGAAACACTCCAGGCCCCCTGTATGAATGTGTATGAATTATTAATTCAGGAGCCATCTTTAAGTACCTTCTTTCTATAGAGTGTTGTGCTCAGAGCTGTAGTTTTTCTCAGTGAAATTTACAGAAATTCAGTTTGTAAATCAAAGATTGAGAACAGTTTGAAACAAGGGCAAATGAGTGGAGCATTACCATCGAAACGGTTTGTTAAAGATGGTGCCAAGTGAGCAGGGCTGTCCCCTTCTGAGCTGCTCCTCCTAATTAAAGGGGAAGGTGGCTGCCATCTGTCTTCTTTCATTCAAGGCAGTAGGGGGCCTGGGGTGGAAGGAAGCAACCCCCCTCTTATTTTTCCCCCACTCTTCTTTATAGGCAGCTTTCTCCCTAGGCAGTGACCCAGAAGGTCATTGATGGTCTGTCTGTCTCAGAATGAATAGTAACATAAGTATGCAAGGCACTTGCGGAAAAAAAAAGTTTATAACATGCATTTATCCATTTACAAGTCTGCTTGAGTTATGTCTGAGAATATTGTAATCCCTGTGTTGATGTCTTTGCCCTTCTTGTTACTAAGGGCACTACTGGTAGAAAAAATGAGGAGTTTTGCTTTTATTGATTTTGTTTTTTCATGAAAAATTTTTTACACTCCACCGGGCATAATCAGAAGATGGCAGCATGTAGCCACCCCGTTAGGATATACAGGAATATTATTCTTATCAAAACCAAAGATACATATATACACACACACCAAATAATTAACATTATATCTCATATATATATGTATATATATATAACTGCAAGGGAAATTGTGGACAAAGATGTTAACAGGTCTTCAAGATGCTGAGTGGTCTGCTGGTCTACTGCAGCAGCTTTCTTGGACCAGTCATTGAAATAAGTCATGTCGGTTATCCTTCAGTTAAGCAAGAAGCCTTTTAAACCTTCCCTCATGAGAATGGGTTATTAGAGCATTTAG
Source organism: Bos mutus (assembly GCF_027580195.1). NCBI lineage: Eukaryota > Metazoa > Chordata > Mammalia > Artiodactyla > Bovidae > Bos > Bos mutus. Next base: position 7,075,942 of record NC_091620.1, on the reverse strand, counting down.
TTGTAGTTTGGGGCCATAGCTTTAACTGCTTTTGAGACATTGAGTACATAAAAAGTGATTGAGCCTGGTTGCCTCAGTTTTCACCTCTTTAAATGGAAGAAATGTGTGCTGCTTTTAAAAGTGTTTAAGAGAATATGGAATAATGCTTTCAGTCTTTGATCCAAACTTCATTATAACTGAAAAATTCTAAAATCTGGGTTATTTTTGTTTTCAGTTTTTATATTCTTAAGCCAAGTGTCAACAATTATCTAAAAAGATTTGGTCCTTAATACAGTCTATTAAGCCCCCACCCCCAAGTAGTGGATATGGACTTCCCAGAATATGCTGGTTTCTAGAACTCTTTGTGATGTGGAAATGTATTTCTTTTACCCTAAACAATATGTTTGGAAAGCCCAAATGTGAGAGTCATTGTCTATTAATTTTATTTTGAGGTTTTTTTTTTTCTCTTTCAAACTCCTCATCAACTTGCAATGAGCTTTCTTGGAAACTAAGATGTGCTTTATGCTGTTGGATCTTGGGAAGAGCAGTGTGTAGATTCTGGAAACACTAACATCAGTTAGTATGATTGGATGATACCTGAAAAGCAGCTCACTTCCAAATCACTGAAGGGTACACAGTGCTGAACTGGCAGGGTTTTTTTTTTTTTGCTTTTTCATGTAATTGGGCCGTTGAACTAGATCCTTCCCTAACTTCTCTTTTTAAAGTTGTGATTTACACTAATTGGTTTTTACCCCTCAGTCCTTATTTCAGGGGGACTAAATAAATGAATTAAATGAAGCATCTGTATAAGCTGTGACTGTAAAGTAGTGAAATTAACGTTTTAGCTCACGTGCAAATGGATGCTGCCGCCCTCGAGTACTGTGTTAGCTGGGAAGATTTTAGACTTCTCCTAGAGCGATGCCATCTTTGCCAAGGACACATTTAGAAGTTTTTGTTTGCAATTGCCTTAAGAGCCTCCCACCTTTTTTTTTTTTTTTTTTTTTTTTTTTTTTTATCCACAGTGGTGGGAATTCTCTGGCCTTGGAGAGTAGGAAGGTAGGAAGGAGCCAGCAGTTAGGTCCTATGAAAAACTTTATGATCCAATAACTGATTTGAGTCATTGATTTATGTTAACATTTCCTTAGCCACCAACTACATGCCAGCAGTCAGCACTGCAGATTCAAAAATGGGCATGTCTGGGGCCTGGCCCTCCAGGACATGTTAGTGGGATAAATGACATATAAAGAGGTAACACCACATACTGACAAGTACCATAACAGACAAACCCATGGTACGTGGTGTTGGCAGAGCCAGGTGGGGAGGCATGGGGAGAGGGAGGAGTTAAAATTTGATTGAAAAATGAAAATTGTTGTGTACATGATTTATAAAGTGGCTTACATAATAGAATTTTGAAAAGGAAGGCCCTGAAAAAAGCCTTCTACTTTAAATATGAGGAAACTTAAATTTACTTCTGAAAGTTTTAAATTTTCAGCTGGTTGAAACCCTTATGAGAAAAAGTGTTCATTGTGTAATAGGCATTAAAAAAAAACAAAAAGAAGTTGTAGCAGTATAAAAGACAAGGTCTAAAAAAGGTTTTGGACTTTGTTAGAATAACTCTGTGTTCCCCAAAGGAGACTTTTGAAGAACGAGTCTTAATATGTTAAAATGGAGTACTTTGACATACTAAATATATCAAAGCATCACATACTGTATTGATTGCTGAGTCTAGCTGTCTAGCATGTGGGAGAGAGTGAACCTGAAGCTTGCCTACATCCTAAGTATATGATGGGAGAGATAAACCTTCCTAATGTCTTTCATGTTTTTTTCCAGAGACAGAATTTCTGTCCCAAAGCCAATAGCTGATCTCCCTGAGGATAAGTTAATTTCAAGAGTTATTTGTGGAGTGTTGCTGTATGCCAGGCACTCACCTAGGAGCCCAGCAGAAGCTTAGCTGACTGCGGCCCCTTGGGGTGCTTTGCATCCTCAGTAGGACTCTGTGGGTGTGCACACTCAGCTGCTGCTGCTTCCTGGGCACCTTTCCTGAGCATAACGGCATGGGCCCCGGCACGATGCTGCCTGTGGAGAGCTTGGAGCTGAGGTTCCACGCACAGATAAACATAGAGGAGAGAGATGAAATGTATAAAAGGAGAGGGATAAATCAAACACCACATGTTTGTAGAAAAGATTTTCTCAGGTTGGGCAATCAAGAAATGCATTATGGATTGAGGAAGCTTTGGCCAGACAGTGAAAGAAAAGTGGTGTTGGATTTGAGAACTGGGGTTGGGAGGGTGGTCCGAGTCCAAGGACACACGAGCAGAGGCATAGATAGGGATGGGAAGAACCGTTGCACCAAGTGGGCAGTGACTCATGTGTTGTTGCCGGGCAACAACAGTGTGTGTGTTAGTGACTAACGGGAAGAGAAGGCAGCAAAGGTCTGTTGAGGCCAGACCCAGGAGGCCAGAGAGGGCTTATGACTAAACGATTTAGACTGAACACTCAAGTCACAGGAGCAGATGAAGAATTTCGATCAGGGGAGTGATCATAGGATCTTCTGGTATCAGTGTGTGGGGTGGCCCAGGCACTGAGAAAACCAGAGTCGGGAAAGCCCAGCAGAGCTCCAGGAGGCAGGAGCAGGGGGCTGAGTGAGGGGGCCTGGCTGGAATGGGTCTGGAGGAGAGGGAGCGGCTGCAGGGAGGAGAATGGAAGCAGAATTACTCCCGGTGTTTTTTTTTTAACTCAGGTGCCATTTGTTATTTCCATGTCATCTGCCGAGCCCTTCACGTACATTATCTACTTCAGTATAATCCTATGAGGCTAGTCCTTATTTCCCAGATGAGAAAACTAAGGCTCAGAGATAGGTTTGTCTGAAGCTGTGCGGCCAGTGGGATGTAGAAGAGCACACCCAGGCACCCCTGATTCCACACCTGTTCTTTCTGCTCTACTAGGTTTTGAAGAGAGCAGGTGTGAGAGAGGAGACGATTCTCGTCCACTTTGTACTCAGTCAGGTGTCCATCAGGCGACTGGAGACCTGGAGGAGCTAAATCTCAGGGACAATGTGTAGGAGGGTTGAAGACGAGGCTTTAAGAATCAACTGCGTGCTCGTTTACTCCGCACAGACTTGTGGAGTGTCTTTATGGATCAGCACTGCGTGGCCACAAGAGTACAGCGCTGAATGAGAGAGCCATATACTACTCCACAGAACAGGCTCCTGAGGGAGACTCCGTGCTGTGGGGTGGCTGTCAGGTAGGGGGAGTGCAGGTTGGCTATAGAACACCCACCTGAAGGATCTCACCAAGACTGGGGGCCAGGAAAGTCTCTTAAGGAAGAGGTATACTTAGCATGACACTCACGTGCTAAGTCCCAAGATAAAAACTGAGGAAAACACATAATCCAGGCAGGGGAGCGGGGATATATGAAGACCCCTGCGGCAAGAGAAACACGATACATCTGAAGAATTAGAAATGATGTGGGGCCGAAATGGAGAAAACAGGAGATGAGGCCAGCGAGGTGGGCAGTGGTTAGATCTAGGAACGCCCCAGAAGCTCTGCTCAGGGATCTGGTCATCTCGTTAAGGACGTAGGAAAATGTTCATGGATTGTAAGCGCTGGCACACTGATTAGACTCATGTTTCAGAGGGACCATTCTGCCTGCTGCATAGAAAAAGGGAAGCAAATACTGGAAGCAGGAAACTGGCAAGGAGCTCATTGGAGAGAGGACTCTGGATGAAAAGCGCTGGTGATCTGGAAAGAGAAGAGAGACTCTGGTTGGTGTTTACGGATGGCAGACGTGTGGAACTTGGGGGTCTGTTGGATGTGGGAGATGAGGGAGAGAGAGGAATAGAAGTCAACATGGAAGTTTCTAACTGGACCACTGGGTTGTTGCTGGTACTTCCCTAGGGGACATGGTGGAAGGATCAGATGTGGGGTTTAAGATGGTTAGGTTTGGTTATCCTAATATTTAATAAAAGGAGCTGAAGGCAAGGGGGTTGGTTAGAGGGACGTCAGAATGTCCTAGTTCAGAAGTGAAGCAGTTCAGGCGACAGGAAGAGGACAAGGGTGTTTGGAGTGGGCGGGCCAAGAGGAGGGCAGACTAGGAGGAGGTTAAGGAGCTGACAGACCTGGCTTCCCTGGTGGCCCAGACGGTAAAGAATCTGCCTGCAATGTGGGAGACCTGAGTTTGATCCCTGGGTTGGGAGGATCCCCTGGAGAAGAGAAAGGCTACCCACTCCAGTATTATTCCCTGGAGAATTCCACGGGCAGAGGAGACTGGTGACTACAGTCCCTGGGGTCACAAAGAGTTGGACACACCTAACATACACAGAGACCTCGATAAGTTTTCATATGAAAGTTGAAGTCACACAGGTTGCCAGCCAGACTTGGAGTGGAGAGGGTCAGTGTGTAGGTTGGTCACTACCTGTTGAGTATACCTGTTGAGGTTGGGCACTGAGGTGTGTGCATTGAAAGTGTGATTTCCCCAGTCTGTGTGCATCGCGTCAAGAGAGAGAAGAGGAGAGAATGAATGGGACCTAGGGTTCACCTCTGAGAGGAGTTAGGGATGGGAAGAGACCCTGGAGCTTTCAAAGGGAAAAACAGGGAATCTCAGAGTCTTGGGAGGCAGGTGGAGGTCGGTGCACGAGAGAGGAAGTGTTGAGCAATGCCCGGCTAACAGGGCTAAGAGACGAGGACTTGAGGGACCTTGGGATTGCTGAGCACAGAGTCCTGAGTTCCTTAAAGGGAAAGGTTCATGGAGTGATGAGGAGTGAGTGGGAATCAGTTGCTATGGGTAGCAAGCATCACCTACACTTGCAAGAGAGATTATAGCATCTACTAATGAGTCCTACTGTTCTATTTTTTTTTTTTTGAACAATCTTCTAGTAATTCCCAGCTGTGTGTCCTTGGTCAAATTGTTTACCCTTTCTGTGCTTCATTTGTAAAATGAGAACCTGCCTCATGGGGATGCTGTGAGGATTAAATGACTTGTAAAGCAGTGCTTGGCACGTAGTAAATGCCATGTAAGTGATTGCTTAATAAAAGCAAAGTAGGAACCATGTATATCAGCCATCACATGTCGTAGGTACTTTTTCCTGAGTATTCACAATACTTCTTTGTGTAAGTGGCAGCTCCCTGATTCTACAAACAAAACAGAGGCCTGGAAAGTTTTAAGGAACTTATTCCAGGTCACTCTGCTAATGAGTGGTGGAATTGGGGCACAGAGTTCCTTCAACCTGACTTGAAGTTGATAGTCCGCCCACTGGACCGTGCTCTGCCCTTTGGGCTGCTGCATAAAGACTCGGAACCTTCCATGGCCCAAATCTGAGGAGCAGTTTTACATGAAGTATGCTCAGTGCACTCTGCCTAACCCCTACCCTGTTCGTCATCTACCCCGCCCCACTCAGTTGTCTTATCTGTCTGGCCCTTGTAGGTACTGAGTTTGCAGTCTTTGTTCTAAAGGTTTGTCCTTCCTGTGGACTGGAGTGCATTCATTTGAGTCTTCTGTTAAGTTCACATGCCATCTTCCATATCTGCTTTGAAGATTTTCTTCAGACTTAAGAGTTCAGCTCTTAAGTAAAATGGGCACCTCATCTGAATTCTTGAATTTAATCTGATCTCAGAAAGAGAAGTTGTTGCCCATTCTTACAGGCTTTTCCTGCAGCAAAGAACTATCTATCCATCTAGTCTGAAATGATAGTGTGATGGTTGATTTTATGTGTCAACTTGGCTAGTACCCAGGTATTTGGTGAAACACCAGTCTAGAAGGTATAAACATACTTATGAAGGTATTTTTAGCTGATTTTAAATCAGAGATATGGAATAAGGCAAGTTATCCTCCATAAGGTATGTGGGCCTCATCCAATTCGTTCACGGCCTTAAGAGAAAAAGATTGTTGTCCCCCATGGAAGAAGGAATTCTGCCCCCAGGAACTGCCTTCCAGCTCAAGACTGCAGCAGCATCCTTTCTCTGGGTGACCAGCCTGCCCTGCAAATTTTGGATTTATCGACCCCTGACAGCCGAAGCCATTGCCTTAAAATCCAGTCTCTTCATCTCTCCCTCTGTCTCTCTCTGTGTCCACATGCACACTCACACACACACCACATTCTATTGACTCTCCTTTTCTGGAAAACTGTGGCTAATATAGACAGGAAGACATAGAAGTTTAAACTGTTCAGCTGCTGTTGATACTAACAGAAACTGCGTCAGGCCTCTCTAGGCATGCTTGGTGGAGGTGTGTACTGCTTGTTGTGTGGATGAGGAAAGCGAATTCCAGGAGGGATGTGTGCACCCACTGTGATGCAGAAAGAAGATGGGAGAGCCAAGGAGAGAATGATTCCTCGAGTGTGGTTCAGTTGCTCTCTTGCTGTTTGGCTCACATGTTCTTATTAAGCAAGATAATAAAGTTACTGGGTTTCCAGACATAATTACTGCTAACATTTGTGAACTGTTTTCAGGAGGTCAGGTCTATCCTAATTGCTTGACAGGTGTTAATTATTTTAATTCCTACAACTACCCAGTGAGATCAGAACTGATATTCACCCCCCTTTCCAGATTTGAGACACCAGGTCCCAGCGAGCAGCGTGGGCACTGCTGCACAGCCAGTGCGTGCGAGCCGGCGCGGGGCCCAGGCCGCATGGCCCCAGAAGCATGCTCCGCACACATCCATCCCACTGCTCCTTGGCCCGAGAGGTCTTGAACGTCGCCCCCTCATCTGTCCCTGGGGAGCTTCCGTCCAGAACATTCATCTTGGTAGGGGTGCTTTGGTAGGGCTTGCTTTAAAAGAGAAGATGCTGTATGTTAGTTTTCAAGAGGCCTTCCTGTAATACTTCCCTTGCTGCCTCCTTGAGAAACAGAAAACACTCCCATTGTAGGAACACTGTGGGGTAAATTCTTGCCGGGGTATGCTTTTAGCGACTAGACTTTCCTGTCTAGCCTAGGGACACTGGGGGCCACCTGACTGGCCAAAATTCATGCAGAAACGTGAGGAAGCGGTGATGTGGCCTAGCACCTTGTCCAGCAGTTTGGGTTGTGCTCTGCAGACTCTTCGTGTCTGTCCCTTGGTTCTCTGAGGAACTGCCCCTCGTAACTGCCATTTAGCAGGCCTTTGGTGCGTCAGGGATTGTTTTAAGTGTTTCACAAACATGGTCTTGTGGAATCTTCTTCACATTATCATCCCATTTTACATGTAAAGAAAGCAGCGACCCAGGGAGCTCGTGCTTCCGAGGCAGGATTTAAACCTTGTCTAGGGACCCCAGCCAGCCGTGTTCCCTGTCACTCTGCTCGCACCTCCCTGGTGCCTACCATTCCTACCTGCTAGACTGTAAGCTCTGTGAGGGCAGGGACTGTTTCCCCCTGGGTTCACCATCAGACTTCAGTATCTACCAGGTGCAGGGCCTGACACACAGGAGATGCTTATCACATTGATGTTGAGTGATCAGCGGACTCGTCCTGTTCTTTGGGATCACTCCCCAATACCCATGGCGCCAGGGGCGGGGCAGGGAGAGCACCGACCTACTGAGGGTAGCTTGGACACACGTGGGTTTAGCCCTTGGGCACCTGTTCCAGGGTGTTTTCTCCTTCAGATGAACCTCTCAACCTGCGCCCAGTCAGTCCTACATGACTCCGTGAGTAACTCTCCTTCCCAAAAGAAGTCTGCACAGTACTGTGTACATCGCTGTCATGATCTGTCAGGATCTCCACCTTTCACAGCTGGTGTGCCACAGTGGTCTAGGACACCATTTAAGTAAGACTGGTGCTTTTAAGGGGTCATCAGTTGTGTGTTTTTAAAACATTCCTTAAACTCTCTGCTTCTTCCGTTATCCCACATTCCTCTTTGTCTCTTTCTCTGTGTCTCTCACACTTTCTTGGTCTTACACACACATATCCCTTAATTTGTCACCTACATGTCTCATAAACATCTCCTGTCTTTTTTTAGTGAAACACGTGGTATACATGGAAGACCACTTTGTAAAATGAAACTGTGTGATTTATATTTTGTCTCTTTTTCCTTAAACTTCCTCTCCTTTGATCCATAAATGAAAGCTAGATATTGTATTCAGTAACCTTTAAGCTAATTTTTCCTTTTGGACATAGTAAGTTATGATGGCACTGACTGAAAAATTACTGTAAATGTAAGAAGTCTTAGAATTTACATCCAACTCTAGGCCATGCAAGAAATGCAGATTCACAGCCTTCTCTGTGCCAGACTTCACGTCCTCTTAGCTTTGGAAAGCGTCAAAGCTGGGCAGTGTGTGTTTGGGAATGACCAGTCAAAACAGTGAGACAGATAAGCAAGAATCTAATTTTCAAAAATTTAAGTGTTGGGGAGGAAGCATGCTTCAAAACAGATTATAGTCTTATCTCATGGGAGGTCTAAAATTAATAAATGCATTTGAGAGATGTTCCCTCTCAGCGTTCTTAAGCTCAGTTATTTTGCTGGCATTCCTCCTTTTGAACCTCTATTCTGAATTGTTTACTTTTTTTTTTTTTTTCCAGTAAGGAAGAAAAAGTTCTTCTTAAAAATTCATTAGAAATTAATTTTAATCTCAGCATTTAGTATTCTTTACAATATGATGATAAAGACTGGTTTGAAAGGGCAGTGCTTGGTCTGATCAGCCATGGAAAAGGAGGACAGGCCATGGTCCTGGCCAGTGCATCTTCGCCATGATGGATTCATTGTAATTCTTTCATTCCCTTCCTTGCTAAGCCCAGTGGCTTCTGTTACAACATGTGGCAACTTCTCCCTTGGAGACTGACTCAGTCCAAGTTGCCATAATATTTAGGACCAGCTACAAAGACATTTCTTCCCCTAAACCCATGCCAAATCTAAGTCAAACTGTCTTCTCCTCCCTGGCCATTCAAATAGATTCAGCTCCTGTTTGAAAAGCCCAAGAAATGCACAGGCCTCTTTTTGTTTCCTTGCCTGTTCAAACAGATAAATAAAGAAGGCGTATCATACCGGGTGCTGCTTTGAGCTTGGTCACTTCCTTCTGAAACGGACTCTTACATGTGTTTTAAGAATTGCAACTTAGATGCTCTAAAAAATAAGAAATCCTGTATGTCCTAAGCTTGTCTACAGTAAATCACTGCTGTCAGTGCTGATGGAGGAAAGAAGAGGAACTCTAAAACCACGGGCCTTCACCAGATGTGGCGCTGAGCTCCTGGACGAGCCTCCAGAGGCCTGAGCCTGGGCAGGGTAGGGAGAGGTTCTCATCCTAGGCAGCTTGGACCGACCATCTGCTAAACAGACAACACTAAACAAGTAATATCAACCAACCCATTTTGTTTTTAAGAAAAGAAAGCCTACCAAAATAGAAAAAGAACCCCTGACAAATAAATTTGTTCTGACCTCTAAACCTAGTCCAGGGCTTCCCTGGTGGCTCAGACAGTAAAGAATCTTGCCTGCAATGCAAGAGACCCGGGTTCGATCCCTGGGTTGGGAAGTTCCCCTGGAGAAGGAAATGGCTACCCACTCCAGTATTCTTGCCTGGAATATTCCTTGGACAGAGGGGCCTGGCAGGCTACAGTCCATAGGGTCGCAAAGAGTCAGGCACGACTGAGGGACTAACACTTCCACTTCCACAAGCCTAATCATTTTATCCCTTGGCATTTGATTCTCGTAAAACACTTGTATGTTTTATTCATCCTTGTAAAAATAATTATATTCCATATCCAACTTTACTAGTAAACATTAATTTCTTCATATTTTTAGCGAGATGTACTTTCCTTCATGGGTTAGTTTGTTTTGAAGTGTAACTTTCAGCACAGTGCATTTTATGAGTTGTAGTTCTGTCTTTTTAATTGGTTTGTTATTTGATATATACAAGAGATTACTCATAACATACAACTAAGCTCTAAAGCACAATTTTTTAAAACATTCCAGTGACCCACCTCCTCCTTTAGGAACTGGAATGGTACAGATGCTTCTGGATCTTTGTACTTCCTTCCCGCTATTCTCTGGCCTCCTTGCAGTTTAGAAATTTGTGTTTATAATTCTCCTGATTTTTTAAAAAGATGTATAAATTTTATCACATAAATGAGCGTTGCTAAAGGTATTTGGAGATACCAGAAAGTGGTATCACACCACGTGTAGTTTTTTGCAGCTTATGTTTTCCTTCCGTATTATGTTTATAAAACTCACCCATGTCGTTGGGAGTGGAGCTGCAGCTCCTTTGTATACGTTGCTGCAGTGTTCCCGCGTGTGTGATTGTATCACAGTTTACCCAGTATCCTGTTTATGGGGAAAGGGGAAAATTACAAGGAGTTCTGTTTAGTCCTGTTAACTTTGAGATGCCTGTTATAATTCCACTGGGGATGTTGAGTTGGCAGGTAGACATTCAAGTTTGTATTCAGAGGAAGGTCTCTGATGAAGATACCAGCGTATGGATGGCAGCTAAAGTATTATTTCTCCAGCCATTTGTAGAATGCTGTTTAACCCATTGATTGGCATTTTTTTTTTCTTTTTTCCAATCTTTCTGGTCACTTTGCTGAAGTGTGACTTGTAAAAAAATAAATGAGAAGAATATGAGCCTTGGAGAAAATAGAGGGAAGTGTCTTACAAACTCTAAAGGGCTGTATAAGCTTGGGTATTTTATTATTACCTCTTTCAGGGAGTCTCATTCAGTCCAACTGAAACTATATAAGTTTGCATTGGAAACTAAAAAAATATATACTTAATTATTATATCTCATTTTAATACTTTGTTAACTTTTAGCTAATAACTAATGTTTACCTAGTGCTCATTTTACATGAATTAAGACATCTAATCCTTAAAACAGCCTATAACAGATAAATGGTATTTATTCGTATTTTACAGATGAGAAAACTAAAGTTCAGAAACTAAACTCCGGATTTGAATGCACAGATTTGGCTCCTAAAAGCTGTGCTCTTAGCTAATATGTGGGACTGCCTCTCTTTTCAAGGACAAGTTTCAGCCAGTTCCTTCAGCTTCAAGCTTTCAAAACCTTTTTGGGTCACATTGCAGCATGGCCACCTTGAACCACCTACAAAACAGCACTCAAGGCCGCAGGCGCTGGCAAAGGGCCTTGTCTGAGCTGACTTAGTTTCACCACTGGACTGGCCCGAGATCTCACAGGGTGCCCCCACCTACCAAGTGTCCATTCTGTGCGCATTAAAAATGATGCACTTGATTTAAGTTCTATGCCTAAAGCTTCCCAGTGAGCCAGTAGTGGGCCAGGGACTGTAATCTGGGTCTCCTGCCTTTCAAGCACTACATTTGTTTTGTGTTAATAAACCATATTTCTCCATGGGATCTGGCAGAAATTTGAAAGTGGTTAATTTTATTGCAGTAAATACTAAGAATCCTTTTCAAAGCACAGAAACCAAGCTCCAGGCAGGGAAAACATGATTTGCTCTCAGAGCCTTTGGCAAACTCACACTGGTTCTAGAATTAGATCATAGATCGCTGGCCTTGATTCCCTCTCCCTCTGGTGCTGGCTGAAGGGGGTCAGGACCTCTGCTGTGGTCACAAGGCCACACTTGGACCTAGACATACTCTTGCAAGTGGAGCTGGAACATATGACGTCCTACCCACAGAGCCAGCATGTCACAGCTGATTGCTACGGGGGTTATGATGGGGAAGTCACATTCCTGGGACACCGGTGATACGGGTCAGGACCCAGGTGAGTTAGCCCAGCTAACTCCGAGCTGCTACTGCTAAGTCACTTCAGTCGTGTCCGACTCTGTGCGACCCCATAGATGGCAGCCCACCAGGCTCCCCCGTCCTTGGGATTCTCCAGGCAGGAACACTGGAGTGGGTTGCCATTTCCTTCTCCAATGCATGAAAGTGAAAAGTGAAAGTGAAGTCGCTCAGTCGTGTCCGACCCTCAGCGACCCCATGGACTGCAGCCTACTAGGCTCCTCCATCCACGGGATTTTCCAGGCAAGAGTACTGGAGTGGGATGCCATTGCCTTCTCCATAACTATTGGTTCCTAACTCTGAGCTAGTAGGAACCAATACTTGTCTGCCTTTCTTGTTGTGTGACAGGTGCCATGCATGTAACTTGCTACGGTTGTGAATGTGCCATACTTTCTAAACCGTGGTCAGTCAAAAAAAAACTATAAGCATAAGGGGAAAAAAATCTTGAATTATAAACTGCTTGAGTGTGGAATGTACAGGGAGTGGTTTATTACTTTTGTCATGAGAAGAATGGTAAGTGCATTGTGAACCGAATGCACACTGTGATAAAATGATCGAGAAAAACCGAGAGAAAGGATTCAGCAAGAGGGAAGCTGAATTTCCAAGGTTGGTCTGGTTGTGTTCATATGGGAACTGGGGTTGGGTGTCACATTCACAGGAGAGCCACAGTGCTAAGGTGCACAAGGGCGTGCATTATTTCTTTTAATTCTCATAATTCCCACGACAGCTGAGATGGGACCTGGGGTTTGCCTCTGCCCTGATGGAAGGACTCTAGGCAGTTGGGACAAAAACAGACCCGATTGGGGCTGCACTCAGTTCAGCAGGTTAACTTTGCTGTCTGCAACTGTTCCTAGACCAGATGCTTCAGAACTGTATGATGACCTGTTTGGGCTTGTCTGTGTTCACACTTTCTCTGCATTGCACGTGACTCCATTGCCACTTCTGCAGCCCTGTCAGTTCAGAGTCTGGGCAGCGAGCAGCCTGGCGGCCAGGTGAGCTCAGCACACGCAGCCTGTGAGACCTGGGGCGACGCCTCTGCTCCGTCAGTCACGGGCTGTGTGAGTGCCGGTGAGTCCCCCTCGGCCCTGTGTTGATGGTGTTGTCCGTCGTATCATCATAGGATATGTTGTGTGAGGAGGACACCTTGGATATTCTCCCTGGAGCTGGGCAGTGGGAGGGAGCACCACGTCAGTTCTTCCCAGTCATCGGGTCTGACATTGCTCTGTGCCCCAGTGGGTGACGCTGCTTATTATTGGTAAGCAGGTTCCTCGTTGAGAGGCATCCTTCACATCAGAATGTGCATTTGTGTGTGGGTGGTAAAAATGAGAACTGCTTGAGAACTAGTTCTTCCTTCACAGGAATATATCCAAAGTTAAAAATCAGGCTTTCCATGTCAGTTTCCAAAACATGTTGAATGAATAAAAAGGGGAGAAATACTGGACCTTGGTCACAGTTCTTAAGAAATACAGCTCTGATTCTACACACCCCCTGAGAAGTCAGTGAGGAGAACTGTCTTCCGTAGTGGCTGCTGTATAGCTAAAACGTGAGAGAGAGAGGAGCTAATTGCTCCTCATTTTTGTGCCTCTAGGTGATACGCAATAATTTTAATTTCATGTTCACTTAGGGTTACTATGAGATTTGATGAGATCATAGTTACAAAGAATCTTAAATTCTATAAATGAAGAATCTGATGAAACAGTACTTCTTTGCTTTGCTTAAAACCAGTGTAGCTGCTGTTGCAGTGTTTTTTTCCCTTCCCTGCCTGCCTTCCCTTCCTTCTCTACTGCTCTCTTCTCCGCTTCCCTCCCCGTCCCTCCCTTCCTTCCATTTATCCCACAGTGTTTGTGCAAAATAGTGTACAAACACACACACAGGCAATCGCAGGTTATGATGTGCTAAGAAGAAGAAAATCGGAAACAGTAAAGAGTATCAATAAAGCCGGTGTTTGCCTCTCCGTGTACATAGTAGAAACTAAGGGGAATGATAGAGCTGTTGTTGCCAATTGGAGGATAGGTTTATAAGCATAAAGCCTGGTCTTAGGGACTTCCCTGGTGGTCCAGCGGTTGAGACTCTGTTCTTCAACTCACTGCAGAGGGCACAGGTTTGATCCCTGGTCAGGCAACTAAGATCCCACATGCTATGCGGCATGGCCAAAAAAAAAAAAGACTGATTTTATAAAGCTACTTACCTTAGAATCACTCTTGGAGATGTTTGTTCTCATGTAGGTAAAGAATAAATAGAAAGTTAGTTTTTCCCAACGATCACAAAAGATCATTTGTGAAAACCAATGTCTCACATGTGCATTATAGGATTGGATGATGACTGTTGGTTGTGTTGTAATAAACTTACAGGAAAAACTTATTTACAAATGAGTTTAGCGCAAGGATATGCCTTTGTCTGCCGTTTTCAAAGGAATTTGTAAAAGGAAAGCTCATTTCCGTGGGATTTATGGTAGCCATCGGTTCCTAAAGAAAATTCACGGAAAATTCCCATCATTGTTCTTATACTGAAATCAGGGATCAGGTCTTCTGTTCACGTGAGACTCAGTGGGCACAAAAGTGTGGAAGGAAAACCCCCATCCCTGCTGAGGGTGGGCATCCTGGCTGGCAGGGTGGCCAGCTTGAGTTTCATTTCTGAATGTGCATACCTGGAACGTGTGCTGGAAGTGGCTGGCTCAGAGCACTTCCTACTTCCCGCCACCTGGAGAGAGGGCTCTGGAGCTCAGTCCTTCCCAAACCTCACCATAAAGCAAGCAGAGACAGCACCTTCAGTTCAGGGAACACATCCAGGGCTTAACTCCTTAGGACGGTCTTTGAGTCCATTCAGGACAAACTGTGTCTCCTCTTCTTTGGCCCTTCTGACTTAAAAGTAGCCAGGATTTTTAAACTGACTAACCCTTAAAGATTTCCAGAGGAGAAAATTAGAGCAGAGACCTATTACAGCCGAAAGTTAACATTCTTTAATATTACCTCTTATCCTTAAGAGTGGAGCAGTAGATCATTGAAAGTTCATGTTGTGACTGATTCCGTATTTAAATAATTTATAAATCAGTACCTCGTTTTACTGTTGAGTTCTCTTCAGGTCCATATCACCACTATCATTTCCATGAGGTTCCAGGTCCTTTGTAAACAAATGAAACACAGTGCTTCTTTATGACATGAGTTAAATCTAGATCCCAGTGATATTTGGCACTTTCTTAATACCCAGATGGGCACAGCGTTTGCCTTGAAGTGAAGACGTGCGTGGGGTTTTAATCACATCATGTTTTATTTTTTCTCCTCTAAATATCGCCATTTCAATAGTTGCCTCTTAATGAATGACTGGTTGTTTACTGTGGTTTATTACCAGAAATTTGAACATTAAAAAATTCTAATCAAAATACAGATGGAAAAAATTTTCCCTCTCAGTCTCTCATCTCTTATATTAGAATAAAAATAAGTAGTCTTCGTTTTTGAAACTTAATAGTTTAAGAAATCCCATCATTCTCTTTTTGAAAACCTAAGTTTAATAAATCAGAGGAAATTTAATTATAATTCTTAAACTATAAAAAGCTTTTTATAAAAAAAAAAAAAAACAAGGGTAGGGCTAAAATAAGTTTCACCTCTTGAGCCTAATCATCATTTGAAAGAAAATGTAGTCAAGAAGTAATTTTTGCTGTATATTTTCCGCTGTTTAATCACTGAAAATACTTGGAGTTTTGTTTTGTTTTTTCTTTTTAAAACAACAGGAACAAGGCACAGAGTTTGTTCTCTACCGAGGTAAGATCACTAGAATCCAAAGACCAAATTCCAAACAGGCCTCAGATACCTGCAGAGAATCAGAGATGTTCAAGGCAGCCTGCAGGCAAAAGGGCTGTGTTCTGCCCCAGGGGGGTTCTTAAATGAGAGTTTTGGATAAAAATGCTACCCTCTTTTATCTTTGAAAGTGAGTAAATCTTCATAGCAGGTTATTCTCTTGAAGTGAGATGGACACAGCGACCACAGGGAGGTTATGCTTTGGGAGTGCTCATCAAATTAAGGAAAGAAGCAGCTTCTAAAAGGAGCCACGTAGCTCAGTACTCAGATGCTCAGTCGTGTTTGACTGTTTTGTGACTCCATGGACTGTACCCGCCAGGCTCCTCTGTCTATGGAACTCTCCAGGCAAGAATACTGGAGTGGGTTGCCATTAGGCATTCAATCTGCTGAACTGCAAGCACAGACGTCAGAGGAGCAGATGTTTCCATGGCCCTCTGGTTGCTGTGCTGCTGTGACACACCCGCACCTCAGAGATCAGCCCCTGGCTTTCCAGCTTCGGCTGTCCCAGAGGACCAAGCACCGTGGGCTCAGGCTAGGGTCGGAGTTTGGTGAACGTTGTTATTGGCCCTAAGGCAGAGGGCTGGACTTGGGCAGACTTGGGGTAACAGAAAGCTGTTCTCTGTTCCATGAAAGTAGAGACACAATACTTTCAGATCTGCCTTCCGACTGCCCAGTATAGGTCTATAGTTACTGTTGCATTTATAATGAAAAGAAATGATCTGACACTCACTTAGCTAAATATAATTTATAATTTTGAAGTAAGATTGAAACGTGAAAGATCATGCTTTTCAAACTGCTATGATGACTTAGACAGACAACTCATTTTATATAATGGTGAGTTAAGCCCGCCAGCAGCTGAACAGTTTTCATCCATTTGTTCAGACACCTGCAGTTGGGTGCTAAATGCGCATGTTTAATTGCTTGAACTTAAATTATAAAATCCCTAAAGGATGTTTTTATCCTGGAATGTAAGTCTCTTGCAAAAACTGCCAGCTCTCCTGTCCTCCTTGCCTGTCTCATAATGTTTGTCGCAGCCCTGTTTTGAAAAGGTTCATTTTGAAATACAGGAAGTTCAGCTCCTTGGGGAAAATGCAGATGTCTCAGCCTTGAGCAGCATCACTCCAGGCATTCCCTGGGGAGTCTATTTGGTTAGAAATCAGCTTAATGCAAGAACTGTTCTTTATCTCCAGGTTTCTTAAAGGTGACGATTAATATGGTCAAAGATCTGTTTTATCAGCCCAGAGGCTTCTAATGAGAGAATGAGATGAAAATGGTCCTGCAACAGAGCAGGGCACTCTTGGCTTGAGCCTTGTTATTTGTCCCTCCAGCGGTTCCTAGCTGTTGTGACGTCAAGGCTGCCATTCAAAGCAGAGAAAAAGGAAACCATGGCCTCTCTCCGCATCAGTAGCGGACAGGGCCGTTGTTTCTCAGGCATCCACAACGCTCTGTCTGGCAGAGCTGTGCATTCCATGCCTGGGTGACCTGGTTAAATGGAGGAAACCAAATGCTGTCCGTTGAATGCTCTCCAAAACAAGCATTCCACCCCAAGCTTCTGAAGTACAGGCTTCACTGCTTCTGAGGACTTAAGTGGAACTGCAGCATGGCTCTGCATTATTCACTTGCATATTCAGTTTCTGTTTAGTCTTAAAAGAGAGCATATCATTAACAATGGCCTTCATTAATATACACTATGACAATGACATTTTGCTGCCTTTGGGGTCAGTGCTGCAAAACCCTTTCTGGAAAACTAGGGCAGTGTTGAAAATCTTTTGGGATCACAGTCAGAAGTTCAAAACCACTGAACTGCCACCAGTTCTTCCCATCCTACTTCAGTTCACCCCATGCCCCAGTTTCAGATTGCTGAATTCTACAAAGCCTCTTGTATTTTACTTAACATATTAATTTCTCATGGTGCATTATTGAGCTTGTATGGCCTCCGCACGTATATGAAAAAGAATCGCTAAGGTTTAGATCACCGGCTCTGGGTTTTTCCTTAGGAAGAGTAACACCTCTTGCTTTTCAGAGAGAAGGAGCTGTTTCGGAGCATCACCAAACCACTGTCTCAAGTAACAAGCCAAGATCCCTACAGCAAGCAAGCATCTTGCAAGGCCACAAGTGCACTAATAATGTTCTCATCACTTACCACATGCCTCTGAATTCACCGCAGTAAGACTCAGTCTCCCGAGGGTGTCCGTTCTTGGGTTTCTCTGGCATAGGAGACAACAGTATTTTATTAAATTCTTGGAAGTCGACATGATAGTCACTAGAAAAAGCACAGCAACCACATTTTGTATTCCAGTGTTGTCTTGGTTAAGTCAGTAATATGCTTTTGAGGTTTTATGTTACAAATCCCATTAAATCTTTTCAAAACAGTTTTTCTCTGAACCTTTGATTGAAGGATATTGGTAGAAACCAAAACTGTTTAATTTTGTACACAGGTGTATATACGCATATCAGGAGGGATCTTGATGTACCGTTGAGGCCTTTCTTTAAAATATCTTTTAAATTTAAAAAATTAATTACTTATGTATTTATTTTTGGTTATGCTGGGTCTTTGTTGCTGCACACGTGCTTCTGTACTTGCGGTGAGCGGCACTTTCTTTCTGGCTCAGTAGTTGTGGCCCGTGGGCTTAGCTGCCCTGCAGCGTGTGGAATCTTCCCGGACCAGGGATTGAACATGTGTCCTCTACATTAGCAGGCGGATTCTTAGCCACTGGACCACCAGGGAAGTCTGAAGCCCTTTTTAATTGAACTATTATAAGGCAAAATTCTTCCAGATTATAAACTCTTCTGGGGAAAAAGGTAGAGATAGGTAGGTAGGTAGCTGGATTAACTTCCTGGTAACTTCCTGAAAGAGATGGAAATACCAGACCACCTGACCTGCCTCTTGAGAAACCTGTATGCAGGTCAGGAAGCAACAGTTAGAACTGGACATGGAACAACAGACTGGTTCTAAATAAGAAAAGGAGTACGTCAGGGCTGTATATTGGCACCCTGCTTATTTAACTTATATGCAGAGTACATCGAGAGAAATGCTGGGCTGGAGGAAGCACAAGCTGGAATCAAGATTGCCAGGAGAAATATCAATAACCTCAGCTATGCAGATGACACCACCCTTATGGCAGAAAGTGAAGAAGAACTAAAGAGCCTCTTGATGAAAGTGAAAGAAGAGAGTGAACAAGTTGGCTTAAAGCTCAGCATTCAGAAAACGAAGATCATGGCATCCAGTTCCTTCATTTCATGGCAAATGGATGGGGAAACAGTAGAAACAGTGGCTGACTTTATTTTTCTGGGCTCCAAGATTGCTGCAGAGGGTGATTGTAGCCATGAAATTAAAAGATGCTTACTCCTTGGAAGGAAAGTTACGACCAGCCTAGACAGCATATTCAAAAACAGAGACATTACTTTGTCAACAAAGATCCGTCTAGTCAAGGCTATGGTTTTTCCAGTGGTCATGTATGTATGTGAGAGTTGGACTATAAAGAAAGCTGAGCGCCGAAGAATTGATGCTTTTGAACTGTGGTGTTGGAGAAGACTCTTGAGAGTCCCTTGGACTGCAAAGAGATCCAACCAGTCCATCCTAAAGGAAGTCAGTCCCGGTTGTTCATTGGAAGGACTAATGTTCAAGCTGAAACTCCAAAACTTCGGCCACCTGATGTGAAGAGCTGACTCATTTGAAAAGAGCGTGATGCTGGGAAAGATTGAGGGAAGGAGGAGAAGGAGATGACAGAGGATGAGATGGCTGGATGGCATCACCGACTTGATGGACATGGGTTTGGGTAGACTCCAGGAGTTGGTGATGGACAGGGAGGCCTGGCGTATTGTGATTCATGGGTCGCAAAGAGTCCGACACGACTGAGCGACTGAACTGAACTGAACTTCCTGCAGAAGGAAATGGCAACCCACTCCAGTATTCTTGCCCGGGAAGTCCCATGAACAGAGGAGCCTGGCAGGCTACAGTGCGTGGGGTCACAAGAGTCGGACCCAACATAGTGACTAACCCACCATAGAGTAGGTGCAGTGACTCTTGTAAAGTTAGGATTTACCAGAGCTCACTAGTACTAGACTAGAGTCTAGCTTTGCCTGGACAGACCTGCCTAAAGGCTAGCTAATGCCATGTGAATGTCGTATATAGGCCACCACAGACACAGTGGTGGGACCAGGGCATGTAGCTGGTGAGCGAATCTTCTTTATGGGTGTTCTGGGCCAGGTAAGCCCAAGAATCTTGAAATGAGAGAAGAAACCTAAGACATTACTTTCCGCTTGTGGGTTAGAGAATTAGTAATCTTTTGTTCACCACTATTTGCATATCAGTAATCCTTTTATTCTTCCTTTTTTCTGTTACTACCATTTCAAGAAGTCTTATCATCTGAAGATAACTGCTACCAGAAAACTTACTTTTAGAGAATTAACTAAACAGTAAAAAGTTTTTAAAAGATTTTAGTGGAATTAAGTCCTGAAAAAATGTTTTAAAGTTGAATCTCAGTTTGTTTTACATTATATAACAGAAATTTGGGCTATGATGCAACAATATGCTCTTTCTTAGACCAAAGATTGGTCACTTCTGTGGCAGAACCATAAAGAGGGTGATTTTTGTTAATAAGCATTAATTTCCCAAAGGACCTCTCTTAATCTTTTGATACACAAACCATTCTCTTGAAGAACCTACCCCCTGTGCAGTCATCTCTCTTGACTTTTGCTTCCTCGGTTGTTAATTGTTGAAACTCCCTTTGATCCTTATTTCTCAGTGACTGTGTGTGACTCACAGGTTTCCCTGGGTCACTTTTATCAGCTTTGGTTGAAACTGTATAGTTTCATGTTACAAGTGAACTTCATTGTATTTGCATTTTTATTCTGTGGTACTGACCAGTCAGACAGAGAATGTGAGATGGCTGGATGGCATCACTGACTTAATGGACATGAGTTTGGGTAAACTCTGGGAGTTGGTGATGGACAGGGAGGCCTGACATGCTGCAGTCCATGGGGTTGCAAAGAGTCAGACACGACTGAGCAACTGAACTGAACTGACCCATCAAGAAAGTGAGCATAATGGATGCTGATGTTAATGAGGACTAAATACTAAGTTATCATTTTGTCATTGTTTTTTTTATATTAATTTTATTTTTATTTATTTTGACCACATTGCACAGTATGTAGGGTCCTAGTACACTGACTGGGGATTGAACCCGCGCCCCCTGCATTGGAAGCTCAGAGTCCCAACCACTGGACCACCAGGGACGTGCCATCATTGTTCTTTATATTCGGATGATTGGTGCTTTCTTATGCAGCCTGGGATCTACAGGGACTCAGAGAATGATCATTCAAGTAGTTAGGAACACCCCCCTCTCATCTTATGGTACATTTAAAGCACTCAGGATGATTTAGTGGGCTTTATAATTAACCACAGTCAGATTTTGTATGCCGTTTCTGACACTTAATAGATTTTATAACCTTGGGCAAGTTGTCCACAGAACTTCAGATTCTTGGTGTATAATGTAGTCATAAAACCACCTTGTGGAGTGGTCGTGGGGATTAGCGCCACGTACATAAAATTCCTGGATGATGCATCGTGCACGCACCTCAAGAAATGACCCCTGTTAGAGTCACTATTGCATCTGTGCAGTGCCGTTCATTTTATGAGACTTTCACACTCAGTTCAGGCTGAAGAAGTTAAACTTCAGCAAAGTCACTGAAAGTTTTGAAGGTGTGCATTTCCCTGAGGAAACTGAGTTTCAGAAGATCATATGTGGGGACTGTGTATATCCCACATCAGAGCATATAATTTGACTGACATTTTCTTCTTGCTGTAAATGAGAAAACCGAGTCCCAAGGAGACTGCATAACGTTCTCAGGACCACGTGGTCTGCATCTGGCAGAGTCAAACCCAGAAGCCGATCTTCCCACTCTTGTCTGTGTTTCACTGCCACAAAGCTGCTTGTTGGCAAGTAAACCAATCAAAAAGGTTGTCACACTGTAACAAAGTGATAAGGGTCCGGCATATTTATTAGAAGCAAGCGTGGGAGGGAGAGGACAGAAACAGTAGTTAACAGGGAACAGGTGCCGACTAGACTTGGCAACCTATTGGTCCCTGAAGAAGGGAGTCGGGTACAGGCTTTCCAGCCTGGTCAGATGGCCATACAGTTAATTAGGCTAAAATAAATAGAACTCATTTGGTTTTGTTGTTTCCTGATGAGTTTAGAGGGACAAACCACCCTTTCCAGATAGAAACATATAGAATTGAAGGTAGGAGAAGATGCCTGTGTGAAGAAATAAATTAGAGACTCTAATGCCGCAGGAGCATTGAAGCCATTGTGCTATATAGACTTATATGCACCTCTGTGTATGCGTGTGTGCGTGCATGTGTGTGAAAGTGGATTTTGTGACATATTCCCAGTTCAAGACTAAGCCACATTGTAACTTACTGCCCAGTTATAATTCACCAGCTGTCATACCTTCATCAGAAAGAAGAGCTAGTCCTGTAGGTTCTCCCGTGTCTGCCTGTTTGTTTTGCTGGGTGGATCCTGCTGTGGCGCTGAGAGACAGGCTTTGCTGGGCCCTGTTTTGTAAACAAATCTGTTCATACACACTTTCTTCTAGCGTTGTATGTGTACACTGGCTCGGCTTTTCCCACTAGACACACGGAAGCCTAGGATTTAGAAGCTTGTTTTCTTTTGGAAACGTGCAGGCGTTGAAGAAGAACACGCACGTGCCTGTAACAGCGGTCACACCGACCCTGTGTGCGTTCTGACTCCTCGACTCTGATTCTGGGCCATGAACCCCTCCAGAACGCGGCAGCCCGGTACACACAGAGCGCCCCTGGGAGGCATCCTAAAGCCGCCAGAAAACTATTGACTGAACTCGGTAAATAGAGCAAGCTTTTTACCCTTTAAGTTCCTTCTGTGGGCCATAAGTGGGATTTAGTCACCCAAGATGATAAAGCATAATGCTAGTTTTTCCAAGAAGAGGTGATTCTTTTCTTAAATCGGAATATGCACTGATAATAGGTATTTATATAGTCGCTTCCTACCTGTAGTTTTTTGCATGTTTTATTTAACATTCCAGCCAAGTTCAAGTTTTTATGACAGGAAGTGTGTGAATGGTTATGACAGGAGTAAATAACGTTTTATTTTATGATTACAGTACAGGAAGTAACTTTTCACGCCAAATAAATCTTGGGGGGGAAAAGGGCTCACTTATAAATTTAACATACATAAATTTCCCAGAATCTTTGCTCTTTTAAGTGGAAATAAAACTAGAACATGGTTTTATTTCTTCCTCCTCTTAACTTTTCTTGTCAACAAATGTCTTTGTTTTAGGATGAGGCATTTTTGGGTATTTTGGTGTGTCCCAATATGACATGGAATCATTAAAAAAAATTTTCCAAAAGAGAATAATAAGACCAAATTTTACAGAATAAATAGCACAAAAAGTTTGAATCCCTAAATAGGAAGTTACTTTTTCTTTGAAGCGTAAATGAAGACAAGGAGGTCCCCAGCTCCCAGTTCCTCTGGTTTCCATGTTCCATAAGCACATGGGAAAGATAGTTTGTTTAAGATCAAGTCTGCACGTCAGCAGATTTACAGAGAAAAGAAGGGAATGGGTAGGCCTTCAGTTAGGTTCACTGTGTGCTGTGCTTATTGCTCAGTCGTGTCCGACCCTTTGTGACCGCATGGACAGTAGCACGCCAGGCTCCTCTGTCCATGAAGATTCTCTAGGCAAGAATACTGGAGAGGGTTGCAATGCCCTCCTCCAGGAGATCCTCCCAACCCCGGCATCAAACCCAGGTCTCCTATATTGCAGGTGGATTCTTTACCATTTGAGCCACCAGGGAAACCCACCCCTTCAGGGGATCTTCCCGACCCAGGAATAGAACTGGCGTCTCCTGCATTGCAGGCATATTCTTTACCAGCTGAGCTGCCAGTCGTGTCCGACTCTGTGCAACCCCATGGACTGCAGCCTACCAGGCTTCTCTGTCCATGGGATTCTCCAGGCAAGAACACTGGAGTGGGTTGCCATTTCCAAGGTTCACTGTAGAAGAACTTTAATGGTGGCTTCTGTTTCCCTGACCTGGAAAAAGATTTTTTTTTTCCTTCATCTTTCTCCTCTCTTTTTAAAGCCTGAGGAGCTTGTAGTGAGAAGAAAATGTTTAACTGATACATTTCTGAGGACTGATGTTACACATGCATGCATCACAGGAGTGAGTGGATGCCTGACAGGTCAAAACTCCCAAGAAGCGCTCCCCAGTTCCGGGCGGCCAGTGATGGAGGGCAAGCCTTCCCTCTGGGCTGGGAGCTTCCCTCCACCACTCTGATTGAAAACCTGGTCTCTAGATCCCTTCTGCCTCCAAAACTCAGTATCACAAATTTTGCAAAGAAGTAGTTTGCAAATTACACGAAGCTGTTCTCAGACAACAAGCTAATGTGTTAAAGTTACCGGTACTTAGTTGTCACTAGTTTTCTTTAAGTTCTGCAGAGAATGTATTTGCATGTGGCATGAGTGAAAATCTGTCTCAAGTAGTGGTCTCCAAGGCAGTTTTACCTAACACACAGGCAGCCTGGCACGAAGGGCGGCCTCTGGAAAGCTCAGAGCAGAGCAGTCAAGGTGCGGCTCCCTGGCTTTGAACCCTGGCTCCACTGCCTGCTGATTGTGTGACCCTAGGCAAGCCCTTAAACGTCCCTCAGTGTGCTTATCTGTGGAGGCGTGGTCAGTCATTCAGTCGTGTCCAACTCTGCTGTGACCCCCTGGACTGTAGCCCGCCGGGCTCTTCTGTCCATGGGGTTTCCCAGGCAAGAATACTGGAGTGGGTTGCCATTTCCTCCTCCAGGAAATCCTCCCGACCCAGGGATTGAACCTGAGTCTTGCATTTGCCGGGAGCCACCAGGCTAGCTGCATCCTCATCTATAGGATGGGAATAACCAGAGAACTGAACTTGCAGGGCTGCTGCGAGGATCAAACGAACAGATCTGTGTACGCCCTTGCTGCTGCTGCTGCTCTCTGTGCGACCCCATAGGTGGTGCCTAAACCAGCCCTGGGGTCAGGCGGCTGTCAACCACAGGTGAGTAAACTGGCTGAAAGAGGGTTGGGTGACCTGGACCAGAGAGAAGTGTCACCCGGGGAAGAGGTGAAACTCGAATGCCAGGCCTCTCAACCTCCCGTGTTGGGTCAAGTGCCCTTCTGTGTGGGGCCACACCCCCTCCTTTCTATAAAAGGATCACTAAAGGGTGCACCCCTTGCCATTGTTTAAAAGGAAGCACTGAGTAAACGTTAACCATGAGGATTTGTGACACGGTTTTGTTTTGTTTGGGGAGGTGGGGGCTGGGTGATAGTGGTCCCAGAGGTCTGGAGAGCAAACACTGATTCTTTCAACTTGGGCTTGTGGGATGTCTACAGCACAGTGAATCCGAACAGGACCCGGACAGTCTCTATAGCTTAATCACATTCTAAATGCCCACCTTAGAAACAGTCCCCGCCACCTTCCCCATTCAAAGGAGTTCCCAGGGGGCAGTGCCTTCTCCTTAGCAGCCACACCTGTTCAGTTCATATTCTCCCTGCTGGCCCCCCAGCATGTATTTTTTGTCATCTTTATTCTGTTTCGCTCTGTTTTCCTTTCTCTTTTTGAAACCTCTGCATGGGTCACCCAGGACTTCAGAGGAACTCTCATATACAGCACGGTCTGAAGCAGGAACACACTGCTCAGAACCTTGGAGAACTTCGAGCATGTGTATGTGCGTGACACAGTGGGAGGGGAAATTAGCTGATCTAACATTCGGGTAGTTGTCTGGCCTCTAATCATTCACCAAGCTCAGTATCAATAAGGTTTTTTAAATTGTAGATATTTAAAACTGCCCTCCATGTAGGGTTAATCTTTAGACGTCATACAGAGAGGGCCTCTTGACAGCGAGCAAATTCATGATGAGGTCTTGGGAGTGAGGGCAGAGAGATGACTGTTCAGTAGTATAGTTGGTTTTTAATGAAATCCTTAAGGATGTTTATTGATGCTGTTTTTTTTTAACTCATCCTCAATTTGAAGGTTATATTCACACCATGCAAATGGTTTCCATACTCTTCTTTTTAAAACATCAGTTTTGGTAAAAGTATAAAAACATTTCACATTCATGAAAATTTCCCTCAAGAATATAATACACAGATGGTTTTATTAAATTTTGCACATATATTCTTTGTGTTTATCTTGAGTGTTCAAAAAATGAGAAATACAGACGCTAGAGTAGAAATGTCAGTGTTGCTACATTAGAAATTGAGGGCTTAGTGGTGCTGTATAACAGATAACGTGAACACATTAGATCTGTTTATTTTTCTTCTTCAGCCCCATTAAGTGGAAGCTTGTGCTTTTCTCCTCCTGCCTTCATGAGCTCCTCCACTCCTGTGCCCCCCTATTCGTACCTAAATAGAAGCACATTAACAGCCTGAAAATAAAGGGCAGGCTTTTTTTTTTTTTAAGCTCATCTCTTAGCAAAATGTCTACTCGTCCCGTCAGAAAACGAGCTCTGACGTTTAAGATGGGATAAAAGCAGTTTTTCTTAGTTTGCCCAGTTGTCAAGAAACTCTTCTCTGAAGTGATCAGGTTTGGTTAAAGACAAGAGAAATACAAAAGGTCATATTTTAGCCCTTCACGGTTGGTTTTCAAGGGGTGCTTTGGTGCAAAAATCACGTGGTCAGTATTCATGTGACGGTGTTAAGATACGTGTTTTTCTGCCCCCATCACAAATCTGAAAATGTTCTCTCTCCTCACAGACCATGGGGATGGCACCCGGAGGCTGTGCCTTTGGTGTTCTCAGCACCCAGGGTGGGGAAGATGGTTTCCATATTTGAAATCTAGGGACAAACAAAAAAATAACTCTTTTTTTCCTTGAAGGGTTAATGCCCTAAACAGCTTCAGATTGGTTCACTTGAATCTTAAAATTACTTTTCTGGTCACGCGCACGGAAGGTCTAAGCATTTGTGAAATGTCTTTTTTTTTCTTTCTCCTGATGCTGTTCTCTCTTGGCTGTCTTAATTACACAGGGGTTGAGAAACCAAATTAAAATTAGGCGTGGCTGGTAAACAGCGATCACGTTGCCTGCTCTTAGCTCCGCAGGCTTGTTGGAGTTACTTCTCCTCCCCGTCGTGCTTTCCTCCCCACTTTCTTTTTTTCTCCAAAGGAAATATCATAAGCTCTTTTAGAAATACTCACAGGAAGTGAGTATCCATATGCTGGTTACTCGCCGGCAGCTGAGCGTTGACAGGTGGAGAAGTGTTGCTGCCATCGCTCAGATTTCTTTGAACCTTTGCGCCGGAGCAGGGGAATATTCAGGGCGTACAGACCGAAGGATTTTTGTGTACTGAGGGAGTTACAAGAGGAAATTGGTCATCGCGCGTCATCTTGGTGGTGGTGATTCAGGAAGCTGTGATGGGGGGTCTGCAAGGCACGTGGCTGCCGCCGGCGCTGAGGTTTCTGCTCACTTCTCAGAGGGCGGGCTGTCTTCTAAAAATTAACGCTTCCTCCACTGCCAGTGATTCTTCTGCAGTGAGTCACTTCCAGAAATGAATAGCCACGGTTTTTTTTTGGAATGAATGTTGTGAAATCCCTCGTTTATAATGGCAGGTTTTCAGTTGGTGGTTTTATCAGAGAGAATGTCTCAAGATCAAAACGAAACCTCCTCTTTAAAAGGAAAGAAAGTACTCTCGATACAGAAAGCAAAAGTACTTCCAGTCTCCTCCTGACGCGCTGTCGCGGAAGGTCTGTGTGCCTGCGTGTGGCGACACACGCCCGAGTATTAGTACTTGCCTACACTGTAGGAGTCCTTGGAATTACGGATTCGTTGCTAGTAGCTGATTGATCTCCTGTGAAGAAGGTCGCTAACTACAAGAAATGTTACGTGTGGTGAGTAGGTGGTGGATTCTGAAGATTGTTGCTAACCCAGGGCTCATCCTCTTTTGAGTCATGGATTCAGAGGACTGCTAGCAAGCTCTTAAATACTTCTGCTTTGTATGATTTAGTGGATGGAACTGCAGGACTCATAGAAGCCTGTGAAAGGTTTTCAGAACATGGATTAATTGAATAATCGTTGAATCTTTTGAATATACTAGTCCCTTTGAGGAAGAAAGGCTATTTTACTGACGGAAGCCATTTGTAAGGGGCTTTTAAAAGTTTAAAAAGCCCAGTTACTGCAGTTACTGCCCATCTGTATTTATTTTAACTATCACTCCCATCTTCTTGTGTGAAGGAAATGACTATATGGTTTCAACAAAGAAAAAGTTTTGCCAACTCTTTTTAACTGAAGAAACTTCATCCACGTGTTACTCCTAACTGGATTTTTGTCTTCCTGACTATCTGCAAGGGGAAACTACCCCATGAAGGATACTAACCCTTCTGGCAGTATCTGTGATGTGTCTCATTCAGAACCCAGTGGGCTCTCCACAGATGATTGGCAGTACTTTTATCTAGAGGGGAAAGAGAAGGAATCCAGTTACTGGAAACAGTGAGTGCAGCTTCAGAAATTGTTGTCTCTCCCGAGTGGAGAAGTTGTTTGACCTCCTGACTCATTTCATAGGAATTGGAGAAAACAACCTAGTGTGGTTTTCATTGTTAGTCCTGGAGGATTCCAAAATCTGTGTGTCTGCAAATGAGATGAGCTGGAGAAAGGTAGTGTTGGCACTTGCTGTTTCTACTTGCCTGCTCTCCTAATGGAATTCAGTCCCTTGCCTCCAGACAAGTCCAGCCTGTTCCTGGGGATCCCTTGTGTGGCCTTTCAGTGGTGAGTACTGATGGCAGCAGTTTCTGATTTTTGTGGGTTTTTGCTTCTCCGTTTCTAAAGAGCATTTTATCCAAGGACACAGTTTAAACAGCATTCTTTCTTGGCACATTTACACTACAGTTTATATTGACCTGTAGGAAATACACTGGGTGCAGTGATAGTATAAAAGACAGCATAACCTGTAGACAACAATGAAAGTGAAGAGTTGGGATTTATTTGCATAGAATAGATTTTTGCAGCTTGTTGACATGGAGGCAGTTTTGATTTTGACATATTTGTATTAAGTGATTTTTGGGGGTAATTTATTTAAAACACAGGAATGGAAGGTAATAGTATATTCCAGCAAAAATAATATAATTGCTAATAGTTAAAGCATAAATTTTTGACTAGTAACATAATATATGTGCAGAGAAACTTGATTCATGGCGTTTGGTTTTAAAGCAGCATTGTCAAATCAGCTAAAGGTTTCAAGAGGACAACGAAAATATGCTGAACTTGGATAAAAGTAGAAACTGAGGTGTTTGAAGTGATTGATATTTGAAGTGTTAGTTAGATTTTGGCCTCTGTATAATCTCATATATGATGGATCCACCAGATCACACCCTCAAGGAGCGGTGGTTTATTATATAATTATTAGAGAGTTTCTCATTCTTTTTGGAGATGGATGAGAAAAAAGTTGACTTAGCCATGCTGGCACGGTTTATTCTGTTCACTGCTTTATGTCTGAATGCCTTAGAGATGGGGTTCTTAACCCTTCCAGGGTGTATTGGGCCCCTTTGAGAATGTGATGGAAGCCATGAATCCTCTTACCACACTTACACGCCCACATTTGCCCACATTCTCCAGACTATTACGGCCACAGTGGCGCTCGTCTGCAGGCCCCAGGTTAAGGACTCCACCAAGAGTGAGACCTCACGGTGGCACTGCCATTCCCCAGCAAACACTGAGACTTAAAATACAAGGCATCTAAGTTGAAAAGAAGTCATTCTCCATGGTCGCTATGTGGGGGTGCAAAGTCCGAGAAAAGGAGGAAGAGTAGAGAGTATGTGACTGATATTAAATAAAGAGAATCATTAATATCAGAACCTCCAGAATCCCTAAGTGTTTAACCTTGGATATTCGTCAAGTACGTTGTGAATTCTGGTGGAGACTTGAGGATTCAACGTTCAACAGTTGAGGAGAGTTTTCCTGACACGGAATGAAACCTCTTTGCTTTCCTTTTTGATTTCCATTGTGTGTGTTACCAAGCCAGGTAGGACTGCCAGTATCTGAACCCCAGAAATACAAATAATAATAGTTGAAACAAATTGGAGAAATGATTCTACATTAGCAGAAGGTATTTGCTGGGGTATATATAAGGTAGTTTAGCTGAGTACACACAAAATACCACAAGAAAGATGTAGCCCTTCTTGCCCGTCAACTAAATTTGTCAGTACTGTAAGGCTGACGTGGGAAAAAATGGACATGATTCTGGAGTGTTTAAAAGGAGTATGACATAAAAGGGTAAGAAAATAAGGCTTGCGTTAATCAGACTCATTCTTGTGTGCAACCTGAGTCACATTTGAAAAAAGATTTGGGGTAGTTGTGGAGAGCTCTGATATGCAAGCAACAGAAAGTTATATACTCTTCTAGCAAAAGATAAAGTAACTGGAGGTTTTAGTCTCCAAAAGGCTAAGGGATTTCTTGCTAAAGGTCTTTAAGTAGTAACAGTGTGATTTATCTTTGTGGCACACTGCTTGCTTTCAGTGAATTGTGATCCTTTGATGGCTGTCCTGTGTAGGCACATGTGTAACACGTACATGAGAGCTTCCGCAAGAATCAATAGATTCAAATAAAACCAGAGTTGTCAGGACATAAGGTGTATAATAAATATACTTCTTTGTTGATTAATAGATAAGAAAGACTATCTCGATTGCCAAGATGATAAAGTAAACAAGTGGCTGAGGGAAGTTATGAAATCTTTGGTTGGGCTGTCTTTCAAGATGAAACTAGGGAATTCTGTTTTAGGTGGTGGAAACATGTATTAATTCCTTCTACAAGCTCTGAGGACCTACTTTGCTAGGTCCGCACAGTCTAGCTACAAAAGCAGATTCACAACGTACGGTTTAGTGCTCTGGCTGCATAAAAATAGCGTATGTGCGGGACCTTCAAACACTCAGCCACCATCTGTGAGTCTTCCTGATGGAATGGCGTCCGAATTGATCCTTAAAGTACAGCCTTTAAGGAGTGAGCTGGACCAGGGAGGCAGGCATTATGGTGAGGGCTTCGGGCAGGAGGAAGAGTGGATGCAGAGGAAGAGAGGAATAAGAGAGGCTCAGAGCAGTATGTACAGTGGAAGGTGTGGGGAAAGGAAGAGCAAGAGAAGATGAAGCAGGAAGAGCCATTGATACAGGGATCTATCCCGCTGTGCCGTGTTAGCCTGAAGGTGTCCATCTAGGAGGGTGATGAGGCCAGATGTGTGCACTTAAGACACATCATGGGGCTGTGCTGAAGGGAGTGTGTGTGTGTGTGTGTGAGTGTGTGTTGGGGCAGGGGGATGGGTTGGGCAAGAGGCAAGGAGACCAGATGGAAAGGTAGCTCCTCTGGTTGTTCAGTGAAGTAATGATGACGCCAAGGGCAGTGGATTCCAGAGAGAGCCGCGAGGTGAAAAAAGGGGAAAGGTGAAGTCAGGTTAGTGGCTTAGGTTATTAAGTGGTATCGTTCACCACAGAATGAAATCCAAGAGGAAAAACAGGTTGGAGGGGAAGACACAGCGACATTTGGACGTGTGACAGTCACATGGACAGAACAGGCGGAGGCGTAAGAGCCGAGCAAGCACAAAGGTGGTTTCTATGGGGTTGGACCTTGAAATGTGGGTTAGCAGCAACAGCCTGAAGTCGGTGGTGGTCTTGACTTGTGTGAAGACTTGTTTCTCAAGTAGTAGATCAGTCTTTTAAATTGTTTATACAGTATTTAAAAGTTTTCCCTGAAACTTCTTTTAAACTGTAGAATAAAATAGAGAAGAAATACTAATTTCCTTCTGATTCCATCACCCAAAGTGCTTTTAATATTTGCATATTTTTATTTCCTTGCAGTATTTTCCAGAACATGCACACGTATGTGCGCGCGCACACAGAGTTGCAAGAGCAGCATCGTCGTACAGATGATTTTTATATACAGGCATTTTTATATCCCACGTTAAATGCACATCCTCTCCATGTGCTTTAAAATGCTTTAAAAACATTTTTAATGGTGCATTGTTCTCTAATTTGGGTGTATTCAGTTTGCTTCCAGTTTTTTAAAAGCCATCTTAACATTACAATAATTATCCTTTTCTAAGTATAAACTTTTAATTATATCTTGACTAGAATCTTCCTGAAAAGTTTTTTAATAATTGATTTATAATAATATAGTTTACAATATTTTATTGGTTTCAGGTGTACAACATAGTGATTCAAAATGTTTATAGATTATACTTCTCTTAAAGTTACTACAAAATAATGGCGATATTTTGTATCATGCTGTGCTGTATAATGTATCCTTGTTACTTCTCTATTTTATGAAAGGTAGTTTGTGTCTCTTAATCCTATACAGCTATCTTGCCCCTCCCCACATTCCCTCTCCTCACCAGTACCCGCTGGTTTATTTTCTGTATCGTGAGTCTTTCTCTTTTGCTATACATATTCATTTATTTTATTGTTTTAGATTCCACATATAAATGATAATATACAGTATTTGTCTTGCTCTGACTTATCTCACTAAGCATAATACTCTCTGGGTTCACCCATGCTGTTGCAAATGTTAGAATTCCATTCTTTTTTATGGCTGAGTAATATTCCATTGAATATATGTATGTGTATATATGGGTGTGTGTGTGTGTGTGTGTGTGTACACACACATACCCCAAACATCTTCTTTATCCATTCATCTGTTGACAGACACTTGGGTTGCTTTCACATCTTGGCTTTTGTGTATAGTGCTCTATGAACATTGGAGTACATACATCTTCTTGAATTAGTGTTCTTATTTTTTATTGTTTTGGATATATACCCAGGAGTGCAATTGCTTGATCATACGGTGGTTCTGTTCTTAGTGTTTCTGAGATGCCTCCATACTGTTTTCCATGGTAGTTGCACCAGTTTACATCCCAGCTGTGTACAAGGCTTCCCTTTTCTCCACATCCTTCCCCAGATTTGCTATTTGTAGACTTTTTGATGATAGCTACTCTGACAGATGTGAAGTTATATCTCATTGTTGTTTTGATTTCTTTGTCTCTAGTAATTAATGATGCTGAGCATCTTTTATGTACCTGCTGGCCATCTGTAAGTCTTCTTTGGGAAAAATGTATATTCAGGTCTTCTACCCATTTTTTTAATCAAGTTGTCTTTTTGATGTTGAGTTGTATGAGCTGTTTATATGTTTTGAATATTAATCCCTTATCAGTCCATATCATTTGCGAATATTTTCTCCCATTTAGTAGGTTGCTTTTTTGTTTTTTGAAGTTCCTTTGCTGTGACAATAGTTAACCTGTACATGTGTCTTGGACAAATTTTCAGTGATTTCCTCAGGATAGATTCCTTGCAGTGAACTTAAGTCACAAAGAGCTGAACTCTTAAAGATTCTTGTTATCCTTTGCCTGTTTGTTTTCTGGAAAAATTTATATCAAGTTATACACAGTTTTATCTATTTTTGAATCTTTAGGCAAAAAACATTACATTATTTTTGGTTGATTTACTCAACAGCTATTTGATGAATACTCTGTCAGGCATGTGGCATTTTTATTAGCTGTCAGTAAAGTTTACCTTCTTTATGTCCTGATTAGTCCATTATTTACTTTTGTAAATGTTCTGTTCACATCCATTACCAGCTTTTCTACTGGGGTGTAATTGTTCTATAATGCATTTGCATTGTTCTGTAATATATTTAGTCTTTTATGTGTATGTGACATTTGTGGCAAATATTTTTCCCAGCTTCTTTGATTTTTTATTTTGCTTATGATTTTTTGAAGTATAGAAACTTTACATTTTATTTAGCTGACAATGAAATGATTTTTGTCTTTTTTTTTTTTTCTTTGTGACTTCTGTTACCTTGGGCTTAGGAATTCCTTCCCACCTTAAGTTAGACAATATTCATCTAATGAGAAATTTTAAAAAACATTTTTTATATAAAATCCACCAAATGGATCCAGATGGGTTTTTTGACAAAGTCAATCCCTCAA
Organism: Bos mutus; assembly: GCF_027580195.1. Taxonomy (NCBI): domain Eukaryota; kingdom Metazoa; phylum Chordata; class Mammalia; order Artiodactyla; family Bovidae; genus Bos; species Bos mutus. Next base: position 7,042,568 of record NC_091620.1, on the reverse strand, counting down.
CATTGTGTGCAGAGTCATCTATATTTCCCCAGTTGATTTTTTGGTGCTGCTTTTATTTTATATTTCAAGAGCTTGTACTCTTAAATTGAGCTGTAGGAGTCCATGAGTTTTGGTGGATATTAGCACCCAAGTGAAGGTTATGAAAATACTTATAAGTTAGCATCTTATTGTAAAAAAATCTCACACAGCAAAGCTGAAAGAATTTTACAGTTAACCCCCATATATATCCCAACTAGATTCTGCAATTAATATTTTACCACTCTTTCCTTTATCGTCTACCTATTCATCTGATAACTTTTATACTCCTAAATCATTGTTTGAATTCAAATCTGGGACTCAAAGACATTTTGTTTCATTCTGGGTTTTTTCTGTAATTTGCAGGTTTGATTTCTAGAATCCCATGGACAGAGGAGCCTGGTGGGCTGTAGTCCATGGGGTCTCAAAGGAGCTGGACACAACTTAGCGACTAAACAATAGGAAACTTTTAGCAATTTATATTAATACAGTAAAATAGTGAACACCCTAATAGATACCAAGAGAAACTGCCTGGTTTTGGTCCTTTACTTTCATGAATATAGTTTGCTCTGTCGGGATTATGATGGTCATTCACATCACGATGGGTGCACCGTGCTCTGTGAGCTCTGTCTTCCACTACAGTTGCTTTTTGTTCTTCTGGCTGGAACTGCAAAGGGACAGAAAGGCCACTCAGTAGATGCCGAGATGCTGGTGGAAGTGTGTGGTGGATGGGCCTTGGAAGAGCTGGTGAGGGGACTGGCTGGGCCACAGTGGGCTTTGAGGATCGGCGCTTGCCGGAGTCGGCCACTTTCCTGAGTGGCTGCTGTCAGTCTCTGCCACCAGAGTCCTCGGCATGCAGGTCGCTTTGCCCTGTCCCAGACCCGCCCTCCTAACATTCGTCTTTGAGTGTCCCTGGTTCACGGCAAGTGATGAGAACAAATAAACCTTAGGTCAAGGAGCTTAGCCACCTCTCTTCCAGCCTCAATGATGAGCACCTTAAATTCCCTTGGTTTTTGGTGCTTGATGGCATCCCAACTTAGAGATGGGTTTGCAGCCGTGTGCTCACTGCCGACTGATACACAGCATCTGCCTCTTGGGGCAGCGTACAAGTAGCTGATGGAGAAAGGCACAGCCTGCATTAAAAGACTGCCTCATGGTTACCACTAGAAATAAACTGCCGTTTCATTTTTGTACTGTGTCTTTTTTCCCCATCCAGGCTTCAATTTTCTGTCTGTAAAATGTTGATTTTATTAGATTATATAGAAGTTTTTTTTTTTCTTTATCCTAAACCTGCGATTTTAGTCTAGAACATTGAGTGTAGGTCAGTATTCACCTCTTTCTCAGAAATCCGGGAAGACAGGTCTGTCCAGGCTGTTAAGACCCTGGATGAAGCTCATCAGACTCTGGATCTGGGGCTAGAATTTTAAAGCCATTAGCTCCTCTGAAAGGAATGAGAGGGCATTCCTGAGACCGGGCAGAGGGGGAGAGCCTTACTCACAGGAAGCTTGTTAGCTGACTAGCTGCTTGCAGAGCACGTTCCCGCCCAGACCTCCTCCGGGACACTCACCCTGTGGTCCAGTGTCACCTCTGTCCTGAATTCTCTGCTCGTAGCCAATGATGCGATAGTATTTTAGAAGCGTAGCCACCCAGTGCTTTGAAATGGAAAGATCGGCATACTGAAAAAAGTGTAACACAACCTAAGTTAATATTCTAGTAATACCAGTATTCAGAAGAGGCATCCTATTTGAGTGAATTTTCAGAGGGAAAGAAAAGTTAAATAACCTGAGTTTTTCCCTTGCCACTGTCCCCTCTCATCTTTACACTCCAGCAGGACTCAGCGTGTTGCTTCCCAAACCTGCCAGGCCATTTCCTGTTGCCCTGCCTTTGAACACACAGCTGCCCCACCCTTACCCCTCTGCCCACCTCCCCAGTACCCCACCATGCTCACCTCTCCCAGCCCAGTGCTGCTTAACAGATACCCAGATACTAAAGTAGGGAGTTGATTGGGCTTTCATTAATTTGCCAGGAGCAAGGGAGGGTAGTTACAAAGCACCACTCTAACCTGTTATTTTCTGCGCTATTAAAATATAAAGCAGACCGATGAAAGAACCTGCCTCCCCACCAGTCATCAGCAGGCTGTGCAGGGGGTTTATGAATCCTCTTCTGAATCCACAGCTAGTTTTAAAATCTAGCTTCTGGGCTTGATCTGCAGGAAATACGACGGTGAGGTCATAAATGCTATGGAGGGAGTATGAGGTTATTTACCAGGTCCTGTAACGTTAGCACTGGGACTCCTGTTTAAGCTGCTTTATTAACTGGGTTACACCTGTTTGGAACCTTAATATCCCCAAAGGGGTTAACATGTCAAAAATATAAACCAGCTTTAAAATGAGTCTAAATGCAATTATAAAGTTTTTAAGCATGAAGTTTGGGTACATTCACAGGCAATGGTATTATATAACAGGTTTGTAAGGAAAATAAGATCTGGGGGTACATCCTTAACTTTTGTTAGGTGTCTTGAGAAAATGCTCATGAAACACTATGGTGTTACTCTCAGGGATTTAAAAACGACGACAGAGAGTACAGAAACACTGCTTTAGATAGACGGGAGGTATTTTCCAGGATGGAATCTTTCACGTACCAATTTAATTGAGAGCCCTCTCAGATGAAACTGAAATACCACCACTGTGGTGATGGCAGTGTCAGTTAGCTGTGACCTAAACTGTATCAGTCATGACTAACTGGGGCTTCCAGGACACCGCGGTCGTGTTTCCTGTCGCCTCAGTCTTCCGGGGGCAGGATTAACGGGGATAAGTCATTTCTGTGTTCAAGTCTCTAATTTTTCATTCATGTAAACAATAGGTGAGAATAGACCTGACCCAACACAGGTTTGAGAGATCTGTACTACTAACAACAGTAGCTAACAGTGTTAGCTGGGCACTGTATATCAGGCACTAGGTGGAGTATTTTACTTGGTTGTCTATTTTAATAAACAATCCTATGCAGCAGGTACTGCTACTATACCCATTTTATAGATAGGAAACTGAGGTGCAGAAAGGTTTTTATTTCCCAAGATTACACAGGTAGTAAGTGCAAGATCCAGGATGGATCACAGCAGTCTGGCTCCTAAACCCAAGCTCTTAATTGGTATCCTATTCAGTGTCCATAAACAACTCATATTTTGGAGGTACTTCTCTTCTTTGGGGCTGCTCAGCTTCATACAGTCCATTATCTTCCATGGTGCTTGTAATGTATTAGGAAGGATGAATGCAGCCCCCGAAGCTGGGCATTTTCATGCCTAACCTTGCTCTGGATCACCTGGTTGCAGCTTGTTATTAATGATGCATGTTACCACAACACAGCCCCATGGCTCCGACAAATGCATTATTGGTTAAAAGAGAGTAGTATGTCCAAAAAAGGGAATTAACAAAGCAGCTATCCCAACTACCAAAAAAACCAGTGTGGTTGGCTCATGAGGAATCCCTTTTTCTTTTATTATTGGAAGTGAATAGAAACTCATTACTATCATGCCTTCCAGTAAGTTCAAGCCCTATAATTTAAGCACACTCTTAGGACCCAGAAATCTGCTGTCTTATGAGACTGTTACTGTTTGGCTGACTGCCTACCTACTGCCTCAATTGTGGGGTAGCTGGTTTTCCACTGTTGTAGCACAAAGGCCCTTCATGTATCGGTCTCATCTTTTGGCACCACCCCATCCTTCCCCTGTTCCATGGTCTCCGATCCATGCGCTATGCATGGAAGCTCTTTCCTTCCCTCTCTTCCTAGCCAACCACTACTGTTCCCTTCAGATGAAGCCTTCTCCAGGCAGCTTTCCTTGACTGCTGAGGACCAGGTCAAGTGCCCCAAACGCTTCCACAGCTCCCTCTGCTTACTTCTTCATGCATATGTTATATTAAGTTCTAACTTCCTGTTTCTTATCTGTCTTTCCTGACTGGAAAAGCTGGCCCTGTAAGGGCCAGGATTGGTATTGTTTACTTTTGGATAGGGGCTTCCCTGGGGGCTGAGTGTTAAAGAATCTGCCTGCCAATGCAGGAGATGCAAGTTTGACCCCTGGTTCGGGAAGATGTCCTGGAGAAGGAAATGGCAAGTCACTCCAGTATTCTTGCCTGGGAGGTCCCATGGACACAAGAGCCTGGCGGGCTGCTGTCCATGGGGTCACAGAACAGTTGGACAAAACTTAGCAATTAAACAACAACAACTTTTGAATAAAAACCCTGACACACAGGACAGTGCCTGACACGACAGATGCTCTACAAATGTTCAAATGAGAGACAGGTAGAAAGGACATATTTGATGATAAGGGAAACTAATATATACAGTACCTAGTGGTTACAGTTCATAAGGTACATTCATGATTTTACTGTACTGAATGCTCATGGCAACACGGGAAAATCAATTCCTTTAACCCCTTTGCACTGACATGGAAACAGCAACTTACCCCGTGCATATACGTGGTTAGTAGGTGGGAAAGCCAGGACTTGAGCTTAGGTCTCTGACCCCACACCTTATGCTCTAATATACCATGTGAATATCCCAAGGCCAGTCTTAACACAGCTATTAGACTGGAGCAAAGCAGCGTGCCATTCTTGTCCTAACCAAGTAGATCAGGAGGGAGAATCAACGGGTTTTAGTTTCTCTTGCTGGCCTCCTTGGCATCCTCCTACCCCCCACCGTCACCTGCATTTCCAGTGAAAACCTCCCAGTGACTTGTGCCAGATCCTTTCCAGATTTCAAGGTGTTGACGGTGAATCTTTTGTTTGCAGAGCAGGCCGGCTGCTGGTCTTAATTTGGGGGAGATTTTGGAAAAAATGGCTGACGGAGTTCTGGTAAAGTCCTTAAGCAAACTGAGTAAGATCCTGGTGTGTCAGGGAGTAAGAAATGAGCGGGGTGGGAGGTGTGTGTTGGGGGAGGGGTCTAGGAACCGAGAAAGTGAGCAAGAGGATGTGAGTTGGGGGCTGGTTCACTTGGCAAGCCAGAGGTTGTTGAGAGGCTGCTGGCTGGAGTGCGCTGGGTAATGAACCGGTTGAACAGACCTTAATATCAGAGGGGGGTGTTCTTCCCGGGCCTGCGGGGTGGGGGGCAGGGGTGGCAAGCAAGTGAATTGGCGGCATCTTGGACACACAGGGCTTAGGTGACTGACTCACCTGGAATGCAGGGCCTGTGTCATTAACATAAGCAGGGAACTCATGGAACACAACAGAGCCAGAGGAGGAGAGAGAGATTTGGGGCAGCACCCCCTAAACTTGAAGAGTTGAGAATTTAATACTGAGCCCTGCTCTGTTCTGAGTACTCCTGGGAATGTTGTCAAAGGGAGGAATGTTTAATTGCACACAGATTAATTTTGCCACCACGACAGAACATTAGGCATTCCTTCAGCAGTGGTCTGGAGTGTTAGTTATGGACGCCTCATTTTGTACCTGGTTATGCCCAGTGAGGAAATGGCAACCCACTCCAGTATCCTTGCCTGGAAAATTCCATGGATGAAGGCGCCTGTACAGTCCATGAGGTCACAAAGAGTCCGACACGACTGAGTGACTTCATTCATTCATGCACAGTGAGAAGCCATCCCCGCATTTACTGTGGTTTTCCTGGGGGGTGGGCAAGGTCAGGATGAGGTGGAAATATGGCTGGAGGTACCTTCTCCAGGACATTCAGAGAATAGAGCAGCTTGAGGAGGTCAAGGCAGGCTGTTTCAGTCAACAAAGATTTCTTAAGCGTGCCAGGCACTGGTCAGCACAGAGGATAGTGACCTCTGTCGCCATGGAACTTGAGTAAATGCCCAGAAAAACAGCCTATTAAAACCCAGGCTCCCTGAGATCGGGGGAAATGTGCTGTGATCAGACGGAGCCTTCCCTTTACGTGGTTCTCCGAGGAGGTGATTTCCGAGGTGAGAGCTGGAGGATGGGAAAGGAGTGTGTCTACCGAGGCACCCGGGGGCGGGTTCCAGGCGCAGAGAGCAGCACATTCAAGAGCTCTGGAGTGGGGACAGCCTGGCCTGTGAGGATCAAGAAGGCTGGTGTGGCCCAGGTGAGGGAGGGGCAAGCAGGCGCGGCCTCTTGGAGGCCTCCATCTTGATCCGTCTCTGCTCCGGAAGACATCCACCCCGGAGGTCTCGGGCACGTGGCCGGTGAGCCCCGGAAGTGCCCCCGGCCCATGACCCCAGGCTCTTAGGAGAGCCCAGTCTCCAGAGGCCGCCTGCCACTTCCCTGTTCTGTCACTGTCACTCGTCAAGGGGATCTCAGCAGATGCAGATGTTAGTGAAACCAGCAGCCATGTCAGGCACCCCAGAGTGTGAGAATATGCCCGCAGGACTATACAGTGACTTGACATGGAAACGGCTTTGAAACAGATGATCCGCCTGCCCTACCGTGGTCACGCGTGCCAGTCTTGTGAGCAAGGAGACAGCCAGGCGGCAGGATTAAAACAAAACTCCTGGTCAGTTCTGTGAAGTGCAACCTACTTTCTTGGCCCCCGAAGTCCTGGGGCAGGTGGTCTGCTGATTGGGTGCAGCTGTTTCCTGGAGATGGGGTGGGGGTGGGGCGGGTTCTGACTCTAAACCTCCTCTGATCTGATGTCTGAGCCTCCCCAGTGAGCAGCCTGGCTGCCTCCTGCAGGCGAGTCCCTCTCACGAGTCCCGAGTGGGCAGGAAGGGTTCCTCTGCGCTGCGGCGAGGTCAGGGCAGGCCTCTGGCCGCACGAACCCTTCCCTCTTTCTGAACCTTTCCCTCTTTCTCCGTGCCTTCCCTCTTTGAATCACCTCTCCCCCATTTTAGCAGAAATGAACTTTGAACTCACTTGGGGGTGGGGCAGGGCCAGGAGGAAGAGAGCGCTCTGCAGTGTTGTGTAAACACCGATTCCTGATCCTTCTTCTCTTTTACTACCTGTAGGGACAGGTGGACGCAGAGAAGCTGCTGGCAGGAAGAGCCGATTGTTCTCGAGGTTGTGGGTTGTGCAATAGAGCAGACGAGCTTTGAAGCCACAGGAGGTCAGAGCAGCTTGACCACGCGGCATATTACACAGAAGTTTCCCTTTATATGAGATCCTGTTTGCTTGACTCTCATCAGGAGTGCCAACCCTTAGCTGGATCTCCGCTAGTCTATAGTTCAAGGAAGTGGTTTCCTTTAAAGGAGTCTACCTGCAAAGTTGAGATGCCAGGCTGGAACAGCTAGCTACCCTTGGCATCTACATTTTAACAGAATGTTGTTATATCTTGGTCTGTAACTTTGTATTCGAGTCCATGAGAAAGAAAAAAATAAAAAGAGAAGATCCCGTCTTCTTTATCCAGTTACGAAGTGGAGGTAGACGGTGATGTAATAGGTTCTCTGGACCAGGCTGTGCTGAGCTGGCGTCTAGGACAGTGACCAGACGGACAAGAGCAGAAGTGGAAGATATTTTTAGCTGGTCAGGACTGCTTCAAGACATAGGTTTCCCCCCAACCCAGTACTTCCAGCGGGAGGTTCCCTGTCAGGCGTACTTGCTTTGGTTCACTTCACTTCCATGTCATGTTTTCAGATATTCATGAGGCCTGGTGGGCTGCCGACTTGATGGAGCAGCTTTGAAACCCCACAGTTCAGGCCTGAGTCTGTGACATGGCTGGTGGGCCTTTTGGAGGACTTTGTGTCTCCCCAACAAACCCCACTCCCCAGGGACCAGTGTCTTCCCCCCCACCTATGGTATTCTCCCGAAATCAGAGCCAGGGGACATAGTTCATTCTTTTTCTCTTTTCCTCTATTGAGGTGGACTTCCTTGGTGGCTCAGATGGTAAAGCGTCTGCCTACAATGCGGGAGACCTGGGTTCAGTCCCTGGGTCGGGAAGATCTCCTGGAGAAGGAAATGGTACCCCACTCCAGTACTCTTGCCTTGAAAATCCCATGGATTGAGGGACCTGGTAGGCTACAGTCCATGGGGTCACAAAGAGTCAGAGACGACTGAGCGACTTCACTTTCACTTTTCTATTGAGGTGATTCAGGCATGCCTGGAAGTTCTGATATTGAGAAACATGCCCATCTACAAGTGGGTTCTTAAAATTCTGGGTGAGCCAATTTAAATCGCTGGCAATAGTATATGAATGAAAAACTTCCTTGAGGTTATAAATCAAGTACAACTTAAGAATAAGTGAGAAAAGGAGGGGATCCTACCTGGGACAAACTGGCTATCTCTAGAATCACTCTGCAGGCTGCAGGGCTTCTGTGTGTAGTAAGGAAGTTATAGGTCAATTTCCACACAAGGGTTTGGGCCTCTTTGGTAAAACTTTTGCTCGGCTGGTCATTGTTTTGATTGAGGGCCGGCTGGTCTCTAGCCACGTGAGCAAGTGGTGGCAGTAAGAGCGCAGAAGGCACCACGTGCTGTGTGGAGGAAGTGCTGCCGGGGCTGGGAGGTCTGGCCCCTGTCTATTACCTACAAACGCCAAGGACCTGGGAGGTTCCCGGGCCCTCTCTCCCCCTGTTCAAAAGCTGAGACAGTGTATAGCCCACAGGCCCTGAAGTCAGGCTGCCAGGGTCTGCAGCCTGGTTCTACCACTTGCTAGCTGTATGACTCTGCACTCATTAAGGTTACTTAATGTCTCAGTGCCCGAGTCTCCTCATCTGTCAAATGGAAACAATACCTATCTCACAGGCTGCTGTGAGGCCTGAAGGGGTTAACATGTATGGCATGCCTGCAAGGCAGTCTGCTGTTCCTGGGAGGGATCCATCACACTGGTTCTAGTGATGGAGCCTGCTACTTTCTCCTACCTCTTCAGGCACATAGACCAACGTGGTCACAAGAGCCAGTCAGAGCAAGTGATGACCAGGAAAGCCCTGGGGTGGGGTCCCAGAGCCCCTTGGTGCCCACCTCCCTCACCAGCTGGTTACACAGCAGCCCTCGCCACCCCCACCCCAAGGAGAAACTGAGCCCCACACAGCGACCAGGCCCCAGAAGCTGCCGCAGGCGACTGATTGCACAAGGGACCCGGGGCCTCGGTGGGCAGTGTTGCTGACCTGAGTGTGGCACTCCTGGGCCTGCCGAGGTCCCAGCGTCATGTGCCCATTCCCTGCAGTTTCAAGGGTCATTGTCAGACTGCATCATGGGGCCAGGCTCTTTACTAGCTAGCTCTTGACTACTACTAGCTCTTTACTACTCCTTGGTGAAAACCCTTTCATTTAAAACTTTTCTTTCTCAATCTACATTGTTTCAGACTCCCAACACACTTCCTGGGCTGGCTTCCCTTCAGATACCCCAGTGAGAGGCAAGACCACCAGTATTCATGCTGACCCACACCCCAACCCCATCCCCCCAAATCACCTGATACTCTGTGGTTTCTGCAAGAGGCTCTCAATGGGAGAAATTTACGTTTATGAGGCAAGTTCAGAGAGCTTATGTCTTCTCTTCAAAATGGACTTAGCAGCTCTGCCTTACGTGGTGGGGAACCCCGTTCATTTAAGTTGGGGGTTCCATCCAGTCTTTACTAGGAATTACATCTTTAAAGGCTGCCTGGGCATAACGGTCTGGTATTCCTTGCTAGAGACCTGGGGATTGTCAGTGGACATCTATGAGTCCAGGAGGTGCTAAGCAGGTGAGCAGTCTGGGAAGAGAAGGTCAGGTTGAGAGCAGATGAAGTTCTGCTGCTTGTTTATTGTCTCGTTAAGTCACAAAGCTGAAGTCTTGGGAGATCTCTGGGTAAGGAGACAACCACCCTGAATAGATAACTGTCTCAAATCGACTTTTACAAGGAACTGAACTGAGAATGGTAAACATTCTTCATCACTAAAATTGATCATCCAAAAGGCCTGGGAAAGGCCAGCCACTTCTTGTGGTCAGAATTCAGAGCTCTCAGTTTTTTTTTGCAAACCTGGGAATTCTCTCCCTTCATCCTGGAGGGCCTGGCCTTGAATGGCTGTGTGAGGCTGCCCCCTTGCGGTTAGCATCAGCAGTGCGTGTGTAACCTGTAGCTGAAATACTCTGCAAATACTCTCTGAAATACTGTCGTTTTAAAGGTCTTTTTAAAGACTTTTCTCAGGCGCTGTTTCTCTCTAGACATATCACTCCATATCCAGGGCTTAACCATTCTGCTTTGGCATCTACTTTTGTCCCCTTTTGACTCCAGAGTCACTACTTTCAAATAAGCTGTTCCATGGCCTCCCAACTGATCTTTCAAAAATGTGAATCTGATGTCTTTCTCGTACTCCAAGCCCTTTAACGGCTCCTTCTTTTCCAGGTTCCAGCACCAGTCTCAGAAGATCCCAAAGGCCCACTTCACTGCCCCAGACTCCATCTCTGCCTGCGCTGCTCTGTCTTCCTCATCTGTTCACCTGCTAATACCTGTGCATTCTGAAGAGTCGTCTCAGGTATCACCTCCTCCACGGAGCCCTCTGCCTTAGGTTAGATGATGTGATGTGATGTAATTAGAGGGCGGAGGGAAGTGGGGAAAACGTGAGCACGCTGTGTTAGAACCAGGTCTGTTCTTCCTCTCCCACAAGACGCAAGCTACCTGAGGGGGAGACACTCTCTGTGTGTCACCATGTCTGGCTGTCACTGTTGTCACCACTACAGAAGGAATGAGGGGAGGCAGAATAAAAGCAGGCCAGGACCCAGGTCACCGACTTCCTCCTGGGCCTGGTGGAGCCTGGGAAAGAGCTCAGCTAAGCTCCAGGCGGAGTGAAGGCGCAGCAGTCAGGGTGGGTGGAAGGAAGCCTTGCCTCACAGAGCAGCTGGCTAAACTCTCCTTCCTGCCCGCCCTCCAGATTCCACAGCAGGACCCACCCACCTGTACTGCACACCCTTTTTGACACGTACCCTGAGTACTATCCAGAGTCTAGGACTCAAGAATTATTTCCTGATGGACTTAATTATTTAGCAGGCGATGTGGCAAAAGCACATCCTGGAGTGTCTGTTAAATCAACTGTACTTCTATTAAAAAAAAAAGACCAGGGAAGGAAAAAAAAAAAAGACGTGTGTTACTGTCTCTCTGTGGGTATGAGGCGTTGCGCTGGCCACTGTGGGCAGTCAGAGGGAAGGCCTTCTTCTGGGCCTGCATGGGGCTGACTGTCCAGCTGGGGAGAGAATGAGCATGCAGGCCACGTCGGGGACAACATAGCCGGGGTGACCATGTCACAGGGCAGCATGTGATTAATTGCCAAACAAATGGCTCAAGAACATGGTGGTGATTGAACATGGTATGTGCAAGTGCCCCACCCCTCAGCACTTCCGAGCCCAGTGGGCCCTGCCTTCTGCCTCTCTCACCCAGGAGTAACCCCATTGATGCGTCTCATACAGCATAGGTACTCAGCCAGTCAGGCCAAGTCCTTCAAGCTCAGATCCCGGCCCGCCTCCCGGCCCCCAGAGCCTCCTACCCTTGAACTCAAAGCTGCAGAGATGCTCAAGAGAACGTGCCATCTTGTTTCTGAACAACCCACCTCCCTCCCTTGTCCAACCTTGTCCCTCCTTTAAAACCCTCCTCTTCCTTTAAAACCCAGACTAGAGTTCCTCCATAAAGCCTGCTGAGCCTGCAGAGCCCCTTGCAAGTGCTGGATGGCAATGCGCACGTGAGTCTGTCCTGCGGCAGGAGGAGGGAGGGAGGTAAACTCCTGCCGCAGGGTCCTGTCTCTTCTCCTCACACTCTGAGCACGTGTCCCGTAAGTGTTTGTCATTGACCGAAACACATTAGCACTGAGCACGCATCAGTTGGTTCTGCAGTTGAGACCTGCGTGCTGGTGAGTGCAGAAGGTGACGTGCCCAAGCGGTCCAGGGAGGCTGCACACAGTAGGGAAGGTTGTGCACCTTAAAGGTTCCGTTCAGAGAACAGGCAGAGGGCGAGGAGAATCTGAGGTGGGATAGCCCTGTGTCTGACTGCTGACAGCCCAATCGGCCTCTCAAAACAGAAGCACAGAGGAGAGGGAGCGAGCCTGCAGGGCAGAGTGGTGGGGGTGGCTTATTTTAGCTGGAGCAGAGGGTTTACCTAAAGGCAGGCAGGAGGCTGCCCTGGAGGAAGGGTGGGTGTAAGTGATGGAAGGTGATGGGAAGACCTCAAATGCAGTGGGGTATCTTGCAGCAGTGGGCACCCTTTGTTACCTGTGAAAACCATGGTGATCTAACCAAAGTGGTGTTGAAAGTGGGAGCTGCCCCATGGCCCTTCCTTCATTTTAACACCACGGTCCAAGGCCCACCATCTCGGTGCTGCCCGAGACGCTCAGCACCCACGTGCGAAGCCCCTACACACACACACAGCCTCACCTGGAAACGCTGGGCTTTCTGTAAACAAAGGCTCTGCTTCCGGCACTGCCCTTGACCTGGCTCTGAGCTGTTGATTCTTTGAGTCCATTCAGCTCTGCCCTGTCCCTGTACCCTCGTGACTGGCAGTGACCCGGAAGGTGGCAGCGCCCCTGGAGCAGGTGGCCTCCAGAGCTGAGTCACCGCCCTGGGAACAGTGCCCTGGCGAGGCCGGCCCAGGCAAACCGGGAGGTCTCCACCTCGCCCAGCTCTGCAGGGCTCTCAGGCACCGTCGGTGCTCCCGAGAAGGGGGTCCTTTGTGCATCCTGAGTGTCATCAAGCTGATAGGAAAAGTGAAGTAGAGGCCACGGAAGACCAGAAAGGAAACTGTCCTGATGGTCGTTTCTGGCTGGTGTCTTTGGCAAAGCACAAAGGGTTTTTCTCAACAGTTACAGGGGCTGTGGTGGTTTTAATTGAACAGACGCAAATTATCCATTGATGGATATCTTTAAGAATGGAATGAAGAGGTTTTGAAAATGTTGGCTTAAGATTCTGTTTGACCTTGTACAGTAAGAGAGCTCAAGGAACAAAATGACATGGAGCCATAGGGTGCCTAAGCTGCCAGTATCCTTAGAAATGAGCAAACGAGGTTTAGGGTTTCTTTTTTTTTTTTAAGTTTTCTATATGATTCATAGATATTCTGGTGGATGTTGTTGTTATGGTGCTTTCATTTCATCCCAGAGAAGATAAAAATGCAGTGTTACTCTTGAAAGGAAGGGTTTTTTGTTTTTTGTTTTTTTAGTCTGACTTGTTTACTACAACCAATGAATAGAGATGACCTCAGTCTAAAAAATCCAAGTTAACCATAATCTCACTCCTTGCCTGGCAAAATAAGCCTTTATCAAGTAGCAAGAGAAGTGCAAGTCTGACCACCAAGTCGTCATTTCAGCCGATTAGATTTTCCAAAAGACAAAAACAGAAGGCTCTCTACGTGTTCACAGCCGAACAGTGGCTCTTGGGAAATGCTCCCAGCTTACTCAGTTCCTACGAGGCCACAAGTCTGGTGACAATTAATCAGACAGCTGACCGAATGCAAAAGCCATACACGGTTAACTATGCTGTGACCACTGAGCTTTCACAGTCAGAGACCACACTCTGGCTTTCTGAGTATGCAGTTCTTTAACTTAAAAGGCTTCATTTTTTACACTTTACACATCGTGAGCCTAGTTATTCTCTACTGCTGAAGTGTCCCTGAAGGTAGAATCCAAGTCATTTTCTTGGGCAGATTGTCTTGAGCACTGGGTGTATTTCCTTGCTCTGACAAGCCTGGGACAGTTTTCAGCAAGGCCATGGAACTCACTACTTAGTTGCCAAAGAGGCTGTGAGCTGTGACTAGGAAGTTGGGTTTTCTCTATTGTTTTATTTTCTATGAACCACACAAAAAAATATGGACAGTCAAAAGTGTTCCCAGTTTCTCTGAGGCAAGAAGAACTGAGGCGAATTCTCCTAGAAGCCAGAACCATGTCCTGATTCCTACAGCCTCAATAAAGGCCAAATCAAAACAGATTTGAAAGCTAGCGGCCAGTTGATTGTAGGATCCATTCCAGCCAAAAAGAATCTCTAGACTCACTGGATTGGGGCATGTGGTTTAGGGGGAGGATTTTTTAATAAGACCGCAGCTTTATTCTTTATTTTTTGACCAGTCTGGAGGGAGAACCAATCTGTTTTGTGGGTAGAGATTGCAAAAAAAAAAAAAAAAGTGCCTTTCTGGTGACTGTATAGAAAGGTTAATGAGCACTGGCCCCAAGCGCGGCCTGCCCGCCCTTAAGGAAGCCTGGAGCATCAGAGTCAGAAGGCTCCACAGAAGCACTCAGGGCCCGAGGAGTTAAAAAGGCAGAGACAGCCAGTCAGCAAGTGCCCGCCTAGGCACGGATTTGTTTATCCTGCCCTTCTGAAGTCAGAGCCAACATTCTTCATGGTTTTGGATGATTCAGAATGCTTCTCTCTTGGCAGGGCCACTGTGCACACAGGGGCTTACGACTGAAGCCCCTTAGGTGTGGGCCAGGGCAGAGACCCACCTCACACTTGATGTCACAGCTTAGAATCCTCTTATATTAGAGCAGCAGGGAAACTGTCACATACAGCTGCCTGTCTCAGAGGTGAAGAGACTGAACCCGGGGCCCGGGGCCTGCCAGAGGTCACTGCGTGGGAAGGCAAGGCCAGCGAGAGCCAGGCCACCCTCCTCCCACCACACAGCTCCCGTCCAAGCCCGGTGGGAGAGGCCGCTGCCCTTTGAGGAATGCTTAGAAAAGGGCTTAGGTCAGAAAGAAGAACCTCATTTTTACAAAATGAAACAAGTCATTTACTTGTCACAGGCAGCTTTCCCCAAACCTCCTCTGTCCACGTGGTGAATTTATTATCTCCTGGACTTCCAAAAATAAAAATAATAGCATTGCTGTCTATGGGCCAAAGTGGGAGACTTGAATATACCCGCCACTGCCCCCTGCCACTTCACTTTTTCTTTTTCTGGATGAGAATTAACTTATTTCACGGCTAGTTCTTAATAAAACAAACGTTGACTCCTTCCCACAGGAGACAGAATTGAGCAATGTTCTCTGAGAACACGCTGTGCTCCTTGGAGCCCTGAGTGAATGTGATGTTTAGAAGATGCTCTAGAAGCTTGGAAGTGCCTCTTGGGAATAGAGTGAAGGGGGTGGAGACGGGTAGTGAAGCCACCGCGGCCGCCCCAGAGGAGCAGTGACTCACCCCGCCTGCCTGGCCGGGGACTTCAGGCCTTGAGACACCCACACAGGCAAGGACTCAGTTCCCCTTGAGCCCCGACATGAACCTGTGACCTTTAATGGACGCACAGGCCACCTCCGCGTCCACAGGAACCACAGAGAAGGACGCATCAGGACCCTGGCTCTCCACCAGCAGCCTCCCCGAGCCCCTAGGCAGACGGCGCTGAGAGTATCTGTGTAAGGACAGCACCCTGAACTAAGAAATGGAGCCACTTACCCGAGGAGGAAAAGCCACAGGAAGATTTCCGCCCGAGGCCTCCTGGGGGCAGGTGCCCCTCTAGGTGGCCCGCAAGCAGCCGTCACATCACGTATGACTTTGTTAACAGCTCGGCCATGGCATTACCATGACAGGAATATCAATTAAGCATGTCTGACAGGATCTGCTGGTGGGAGGAGCTGCCCATAGTGCCAGTAAGTGCCACCTTCCCTCCTCCCAGGCCTGGAATTCGGGGTGGGGGGGACTCAGCTTGTGTTGAGCTTCTAAGGATGATTTTAGGGGATAAATAATAATGCTTTCCTCTCCACCACTCGTATTGTCTTCATTTTTAAGAGAGACAATGTATTTTAAAAAGAGCCAAGAATAAGCGTTCAGTCGTGTCCCCAGCGGCCTTTCCCAGTCGTTGAGGGTGCTGGGCCTCCACATGCTGCCCCAAGGGTGGGGGCACCCAGCAGGGGCCTGGGCAGTGGTTTAACATACTGTCTACCACTGAGTTTTAAAACCCTGGCTTTGTTATGTTTGTGTGTCCTTAAAAAATTAGAATCTAGCAAATGTTTCAAATTTAAGCCACAAGTAAAATTTTCCTAGCCAAAAATTACATGGTAAAGCTGGAGAAACAGAACAGAAAGCCACTCAGGGTTCTCCTTAAGGTTTGTGCATTTGTGTTGGACTCGAAGGTGCTTCCAGTCCTGTGAGGCGAAGCAAGGGAGGGTGTGTGGCGTGTCCTACCCACCTGCAGTCAGAGGTGGGCCACAACCCCGGCCCTCCAGACAGACAGGGATACCTGTACACCTTGTACATCAAGGCATCCTGAGAAAGGGCTCCCAGAAGGACCCAAGCACCCTCATTTCCTCTTGCCCACACCTCTGCAGATGTGGAGACTAGGAGGCCCTGGGAAAGCTTATTATCCTGACCCTGCAGTCCAGGGCCTCAGCTTTGGGTCCCCGTAGACCCTAGAGTCTCCTCTGTCCTGGTACCTAAAGCCCACTTTGCCCGTTAGTCTGGGCCCCTGCGAGCCCGCCGAGGCCATGAGGACTGGGACCCCGGCTGGCTCACTTTGTGTCTCCAACCTAGTGCTTCCCACGTAGAGTCCGACAAACACCTGTTTCTTCTGTTCTTCATAAATTTCATGTTTTCTCTCGTCTCTGCTGCCACCTCGGATCTGACTTTCACTGTGTGTGTGCACGCGCGTGTGCATGTGGGGAGGGCAGAATGCACACATGAACTGGCTCTTTCTCACACACAGCAATCCTGCGCTGCCTCAGACGCCTTGTAGTCTAGTTTCCTAAAGTTCCCACGTGCAGTGGCTTTCCCCCATGCTCACTGACGTCACCACCGCCCACCCCACCCCCTGCCACACTTAACTCGATGTCAGCATCCCCGCCCATCCTTCACCTGCCCGGGCCACACCTGTGAAGCCCAGCTCAGAACCCATTCCTCTTCGAACCCCACGCCTCCACCACCCCCAGCCAGCTCCATGCCCATCCAGCCCTGAATGACTGCAGCGCTGTCCTCTGTGTGCACTCTGAAGTACTTACCCATTCTGTATGTGAGAGGTCATTCCACAGTTACATTGTATGGTCACATGCAGGCACACTGCATCATCTGGTGTCTGGCCCAGTGCTGGGCTCTGAGGAGGCCATCAGGGAATGCCTGCTGTTTGGTTTTGATGTTTCTGTCTTCATTGTGCTAAGTCGTTTCGGTCGTGACTGACCCTTTGCAACCCTATGGACTACAGCCCGCCAGGCTCCTCTGTCCATGGGATTCTCCAGGCAAGAATACTGGAGTGGGTTGCCATTGCCTTCCCCAGGGGCTGTCTTTGCCAGTAGTACTGAGGAGTGACTTCCAGCCCTGGAGCACTGCTGTTGTGAGTCCCTCCACGGAAGACGTGATTGTCCCAGCCCCTCCCTTGGACGTGGTCCCAAGTTGGCCCCACACATGCCGTCTTCCTTTGGGGCCCTCACTGTGTCATCATCTCTTTGTTTACTTACATTGGACTTACCTGCCATATTTGCTCTTGTGTCCTCTGAGCCTCATTCACCTCCTGGTACATTGTCATCTTGGTGAAACTGTGATGCATGACTAGATGGATGGACGTAGTTAGAAGATTCCCATCCCAGTTTCGGATTGTATGTCTCTTCTCTTCCCTGACTGTTGACTCCTTGTCAACATCCCTTGGCTTATGTGCTACCCTTTCCCTCCAGAGAAGCCCCCGATCCACAGCCTCTATGTACTGATGTCCAATCTGATTTCATTGTTTCACGCCAACTCTTAACATATTGATCATAACGCCTTAGGCAATGTTATCCAGAATATCACATGAGCCATCTCACAGGGAGGGGAACGTGGGCGTGATGGGGTGGTTGACATTTGAAGAGCTGTGTACCTACCATGTGTCTTATTTGAGTAAGCTATATTTACACAACTCTGAGAATTAATAGCATTTCTACTTTATAAATGAGGGAACTAGGCTGCCCCAGTGACTCAGATGGTAAAGAATCCGCCTGCAGTGCAGGAGACCTGGGTTCAGTCACTGAGTTGGGAAGCTCCCCTGGAGGAGAGCATGGCAATCCCAGTATTCTCGCCTGGAGAACTCCATAGACAGGAGCCTGGTGGGCTACAGTGCATGGGGTCTCAAAGAGTCGGACACAACCAAGCAACTAAGCACACAGCACAAGGCTTAAACGGGTTAAACAGCTTGTCCAAGCTGCGTAACAAGTGTCAGTGGGAAAACCTGAATCCTGGTGTTTTTGATCTCCAAGCTTATATTTTTGTCTCTCTGTTCCCAGTTTAAATGGACCATTAAATGGGAGGTTGCTTAATGGCACTTGAGATGGAAAAGGCAGTACAGAAGTACTCACTCAAGATGAACTAATGCTCACGAGGAAAGGCCAAGACAAGGAAAAGATACTGGTAGACTGATTCTGGGAAGGGATTGACCAGGACCAGCTTCTAACACCTTAAAGGTTCAAGAGAATGACCTAAGAAGACCACCTTTGGGGGCTTCTGTGGCAGAGGCATGTCAGTGGAAAGTGTAGGCTGGCCCCGGACTGCTCCCCGCCCCCCATTCTAGGAAAGCAGCAGGAATCTGAGTGAAGTATGCTGTCCCCTTGGTGATGGGCTGGGGACCAGCCGCAGCCTTGTGCTGAGATGAGAGCAGCTGGTAGGAGGCACTGTCCTCCTGTGCTCATGGGAGGCAGAGGGTGGAGATGTCGATGGAAATGCCTCTGGCACACTTATATCCTCATGGTTGAAAACCCTGGCACCAACTTACATACTCTTCTTGACCAAATTCTTTTCGTGCTCTGGTGTCCCTACCTGCAGTTGATGCCCACACGTCTAAGGAGGCTGCAGGCACAGGGCACAGAGTGCTCCCATGGTCCTCAGAGGAGTGACCGCCAGGGTGGGAGAAGCATCCGCAGAATGAGGCTTTATCTCCAGCTCTTGCAGGAAGAGGTTAGCTGAAGTGCTTCCCAGCACCTAAAATGAACTACTCAAAATACTTTTCCCAGATACTGGAAAGCCCCCAGTTAACAGTCTGATTGCACATCTCTGTTAACCATCTCAAAGGGAAAGAGCTCCTCTCCGACTTGGGTCCTGTCCTCGTGTTTATGAGTAGGCGATTTCGGAAGCCGCCATCACACATGGTATTTAACTATCCCAGAAACGTGTGTGACTCCGTGGTGGCCGGAATTTTGTGTTCACTCTGATAAATCTTCCCACGTGTTCTCCATTTGCTTGCCTTTTTAGATTGTAAGCACAACAGAAAATATCTCTATGTTTCACCTAAAATATCTCTGTAATTCATCTATATCTCTATGAATACATCTATTGCTTTTTCTCAGCTGTTTCTCTTACTGTCAAGATGCTCTTGGACTCAACCCCGACTCTGAAGGCCCTTCCTGGCATAGTGTGTCCCTGTGCTGAGGGCACCATGAGGCACCCGAGCACTGTCCCTCCCCCTCAGAAGCACTGGGCCGAAAGGCTGCTCCCGGGAACCAGGTTCTGACGTGTCCTCTGATGAGCCAGCTGCTCTCTGCCTCCACTATGTTGACATTCCTCCTGCAAAGGGTTGTAGCCATTAACTTAAGACATTTCACTAGGCGGTCACTTGCCAAGACAGATTTTCCGGCATGGCACTGCTGAGTCACTCAGCCTCCCACTGGCTGAAACGTGAAGGCTTGAGAGCCAGGTCCTCCCTAGGTGAACTCTCCTGGAAGCTGCTCTGAAGCCCCCGGGGGAGTCCGGCAGGTCCCACGTGCAGACTCAAGCCTTACCTCAAACCACCAGATTTTAGGAACCTGGGCTCCCACTCCTCCTGTGATGTGGTGAAAGATGCATTCCACCCCTCAAGTTAGATCCCAAAGGGGACAGTGTCCATGGAACCTGATCTGGGTTGTCCGCCTGCTTCCGAAGCAGGGAAGAGGTCAAATGTGCAGACCCGTGCTGCCCTCTGCTGGCCCTCTGGAGTCTGTGCCGCTGCAGCCCACAGTGGCAGAAACCAGTTCTGAAAACATTAATAGGAGCCTTCTGTGCAGGCTGCTTTCTTGCCCTTCTTGATTAGAGGTAGAGGGTCACTACAGTGTTTTAGTTCATAAGACGTCTACCTGAACGCACCTTGATGGGCAGCAAAATGCACAGCCCTGTGTCTGCGGACAGTCTCCTTGGCAGCAGCCGCACCACCTCCACAGAGAGAGGAGGTGTGCGCCACTTGGCGGACAGAACCCTCTCAAACTGTGTGTCTTAATTAAGCAGGATGCAGAAGGTGCTCCTTACTCCCCGTCTCAAAAACTCATCTCTGAGTAAGGAGAGAAAACGCCTGACTTTGTTCCTCTGTGGCTCTGGGATGTACCCTAAGGGCTCATACTGTCATTTAAATTCTAGGTGCCGATCTTCTGAACAAACGCTCCCTGAGGATTTCCGTGCCTGGAACTTCTCCGTCAACAGACTGCTGTGACACCTAACGTAAGTAGAGGCTCTTGGTCCTAAATCAGTCTCAAGGGAGCTTTGTTCTGTTTTGATCCTGGAGGATCCCCCCAGTAAAATTCTTTAAATGGTCATCAGTGTTCCTTCTCTGTTTCTTTTCTCGGAAACACTCAACTTCCGATTTACTATCAGAAAAAGTCTATGACATGAACTCCTGCTTAGAAGCAAGGGTATGGGATCTCATATTCAGGTATTAGAATGGGAAGAGGAGAAGGCAGAAAATATTAAAGCTGCTCACTCCAGGCAGTTCCGTTGGAGATGCCATTCGTAGGTCCAAGGGCATCTTTTCAGGGTTTAGTACTCACCAGACTCCTGTGCGAAGTGACTGTGGAAACGTGCCCCATACAGCTCAGGGGTGAGCCCCCGTGATGTGGGGGCCCTTCTGTTTGGCAGCCGTGGCTGATCTCATAGCCACATCTCCGCTTATAACATGCAAAACGAAAACCTGTCTCTTGTTTGTATCATCGTCACCATCACTTACTGAATGTATACACGTGCTGTTTCTAGTTCTGCTCGCTTCTCGTCGGTCTTCACCCTCACATCAGCCTTCGTGGTGTGGGTCCTCGTATTACACAGGTGTGACTCCCAGATGGGGAGACCGAGGCATGGAGAGTCAAGTAACATCCCCCAGGTTGTACAGGGAGCAAGTTTCGGCTCCACAAGTCTGCGTTGGGCTAGCACACCAAATGCCCCACAGAAACAGGCAGCTTTGGAGGACGAGCAGTGGGGCTGTATCTGGAGACAGTTTTAGCACTGCCACAATCCCCTGTGGGAAGGGGCTGCTGGACTTAAAAAAGCCTGGAGCTTCCTTAAGATTAGTGGGAGAACAAAGCTTTAGAGAAGACCTAACTTAAGTTTAAGGTCACGCTGCAAGTCAGTGTAGCTGAGGGCCCTGGGCCAAACCCTACCGATTTCCGAGTTTTCGCCTTCCTCTTGGTCATTAAGTGCCACTTACTCTGCTAATAGTGACCAAAGCTGGTTTCAGTGATTTTCGTATGTGCTTATTGGTGAAACCCTGTAGCTCAGAGCCAGTTTGTTCAGAGATCCACATGGCCATGTGAAGATTGGCTGTTACAGTATCCGAGCAGCAAAGAAGGGTGACTAAAAGCCTGGGCCTGGAATCAAGCAAAGTGGTCTGATCCCTCGTCTTGTTAGTCCTAAGCTTTTTGACCAGAGCAAGTCCTGCACCCTCACTAAATCTCTGTTCCTGCACCTGGAAACTGGAAATAATTCCACAGCCTTGTAGGCGGATGAACATGAGAAAATGCATAAAAAGCACGTAGCACAGTGTTTGGCCCAGAGTAGGTCTTCCAAAAGTGGAAGCTATTACTCAGAGACCTTTGCGTCCACTTTTGGTTCATGTTGGCCTTCCCCCTGCAAGGCACTGCAGTGTTCCAACCCATCTAAGAAAACAACATTTGAGTGCAGTGCTTTAAAAATTACAGATGTTTCCTCATACTGAAATCCCGATGCCTCTAAGAACCACTGTAGGACAGGAATCTGTAACTCCATTCTCTAGATCGGCATAAGAAGGCTCAGCAAAATTAAATGATGGCCCAAGATTCCACAGCTAGTTGATAGCCCAGCGCCAGATCCTGAGACTCTTATTCATCCACTTTCTGTAAGAAAATACTCATTAAAGGCACGTAAGTCAATAGAGAACCACCTCCCACCGTAGGATCCAGCAGCTTCCAACCGATAAGAGAGTTGTATCTTTAGTTCTAAATATTCAGGCTAGGACTCTCATATCCTGATGTCTGTTAACATTTTGAAGCTACCTTCTCAAAGTGTCATAGTCAGATACCATCTCCTTTTGCAATCCTCAGGCCCCAAGGGACATTATCTTAATCTGGTTAGCTCGTGCAAGAACCAACTGGCTTTTCACTTCAAGGAAGACAACATGTTTCCGCTGTTCTGCTTTTGCCACACAGGAGTTACCGGTGTGGCTCACTGATTCACATTTCTGGCTCTAACTTTCCTATCATCTGGAAGAAAAAATACAGAGAAGGGCAACTTGTTCAAAAACAGCATGAAGGTAAAGAATCGCAGGTGGGATTTTGAAATGGAAACGCATCCTTGTGGCCCCTGGGCTGAGAGACACCAAGGAAGGATTTTGTTCTTGAAAGGTGGTTACTTGGCTCCTGGAGATGGAGACTTTAACAATGTTAAGTGTGTATGCTGTGTGTAAGAAAGATTTGTTAAAAAAATAACATTCTTTTCAAATGATGCAATACCTTCGCACTGTCAAGGGGTCAAATAGAAACACCCTGAGTTACAGAAACTCAGCCCTGCCCTCTCCTGGCCTGGAAATACAGAACAATCAGATAGATTGTTGGAGGTGGGAGGATGGGGAGGAGTGGAAACATGTTGATGTTTACTGAGCAGTCTTTCCCTTCAGTTGACTGTCACTGAAACACTCATCAAAGTAAGCAGACACCACGCACTGTCGTCTTGTTTTCCTGGAAAGAGAAGGAACAAGTGCCTGTTAACTTACCAACTTTGTTTTTCACTTACTAGTAAACAATGCAATTTTTTTTTTCCTCTGTGTTAATTCGATAGCCAGCCTGCCCACAGACCTCTTCGAAGAAAACCAACCTCTTGCTTTAGAAGATTATACACAGAGGCCCAACTCAAGATCTCTAGTTCACAGTATTTTGGCTTAAGTCATTTTACAGTCACCAACTAAGTACCTCGGTTTGCTGCTTATTACAAAATTCAGAGAAGTATACTACATGACTGATCCCTGTGCCGATTACCCTGTGTCTGCTGGGAATGCCTCCTCATGTGGAGGGATATACATGGGAAAGGATATATCCACCTTTGTTTTTCTGCTGAATTTTTTAAAAAATATACTTAAAGGATAACACAAAACTTACCTTATCTCTTTGTTTCTGCTAAGGGAACAGAAGAGAGTGGTTTGTAATATAGTATGTGTTATGTATGTGCATGAAGTGCCTGGGTGGGTTTGACATATATTTGATGTACAAGGTGTATGTGATTTTATTAGGCGTAAGTAACAAGGAGCAATTCACTCTTCACTTTTCTTCAGGAAAACGTTTTCTCCATAACTGAAGTGTCAGTCATTTGAAAACAAAACAAAACTTCTCATTGGCAGTAGGCAAAAGCTGTAACTAGTCACTTGTAAAACATAAGCAGACCTTTTTGTTCTGGATTTTGGTTTGTTTTTTTTTAACCAAAAATGATGAGAACAGTCTGGCTGCATCTTGCATATTTCAGTCACTGTTATTATCAATTACAATAGGATATCCAGAAGGAACAAAATTAGTGACATAGTTATTTGAGAATGCCAGTGATTACATGTGTCTTGGCTCTTTTGCGGGTTTAAATGCTTGAATTGACTCTCCAGTTGAAATATTTAACTGCCTGTCACTTCACAAAATATGCGCATTCCTTTGCAGTAACTTTGATGAAATGATTGCTACCCAGCTCTGCAGCCCAATAGTATTCTATTTCCTTATTTAAAGAGATGAGAAAACTAGCCTAGTAGCAGTAGGCACATACACGCAGCTTTTCCACTGTAAAGATGAGTCTGTGTTGCGATCTCCTGATGAAGGGGTCAGTGGCCAAGCCTGTCAAGGATGAGAATGTGAGCTGAACTCCCTGCCTTGCTTTATTAACATCCTGCTGAGCCCACCTGGAATCCTCAACCACAGGCACCTTTAATTGGATGTTCTTCCCACTCACTTGATGTATGAGGCAAGTCAAGAAGAGCTAAGTTTCTGTTAATTAATCTTTAAGCAAAGAGAGCAGAGTTGAGTGAGTGGTACAGCCAAGATTCAAACCCATTCTCACAAGATGATGCTGACATGAGAAAAGCAAAAAAGGACAGGGAAATGTTTTAAGTTAAAAGAAACCAAAGAGTCTTGGTGAGTGAACCTTGATGGGATTTGGGGTAGAAAACAACCCAACAAATCCGTAAAAGAAAAATTTTTGGAGAAAGTGGGGAAAATTGGATATAGGCTAGACGTTAGATGATACTAAGGAATTGTTAATTTTCTTCGGTATGAATAAAATATCATAACTATATGGAAGAATGGCCCCATTTTTCTTTAGACCTGCTCAAAAAGTTAGGAGCACAATGTCACAATGGTTGTTGATTCACT
The DNA here is from genome assembly GCF_027580195.1 of Bos mutus. NCBI lineage: Eukaryota > Metazoa > Chordata > Mammalia > Artiodactyla > Bovidae > Bos > Bos mutus. The sequence continues at coordinate 7,018,219 of NC_091620.1, read as the reverse complement.
TTCAAATGATTCAGCAAAAAGTATACATATGTCGTACATGTAGATAACATCACTAAAGCAAAAGTAGTCAAAGTGAACAATTACTGAATTTAGGTGGAAGAAATTTAGGAATTCGTTCATTGTCCTTCAAATGTAACGTGTGTCTGAAAGTTTTCATAACAGTTTTAAAAAAAGAATGGCACATCTGTATCTTCTTGGATCCCTGGAACCCTAAAGGGAGTGGCAGTAAGCTTCCTAATAAATGATATCAAGAACGATAATGGGAAGGAGAAAAGAACTGCAGCAAAAAATAATTTAAGGAGAACCAGGGGTGCAGTGAACAGAGGGGAGCATAACCTTAAGTAAAGCCAACAGGAATCCTTAACAAACAGATGCGATCTAAGGAATTCCATTCTGAAAAAAAACATTTGGCTCTCATTAGGGTTGCATGGAGTCAGACACGACTGAGCGACTTCACTTTCACTTTTCAGTTTCACGCATTGGAGAAGGAAATGGCAACCCACTCCAGTGTTCTTGCCTGGAGAATCCCAGGGACGGGGGAGCCTGGTGGGCTGCCGTCTCTGGGGTCGCACAGAGTCGGACATGACTGAAGCGACTTAGCAGCAGCAGCAGCAGCATCAATATATTACTTTGCCTCTGAGCTATTATGTTATCTCCTTTAGGCTCCCCCAAATCATAGTCATCCTTTGAATCAAAATTATCTTCAGATGAAAGCACTAGGTTTAGGAAAGCATGGTCTTGAACTTGTACCGGAGTACACTGGCACTTGGTACCACTTACGTGTATATTGTACCACTCTGACTCATCCTGCACTGGGCACTCCAACCCCTGGGTCAGCTCCGCTGACCTTTTACCTAAGTAGAGGGTTTCCCTTGACCTCCCACCAAGAGTAAAGAAGTTGACCTGTGCCTTGCCTCTGAATGATAAAAACTGAGTCTTTGGGCAGCATGAGAATAAAAGAGTCACAGTCACTGCCCCATACCCCCGTCAGCAATGGAGACAGAGACAGAAGTATAAGCCTATCGATGTGCTAAGGCTTTCCTTACACCACAAAGGAAGTACCTTGCAGCAAGGTTTCAACTTTTCCCTTCCCAGGTTGTTTATTGTCAGAGAGCGTTTCGAAGGAAGAACAGATCTTAAAGCTTCTTCAGGAAGCTGGTTTCATATGGTGGTTTAGATTTAAATAGTGATTGTCTAGCACCATTTGAAATCAGTGTTCTTGGGGGAGACCAGCTGCACCGCCGGCGGCAAAAGGAGCGAATGGGACGGAGCCCTGAAGACCGGCTGGCGAGAGAGCCCGCCGGAGCTGTGCTGACCCGAGCCACCGCCGGCAGCGGCGAGCAGCGGCGTCACACGCAGCAGGCCAACGATGCCACGTCTCATTCCTAGAACTTCACACTCATCTGTGCGACAAACCTACAGCACTCTTCCCATGACACAGCCTCCACCGTGCGTGCATCAAAGCAGAGTGTGGCAGATTGATTGATCTTGGGGCCTTCCCAACCCTCGCCTCCTCCTGTGACCCCCTTAGAGGATGACTGATTTCTTTTGGTGTTCAGAGTCAATATAATTTTCTAGCACCATCTGAAATCGGTTATAATGATTGGGGAAGAGCACCAGGCTTCTGACTAAGGAGATAAAATGTGTTGGCGAACTTCGGGGTCAAGACTAAGAAAATGGACCTATCAAGGTGGTTTTTCTTTTTTAAGTTTTAATGCTAATAAATGGTAATAATACTAATAATGCTAATACTAATAACTATTAGCATATTCCTAGTGGTTATATTTTAGAGGAATTCCACAGACTTTGTAGGGATGTTTGTTTTGATGCTGGACACCTAGGAAAAAGTGGGCGAAGTCAGTTCCTCAGGTCATTTGCGAGGTGTCGTGAGGAGGGAGTAATTTCTGCTCCCAGTGAGAAGCCTGTGAACCTCACCTTTGACACTCCCCTGCCTCCGTGGAGTGGAGTGAATTCCATGGTCAGCCAGGTCTTTCTCTTGAAGGCAGCGTCAGGCTCAGGCAGCTGGAAGTTAAATCTAAGAAGGCGTGTGAGGGGAGGTGCACAGGTGACTGAGTTTATCTCTCTAGGGCACAATGAAGTTAACATTTCCGTTCAGTATAGCAAACAAGGTGAAGAAGGCCTCAGGTTACCCTTGAACCATTTTCCTGAATTTTTCTTTCTTACTATGGATGGGAAGTCGTAAGACTGAAAACCACCCTTGAGTTTCTAGTCCCAGGCCGGGGAAGGCACGGAAGGGCTCAGGAGTGAGCTCTCAGTTGCCCCGCCTCCCAGGGCTCCTCTACGGTTACTGCCCCGGGTGCTGCCTGACCTCACCTGCCGCCCTCACGGGCCGTCCTGGAACACAGAAGGGGCTCCTGCGGGAAGTCCAGGCCTCGACCTTCCACCTTCTGTCTGGCCTGGAGCAGCCCTGGAGCCTGACTGACATCGGGCGACACCTCGCCCTGCTTCACAAAGCTCAGACCGCCACCTCCCTGCCCTCCCCACACCCACTCTGCCTCTCCCCACTCCCGCCTGCAATTTGTCAGGGAGAGTCCTTCCACTTCAGGGCTACGACATGGGATCTGTCATCAAAACATTCTGTCAGCCATGGACATCAAGTAAGGCCATTTTGCTGCTGCTTTTTCTGTCCTCTGGTTATTCCTTCCCCAGAACTCTGCCTGTTGCTTTCTTACCTGCTCTTTTCCCCCTGAGCAACCTTATTTATTACTCCCCTGGTTCAGATACACCTGCTACATGATGATTTTCCTCAAACTAGAATTCTAGCCACGAAGATTCTTCTGAATTCCTTGTGTCTATATTTCCATTTTTCCCCCATATAAAAAATCTTTAACTTTGCAAAGAATCACTTGTTCACTCCAACAGCTTTACCAGACTTGGCCACCTGATAAGTTACACACACACACACACACACACACACACACACGTAAGATAATTGGCACAATTCTTCAGTTGGTCTAGTCAGGACCAAGTGGTCACATTCCCCACAGCCTTCTTCCATGAGGACATCTTACTCAAGACAGGCTGTGGGGCAGTAGTACTTGAACTTTGCCTCCAGAGAAGACTAGATAGTTTAACCGGCTATTCTAAGCAACAGGGATCTTAGTTCCCCAACCAGGGATTGAACCTGGGCCCTTGGCAGTGAAAGCATGGAGCCTTAACCACTGGACTGCCAGGGGCTTGCACCCCTGCCCCCCGTTGTTTGGTCTCAGTTGTAATGCTAAAGCTGTGCTGATTTTCGTTCCCCAAAACCAGCTCTCCCTGCCCGCCACATTAAGGCCTGAGAAGTGTCTGCCTTTCCCCTCCGCTGCCCCAGCCTCACTTCACTCCCCGGGCTGTGCTGCTCCTCTGCCCTGCCTTTCTGAAATCCAGCCTGCACCCTCAGTAGCCTGGGCGGCTTTCTTATCCTACCTCTCACCTTCTGTCCAGCTTCTGTGTTGCCTCCAGTTATCCTTCTGACACGTGTGACTTGGCTCCCTCTCCTTCCCTGGGGGTTTTCACCCCTGCCTACAGGACTACCTTCCTCTCCAGACCCACCCCCGCCCCCAGGGCCCAGCTTCTGAGCTCACCCAGCTGCTTGCTGCTGCGAACCCGCAGCTACCTTCACACCTCCAAGCCTGTGTGTGATAGTTCCTCTGCCCGGATCTTCCTTCTCCTCCTCAGCCTAGAACTCCAGCTTATTCTCCAGCTTCTGGCTCAAGTGATGCTAAATTGGAAAATAAACAACAATGATGATAACAATAATAGCAGCTAACACTGAGCTCCTATTTTGTGCAAGGCACTTGCTAAGCATTTTCACATGAATTATCTCATTTAACTGAACTTTCAAAATCATCCTGTGAAGTCGCTATTACTACTGTTATTCCTATTTTGCACGAGAGAACAAGCAAAAAGAAATGATTTGTCAGTGATGGTGTAACCTTAAGATTTTTGTGCAGGAGTACAAACCCAAGTCCCTGATTCCAGGGCTCTTCTCTTCATTAGTCCTGCTGTCTCCACTGTGGGTATCACCATCAGCTCAGTTCAGTCGCTCAGTCGTGCTCGACTCTTTGTGACCCCATGGACTGCAGCATGCCAGGCCTGTTCGTTTGGTAGGCGGGCTCTCAGATGGCCCCCTCTGCTTCCCACCTACGGGTCTTCATGCCCAGTGTAACCCTCTCCCTTGAAGTTTGGGCTGGACCTAGTGACTTGCTTCTCCCAAATAAAATAACAGCAAAAAGTGATAGGATGTGACTTTTGAAATTAAGTCACAAATAGCTGTGATTCTGTCATGCTCTTGTATATGCTGTCTCTCTCTCTCTCTCTAAGCAAAGGCCACGTTGGGATCTGCTCAGTGGAGAGGCACATCTGGCAAGGAACTGACGCCTTCAGACAGTAGCTCCTGAGGACCCAAGGCCTGCCAAGAGTCACGTGAGTGAACTTGGAAATGAGACCTCCTGCAAACGGCCTGGGGGTAACTGCAGCTGCGGCTAAACCCTTGACTATGGCCTGTGAGAGACCCTGTGTCACAGAACCCAGTTAAATGTGCCCAGATTCCTGACCCACAGAAATTGGGACATTAAAACAACAAAATAAATACAGGTTTGTTGTTTTAGGCCCCTAGGTTTGGGGGTTGTTTGTTACACTGCAGTAGGTGACTGTACAGCTCATAGTCCTCACGTCTAGACTCAAACTTTCTGCTTACAGTACCTAATTTTTTAGATAAACTTCTTGTTGGAATAACTTTGCATTAAAGAAAAGGTAAAGAGTATAAAGCGGTTTTCTCTCTCACCGTCTGTTATGTTGTGTAACCATGGTACACTGTCAACGCTAACAAACCAGCATTGGTGCCTTACTGTTCATTAAGTTTCAGAACTGACTCTCAGCTCACTGGTTTTACCACCAATGTGCTTTTACTATTCCACCACTGGGGTTGCATTTTTAATAGCATAATAGATGTCATGCCCCATAACTCTGTGTGTGTGTGTTTGTGTATATGTGTGTGTGTAGAACAAGATGAAATATATATGTGTTTGCTAAAATCTGGAAGATACATTATTTATTATTCCTTAAATAATAAAAGAATATTAGAAAAGTCTTTAATTAGGGATATTGTTTATAATTATTTAGAAAAATAATCATTACATTAACTGAAAACTGTTATGTGAAGTGACTGAGGAGGGATGAGGGAGTGGCTCCCAAGTATTAAATGTTAAGGCGCTAACAAGTCATAGTTTTAAAAAGTCAAATATATGTTGCTAAAAACCTTTAAAGGTTTCCACTTATTAATAAGTATATTGAATGCTACAAGATTCACAAATGGTTCTTTGGCATTAGGATGTTGGCATAAATTAATTTTATTTATATAATATGCAAATACTTAATTTGCTTTTAACTATTTAAATAGAGACTGTTCAACTAAGAGTACTTAATTCCTATGTAGTGCGATCTTGGCAAGTCACTTGGTCTTTCTGGGTTTTTCCTTGGAATGAGTTTATATTACTAGATTTTTGCCACAAATTAATCATGGACTATAACTACTTAGCAGTTGTAAACGTTTTGCAAACAAAACTCTGTCTACAGCATTTAATCATAAACTACTGTCTGATTAAACGTCTAGCTGCATTATTTTGCAGCATTGTTCCAAGCGATCCATGTAAAAGTAAAACTTCTAGGAAAGAATGAGTGATGTTGCTTAAAGGAGAAAAGACATTCCATTTCTACACACGCTCTTGTGGTTGAATTTTTAAGTAGGGTGTACAAAGGAGGAAGTCAAGTGACTTAGCAGAAAATAACATGTAAGGCAAAACTTCAGATAGATCCTGAAAGGCTATTGAGTGAGGTTGGATATTTCAAGTCCTCTTGGTGACCTACCAGAATCCCAAATAAACCACTGAAAATAACAACAGAAACACATTTGAACTTTGAAAATAATGTACACATGAGACCCCAAGTCTTAGTGGCCAAGATTTACTTCCTGGCTTGTCTCTGAGGGATCAAGCCCTTCTTTGTGGCCAGAATGACATACCTGATGTTCAGTAATTAACTACTGAATGAAACAGACAATAGAAGATGTTGCAGAAGCAAGAGATGCCAACAAAAGAGAAATAAATATGATTGGGGGGAAAAAGGAGCAGAACACAGTGTAACCTCATTCACAAGCCGTCACTTTCCAGAACTCTGAATTCATTAAGTTTTCCGCACTTCTCTACTTTGAAAGTGTCAGATGACAAGAAAGCAAGCTGTTAAGTTTACTGAAAAACTGCATGCATAAATATTTCTAATATTATGTTTGGAGGTTAGTACATAATTCATTTCTGTCTAATGTGCCTAAAATATAATCTTGGCTATTCAGAATGATGACTGATCCTCAGAAACCGTGGAAACCGTAAATCATCAAAAGCTTCAATCATATTCATCACCCTATGCTTACTAAAGCCAGAGACTGTAGAAATATGCTGTCGAGACTTTGTAAACAACTCTCGTTTAGCAAAAAATTAAAATCAAATCTGTATACTCTATAGACAGAACCCAGTATTCTTTAAATGTTATTACTGAGATCCAGGTTACCTAACATAAAGTTCACCATTTTAACCACTTAAAGTGTACAGCACAGTGGCTTTTCCTACATTCATATTGTTGTGTAACCTTCACCACTACCTAGTTCCAGCACATTTTCATCACTCCCGAAAGAAATTTTGTAGCCATTAAGCAAGATCTCCTCAGTGCCCCCTCTGCCACCCATCCGCTTTCCATGGATTTGCCTGTCCTGGCGTATATGCGTGCTAAGTCGCTTCAGTTGTGTCCGACTCTTTGTGACACATGGCCTATGGACCCTGGCCCACCAGGCTCCTCTGTCCGTGGGATTCTCCAGGCAAGAATACTGGAGTGGTCTGGATGTCCTCCTCCGGGTGTATCTTCCCGATCCATGGATCAAACCCACGTCTCTTACATCTGCAGCATTGACAGGCAGGTTCTTTACCGCTAGTGCCATCTGGAAAGCCCTACCTGTTCTGGACAACATGCCAGATGGATACACACAGTATGAGGGCCTGGCTCCACTCACTTGGCGTAACATTTTCAAGGCTCACCCATGTTGTCGCAGTGTCTGTACTTCATTGCTTTTGTGGGTGAACCATAGCCCACTGTACAGGTAGACCACGTTTTGTTTATTTGCTATCAGTCTGATGGGCATTTGGCTTGTCTTTCTCTACATTTCTAGCAATACATGTCCACAGACTATCAAGTCAGGTGCTGCTGGTCCCACAATAACAAAGGGCCATCCTCTGCCTTCCACAAGCAGCCATTTCCAGCCCAGTTGTTTCTTCTGATTATTTTCTTCCATTTAAAATGCTCATAGTGCTACTTCCTCATTTCTGCTATATTTATTTTACTTTTTCTACTATGGGAAAGGAGGATTTAGTTCTGACATCACACCTTAAGTACATACTACTCCCTTTGCTGCTGCCGCTGCTGCTAAGTCACTTCAGTCGTGTCCGACTCTGTGCGACCCCATAGATGGCAGCCCACCAGGCTCCCCGTCCCTGGGATTCTCCAGGCAAGAACACTGGAGTCCATTTACCATCACAGTTTAGTTACAGCACAATTTTTGGTTAAACCAAGAATTAGTGTCAGTAATCATATAAACGCTGTTGACAGCATGAGTGAGTGAGTGAAATCTCTCAGTTGTGTCTGACTCTTTGAGACCCCATGGATTTTAGCCTACCAGGATCCTCCATCCATGGGATTTTCCAGGAAAGAGTACTGAAGTGGGTTGTCATTTCCTTCTCCAGGGGATCTTCCCAACCCTGGGATCGAACCCGGGTCTACATAATTTTACATTTCTTTTTAAACTTTTAATACTGAAATTAGTAATTTCATAATTTTAACTTGCTCAATTTTCTATGTACTTAATTATTTTCCAGTCTTCACTATGAAACCCTAAGACCATCTCAGCATTTTTTTCTTGGAGCTGTGTATCCTCCCATGGTGATCTGGACTGGCTGTTTTCTGGGCATGGTTCCCATCCATCATCCCAGGACTTAATTTCATGATCATACTAGAAATTCCTTTTCTCTTCTCCTGGGTTGGATTCCCCACCGTAGATCCTGGAATGTTGTTTGCTTTACTTTTAACTTTGTGCCCATCCTTCAGCAGTTTCCTAAGAAGGGATGTGCGTGCTGAGTTGCCTCAGTCGTGTCTGGCTCTTTGCAACCCTATGGACTGTAGCCCACTAGATTCCTCTGTCCATCAGATTCTCCAGGCAAAATACTGGAGTCGGTTGCCATGCCCTCCTCCAGGGGATTTTCCTGACCAGGGATCAAACCCGCATCTCTGTCTCCTGCTTTGGCAGGCAGGTTTTTACCACCTGGGAAGCCCTCAAGAAAGAATAACCAGGAGGTAATTTTTTGAGGCTTTTCACTTTACTTTTATGTTAATTCCTGATTGGAAAACAGACATTTGTTTTCTAGCTCCCTGTGTTGCTGATAGTCTGATACAATGCTAATTTCTGGCTCGTTTTCTCTGGACGTTTTTAGGAGATCCTGTTTCTTCCTTATGTTGTTTAAATTTCATAATTTTGTGTATGATTGAGGTTTTGTTGATTTATTCAACCAGGTATTTAATATCCTTTTCATCTTGGAGGTTTATTTTTTTTCAACTCTCAAAAATAATTTCTGTTATTTCTTAGATAATTCCATGTATTCATTCTCACTATTCTTTCTTGAAATGTTAATTTTCCTATATCGGCCCTCCTGGACAATCTCTGTTATTTTTCCTTTTTTTTCCCTTTTGGTTTCCTATCTTCTTGATCTTATTTTCATTTCTGGGACAATTCCCACCTATATTTTCAAAATGTAATATCAAATTCTTATTTTTGCTAACGTGTTTAATATCTGAGAGTTTTTGTCTTTTTTTTTTTTTTTAGCCTTTTGTTCCTGTTTTGAGGATTCATGAATGTCTCTGAAGATGTTAAATAGATATTCACCTCCCCCAGCTTTTAAAGTTTTCTGCTCCCTGCACTGTTGCTGATAAACCTGTTTATCCCAGTTTCTTTGTGTTTTAATTTTTGGTTTTGTCTTTCACGTTAGAGGCTTTCTCGGATGTCTTGTGATCCTTGACTATCCATTCACTTAGCAACTGTTGGGCTCATCCTAGGATGCATGAGAGGCAGAATGATGACAAAATGTCCACATCCTAAACCCCAGAACTCGCAGAAATGTTACATCACGTGGCAGAAAGGACTTTGCAGATGAGTTTCAGGTTAAGACCCTTGAGATGGAGAGAGCAGCCTTCATTACCCAGGTGGGATCAATCTAATCACACGAGCCCTTAAAAGAGAGAATGGTTCCCAGCTGTCTTCAGAGGGAGACTTGACTACCTAAGAAAGGTCAGAGAGTTGCCACATTGCTGGCATTGAAAATAGAGGATGTGAGTCACAAGCCAGAGAATACAGTCGGCTTCTTAGAAGCTGGGGGAAAAAAAGGTAACAGAATCTCTGCCAAAACTTCCAGGAGGGAATGCAGCCTGCGGACACTGCTTTTACCCCAGTGAGACCTGCTTCAGACTTCTGGCCTCTAGAATGGTAAGGTCATAAATTTATGTTGTTTTAAGCAACCGAGTTTATAAAAATTTCTAACAGCAGCAATAGAAAACTAATACAGAGTGATTGGCTTCCCTGGTGGCTCAGATGGTAAAAGAATCTGCCTGCAATGCAGGAGATCCAGGTTCAATCCCAGGGTCAGGAAGATTCCCCTGGAGAAGGGAGTGGCAACCCACTCCAGTACTCTTGCCTGGAGACTCCCATGGACAGAGGAGCCTGGCGGGCCCAGGACGTGGGGTTGCAGAGTCAGACATGGCTGAGTGACTAACCTGAAGGGTAACTGGAAGGACAGCTGCTCACTGAGAATTCCCAATTTCATTCTCTATAAACTTTGGGGTTTTTTTTTCACTTTTTGGTCTGGTCACTTTCTTCAGTGAAGAATCCTTCACTCTCCTGGTGGGGGTCTATCAGTTAGGCTCAAAGAGAATCACCACAGGTTTCACTAGAATAAATTAATTATAGCCATTAATGTGTGTATGTTTAGTTGCTAAGTCATGTCCAACTCTGCAACTCCATGGACTGTAGCCTGCCAGGCTCTTCTGTCCATGGATTCTCCAGGCAAGAATACTGGAGTAGATCGCCATTTCCTCCTCCAGCTGGTGGGATATTCCCAACCCAGGGATCGAACCCATGTCTCTCGTTTCCCGCATTGGCAGTGGGTTCTTTACACTGGTGCCACCTGGGAAGCCCACACAGGCTTCTGGGTTCACAAACATGGGAGGGGTTTGCTGGGAAAGGGGAGGGCTTGAAAGCTGCAGCTAGAGAATTAGTGAGATTGTCTCTGATGACGTGAGCCTGCAACACGAGCAGAAGCTGGAGGCACCAGGAAATTCCAAGAAGCCACAGCATCTACCAGCAAAAAGGGGCCGTGAAATGGGAGCTTGTGGGGAGAGATCAGTGTACCCACCACATCTGACCGTTGGAATGATGGTGTTCCCTCCACTCTGGCACCCGAATCTTATTCACGTTCCTCTCACTGGCCGACTAGGCCTGGAATCGTGCCAGGAAAGGGGTTCTGGGAAGGGTGGATCCCAGCCTTAGACAGGCACGGTGACAACCATGAGTAGACAACCCAGCAGGGAGGTATATTGTAAGCTTGGCTGCCAGGTTCTGGAAACTGAACTGAGGAAAGCAGCTAGAAGCTGAACAGTGAGGGAAGCTCACTGTTCACAGCATGGACTGAAATCTAACCCTCTTCGCAGGAAGGCACCTGATCTTCCCATGGCTGTGCCGGAGATTCCCCGAGTCCAGAGCTTCTCCAGAGACTGGCATTTGTGTTGGGGAGGACAGGGGAGAAGACTGGAGTTTCAACTGAGCCCTCACCCAGGCTCCCAGTGGGGCCTGTTTTTGGTCCCCATTTTCAGAGGCGACTGCACCTTCCACTTTCCACCAATCTGCACAGTTATCAGTTTGCTGGGGTCTTAAGGTTTCGGCCTGTTTCCTCACCACATATCTGTCTCCTTTCTTAAGGTTTTGTCCACAGCCTCACGGGCTGCTGTCTACTCTGGCATTCTCTTTGTCCTTATTGGCTTATACTTATTTTACCCTTTATGATCATGTTAGTGGGATTTCAGAAGCAAGTCAACAAGCCTATGAGTTCACTTTGTTTCACTCAACAGCTGTAAGGTTTTTAAGGTTAATTGTATATTGTATAAAGAGCTCAAAGCCAGGTGGCTTGGGTCTAGTTCCAGCTACCTTACCATTTTAAAGAGCCAAATTTTCTCATCTCTGAAACGAAGTGGTCCCATCGGGGTCCTTTTTCAAGACTCCAGTGAAAGCTGTGGTCCTTCTCCCTTAAAAGAAAAACAGTACACATGTGTATACACACACGCACGAGTATATTTTAGAAGGTTCACAGGTCCCTGAGGGCCTTCCAAGAAGCCTCCAAGGGTACTAACCCCAAAGTTCAGAACCCCTGACTTATATTGCCTCTGAGGCTACTTTTAGATTGGACATTCTGATTTTTCAAAGCTGTAAGGTTTAAATGCAGTATATTTCAAAGGTGACATTTCAAGGCATACACAAAAATAAACTCAAACTGGATTAAAGATCTAAACGTAAGACCAGAAACTATAAAACTCCTAGAGGAGAACATAGGCAAAACACTCTCCGACATACATCACAGCAGGATCCTCTATGACCCACCTCCAAGAATACTGGAAATAAAAGCAAAAATAAACAAATGGGACCTAATTAAACTTAAAAGCTTCTGCACAACAAAGGAAGCTATAAGCAAGGTGAAAAGACAGCCTTCAGAATGGGAGAAAATAATAGCAAATGAAGCAACTGACAAACAACTAATCTCAAAAATATACAAGCAACTCCTACAGCTCAATTCCAGAAAAATAAATGACCCAATCAAAAAAAAAAATGGGCCAAAGAACTAAATAGACATTTCTCCAAAGAAGACATACAGATGGCTAACAAACACATGAAAAGATGCTCAACATCACTCATTATCAGAGAAATGCAAATCAAAACCACTATGAGGTACCATTTCAGGCCAGTCAGAATGGCTGTGATCCAAAAGTCTACAAGCAATAAATGCTGGAGAGGGTGTGGAGAAAAGGGAACCCTCTTACACTGTTGGTGGGAATGCAAACTAGTACAGCCACTATGGAGAACAGTGTGGAGATCCCTTAAAAAACTGGAAATAGAACTGCCTTATGATCCAGCAATCCCACTGCTGGGCATACACACTGAGGAAACCAGAATTGAAAGAGACACATGTACCCCAATGTTCATCGCAGCACTGTTTATAATAGCCAGGACATGGAAGCAACCTAGATGTCCATCAGCAGATGAATGAACAAGAAAGCTGTGGTACATATACACAATGGAGTATTACTCAGCCATTAAAAAGAATACATTTCCTTAATTTCTGTTTTCTCATTATTAGTGTATAGGAATGCAAGGGATTTCTGTGTGTTGATTTTATATTCTGCAACTTTACTATAGTCATTGATTAGTTCCAGTAATTTTCTAGTGGAGTCTTTAGGGTTTTCTATGTAGAGGATCATGTCATCTGCAAATAGTGAGAGTTTTACTTCTTCTTTTCCAATTTGGATTCCTTTTATTTCTTTTTCTGCTCTGATTGCTGTGGCCAAAACTTCCAAAACTATGTTGAATAGTAATGGTGAAAGTGGGCGCCCTTGTCTTGTTCCTGACTTTAGAGGAAATGCTTTCAATTTTTCACCATTGAGGATAATGTTTGCTGTGGGTTTGTCATATATAGCTTTTTCAGCCATTAAAAAGAAAACATTTGAATCAGTTCTAATGAGGTGGATGAAACTGGAGCCTATTATACAGAGTGAAGTAAGCCAGAAGGAAAAAAACCAATACAGTATAATAACGCATATATATGGAATTTAGAAAGATGGTAACAATAACCCTGTGTACAAGACAGCAAAAGAGACACTGATGTATAGAACAGTCTTATGGACTCTATGGGAGAGGGAGAGGGTGGGAAGATTTGGGAGAATGGCATTGAAACATGTAAAATATCATGTATGAAACGAGATGCCAGTCCAGGTTCGATGCACGATACTGGATGCTTGGGGCTAGTGCACTGGGACGACCCAGAGGGATGATATGGGGAGGGAGGAGGGAGGAGGGTTCAGGATGGGGAACACATGTATACCTGTGGCGGATTCATTTCAATATTTGGCAAAACCAATACAATATTGTAAAGTTTAAAAATAAAATAAAATTTAAAAAAAAGAATACATTTGAATTAGTTCTAATGAGGTGGATGAAACTGGAGCCTATTATACAGAGTGAAGTAAGCCAGAAAGAAAAACACCAAAACAGTATACTAACACATATATATGGAATTTAGAAAGATGGTAACAATAACCCTGTATATGAGACAGCAAAAGAGACACTGATGTATAGAACAGTCTTTTGGACTCTGTGGGAGAGAGAGAGGGTGGGATGATTTGGGAGAATGGCATTGAAACATGTATAATATCATATATGAAACGAGTTGCCAATCCAGGTTCGATGCACGATACTGGATGCTTGGGGCTGGTGCACTGGGACGACCCAGGGGGATGGTATAGGGAGGGAGGAGGGTTCAGGATGGGGAACACATGTATACCTGTGGCGGATTCATGTTGATATATGGCAAAACCAATACGATGTTGTAAAGTTAAAAAATAAAATTAAAAAAAAAAGAGTTAAGGAAATAGTTTTCAATGTACTAGTTATCAAGAAACCAAAACAGCTGGACTCCAGCTATTAATTCATTTCAGAGGGATCAAGAGACTTAATTTGCAGCAACATGGATGGGCCTAGAGATGATCATACTTAGTGAAGTAAGTCAGAAAGAGAAACACACATACCATTCAATATCACTTACATGTGGAGTCTAAAATATAACACAAAATGAGCACATCTAGAAACAGAGATTCACAGAGGACATACATGTGGTCATCAAAGGTGAGGGGGAAGGACTGGGAATCTGGGGTTAGCAGATGCAAATTATACTATATATATATAATATATTATATAAAAATATTATATATAGGATGGATGAACAACAAGGGCCTACTGTACAGCACAGGGAACTATATTCAATATCCTGAGATAAACCATAATGGAAAAAATATGAAAAAAAATATATTTATGTATAACTGAGTCCCTTTTCTGTTCAGCAGAAATTAAACCCAACATTGTAAATCAGCTATACTTCAATAAAATTTTCTGAAGTAAATTTAAAAAGGGGCTTCGAGGTTTAAGTGGCTTGTGGACTTCCAGATGATTAATTGGCATTCCTGGTGGAGGGAGTGACCAGAGATTAAAGGAACCGTCTCATTTGCTCATCATGAAAAAGACCATGAAATCCTGGGGAGAAATCTCACCAGAAGCTTGGCCGGCAGGCATCGAGGGTAGTCCAGGTTACCTCAGCAGTAGTCTCCCTGACAGTGCACTCTTTAGCACACGATTTTTTAAATTTTTGGCTGCACTGGATCTTCATGGCAGTGCACTGCCTCCTTACTGCGGTGGCTTCTCTTGTTGCAGAGCATGGGCTCCAGGTGCATGGGCTTCGGTGGTCACAGCACACAGGCTCAGAGTTGTGGAACGCAGGCCGAGTTGCCCCTCAGCATGTGGAATCCTGGACCAGGGATCAAACCCATGTCCCCTGCATTAGCAGGCAGACTCCCAACCCCTGGACCACCAGGGAAGTCCCCACAATTTTTAAAAGTGATGTCAAGAAAACAAGCTCAGCTGTTTCCAAGGAGCTGAGCTACAGATGCTAGACAGTAGCATCACTATGTACCCAAACAACCCTATATTGGTTTTGGTCTTTGTGTTTTAGCTCTTTAGGACCTGAGGGGCAGCATAGCTGCTAGGATTCTGTTCATATTATCGTATTATGCTCTGTGTGGATAAGGGGCAAGATGACTTGTTTGGGGCTGCAGATAAGTGGCCGACAAAGAGAACTTTTTCTGTATTGCTGAGAAAGATGAGAGGAACAAGGGCACAGCTTTTGCCTAGGTCAGGAGGAAGTGTGAAGGAGAGATGAGATCAGATCAGTCGCTCAGTCGTGTCTGACTCTTTGCGACCCCATGAATCGCAGCACGCCAGGCCTCCCTGTCCATCACCAACTCCCGGAGTTCACTGAGACTCACGTCCATCGAGTCAGTGATGCCATCCAACCATCTCATCCTCTGTCATCCCCTTCTCCTCTTGCCCCCAATCCCTCCCAGCATCAGAGTCTTTTCCAATGAGTCAACTCTTCGCATGAGGTGGCCAAAGTACTGGAGTTTCAGCTTTAGTATCATTCCTTCCAAAGAAATCCCAGGGCTGATCTCCTTCAGAATGGACTGGTTGGATCTCCTTGCAGTCCAAGGAACTCTCAAGAGTCTTCTCCAACACCACAGGTCAAAAGCATCAATTCTTCGGTGCTCAGCCTTCTTACAGTCCAACTCTCACATCCATACATGACCACAGGAAAAACCATAGCCTTGACTAGACGGACCTTTGTTGGCAAAGTAATGTCTCTGCTTTTCAATATGCTATCTAGGTTGGTCATAACTTTCCTTCCAAGGAGTAAGCGTCTTTTAATTTCATGGCTGCAGTCACCATCTGCAGTGATTTTGGAGCCCAGAAAAATAAAGTCTGATACTGTTTCCACTGTTTCCCCATCTATTTCCCATGAAGTGATGGGACCGGATGCCATGACCTTCATTTTCTGAATGTTGAGCTTTAAGCCAACTTTTTCATTCTCCATTTTCACTTTCATCAAGAGGCTTTTTAGTTCCTCTTCACTTTCTGCCATAAGGGTGGTGTCATCTGCATATTTGAGGTTATTGATATTTCTCCCAGAAATCTTGATTCCAGCTTGTGTTTCTTCCAGTCCAGCGTTTCTCATGATGTACTCTGCATATAAGTTAAATAAACAGGATGACAACATACAGCCTTGACGAACTCTTTTTCCTATTTGGAACCAGTCTGTTGTTCCATGTCCAGTTCTAACTGTTGCTTCCTGACGTGCATACAACTTTCTCAAGAGGCAGATCAGGTGATCTGGTATTCCCATCTCTTGAAGAATTTTCCACAGTTCATTGTGATCCACACAGTCAAAGGCTTTGGCATAGTCAATAAAGCAGAAATAGATGTTTTTCTGGAACTCTCTTTCTTTTTTGATGATCCAGCAGATGTTGGCAATTTGATCTCTGGTTCCTCTGCCTTTTCTAAAACCAGCTTGAACATCAGGAAGTTCACGGTTCATGTACTGTGGAAGCCTGGCTTGGAGAATTTTGAGCATTACTTTATTAGCGTGTGAGATGAGTGCAATCGTGTGGTAGTTTGAGCATTCTTTGGCATTGCCTTTCTTTGGGACTGGAATGAAAACTGACCTTTTCCAGTCCTGTAGCCACTGCTGAGTTTTCCAAATTTGCTGGCATCTTGAGTGCAGCACTTTCACAGCATCATCTTTCAGGATTTGGAATAGCTCGACTGGAATTCCATCACCTCCACTAACATTGTTCGTAGTGATGCTTTCTAAGGCCCACTTGACTTCACATTCCAGGATGTCTGGCTCTAGGTCAGTGATCACACCATCGTGATTATCTGGGTTGTGAAGATCTTTTTTGTACAGTTCTTCTGTGTATTCTTGCCATCTCTTCTTAATATCTTCTGCTTCTGTTAGGTCCATACCATTTCTGTCCTTTATTGAGCCCATTTGTGCATGAAATATTCCTTTGGTATCTCTGATTTTCTTGAAGAGATCCCTAGTCTTTCCTATTCTGTTGTTTTCCTCTATTTCTTTGCATTGATCGCTGAAGAAGGCTTTCTTATCTCTTCTTGCTATTCTTTGGAACTCTGCATTCAGATGTTTATATCTTTCCTTTTCTCCTTTGCTTTTCACTTCTCTTCTTTTCACAGCTATTTGTAAGGCCCCCCCAGTATCAGAGGAGGGCATCAGAAGAGGGCATCAGTGGGCAAATGCACTGAAACCATACTCACAGAAAATTAGTCAATCTAATCACACTAGGACCACAGCCTCGTCTAACTCAATGAAACTAAGCCATGCCCGTGGGGCAACCCAAGATGGGCGGGTCACGGTGGAGAGATCTGACAGAATGTGGTCCACTGGAGAAGGGAATGGCAAACCACTTCAGTATTCTTGCCTTGAGAACCCCATGAACAGTATGAAAAGGCAAAATGATAGGATACTGAAAGAGAAACTCCCCAGGTCAGTAGGTGCCCAGTATGCTACTGGAGATCAGTGGGGAAATAACTCCAGAAAGAATGAAGGGATGGAGCCAAAGCAAAAAGAATACCCAGCTGTGGATGTGACTGGTGATAGAAGCAAGGTCCGATGCTGTAAAGAGCAATATTGCATAGGAACCTGGAATGTCAGGTCCATGAATCAAGGCAAATTGGAAGTGGTCAAACAGGAGATGGCAAGAGTGAATGTTGACATTCTAGGAATCAGCGAACCGAAATGGACTGGAATGGGTGAATTTAACTCAGATGACCATTATATCTACTACTGCAGGCAGGAATCCCTCAGAAGAAATGGAGAGGCCATCATGGTCAACGAGAGTCCGAAATGCAGTACTTGGATGCAATCTCAAAAACGACAGAATGATCTCTGTTCGTTTCCAAGGCAAACCATTCAATATCACAGTAATCCAAGTCTATGCCCCAACCAGTAATGCTGAAGAAGCTGAAGTTGAACGGTTCTATGAAGACCTATGAGACCTTTTAGAACTAACACCCCAAAAAAATGTCCTTTTCATTATAGGGGACTGGAATGCAAAAGTAGGAAGTCAAGAAACACCTGGGGTAACAGGCAAATTTGGCCTTGGAATATGCAATGAAGCAGGGCAAAGACTAACAGAGTTTTGCCAAGAAAATGCACTGGTCATAAAAACACCCTCTTCCAACAACACAAGAGAAGACTCTATACATGGACATCACCAGATGGTCAACACCGAAATCAGATTGATTATATTCTTTGCAGCCGAAGATGGAGAAGCTCTATACAGTCAGCAAAAACAAGACCAGGAGCTGACTGTGTCTCAGACCATGAACTCCTTATTGCCAAATTCAGACTTAAATTGAAGAAAGTAGGGAAAACCACTAGACCATTCAGGTATGACCTAAACCAAATCCCTTATGATTATACAGTGGAAGTGAGAAATAGATTTAAGGGCCTAGATCTGATAGATAGAGTGCCTGATGAACTATGGAATGAGGTTCGTGACATTGTACAGGAGACAGGGATCAAGACCATCCCCATAGAAAAGAAATGCAAAAAAGCAAAATGGCTGTCTGGGGAGGCCTTACAAATAGCTGTGAAGGGGAGGGTCTCTACTAACTGTCCTCCAAGAAATCAGAGCAGCATTGCAGTTACAGTTCTTTATCTCTGGACCAGATGAGAGCTTAGATCAACCCAACAAGGCTTGTTGTTGTTGTTCAGTTGCTCAATCCTGTCCAATTCTTTGTGACCCCATGGACTGCAGTATAGCAGGCTTTCCTGTCCTTCGCTGTCTCCCAGAGCTTGCTCAAACTCATGTCCATTGAGTCGATGATGCCATCCAACCATCTCATCCTCTGTCACTTCCTTCTCCTGCCCTCAATCTTTCCCAGCATCAGGGTCTTTTCCAGTGAGTCATTTAATGCCTTTGTTATATGGTTGAGGTTACTTGGAACTCCAGATGTAGGGCCATAATAGGATTACTACCGAGTGGACGGATGCCACATACCTGTAACCTCGGTGCCATCTTCCTTTGCCTTGGTAGTTTTGTTCATTCTCTTTTTTCTTTTACATGTTGTAAGTTTTAGAAAGTTAAGCCTTTTTTTAAGTACATAAAAATTCATTAGAAATAAAAGCAAATTATAACAACAGGACACTATTTTTGCTCCCATTACAGTAGCAACATATTCATTTATGACAGTAAATGCCTGATGTCAGGAACTGCCAGGGACAAGGGTGAAGTGGCGCAGCAGCCCTGAGGTGTGAGTGTCAGGAAGCAGAGCCATAAGGACGCACACACCCCTCGAGCCCTGCACCCCACTCGTGACACAGTCAAGGCAATGATACAAAGGTGTGGACAGAATCAACTACGAGGCTGCACCTTACATCACATGGCTTATGAGAAACTGGAGATAGTCTAATAGTGGATCCTTTAAATAAATTACAGTGCAGAAATACAAATGATGTACTAAAGACAACGGAGGGCAGAGATGGACTTCTGTCTACACATGAAGTCAGTATTTTGTTAAATGGAAAAAGCAAGTTATGAGAGCAACTGCTGAGCCTGCCAAGTACAAGTTATGTTTGATATGTCATATAGCATATAGAAAGCAGTGGCTTCACCAGCCAATCATTTTTTTAAAGACCTTGAGATGGGTTTTAACAGTATAAGGGGGTGACGGAGGATGAGATGGTTGGATGGCATCATCAACTCAACTGACGTGAGTTTGAGCAAACTCCAGGAGATCATGAAGGACAGGGAAGCCTGGCATGCTGCAGTCCATGGGGTCACAAAGAGTCAGACATGACTGAATGACTGAACAACAACCCCATTCTACAGTTGGTAAAAATGAGAGGTATTCAAAAGGAAAGCTGTTTTCTTAGGTTCAGCAGTCAGTGAGGGTTGGGGAGAGCATCCGCCAGCATCCTGTCTGTCCTACGCCATCTACGCACAATGGCCACCCAAGGCCATGAGTTTTGATTTTTCCTGATACCAGAGCTTAGAACCCTATAGAAATTATTTTAAGTTGATGAAAGAATTTTTTGGCATTGATTTTTTTTCTTAATCCCCATGACCTGGTTCTAGAGAAGTTCTGAGCTCCACATCCCTCATTTAGTCACACTGTCAAGGCCAAGCAACAACCTTTAGCCAACTGCTTTGGACCCACCCTGCTTTGAAAAGGCTCATTCCACCCAGGTGGCCTTAGTATCCAATGGCCAACCCTGCCCGCTGCGTGGAAACAATAGATAAGTGCCTGAGCTGGCACTGCCCTGGTATGTGGGTGCGGTTGGGAAGCTTGAGGCCAAACTGTGCCGACTTGCTGTCTCTGGATTAGCACTTTCTAAAGCTAGAGAAGACAAGAGTGGCAGTGGGTGCCACTCTTCCTTCCTTCAGGAGGTAAGAGGGGTCTGTAGGTGGACAGGGAGCTTGTTCATCAAATTCCTAGGAAGTAGTCAAAGAGGAGGAGAAGGAAAGAAGGTCCATGTTATATCTACTGCTTTTTATAAATCCTGCCTCCAGGGAAACAAACATCCCCAGAAGTGTGGCGCTGCACCAGTCTGTATCAACCCTCAGTGTTGGACACCACCCACCACGGGTTGGGCAGGGATGGTGCAGGCCTGGCAGAGGGTGAGTAGCCGGTCCTGTGCCAAAGGCTTGATGTGGCAGGAGGTGACAGGACAAAGGTCCTGGAGCATGCCAGCTGGGCGCCAGCCTTCTTTGCTGTCAGAACTGGTCTCGGAAAAAAGCACAGCCCCTGGCTATGCTTTTGAAAGAGGCATTTTTACTCTATGAAAACAGCTGCCCCTCCCTTCAGGCTTCCTTCCTGTGACTGAACAGGCCAGAGGGGAAGGTCAAGGGCAGACAGGAGAACCAGGACAAAGGACTAAGGTGTGGATTGTACATGGAGCCGTGCTCTTATCCTAGCTCACTTACTGACTTCCTGCAAGAAATAAAGTTGGGTGGGGAAGAGGCCAGGAGAAACATAAATGAGCAGACCTTCCGCAATAAAACAGTGAACAGTTACGAAATTCTTGGTGTGGAGTGGGGGGGCCCTTGCCTGCAAACGACTGTGAAATGACTTTGGAAAAGGTCCTGTTTCCATCCTGATGGGCTGAAAGAAACCACTAGCCCCATTTTTTCCTACCTAGAAGGTAAGGTCAATAGCGATACCTCCTTGAGATGTCTTGAAAATAAAAGTGGTAATGGCCATAAAGAGAAAAAGAGGGATTGTGGTCATGTATATGGGTCTTTTTTAATCTAAAGATGATGTATCCGACCTGAAATTATCACAACATTGTTAATCAGCTATAACCCAATACAAAATAAAAAGTTTAAAGTCTGGAACAAAACAAAAAAAGATGTGTCCTGCTGAGATGGGCTAGATTCTAGGTCCTTGGGTAAGCTTTTCCTGAGTTCATACCTCTTATCCCTGAAGCAAGAGCTCCTCAGTGCTGCACAGTGTGGGATTACGCACTGCTGGGTTGTGGAAGTGTCCCAAAAACCCAGAACACGTGACTCGTTCCACTTTGCCTTCTGGAGCACAACACTGGCCCTGGGAAGCAGCCATCCCCCATTCCTTTAGTATCTCAGCACAATTCAGTTGAATAAAGATTTGTTGAGCACCTACAGTGTTCCAGGCACTGTCTAGGATTTAAGAGGCGAGTTCCTCTGTAACATGCCCAGAACTCGGGCCATTTCCACCTCAAGATATTAGTAAACTGATTGCAAGTGCTGTCTTTTCATGCTATTAAATCTCATACTGCTCTCCCCATGCTGCTTACCTAGCATGCTACAACTTTCTCTTTGAACTACTTTTTAAGTTCTGAGACAGAAGAGAGAGCTTTGTGCTCAGTTGTGTCCAACTCTTTGCCTGGACTGTAGCCAGCTAGGCTCCTCTGTACATGGGATTCTCTAGGCAAGAATACTGGAGTGGGTTGCCATCTCCTTCTCCAAGGGATCTTCCCAACCCAGGGATCAAACCTGGGTCTCCTGCATTGCAAGTGGATTCTTTACCAACTGAGCCACCAGGGTACCCTAGGTCCTGAGAAAGAGACCCTAAGAAGGGCAGGAGGAACCCCTGATGCTTAATTAGGTGAAAGACACTGGAATCCTATTGCGACCAGGGTCCTCCTTAGTCAGCAGAGGAAAGTCTGATCGTGTGGTTTGTCCTTCCTGAACAAATTTCTTTGTAGCCCGTGATTGCACCACCTCCATACAGTAATCTCTGCCTTGTTCGTTTGCAGAGAGCTGGTGGAGATGGAGCTGCAATGTGTGTCCATGGAGCAGATTAAACACTATATGCCCCAACCTGCCTGAGACTGTCCTCTCCCTGGCTGGCAGTACTTGAATGGGGGGAAAAAAAAAAAAGCAATCCTCCCAAGCTCCCAGCAAGCAGGAGTCCCAGGAGTCATGACCAGGATCTTGTCGCAAAGTGGAATTCATCTCTCAAAAGAAATGTATGGCTGACCGGACTTCATCAATTCAGATATGTCTGCCCCTGGTCTGAAATGGAAGGTAAGTGGAAGGTCAAGATCAGAGCTCAGGACACTGGAGAACTCCCTGCTGAGGTCAGAGTGGGTCACTGTCCTGTCACAGTTCTTCCGACACGCTGATTCTTGGTGAGAGCAATAGTGCATTTCTGCCTGCCTTTGGCATCGCTCACATTCATGTTTTTCTCACTTAATAGGCTGTAAGCCTTTTGATGTCAGGGTCCACATTCCCAGCACACGCCTTGCACAGTGTAGCTAAGCACTCAGTGTAGCGCTGGCATGAAAAGTGCTGTTTTCCACAAACTCTGTTCTTAGAGGATTAACCTATGATAAAGCTTTATGTCAACACAGATTTGCTGGGTGTCAGCAAGGCAGCACCACACTGAAGTTGGAAACCCCCACTCTGAGAAGCAGAAGCCTCTCTCTAATCATTATCTTTGGAAGTATAGCATAGCTGTTGCTATTGCCTTAGAAATTGAGGGTAAAATATTGCACTCGACCTGTACTCCACTAACTTTGGCACCAGCTGGTTTTTAGACTATTTAAAACCTACTCATATTCCAATGGAGTTCTGGAACTGGGAGCATCCTAATCTATAAATTTTAGCCAGAAGTTCTCTGCCTATCTTACATTCCTTAAAAGGAGTTCAAGGGAGCAGATGGACTTTATAGCTTAAATATGTGGCTTTAGGAGGGGCACACACTTCCTTATACCACTTTAAACACATTCCACATCTGTGAGAACGTAAATCTACTGCCATTGTAGGAGCTGAATTTTCAAAGATCAGATGATTCAGCACCATGGTCAGGGCCAAAGAGATAAATTTGGGCCCGAAGTAAATCCCCTCTATAGGAGGGAAATAAAGGGACTCTTTACCTGAAGAATTCTCCTTCTAAACAATAATGAGATACCACTACATCTACCAGAATGGCAAAAATGCAGAACGCTGGAAAAACCAAATGCCAAGAAGAATGTGGTGCAACAAGAATTATTCATCACAGGTGGGAATGCAGAATGGTTCCTATCAACCACTCTGGAAGGTCGTCTAGCACCTCACAAAACTAAACATACTCTTAGCATACAATCCAGCAATCATGTCCCTTGAAAGAGTTGAAAACTTATATCCACATTAAAACCTGTACATGGATGTTTATAGCAGATTTATCCATAATTACCAAAACTCAGAGACAACCAAGATGTCCTTCAGTAGGTGAATGGACAAATAAGGGGTGGTACATCCAGACAATGGAATATTATTCAGCACCGAAAGATGAGCTGTTGAACCTTGAAAAGGAAACTTAAGTGCATGCTGGTAAGTGAAAGAAGCCAATTCAAAAAGGCTGCAAACTATGACTTCAACTATATGCCATTCTGGAAAAGGTACAACTCTGGAGACGAGAGAAAGACCAGTGGTTGCCAGAGGGTAGGTGGGGATGGAGGGATAAACAAGTGGAGAACAGGGGATTTTTCAGGACAGTGAAAATACTCTGCATGATGCTGTAGTGGTGGGTACCTACCACTGTAGATCTGTCCAGACTGTATAATATACAGCACCGAGAGTGAGCCCTCATGTAAACTAAGGACTTGGAGTGATAACAGTGCGTCACTGTAGCTTCATCATTTGTAACAAGTGTACACCCTGGTGGGGGATATTGTAATAGCAGAGGCTATCCACATATGAGGACCAATTATACGGGAAGCCTCTGAACCTTCCTAAAATTTTTGCTGTAATCCTAAAACATTTTTTTAAACCTTTTTTTTAAAGAAGTCTTTAAAAAAGAATTTACCTTCTTCCCTGACTCTAATGGCTGGTCAAGCCAGTGCTCAGGTCAGCCAAAGAAAAGATGCTCGAAGCCCTAGCTCCACACTGTGACAGGAACCACTCTGTCCTCAGGTGCTGCCTGGACTGGAACCCATATCCATAACCACAGGTCTCAATCTGGACTTACTCCTTTAAGTGTAAGAGTTTGGAGGTGGCTGCTTTTCCCATGCTGATTTTCAATGTCTGCTAATCTGAAATAGAAAAAGCCATCATATCTTTTAGTTGTGTTAATCCAGATGTCTGAGGGGTCCTCTAAAACAGAAGGTAGGGGCTGTCCTCAAGGACCCTGAAGGAAGACTTGGCCCCAGAATCATCCTTTGCCCTTCCCAATGGCTCTTCTATAGGAAAAGCTAAACCTATGTGAGTCCAGGCAAACTTATGATGCACAGGACCTTGAAGGACAGAGGGGGCGGGTACTAACATCTCCTGACCAACCCCTGTGTGCCAGGTGTGAAATGGAAACCGCCTTGTCATCTGCACAGCAGCCCGACGCAAGTGCGAGTCTCTAACGCCAGTTCACAGGAACATGTGCACAAGCACGGATGCGGTGCACGGCCGTGGAGGGTGGCGGAGAAAACCACTCTTGTTAATAACCTGTATGCCTTGCATTATGTGATACGTGCAGTCCTAAAGAGGCATACGAGTTAAGCTCTACATTCATGTTGTGTTGTCTTAGAGAACACTCATTCAGGTTTTTTCTTCCCTTATTTCAAAAAGTTTAGAATCCAGAACTAGAATTGAAATCCTTCCAGTGGGAATATAAAATGTTAAATGAAATACTTGGTGGTAGATGACTAATTGCTTTTCTGATCTATTTGAGAATGTATAAGATTGAACAATGTAGAATGTATAAAATTGAAACCACAATGAGTTAATATTACAAAGTGGCATGGACACACACATACATACACCCTCATTAGGTCCTAATGGGGATACCCTACAGACTTCCAGGTGGCACTCGTGGTAAAGAACCCTCCTGCCAATGCAGGAGACACAAGAGATGCAGGTTTGATCCCTGGGTCAGGAAGATCCCCTGGAGGAGGGCATGGCAACCCACTCCAGAATTCTTGCGTGGAGAATCCCATGGACAGAGGAGCTTGGTGAGCTGCAGTCCATAGAGTTTCAAAGAGTTGGACACGACTGAAGTGAACTAGCATGCATGAGGATACACTGCAGGTTCCATCCCCATAACAAGTGTCCTAGGAAGCGGAGCAGCGATGACAATCACAGGATGTAGTAATTACCGTTAGTTGGGTGCCTGGATGCTTTCTTCAAGATCTCCTTCAAATTCTCACTTATTCTTTTTTTGCAAGTTCTAAAACCAGATGCTTTTTTTGATACAAAAGTCTAATTGCTGTGGAATCTAATGTATGTCTTCCTTTCATCCCAGATCTCCTCCTCCGCAGATACTTGATTTACAACCCTCCCATGACTCACCTTTGGGAAATGGTCTAAAAGGAACCACACCTTTCTTGGTCCCACCTACACATATTGCTAAGTCCTCAACTTTGGGAAAAAGCATTCCTGAGTTATGTGAAGTAATATGAGACAATAAAACGGACTTGTCTTACAAACACAAAACTATAATGACAAGTCAGATTTTTTTTTTAGGCCCCATGTGCTGCTTTCTCATACCCCACAACCTATACTTATAAAATCTCTGCCCTTTTTTGGCATGAGTCATACCTGGAGAACATCATAAGAGAGCCTGTGCCTAGTTAAATATTAAATTCTTTTTGAATTAGTGAAAAGAGACAAAGGGAAATGAAGCCTGTATACCTAAATGGTAGTATAAAATGAACAAAACAATGAAGAATAAAGCGATGAAAGGCGATGAAAGGTAAAAACGATGTTCTGTGTCTTTTTGGGGATTGTAGAAATTTCTAAGTTCCCAGCATTTACCCAATTTGATGATACTATGAAAAAATAATGTACACAAAATTCACATTCAAATAACTCCTGTGGCAGGCATCTCCTTTCTTTTCCCATTCTAACAGAATGCCAGTCGTGTTCAGAGGATGAGACAAAATGTACTCCCCACTAAAAATACTTGCCCGCTACACGAGATGGTCCTGTGACAGTAAAGGTCAACACAACAGAAATTAACACAACACTGCAAATCAACTATACTTCAGAAAAATGCTGAAGTCAATGGACTTTCACCATTTAGATTGGCAAAAGTCACCACCTGACATCGCCAGTGTCAGCAAGGTTGTGGGGAAGTGGAATCTCTCACATCCCACCAGGAAGCGCGTAAACTGGTACAGCTACTGAGGAGAGCAGTTTTCCAAATCTAGTGAGACTCAGGTGAACACACCAAGTAGCCCAGAAAGTCTTGCAGCGTGCACGAGAGAGCTGGAGAGGGAGGGGTGCTATTTTACAGCAGTGAAGCCCTGGAAATAATCTAGGTGTCTGTTAACAAGCAAACTGACAGAAACATCAGGACACACTCTTACAATACCCAAGTGAACAAACGCAGAGCTCAGATCTACACAAGGATATGAAATGATTTAGTGGAATGCTGCAGCCGCGTCTCAAGAGCTATTTGTTAAAATTTCAGGGATTTTATGAGCTGGTTGATATTATATCAGTAGTTTGAGGTCAGTCACGTTAGGAGTATTTACAACACTGAAATTAGAACAAGCAATAAATCACACCCCTTTTCACCATCACAAGAGCTGGTGGTTAAGCATTTACCAGCACGTCACTAGACAGACTTCAAACACAGTATTTATTTTAAAAGGCAAGTTGCAGAATGACACCAGTGTGGTGGCATATATTTAGAGCTTAAAAACATATAGAAAAGTTATATATTTAAAATATTTATCAACGGTAGTAAAATGCAGTCTAGAAGGAGAAATGCCGGATTTGTGATAACAATTGTCTCTGGAGAGGGGGGCAATGTAACAGGCATGATGGAAGGGAAAGAGAGGACTTGAACTTTTTATCTGTTATGTTCTATTTATTTTAAAATATCTTAAACTAAAAAGTGAACAAAAAGTTAATTTTTTTCAATTATGGGCACTAAGGATAAAAATGTTTACTATTCTATGTTTATCTCTATTATTTAGATTTTTAAGATAAAAAGCAAAGAATGAGTCCAAGGAAAACTTGCATATCACATTTCATTGATGCCATGACATTGACAATAAGATTCACTATTATTTTATATACCACTAAGAGTTTTGAAATCTGTCATTTAAACCATGTTGATGAGGGCATAAAGAATCATAAAATCATGCATTTTAGAAACAAAAGTAAATGTGTCTTAGACTCGATAAAACGTGATATATTGGATTATGTAGAATTTTGCAGCTTCTACACAAATAGCATTGTATCAGGAAATGAGTTTGGTGCATATCACCACATAATAACAGTGCTTAAACAGCTTAGAAGTTTATCTTCATTTCACATGGACTCAGTCATGATGTGGACAGCCCAGGGCTCATGAACTATCTATCCTGTCTACATGATTTGCTCAGACCCCCAGATATCCTATACGTCATCCTATATTCAATATTTGGCTTCCATTTTCAAAGTTACTTTATGGCCCAAGATGGCTGCTGGAGTGCCAGCCATCAATCACATTCTAGGTGTATGGCTGGGAGAGGAAAAGGGCAAAATGCCTTCCTCCCAGCTTAGCTCTCTTTGAGGTATGCTTAAGGAAATCTTCATATATCCATAAAATGGGAAAAGCTCTATGAAGGCAAGAGTCCTATCTGTTTTACCAGTGCATCCCCAGCACCTAGCACCAAGCAGAGCATGCTGAGGCACTGAAGGAAAAAAAAAAAAACATGTGAAATGAATGGATACTTGCAAAGAAATGGATAAAATGCACCATAACCATTTAAATATTTTCATAAGTAAGAAACAGGGACATGTCTGTTACAATAGAATTTGGAAAACAGATTATAGTGTAATCCTAATTTTATTGAAAATGTATGCCTAGGGAAAGAAAGAAATATACTAATCTATTAACTGGTTTTCTAAATATATGGTGAAATGTCTCTGATTTTTAATAATTTTTTATACTTTTATAAATTTTCCAAATTTATGCAATAAGCCAGAATATTTTTCTGATTAGAAAAACCCGGTAAGCTTCAAAATCCCCCAATCAATCAATCAATCAAGAAGAAGAATGTTTTCGTCTAAGTATTAAAATCAGGTAGTGAGTTTATAAACCAAAAGAAGTAATCAACAGCCACATATGCTGTGGAGAGTCTAACAATGCCACTCCTCTTATCCAGCAGCTTTGTTTTATTAATACAGTTGGGGAAAAGAGATGTTGACATTTGCAGATGACACCCATGTGGAACCATGCCTAGCCTACATTTGGGGCAGCAAATTGATTCCCTATCCCATATCTCAGTTTTTCAACCTAATGGTTAGCATGTGTATGTGCTAAGTCACTTCAGTTGTGCCTGACTCTGTATGATCCTATGGGCTGTAGCCCATCAGGCTCCTCTGCCCATGGGATTCTCCAGGCCAGAATACTGGAGAGGGTTGCCATGACCCCCTCCAGGGGTTCTTCCTGACCCAGGGATTGAACGTGCATCCCTTACATCTCTGGCATTGGCAAGTGGGTTCTTTACCACTAGTGCCACCTGGGAAGCCCTGATGGTTAGCATATAAACACTCATTTTTTTAAAGCCTATGACAAGAGAAGTTATCCATCTATCAAAGCAAAGTGGTCTGCTTTCAGATCTACCCCTGATCACTTGCACATGGTTAAACTGAACTCAGCACTTCTCAGCACAATGGAGAGCCACCACAACCCCTGGATTTTCTTGTGCTTTCCCACTATTAAGAGCTAAATTGTGCCCCTTCTCCCCAGATTTCCAATACCTCAGAATGTGACTGCTTGGATATAGAGGCTTTACAGAGGTAATTACATTCAAGTGCGGTCACAGGGTGGACCCTAATTGAAAATGATTGGTGTCCTTGTAAGAAGAGGAAGTTAGGACACAGACCTGTACAAAGTGAAAGTGAGTGAAGTTGCTCAGTCATGTCCGACTCTTTGTGACCCCTTGAGCCCACCAGGCTCCTCCATGCCTGGGATTTTCCAGGCAAGAATACTGGAGTGGGTTGCCATTTCCTTTTCTCCAGATTTTCCTGACCCAGGGATTGAACCCGTTTCCCACATTGTACGCAGATGCTTTACTGTCTGAGCCACCAGGGAAGTCCAATGTAAGATAGAGAAAGAAGACAGCCACCTATAAGCCGAGGATAAAGGCCTCTGAAGAAATCAACCCTCCCTGACACCTTGATCTCAAACTTCCAGCCTCCAGAATTGTGAGAAAATACATTTCTGTTGTGTAAGCCACCCAGACTGTATGGCGCTTGTCATGGCAGCCCTAACAAATACACCCACTCATCACATTAATTAGATGCTTGGTGACAGAAATGGCTAATTTTACGTGGCAACTTAGCTAGTTGTGTCTTGTTGATCAGATATCAGTCTAGATGTTGCTGTGAAGGTACATTGACATGTGATCAACAATTAAATCAGCAGACTCAGACTCTGCATAATATGGGTGCGCTTCACGCTAGCAGTTGAAGGATTGGCAAGACTGAGATCCCCAAAGAGAAAGGAGTTCTGACTTCAGGCTGTCTTTGGACTCCCGACTGCAGCATCAACTCTGGCCAGCCTTCCCTGAGGACAGCAGACTTGCCAGTCACCACAGGTACACAAACCTATTTTTAAAAATACCTTCCCCTCACTACCACACACACACATACTTCTACACACATCCTATGGTTCTGATTCTCTGGAGAACTCTGACTAACACAGCCAGTAAGGACTGGTTTTCCAGGTACTTAACTCCATGCTGTTGTACTTTATGCAAAACACCTATTAATTTATTTCCAGATATGCGACTGGAAGAGCTGGTCAGATATTTTCAAATTAATTCATCAGTGTGCTGTTCTTTCTTTTTCATGATGACATTGAGCTTTTGCTAGAGGATGTCATCAGAGAGCCAGAAGGAATAAAGGCCGATCTCTCATCCGGATGCCTAACAGTTCACACCCACGGTGCGCTGGTGCGCTGACAGCCGGTGAATTCCAATAGGGTGAACAGTGAAGGTTGTAATTTTTAAACTGTCTTTGTTATGAGCATCCTGCTTTGCCTTTTGATCCTGCCTAATCTTGTTCCACCCTGTACATTTGCCGCCTCACTTCTTTCTTCAGAAATGACAAGTTCTCTTTCTGCTCTGTTAAGTGCGTACACCGAGCTGCTTATCCAGAGAGAAATCGGATAAGATAAATTAGATAAACGTGGAGGGTTTGGCTAGGGAAGAAACAAAGACACCAGACAAGGAAGTCTGAGGAATGTCATCAGGTTGCATGAGGTACCTGGAGGGCAGGGTACCCTGAGGAGTGGGGGTGGTAAGGAATGACCCTATGCTCACCTGTAACCAGGAACACTTATTTGTGACACCCAGCTGACAGAAGATAACTGGGTGACCAAGCGATGAAGAGCTAAACAAAGCCAACAGAACTACATAGCTTGCACTCATGAGACTAGCGTTCTTGTCGCCTTGCTCTAAAAAGTCATTGCCCAGAAGTTTCCTTCTCCAATACACCTGAGAATTTCTGAATTTGAAGAGGCTTCCCGTGGAAGTAGGGGAATGCAGAGACAAACAAGAGGCACCCTGGCCCTCAGGAAGAGAGTGATATGCAAGGGGTAGAGCCAGTTTCTGCCTGGACTTTGAAAGAGCTCCGAGGCAGCCCACAAGGCACCAAAGCTGTTTGGGAAATCTTGCTCACCAGGGCACTAAGAAGCAGTCCTGTTTGGTGGACTTTCTGCAGGGATGGAAGTGTTTCACAACGGCACTATCCACTAGGTGCTACGGAGCACTTGAAATGTTGCTGTTGAAACTAAGCCACTTGATTTTATTTTTTATATAATTAAAATGTAAATAGTCACACGTTGCTGGTCAACACAGCCATGTGGTCTTCACAACACCGTGATTGATGTGTCTCACAGCACATCATCAACACGTCAGCAGTCTGGGAAAGGATTATTCCAAACAAGTGAACTCAGTGATCCTCTTGCTACTGAGCGCTCTGTACTTAAAATCACTAGCAATCTGAAGAGCTGGGTGGGACCAGAGGGAATGATGGCACCTCCTGAAGACCCAAAACCCCACCGGGGGGGAAGCTTAGCCACCTGGCAGGACCTAACCTGGTGAGCGGTGAATTACAGCATCTTCTGTAGGAAAAACTAGTGTTACATTCACCGAATACGCATAAGATAGACCCCTGCCTAACAGCCAGTTATAACTCAAGAAGCAGGGCTAGAATTTCCCACCTTTGGTTTCCTTCCAAAGGTGGAAGGTTTCTTTAAATTTACTTCAATTTAGAGTAGATTTGGAAGAAAAATTCTTCCGGCTGTTAAGGAGCATTCTAAATAAGAGAGAGTAACATTTGTCAAGTGTGTCTGGGGAGAGTTTTTGTTCAAGTGATTAGAAGTGAAATGAACTTGGAATGAGGAAATTTCTCATATTTGACATGATGGCAGAAGAATATTGAGCAAGAAAATAATTTGGCATTTGGTCCCCAGCACGAGTTCGTACATGCAAGCCCATTAACTCACATTAGGAAGGAAATGTGCTTTTACTGGGACATATGCTGGGATGAACCAGAGACTCCAAAGTTCTGACGTAAGGACATGACTTCCTCTCCTTAATGACTGGGGGACGCTTGAGACGTGAGGGGCCTCCTCTCCTTCATCCACATGGATGGGGGAGAAAATGCTTCCTCAGGGTTTTTGCAAGGAAAAAGACCAGAACCATAAATCACAAATGCAAAGTACCCCTCAATATAAATTATTAACAAAGAGCTTACTTATTTGATTTCCTTTTGGGGGAGGGGAGAATGAAGGATTACTTGAGTATAATATGGAAGTGGTTCAATAGCACCATTACAACTGAGTTTTCAAAAGAACAGGGAACTTCCGCAGATGGTTTCAAAATGAAAAGTACTATTGGTTTCATATGCAGGTTTTTAAAAGAATTATTAAAGGTTGAGAGAGGAGTGAGTGGCTGCAATGTGCCCTGGGGCCAACTTCCAAATAATGATTGTGCCTTGAGTCACTTCTGAAAAATAAGTAAACGAATTCTTTGCTGACAGATGTTGATCAAGTCCATATGCTTGTGCCCATGAGAAGGCACCACCTCACACTATTTCGGAAATGGTCATCCTGAGTCAGACCAAATAGTCATAGCTGATACATCCGATTTCCCTTTCTTTTTTTTTTTTTGCTCCATCCTCTGTATCTACCCAAATTTAGTCTTCTTCCTTCAGAGACACTTAACCATGTTAGTATCATCCTTAGTCCTAAAGAGCAATAAGAGAATTTCCATGGTGGTAGAAGAACTCGACTAAGAATAGAAAGCTGCATAATTTATTGTCCAAACTGAGAAGTGAGAGGAGGCCTTCTAATAATTATGCTGGAACCACAAGTATAAACTGATCACCCTAATCGAAGAAATAAACAGAAAAATATGTAAAGGTCAGCCTCATTTGTATCAAAGCAACATAAAATGAAACCAGCAGAGACCCACCAGAATGACAAAAATGAGAAAGTTCAACAATACCAGATGTTGGTAACACACGGAATCCTGGAACTCACAGTGCTGGGAGTACATTTTACAGTGACTTTTGAGAACAATTTGACATTATCTAGTAAAGATGAACAAGTATGTATCCTATAATTTCAGCAATTTCATGCCCACAAAATAGGTACTAGCCGGGGAGTGGCCAAGATGGTGGAGAAGGAAGATCCTGAGCTTGCCCTCTCCCACAGGCACACCAAAACTACAGCTATTTAGAGCGACCAGCAATGAGAAAGACCTGAAGACCAGCAGAAGGATCTACAACTGAAGATATGAATACAGACCCACACGAGATGGAAAGTAGGGCCAGAGATGCAGTATGACTTCCCTGGTGGCTCAGACGGTAAAGTGTCTGCCTACAATGTGAGAGACCCGGGTTTGATCCCTGGGGATCCCTGGAGAAGGAAATGGCACCCCACTCCAGTACTCTTGCCTGGAAAATCCCGTGGACGGAGGAGCCTGGTAGACTACAATCCATGGGGTCTCAATGACTGAGCAACCAAACTTTCACTACACCCATAGCCCTGGTAGGCAACCCACAAATTGGAGGATTATTACTATGGCAGAAGTCCTCCCCAAGGAGCAAGGAGACCAAGCCCCAGATAGGGCTCCCAGCTTGAAGGTTACCCGGAAGATAAGCCATCAGAAGGCCATCGGGGCTTGCTTTCAGGAGAGCCAGAGGGCTATAGGAAATAAAGACTCCATTTTTAAAGGGCACACACAAAATCACACACACCCAGGACCCAGGGTATAAAGAGTAATTTGAAAGGAGTCTGGGTCAGAGAAGCAAGAGACAACAGGGGATCACCTTAGACACAGAGGCGGGCAGCTACCAGTTTAGGGAGCTCATCCTACCATGAGGACACGGGTGTTGCAAGCGCCATTTTGGAATCCTCCCTCTAGCTTATTAGTGCTGGGGCCCAGCCCTACCCCACCAGCTAGACGGCACCAGTCCTAGAAAACCCAGGTCAAGCAGCTGTCCAGGCAGGGTCACGGCCCCACCTACCAGCAGGCTGGCTGCCATAGGACCCCTGAACTGCAGGCTGCCCCAGGTCCTGGCACTGCCCACCAGTGTGTCAGCAGCAGCCCAGGACAGCCAGCGCCCTGAGCCAGCCTTCAGGATCTGGCCCTGCCCACAGCAGGCTGACACCAGATCCAACCCCCTGACCTTGCAGCCACAGACCCCAGGACCCAGCTCTGCCCACCGGTGGGCAGACACCAGCCATAGGACCCCCTGAGCCGAGGCCCCACCTAGCAGCACCTGGAAGCCTCCACACTAGGCAAGGCCTGACAACCAACCTGGCCAGGGTTATCCACACCTATCTACCCACTACTAGCAGAAGGGTCCACATTGCACAGACAGAGGGTGCCCCCAGAGCACATAGCTCTGGAAATCAGAAGGGAGTGCCCTGCTGGGCCTCAGAGGACTCTCTCATGTAAGGCTGTATCTCCAAGATCAGGAAACATAACCAATCTTCCAAATACATAGAAACATATAATAGAGGGGGGCTTCCCTGGTAGCTCAGCTGGTAAAGAATCCACCTGCAATGTGGGAGACCCTGGTTTGATTCCTGGGTTGGGAAGATCCCCTGAAGGAGGGCATGGGAACCCACTCCAGTATTCCTACCTGGAGAATCCCCAAGGACAGAGGAGCCTGGCGGGCTACAGTCCATGGGGTCGCAAAAAGTCAGCCATGACTGAGCGCACACAGCATAAATACAGAATTAGGCAAAGTGAGTCAGAGAAATATGTTTCAAACAAAGGAACAAGAGAAAACTCTAGAAGGAGAACTAAGTGGAGATAACCAGTCTACTCAAGAAAGAATTCAAGGTATGACTGTAAAGATGGTCAAAGAACTCAGAAGAAGAATGGAATACATCTTCTCATCAGAAGACAGAGGTATAAAACAAAGAGTTGGAAAAATACAAAGAGAACCAAAAAGAGCTGAAGAATATAGTAACTGCAGTAAAAAAATTCACTAGAAAAAAGTCACGAGTAGATTAGCAGATGAGAGAAGCAAATCAGCAACCTGGAAGACAATAAAATCAGAGGGAAGCTGGACAGAAAAAAGTAAAATAATTTGAAATGCGGACAGTTTCAGAGACCTCTGAAACAACATCCAGCATGCTATTAATAATATTGACATTATAGAGGCCCCAGAAGGAGAAGAGAGAGAGGAACAGAGAGCATATTTGAAGACATAACAGCTGAACTAACTTGGGAAAGGAAACAGACATCCAGGTCCAGAAAGCACAGAAAGCCCCAAATAAGATGAACCCAAACAGAACCACACCAAGACATACTGCAACTAAAATGACAAAAATCAAAGAGAGAATATTAAAAGCAACAAGGGAAAGCAACTAGTTATGTACAAAGGAACTCCCACAATACTATCAGGTTAGAAGGGAGTGATACATTTAAAATGATGAAAGGAAAAATCCTACAACCAAGAATACCTGCCTAAGCTATCAGTCAGATTTGAAGGAGAAATAAAGAGTTTTACAGACCAGCAAAAGCTGAAAGACTCCAGCACCATGAAACTAGCTTTACAAGAAATGTTAAAGGGACTTCTCTAAAGAGTAAGGGAAAAGGCCACAACCGAAAATTTTTAAATTACGAAAGGACAAATATATAGCAAAAGTAGTAGATCAACTACCTATAAAGCTAGTAGGAAGGTTAAAAGACAAAAGTGCAAAGAAGAATCTATATCTATACTAAGTAGTTAAGCGATACGCAAAAAGATGTAAAATATAACATCAAAAATATTAAATGTGTATATGGGGGAGTAAAAATGCAGGGTTCTTAGATTTGTAAACTTTAGATCATCAACTAAAATAATCATATATATAGTTAATATGAACCTATAGTAACTACACGGACAAGGCGATGGCACCCCACTCCAGTACTCTTGCCTGGAAAATCCCATGGATGGAGGAGCCTGGTAGGCTGCAGTCCATAGGGTCGCGAAGAGTCGGACACGACTGAGCGACTTCACTTTCACTTTTTACTTTCATGCACTGGAGAAGGAAATGGCAACCCACTCCAGTGTTCTTGCCTGGAGAATCCCAGGGACGGGGGAGCCTGGTGGGCTGCCATCTATGGGGTTGCACAGAGTCGGACACGACTGAAGTGACTTAGCAGCAGCAGCAGCACAGTAACCACAAATGAAAAATCTACAGTAGATACACACACACACACAAAAGAGAAAGGAACGCAAACATAACACTAAAAATAATTAGCAAATCACAAGGGAAGAGAGCAAAAGAAGAAAGGAACGAAAGAGAACTGCAAGACAATGCCAGAACAGCAACAAAATGCAATACATACATAATGAGCAATAATTAGTTAATTGTAAATGGACTAAATGTCCAATCAAAAGATAAAGAGTGATTGAATGAACACAAAAACAAGACACATATATATGCTGCCTCCAGGAGACTCAGTTCAGATCCAAAGATAACACAGACTGAAAGTGAGAGGATTAGAAAAGATAGTCCATGAAAATGGAAATAAAAAGAAAGCTGAGGTAGCAGTGCTTATATAGACAAAACAAACTTTAAAACAGACAGTTACAAGAGACAAAAAAGGACATGACATAATGTAAAGGGTTCAGTCCCAGAAGAAGATATAACAACTATAAATATGCATGCACCCAAAACAGAAGCACCTGAATACATCAGCCAAATATCAGCAGTCATAAAAGAAGATGACAGTGACATAATAATAGGAGGTGACTTTAATGCCCAAATTATGTCAAAGGACAGATCATCCTGAGAGGAAAAAAAAAAAATATATATATATATATATTTCCATCCAAAAGCAGCAGAATACACATTCTTTTCAAGTGCACATAGGACATTCTCTGGGATAGATTCACATGCTAAACCATAAAACAAGCCTCAATAAATTTAAGAAAATTTAAATCATATCAAGCATCATTTCTTACCACAATGCTATGAGACTAGAAATGCACTACAGGAAAAAAACTGCAAAAAACAGAAACACATGGAGTCTACACAACACGCTAGTAAACAATCAATGGATCACTGAAGAAATCAAAGAAATAAATACCCGGAGACAAATGAAAACAAAAACACAAAAGATCCAAAATGTACGGAACTCAGTTAAGGCAGTTCTAAGAGGGAAGTTTATGGCAACACAAGCCCACCTCAGGAAATAAGAAATACCTCTAACCACCTAACTTCACACCTAAAAGAACTGGATAAAGATAAAGAAGAACAAACAAAGCCCAAAGTTAGTGGGAGAAAATAAATCATAAAGCTCAGAGCATATATATAAATGAAATAGATACTTTTAAAAAATAGAAAAGATCAGTAAAACTAAGAGTTGACTCTTTGAGAAAAGGTAAACAAAATTGATAATTTAGCCAGAGTTGCCAAAAAAAAGAGAGAGGGCCAAAATAAATAAAATCAGAAGTCAAACAGGAGAAGTTACAAGAGACACCACAGAAATACAAAGGCTCATAAGAGATTATTATTAATTATACATCAACAAAATTGAAAACCTAAATAAATGAACAAATTCCTAGAAATGTACAATCTCCCCAGACTGAATCAGAAAGAAATAGAAAATATGAACATGCAGCCTTTGTGCTGCCTGTTCACTTTTGGAAATCGGTGACTGTGGTGTCAAAAAAGGCATAAACCAAACACTTTTGCAGCCTTTTCTGCCCTTTTATTTGAAATCTTTGGTGTAGGAGCTGCATAAGTAATAGATTTAAAAAAAAAGGCAACCTAGACAGCATATTAAACATATTAAAAGGCAGAGACATTACTTTGTCAACAAAGGTCCATCTAGTCAAAGCTATGGTTTTTCCAGTGGTCACATATGGATGTGAGAGTTGGACTGTGAAGAAGGCTGAGCGCGGAAGAATTGATGCTTTTGAACTGTGGTGTTGGAGAGGACTCCTGAAAGGCCCTTGGACTGCAAGGAGATCCAACCAGTCCATCCTAGAGGAGATCAGTCCTGAATATCCATTGGAGGATTGATGCTGAAGCTGAAACTCCAGTACTTTGGCCACCTGATGCAAAGAACTGACTCATTGGAAAAGACCCTGATGCTGGGAAAGATTGAAGGCAGGAGGAGAAGGGGATGACAGAGGATGAGATGGTTGGATGGCATTACCGACTCCATGGACATGAGTTTGAGTAAACTCCAGGAGTTGGTGAAGGACGGGGAGGCCTGGCGTGCTGCAGTCCATGGGGTCGCAGTCAGACACGACTGAGCGACTGAACTGCTTGATTCTTACATGTCACCAGGCAGGCTCCTGGAACGCTCTCTGGTTTTCCAGCAGGTGGTGCTACAGCTCCACTTGGTGGCTTCTCCCTTGCCCACACTGTGTAGCCCGTCTTAGCGTGCTTTGTGTCTACAGGAGCTTGCTTTCACAGCTGCACTGTGAAGCGCACACGTGGAGATGCCACAGACTAGGTTGAGATGTGGGTTTAACACTGGCCCATGGATCTAGTAGGGAGATGCACAGGTGGTACTCCGAGGGATTTGTGGCTGCCCTTCCTGCTGAGTGCCATCAGCAGGAAAGCCTTCCCTTCTCTGCCCCTTTCCCCACCTCCAGTCATGAAAGACCCACCTCAGGACCCTGGGTGCTGCTGGAGAGAACCGGGTTTGTCCCACACAACTGGAATAGCTGGCTACTCACTCCCAACTCTCCTTCCCCCTGGGGAGAGGGTGCCATCACTGGTTACATCAGCCTGGCACAGTGCTTCCTTGGCAGGGGGACACTAGGAAAGCTTCTCTTACCATCCCCTCTGCTGTGACCAAACTGTGTTTGGTCTGCTGTGTTTTGTTTTTATTGTTTCTAGAATGGCGTGCTGGAATCTCGCCTCAGGACGGCTGGACTTCTGCAAATTCTCTCTCATGCACGAGTATCTCTCCAGGTCAGCACTCTCCAGGTGTTTTTATTTTTTCTTTTTTCCCAGTCACAGCAAGAGTGGGATTTGGGCAGGTTCACTGGCTCCCCTCGTTTTGCTGTCTATACTGAAATCTGTCTGCCTGGGTGTATACAGGTACACCTGTATACTGGGTGTACAGGTAGGTGGGCCTCCTGGATCCTGCAACTCCCACAAAGGTGCCTTTGTTTGTGGATGGATGTCTATTTTGTTGTTTTAAAAAGGGGATAAAATGAGGAATGTTTTATGCTCCCATGATGCTGACATCACTTCCCTGACCCTGATGTAATGATGTTCATTCTTTATATTTCATAAGTAGACAAGTATTGTGTAAACAAATGGTATGATAAGAAGTGTGAAAGCTAAGAGAGTTGCTGCCTTCTGTGTCCATAATGGGACTGCTCTCTGGTTCTTTGTGGCTGGGCAGGGGCTGAAGCATGTATAAATTATAGACAGCGGGGCAGAGCTTGGACTTTATTACAAGGC
Organism: Bos mutus; assembly: GCF_027580195.1. Classification (NCBI taxonomy): domain Eukaryota; kingdom Metazoa; phylum Chordata; class Mammalia; order Artiodactyla; family Bovidae; genus Bos; species Bos mutus. The sequence goes on along the minus strand of NC_091620.1, from coordinate 6,979,068 downwards.
AGCCACTGGTGGGTTTAGGAGGATGATAAGATATACATCACATTTTAAAGGGGGGTAATTCTGGTGGTGTATGGAGGAGGTACTGTTGAGGGCAAGGGTGGAACCACAGAGCCCAGTTAGAGAAGCAGTAATGGTGAAATGGTGGTGACTTGAACGTCACCGATTACAGGCAAAACAGAAGTAGAATTTTTTGGAATGCATTTTGCAGGTGTACCTGATGTGACTTACAGAAAAGTGGGAAATAAGAGTTGAGGCGAAGGGGTGGATTGCAGATGATCACCATTCTGGGTTGAACAAGTGAATATATGATAGGGCCATGTACTGAAATGGAAGCAAATCAAGGATTAACAGGCATGAAGACAGGAATGGAGCCTATTTCTCTCTGTATTAGTTTTAGACAGCTGTGTGCACATGTTAAACAAGTGACTAGAGATTCAATCTCATCTCTCAAGGGAACACCTGAGCCAAAGATGTATATATTTGGAAGTCACTAGTATACAAATATATTTAACTCAAAGGACTAAATTAGATCATCCAGAGAGAATATACATAGGATAAAAAATGTAAAGATAGGAGAAAAACCTGGCCTGTATGTGGTCACAGAAGCCAAAAGAAGAAAGTGTGTTTTGAATGTTGTTGAGAAATTGAATGAGACATGAAGCGATTATAGTAGTTGACAAAGGAGCCGATTGGCAGCTTTGACAAGGGAAGTTTCAACAGAGTTCTGTGTGATGGGGGTGGGTGCAGGGGAGGCGGGCTGAGGAGAAAATGGAAGAAAATGACAAAAGAGAATGAAGGGAATTTTGGTAAGTTTCCCTCTGAAGGGGAGGCACAATGGACTTGGCGGAGATGCATGGTGAAGGCCAGTTTTCTTTCTTTTAGGATGAAGGGTACTAGAGTGCGCTTGTTTGCTGCTGGTGATTCAGCAGTGGGGAAGGAACCAAAGATGCAGGAGATTAAGAAGTTAATTCTCCGGGGAAGAGAGGGGTCTGACGGAGGGCACGATATGGAGGGGCTGTCCCTTCACTATTCCATCCAAGGAGGGAAAAGGCAGGTGGATGTCTGTGTTTAACGATGAAACTATGAGACAGGGCTCTTTGATTGTGGCTCTTTTCACTGACTTATACACAAAATAAGTAGAATAATATTTGATGGAACTGAGGTAAAGACCCCACTGCATATCAAAAAGATTCCCATGAAACAATAGATTAATGAAAAGCATTCAACACCTATACATTTCTTGGTTAATCTTAAGATTTAAAGGTAAAGAATAAATCCTATGACCCCATGGATTATACAGTCCATGGAATTCTCCAGGCCAGAATACTGGCGTGGGTAGCCTTTCCCTTCTCCAGGGGATCTTCCCAACCCAGGGATCGAACCCAGGTCTCCCACATTGCAGCAAGTAAGTGGAAAATACAATTATAAACAAAGCCAAAAGGCAAGCTGCACTTCTGATCCAATCACGATGGAATAGTTAGTATCAGATGAATTCTCTTACTATAAACAACTATAAAAGATGCACAGTGTACATTAAGAACTGTTTATAATATTTGGAGAACATGTAACGCAGGCAGGATTTGAGGGGCGACAATACCTGAGACAAGGGAAACACGGTGAAGGAGGGTTTCTCATTTCCTCAGGCCCTTCCTTTGAGGGCACTTGCTGTTTCACAGTAAAGCAGGGGAATGGAGTCCTGCAGGAGAGCAGACGATAGAATTTTCTTTTAAATTTAGAGATGAAGCAATCCTACACAGAGAGAATTCAAAAGAATCAACCAATAAACTATAATAATTAATAAATGCACTAAGGTCACTAGATACAAGATTAATACTAAAAAATCAATTGTCTTTCTACATGCTAGCAACAAAAAATTAGACAATGGAATTTCTAAAAATGTGTTACCTTTGACTCACCGATATAGAGTGCAAACCAGCAATTACCTGTGTGTGTGTGCCCGCTTAGGCATGTCTGACTCTTTGCGACCTCATGGACTATAGCCCACCAGGCTCCTGTCCGTGGAATTTTCCAGGCTAGAATACTGGAGTGGGTTGCCATTTCCTTCTCCAGGGGATCTTCTCACCCAGGTATCAAACTCGGGTCTCTTGCATCTTCTGCATTGGCAGGCAGATTCTTTACCACTGAGCCACCTGGGATGCCCATGGTTACCAGTGGCGAGAGGGACGGGGAAGGGCCAATATAGGAGCGGGGGAAAGGATTACGATGGGGTTACACGAAGTCAGGTGTGTGAAACTTTTGAAAATTGTAAAGTACTATAGAATTTAAAGAATCTTTCATTTATTTTTCTAAACATGGGCTGAATTCATATCATACCACAGTATGGATGTCCGAAAATAAAACATCATCAGATAAGCTCTTGGAAGCAATAGAAAGACAGTCTTAAATATTCAAGGTTGTGCTAGTTTTAATGCTAAAACTATGAAGGAAAGCTGTTTTCCACTAAAATTATTTCATGTTGTACTTCAGCCAGCTGCAAGATGAATCAAGGTAAAGAATTCATGAAAGCTAAAGATATAATTTGCAAAGACTGGCAGTGAGGATCCAGTGATTTTAAAACAAGTATCTGTAAGATGTAAGTAGGTGTACTTAGACATACGTGCAAAGTATAATTTAGAGTAACAAATGGACAAAAGTAGTAGGTAAGTCATTACAGAAATGGAAGATGGAGGATAATTTCCTCTAACATAGTACCATTATTGACATTAGTCTTTGCAGAATTATACACTTAAGTATATTTTAGCTTTTTATAGACATGCATATATTGAAATATAAATATACACATAAGTATACAGCTCACTGAATTTTCTCTAGGTGAACACTCTTGCAGTCATCACAGACAAGAAATAAAACACTGTTAGCTCCTCAGGAAGTTAAGCAAAGTTTTAAAAATAACTAGTAGAACAAAATCGAATATTCTAACCTACCTCCGAAAAAGCCTTAGTTAAGGAACTACAATTTTTTGAATCAACAGAAGAGGGCGCTCTTGAACTGTGAAATATAGCAACCTATCTGAAATCCTTATCCCTGTCTTATTGCTAGTCAAAGAAAAAACCAGAACATTTCAAATGAATGGCAAATGGCAGATAACGCACAAAGCCAACACACAAAGGTAATGTAAAATAGAAATCATAACATTTCAGCCAGTAAAAAAATCCTCCTCCAAAATGAAGCAGAAAGAAATATGTACAATAACCAAACCAAATTAAACATTCTTAAACATTTGAAGATATAAAACCACCCAGTCACAGATCAAAAACTCAAGCAGAAATAGACACCCCCAGTACCACAAAACAAAACCCAAGATAATATAAAAATGAGAGTCTTGCAATAACGGTGGAAGGATATGTTTGGATCAATCCTCCTCAAATAACAGTTATGAATTCCTATCAAAATATAAAAACAACCACTTGAGGGCACTAGAGAACAATCGAAAGGAAGCAGAAAGGAGCGGGGTTGATGCTTAGGAGAAGAGACCAGAACTGGGTAATTTTCCACTGTGATGCCTTGTTGCCTGAGGGAAGCCCACAGCTACTAAAACTTGGGCAGAGGGACTTCCCTGGGGGGCCAGCAGTTAAGACTCTGGGTTCCCAATGCAAGGGGCCTGGGTTCAATCTCTGGCCTGGGAACTAGATCCCACATGCTGCAACTAAGAGTTCTCATGCCACAACTAAAAACCCCACATCCCACATGCCACAGTGAAGACGGAAGATCCCATGGACTGCAACTAAGACCCAGCACAGCCAAATAAATATATATTTTTTAAATTTTTAGTGAGAAAAGAAAACATACTACACAGAGAAAAGTGTTAGTCGCTCAGTCGTGTCTGTCTCTTTGCAACACCGTAGACTGTACCTCTGTCCATGGAATTCTCCGGGCAAAAGTACTGGAGTGGATTGCCATTTCCTTCTCCAGGGGATCTTCCTGACCCAGGGATTGAACCCATGTCTCCTGCATTGCAGGCAGATTCTTTACCATTTGAGCCACCAGGGAAGCCATACCCAGAGAAAGGAACATGTTAAAACAAAAAGTAAGTGAAAGTGTTAGTCACCCAGTCATGTCCAACTCTTTAGGACCCTATGGACTGTAGCCCACCAGGCTCCTCTGTCCATGGGCTTGTCCAGGCAAAGACACTGGACTGGGTTGCCATTCCCTTCTCCAGGGGATCTTCCCAACCCAGGGATCGAACCAAGGTCTCCTGCACTGCAGGCAGATTCCTTACCATTGGAGCCACCAAAATGCACAGTAAATCCAATGTCAAAATAGATATTAATAGCAAATCAAGCCTGTCGCTCATTTCAATGCATGTAAATGGAAACTTGCCTATTAAAAAGATTTTCAGATTGATTCACAAAGTAAAACCCCTCTCTGTGCTCAGGAGATACAACTACATCAACCTGATTCAGAACGGCTAGAACTAGGGAGATGCATAAAGGTATAGCAGGCAAATAAGGCGATAAGAAAGGAGAGCTTGTGATCATGTTCTCAGAAAATGCTGAATCTGGACAAAAAGCATTAAATGAGACGGAAGAATACCTGATAATGGCAAGAGCTTAATTCACAATGATAATACTTCAGCTGTGAATATATACGACATAAACAGCACAGCAACTACCTTTATAAATCAGAAAGTTAAGAATATACAAGAGACAGACAGAAAGCTACACTAAAACTAGGAGACAGCACTTTTAGTACAACACAGGACACAGGTCAATGGGGCAAAAAATAAAATTATGTAGAAAATCTAACAGCATAATCAATATAGCAACTATATGTATCATGCTATCAGGGTTCTGCCTCAAGGGCATGCCACAGTCTCTGCTTTCTGCTTCTGAAAGCCACTGAAACCTGCTGATACATACCAATGCTTGGACATTCCCCCAAAATTCGTAGGCTGAAACCCTAACCCTCGGTGTGATGACATTTGGAGGTGGGGGGTCTCTGGAGATAACTAGGTTTAGATGAAGCCATGAGGGTGGGGCCCTCATAATGGGATTAGTACCCTTAAAAAGAGAAACCAGAAAACCAGAGAGCTTGCCCCTTCCTTTCTATCTCTCTCTCCAACATGAGAGGATGCAGTGAGAAGTTGGCCATCCACAAGCCAGCAAGAGAGGTCACCAGAGCCTGACCATGCTGGCACTCTGTTCTCAGACTTCCAGCCTCTAGAACCTGAGAAAATACTTCTCCATTGTTTAAGCCACCTCGCCTATGGTATTTTGTTACTGAGTTCACAAATACACCTGCTCAGCACATGAGCTAGCCTAGAAGAATGGAGAGGAGAACGCATGCCCCGGTGCCATCCACCCACGATGGTGGATGAGAGCTGGTGGACAGTAGTGAGAGCTGCGGAGCTGCAGAGGCTAAATTCCTGGGCAGTGTGGCTGAGAGATCAGGGCACTCTTCCCCCACCCAGCCCACACTCAGTGTAGAGGCTCTACCACAAGGTCAGCCAGTGACGAATATCAGGCCTCAACTGCCCTTGCTCCAGCTTGCTCGAGGAGCAGATGTTCCATGCCGAGAGAGGCAAGCCACTTACCCAGCTCCCGGCCTCTAGAGCAGGACGTCTCTCCAAGAGAAGCCAGTTTCCTGAGATTCTGCTCAGAAGGAGAGACAGTCTATAGGATTAGAGAGCATCTCAGTTCTCAGCTTCTCAAGGGAACCGACTTTATCTGAAACAATGTGAGAACATTCAACACAAAGAACACCCTCAAAAACAATGGAGATTTCATTGGTGAGCAACTCAGTGGAGGTGGATAGTTTCATTAGAGCGACATGCTAAACTGTGGGCCAGCTCAACTAGCCAGAAAAAAAAAAAAAAAAAGGGAAAGAGACCACGATGGAAAACACTTCTAAAGTCAAAACAAACCTCAAAGACCTGCCTCAAAAACACCACCTGCAAAGTGGCCTGATTTAACTGGGTCAGACTGAGGAGCAATGTGTACCCCGGGGCCCTGAACACAACAGACCAATCAGCTGAAATCAACAGACCAAAACAACAAGCCCCAGCATGGAAAGAGATCAGCATCCAGAGTTGCTACAATATATTGTCCAAAATGTACACCTTTCAACAAATAGTACACTTTTAACAATTAATTATGAGACATGCAGAGAGACAGGGAAGTGTAACCATACACAGGAAAGAAGCGGCAACAGGGGCTCAACTGTTGAATTTAACAGGTAAAGACTCCAGAGCAATCATTATAACTATGCCTAAAGAGGTTACAGAAACAATTCTTAAAGAAGCAAAGGAAGGAATGATGGCAATGTCTCGTAAAATAGAAAATAGATAAAGAGACAGAAACTATACAAAAAGAACCAAATGGAAATTCTGGAGTCAAAAAGTATAACAGAAATGAAAAACTCACTAGAGAGCTTCAACATTACGTTTGAGCGGGCAAAGATAGAATCAACAATTTAAAAAATAGATTTATAGAGATTATGTAATCTAAGAACAGAGGAAAAATGATGAAAAGTGAAGAGAATCTCAAAGAAACATAGGGCACCAATACGCATAACAATATACACATAAAGGGAAGGAAAGGAGAGAAAGGAGGAGAAATAATGGCTGAAAACTTCCCGTATTTGGTACACAAAAATCTGTATGTCCACGAAGCTTGACAAACTCTTAGGACAATAAACACAAATGCTGAAAGTCAAAGATAATGAGAAAAAAAAATCGACAGCAGCAAGAAAAAGTGACATCATTTTCAAGAGAATCCATTAAGATTAATGCCTGATTTTCCATTAGAAACAGTAGAGGCAGTTAGGTGCATATTACAAAGTACAGAAAGAAAAATTGAAGGGAGAAATATACAATTCAACAATATCTGGAGACTTTAACATCTTATTTTCAATAATGGTTAGTGTGTATATATATGTATATATATACATATACATATATACACACATGTTGTGTGTGCTAAGTTGCTTCTGTTGTGTCCGACTCTGTGCAAGTCTATTGCTTATAGCCTGCCAGGCTGCTCTGTCCATGGCAAGAATACTGGAGTGCGTTACCATGCCCTTTCCCAATATGTACATGGATGTTCACATATATACATCTTCTTCTATCATAGGCTCCAGCAATCCCATTCCTAAGTACATTCCCAAGAGAATTGACAATCTTCACAAAATAACTTATACACAAATATATGTAGCAGCTTTATTCATAATATCCCAAACCTGAAAATAACCCTAATGTTTAACAGGAGAATGGACACATTGCGATACAGCTTCACAGTGGAAAACTACTCAGCAATAAAAAGGAAGAGATGATGGATGCATGCTATAGCATGGATGAATCTCAGAAACATATGCTTAAGCAAGCACTCAGAAACGAACATATATGTACTTCACTGTTCCACTTATATGAAGTTGCGCAACAGCAAACTCATCTCTGGTGATAAAAATCAGAGTACCAGTTGCCTCTAGGGTCGTATTTATTGGAAAGTGACACAAGAGAATTTGGAGGGGTTATGAAAATGTTTTATGTCTTCATTTGGGTGTTAGTTTCATGGGTTTCCACTGAGTTAGAAAAACCTAATTCAGTTCTCCTTCTGTGTAGGGAGAACCCCCATCTTTCCCTTTTCAGCTTCTCCTGTGTGTCTCCTTTACTCATACACTACCACCACATCCACACAGAACACACGTCCAGTGTTTCTGGTCACTGAATGTGTGGGAGCTTTTCCTACCCCGGGCAAGTTCCCTGTGACACTGGGCTGTCCTCAGTCCTGACACAGTCTACCTGGAGGTACTGTCCGAACCCACAGGGTAAGACTTCAGACGCCGATTGCCAGCAGTAGGTTCCCAGGTTTTACTCACAACTTCTGTCTCAAGTGGCTATTAAGTTGGAGGGTCCCATGACCCCCTCCTCAGTTTGATGGATTGCTACAGTAGCTCACAGAATGTAGGGAACATTTACTTACCTTTACCAATTTATTAAAGTGTGTGATAAAGGATGCAGGTGAGCAGCCAAATGAAGAGGTACCCAGGGTGAGGTCAGGAGGGTCCTGAGGGCAGGAGCTTCTGTCTTCATGGAGTTAGATTGTGTTACCCTCTCAGTGTGGACGTGTTTGGACCTGGAAGCTCTCTGAACACCATGCACACTGTGCTACTGACATTTTTCTGGAGACTTCCTTACATAGACATGATCAATTATTAACTGGGGCTAAAATCCCAAGCTTTTAATCATGGCTTGGTCTTCCTGCTAACCAGCCCCCACCAGGAGCCAGCCAGGAGTCCACCCACAGTCACCTCAATAGAACAAAAGATGATCCAAGCACACTTATCACTTGGGTTTTAAAGCTCTGTGCCAGGAACTAGGGGCAGAGACCAATGTATGTATTTTCTATTATCTCATACATACACTTGTCAAGTGTATATAAAATTAAGATCTCTAATTTAATGTAATTAAAATTAAGATCTCTGCCATATGTAAACTATATCTCAAGAAAATTGAGTGAAAAAGGAAATTCACAGAACTAAAACTGAAATCCAGCAATAAAATTTCAGATCACTAAATCAAAATTTTAACTTTGTTATATTTTGGCCACCCTTCTGCTCTGGTTTCAGAGAGAACATCTCTAATCAGTGGCCTGTGTGGGTCTCATGGGGCCCGAAATGTAGGTAATTTTGGAGGTCTATTGTGAGCCAGAGAACACATTTTTACAAATATAAAATTAGGCAGGAAGGAGAATGTTTATTTAAAGTGATAAAACAGTCACAGTAAATTTAAAAATTATAAAAATATGACAAATACCACAAACATCACAAATCTAATTCAGTGTTTTTAGTGATTTATTGCCTGAAAAACCTCTATGTTTTGTACATATCTTGGCTATATGGATGTGAGAGTTGGACTATAAAGAAGGCTGAGCACCAAAGAATTGATGCTTTTGAACTGTGGTGTTGGAGAAGACTCTTGAGAGTCCCTTGGACTGCAAGGAGATCCAACCAATCCATCCTACAGGAGACCAGTCCTGGGTGTTCATTGGAAGGACTGATGTTGAAGCTGAAACTCCAATACTTTGGCCACCTGATGCAAAAAAGCTGACTCATTTGAAAAGACCCTGATGCTGAGAAAGATTGAGGGCAGGAGGAAAAGGGGACAACAGAGCATGAGATGGTTGGATGACATCACTGACTCAGTGGATATGAATCTGGGTAGGCTCCGGGAGTTGGTAATAGACAGGGAGGCCTGGCGTGCTGAAGCTCATGGGTTCGCAAAGAGTTGGACATGACTGAGCGACTGAACTGAACTGGCTGTATACTCTTAATCACTTGTTTATATGAGAGTGATTTTATGATATTTTTCTATAGAAAGAGAAAGATATTTCTTATAGTATGGCTTTATATATATATTATTATATAACATAGTTATTTTATATTATATATATACATCTATATATTTGAAGATTGCTTATGTGCGTGCTCAGTCACTTCAGTCCTATCTGACTCTTTGTGACCCCATGGACTGTAGCCCACCAGGCTCCTCTGTTCATGGTATTTTCCAGGCGAGAATATGGAATGGGTTGCCGTGTCCTCCTCCAGGGGATCTTCCCAACCCAGGGTCGAACCTGCATCTCTTATGTTTCCTGCATTGGCAGACAGATTCTTTACCACTAGTGCCACCTGGGAAGCCCTGAAAAATGTTTAGTGAATATGCTACATTATCAAATAGTACTCCTATTTTGACCAGACATCTATGAGACCAAATCCTGCCTTATAATTTACATGTCTAACAATTCTAAGAAATCTCTGTGTACTAGCTTCTGTTTCCATACATTCCAAATCTTGCTCTTCCACAGCCAACATAATTTTGGTACTGGGCACACTTTCCTATTCCAATAGAACCACTAGCCCACACTTTGATGTCATTATAATTGGGTGAGTTGGCTCTGTGGGTGATAGCTTCTAATTCTTAGAAGCCATTCCAGCATGAGGGCACCTGGAAGTAATTTAATTCTACAGAAATAACTGCAAATCCTATAAAGATGGGCTTCCCCAGTGGCTCAGTGGTAAAGAATCCATCTGCAGTGCAGGAGCTGCAGGAGTTGCAGGTCTGATCTCAGGGTTGGGAAGATCCCCTGGAGGAGGGCATGGCAACCCACTCCAGTGTTCTTGCCTGGAGAATCCCATGGACAGAAGAGCTTGGTGGGCTACAGTCCACAGGTCTGCAAAGAGTTGGGTATGACTGAACACACACTTGCCCATCAAGATAGTCTATTAACATTAGCCCCAAACTGAATGCTTCCCCAGCTCTACTTGGCATTAGCCAGATCCAAATCATACTGAGGCCACCCAGAAGGACCAGATCTAGGCAGGTATGTGAGCAAGAGAAAGTTGAAGAAGGAATAGCAACCTTAACTGACTGTGGTTAAAATAAATACCACATTTTGCAAATTTTACAGAAAAATATGACCATTTGAACTCAGTACCAAACCTCTTCCTGGGACCTGGAAAGGGCTCTGTGTGGAGATGGTCCTAAAGCTTAGTTTTCATTAACTGTGTTCGTGTAAATGTGTTTCAGTCTCTAGTTCTTTACTAAGTGGACACTTGTTGAGGGAACTCTCCTCTCATTCTATGCAGAAACTGTATCCTTTTCCTCCAAGAAAATCTGTTTTTTATGTTTCATTTGTGTTTGATGAAGGAGTTGCCCAGTTCCTAGAAAAGTTGATCCTAAATTTATACTGTGATTCATCGTTTAGAAGAAGCAAAAGAAAGCAAGCTGAACGGGACTCCTTAGCAAATGCACTAACCTGAGCCACAGCACCCGCTTTGGGAACTGGAGATCTCTCTCCAGACAAGGTGGTTGGTGAGGAAACCATTTTGGTGGAATTGGGTCTCAAAGGTTTTGTTCACCATAATAATGAGAGCAAAACGGAGAAATCATTAGAAAGTTCAACAAGTATGTAAAGAAAGATACAGGGACAGAGTCCAGAAAAATTCAGTCAGTCTTTCTGTGAAAGACCTGCATGGAAAACTGAGTCAGTTATTTTCTCCACAAGAAAGATGAGTTAGTGATACCCTCACGGAAAGAGACGTCAGACCCACTGGCCACTTGAACATTTTTATGGACCAAAGATATAAGGGATGTGTACATAATTAATGAATAATACATAAATAAAATCTGAAACCCTCCCTGACATCATCTCAGCTCTGCTTTACCGTGAGAGACAGTGTGGAAAAATGGAGGTGCATTCAGCATCAGACACGCCCAGATTCTAGGCTCTGTTCTGCCACTTGTTACCTTTGTAACTGTGGGGCAAGTTAATTAACCTCTCTGAGCCTCAGTTTCTCATTTGTAAGATACTAATCATGGTACCTACCTCATCAGGTTGTTGTGATGATTAAATGAGATAATCCATGGAAAGAATGTGGAATAAAGCCGGATACAGTAAATACTCAATATATGTTAGCTTTTGTGATGATTGTTATCATATGGTTATCTTAAATTTGTTTATGTATTTATTTGGCTGCACTGGGTCTTAGCTGTGGCATGTGGATTTTTTTTTTTTTTTTGGTAGTTGTGGCATGCAGGGTCTTCAGTTACAGCATGTGAACTCTTAGTTGAGGCATGTGGGATCTAGTTTCCTGACCAGGGTTTGAACCCAGGCCCCCTGCACTGGGAACACAGTCTTAGCCACTGGACCACCAGGGAAATCATATGGTTTAGAATTCTTGCTCTGCCACTTACTAGCCTAAAAGCTTGGGCAAATTATGCAACCTTCCTAAGCCTTTGTTTCCTCATCAGTAATATGCAACTCTACAGGATTTCTATTAGGACTCTAGATACTGAATCTACAGTTAATATAGTTGAGATTCTTAAAAGTGGAAACTGTTATACATGACAGCAGACAGCTCGATAAGAAATAATGTTGTGTTAGAAAATGATTTCCAAGTCATATCACCTTTGTTCAAGTAGAACACCATAGATAGAAAATGAGCTGTGGAATACAGCCAGAACTGGCCAAGGAAAGGACATAAGTACACAAATGTTAAGAGTTGGCGCATTAGAAGCTGCATACAGTTGAAGGTATTTGACATAGAACATGTTAATGTGATTGGACACATCTTTTAAGCTGTTTGTGATAGCCAGCCTCCAAAAGAGTCCTAAATGCTCCCTGCCTCCCTGCGTGGACACAAATGCACGCCCTGTGTCCCTTCCCCTCGCATATCAGGGTTGGTCTCTGTGACCAATATATTCTACGAAGTATGTCACTTTTCATATTGAGATATAACTCACATATATAAAAGCCATCCTTTTAAAGTATGATTTTGTGATGTTTTTAGTATATTCACAAAGCTGTGCAGCCATCACCACTATCTTAATTCCAGAATATTTCCCCCAAAGAAGCCCTGCACCCATTAACAGTCTCTCCCCACTCGCTAGTCTCCCCCAGCCACTGGCACTCCTGGTGTACTTTCCACCATTGTATAGATAACCACATTTTATCCATTAATCAGCTGATAGACATGTAGGTTATTTCTACCTTTTGGTTATTTAAACAGTGCTGCAATGAACTTTATTTGTATTTGTTGTTCATCTTTTTTAGTATGTATGACCGTGGGTTTTCTGGATTGTGATACTCATTTCTAGCTTTATTGTACTATGATTGAAAGCTGTGATACTGCTATTTTTACACTGAATTGATAGTTTCTTGGTGGCCTTGTACATGGTCAATTTTAGAAAATTTTCCTGGGCACTTGAAAACAAGTTATGTGCTTGGTTTTCAGGTGTGGAGTTTTTTATATCTCAATTAGATATACTTTAATTATCTTATCTTATTAATTATCAGAGACGTACTTGACTGAAAGCCCGAGGTAGGGGGAGCCTCAAGTTGACCCCCCCAGAGGCTACACAGTGCCAGATCATTTCCTGTGGTCCTCTTGACTGAAAGCCCGAGGTAGGGGGAGCCTTAAGTTGACCTCCCCAGAGGCTACACAGTGCCAGATCATTTCCTGTGGTCCTCTTGGGCCGAACCCTCCTGTTTGTCAGTGTTTCGTAAAGATGGCTGAGCAGTTCCAGAACTCACATTCCCACACAGCAGACAGATGACCACGTTTCTTCACGTTGCAGAATGCAGAAATTTTGCCTGGAGGCCCAACACATTTTCCAACTCTTTGACCTCAACTGAGTGATTGGCCCATGTCCGTTCCTGAGTCATCACAGGCAAGGGGCACACTGCACAGTGACTGCATAGGCCTGGTTTGCTGAAACCATCACCGGCAGGCCTGACAAGGTGGTCCGATTAGGTTAAAACAATAGGCGCTAATCCTGAATTCTAGACAGGATTAATTCCCTCTCACTACCATCCCCACTCCAAGTGCATTTCCTGCTGTTATTCAATGGGGGAGGGGTAAAAGAACTCCCAGCAGACATCCACAGTACCCATTACACTTTTAGAATCTATTGATCTATTCATGAGTAGCAAAAAGAATCTGTGTTCCTCCAGATTTTCTTCATGTTTTATTTGGTGTTCAAATCTGTATGACTGTTAAGTCATGAATGTGGGATGGCATGTTTATCTCATTCGGTGAACTATGTCTTTAATTTACCATGGTCTGATATTAAGATCTTCACTTTCTCTTTATTTAATTTACCTCGTATGACTCTTCCTATCCTCATGTTTTAAATTCAAGTATAGTAGACTTACAGCGTTGTATTAATTTCTGCTGTACAGCCAAGTGATTCAATTACATACACACATATATTCTTGTTTTATATTCTTTTCCATTATAGTTTATCATAGGATATTGAATATCGTTCTCTGTGCTTATGCAGTAGGATCTTGCTGATCCTGTCCTCTTATTTTTAAGCTTACTGAGTCACTTTGTTTTGTGTCCTTTATAAAGTTTTGCCTTCTGATCCAGTGTATTGTTTCCTTATAATAGTGAAATTAATTCCATGGGTTTTAGATATTGTTGCTGCTGCTGCTAAGTCACTTCAGTCTTGTCCGACTCTGTGCGACCCCATAGACGGCAGCCCACCAGGCTCCCCAACATACTAAATCTTCTTTTACTTTATAATTAGATTTATATTCAATTCTCTCTTTGAAAAATGATGAAATAAGTATAACTCTACATTTCATTACACCATCTTTCCCTTCACACTCAAGTCTGACTACTCAATACTGTTGTTATACTTTTAAAAAATATACTAGTAGTTCTCATATTAATGTATCAATTTTGACAAGTGCTAACTCATCATAGAATATGAGAAAATTGACATGTTTACATTATCTCCTACTGTTTCTGTTTCCATCTTTTGACTTTAAGATGAACCATTTTTTCTACCTTGACAGTAAACACTACCTGTGATTTTCTAACTATTCCTTCATTTTTTAAATCTTAGTTTTGCATCCAGTGGATTCAATGCCACCACAACTGTTTTTAACCCTAAATTTTTCCATTCACCATTTGATTCACCATTAGAAGTTCAACTTCTAATACTTTGTTCAAGAAATACACCAGGAGAGAATGAATACATGTACTCATATGGCTGAGGCCCTGAAACTATCACAGCATTGTTAATCAGCTATACCCCAATACAAAATGCAAAGGTTAAAAAAAAAAAAGAAAAGAAATACACCAGGAAACTATATTTGAAAGTATCTGCCTTCGATCTTGGATAAAAATTTGATAAAAGTATGCATTGCTTTTTTCACAAAGAATACAGAATATGATAGCTCAGTTGGTAAAGAATCCGCCTGCGATGCAGGAAACCCCAGTTCGATTCCTGGGTTGGGAAGATCCCCTGGAGAAGGGAAAGGCTACCCATTTCAGTATTCTGGCCTGGAGAATTCCATAAACTGTCAAGTCCATGGGATCACAAAGAGTCGGACACGACTGAGTGACTTTCACTTTCAGAAGTATGAAGTCAAACTGATTCTCCTTGAAAATGTGTCTTATTTTTTTTTTGCCTGATGCCCATCAGATTCATTATACATATTTAACTTTGTGCTATATAGAACACATTAACCAGAATACATCTTGTTTGTATTAGCATATGTGATATTTTCTTAGGATATAGTATGTACTTTCAATCTGTAGATTCATGTCTGTTTCAAAACCTAATCCTAATTTTATGTGTGAATGCTGTTTTTCTTGTTCTTATGCTCTTTTCTTTTTTCCATGGTCCCTAATTTTGAGTATGTTAACCCAGCTCTCTGTCTTCAATATTTGTCATCTTTTATCCCATCCGTTTGCATTCTTTTTTCATTTCCACATAATAGTGTTCAATTTCTTAAGACTTTATCCCATGACCCAGGTGTATATTCAGCAGTATTTACTGTCCTCATGGCTGCTTTAATAGTGATTTTAATTTTCATGATCATTTTACGTTTTCACCTCTCTGTGCTTTCCAGATCTCTTGCTAATTTATTTTTATTTTCTTCTACTATCCTATCATTTGTTTCCTGAGCCTCTATCTTCTCTTATTTGAACTTAATTTTCATGGAGTTCATCTCCTCATTACATTATTTGATTTCATATTTCTCTGATTGCAATTTTTACCAGATCATGAGGTAATTTTTCCAGTATGTATTTTTTTGGTGTGTTTTATTTGTCATGTCTCTTTTTTTTCTTACATTCTTACATAGTTTCCATTGTGGGTTTTTTTTTTTTATTTCTTTAATAATATATTGGTATTTTTATTGCCATTGCATTGCATTTCATTGTAGTTTTAATTTGCATTTCCCTAAACTTTTGGGCATCTCTTCACATGCTTATTAGATATTCATATTTTTTTGTGAAATGAGTATCCAAATCTATTGCCTATTGTTTAATTATATTGTTTATCTTATTGAGTTAAAGGAGCTCTTCATATATTCTGGATATAAGTCCTTTATCAGACATGTGATTTGAAAATATTTTCCCCAGTTTGTGGCTTGAGTTTTAATTTTCTTAATGCTATCTTTTGAAGAGCAACAGTCTTTTTGATGAAGTCTATTTGATCAATTTGTTCTGTAATGAATCATGGTTTGAGTTATCATATCTAAGAAATCTTTGCTTAATCCAAGGTCACAAAGATTTTCTTCAATGTATTTCTTCAGACATTTATTATTTTAGTTCTTATATTTCGGTCTGTCATCTCATTTTAAGTTGATTTTTGCTGGGTTAAGGGTATTTTTCTCCTTTCCCTCAGGATCACTTGTGGTTGAAAAAAACTATTCTTTCCCCTTTGTTGAAAGGGCACCTTTGTTGAAAATGAGTTAACTATAATATAGGGGTGTATTTCTTAATTCTGACTCTCAACCCTGCTTAATTGATATGTATATCTATCTTTACACTAAAACCACCCAAGTTGTACCTTTATGGTAAGTTTTAAAATCAAGTACACAAAATTCTGTCTTCTTACTTTGCAAAACTGTTTTGGCTAGTTCTGGCTCTCTGGCATTCCATACACATTTTGGGAACAATTTGTCAGTTTCTATTAGAATGCTTGCTAGGATTGGAGGTATTGCATTGAAACTATAGATTATTTTGGGGACAGCTGCCACCGATTAGTTGTTCAATCCATGAATATAAAATGTCTCCCCATTTATGTAGCTCTTATCTTAGCCATGCTTTCTAATTCTCAGTGTACTTGTCTTTTATTAAGTTTGCTCCTATGCATTTTATTCATTTCAGTACTACTGTGAAAAGAATTTTTAAATTTTGGTTTTGCCATAATTGAAAAAGACACATGCATACCAATGCTTGTAGCAGTACTATTTATAATAGCCAGGGCACAGACTGGCTGTGTGGGATACACAGAGTCGGACACGACTGAAGTGATTTATCACACACAGCACGCACAAGACATGGAAGCAACCTAGATGTTCATAGACAGATGAATGGATAAGGAAGATGTGCTACATATACACAGTGGAATATTACTCAGCCATAAAAAGAATGAATTCAAGTCAGTTCTAGTGAGGTGGATGAACCTAGAGCCTATTAAGTCAGAAAGAGAAAAACAAATGCATATATAACACATATATATGAAATCTAGAAAAATGCTATTGCGGAACCTATCTGCAGGGAAGGAAGGGAGACGCAGATGTAGAGAATGGACCTGTGGACACAGTAGGGGAGGAGAGAGTGGGATGAATGGAGAAAGTAGCATCACCGTATACACGCTATCAGGTGTAAGATGGATAGCTGGTGAGGAGCTGTGTAGTACAGGGAGCCCAGTCCTGAGCTCTGTGATGAGCTGGAGGGATGGGATGGGGGAGGAGAGAGAGGCTCTGGAGGGAGGGGATGTATGTATAATTATGGCTGATTCGCATTCTTGTATGGCAGAAACCAAAACAGCATTGTAAAAAAGTAAAAAACAAAAAAGAAAAATTTTGATTTGGGTTTTGGATTATTTGTTGCTGACGTATAGAAATACAATTGATTTTTATCTTGAGCTTATATTCTGAAAACAATGCTAGACTCACTAGTTCTAGTGAAATTTTTTGTTGACCCTTTAAGATTTCCTCCATATAGGATTATGTCATCTGGGAATAAAGACTAACGTCTTCCTTTCAACCTCTATGCCTTTAATGTATTTTTCTAGCTTTACTACATTTCTTCAGTACAATGTTGAATAGGGGTGGTGAGAGCAGATGTTCTCACCTTAACCCTAATAGTAGGAAAGAAAGCATTCATTCTTTCATCATTAAGAATAATGCTAGTTGTGATTTTTTTGTAGATGCCTGTTTTATAAGGCTGAGGAGGTTTCCTTCTATTCCTGCTTTGTTGAGAGTTTAATCATAAACAGTTTTTGTCTACTGTCAAATGCCTTTTCTGTTTCTATTAAGATAATTATGTGGGCCAGACATCCTGGAATGTGAAGTCAAGTGGGCCTTAGAAAGCATCACTACGAACAAAGCTAATGGAGGTGAGGGAATTCCAGTTGAGCTATTTCAAATCCTGAAAGATGATGCTGTGAAAGTGCTGTACTCAATATGCCAGCAAATTCGGAAAACTCAGCAGTGGCCACAGGACTGGAAAAGGTCAGTTTTCATTCCAATCCCAAAGAAAAGCAATGCCAAAGAATGCTAAAACTACCGCACAATTGCACTCATCTCACATGCTAGTAAAGTAATGCTCAAAATTCTCCAAGCCAGGCTTCAGCAATACATGAACCATGAACTTCCAGATGTTCAAGCTGGTTTTAGAAAAGGCAGAGGAACCAGAGATCCAATTGCCAACATCCACTGGATCATTGAAAAAGCAAGAGAGTTCCAGAAAAACATCTATTTCTGCTTTATTGACTATGCCAAAGCCTTTGACTGTGTGTATCACAATGAACTGTGGAAAATTCTGAAAGAGATGGGAATACCAGACCAACTGACCTGCCTCTTGAGAAACCTATATGCAGGTCAGGAAGCAACAGTTAGAACTGGACATGGAACAGCAGACTGGTTCCAAAGGGAAAAAGAGTACGTCAAGGCTGTATATCGTCACCCTGCTTATTTAACTTATATGCAGAGCACATCATGTGAAATGCTGGGCTGGAAGAAGCACAAGCTGGAATCAAGATTGCCGGGAGAAATATCAATAACCTCAGATATGCAGATGACACCACCCTTATGGCAGAAAGTGAAGAGGAACTAAAAAGCCTCTTGATAAAAGTGGAAGTGGAGAGTGAAAAAGTTGGCTTAAAGCTCAACATTCAGAAAACTAAGATCATGGCATCTGGTCCCATCACTTCATGGGAAATAGATGGGGAAACAGTGAAAACAGTGTCAGACTTTATTTTTCTGGGCTCCAAAATCACTGCAGATGGTGACTGCAGCCATGAAATTAAAAGACGCTTACTCCTTGGAAGGAAAGTTATGACCAACCTAGATAGCATATTGAAAAGCAGAGACATTACTTTGCCAACAAAGGTACGTCTAGTCAAGGCTATGGTTTTTCCAGCAGTCACATATGGATTTGAGAGTTGGACTGTGAAGAAAGCTGAGCACCGAAGAATTGATGCTTTTGAACTGTGGTGTTGAAGAAGACTCTTGAGAGTCCCTTGGACTGCAAGGATCCAACCAGTCCATTCTGAAGGAGATAAGCCCTGGGATTTCTTTGGAAGGAATGATGCTAAAGCTGAAACTCCAGTACTTTGGCCACCTCATGCGAAGAGTTGACTCATTGGAAAAGACTCTGATGCTGGGAGGGATTGGGGGCAGGAGGAGAAGGGGACAACAGAGGATGAGATGGCTGGATGGCATCACCAACTCGATGGACGTGAGTTTGAGAGAACTCCGGGAGTTGGTGATGGACGGGGAGGCCTGGCGTGCTGCAGTTCATGGGGTCGCAAAGAGTAGGACACGACTGAGCGACTGAACTGAACTGAACTGTCCTTTGTTAGTATGGTATATTATTACCTAAATTGATTTTTGAATGTTAGATCAAACTTGCATTCCTGGAATAAATCATACCTGGTCATGGTGTATAATTCTTTTTATAAGTTGTTGGATTTGGTTTGGTAATTCTTTGTTAAGGATTTTTATGTCTGTGTTAATTAAGGATATTGTTCTGTAGTTTTCTTACATATCTTTGTCAGACTTTGTTATTAGGATAAAACTAGACTCAGAACATTTTGGAAAGTGTTTCCTCCTCCTGTTTGCTGAAAGAGTTCATGTGAGATTGACTTTATTTCTTCTTCAGAAATTTGATAGAGTCTACCAGTGAAGTCATCTATGTGTGTGTGCGTGTGTATGTGTGTTTGTGTTAGTTGCTCAGTCATGTCCAACACTTTGCCACCCCCATGGACTATAGCCCGCCAGGCTCCTCCGTCCACGGAGTTCTCAGGCAGGAAAACTGGAGTGGGTAGCCATTCCCTTCTTCAGGGGACCTTCCCGACCCAGGGATCGAACCCAGGTCTCCTGCATTGCAGGCAGGTTCTTTACCACCAGAACCACCAGGGAAGTCTATACTTTTTTGGAAGGAAGATTTTTAATCACAAATTTATATCTTTGTTAAAGGTCTATTCAGCCTTTCTATTTATCTTATAGTTTAGTTTGTGTCCTCCTAGAAATTTACCATTTCATTTATGTTATCTAACTATTGGTATTGACAGAGTGGTTCAGAACATCCATTTATAATCCTTGTTACTTTTGTAGGGTTGACATCAATGATCCTTGTTTTTTTAATTTTAACTTTGTTTTTTTGAATTTTTTTCAATTTTGGTAATCTTTGTCTTTTTTTCCCTCTTAGTCTAGGTAAAATTTTGGAGAAGGAAATGGCAACCCACTCCAGTGTTCTTGCCTGGAGAATACCAGGGATGGGGGAGCCTGGTGGGCTGCCGTCTATGGGGTCGCACAGAGCCGGACACGACTGAAGCGACTTAGCAGCAGCAGCAGGAGGAGGTAAAGTTTTATCAATTTCATTGACTGAGCTTTTCAAAGAACCAACTTTTGCATCTACTGATTTTTTCTATTTTTTTATTTTATATCCCACTGATCTCCACTCATATAATTATTATATCCTTCATTATGCTTGCTTCAGGTTAACTGTACTTTTCCCTTTCTAGTTTACTAAAATGGTAACTTAGATTGTTGATCTGAGACCTTTCTTTTTAACATGATGTTTAAAGTTACCAATTTCTGCTTTATGTGCATCCCTTAAATTTTGATGTTATGTTTTCATCTTCTTTATGTTCAAAATATTTTACAAGTCCCATTGTGAGTTCTTCAATACATGACTTATTTAGAAGTATGCTGTTTAATTTCCAAAGATTTGGAGACTTCCCCCATTTCTTTCTGTTGATTTATAACTTGGTGCTATATATTTTGAATGATTTAAATCTTTTTTAATTTATTGAGATTTGTCTTATGACTGGCATATAATCTATGCTGGAGAATATTCCATGTGTGCTTTAAAGAGTCTGTTCTCTGCTCATGTGAGGTGGAGTGGAGTGTTCTATAAAATGTTAGGTTAAGTTGTTTAATAGTGTTGTTCATGTCTTCTGTATCCTTGGTCATTTTATGTCTAGTTGTTCTATTGATTAACTGAGAGGTGAGTAATGAAGTTCCATTTATAACTTTAAATTTAACTATAAATTTAAACCATGCACTTCTCCTTTTAATTCTGTCAATTTTTGCCTCACTATTTTGGGGCCCTCTCATATATATATAGGGCTTCCCTGGTGGCTCAGAGGTAAAGCCTCTGCCTGCAGTGTGGAAGACCCGGGTCTGGTCCCTGGGTCAGGAAGATCCCCTGGAGAAGGAAATGGCAACCCATTCCCAATCTCAACTCTTGCCTGGAAAATTCCGTGGGCTACAATCCAGGGAGTCGGATATGACTGAGCGACTTCACTTTCACTTTCATATATATATATATACACTTTTATAATTGCTATGTCCTCCTGATGTATTGGCCCTTTTAATCACCATGAAATGTCTCTTTTGGTTTGTAGCAATATTTTGAGTTTTAACATCATGTTGTGTGGTATTAATGTAGCCATTCTGGCTTTCTTACAATTCCTGTTATATCTTTCTCCATCATTTGCTTTCAACCCATCTGAGTTAATGAATATGAAGTCTGATTTTGTAATCAGAACATAGTTATACCTTGCTTTTTTATCAATTCTGACAATATGTGCCTTTGTGGGGTGGGTAGCGTACCACATATGGAATCTTAGTTCCCTGATCAAGGATCAAACCCATTCTCCCTTAAATGGAAACACACAATCTTAACTAAGGAACTGCCAGGGAAGTCCCCAGTATCTGCCTTTTGACAGAAGTATTTAGTTCATTCACATTTAATGTAATTATTGATGTGGTTAGATTTATACTTGGTATTTTTCTATTTGTTTTCTACATGTCTAAATCTTTTTTGTTACTCTGTTCCTCCTTATTGTCTTCTTTTATGTTAAACAAAAATTTTATTGTCTCATTTAAATTGTTCTGCTGATTTAACTATACATTTTGAGTTATCTTCTTAGTAGTTTCTATAGGGATTACAGTATAATACGTTTTAATTGATCACAATCTACTTCAGGTTAATATTTATGTTATTCTAGTAAAACACAGAAACTTTGCTATACTATAGCTCCATTTCCTTCTCCTTCCTTACATCTGTACATCTATAGATGCTGTTTATACACTTATTTTTAATATATTTATATTTAGGTAGTTTACAAAACATATATAGCATACAAATGTGCTGTTACATCTTATATATGTTATACACCCCAAAACACAATGTTATTTTTTTAAAACAATCTTGTGTGTCTTAAGAGAAAAAAAGAAAAATGTATACATTTATATTTATCCACAAATTTACCACTGTTTATAGTCTTCATTCCTTTCTTTGGATTTGAATTTCATTCTGGCATCATTTCTTTTCAGCTGGAAGGACTTCTCTAGTATAAGTCAGGTCTAGTATCAATTCCCCCAGGCTCTGTTTATCTGAGAATCACTCTCATTTTCAGTTCTAAAGGACAGTATGGTGGTTAATTTTATGTGTCAGCTTAACTGTGCCATAAACTGCCCAGATTAAACATTTCTGGGTCTGTCTGTGAGGGGGTTTCTAGCTGAAATTAGCATTTAAATTGGTGGGCTCCATAAAGTAGATTGCCTTCCCCAGTGTGGGTAGATATCATTCAATCCATTAAAAGCCCAAATAGGACAAAAGACAGAGAAAGGAAGAGAACTCACCCCTTTTTTTGTCCTGCCTGCCTGCTGAATTGGGACACTGGTCTTCTGCCCTTGGATTGGGAGTTTCACCACTGGCTCTCCTGATTCTCGCTCAGATTGGAATCATATCATCAGCTCTCCTGGATCTCTGGCTTGCATTTGGTAGATTGTGGGACATCTCAGCCTCCATTATTGAGTGAACCAATTCCTCATAATAAATATCTCATATAGTATAGATACATAGAGCTCTGTCTTCAGCTCTCTTTCTCTCTCTCTCTCTCTCTCTCTATATATAAATGACACTTATAATGTACCACTTCAATGAGCTTCTTTCACATCCAGTACTCAAAAAAAGCAAGCATGCTTACCAGAATCTACCAACACTAGTTACTGGGCTGGCCAAAAAGTTTGAATTTTTCCGTAGTTACAGAAAAACTCAAACTTTCTGGCCGACCCAATAGAACAAGTATTGATATATGACTTAAAAGAAAAAAACGTTCTAAATAGTTCCAATAGATATCGTGGCAGGTAAGTTCTTCCACTACACAGACCCATGTAGACTCTTTCAAAAGGGATCTCTTTGTCTTGACATCGCCATCTGAAATGTGTGATGAAGAGACATTTGACCACAGAACTGAGGCACTGTTAAAGTTAGCCTGGCACTGAAATAAGAGAAACCAGACTATCCTCAGATTTATAGATATATTATTTAGAATTGATGTAAAAGAGCTGCAGAATGCTTTCTTTAAGAAAATTCCAAAGACCTGTTTCATGCATAAGCTGTTTTTTTTTTTTTTTTTAATATTGACATCAGCAGTCCAATACTAGCATACTTTAAGGGTCAAAAACTTCATGTAAATGTTTCCAGGTATCAGGACTAGGTGATATAGACTAGACAGCAATGAAGTGCCTGCATTCAGATCATGCCAACTCAACCTTGAATCTGGCTTTATGTATTTCATAAAACTTGCCTTGCCTGAATATAAACAGAGTACAAGGCAGCAGTGAAATTTCCACATCATTTTCCTCTTTTTGTTCCATTTACAGCAAGAAGGATTTATTTTTCCCTGCGAACACATATTTATGTGTTTTGCTCAGCAGGGGAAGCTCACATTACCAGAGTGAGTTTATTTTAAACATGTGAACAGATGCTTTCGTATGCATAGAAAGGAACTAGCTAATAATCACATCAAGGAGGAGAACTGGGGTAGATACTAGATACCTAGGACTAACTGAGTACAGTGGCTGCATCGAAAGCATGAGGGCTCTTCCTAGGTAAGGAGAAAAGCTCATTATCTCAAGCCAAGCTGTAGAGGAAGGAATTTGAGAGAGTATTGCCTCCAGTTAAAAGTGCCTTAGTTACCTTCCCTGGATTAAGTGTGTGTGTGAAAGTCGCTCAGATGTGTCTGACTCTTCGCAACCCCGTGGGCTATATATATAGTCCATGGAATTCTCCAGGCCAGAATACTAGAGTGGGCAGCCATTCCCTTCTCCAGGGGCCTTTGCAACCCAGAGATCAAACCCAGGTCTCCTGCACTGCAGGCAGATTCTTTACCATCTGAGTCACCAGGGAAGCCCAAGAATACGGGAGTGGGAAGCCTATCCATTTTCCAGGGGGCCTTCCCAACCCAGGAATCGAACCAGGGTCTCCTGCATTCCAGGCAGATTCTTCAGTTGAGCTACTAGGGAATATTATTTCTTCCCTGGAATAATATTAGTGTCAAAGTTGCTCATACCTGGCTTACCTGTGTGCCACTACTGTGCTTATAATATGAGGCTTCAACTTTACGACTGCCTTTCCATCAGCCAAGGACAGTCATGTGTCACTCAGAAGAAGATGACAATTTAGAGCAATATATATATATATATGTGTGTATATGTGTGTGTGTGTGTATTGAGGTATAGTTGCTTTATAATATTACATTAGTTTTAAGTATGTGTGTATTGCTCACTTAGTCGTGTCCGACTCTTTGAGACCCCATGGACTGTAGCCCGCCAGGCTCCTCTGTCCATGAAATTCTTCAGGCAAGAATATTGGAGTGGGTTGCCATTTCCTCCTCCAGGGGCTCTTCCCCACCCAGGGATTGAACCCGGGTCTCCTGCACTGCAGGCAGATTCTTTACCATCTGAGCACCAGGGAAGCCCAAGTATACGACATAGTAATTCAAACTTTTTATAGATTATACTTCATTTAAGTTATTATAAACTGTTGATAGTATGCCCTGTGCTGTAAAATATAGCCTTGTATTATTGTTGTTCAGTCGAGTCATGTCTGACTCTCTGCAACCCCATGGACTGCAGCACGGCAGGCTTCCCTGTCCTTTGACATCTCCTGGAGCTTGCTCAAACTCATGTCCATTGAGTCAGTGATGCCATGCAACCATCCTTATAGTTTAATTATTTTATACATAATAGTTTATACATCGTAATCCCATATCCCTACCTTGCCCCTCTCCCCACTGGAAACCACTAGTTATATGTGAATCTGTTTCTGTTTTGTTATATTCATTCTTTTTTTTTTAAGATTCCATGTATAAGTGATTACATACTGTGTGTCTTTCTCTGTCTTATTTCACTAAGCATAATATTCTCTAGGTCCATCTATGTTTTTGCAAGTGGAAAATTCTCCTTTTTCTGGCTGAGTAGTATTCCATTGTATGTACGTGTGTATGTATACACACGTACATACACCCAGTGGAAAAATGGAAGAAGTGTGTGTGTGTGTGTGTGTATCTGTGTGTGTGTGTGTGTATCTGTGTGTGTGTGTGTGTGTGTGTGTGTAATTTCTTTATCCACTCATCTGTTGTAGATGGACACTTAGATTGTTTCCTTCTGTGTCTTGGCTATTACAAACAGTGCTGCTATGAGTAGTGAGGTGCAAGTCTTTTTCTGAATTAATGTTTTTTCTTTGACTATATTAATATATCCAAGGAATGGAACTGCTGGATCATGTGGTAGTTTTATTTTTAGTTGTTTTACAAATCTTCCGACTGTTTTCCATAAGGCTACACCACTTTATCAACAACTTAAGAGAGTTCCCTCTTCTCCACATCCTTGCCTGCATTATCATCTGTGGTCTCTTTGATGACAGCCATTCTGACAGGTGTGAGGTGATACCTCTTTGTGGTTTTGATTTGCATTTCTCTGATGATTAGCAACTTGAGCATCTTTTCATGTGCCTGTTGGCCATTTGTATGTCTTCTTTGGAAAAATGTCCGTTTCAGGTCTTCCCATTTTTTAGGGGTTCTTTATCATTTTGCTATTGAGCTGTGTCAGCTGTTTATATATTTTGTATATTAACCCCTTATTGGATTAATATCATTAATATCATATCATTTGCAAACATTTTCTCACACTCAGTAGGCTGCCTTTTTGTCCGTGGTTTCTTTTGCTGTGCAAAAGCTTTTTAAGTTTAATTGGTCTCATTTGTTTATTTTTGCTTTTGTTTCCTTTGCCTTAAGAGACAGATCTAAAGAAAATATTGCTATGATTTATGTCAGAGTGTTTAAAGCAATATTTTTAAAGTAACTCAAATAAATCTAGTTCTGGGCAGTCAGATTGGAATACCACTAAGAAGTGTGTCCTAATTCATGTAGGCTGGGCCATGGCCCCAGATGTAGCAACTTAATCCATCTTCCAAGATGGGAGTCAGGTTGATACAAGTCATGTTAAGAACCTGGTTACCTTCCTAGTATTCTCCAGCTATGAGCTGACTTTGAACATGAAAACTCCTAATGCGTTTACAACTTTGTTAAAATTTATGAGCTTTTCCTTTGCTTCAGTTTTCTATCTTAAGTCTCCTAATATATTCAACAATAACTATAATGCCAGGTTAAACCCAGTTATTTTGGTATGATATATTCTTTTCTCACAAAAAGAAATTTATGAAATCTAGAAATTCTCTTGATTTATGGGTATCCTGCTTTGACATAAGTCCAACTAGTATTACAACAGCATAGCCACTATTTTCTTTGAAATACTGTGTCTTTTCTTAGTTCTTCCTGCACTTTGATGCTAGTAAGGAAGTACAAAAGTCATTAAGCACTAAAATGTATTTATTAGATTTACAAGCCTGACCCATTCTCCCTGACAGTGGAAACAGACCATTTCCAATAAGGAATTGCTGCTGCTGCTGCTAAGTCGCTTCAGTCGTGTCCAACTCTGTGCGACCCCATAGACGGCAGCCCACCAGGCTCCCCCATCCCTGGGATTCTCCAGGCAAGAACACTGGAGTGGGTTGCCATTTCCTTCTCCAGTGCAGGAAAGCGAAAAGTGAAAGTGAAGTCGCTTAGTCGTGTCCGACTCTTCGCAACCCCATGGACTGTAGCCCACCAGGCTCCTCCGTCCATGGGATTTTCCAGGGAAGAGTACTGGAGTGGGGTGCCATTGCCTTCTCCGAATAAGGAATTAAAATCATTCAAATATGTCTTTGTACCTGCAAATGAATTAACTCTTTTATAATAAGTTACATCTATATAACTGGAAAATACATATAATCACTACCTTGGGAAACTGAAATAAAACCCATTAGGAGTTTAGGAAAGGACCCAAGACAACTGTCTCCCGAGGGTTCTTTACACCGTGAACATAAAATAATGCATGAGAGATAAAAATCTTGAGAAAAATACTTAATACTTAGGGGAAAACAAAAATTTTTTTAGCTGATTTATTATCTCCCCTTCTCTCACAAGCCACACAGAGCACCGATATAAAACTGTAACACGGAGAATAATCTGGAGGGCCACTAGACAACCGTCTGTTCTGTGATCAGTGTATTTACTGCAGTGGCTCACAAAGTGTGTCCCTGGACCAGCAGCATCAGCATCACCTGGAAGCACATCGGCAATGCCGGGCCTCAGGTCCCGCCTCACGCCTGCTTCTGGTGTATTTCCCAGCACCACCAAACAATCCTCCAGGTCTAAGGGACACAGATTGTGTGTCTTATAAATTTAACTCAACTCTGACACCGTCTACCCAGAGACAGTGTCAGACTCCACGGTGAAGGGCTCAGTCCCACAAGACAGCCCCCACTTCCAACACCAGTTACAAGTCCAGGTTCTCACCTGTGCTTCTGACCAACCAGCTCTAAATCTGAGTTCCTACAACCTCCTCCTTGGGTTTGATGATTTGCTGGAATGGTTCCCAAAGCCCAGGAAAACATCTTGCATTTCCCAGATTATTATAAAGGATGCAGATGAACACCCAGATGAAGAGGCACATAGGTGAGGTCTGAGAGGATCCCTAGGCAGTTCTGTCCCATGGAGTTGGGTGGTTCACCAGTCCTGAAGATCATCAAATTTTCTTGCTCAAAAGTTTTGATGCAGCTTCATCTCCAGCTCCCCCACCCACTTCCCAGAGGCCAGTGGATCGGGCTGAAAGCTCCAGCCTTTAGCTGCTGCTTGGCCTCTCGGATCACCAGCCCCATCAGCCCCATCCCATCACCTAACTCATAGAAATGCTGGTGCACTCAAAAGGGGCTCCTTATGAACAAGACACTCCTATTGCTCAAAAAACTCTAAAAGCTTGTAGGAGCTCTGTTCCAGGAAACAGAGAAAAACGACCAAATATATTTCCTACTATACCACATACTGAATCAGAAATGCTGGGAATGGGGCCCAGTAGTCCTTGACCTAACAAATTCTCTAGACCCTGACACTCACTAAAGTTTAGGTACTATTGCTTTATGATTTTTTTCTTCTAATTCTGAGGCCTGGGTTTATAAATTTGCCACATCTCAAAAAGAAGAGCAGAGGAAAACTCAGTTTCAATAAAAATTAACAAAAAAAAACCACCACTTCAAACAAAGGAAATAACAGAATCAAAACTGAAGGCCATTGCCTTGGCTGCAGAATCAGCTAATGCATTTTATTTTAGACCTCATCAGTTATTTTTATTTATTTCCTTTCAACCCCAATATCTTAGATTTAGGTTTTATTGTACTTGGAAAAAAAAAAAAAGGCTACTATTCACCCAGAAGGTACTAGAACAACACACAAGTGAGCATCTGGTCTGACTGGCTGCTGCTCATACTTTTCAAGGCTTTACATCAATCTTTTCAAAAGGTAAAGAACACAAACAGAACGCTGCTCTTAGAGGGACATTCACAATTAATGGAAATTACAAATGAAAGAGCACAACGTGGATGTATCAGGGCAGGAACTCGGCAGAAAGCAGAGTTCACTCCAGATGGTTCAATAAACAGACCTGAGCGGCGGGGAGATCTCAGAGCTGGGGCGTGGGGTGGGAGGCAGGGTTTCGGGAACAAATGAAGGACAGCCAGGAACCCAGGGGCTGGCCAACATTGTGCAGCCCACTAGACTCCCTTGGAAGGAAGAGACAAAGGAAGGAAAGCGTGTCACTGGGGAAGAAGTTCACCCAGTGGGAAGTATTTTCATGGAAGGACCCACCTGCTGCTCAAGACATGGATCCAGAGCAAGGAAAGAAGGAATAAGAAATATCTGGACTAATCCCCTCCCGCCCTCCAACCTTTCGCCTCCCGTTTGCCAAACTCAAGCCGATGCCAGGGAGCCTGCTGATGCAATCACAGGGTCCAGCTCTCAGGCTGTGGTGCAAAGCTGAGAAGGAGGAGAATAAACGGGTGCAGTGAGGTAATAGAGAATAATGAGGGAAAAGAGACCAGTTAGGACTTTGAGGCTTTGACCCTCATTTAACTCTGATTATGGGAATTGGTGCATTATTTCTTTTATGATAGATAACTTTAATGTTGAACTCCAATTTCTGTAAAGTCTTTAAACAAATATTTACTGTCTCAACATTGCATTAACTCTAAAGATATAAGCAACTCTCCCCCAATTAAAAACCAGAATTATCATGGATTTTTAGAACTTTTGATCCAGAAAATGTCATTGAAACAATCTGTGTAGTTCAGTTCAGTTCAGTCGCTCAGTCATGTCCAACTCTTTGCGACCCCATGAATCGCAGCACGCCAGGCCTCCCTGTCCAACACCAACTCCCAGAGTTCACTCAGACTCACGTCCATCAAGTTGGTTATGCCATCCAGCCATCTCATCCTCTGTTGTCCCCTTCTCCTCCTGCCCCCAATCCCTCCCAGCATCAGAGTCTTTTCCAATGAGTCAACTCTTCGCATGAGGTGGCCAAAGTACTGGAGTTTCAGCTTTAGCATCAGTCCTTCCAAAGAAATCCCAGGGCTTATCTCCTTCAGAATGGACTGGTTGGATCTCCTTGCAGTCCAAGGGACTCTCAAGAGTCTTGTCTAACACCACAGTTCAAAAGCATCAATTCTTCGGCGCTCAGCTTTCTTCAGAGTCCAACTCTCACATCCATACACGACTACTGGAAAAACCATGGCCTTGACTAGACGAATCTTTCTTGGCAAAGTAATGTCTCTGCTTTTCAATATGCTATCTAGGTTGGTCATAACTTTTCTTCCAAGGAGCAAGCGTCTTTTAATTTCATGGCTGCAGTCACCATCTGCAGTGATTTTGGAGCCCAGAAAAATAAAGTCTGACACTGTTTCCACTGTTTCCCCGTCTATTTCCCATGAAGTGATGGGACCGGATGCCATGATCTTCGTTTTCTGAATGTTCACTTTTAAACCAACTTTTTCACTCTCCTCTTTCACCTTCATCAAGAGGCTTTTTAGTTCCTCTTCACTTTCTGCCATAAGGGTGGTGTCATCTGCGTATCTGAGGTTATTGATATTTCTCCCAGCAATCTTGATTCCAGCTTGTGTTTCTTCCAGTCCAGCGTTTCTCATGATGTACTTTGCATATAAGTTAAATAAGCAGGGTGACAATATACAGCCTTGACATATTCCTTTTCCTATTTGGAACCAGTCTGTTGTTTCATGTCCAGTTCTAACTGTTGCTTCCTGACCTGCATAAAGATTTCTCAAGAGGCAGGTCAGGTGGTCTGGTATTCCCATCTCTTGAAGAATTTTCCACAGTTCATTGTGTTCCACACAGTCAAAGGCTTTGGCTTAGTCAATAAAGCAGAAATAGATGTTTTTCTGGAACTCTCTTGCTTTTTCCATGATCCAGCAGATGTTGGCAATTTGATCTCTGGTTCCTCTGCCTTTTCTAAATCCAGCTTGAACATCTGGAAGTTCACGGTTCATGTACTGTGGAAGCCTGGCTTGGAGAATTTTGAGCATTACTTTACTAGCGTGTGAGATGAGTGCAATTGTGTGGTAGTTTGAGCATTCTTTGGCATTGCCTTTCTTAGGGATTGGAATGATAACTGACATTTTCCAGTCCTGTGGCCACTGCTGAGTTTTTCAAATTTGGTGGCATATTGAGCGCAGCACTTTCACAGCATCATCTTTCAGGATTTGAAATAGCTCAACTGGAATTCCCTCACCTCCACTAGCTTTGTTCGTAGTGATGCTTCCTAAGGCCCACTTGACTTCACATTCCAGGACGTCTGGCTCTAGGTGAGCGATCACACCATTGTGGTTATCTGGGTCATGAAGATCTTTTTTTGTATAGTTCTTCTGTGTATTCTTGCCACCTCTTCTTAATATCTTCTGCTTCTGTTAGGTCCATACCATTTCTGTCCTTTATTGTGCCCATCTTTGCATGAAAG
The DNA here is from genome assembly GCF_027580195.1 of Bos mutus. Lineage (NCBI taxonomy): Eukaryota > Metazoa > Chordata > Mammalia > Artiodactyla > Bovidae > Bos > Bos mutus. The sequence goes on along the minus strand of NC_091620.1, from coordinate 6,947,884 downwards.
GTTCCCTTGGTATCTCTAATTCTCTTGAAGAGATCTCTAGTCTTTCCCATTCTATTGTTTTCCTCTATTTCTTTGCATTCATCACTGAGGAAGGCTTTCTTATCTCTCCTTGTTATTCTTTGGGACTCTGCACTCAAATGGGTATATCTTTCCTTTTCTCCTTTGTCTTTCGCTCTTTTTTTCATAGCTATTTGTAAGGCCTCCTCAGACAACCATTTTGCCTTTTTCCATTTCTTTTTCTGCCTATGTAATCTGTTAAAAGTGCTGCACTCAATGTGCCAGCAAATTTGGAAAACTTAGCAGTGGCCACAGGACCAGAAAAGGTCAGTTTTCATTCTAATCCTAAAGAAGGGCAAAGCCAAAGAATGTTCAAAGTACCGCACAGTTGCACTCATTTCACATGCTAGCAAAGTAATGCTCAAAATTCTCCAAGCCAGGCTTCAACAGTATGTGAACCAAGAACTTCCAGATGTTCAAGCTGGATTTAGAAAAGGCAGAGGAACCAGAGATCAAATTGCCAACATCCGCTGGATCACAGGAAAAGCAAGAGAGTTCCAGGAAAACATTTGCTTTACTGACTACACTAAAATCTGACTATGTGGATCACAACAAACTGTGGAAAATTCTTCAACAGATGGGAATACTAGACCACCTTACCTGCCTCTGGTAAAACCTATACGAAGGTCAAGAAGCAACAGTTAGAACCGGACATGGAACAATGGACTGGTTCCAAATTGGGGAAGGAGTATATCAAGTCTGTACATTGTCATCCTGCTTATTTAACTTATATGCAGAGTGTATCATGTGAAATGCCGGGCTAGATTAAGCACAAGCTGGAATCAAGATTGTAGGGAGAAATATCAATAACTTTAGATTAGCAGATGACACCACCTTAGTAGCAGAAAGTGAGAGGACCTAAAGAGCCTCTTGATGAAGGTGAAAGAGGAGAGTGAAAAAGCTGACTTAAAACTCAACATTCAAAAAACAAAGATCTTAAAACTCAATAATCAAAAAATGAAGATAATGGCATTTTGTCCCATCACTTCATGGCAAATAGATGGGGAGACAACGGAAACAATGACAGACTATTTTCTTGGGCTCCAAAATCACTGCAGATGGTGACTGCAGCCATGAAATTAAAAGATGCTTGCTCCTTGGAAGAAAAGCTATGACCAACCTAGACAGCATATTAAAAAGCAAAGACATTACTTTGCTGACAAAGGTCCATCTAATCAAAGTTATGGTTTTTCCAGTAGTTATGTATGGATGTGAGAGTTGGACTATATAGAAAGCTGGGCACCAAAGAATTGATGCTTTTGAACTGTGGTGTTAGAGAAGACTCTTGAGCATCCCTTGGACTGCAAGGAGATCCAACCAGTCAATCCTAAAGCAAATCAGTCCTGAATAATCATTGGAAGGACTGATACTGAAGGTGAAGCTCCAATACTTTGGCCACCTGATGCGAAGAGCTGACTCATTAGAAAAGATCTTGATAGCTTTCTAGGTGGTGCTAGTGGTAAAGAACCCGCCTGCCAATGCAGGAGACGTAAGAGACGTGGGTTCAATCCCTGGGTTGGGAAGATCCCCTGGAGAAGGGCATGGTAACCAACTCCAGTATTCTTGCCTGGAGAATCCCATGGACAGAGGAGCCTAGCTTGCTACAGTCCACAGGGTTGCAAAGAGTTGAACACGACTGAGTGACTGAGCACCGATGCTGGGAAAAATTGAAAACAGGAGGAGAAGGGGATGACAGAGGACGAGATGGTTGGATGATATCACCAACTCGATGGACATGAGTTTGAGCAAGCTCCAGGAGACAGCAAGGGACAGGGAAGCCTGGAGTGCTGCAGTCCATGGGGTCGCAAAGAGGTGGACACAACTGAGCGGCAGACAAACAGAAAACGCGATTCCCATTTGAAATCATTTATTCTATATTAAAGTCTTTGGGGTGACAACACTGGAAGTCCCCACCTCATACACCAGTTGGTGTTTGAATTGTGGTAGGGGGGACACCTCTGTCCGGGCCTTCAGGGTCACTCTGCTCTAAGCCTTTAAACCCTCCAGCCCAGTGAGAGGAGGCCTCCTGCAGGATACTGGCTCCCCTCCAGTCTGCCCAGCAGTAGGGCTGTGCCAGCTCTGAGCCCTTCTTCCCTGAGCAAGCACCCCTCTCTGGCACTCAGGCACAGGCTCCTTCTCACCAACCTTCTCCTGTTCCCTGATTCCAGGGTTGCTTGTAGCTTGCCTGGGCCTCTCCAGGCACCTGGTGACTGAGGTCGTGATTTTGCTCATTTCACTAATGTGTATGTTTTTTTTTTTTTCTTTGCTTAGTATCATCCCTTTCCCTTCTCCTCACACACTCCTTTTACTAAAGGAAGGAGGTGAAGTTCAGCTCACCCCTCCCCCACTCTCAGCTCTATAGAAGCTCTATAGAAGCTCTATAAGCCGTGGACACCAGCCAAGATCCCAAATTAACCTAAACCATAAATTTTTTCCCTAATACTTGAACCCTTGGCAAGTTCTGGGCAGAATGCCAGATGCTTTCTATCTCAGGCTATGAAGGCCATCATTACCTAAATAAAATCGTGCCTGAAACAGAAAAATCAGCTAAGCAAGCTCTTTAACCCTTTAGTGACATTTCTTTATGCCATTAGAATGTACTGTCAAGGACAGGGCAGAGCACCCTGATAACGATGAAGCTTCTGTTCTTATTTGTACCTTCTTACGTGTGTGTAACCCAAATACTGCTCTGTTTTTCCAGACTCACATAGCAGGCATTTAGAAATTTAAAGAATAAACTACTTTCTGTACACTTGACCAAGAGAGGGTCTATCTGGGTAGATATGAGCAACGGCCCACTTTCTCTGCAAGTTAGTTTCCTCACGTGCAAAATGAGAAACACAAGGGTGCCCACCCAGTGAGGCTCAGATAAGACCCGAAACACAGCTTGCACCAAGCGAGCATCCAAACATTTTCATCATCCTCATTATTATTGTTCGTATGAAAGTCCATCTGTCTCCCTGCACCTAAATTTTAACTTAGTTTGAGTACATAGGATCTTTCTGAGTTCAAAATAGAACAGTAGGACTTCCCTGGCGGTCCAGTGGTTAGAACTCCAAGTTCTCACTGCTGAGGGCCCAGGTTTGATCCCTGGTTGTGGAACCAGGATTCCACAATACACACAGCCAAAAAATATATAAATTAAAAAAAATCAAAATAGAATTCAATTACTCAAAAACTGCAGAAATTCAATGGTTTTTAATTTTTCTGTTTAGAATAGTTTGAGGGTTTTGTCGTTTGGTTTGGTTTTATTTTGTGAAGAGGGATGCTATAAACGGGCAACACGATCATTAAAAGTAATTTTCTGACTATTGTTTGGTAAAGGCCTCAGTTCAGTTCAGTCGCTCAGTCGTGTCCAATTCTTTGCAATCCCATGGACTGCAGCATGCCTAGCATGAATATAAAAGTTGTTTTGGGACGCTATCTCGAGCTTCCAAGGGGGCACCAGTGGTAAAGAACCCGCCTTCCCTTGTAGGAGACGTAAGAGACTGCCTGAGTCAGGAAGACCCCCTGCAGAAGGGAATGGCACCCCACTCCAGTGTTCTCGCCTGGAGAATTTCAGGGACAGAGGAGCTTGGCAGGCTACAGTCCACAGGATCACAAACAGTGGGTCATGACTGAGGCGACTCAGCACACACACGGGACATTATCCAGACAGCTTTTTGAAGTAGAGTTCTAAACATAGTGAAGAAATTGCAATCTGAAAAATAGAGTTGAATCATGAGTTTAAGGTGGAGCAGAGAGAAACAGCCACGGAAAGGGTTTTATAATGAGACAAAATTTATCACTCTTGATTCGGTTCTTGCCCTCCCTCTGTAGAACTGTCTCCTTTTCTCATAGCAGAATAATGTCAGTGGTTTGGTACAATCAGAGAAAGCTTTCAAAGCAGAATATACAGAGGCGGGAGGAGGGAGGGATGTACTTTCTTAGCAGTGCTTTATCTAATATCCATTTTATTATCTTGCAAAATCTAGTGTAGTATGTTGTCAACATTAAAAATTTCTCGAAGGATTCACGCACTTAACAAGAAATAAAAAACAAATAAATATATAAAAAAAACAAGAGTTCCCCGGACATTTAAATGTTGATTGCAACGTAAACTTTTCAGTGTCTAATATATCAGATTCTCATAAATGCGTTAAAGCCCTGTAAGAACAGCTGTAGAGCAACACGATAATTATAAAATAGACGTGTTCACTTACACTGAACTGGTTATCCAAGTGTTAGTACCACGATTTGGAATTTTCTTTATCTTGTTACTCCAATAAGGAGATTCCTACTATAAAGGCTTGGAAGGTTACTCACCTGCACTCTTTTCTTCTTAGATCTAAAACCTTGGCATCCATAAAGTCTCACTTGCTGGATAAGGATTCTTAATCATTTAAGACCTTTTTGTGTTTTAAAGCTGAAATGAGGATTACTAGTTCATCTACATTTTTATTATAAGTGATGCATTTAGTTACAGAATAATTGAAGGTTTGTGCCTCCTAAGATTTTCAGGTAGAAACAGATTTGCCTGAATTTATAATCTAGGGTAAGGGAATTATCATTTAGAATTATCCAAGATAAAGAAATACCAATTAGCCAAGTGTAAATTGCTGGTGTGACTATGCCAGTGTCTCACACTCAAGGCTCTTCTTTACTCTTTTCTCTTAATCTTTCTTCCCCCCAAGTCAAGCTCTACCAAGAGTATAATTCTGACTATAAGCAAGATGAGAATATAAAGGTATAGGATGTGCTTCTTTGTTTATTTTGAGGCTTGACACGTATTTTATTATTAGACAAATTAACTATTTTTAGATGTTTATTACGCATTTCTGTTAACTTTTTAAAATTTTTTATTGGAGTATATAGTTTCTTTACAATGTTGTGTTAGTTTCTGCTGTACAGCAAAGTGGAACCAGCCATGTTAGTCGCTCAGTCATGTTGACTCTTTGTGACCCCATGGACTGTAGTCCACCAGGTTCCTCTGTCCACAGAATTCTCCACACTGGAGTGGTAGCCATTCCCTTCTCCGGGTGATCTTTCTGATCTAGGGATCGAGCCCAGGCTTCCTGCACTGCAGGCAGATTCTTTACCATCTGAGTCAGACACTAGACCTGGTACATGTACATGTATCCCCTCTTTTTTGGATTTCCTTTCCATCTAGGTCACCACAGAGCACTGAGTAGAGTTCCCTGCGCTATATGGTAGGCTCTCATTAGTTATACATTTTGTGCTTAGCATCTATAGTGTATATACATCAAGCCCAATCTCCCAATTCCTCTCCCACCCCTTCCCCCTTGGTATCCATATGTTTGTTCTCTATGTCTTTGTCTCTAGAAGATGTGCTCTGGAGCAATTTCCTCCCTTCACCATACAGACAGACAGCACACTCTCAATATGCTACAATTCCTGTTCCCAGAAAGGACAGTCCCTCTTTGGAGATTTGTGCTTATACATACCTATCTTTAGCTTATAAAAATCATCCTGCCAGGCTCCTAATGAAATTGTTATGTGAAGCAAAGGGAACTACTACCCAGGATGCTAATGAGCCAGGTGTATTTTTTAAGAACTCCCAGAACAGCCAGAAATTAAGTGACCAGGATCACAGGGTCTGGATAGATGCTGCTGCAGGGCAACTCTCTCTGGCAGGTGGACTCACACAGAGCTTTTAACTGCCGACCATGAGTGGGTAGGGAGCCGCTCCTCACCCACTTTGCCAGCTTCTTAAGGCAACAGCACCCCACTCCAGTACTCCTGCCTGGAAAATCCCATGGACGGAGGAGCCTGGTAGGCTGCAGTCCATGGGGTTGCGAAGAGTCGGACACGACTGAGTGGCTTCACTTTCACTTTTCACTTTCATGCATTGGAGAAGGCAATGACAACCCACTCCAGTGTTCTTGCCTGGAGAATCCCAGGGACAGGGGAGCCTGGTGGGCTGACGTCTATGGAGTCGTACAGAGTCAGACACGACTGAAGTGACTTAGCAGCACAGCAGAATCCAGACTGTACTTGAACCTGCAGATGAGTGTATCATCTAGGGGTCATTTACAAGAGCAAAAGAAGGCCCTCCTTTGGTGAGAGGATTCGAAAGAGGTACTCAACACATCACCTTCAGTAATGAAAGAATAGTGTGCTGTAAGGGGGAAGAACCCATACAAACAGTTTTGACTATCAGTGAAAATTGAAAGGCTTCCCAGGAGGCGCTAGAGATAAAGAACCCACCTGCCAATGCAGGAGACATAAGAGATGTGGGTTCAATCCCTGGGTCGTGAAGATTCCCTGAAGGAGGGCATGACAACCCATTCCAGTTCTTGCCTGGAGAATCCCATGGACAGAGGAGCCTGGCAGGCTACAGTCCATAGGGTTGCAGAGTGGGACACGACCGAAGTGACTTAGCACAAAGATGCGAAGAGTTTTAACTTTTAGATGGGAACTACTGGCACAGAAAATTTTAGGACAAAAAGGAATACCAGGCAAGGATCACCAACTTGGAGGAAAATCTGCAACACAGAAGAAAAAGACCAGAATTAAGAGGAAAGAAGTCCCCAGAAGAAACAATGAAGTGAACAGTCTAGAACTGGAAAAGCACATCTGGCATTTCGGAGAGAGTGGGGGGATATATTTAATAAAACACAAAGAACACCCCATAAAAAAGAGATATCAGAGACCATGAAAGAACATTCAGTGAATAAAAGTGTGATCGTCAACAAAAAAGGAGTGATTCATTTTGCTGTACACTTTAGAATTCTATATGTAGATGCAGAATTTTAAATACATATTTAACCCTAAAGTGCCTTGAAAAGACATGTGCAGGATAATGGGAAGAGAACTGAGGGCCTGTGGGGCTGAAATTCAGAGACACCTTTCCTGAATGACCCACGGCACAGGAAGTACCATGGAAAACCCGTCACTTACCAATAGACCAACTGTTGGAGTACAGGCTCGAGAGCTAGTTGTTTCTGAAATAAAGTCTACAGCTGCTTTTACACTTTAAGAGCAGAAAGCACACTCTTATAACTGCTCCACGATGTTCTCAAAAGTTGCAAGTATTAAGATTCATCATCCTCCTTTGACACCACATAGAAATTGTCACTCTGACACTTCCTTGTTTATTGCTTGCTTCTTTGTGTGTCGCAGGTTCCACAAAAGCTGAGGTTTTACATGCCTTGTCCATCTCTCTATCCCTACTGCCTAAAACTGGGCCTGGCACACAGTAGGTGTGATCTTAATGATGAATGAATGAATGAATGAGCAAGCCTTCCTGGAATGCAGTTTTCTCTGTGCCTCAGGAGACTGTTAGAGTCCAGCCTGTCGTAGCTGGCACTGATAATGAAGGTTCTCCTCGATGCCCACCCTGAGTCCCAACTCAAGGACTTCTAACGAGAGCGTCTTTCAAAAGATTTCTTTCCTGTTGTTGTCAACTCCAGTAGCATAGGTATAAAAAGAAAATATGGAAAAGGCAATATCTGCTGTGACAAAACAGCATAAATGTCTATTAGTGAGGAATGCAGGAACGTTGAGATTTGAGGTGGACAAAAAGTAATACTGCTCTCTCCTCCTTGAAAGAGGATGTTCTTTTGTTTGTTTGTTTGTTTTTTTAAGGAAAAGTCATAATTCAAAGTCCACACTGAGGTTCACTGGAGAGTGTGACAGAAATATGAGGCCACAGGCGGGTCTTCTCATCTCTGCTCTCCAAGAGCCCACCTAGGACTTCAGACTCCTGCCTGCAGGAGCAGAGCCCCCTGCAAGGTTCACCTGGGAGGGAGGAGGGAGGTCACCTGCGAGGATCTCCCACACCAGCCACCCTGACCAAAGCACAGAAAGGGTGAGGCTATCTACAGCACGGGAGGTAAATCACGCTGGGTCTCATCAGCAAGATCAGTCACTCCTACCTGGGGCATGGAATCATTCACAGTGTTACACCCTGGGAGTGGAAATCCCCTCGTGAAGCATGAGCGAGAGGAATAAAATTTCCCACCAGGTAAATCGGTGGTAGGCCTTGCAGTGTTACAGTATGCATCTGTTTATAAGAATAGAATTAGATCTGTATATACTGACACAGAAATGCTCCAAAGGCTATTGAAAGTGAAGCGAAAATTGCAGTGCTATGCATGACCTTATTTTTTCTAAAGATATGTGAATCATCGTAATAGAGTTCCATATGAGTACATAAGGAGAAAAAAAGAGGACTGCGTGTCAAACTTAGGGATGGTTATCTTAGGAGGAGGAATTATAAGGGAGTTTTATTGTATTGTAATGATATCTGAGTTTTATATAATGGAAAAGCATTTATTCTGTAATTAAAAAAAAAAAAGAGTAGAAAAAGGGAATTAAATTTAGAGAGTAGAGGGGAATTCCTGGTGGTCCAGTGATTAGGGCTCCGTGCTTCCACAGGAGGGGGGAACGGGTTTGATCCCTGGTCAGGGAACTAAGATCCCACATGCCATGTGGCATGGCCAATAAATAAATAAATAAGGGAGTAGCAAACTTTTTTCCTCCCTAAAATTACCTAGAGTACAAGAGTAAGAGCCAAACCAAATCGATGTCTCTTGAATAACTAAGCGTGCAATGGGCTTTGCCCATTGGTGAGCACACACGGTGAGCGTGGGGAGGCCCAGGCACCCCGTGCCCTCAAGGCCTCTCAATGCTGTGGTCCCCAGGGTGGGCTTCCTGCTACCTAGTGCCCACTTCCTCCTGATACACTGGGACAGGAAACCCCAGTGTGGGGCCTGTACCCTCTGAGGGCACAGAGAAACAAGCAGGGCCTTTGGCAGTAGATGGGCCAAGGCCCAAATGCTAGTGTTGCCATAACCGCAGCGTTTGGATGTGGGCAACTTACATAACCACTGAGCTCGACCAAAACTCATCAAACTTCACAGTCAAAATGAGTGCCTTGTAGTGTGTAAATTCTACCTAAAATTGATTTTATGAAAAAAAGAAAAAAGTCAGATCACATCACTCTTCTGCTCAAAACCTTGCCATGATCTGGCCTTTGCTTTGACTCTGGCCTTTCTCTGGCCTCCAATACCCTTTATAGTTGGTACCATCTCTTGCTACAATCCAACCTCATTTCCTCTCCTCTTCAGTGCGCCCCAGACAAGCCACCACACTCCACCTCAGAGCCTTTGCACTGGCTGTTCCATCTGCCTGGAATGCTCTCCCCCAATGGCCACATAACACCTTCTTCTCCTGAGGTCTATGCTCAAGTTCCATTTTCTCAGGAAGAACCATCCTGACAATCCTACTTAAAACTGCACCATCTCTCTCCATCCTGAACATCTTTTATTCATTCTCTTCAATGTGCTGATCCTTCCCTACCTGCTGGTGGTATTATAAACTGGGATAGCCACTTGGAGGGACAATTTGGCATTACATATTGAAATATAAGGTGGGCTTATCCTACAACTCAGTAATTACACTACTCCATTTCTATTCCAGATAAACACCTGGAGGCAAGTATTAGCATAGTCACTGCTGCTGCTGCTAAGTCGCTTCAGTCGTGTCCGACTCTGTGCGACCCCAGAGACGGCAGCCCACCAGGCTCCCCCCTCCCTGGGATTCTCCAGGCAAGAACACTGGAGTGGGTTGCCATTTCCTTCTCCAATAGTCACTGCAATGGAGTCTAAAATAGTGACGAAATGAAAATAACTGAGAAGTCTATCAGTAGGAGGGTGGTTAAATACTAAGGTATATTTGTATTATGAAGTTATATTCAGCATTTAAACAGAATTAGGTATATGTACTAACATAGGTAGATCTCCATGACATATTGTTGAATGAAGGAAATTAAGATTTTCATCAAAAAAATCAAAGAATGGGTGTGACCATAAAGAGTAGCATCAGGAATCTTTGAGGCAGTGGAACAGTTCTGTATCTTGATTGTGGTGGTAATAAGAAAATCTACATGTGATACAATTACACAGAACTATGGGCAATGACACCCCACTCCAGCACTCTTGCCTGGAAAATCCCATGGACGGAGGAGCCTGGTGGGCTGCAGTCCATGGGGTCGCTAAGAGTCAGACACGATTGAACGACTTCACTTTCACTTTTCACTTTCATGCACTGGAGAAGGAAATGGCAACCCACTCCAGTGTTCTTGCCTGGAGAATCCCAGGGACAGCGGACCTGGTGGGCTGCTGCCTATGGGGTCGCATAGAGTTGGACACGACTGAAGCGACTTAGCGGGAGCAGCAGCAGACATACACAGGACTTCCCAGGTGGCTCAGTGGTAAAGAACTTGCCTGCCAATGCAGGAGACATGGGTTTGATCCCCAGTTGGGAAGATCACCTGGAGAAGGATATAGCAACCCACTCCAGTATTCTTGCCTGGAAAATCACAAAAGAGTCGGACACGATTTAATGAGTAAACAATACGAATAATACATACACAACTGAGTGCATGTAAATCTGGTGAACTCTGGATAAGTTCTATGGATTGCACCAATGTAATGTCCTGTTTTTGGTGTGTTTTGTAAAAAATTATCCTCCTGTTTGTGGGTCACCTACCTGGGGGTATGGGTCTTTATTTTTTTTTTAAACTGAAGTATAGCTGCTTTATAATGGTGTGTTAGTTTTTACTGTACAGCAAAGTGAATCAGCCATAAATATACATATATACCCTCTTTTTTGGATTTCCCTCTCATTTAAGTCACCACAGAGCACTGAGTAGAGTTCCCTGTGCTATGAAGCAGGTTCTCATTAGATATCTATTTTATACGTAATATTAACAGTGTATTCCCAATTTCCTAATTCTCCCACCCCTACCTCTTCTCCTTGGTATCCATACATTTGTTCTCTAAGTCTGTGTCTTTATTTCTACTTTGCAAATAAAATCATCTATACCAATTTTTTTTTCAGATTCCACATATATATGTTAATATAGGATGTTTGTTTTTCTCACTATAGTTATGTACAATGTTACTTTTGGGGGAGGCTGGGTGAATATATATTGGGTCTCCTGTACTATATTTGCAACTTCCCAAGAATCTATAATTATTTCAGTAAAAAGTGAAAAAAGAATAAAAAATAAAGATTGATATATGAGAAGATGATTTGATGACATCAGGCCTTGATAAACTGGCTAGAGTCAACGCAATCTCAAAACTTTAAAAAAATAACTTGACAAACTGGTTCCAAGATATATATGGAAATACAAAGAATCAAGAATCACAAAAACAATCTTGAAGAACAAAGGAAGATAACTGGCTCTATAAGACATGAAAACTTATGGTATAACTATGGTAATAAGGAAGTAATAATATGGTAATAAGCAAATTGATCAATGGAACAGAATAGAGAATCTGAATATGGGGATGTGGAACCATGAATGTAAGAATACTTGGTAGATGACTAAGCTGGAACTCTAAAATAGAGGGAAAGGATATACTTTTCAATTAAAAGCGCAGGGAAATTTGGGTATTTGTATATAGGAAATAAAACTAGATCCTTAACTCACACCTAACACAAAAATCAACTGAGCCATCATATAACTGCTTCAATGAGAAGGTAATGCAAATGAAAAAAAATATATTCAGAAAACACATAGAAAGAAGAATTCAACAGCAGTTTTATGAGAGAAAAATACAATAACCTAACTTTTAGAACTCAGCAGATGGTTGTAATAGCAGAATGAAGAGGACAGAGGAAACAATCAGTGAACCTGAAACAGAATTCTGCTGGTTGTTTAAAGAAGAATTAATACCACGTATAGAGAAGGAAATGGCAACCCACTCCAGTGTTCTTGCCTGGAGAACCCCAGGGACAGAGGAGCCTGGCGGGCTGCTGTTCCACAGGGTCGCACAGAGCTGGACACGACGGAAGTGCCTTCGCATGCATGCATGCATTGGAGAAGGAAATGGCAACCCACTCCAGTGCTCTTGCCTGGAGAATCCCAGGGACAGAGAAGCCTGGTGGGGTGCAGTCTATGGGGTCGCACAGAGTCGGACATGACTGAAGCGACTTAGCAGCCACAGCAGCAGCGTGCAATCTCTTCCAGAAAATAAAAAGAGGAGGAAATAGTTCTCAACTTGACTTTTGAGGCTAGTATTGCCCAAAGATAGTGCGCACGTGCATGCACACACACACACACACACACACACACACACACACAGAGAAAACTGCAAATGCATATCCTTTATGAGTATAGATGCAAATTTTAAAGCAAAATATCAGCAAATAGAATTCAATAATATGTAAAAAGACATACATCATAACAATGTAGGGTTTATTCCAATGAGGCAAGTTTGGTTCAATAATTAAAAATCAAGGTATTCCACCATATTAATGGGACTTCCCAGGTGATGCTAGTGGTAAAAGACTCGCTTGCCAATGCAGAACACATAGGAGACACGGGTTTGATCCCTAGGTCAGGAAGATTCCCTGGAGAAGGGCATGGCAACCCACTCCAGTATTCTTTCCTGGAGAATTCCATGGACAGAGGAGCCTGGTGGGCTACAGTTCATGGGATCACAGAGTCAGACACAATTGAAGCGACTTAGCATGCAAACATGTACCATATTAACAGCGTAAAGAATAAAATTCACATAATCATATCAATTTATACAAAAAAATTTTTTTTATAAAACTCAACACCCACCCATAGAGAAAAACTGTAAGAAAACTTCCTCAATTTGATAAACGGCATATTTAACAGTGAAAGACTGAATGCTTTCTCACTTAGGTCGGGAACAAGGTAAGAAGTCCACTCTTATTAGTATCATTTAACATCGTACTGGAAATCCTAGCCAGTGCAATGAAGAGAGAAAAGGAAATAAAAAGTGATATGGATTGGAAAGGAAGAAATAAAGCTGTTCCTATTTGCAGCTGACATAATGATGTATGTAGAAAATCCCAAGGAGTCTTTAAAAAAAAAAAAAAAAAACCCTAGAGCTAGTAAATGAGTTCAGCAGACTTTAACAAAGACTGTAACAAGAGACAACGGAGGACATTACATGATGAGAAAGGCACTATTCACAACAGCTAGGACATGGAAGCAATCTAGATGTCCATCAACAGATGAACAGATAAAGTTGTGGTACATACATATACGGAGAAGGCAATGGCACCCCACTCCAGTACTCTTCCCGGCGGGAACTGATGGGCTGCCGTCTACGGGGTCACACAGAGTCGGACATGACTGAAGCAACTTAGCAGCAGCAGCAGCAACATACATACAATGGAATATTACTCGGCCATAAAAAAGAATGCATTTGAGTCAGTTTTAATGAGATGGATGAACCTGCCTGCCTGCCTGCCTGCTAAGTCGCTTCAGTCATGTCTGACTCTGTGTGACCCCAGAGATGGCAGCCCACCAGGCTCCCCCGTCCCTGGGATTCTCCAGGCAAGAACACTGGAGTGGGCTGCCATTTCCTTCTCCAATGCATGAAAGTGAAAAGTGAAAATGAAGTCGCTCAGTCGTGTCTGATGCCTAGCGACCCCATGGACTGCAGCCTACCAGGCCCCTCCGTCCATGGGATTTTCCAGGCAAGAGTACTGGAGTGGGTTGCCATTGCCTTCTCCGATGGATGAACCCAGAGCCTCTTATATAGAAGGAGAAAAACAAATATCATATACTAATGCATATATATGAAAGCTAAAAAGATGGTACTGTTGAACCATTGTTGCAGGGCAACAATGGAGATGCAGACATAGAAAACAGACTTGCGGACACAGTAGGGGAAGAAGAGGGTGTGATGAACTGAGAAAGTAACACATACATTATGCAGTAATACATACACATACATTGAAACACATGTATTACCATATGTAAAACAGCCAGTAGGAATTTGCTGTATGTTGCAGGGAGCTCAAACCCGGTGCTCTGTGAAATCTATAGGGGTGAGAGGGAGGTTAATTTTCCTCACCTATTTTTTCCTCACCCCTGCCATGCAGGGGACACAGGTTCAATCCCTGGTCCGGGAAGATTCAACATGCCCCAGAGCAATTAAGCCCACGCCCCACAACTACTAAGCCTGTGCTCTAGAGCCCACAAGCCGCAACTGCTGAGCCCGAATGCTGCAACCACTGAAGCCTGTGTGCCTTGAGTCTGTGCGCCATAGCAAGAGAAGCCACAGCAAGAGAAGCCTGTGCACTGCAATGAAGAGTAGCCCTGCAACTAGAGAAAGCCCGCGTGCAGCAATGAAGGCCTGCTGCTGCTGCTAAGTCACTTCAGTCGTGTCCGACTCTGTGCGACCCCACAGACGGCAGCCCACCAGGCTCCGCCGTCCCTGGGATTCTCCAGGCAAGAACACTGGAGTGGGTTGCCATTTCCTTCTCCAATGCATGAAAATGAAAAGTGAAAGTGAAGTCACTCAGTCGCGTCCGACTCTTAGCGACCCCATGGACTGCAGCCCACCAGGCTCCTCCGCCCATGGGATTCTCCAGGCAAGAGTACTGGAGTGGGGTGCCACTGCCTTCTCCAATGAAGGCCTAGAACAACCAAAAAAAAAAAAAATTCTTTGGTACAGTGAAGGAAACTATCAACAGAACAAAAATGCAGATGACTGAATTAGAGATGATACCTGCAGATGATATATCCAATAAAGAGTTGATATCCAAAATATATGAAGAAGTCATACAGTTCAACATCAAAAAAAAAAAAAAAAACCAAGCAGCTTGATTAAAAAATGGGCAGATCTGAATACACATTTTTATAAGGAAGATATACAGATGGCAAACAGACGCGTGAAAAGATGCTCAACATCACTGATCACCAGAGAAATGCAAAAGTCACAATAAGATATCACCTCCCACCTGTCAGAATGTCTACTATCAGAAAGAGAACTGTAACAACTACAGAGAAGGATGTGGAGAAAAGGAAACCCTCACACACTGCTGGCAGAAATATAAATTGGAACCGCCACTATGGAAAATAGTATGAAGGGTCCTCAAAAAAATTAAAAAAGAACTACTATATGATCGAGCAATTCCACTTCTGGGTATTTATCTGAAAAAAAAAAAAAAAACACTACTTGGAAAAGATATATTCACCCACTATGTTCACTGCAGCATTGTTTACAGTATAGCCAAGATATGGAAGCAACCTAAGTGTCCACTGATGGATGAATGGAAAAGAAGAAGTGGTATAAAAAAGAGTGAAATCTTGCCATTTGCAACAGCACGGATGGATCTAGAGGGTATTATGCTAAAGTCAGATGGAAAAAACCAAAATACTGTATGATTTCATTTATATGTGGAATGTAAAAAATAAAAAAAATTGGATGAACAAAACAGAAAACAGACTCGCAGATGCAGAGAACAAACAGGTGGTTAGCAGAGAGGCGGGGGTCGGGAGATGAGTGAAGTAGGTGAGGAAGATTAAGAGGTATAAACTTCCAATTACAAAATAAATGAGTCATGGGGATAAAATGTACAGCACAGGGAATATAATCAACGACACTGTAATAACTCTGTCCAGGGACAGATGGTAACTAGACTTATGGCGATTATTTTGTAAAGTATAAAAAGATCAAATTACTGTGTTGCACACCTGGAACTAACATAGTGTTGTAAGTCTATACTTCTATTTTAAAAAAATGAATAAAGTAAATAAAACAGACAAGGGTCCCTATATTATTGAATATAGTTATGATGTTCCTCCCAACACAATAAGAAATATGAAAGAGGATTAGTTACTGGGAAGGCGGGGGCAAAAAATAGTCATTATTTCTGGTGCTGTGATTGTCCATATGGAAATGCACAGCAATTATCTTTAAAAAATTAAAATTCAAACATCAGTAAGATTGAAAAATATTTAAAAATCAGCTGCATTTCCATGCCTACCTCCCTAATAATTAGTTAGAAAAAAAATAAGAAAGATCCAAATAGTAATGCAATAAAAATATAATATGCCTACAAATAAACCTTCAAATTGAGATGTTAGACCCTAATGATGAAAATTATAGCATTTAATTGAAAAAATAAAAGAAAATCCAAACAAATAGATTTACAATATTTTTAGATCAAATACTTCTAATTCAATACTATAAAGATATAATCTCCCCACATAAATCTCTATTTCCCACAAGCTAAATACCAATGGGATTTTAAAAACTGAACAAAAGTGTTCTAAAGGACATCTAAAAAAATAAAAGTAGAAAAATAACCAGCACTATTTTGAAAAAGAGTAATAACACTGCATTAGTATACATAGTAAGAAAAATTTCAAAATATATTAACTTGTTTATGGCAATGGCAATTACATCTGCAATGTGGCAGATTACAAAATGTTATGAGTATAGTCTGTTAAAAAATAATGCATAAAGTAGACATAGCAAATATTGTTAGTGGTCTCTGGGTGATAGAAAAATGTGCAATTATTTTTTAGATCATTTGCATTTCCTAAGTTTTCTATAACAAACATATAGATACCATAAAGAGGAAAATGTAACGTTTATTTTAGCAAAGCTCAGATCACATCTTTACTCTTATTTAACCCCAGCTCTCCTGATCTCTGCTAGGCAGCTTCACATTGTTATTTTTATTTATAGATACAGTGTATCATGGGCTTCCCTGGTGGCTCCCGGGTAAAGAATGTGTCTGCAATGCAGGGGCCTCAGGAGACTTGGGTTCGATCTCTGGGTCAAGAAGATCCCCTGGAAAAGGGAAGGGCAATCCACTCCAGTATTCTTGCCTGGAGAATTCCCATGGACAGGGGAGCCTGGCAGGCTACAGTCCATAGGGTCACAAAGAGTCAGACACAACTGAAGTGACTTAGAGCACGCAAGCACACAGTGTGTGTGTGTATCCTAATACTTTGGCTTTCTGTCTTCCACCCTTGTGAGATTTTTAGAAATGAAACTGTCCTTAATTTGTTCATCCCTAACACAGAACCTAATATATAGCAGATCCTCCTTAAGTATTTGTTGACTGAGTAAATGACAGGAAAAAAAGAAATAACAGTAAAGAAAATTTGCAACTCTCTCTACCACCACTAGAGGGAACCACATCCCTGTCAAGATTATTCCTGGAGCTAATGGATTTTTTTTTTTTTCTTTAATAAACAAAGCTGTTCAAATCTGAGAAATCTTCCAGACCGCATTATCGAACCCACCCAAGGGGACTGAATTTAAACCATTCCTAACAGTGAAATGTGTCTTCTGTGATTAGACAGTCCCAAGATACCCCATCTTATTCAAATTCACTGTACTTAATATCTGCTCCATTCAATCTGACACTGATCAAAAGCAGGCTTATTTGTTACCAAATTGTATTCTGTGTCTGTGTCTTGCCTCCACAACAGGCAAGTAAGCTCATGTTTAAGCTCATTTCTCTCTAATTAGCCAGCTCAGTTCTAATCAGTAAAGGAGTGTGAAAATATTTAATTGAATGAAAAGGTTGACATTCTCCCTTGAATCATGCTATGCTAAGAAAATCTAATATGCAAAAATTCAAATATATAAAACAAAAAAGTTATGTGCTTATAAGAATGTTCTCAGATTTATAGATGATTTCAACACAAACGTACAATAGAAAGCCTCTCCTGATACACTTAAAATATGATCTTGTTTGTAGAATTAAGGGGGCAGCCACTTTTACAAGGGACAGTTATGATTTAAATAGTGACAGGCTTTTGCAAATGAGACCTGAGGGGCAGACAAGCCCACTCAAGATGCACAGAGCTGCTTCCAGAGGAAGGCGTGACTGGAATGTGTTTGATGTTTAAAATAAAAAAAGAAGGAAGAAAAAGCAATGGTGAGAGAGCTACTTAGTTGCAGAGCTGCTATGTCACAGGGGCTGTGACACATAAGAAAGAAAGTCAGGAATGGCACTTCTCAGCCTCCAGCGGTACCCACGAGGGGCACAGTGGCTGCCAGAACTCAAATCTCAGTTCTGCCGCTCGCGGTGTGACCTTGAATAAGTTACGCAACCTCTCAATGCCTCTGCTGCTCCATGTGCAAAGTGGGGATGCTAATTAGGACCACCTGCTAATGAGACAATACGTGAAAAGTGGCTGAAATAGTACCTGGCACACGGAAAAGAAACAAAACAGTCACCATTACTCATAAGCTCATTCAACAAATTACACCCAAAATTGTCAACAAATTGCAAGCACAGAGTAGATACTAGGGAAGCGTAGGCTGTTACCATATGAGAGTAGGGCCCCCGACAGCCCATTAGTGTTTTGATCCTCATGGAAAGTGTGTTCCCATTACACGTAAGTGGTCATGACCTACACTACAGCTTGAAAACACCAGCTGGGATGATTACACTGGTTCCTCTATTCTGATTCGTTTCAGTAAGTAACCTTTTGATAGTAAGTTGGCATCCTATGCAAACATTTTGCTAAGGAGAAAATGCACTGGTGAGCTGATACCAATGTAACTAACGTGCCACCCCTTATCAGTTTAGGCTGGAGAAGGAAATGGCAACCCACTCCAGTACTCTTGCCTGGAAAATCCCCTGGACAGAGGAGCCTGGCAGGCTACAGTCCATGGGGTGGCAAAGAGTTGGACACGACTGAGCGACTAACACTATCAGTTTAGGATACAGAATAAGGGTATATTTCCTTTAATGTTCAATTTGGGACCCAAGTCCCTACCTGACCAATTTAACAAGAATTAAGCCCTTCCAGGGATCTTTTCCCGTAAGTATTTGTAATGAAACAGAGTTCTTTCAGTTCAATCAACAAGTATTTATTAAGCACCTTCTATGTGGTAGGCACCGCTGGACACTAGTTGAATACTGAAGTGAACAAAACAGTGCTTCAGAAACCCTGCATTCATGAGGCTCACATTCTGGTGGAGGAGACAAATGGAAATCAGGGCATGAGTTAAATAACATCACAGCTGGATAGGGATGTACCAAGGAGGAAAAAGAAAGCAAGAGGGATCTGTGGGGAGGGGGGGGGGTGATGTAAATTTCGGTAGAGAAGGAAATTCTGGACCCGAAGGAGCTGAGGGTGGCATCTGTTGGTCTAAGAGCCAGTTGACCTTACCCACTGAGAGTTTTAGGAATTCAGATGTTCCCCAGTCTGGGTTTCCACAACTGCTCACCCCAAGCCATCACTCCTGCTGAACTCACAGACATCGGGGTACCCCATGACTGCCAGGACCACGTCCCCCATGCACAGGTACATCCGCCTCATCCCAGAGCTCCTCATGCCCTGTATCCCCCGCTACTGCTACCTGTGACAAAGATGAAGGCTGGGCCTGTCTTCCATATCCTCCACCCACACCTTTCTTCCTCCCCATCTCTCTCAGTTGGTCCCAGCAACCACAGAGCATCCCTCCCTCTCCTGCTTTTGATCACAGAATCAGCCACCTCCTAAGATGACTGGCAGAAAGGTCTTCGTGGCCCAAAGAGATAACCTCCAAATCAAATACTTTGACACTGATCTGATGCCTACGGTCTGGGGCAGTACATTTCAGCCACAGGCCCCTTCTTATAAAATAATTCTGATTTGGAGGTCAGTCAACATTTTCTGTAAAGGGCCAGATAGGAGACTTCCCTGGTAGTCCAGTGGTTAAGATTTTGCCTTCCAATACAGGGGGTTCAGTCCCTGATTGGGGAGCTAAGATCCCTCCCACATGCCTTGTGGACAAAAAACAAAACATAAATCATACTATAGCAAATTCAATAAAGACTTTAAAAATCTTCCACACCAAAAAAGAAAATAAAAAACTTAGAAAAAAAAATAAAGGGCCAGGTAGTAAATTAAATATTTTAGGTCTGTGAGTCACAGAGGTTTCTATCTTATATTCTTACTTTTGTTTTACAAATCCATTAAAAACAATTTAAGGGTTCTAGCTCATGGATTGTACACAGATCACAGGTCTTCGTTTTGCAATCCTTGTTCCAATCTCTTTGTTGGTTATCAACAATAATAGATTTTCCCCTTGGTTTATAAGTCAGTCTTTCATTGATTTATTTTTGTTGGTTTAACATTAACAATGTTAATTAACATTAACAATGATCTGCTGCATCAGATAATGTATCAGTTGTAAAACCTGGCACATAATAGGCATTTACTTTGTTGCAGGGTGAAAAAAAAATGTATTATTTGAATGTCAGGTACCAAGGTTCCTCTTGAGGAGGCAATGGTCTTCTTTGAGAAGACCTTGATAGACTGATGACCTTGGATGTGGAGGGTGACACTTCACGGGTGTGGCTGGGATACAGAGTTACACTGTAGGAGACATCAGTGAGCAAATGAACACTGGGGGGGAAAGCAGACAGGCGGAGAGGGGAAGGGGAAGATGGGTGTTGGACACCCATGGAAGGTGACTGAAGCCCATGAAGAAACGTGGACAGAGACACAGTCCTGTGGCCGAGTGGCCAAAAGACTGTTTTATTTCAAGGCTGAATAACATCTCATCTCAAGCTATTTGTATTGCTGTAATACAAACTCTTTCCAGATCCCAGACTTCCAGTTTGTGTTTTTTCTTCACCAGTAGGAATGTGGGTAGCTTCAAAACAGGATTTATGTAAAGATATAGAACAAGATCAAAGATCTGGGCTTAGAAGGCAGCTCTGCGGATCTGGCCGGCCTGCCCCTCCTGAGATCAGCTGCAGCTGCTTCACTTGATTGGAAGGCCAGGGAGCCAGCTTCTGCCTGGCCTGGCTCAACAGGATACCGACACAGCCCCATGGTTTCTGCACTAGGGGAGGGGTAATTCCCCTCAAGCAGATGAGGGTACTCTGACCAGGAAGATGGGGATGCAAAACAACAGATGCCTCCTACGCCCGCATCTCCCGTGAGTGGTATGTGAAGAACGAGGGAAAGAAGCAGGGACCCACATTCTGGTCGTGTGCAGTGAGTGAGAAGGGAACAGCCGCCAAAGATGAGAGTTCAGAGGAGATAGGACGTCAAGAACCACAGGTGGTCCTGAGAAATGAGTCCCTAAAATGTACATAAGTCCTAGGAGAGGTCACTGCGATTTCCCCAGGATGTTGAAGGGGCTTGGGAGCCAATTTTACGAAAATTCTAGATTGTCTATTATTTCCCCTCACCCACTATCCCTTAATTTGCGGCTCTACTGATCTTGGCAGATTAGGGAACAGGCTTGAGCACAGTGGTAGAGAATCCGCCTGCCATGCAGGAGATGCAGGTTCAATCCCTGAGTCAGGAAGATCCCCTGGAGGAGGAAATGGCAACCCACTCCAGTATTCTTGCCTGGAAGATGGACAGAGGAGCCTGGTGGGCTACAGTCCACAGGGTCGCAACTGAGCACAAGTATACTTGATATATACCTCAGGGTCAGGAACAGCACCTCTGAGGTCACTGCCTGAGCAGCCAACCAGCTTCTCCCACTTAAATGTAAAAAAGGAGTCCATTATTTAATAACTCTTGTATCAGAAAGTCCTTCAATACATGAATCCTAGAATTTTGAAATTAAGAAAGGGTCTTTTCAGATCTTCCATTCACCCACTTTATTTGCCTGCCCATTGGGATTCTAAACCAGAGTTTCTGTTTAGAGTGTGATTCTCAGAGCAGCAGGAGCAGCATCAACCTGGGGACTTGTTAACAATGCTAATTCTAAGGCCCATCCCTGATATACTGAGTCAGAAATCTGAAGGGGAAGAGAAGCAGTCTTTTTTTTCACAAGCCTTCCAGACACTTCTTGTGCAGGCTTAACTTTGAAAACCACCAGTCTATGGGATTTGTCCAAAGTTATGGAATTCGTGAAAGCGCCAGGAGAAGATTTTCAGCTCTTGTATCTTTTATGTCTCATTCAAATCTCTCCGCTGAAATCTGGTCATTTCCTTGCTTTCTGCACAAGCAGTAATATTTTGTTTCAGTCAATCCTGTATCTGTGCCCCCAGAGTTAGTAGATTTCTACACTCAGCCCCTAGAATTTTATCACCATTGCAAAGATTTATTTTTCCTTGTTTCCACAAAGTCAACCCTGACTTATTTCCTCTGAGGTTATGAGGGAGGACACAGTCAGTGTCCAGTTTCTTCCCCAAACATTTTCTTCCAAGTAACTTCAATTACCCTGTCCCAAGTGGCTAGAGTTCTAAGACACCTCTTAAATTTCAGTGCTTCAGGGTCATTCAGCAAAGGATCTAGGGACATTTTCTGGCCTCACAATGCTGCCCAGAATCATGGAAGAGGCAATGTACCACCTCGAGCTTAGCCCAAAGAAGTGCACACTCACTTAGGCTTATATCAATTGAGTCATTCCTTCCATTGCAATATCTTCTCAATTTTCTCTGAGTTTATTCCCTTCCCAGCATCATAACACCCAATTTCCTGTGAGCAGCTGTGGAGATGTTATAGGAGAGGTGGAGAGCATAAGCATTCCAACAAGACCTCTGGTACTAACATAGATACTTGTCCTCAAAGGAACCCACAGTCATCTTGTTCTTGTTGTTGGATTTGGCCACCTTGTGACATATAGCACTTTCCTATGACCATTTAAATGTTTCCACTGAAGCGGGATCTTAATCTGGCCTCGCCTAATATCTTGGCACCCCTCAGGGGATATCCCACCACATCAATAATGGAGTTAAATATCAAAGTCACACAAGTCACAGGGGAAGAGTGATGGCTCGCTATGGTAGCTACCAGTTTCAGGAAAAGTGATTACAAGCTATCACCAGGCACCCCTGTTAAGGGCCTTAATCAAGAAATCCAGGCTGCTGGAAAGCTGAGAAACAAAGGGAAGAGACATATTGGCTAAAGCTGATTTAAAGACAGAGCTGTGCAACCCCAGGCAGAACACCGGCTCACATCCTTCGAATGGTCAAGTGTCCTGTTTCAGGACGGCTTCACAGCTTGTTTGTCCCTCCTCCACACCACATTTGCAAGGGACAGCCCTGACGCTGTGACGCCAGTCCTTTTCCTCCTTTTTACAAAAGTTTAAACAAATCTGAGCTCATACAGTATTTACAGAATATCTTCTTCCCTTCACAGTGTATCTATAACATATTTTGGGGTCATCGTGTATTTTTTATTGTCCATGTAGAGTCTCATGGTAAATAAATAGGTATCATAATGTAACCAACCTGTTCTCTATTTGGAGGCATTTACATTCTTGACTGTATTGCCTTTGCAGCGCATTCAATCATTTATCAGTATAAAATTAATTACGTTTGATGCATTTAATATTCTGGTCCTGAATCCTACTTTGTATGGTTTTAATCTTAGTACATATGGATGTGTTCCCTTTGATTGCATTTGTCTCTGACATTTCTGCCCATCCCATTACTTCTCAAGTTTCTCTGTCATCTTCACTTTCTGTTTATTCATTTATTGATATTCATTATATGATATCTAGCTGATATATTCAATTTATAAACAGCTTAGGGACCAAACTTCTTTTTATCCCCACTTCATCTGAGCGTCTTCTGTCTCCTGATAGAGATCTTAAAGCCATTCATATCTATCACATCGTGACAACAGTTTCACCTGATTTTTGTTCTGCCGATTTATTTTAGAATTTTATTTGTAATGCTTCCTGGTTTTTTCCCTTTTATTTCTCACTGCAGTAAATAAGTTTACTCTTTTTTCCCCACTCATGACTCGGAAACTGCATACTTCTGTGTTTTTCATTTGAACTTAATTTAAAATGTATAGATAGAGTTGAATTATACATTTTCATTAATTTAAAAACTATATAAGTAAAACATAAATATATTTGCATTTAAAAGTTCAAGTAAGACCAAAGTATGTTCATAATGGAAAGGAATATTTTTTAAAAGCAGGTACATATAACTGAATCACTTTGCTGTACACACTGTAAATCAACTATGCTTCAATTAAAATAAATAAACAAAAAAGGAAAAAGACCAAAGTATGTAAAGTAAAAAGCGAGTTCCCCAGTCTCATGGCTCTTCCTACAGAGAATCTGATGCATAATTCTCCAGTTTCTCTGTGCGTGTGTGAGTGTGTTTATGTGAACAGATTTGCAGACTTTTAAAACACACAAATAGGAACAACATACATTGATTACTACTTGCTTTTTTCATTTAATACTGTATTTCTTTGTAAATAAATATACAGTGCTATGTCAGTACTTACATATGTGTCATTTGTCATAAAAGTCCATTATACAAAAAATTTTTTTTAACTTTCAAAGGCCATATTTAAAAAAAATCTTTATTTGGCTGAACTAGGTCTTAGTCTCTTCAATCTTTGCTGCGTAGTTGCAACATGTGAACTCTTAATGGTGGCATGTGGGATCTAGTTCCCTGACTGGGGATTGAACCTAGGCTCTCTGTATTGGGAGCCTGGAATCTAAACCACTGGACCACCAGGGGAAGTCCCATTCTATGGACTACTCTCATTTATTTAACCATTTTTCTACCCATAGACATTGATATTGATTCCTATCTTTCACTACTACAAACAAGGAGCTAATAAAGAAATTCTTTTATATACATCTCTGTGCACCTGTGGAAGTATTACTATAGTGTTAATACCTAGAAGTGAAACTACTTAGTCAAAAAGTATACACATTGAAGCTTTTAATATGTGTGTGTGTTAGTTGCTCAGTTGTGTCCGACTCTTTGCAACCCCATGGACTGTAGCCCACCAAGCTCCTTTGTCCATGAAATTCTCCAGGCAAGAATACTGCAGTGGGTTGCCATTTCCTTCTCCAGAGGATCTTCCCGACTCAGGGATGGAACCCGGGTCTCCTGCACTGCAGGCGGATGGTTTACTGTCTGAACTAGAAGAGAAGTTTTTGATAGCTCTGACCAAATCATCCTTCAAACTGTACCATTATATACTCTTAAAAACTCCATGGAATTACCTGTAGACTCACATCCTTACTAATTCTGGGTTTTAACAATCTTTAAAAGATCTGCTTATCTGATGTCTAAAAATGCTATTACAGCATTGCTTTAATTCCTAGCTCACTGAGTGACAGTGAGGTATGATTCTTTTCATGTTTACTGACCATTTGGTTCTTTCTATGAACTCTCTGTACTTTGTCTGAACTCCATGTTCTTTGCCCACTTGTTACATTATTCATCTTTTTTCATATTGATCTGTAGGTATTAATCCTTGGTCTGCTATATGTGTGGAAAATATATATTCTCAAAGTCTGTGGCTTGACTTTTAACTTTGTTTATGATGATGCTTGTCCTACAGAAGTTTAATATTTTGTAGTAATCGTATCTGTGAGCCTTTTCCTTCAAAGCTTGCCTCCCTATTGCACAGAAGTTTAAACAGATTCATACAGCCAAGTAACCACCACCAGAAAAAATGATATGGAATGGTTCTATAAACCCCCGAATTTATTCATTCCCTTCTTCCCACACCCAGCCCCATGGCAACCATCGATGCGTTTTCAAACATTTTTCATATAAACAGAATCATAACTTATGTAGCCTCTTACCTGACTTCATTCACTGAGCATAGTGCACATGGAATTCATCCATGTTCTGTGTATTAGCTATTTGTTCTGGGGTTTTGTTTTTTTTTACTGAATATTACTCTCTTGTATGGAATCATCCCTCAGTAACAGTGGGGGATTGGTTCCAGGATGGTCCCCCATACCAAAATCCAGGGATGCTCAAGAACCTCATAAAATGCTGCACTATTTGCATATAATCTACATACACCCTCTCCAACACTTTAAATACCTCTAGATTGCGCATAAAACCTAATACAATGTAAATGCTGTGTATATAGTTACCAGCACATGGCAATTCAGGCTTCACTTTTTGAAATTTTCTGGAATCTTTTTCTCGAATGTTTTTGATCCTCAGTTGAATCTGCCAGTGTAGAACTCCACAGATACATAGGGCCAACTGTACTACAGTTTATTGATCCATTCACCAGCCAAAGGATATGTGAGTTGTTTCTGGGTTTGGGCCATTATGAATAAAAACATTATGAACATTATGAAAGGTTCTGAAGTCAATATAAGTTTTCATCTCTCTTGGCTAAATACCAGGAAACGGACTGCTGGATCATATGATATGCATGGGCTTCCTTGGTGCCTCAGTGATAAAAATCTGCCTGCAATGCAGGAGCCTCAGGAGATGTGGGTTCGATCTTTGGGCTGGGAAGAAGCCCTGGAGGAGAGCATGGCAACCCACTCCAGTATTCTTGCCTGGAGAATCCCATAGACAAAGGAGCCTGGTGGGCTACAGTCCATAGGGTCACAAAGAGTCGGACACAACTGAAGTGACTCAGCACACATGCACTCATGGTATGTGTAGGCTTAACTTTGTAAGTTATCAAACTGTCTTCCAAAATGACTATTTTGCACTCTCACCTGAAGTGTATGAGGAGAGTTCCAGTTGCTCTGCCCTTAGTATTGTCAGGTTTTTAAAAAAACATTCTAATAAATATATAGGGGCTTCCCTGGTGGCTCAGACAGTAAAGCGTCTGCCTGCAATGCGGGAGACCCGGCTTCGATTCCTAGGTCGGGACAATCCCCTGGAGAAGGAAATGGCAATCCACTCCAGCACTCTTGCCTGGAAAATCCCATGGACAGAGGAGCCTGATAGGCTACAGTCCATGGGGTCACAAAGAGTCGGACACAATTGAGCAACTTCTTTCTTTTTCTTTCAATAAATATATAATGGTACCTCATTGTAGCTTTAATTTGCATTTCCCTAACAATGACGCTGAGCATCTTTGTTATATTTGTCTTCTTTGGTGAAATGTCTCCTTAAATCTTTTGTCTATTTAAAATATTGGGTTGCTTATTTTTTAGTATTGAATTTCAAAAGTTCTTTATATTTTTTCAATACAGGCCCTTTGTGAGATATGTAATACGCAAATATTTCTCCCAGTCTGTGGCTTGCTTTCTCATTCTTTTCATTGTGTCTTCTGCAAAGATTTCATTTTGATGAAGTCTAATTTACAATTTTTTTCCTCATGGCTTATGCTTTTGGTTATTGATTGTATCTAAGAAATCTTTGCCTAACCCAAAGTTCACAAAGATTTTGCTTTTCCAGAAATCTTATGGTTTTGAATTTTACATTTGGGTCTATAATCCATTTTTTATTAATTTTGTATCAAGTGAAAGGTCTGGATTGAGTTTTTGTATATGGATTTTAATTGTTTGATCACCAACCATTGAAAATACTATTATTTCTCTATTGTTTTGTGTTTGCTGCTGCTGCTACTGCTAAGTCACTTCAATCGTGTCCGACTCTGTGCGACCCCATAGACAGCAGCCCACCAGGCTCCCCCGTCCCTGGGATTCTCCAGGCAAGAACACTGGAGTGGGTTGCCATTTCCTTCTCCAATGCATGAAAGTGAAAGTGAAGTCACTCAGTCGTGTCCAACTCTTTGCAACCCCATGGACTGCAGCCTACCAGGCTCCTCCATCCATGGGATTTTCCAGGCAAGAGTACTGGAGTGGGGTGCCATTGCACCCCTGTCAAAAACTCAATTGGCCAATTTGATCTATTTCTAGAATCTCTCTTCTGTTCCATTAATCCTGGATCTATCTTTTCATCACATTCTCCCAATCACTGTAGTTTTATAACTCTTGGAATCAGATAGTGTGAACCCTCCCACTTTGCTCTTCTTTACCAAAACCATCTTGGTTATTTTAGTTTCTTTGTCTTTCTGTAACAGTTTTACATACAGTATCTAACAAAAATAATAATCCTACTAGGATTTTGATTAGGCTTGTATTAAATCTATTAATCAGTTTTGGAAGAATTAACATCCTCCCAATATTGAGTTCCCCAATCCATGTAGAAAGTATGTCTCTCTCTTTATTTATATATTTGCTGTCTTTCATCACCATTTTATAGTTTTAAGTATACAGAAAATGCATATTTTTTTAACGTATACTACATATTTCACTGGCAGATACTAAAATGGTAATTTTTTGGTGGTAAATAATAATTTTTAAATTTTTTATTTTTAATTGTTGATTGTTAGTATATAAAACTATTGATTTTTGTGTCCTGCAACCTTACCAAAATTACTCATTAGTTCAAGTGACTTTTCGGTAGATTCCTTTGACTTTTCTAAATAGACAATCATGTCTGAAAATAGTTTTATTTCTTCCTGCCCAAGCTGTATGGCTTTTCCTTGCCTTATTACACTAAGTCCTCCAGTATAATGCTAAATAGAATTAAGAGAGTAAACATCCTTGGCTTGTTTTCAATCTCAGGAAAATCATTTGGTCTTCCATCATCAAGTCCAATGTAGGGTTTTTTGTTAGGTGCCCTTTATCAAATTAAGGACATTCCTTACTATTGCCAGTTTTTAAAGAGTTTTTAATCACCAGTGGATTTTTACTTTTGTTAAGAATTTATTCTACATCTATTGAGATGTTTATCCCAGCAACTTAAATTTTATTTTTATGCTGAGATCTCTAATCCACCTAGTATTTATTTTTTATACTGTATGTGGAAGTGACTGAACTTTATTTTGCTCCAAACGACTAATTATTGAAACAATTATTGAAATTGCCTATAATTTCCCCACTCATTTGAAATGTCACTTTTATCATACATTGAACTCTCATAAATACCTCTGGACCATCTCTTTTGTTTCATCAATTTATTGGTCTACGCTTATGCCAGTCTACACTGAATTAATTACTAAATTTGATACATTTTCATATCTGCTAGAAAAATGTTATTCCTGCCATTTTATTTTACTCTTCCAATGAATCTCAATCAGTTTGCCAAATTACGTCAGAAACTTGTTGATATATTGTTTGGGATAGCATTAAATTTATAAATTTGGTGGAATAATTACCTTATAGCACTGAGATTTTCTGATAAGAAACAGATGTATTTCTCCATTTATTCAGGCCTTCATTTGTGAACTTTATTCTTTTATATACTTTCCTTCATGAAGATCTTTATATACTCACCTTACCGATATCTTACTATCTGTAGTTTCTGACATTTTTTGATTTTTCCAAGTAGATGGAAATATTTGCCAAAAGTAATAGTTTTGTATCTTCCTTTCCAATATTTATATATCTTATTTCTGGCCCCATCTCTTTTTCATTACTGCATTGAATGGGGACCTCAAGTTCAATGCTACATAGTAATGGCAGGGGCTACACTTGGATTCTTCCTCATTTTGATGGGCATGCTTCTATTATTTCATGAATTAAGCATTATGTTTGTTGTAGATTTTTAGTAGAGACACCTTTTCAAATATAGGACATTTTCCTCTATGACCTGTTTACTAAGATCTCCATTTTAAACTATATGTATTCCATTTTATCAACTACTCTTTTTTTGGGCACTTGTTGAGATAGTCATCTTCTTTTTCTCCTCATCGAATACAATGATTTCTATTAATGTAGTTTTTACTTTCTAACTATTCTTCCTCCCCTGGTGGTGCTCAGTCACTCAGTCGGGTCTGACTCTTTACAGCCCCATGGACTATAGCCTGCCTGGTTCCTCCGTTCATGGAATTTTCCAGGCAAGAATACTGGAGTGGGTTGCCATTTCCTACTCCAGGGGATCTTCCCAACCAGGATCAAACCTGAGTCTCCTGCACTGTCATACAGATTCTTTACCGCTACTGCCACCTGGGAAGCTCTCGTTCTCTCCTGGGGTAGCTCAATTTGGACAAGATGCAATGTTGGTCACTCAGTTATGTCTGACTCTTTGTGATCCCATGGAATGTAGCCTGCCAGGCTCCTCTGTCCATGGAATTTTCCAGGCAAGAACACTGGAGTGGGTAGCCATTCCCTTCCCCAGGGGATCTTCCTGACCCAGGGATCAAACCCAGGTCTCCCACATTGCAAGCAGATTCTTTACTATCTGAGCCACGAGGGAAGCAGTACTAGAAAAAACACAGTAGACAGTAAATCTGTGTCTACCCTGCTAGATTTGAAATGCTAACAATTTATTTAGAAAAGTTGTATTTATGTTCATAAGTGAGATCAACTTTTTTTAGAGCTATGTTCATCTGATTTCAGAACTGGGATAGTACCCCTCTCTTAAATAAACTGGAAAACTTCCAATCTGTTCAATGGGCTAGAATCATATACATACAACATGGGAAATATCTGCTTTTTCGTTTTAGTAGCTCTAGATTGCAAAACTGCTTGGGTCTGGTGCTTTTTTGGTGGAGGAAGGGGTAAATTTTAAGTTACTTTTCTATTTATTTTAGGTGATAGTCCACAAATTTTCTCTTTCTTGTTGAACCAGCTTTAGTGATTTGTACTTTCATGGATCAAAAATGTCATCTTAATTTTACATTGTATTTGTTTAAAATTATACATAGCAATTAGTTTTTTCCACATTTCTTGTTCCTTACGTTATTTATATCTGTCTTCACAAAGAGTGGTAATGGGCTTTCGTAGTGAAGTCCAATTATTTAAAAATTCCATTAATTTCTATTTCTATTCTTATTCTCTTTTGTTTTACTTCTTGGGGTTTATTTTTCCTGTTCTTTTTCTAGCTCTTGAGTTAAATGCTTAGTTTGTTTATTTTCACAATTTCTTTTTTCTACAAACACTTGAAGCTGCAAATCTTTCCATTTGGACCACTTTGGCAGCACTCACAGACCTCGAAATGTAATGTGCTCATTTGTTCATTTCCAAGTAGTCTGTAATTTCAATTTTAATTCCTCTTTAATCCAAGTTAATTAGAAGTGCGCTTTCTCATTTTTACGGGGATCGTGTTTTGTCTGTCATGTTTACTATTTTTGTTGTTGTTAAACAATAATTTTATATATATGTTTAAGTCTGAATGCTTAACATAAAATGTTAAGCTGAATGACTTCTACTTTTTTGAATCTACTGCAATTTTCTTTGTAAATATTCCATGAAGTTTTTAAAATGTGTCTATCTCCCCATTATTTCTTAAGTATAAAGCTTCTTAAAAATTGAGCCTCCCAATTCTTTTTTTTCATACTTGAAATGTAAATTTGGTTTTCTGTGTTGCATCTATTACTCAATCTAAATTCTTGGGTCATTTTGTTTTAGGTGTTTTAGGTAGGCAGCATATAGGTCTTTAGGGCTTGAGGTCTTTTCTTTCTTTTCCAATCTGAGGGACTCTGTCTTTTCACACGGTTACTAAATCCATTCACATTGTGATTATGGACTAATCTGTGCATCTTCTGTGTATTCTGTTTATAATACTTTGTTATTATTTCTCCTTTTTTCTCATTTCCCCTTCTGTTGAAAGGATGATGTTTTCCTATTTAATATTTTTTAATGGCTAGGAAGTTAGACATCCTGTTTCAACTTTTCCAGCGGTTACTCTATTTTTGAAGCATATATTAAACTTATTTTATAAAATCAATATTTTCAATTACTGGGTATAACTAGCTTCTCTCCAAACAAGTCAAGAGCCTCTTCATGCTTTTACTTCTCTCCTTTGCCCTGCTACCTCCCAAGTAAAGGTTATTAGGGATTTTAATTCCAGATTTTGCACTCATTCTCTTTCCTCACTCTCCTCGATCAACAGTGATTTTAAACAAGTTTTGCCGTATTTTGTCACCAGATTTTGTGTTCACCACACCTTCCCCTTTGATTTGTTTTTCATTTTCCCAGAAATACACTATTTAACTATTTTTCCAGAGAGGGTACTTGAATGGCATATTTTCTGAACCCTTCCATTCCTGAAAGTGTTTTTATTGTGCTCTCACACTTGAATGGTAGGTTTACCCGCATACAGAATTCTCAGTTGAAAATCATTTTCCCCCAGAACCTTGAAAGCTTTGCTCTACTGTCTCACTGTTGCTGGAGAGAAGCTTTGACGCGGTGGCCACATACCCATTGTCCTCCTCCTCAGGGACTAGAAAGTACACCACAAGGGGAGTTCACCTGAATGCTCTCTGGGCCGCTTCGCCGCCCACTTCTCAACCACTCACTCGTTCAGCAAGAAGTTTTTGTGCATGTCATGTCCCAGGCTCTCTACTGGGATTTTTTGAAATGGAATATTTCATGCACATAGAAAAGTATAGAGGATAAATAACACAGCAAACACGATTGTACCCACCATCCATACTGACAGATCTTACCATTTTGCCTTACTTAAGTTTCTTAAAAAGTAAATAAAACACTAAAGAATCTGTTGAAATCTCATTCCCTTTCCTTTCACACCAGAGATGTGTTTAATGTGTTTATCTAAAATGTGTTTATCATACCCATTCACGGATTTTATTTTTGATATATGGATATATATGATGGCTAATACGTGAATTAAAAAATTAATAACTTATATAGTGCTTACTATCTGCCTATGGATGGTCTGATCACCTTACATATAATAACTTGTTGTCACTACAGCCCAAGGTAGCAGGTACTATTATTATCTCCTTTTTATAAATGAGAAGTAATTTAATTAAGTTTCATAGCTGATCAGCTAAGCGACAGCAACCAATGCCTGAGAGCCTGGCCGCAGTTTGTGCTATTAACAGCTGTAATCTGCTAATTTAATAATAAGTCCCATGTACTTAATCTTCACACGTGTGTCAATTGCTCAGTCGTGTCTGACTCTGTAACCCCATGGGCTGTAGCCCCCAGGCCACGTACATGCTATCATATTAGACAAATTCTTCTAAAATCTTGGGGGTTTTTTTCCTGCCCTATTTACTGAGCATAAAACATTATCTGTGAGCTAGCTGGGGTTTTTTTTGTTGTTGTTCATCATTTATTTTTACTAGTGTATAGTACTGTCTTGCATTTTTATCAATATTTAGATTGCTTCAAAAATTTGTGGCAAATGTTCCACTGAATATATCTGTAGCCATCTTCTAGGGCTAACAATCAGAGTTTCTCTAAATATCTACCAAGGCATGATATTTCTAAGTTACAGGGTATGTACAGTGTCATCTTTACAAATTATTGTTAAATAGCTGCACCAACTTATATTCCTCCATGTGAAAAGGGAAGGTCCTGTGCTGAGATTTGAATTTGACTTGTTCGACCCCCTACATATTGCTGAACTGCTGGGCCATCATATTATAAAACCTTCACCTACTTTTTTCTGTCTCAATATAGACAACTCAGTCAAGCCTTTGCTCTCAGTCTCATTATGTAAAAATATTTACTGATAATTTACCATGTGCTAACTCTTCCTGTCAATAATTATTTTTGAAAGCCCGTAACAGTACAGGCACTGAAAAGTATTTGAAATTAGTCAAATAAAGGCTCACTCGATTTTCATAAGGTCATGAATACTTTGCTTAGGCTTGTAAATTAACATGAGCCTGAATGTAGCATGAGAGAAGTTCAGCTGGATCCAAAAGAAACTGACAGCTAGGAACATAGGAGTTTTATTCAGAATTGAAATTGAATCTGAAGAATTATATTTAAATTATGAGATTATATGAAATAGAAAGTATTCAATGTTTATAGATTAATATAAACTGTAAATTTAAAAATATTTAGATAATGAATTATCATTATACTAAAATATTAAACAAAAGAATTATATATGGCATTTGAGAAACTCTACCAAAAGTTAGAATCCCTATCCTCCAAAAACATCCACATAAAAATATATGCTTGCATGCATAAGTTGCTTCAGTCGTGCCCAATTCTCAGTGACCCCATGGACTGTAGCCCACCAGGCTCCTCTGTCCATGAAATTTTCCAGGCAAAAATACTGGAGCGGGTAGCCATTCCCTTCTCTGGGGGAATCTTCCTGACTCAGTGATTGAACCCAGGTCTCCTGCATTTCAGGAGGATTCTTTGCCATCTGAGCCACCAGGGAAGCCCATAAAAAATACGTAGCACTTTAAAAAAGACCCTTTTAATCCTGTTGCCCAGTCAGGCACGCAGAACAAACTGCAAACTGCAAAAGCATCAGACTCATAGATCCAAATGCCTGCTCAGCATCCCCAGCATGTCTACAAGGCACGTCAAAGTCTCCAAATACAGACTCCCTTTCCACCTCCTACATCTTGCTTCCTCTAAAGTCTTCCTCATCTCAAAATACAAAGTATATTCTTCCCGCTGCTGGACTGAAATCTTAAAGAGTCGTTTGTGAGTCCTCAGTGTCTCTCCTGCCCTATATCCAACAGGTCAGCAAGCACACATCTTGCACTGTTCTGCAGACGACATCCACTCAGGCCACATCTCACCACCTTCACTGCCCCACTCTGGTGGCACGTCACCTTTGGCTTGGGTTTCTATAGTGGCTAACGAACCCATCACCTGCTTCCACTCTAGTCTGTTCTCCACATAGCAAACAGGGTAAACCTCTAAAGAGTAATTCAAATTATATCACTGCTCAAAACCCTCCCTAAAACTTTCCATATCATTCTTTATATTGGTTTTCAAGGTTCTACATGATCAGCCTTCCCACTCACCCAGATCTCTGAACTCATTTAACTCTTCCAATGCTCTTACTATCTCTTCCTCTTCATTTACTCTGCAACAGTCTTGTATTGGCAGGATAAGGGCGCCCCTAACCCCCAGAACCCACGAATATGTTACACTATTACAGTAATTAGACCAAAAGATGACAGTGGTTTGGATTAGGGCACTGGCAGGGAAAACAGAAAAGTGAATGGTGAAGATACATTTTGAAGACAGAATTAACTAAACATGAAGATGAATTAAATGGGGGAGAGGTGATGGAGAGGAAGGTGTCAAGAATAACACCCAGTTTCCTGGCTTGAGGCACAGGATGTATGAAATGGCTATTTGCTGAGACAGGGAAAAACACAGGAAGATTAGATTTAGGGGTAAGAAGAAGTCAGCTTTTGAATATATTAAGTTTGAGACATCACAGGAGGGTTGGGGCGTTATCAAGTAGTCACATGGATATAAAACTACCTGACATCTCTGGAAAATATATCTGGTGTAAAGATTATAATTTCATAAACTGTCAGTATACAGGTGTACTTAAGTCGTGGAAAATGTTAACAAGTACCTAGAGAATGTGTAGAATTAACAGAAGAGGGATTTGTATAGAATTCTGTAGAAATTTAAATTTTAAAGCTTAAGTAAAGGAAGATAAATGAATAAATAACACTGGAAAGGAACAGTTAGAAAGACAGAAGAAAGCCCCCAAAAATGAAGTGCCACAGAAGCCGAACAAGACTGTCTCCAGGGTGACTCAACTGCTCTGAAAGATCTGTTAACCTGACGATTCGATTTAGCAATGAGGAGGTCAATGTTGATCTTGTTTTCTCTTTGAGAGAAGCACTTTTTATTGTGGTAAAACAAACATAACAGGAAATGTACCATTTTTAACCACTCTTTGGTGTTCAGCTCCGTGGCATGAAGTACATTCACACCGTCGTCCATCAGTATTGATCTTAACAAGAAGAATTTCTATGGCAAAGTAAGGGCTAAATATTGGAGTGATTTGAATAATAACACATGAGGGTGTGGAAATGGTGCAAGAGAACAGATAAGCTATCCATCTCTTGAGAAATTTGGCTTTAGAGGGGAATGTGGCTATGTGACAGCAGCTAGAGGAGATGGAGAGTTGAGGGGGGAGTTTTTTTTAATTGGAGCTATTATAATGGCTCATTATTGAATGTTGATTGAAATTATTTGGCAGAGAAGGAGAGAGAGAATGTGATGGAGAGAGAGAAGGTACGTTGTGGACTGTAGACCTTGAGAAACAAGAAGTCATGGGGCTAGAATTAATGAGAATGGACTGGACTTTGCCAAAAGGCGGGAAGGAGACCAGCACAGATGCAAATGGGTTTGCAATATTTCTGGGAATGTTAAATGTCTACTTGAGACTGGTAAGCATGAATGAATAGCGATACTAATCTGTCAGTTTATATATTCCTATTCATTTGTTCCATATATATTTAGAGGATGCCTACTATGTGCCTCCTTTGAATCACTTATCACCAAAGGGCTGGGCAGGTCAATCTCTCTAGGCTTTCAGGAACATCTTTTTGATGTTGCTCTTGGAAGCTTCTGAATAAGCTTGGGAGAGAGATCATTTTTGTAACATTTATTTCAAGTCACAGTAAACACTACATTGAGAAATTACTCTTATTCTACTTTCCCTTTCAAATAATCCTCCATTATGCATCCAGAGTGAATTCTTAAGAGGCTACACAAGATGCACTGGTTACAGATTAGCTCAAGAGATAGAACACCAGTTACACCAAAACCCCAAGTTTTCTCATCAACTTAAACAACCGCTGCCCTGTCCATTATTCAGAGAAACAACCAGAGTCAATCAATCCCAAGAAACAAACTCAAACAACTCAGTCCCAAGAAACAACCAGAAAACTCCCCTCTCTATCCAGAGAAACTATCTACGTATAAAGCGTCTCTTCCCTGTAATTTCCTCCAATTCTGCTTCTTTTCATACAAAGAAATCTTTTAGGAGACCCTTCCCAGCAGTTGAAGACTGTGTGTTTTCCACTGGAACTGGAAGAGCTCCTTCAGCAACCTCTAAACCAGTACTGGCGCCCCAGCCCCAAGACCCTCGTTTGTACCTCTTTTCCAAAATCCAAGAGCGCCACCTAGACAAACTGCAATATCAGCACCACATCCACAAACGAAGAAAAAACATGAGCAAATACTTACCTTCAACACAGAGGCACCTCCTTTTTGTTCCAGAAAGAGCTTCCCTTAGGTGATCACCTACACAAAAGTAAATGTTACTTTTTCTGCACTGTTGGTAGGAAGGATCCTGTCATCTACAGAAAGCACCCTTCTGAAAATTCAACAGCTAAGAAATCACAACAGAATTATGATGTAAAACTGAATGTCAATGAAAGCACTATTTTGAAACCTGTGGAGTAAAGACAAGACATAAGAAACTTCTCTTCAATGGAAATTTATAGCCATAAGTTATGTTTTCGAAAATAAGAAAGATTGGAAATTAATGTGTTAGGTATTTCAGTTGAAACACTTTTTATTTTTTTAAAAAAGAAGATGTAATATGCTAAACTAGACAAAAAGAATGAGAGATTAATAAAAATAAACACAGCAATTAAACAAATATATATTTTAAAAGAAACAGATATGATCAGCAAAAGCTGGCAATTTTTTAAAAGACTACAGACAAACTTGTACAGGTTTGTCTTAAAGTGTAGACAAACCCTCTGCTGAGACAAAAAAGAACAGAGAATTCACAAATATATATCAGGAATGAAAAGGAGGATATAACTACAGATACCATAGAGAATTTTTCAATAATGAGGGAATGTTATGAATCACATACCAAAATTTTAGAGGCTTGATTGTAATATCTAATTTTTAAAGGAAAGATGTGAATTTCCAAAGTTGACTCAAGAAGATACTGAAAATCCAAATAAACTAATAATCATGAGAGAAACTTAACTAAATTTTCAAAATATGATGGTTTCACAGATGAGATGTACCAAACATTCAAGAAACAAATAGAACCTATTATATACAAATTGTTACAGATAACAGAAAAACATCTAAATGCATTTCATGAGAGTAGTATAAACACGGACAAAGGTAGCACAGGAAAAGAAAATTATAAGCCAGCATCAGTTATGAACATAGATGCTAAAATAAAAAAGCACTTGCAAACTGCATAAGTAGTATATTAAAAAATAACAGTACATCATGGCAAAGCAAGATTTATGTCAATGAATGCAAGGATAAATCCATGGTAGAAAAACCTGTCAAAGTTATCCATTACTTTAATATATCAGACAAAACCAATTATCATCTCAAAAGTTTTAGAAAAAGCACTTAATAATATTCAATATTCATTTCATTGTTTAAAAATATTCCTTCTTTAAACTCAGCTGGGAGAGAAAAGGACTCCCTAACCTGATAAAGAGTTTCTATTCAAAACTTACAGCAACTATCATAAATAATGATGACACACTAGAAACATTCTCAATGAGATAGAAATAGGAAAATCCTGCTTACTATTTGATATTATATTGGAGGTCCCCGTCCATTCAGTGAGATAAGAAAAGGAGAAAGTATTATGAGTATTATTCAGAGATAATATTATCTACATAAAAATAAAAGAGAATTTGCAAATAAACTTTAATAAGAAAGTTAAGCATATTTGCTGAAACAATCCAGAGATTAGGATGCCACCCTCTCACTGCCAAGGGCTGGGGTTCAATCCCTGGTTGGAGAATTAAGATCCCACCAGCCACGCAGCATGGCAAAAAAAAAAAAGAGGATTATTCTAAAATCAGTAACAATTCCCAGTAGCAGCAGTAACCCATTAAAAAAATTTTAAAGGATCCCACTTCTAAAAGCAACAAAATAGTAAGATACCTAGGAATAAATCTAATAAGTACAAGAGTTTTAAACACAAAAGTATAAAATGTTACAGAAGGATATGAGGAAATCAGAATAATATTAATATACTGGATGACTCAATTTTATAAAAATGTCATATCTCTCAAAATTTAACCTGAAAATTTAACTGACCAAAATACCAGAAAGGTTTGTCAACAGAAATTGATCAACTGATACTAAAGTTAGTATAGGAAAGCAGAGGTCCAAAAATACCTGTTACAGCTTTTTTTAATGAACAAATAGGTAAATGCACTTCTACAGGTGAAGATTTATTATAAAACCATAATAATTAAAAATATGTGGTACTGGCTCAGAATTGGTTTGGCCAATAGAAAAGGACAAAGTAGAAATCTATCCATGAATATACAGAAATTTAATTTATAATCACAGTGGCATTACCCATTAGGGAAGGAATGAAAGACTGTTTAGTAAATCAAGTCATGATAACAGTTTTCCATATGGAAACAGGGAGAAGAAAATTAAATTCCTACTTTACACCATTCAAAAAATAAATCCCTGATGGATCCATTTTACAAGTGTGGAAAACAAAACTTAAAACATTAAGGGAAAAAACTTAGGAGGGTATCTTTGTAGCATCACCTGTGGAGAGGTGTCTTTAACACGACACAAATGACACAAACTCTAAAGATCAGTGACTATGACCACATTTTAAATTTTCTATAGTTCAAAAGTTATCAAATGTTAAATGAGTCACAGAATGAGGCAATATAATGTTGTATATGTGAACTGCTACAAACCAAGAGCGGGGAAGATGAAAACATTCACAGCCCATTGGATAAATAGATGAGGACTGTGAAAAAACAAACCACACACTCAGAAACCTTAATAGCCAGTAAATATCTGAAAAAATACTCAACCTCATTGGCAGTGAGGGAAATTTAAATTAACAATAAGATTCTGAGTTTTAAAAAAAATAATTGTCAGAAATAAGAAAAGTCTGAATTTAAAAAGTGTTGAAGGTCATGTGAGGGAAACAGGAACTCTCATAGACTGCTGATACTTGTGTAAATTGAAAAAATATTTGGCAGTCTCTAATAAACTGAAAATGTGTATGTAACCTAGCAATTCCCCATTAGAAAGACACAGAAATTCTCGCAGGTATGCAAGGGACACAGGAACATATGTTCATAAGAGCATTGCTGTTAATACCAAAATATTTGCAGCAGTTTCAATATTCATTAATAGGGGAATGAATAAACCCAACATATTCATATACATGGATCTATAATATAGCAACTAAAATGAATTAACAGGATTTATATTTATCAACATGGTGAGAAAGGATGAAAACATACCACGAAGGAAAAACAAAACAAGTCACAGAATATGTACACTCTAACACCACACATGTGCATTTTAAAAATCAAAGCAATACTCTGTGCTTGCATGGGTTCATATATAGTGAAAGTATAAACCTAGAGGAAAGTTACCAAATTCATGGTAGTACTTGCCTTGGAGAAAAGGGTGTAGAATGGTTTTGGGGAAGAGTACAAAGGGACTTCAATTTTATCAGAAATGATGAACAGCTCAATTAAAAACAGACCTGAAGCAGGTATGGCAAAATGCTGACATATACTAGTTATATGAGACAGGTACATGGGTGCCTGTAATATCTCTCTGCATTTTAAAAATGTTTTAGATTTTTTTCTAAATAATAACATTTTTTTAAAAACAGCTAGTGAAGAATTCTGATACAATCTTAATATGTGTAGAGTGAGAGTTAATTGTCTAAAATTTTAAAGCAAGCAGCTTTATAATAATTATCTGTTTTAGAACAGAATCTCCATAAAAATAATAAAGCTGACAGGATCATAAAACTACTGAAATGGATAAAGTAGATTCTGTAAGTGTCAACATGGATAGTTTTCAAAATCATATTGAGGGGGAAAAGTAAGTTGCAAAATAATATGTACATTTTGCTGTACCATTTATAAAGAAAACTTAAAACATATAAGCATAGACATATATATTTACATGTAGATATATAGAGATAATTAGGTAATAAAGAATAATAACAGTACTGCAAGCATACACACTTTATGACACTGATTACCTAGGCAAGTAAAAAGAGAGAAAGGTGAATGAAACTGGGGAGGGAAATAAGGTGACAGTCAGCTCTATCTGGAATCTTTAATCTAAATAAAAAGCCTGAAGCAAATGTGACAAATATTTCACGTTTGATTATCCTTAGGAAGTATATACATTAATGTTTGTTATTCTTGAGGTATCTGCATTTTTAATTTTCAAAAGAAAAAGAAAAATATTAAAGAACTGCAAATAAACTGCACATAATTCAAATATATATAAGTAAAGCTTGTATACATCAAAACCACGCTATGGCTATTTTTAGAAATTATCCTGTTTGCTTTTCTGTGTGTTTTTAATTTTTTTTTAAGTCAAAGGAGGAAAAAAATGAAAGCAGCGAAGAAATGTAAACATACACACACACATATATCTGACTATATAAAAAGAAAAAGCTCTACAATCACAAAACACCATATGAGCAATTCTATATAATTTGCTGCGTTTTCTTATTTTTAATTTTTGTCAAGAGAAAAATAAAAGACGCTGCCTAATTGGAAACGTGACTTTCTATTATTAAAATTGTGGGAGTCCATTTTAATGTGTTTATCTCGCTGCTAGTCTATAATTTATATTTCAGCGTGGAAATTTGTTTGTATGCCTGTGACAGGTTAATGCAGTTTAAACATGCATTTTTCTTTCGTTGGCTGAATGGTTAAATCGTTACTCAAAGGATTTTAAGTTTCAATTTCAACCATGAGAGGATTCTTTGCTTTTTTCAAGGTTAAAAATGTTTCTGGTTCGAAAATTAATTAATGGCTACGTAGCGGCTCTATTTAGGGAATTGGTACGGACCCTGGGTTGACAGCGGGACTGTTAGATGAGAAAACTTTTTTTTTTTGGTGAAGACTCGGGGATATTTTAAATCTGATCGGAGAGCGGTAACAGAAGTGAAACGTAATCCCAGCCCGCTTTACTAACAATCGTAATTATGAATCGAAAGACATGTCAGGTATAAGCATTTTTTCCCCTTAAAAAAAAAGTTTCGCGGACTCCGCCGGACACCCAGCTGGCGGAGGACCAGCGGGCGAAGGGGGGGCGAAGCCGGCAGGCTGCCCAGAAGTTACGATCGGGGAGTTTTCTCTTTATTAAAATTACCTGGCTCGCCGGCAGAGGCAAGAATGCGAAGACAAGATAATTTCTTAGGCTGTTAGGAATGACTTAGCCCCGGTGGGTCGCGCGTTCCGAGGGGTGTCCTGCCGGCCGGGGCGGGTCCCGCCACCCCCGCGGGCTCCGGTGCGTCAGGGGCGCGTCAGGCGGGGCGGGCTCCGCGCGGGCGGCCGCGGCGGCTGCTGCTGCTGCGGCGGCGGCGGCGGCGGCGGCAGCGGCGGCGGCGGCGGGTGGCGGGCGGCGCGCACCGGGCCTCCTGCTTCTC
Source organism: Bos mutus (assembly GCF_027580195.1). Taxonomy (NCBI): domain Eukaryota; kingdom Metazoa; phylum Chordata; class Mammalia; order Artiodactyla; family Bovidae; genus Bos; species Bos mutus. The sequence goes on along the minus strand of NC_091620.1, from coordinate 6,906,301 downwards.
GCTCCGAGGCAGCGGGGACGGACGCTCCCGAGAACTCTCTCGCCCGCGGCCGGCCGCGCTCGGACGGCGCGCGCCGGCGGCCCGGCGGTGCCAGCATGTCGGCTGCCGTGGCGTGCCTGGACTACTTCGCCGCCGAGTGCTTGGTGTCCATGTCCGCGGGTGCTGTGGTTCACCGCCGCCCGCCGGACCCCGAGGGCGCGGGCGGAGCGGCCAGCTCGGAGGTGGGTGCGGCGCCGCCGGAGTCCTCTCTGCCGGGTCCGGGGCCACCGGGGCCCGCGTCTGTCCCCCCGCTCCCCCAGGTCCCCGCCCCTAGCCCCGGCGCGGGCGGCGCCGCGCCCCACCTGCTGGCTGCAAGCGTCTTGGCTGACTTGCGCGGCGGCTCTGGTGGGGGCTTCGGAGAGTACTCCGGGGAAGTTCTGCGCGACTCGTCCGGCTCCTCCGACCCGACCCCGTGCTCCGGCCCGACCCTGGGCTCCCAGCCAGCCCCGGCCTCCAGCGCAGCCGAGGTCTCGGGACCCATGCACTCCTCCGGCGCGCTCGAGGTCCCTGGCGCGCCAGCCGTCCCGGGAGCGTCTGCCCACCCTGGCGCGGTGTCTGGCGTGGCCCCTGGGGCCGGCCCCGCCCCCGTCACGGGTCCAGGCCCCCGTCGGAGGCCAGTAACACCTGCTGCCAAGCGCCATCGCTGCCCCTTCCCGGGCTGCAACAAAGCCTATTACAAGTCATCACATCTGAAGTCCCACCAGCGCACCCACACGGGTGAGCGCCCGTTCTCCTGCGACTGGCTCGACTGCGACAAGAAGTTTACGCGCTCCGACGAGCTGGCCCGCCACTACAGGACGCACACGGGCGAGAAACGCTTCTCCTGCCCACTCTGCCCCAAGCAGTTCTCTCGGAGCGACCACCTGACCAAGCACGCCCGCCGCCACCCATCCTACCATCCTGATATGATCGAGTACAGGGGGCGCCGTCGCACGCCCCGCGTCGACCCGCAACCCGCCAACCTGGTGGACAGCTCCGGCTCCGTCCCCGGGCAGGTGCCCAGCTTCACCACCAGCTTGTCTGACAGTCACTGCTGTTAGTCGTTCCCTCAAGGATGATTCCCCAGGCCACTGTCCTTGCTTTTTCTCTGCCCATCCCTCTTTCCCTGAGTGATGATATCAAGGCACAGACTGGCTTCTCCGCTCTGGCGGGTGGCGGTTGGGGGGGGTCAAGGCAGGCATGTTGGACTCTGGGGAGGGACTGGGGGCCCGAAAATAGCAGGAATTCTTACAACACGTATATCATCCAAAAGTGGGGGATTGCCTCAAGACAGACCCCCGGAACTGATAAGAAGGGATGAACCCCCGTACTCTCCAGAGTCCTGAAGATTCTCCCTTCCATGGGAACCAGAGATGTGAAACTGGAATTCTCAGGTGCCTGAGGAGCTCTCAGTCTCAAAAGACTCTGGTGTCTTACCCACCCTCCAGGGCGGACCTTGGAGAGGGTGTCAGGGGTGGCAGTCTTGGGAATGTCCAGGACTGGGATGGTGAGAGGCCTTTGGAAACAGAAATGATTTCTATTTCTGTAAACAGTGATGTTTACTAATGTATTTTTAGTATCTTTTAAACAGGGATCCCAGGTTGATAGGAGGTCGATGTCCTCCGCACCCCAGTTGCCCCAGCTACCTCTGCTAGGAGAGGCCATGTAAGAATCCATGTGGATGGATGGCTGGGAGATGCTTCTTGGTGTTTGGGGAGTGGCACGCGTCTGTTTGCAGGTCCTGTTGCAAGGGCTGAAACCCTGCACTTGCGTCGTTGTCCTAGCTTTTCCTGTCATTTGGAGTCCTACTTGGGGAGGTAACTTCCTGGCTCACTCACAATGAGGTTGGTCTAAAAATTTGGAAACAATCATAAATGCACCAGAAATAAAAGGGTGGCCCAGGTGAGTTCCCACTTCACCAAGAGGGCAAACCCAAGTGACTGTGGTTGGGACAGGTCCAAATGAAGACCTTTCAGAGTCATTGTTAACGTTCAGGGAAATAAGGGCTTTTGGTCCCAGCTGCCACTCCCAGGTAACCTTAGGTGTGGTAGATTCTATTCATTTCTAGCTGGCTAGTGGGTTATTTCCCTTGGGATCTGTGCATTTTTGTTTCTGCAATAGGTGAGTTGGTGATTTTAAGGAAGGGAAGTGGGAGTGGCTTCTTTCAAAAAGTCAGCTGCTCTGGATTTGGGGAAGGGACAGAAAGGTGCAAGTTATTGTCATATGGAAGGACCCTTCTCCTCTGACCTTGGAGCCCCTCCGTGTTGCTCCCTTAGTGCAGGAATTGAGCTTCACCAGTATGTATTTTTCTCTGTGTTTCTGCTGCTATGATGAATTGTCGGCCGCTCTGCTTATGTATGTGTGAATGTGACCCTTTCATTAGAGATGAGGCTGAAAGGCATTTCCTGCTCTGGTAAAGTCCCCTTTGGCCCCCGCTCCTGAATATCTTATAATAGTCCATCAATCATACCTGTGAAGGATGCCATACTATCAAAGGACCATAAAAGGCATCTAGTTAGATTGCTTTCCCCTATTTTGCAGATGAAGATACTGAAGGCTAGATAAGCTCAAAGTCACATGCTGAGTTGCTGGCAAAAGTCCTAACTAAAATTTGGTTATCTGGCCTTCTATCTGACTCTTTCCGTCATGCTTAGTTACCCAATCTGGGCTCTTAGTCAAAGGGCACCACTCTTGCTTACTGCCACCAGGATCCCCTTCTTCCCTATTCACTATCATTTCCATGTTCCTTCAGCTGTCCAGTTCCCGCTAAACCCTTTGCCTGTTGTATTTAACCCGAAAGCTGTTTTCTAAGCAGGTTGAGTACATTCCCTCCTTCCATACAATATGGACTTAAAGTGGGAATGCCTTTATCTTTTAATCTGGTAGATTATTTTTCAATGCTGGTTTCTAGTCCGGGGCACTCTAGCTTCCTTGAGAGAGTAAGTGATATGAACGCAGGGACTCTACTAAGTGCTCACTACACTAAGTGAAGGAAAGGTATTTAGGAAGGACCCAAAGGGTATAAAGAAGTACAATGTTTCCCTGTTGAGGACTAAGCAGGGTGAGTGGAGCTCTCCTTGAGTTACATGTGGGAAGAGGAGGCCCCCAGTTGTGAAGGCGGTTTTGGTGGTGGGAAGTTCTTTGTTTGCTTGTTTTGTCTCCTCAGCTGGGACTTGATAAGAAGGGCACTCTGGGGGCCCCTTGAGGACTATGATTTCTCCTTTGTCCCCTTCAGTAGAAGAGCTGCCATTGGGTAGGTGGACCAATGAAGTTAACGTGAAAGAAACTCCCACTGACCATTCTGGAATTGAGCTCAAGAAAGCGTGATGTTTCCTATCACCATCTGATAAATAATGTTTGATTTTCAATCTCCCCAGTAGTGTCCTTATTTGAGTTCTTGTACTTTGGGGACTTTTGTCTGGGATTGGCTTCTGACAGTCTAAATGCGGCGTGTCTTTCACTGACTTCTCCAAGGACTTGGGGTGGTGGGAAGGGAGACAGATAATGGGAGCAATATTTGTAGGCTGGTCTTTCTTGGCCTTGGGTATTGTTTTACCCTTTTCACTCTAGCAGCCAGAGAGCTCTTGAGGACTTTATTAGTGAAATGCCTTGAAAGGAAGGGCCTTCCTAGTTTTATTAGTGTTTCTTTTGCTTCTTTTTGCTAGTCAGATGGACCTTAGCAAGTGAATATGTCTGGAGTTTGGTGGAGTCAATCTGAATCTCTGGCTCTTGCCCTACTCCCACCATCCTGAGTTTTGATATAGGAATGACCTAGTAACAGAATCTATTTATCAAATTCTTTCTGAAATATAGGTTGAGGGCTGGGTGTGAATTCCATGTCAGCCCTTGGGCATGAGGGAATGGGATCCCGTGTCCCTGCTGGAAGGGAATGAAGAGTACAGGCTTTGTCCCACCTATGGGGACAGGAATCTTTATTTGTCCTTATTTTCCTATTCTCCTCCAAGTAGACAATTGTGTTGGAATTCACTCTTGGCCCCTGTCTGCACCTCTTACTCACTTGTCTCCAAAGGAAGATTGTATTCTCTGATCGAGACATAAAGAAGAGGATCATCATGAACACACACTCACTCACTCACTCTAAGCTCTCTTCTCTTTTTTGAACTTCTTGGCTTGCTATATGTACCCACACCACTCAGATTCCAGCTTTCATATGGTAAGCACACCTTCTGTGGGCCAGGCCTGCCTCTTGTACTTCTTTGCCTGCTGTCTGTACCCACACCACTCAAATCCCAGCTTTCATATGGTAAGCACACCTGCTGAGGCCCAGCCCTGCCTTCCAGAGGCAAGTCTGAAGAGTACTTCTCTCTGTCTCCACTTTTGGAACAGCCATGCCCCCTTGCAATTCCCAGGTAAGTGTTTCCTTTGTATATTCTATGGGTGAATAATCCCAGTAGAGGAATCAGGAAGGGTGTGAAAGGCAGTGGAGGGGTGGCTTTGGAAAGCCCAATTTGGCTATAGGTACAGCCTTGTCAACAAAATACTGATATTTTGATCTTCATTGGTCTGATTCTTATATCTATTACCTAGTTGGTTGAGAACTTAGAAAGGAAATGGGTGCAATTGTTCTCCTAAGCCCTAACACATGCAAATATGCATTGGCTACTAAGTCGTGAGAAATAGGCAATCTGACTGGAACTAGGGGACCAAAATAAGATGGAAATAGAACATCTGGTTTGCCAGGGCACAGACTTTAGTGCTGTAGTGATTTGGGGCCTTTTAGTTCTTTGACCTTTTCAAGTTCTAGCAGCTTATGGTAGCTAGTGTCCACAGGCAAGTCATTATTTTTTTAGAGGTGCTAGATGTAGGGCTTTGCAAAAGTAGGCTGTACAGGTCACTGTGTCTGATCTTGATTCACATAGATATAGTTGAGGCTTCACATAGATATTCACAAGAATAGGCTTGCTACAGAAGGGAGAGGCACTATTGAATAGAAAAATCTGTGCTGCCTTTTATTCTCTGCCAGAATTCCAGATGAGGAATTTAGGAAACTTAATGGCAGAAGTTCCATGTGTACTCCAAACAAACTTGGGAGAGTCTAGCCCTTCAGTTTTACTGGGGATTAACAGGTGGCATTAGAATAGTTTCACCCAATTTGGGCTAATCTTGATTTGCATTGCATCCTTTTATAGGGTCTATGGAGAGACTCCTGGAAGGGGTAAAGTTCTTTAAGTCATATGGGTATTCAGAGCCACCTTCCATTTATGTCCCAAGTTGGTGCCTCATGTGTTGACTATATGAGCCCTGATGGGAATTTCAAGGACTCAAGTTGTATGTTCAATCACAGAGGAATGGTGGATTTTAATCATAAATATAAAAAGAAATGCATATGTTTGTTATATGGGGATTTAACGTAGAGAGAAGCAATGCTATTTAATTCCAAAGGCTAGGAAGAGTGTTAAAAAGGGTTGTGCCTGGATTCTTCTCTCCCTAGGAAGCAGGTCTATTTAGGATATCAAGTAGGAACTATATTTGTTTCAAGTATATGTTCAGGCCTGGAAGTCAAAATGGAAGCACTGGGAGGGTGAAAAGTGAATAAAGAAAGAGAGACCAATTGATCTGGAGAAAGAAAAGGATTTCTTTAAAACAAATGTTGTGTTCTTAAAGGACACAAAAACATTGATAATACAAATTGGAAAATAAAAATGGCAAAGAGCCAAATGGTCTTAAGATGAGACTATAGAAGAGGGTGGTAATTTATTCATTACCAAAGTAGAGGAGGTAATTGGAGCCCAAAGAGATATAACAGAAGAATGGAAGTAAGTTCTCAGAGAGGAAACAGAAATGTGCATTTCCACCAGGGATCTCAGATCCAGGGAAATACTGAGAGGTACCTACCTGAATCTGCAGAGGAAGCAATAGGAAATCATCCCATTAACACTGAGACAAGTATATTAGAAGCTTACAGAAAATATAGATGTACCTTCAACATTTTTAGCTTAGTCTTAGTGATATTACCATTGTAAATAGGATCACAAATGTGTACATTCTCCATTCTCTGTATGGAGAATGTACAGAGTTAGGCCTTTAAGGGAAAGCATAGGGTAGATGAGACACATGAAATGTATTAAAGTAGTTAAGTTAATAGAAATTAAGAAGGAAAAAGCAAAATCATCTCTGGTTCCAATGTAAATATTTGTTAAAACTCAATACCAGGATTTCCCTGGTGGTTCAGTAGTTAAGATCCTGTGCTTCCAATGTAGCGGGCATGGGTTGGATCCTTGGTTAGGAAAGATCCCACATGCCACATGGCACTGTCAAAAAAAAAAAACAAAAAACAGACAAAAGAAACTCAACACCAATTTGTAATTTAATATAAAAACACCTTAGCATGCTATGTAGCGGTAATTAACACAATACTGTTAATAACTATACTTCAATTTAAAAAATAAAAATTTTTAAATAAAAAGTAAAAACACCTTAGCAAACTAGTAACAAAAATAAATTTTAAATCGATGAAAAGTATCTACAAAAAGTCTACAGAAAACATCAAGCTTTGAAAGATTGCAGGAATTTTAGTTGACCATATGGTAAGATAGCATGTCTCAACAAACTCCAGATAGGGAGTCACATAAAAATATGATAGAAACCTAACCCCAAATCCACATATTGGGAAATGTAAAAGCAAGCTTCTACATAACTCAAGTAAAAGTGGCAATTACAAAAATTTTGATCTGAATGGAAACAAAAAATACAAAATAGCAAAACTTCAGTAATGTAAGCAAACAGCACTGGGGGAAAAAGTACAGCTTATAGCCTTAAATTTCTTATTTTAAAAAAGTGGAAGTAGATGAACTAAGCTTTTAACTCCAGAAGAAAAGGAAAATAAACCCAAAGAAAATAGAAAAAGACATTACAATGGGTAATGCATTCTCAATAGGGAAAATATTGCCACTTAGGAAGTAAAAATTAGTTCTTGAGGGCTGAAAAAAATATTAGATATTGCAGTGATTATGGCTTTTCACAAGACTATACTATAGAGACACATATATACTGTATGTGTGGTTTAATATTGGGAGTATGAAGAAAGTAGTGATTAAGGGGAAAAAAGGTCCCAAAAGTTCCCTAGTGGGGTAGTAATGAAAAAAAGTTGAAAAAACACTGCAGTAGATAAAAGCAGAAATTAGTGAAACAAGAAAAAAAATGAGAATAGAGTTGTCCAAAACTCTGTTTTTAAGAGCCCAATAAAAACAGATTTCTTTGGCAAATATTAAGACAGAGATGAGAAGGCATAAAAAATTATCAGGTATAACAAGGGATATAAAATCATAATACATGAGCAGATTTTTTAAATTATAAGATAATACAAATAACTTTATATCAATAGAGTTGAAAATATATATGGATCATTTTACAGGAAAATATAAAATTTCAAAATAGTTGAAGAAAATGTAGAAAATCTGAAACCAAAATAGTAGTAAAAGATTTATTTCCAAAAAAGGCACTTGGTCTAGGCGGTTATATAGGCAAGTTCTCTAAACCTTCAAGAAGCAGATAACTTCCATATTTTATAAATCATTTTAAATCATAGGAAGAGAAAGTTATCCAGTTTATTTCATGTTATATAGTTAAGCTGACCTTGATGCCAAAACAAGATATATAAAAGATGAGGGAAAAAAGTACACCACTATTGATTTGTAAAGATTATGCAAAAATCCCAAATAAAATATCATAAATTGTTTTTCAGCAGCAGTGAAAATAATAATGCAACATGATAATGTTAAATTTATCTCAGAAATGCAAGATGAATTCACTAATTGAGCTCTATTGATAATAATTTATATAAACAAATTTTAGGGCTTCCCAGGTGGCTCAGTGGTAAAGAATCTGCCTGCCAATGCAGTGGACACAGCAGACATGGATTCAGTCCCTTGGTCAGGAAGATGCCCTGGAGAAGGAAATGGCAACCCATTTCAGTATTCTTGCTGGGAAATCCCATGGACAGAGGAGCCTGGTGGGCTACAGTTCATGGGGCTACAAAAGAGTCAGACAAGACTTAGTGGCTAAACAACAATAACAACATTGATATAATTTACTACATTAATTGAATAAAAGAGAAAACCATTGACTTTTCTATATGTCAACAATCATTAATCAGAAAATACAATAAACTAATTGATTCCATATGCAGTAGCAATGAATAACATAAAAAATCTTGTTTAAACAAGACTATAAAACTTTTACTGAATGATGTAAAAGAAAATATGACTAAATAGGGATAATGTTCCTAAAATTCAATACTATAAAGATATCTGCCCTTTCCTCAAATTTATATGTTTAATGCAATTTCAGTCAAAACCCCCAATAGATTTTTCATGAAGCTTTTTCAAGGAAATATTACAGAAGAACATGGGAGGTGAGAGGGAGAGTTGATTTATCAGATACCAAAATATTACAAAGCTATGGTCATTAAAACAGTGTGGTATAGTACAGGAATAGACAAATTAGTGGGCTGAATAAAGAACTCATTGTGACTATAGAATTTGGCATATAGCAGATGTATTACTTCACATCAGTGTGGAAAAGACAAACTAAATAAATTTCATTGAGAAACTGGCTATTCATGAGAAAATAAAACAACAAAATGTAACATTACATTCTATCCCAAATCTTTCAGAAAAATAAATCCCAGATGTTAGATGGTAAAGATCTAAACATTTTTAAGCCATAAAATTTATTTAAAAACTTGAAGATATCATCATTGGGTTAAAGACCTTCTAGTTAAGGATACAAATTTTTTATTATTTTTTTTAATTTTATTTTTAAACTTTACATAATTGTATTAGTTTTGCCAAATATCAAAATGAACAAAAATTTTAAAAACAAAAATTTAAAGAAGGAAATGACAGGTTTGACTGCATCCAAATTCTAAAATGATTTACATCTGAAAACATGTTGTTCAGTTGCCAAGTTGTGTCCAGCTCTTTGTGACCCCATGGACTGCAGCAGGCCAGGCCTCCCTGTCCCTCACCATTTTCCAGAGTTTGCCCAAGGTCATGTCCATTGAGTTGCTGATGCCATCCAACCATCTCACCCTCTGTCACCCTCTTCTCCTGCCTTCATTCTTTCCAAGCATCAGGGTCTTTTCCAGTGTGTTGGCTGTTCACAACAGGTAGCCAAAGTATTGGAACTTTAGCTTCAGCATCAGTCCTTCAATGAGTATTCAGAGTTGTTTTCCTTTAGGATTCACTGGATTGATCTCCTTGCTGTCCGAGGGACTCTCGAGTCTTCTCCAGCACCATTTGAAAGCATCAATTCTTAGCACTCTGCCTTCTTCTGAAAACATAATCAAAATTAAATAGCATGCTACACTCTGAAAAAAAATTAACAGGCACAATATTAATATCCAGAAAATATAAAGAATCCACAATTTAAGATATACAGACCAAAAAAAAGTCAAAGGATAGTAGCAGGCAGTTAAAGAAAGAACCAGGATTGAGAGACAATAATATAATGTTTTTGCTCTTTTAAAATGTGAATATCTCCATGTATTGCTTGCATGCATTTTTTAAAAATTAAAAAATATTTTAAAGGAGGGGAAAAATGCTATTGATTAAAAAACAAAAGCAGATGGTAAGGTAGGATAGGATATACCAGGCAAATGTTAATACAAGCAAGCAGGTATGACAAGATTAATATCAGAGTCAAAATAAAATTCAAAGTATAAAACATTAGTGGGGCAAAAATAGATCATTTTATACTGGGAAAGTATAGTACTTCAAGAATCTAAAGGAATCAACATCCTTTTTGCCCATATATTAATGTTAGAGATGTCAGCTCAGAAGTGCTAATGTCTATTCTAGAATTTGAACAGGGCTTTCTTTGTTCATTCATCCTTTTCTAGAAACTCAGAGACTCTTTCCCATTTTCTAAGCTCATTGCAGGAGTAGGCACATAAGGGGGGGAGTGCCAACAAAAGTTAAATCACATAGAAACTGAGCCCAATCTAAGTTCCCTCAGGAAAATCTCTCCCCCTTCCTAGGTCTTCCTTCCTTTCTCCTTCTCTAGAATACTCGTTGTCCCTCTCATTTTATTTTTTACAAAAACTCTTGATGATTCAGAGCTTGACCCATTTCTCATTTCTCTGCTGGAGCTAATGGTCCTGCTGTAGCATTTATTTACAAGGTCTCTGTGGAATGTAACTTTCTCATCCCAGTTGGGAGACTTCTGGGTGTTGAGTTCTCTCAGCATTTTGGCACCCTCTTGCCAAGACATGAAAAATGTCACACCACATCACACCAAGGGAATAGGAAACTGGGGTACAGGTCCATCTGTCTAGATATCTCAGCCACTGCAGAATTACTTCTTGACAGCACCATGTTCTCATTGCACCACATTGAACTTGCAGTGGAAGTAAAAGCCTAGCCCAGAAGACCAGATTCTACCTCATCTTATTTGAGTTCCTGACGTCATGTCCTCCTTCCTTTTTCTGGGCCAACACCCAGGTGATGAGGGGGTTGATGGGTTCCCTCTCAGGGATCTAAGCACCAGGTAAGTTTCATCTCAACCCCACTGACCCTCCACTTAGCCTAGGCTCTTTTGGCTGGAAGAACACTGCACTTCCCCCTCAGTAGGTGACAACTTCCTACTGTCATTCTCCAAGTTTACTTTGCCTTCTGATTTATAGTAAGACTTTTTGTCCAGGCTTTGCACTTTGCTCAGTATTTAAGGATGTCTGAAATTTGGAGCTTCTTTTACTTTCCCAACAAAGCTTTAAAGATTAGTATTTAGTTATAGGCTTCAAAAGCTGAACTAGAGTCATTATTTACCTTTTCATTCCTGCTATAATTATCTTTTTTTTTTTTTTGAGGCAAATAGATGCCTTTGGTTACAAAGGTAATGGAAGAAAAGCATATCCCCCTCCCACCAATTTTTAGTCTGGTTAAAGATAAAGTTATTAGTTCTTGGGAATTCCCTAGCAGTTCAGTGGTTAGGACTCTGCACTTACACGGCCAAGGACCTGAGTTCAATCTCTGGTTGGGGACCAAGATCCCACAAGCCCTCAGGCACAGCCAAAAGAAGAGAAAGAAAAAAAGGATTAAGTTACTAGTTCTGAAGGTAAAACTAAGAGCAGCCTCCCCATCCCCAACTAATGGAGTCCTTACTAAAGAACAAACATCAAATATAAATAAAACAAAAGCAAACTTTAAGTCTATCTTCTGCAGACCCCTAGAATCAGGAAAAGTCCAAGGGAAAGGAAAGATTATAGTTATTACTGCTCTGAATGTTTGTGTAAACACAGTAGGTGGCAGAAAAGAGTATCCGCAGCATCCTGTGACCCATGAAATTTTGGGTCCATTCCTGCAGTCAAGGGTAGGATAGCAACTTGCTCAGTGGGTTCCAGCAGGGGTCAGCAATAGACTAGAATGCATCTAGCAGCCCCAGAGACAGTGCCAGAGGCTTTCCTTCTGGGGCTCTGTGTGGCTTTTACCTAAAAGAACCAGGCTTTCATGGACTGGGACATACATGTCAACAAATATTTATTGAGCACTTAGAATGTGTCCGGTACTGTTACAGGCCCTTAGGATACAAAGTGACTAAAACAGATTCCTGCCCTTATGCTCTCATATTTTAGAGGAAGGGATAGAGCACACAGTGACTTCTCTGGTGGTCCAGTGGTTAAGACTCTGTGCTTCCAATTCAGGGGGCGCAGGTTCGATCCCTGGTGGAGGAACTAAGATCCCACATGCTGTGTGGTGTGGCCAGAAAGAGAAAAGAAAGCAATAAGTATGTAGTACTTTAAGTAATAAAAGATAATGAGTTAATAAAAAGTACAGCAGGCTAAGTGAGATTAGGAGTGCTGGGTGGGAATACAGGTTAGACTGAGGTTATAAACAGGGTGATCTGGATAGGCTTCATTGTACATTAAAATATGAGCAAAGACTTGAAGGAGGTGAAAGAATTAGCCAGGAACTACCTGGCAAGATATGTTCAGGCAGAGGGAACAGTTATACAAACAACCATAGAGGATAAGATCAAGAAAGAGAAAGGAGACCAGGGTGGCTGGAGAAATTTGATTAGAAGGAAGAGGAGATGCCATATCATATGGGTCTTATAGCCTACAATTTAGCTTTTTCTCTGGATAAAATGTTGAGCTACTGAGGACCTTGAGCAGAAGCATGATATGATCTGCCTTATGCTTCAGTTCAGTTCAATTCAGTTCAGTCGCTCAATCGTGTCCTACTCTTTGTGACCCCATGAATCGTAGCACGCCAGGCCTCCCTGTCCATCACCAACTCCCGGAGTTCACTCAGACTCACGTCCATCGAGTCGGTGATGCCATCCAGCCATCTCATCCTCTGTTGTCCCCTTCTCCTCCTGCCCCCAATCCCTCCCAGCATCAGAGTCTTTTCCAATGAGTCAACTCTTCACATGAGGTGGCCAAAGTACTGGAGTTTTAGCTTTAGCATCATTCCTTCCAAAGAACACCCAGGACTGATCTCCTGTAGAATGCACCAATTGGATCTCCTTGCAGTCCAGGGGACTCTCAAGAGTCTTCTCCAACACCACAGTTCAAAAGCATTAATTCTTTGGTGCTCAGCTTTCTTCACAGTCCAATTCTCACATCCATACATGACCACAGGAAAAACCATAGCCTTGACTAGACAAACCTTTGTTGGCAAAGTAATGTCTCTGCTTTTGAATATGCTATCTAGGTTGGTCATAACTTTCCTTCCAAGGAGTAAGCGTCTTTTAATTTCATGGCTGCAGTCACCATCTGCAGTGATTTTGGAGCCCAGAAAAATAAAGTCTGACACTGTTTCCACTGTTTCCCCATCTATTTCCCATGAAGTGATGGGCCAGATGCCATAATCTTCGTTTTCTGAATGTTGAGCTTTAAGCCAACTTGTTCACTCTCCTCTTTCACTTTCATCAAGAGGCTTTTGAGTTCCTCTTCACTTTCTGCCATAAGGGTGGTGTCATCTGCATATCTGAGGTTATTGATATTTCTCCCAGCAATCTTGAGTCCAGCTTGTGCTTCTTCCAGCCCAGCGTTTCTCACGATGTACTCTGCATATAAGTTAAATAAGCAGGGTGACAATATACAGTCTTGACGTACTCCTTTTCCTATTTGGAATCAGTCTGTTGTTCCATGTCCAGTTCTAACTGTTGCTTCCTGACCTGCATATAGGTTTCTCAAGAGGCAGGTCAGGTGCTCTGGTGTTCCCATCTCTTTCACAATTTTCCCACAGTTTATTGTGATCACACAGTCAAAGGCTTCAGCATAGTCAATAAAGCAGAAATAGATGTTTTTCTGGAACTCTCTTGCTTTTTCCATGATCCAGCAGATGTTGGCAATTGGATCTCTGGTTCTTCTGCCTTTTCTAAAACCAGCTTGAACATCTGGAAGTTCACGGTTCATGTATTGCTGAAGCCTGGCTTGGAGAATTTTGAGCATTACTTTACTAGCGTGTGAGATGAGTGCAATTGTGTGGTAGTTTGAGCATTCTTTGGCATTGCCTTTCTTTGGGATTGAAATGAAAACACCTTTCCCAGTCCTGTGGCCACTGCTGAGTTTTCCCAATTTGCTGACATATTGAGTGCAGCACTTTCACAGCATCATCTTTCAGGATTTGAAATAGCTCAACTGGAATTCCATCACCTCCACTAGCTTTGTTCATAGTGATGCTTTCTAAGGCCCACTTGACTTTACATTCCAGGATATCTGGCTCTAGGTGAGTGATCACACCATCGTGATTATCTTGGTTGTGAGGATCTTTTTTGTACAGTTCTTCTGTGTATTCTTGCCACCTCTTCTTAATATCTTCTGCTTCTGTTAGGTCCATACCATTTCTGTCCTTTATTGAGCCCATCTTTGCATGAAATGTTCCCTTGGTATCTCTAATTTTCTTGAAGAGATCTCTAGTTTATCCCATTCTGTTGCTTAGATCATTCTAGTATGTTGTGCTGTGCTTAGTAGCTCAGTCATGTCTGACTCATTGCAACCCCATGGACTGTAGCCCTTCAGGCTCCTCTGTTCAGGGAGATTCTCCAGGCAAGAATACTAGAGTAGATTGCCATGCCCTCCTCCTGGGGATCTTCCCAACCCAGGGATCAAACCCAGGTCTTTGACACTGTAGGCAGATTCTTTACCATCTGAGCCACCAGGGAAGCCACCAGGAAGACTGTTAGTTAAAGGGACTTAAATAAGATGATATGTCAGGAGGCAGTCTCATTAATCTAGATGATGATGGCTTGGACCAGAGTGATGGTGGAGGAGGTAGTGAGAAGTGATCGGATTCTAATACATTTTAGAGGAAAAACCAATAGACTTTACTAAAGATTGGTTATAGTAAGTGAGAGAATAAGAGTCAGAATGATTCAAAGTGCGTAGGCCTGAGCAGCTGGGAGGATGGAGTCGTCATCAATTAAGTTGAGGAAGTCTAGAAGTAGGGTCTGGAAAAGGAAATGGCAACCCACTTCAGTACTCTTAATTAAAGAACCCCATAGACATTATGAAATGGCATAAAGATATGACACTGAAAGATGAATTCCCCTAGGTCAGAAAGTGTGGGGAAGAATGGAGAGCAATTACTGATAGTTCCAGAAAGAATGAAGCAACTGGGCCAAAGCAGAAACTACACTCAGTTGTTGATATGCCTGGTGCTGAAAGTAAAGTCAGATGCTATAAAGAACAGTGTTGCATAGGAACCTGGAATGTCAGATCCATGAATCAAGGTAAATTGGATGTGGTCAAACAGGAGATGACAAGATTGAACATCAACATCTGAGGAGTCAGTGAACTAAAATGGATGGGAATGGGTAAATTTAACTCAGATGACCTTTATATCTACTACTGTAGGCAAGAATCCCTTAGAAGAAATGGAGTAGCCCTCATAATCAACAAGAGTCTGAAGTGCAGTACTTGGGTGCAGTCTCAAAAATGATAGTGAACTTGGTTCATTTCTAAGACGAACCATTCAGTACTAGAGTAATCCAAGTCTGTGCCCCAACCACTGATGCCAAAGAAGCTGAAGTTGACCAGTTCTATGAAGACCTACAAAACCTTCTAGAACTAACACCAAAAAAAAAAAAAAAAAAAAAAGGATGTTCTTTTCATCATAGGGGACAGAAATACAAAAGTAGGAAGTCAAAAGATAGCCAGAATAACAGGCAAGTTTGTCCTTGGAGTACAAAATGAAGCAGAGCAAAAGCAAACTCTTGACAGGGTTTTGTCAAGAGAACATGCTATTCATAGAAAACACCCTTTTGCAACAACCCAAGAGACAGCTGTACACATAGATATCACCAGATCATCAATACTAAAATCAGATTGATTATGCTCTTTGCAACCAAAGATGGAGAAGCTCTATACAGTCAATAAAAGCAAGACCCGAAGCTGATTGTGGCTCAAACCCATATTGCAAAATTCAGAAAAGTTGAAGAAAGTAGAGAAAACCACTAGGCCATTCAGGTATGACCTAAATCAAATCCCTTATGATTATGCAGTAGAGGTTATGAATAGATTCAAGGGATTAGATCTGGTAGACACTGCCTGAAGAACTAAGGATGGAGTTTCACAACATTGTACAAGAGGCAGTGACCAAAACCATCCCCAAGAAAAAGAAATCCAAGAAGGCAAAATGCTAGTCTGAGGAGGCCTTACAAATAGCTGAGGAGAGAAGAGAAGCAAAAGGCAAGGGAGAAAGGGAAATATATACCCAACTGAATGCAGAGTTCCAGAGAATAGCAAGGAAAGATAAGAAAGTCTTCTTAAGCAAACAATGCAAAGAAATAGAGGAAAACAATAGAATGAGAAAGATTAGGGTGCTCTTCAAGAAAATTAGAGATACCAAGGAAACATTTCATGCAAAGATGGGCACAATTAAGGACAGAAATGGTAAGGACCTAACAGAAGAAGAGATTAAGAAGAAGTGTCAAGAAATCACAGAAGAATTGTACCCCCCCCCAAAAAAAAAGTCTTAATGAACCAAATAACCATGATGGTGTGGTCACTCACCCAGATCAGGATTTCCTGGAGTGTGAAGTCAAGTGGGCCTTAGGAACCAGGACTATGAACAAAGCTAGTAGAGGTGACAGAATTCCAGCTGAGCTATTTCAAATTCTTAAAGATGGTGGTGTTAAAGTGCTACACTCAATATGCCAGCAAATTTGAAACCTCAGGAGTCACCACAGGACTGGAAAAAGTCAGTTTACATTCCAATCCCAAAGAAGGGCAATACCAAAGAATGTTCAAACTACCACACAGTTACACTCATTTCACATGCTAGCAATCTTGTGATTGCTAGCATAAATCCTTCACAAAATCCAATGCACAAAATCCTTCAAGCTAAGCCTCAAAAGTATTTGAACAGAGAACTTCCAGATGTGCAAGGTGGATATAGAAAAGGCAGAGGAATCAGAGATCAAATTGCCAACATCCGTTGGATCATAGAGAAAGCAAAGGAATTCCAGAAAAACATCTGCTTCATTGACTACACTAAAGCCTTTGACTGTATGGATCACAACAAACTGTGGAAAATTCTTAAAGATATGGGACTACCCAAACATTTTAGTCTCCTGAGAAACCTATACGCAGGTCAAGAAGCAACAGTTAGAACCGGACATGGAACAACTGACTGGTTCAGAATTGGGAAAGGAGTTCATCAAGGCTGTATATTATCACCATGCTTATTACATCATGCAAAATGCCGGGCTGGATGAATCACAAGCTGGAATCAAGATTGCAGGGAGAAATAACAACCTCAGATATGCAGATGATGCCACTCTAATGGCAGAAAGTGAAGAGAAACTAAAGAGTCTCTTGGTTAAACTGAAAGAGGAGAGTGAAAAAGCTGGCTTAAAACTCAACATTCAAAAAACTGAGATCATGGCATCCAGTTCCATCACTTTATGGCAAAAAGAAGGGGAAAAAATGGAAACATTGACAGATTTCTTGGGCTCCAAAATCACTAAGGACTGTGACTGCAGCCATGATATTAAATGATGCTTGCTCCCTGGAAGGAAAGCTATGACAAACCTAGACAGTATATTAAAAAACAGAGACATCCCTTTGCCAACAAAGGTCCATATATTCAAAGCTGTGGTTTTTCCAGTAATCATATACAGATGTGAGAATTGAACCATAAAGAAGTCTGAGTGCCGAAGAATTGATGCTTTTGAACTGTTGTGCTGGAGAAGACTCTTGAGAGTCCCTTGGACAACAAGGAGATTAAACCAGTCAATCCTAAAGGAAATCAACCCTGAATATTCATTGAAAGGACTGATGCTGAAGCTCCAATAATTTGGCCACCTGATGTGAAGAGCTGACTCATTTGAAAAGACTCTGAAGCTAGGAAAGATTGAGAGCAGGAAGAGAAGTGGGTAGCAGAGGATGAGGTGGTTAGATAGCATCACCAACTCAGTGGGCATGAATTGGAGCAAACTCCAGGAGACAGTGGAGGACAGAGGAGCCTGGTGTGCTATATCCCATGGGGTCACAAAAAGTCAGATGCAAGTTAGCAACTGAACATAACAAGTTGAGGCACATGTGTAGGGGAAGAACAAGTGTTCAGTTTTGGACAAGTTGAGTTTGAGTTGTATGTTATAAAAACAGTGGAAATTGTGCATAGGCAACGAAAGAAGTCTGGAGTTTGGGAGAAAGGTCTTGGACTGGAGGTTAAAAACTTAGGAGTTAATAGCATATTTTAAGCTCATAATCTGAATCAGATCAATGAGAGTGAGTGTACAGGGAGAAGAGAAGAAAGGCTAAGAGTGATTCCTGGGACCTATGTGAAGAACTGAGGGACTTGAGGAGGAACCAGAAAAGGAGCTGAAAAGGTGTGACCAGTGAGTAGGAAAAAAGTCAACAGCATGATGTTCTAATAAATAGCATGAAGCCTAATAAATAAAGTATCCAGAAAGGGAGTGGTCCACTTTATCAGAGGATTGTGCTAAGTCAAGTAGAATGAAGACTGGGGAGCTGGACCTTGGCTCTCACCATTCAGCAGTCATTGGTGATCTTGATAAGAGCAGTCATTATAGAGTGGTAGGAGTCAATGCCACATTGCCATGGATTTAGGCAAGAACAGGAGGAAAGAACCTGGAGACTATGAGTACAGGGCACTACTTGAGACATTTTTCTGTAACTGGAAGTGAAGAAATGGAGTGGAAGTTGGTAGGGAAAAATGAGCTCAAGAGAATTGATTTTTTTTAAAGATGGGGGAGGGGGTACCCAGTCATTTATATGCTAATAAAAATGATCCAAGAAGGAATGAAAAATTGTTAATGCAAGACAGAGGTTGGGGAGAATTGCCGGAGTGATATCCTTGAGGAGGCAAGGGCAGTGGGATTTAGTGCACAAGTAGAGGGACTGATTTTAGCTAGGAACATGAATATGTCATCTGTGAAGTAGTTGGATATTCAGATCTCTTCCCTAGTAAGGCATGATCCACATTATAGTGACCCTTTAATTACTCAATTACTGGTATAAAATCCATGATGAGGCATTTGCTTCCCTGATGAATTGTCAGGTTGCACAGCAAAAGAAAAAGATCCACCAAGAGTTACGAGGTGTTAAATTCTTAGTTTCAAATCATACATACCTTTTCGCTTAGATTGCTAATATCTCATAATTTTTTTATCTCAGCACCATTTTTAAGGCTGACAGGGGCATCTTGATCTCTATAACTAGAATGACTGAGATAGATGAGGTCTTCTAGTCCATTTTTGTGACATGTTGGCCATTAGCTATTATTGGGTTAGCCAAGAAGTTCACTCAGGCTTTTCAATAAGATGGTACGGAAAAACCTGAATGAACTTTTTGGCCAACCAAATATATTAATGTTTTTGCAATAGGGAATCTTGCGTTATTGTCCAGGAGGCCCTGAACATGTATTCAATCCCATTCAGAGGACCACTGTGATTGTGCTCAGCATCTGGCCTATCCTGATGTAGTTCCTACGGGAAAGAGGTATTTCTTGTTCTGGAGTCCTAGAAAATATTAATAGACCTACATTCCCATCTTCACAGTATTTGCATAGCTAATACAAAACACTTTTCTTAGACAACCAGCAGCTTAATGGATTTGGAGTCATAGACAATGTCACAGTGGTATTCTCCTGCTATATAAGATTTTCCCTAGCCCCTCACTGTGGGTGTTTCAGGTCTAGGATTAAAGAGTCTTAAGATCCACTCTTAAAACTTAGGTAGAGATATAAGGCACTTTGTTGAGTAGGGAATGGTATGTCACCTTCCTTATATTGCCTAGAATATAAAATTCAGTTTAATAAGAACCAAAAGTTGCTTTTCTCCAGGGCTTTAATAGGAACTGGTGGTGGCAATATGTATGTCTAGAAGTTCAGAGACTCTTTTTCAAGACTCCACATTCTGCTAGAGTTCTTGGAGGCACATCATCCAACAAGGAAGCCACAAGAAAAAGTAACAGTCACTCCAATTACAGTAACAGAGACCTCAAGGCCAGAATGACTGTCCTCTCCTGTGTACTGATTTGAACCCCTCCTGCTTCTTGGGTTTTCCATTCAAGAGAGCCCTGGGGTAAAAGACTAATAGGTGACTCTGTACATAAATTGGAATAAGACGCAGGTCACTAGACAAGTTGACAAGACACCGAGTCTCCTTGGAAAAAGACACCTTCGGGGGAAAATATGTGACAACAGACTTTTAATGCTCAGAAGTCAGGCACTGACATTCTAGACCTTGTTGTTGTTTAGTCACTAAGTCAGGTCTGACTCTTGGCAGCCCCCACGGACCACAGCACGCCAGGCTTCCCTGTCCTACATTATCTCCCGGAGTTTGTTCAAACTCATGTTCATTGATGCTATCAGCCATCTCATCCTCTGTCTCCCCCTTCTCTTCCTGCCCTCCATCTTTCCCAGCATCAGGGTCTTTTCCAATGAGTCAGCTCTTGGCATCCGGTGGCTGGCCAAAATATTGAATCTTCAACTTCAGAATCAGTCCTTCCAATGAATATTTGGACTGATTTCCTTTAGGATGACCTGGTTGCATCTCCTCGCAGTCCAAGGGACTCTAAAGAGTCTTCTCCAGCACAACAATTCAAAAGCATCAGTTCTTTGGCACGCTGCCTTCTTTACATCCAACCCTCATATCTGTACAGAACTACTGGAAAAATCATAGCTTTGACTATACGGACCTTTGTCGGCAAAGTGATGTCTCTGATTTTTACACACTGTCTTAGGTTTGTCATAGCTTTTCTTCCAGGAAGCAAGCTTCTTTTAATTTAAAGTCACCCTCAACAATGCTTTTGGAGCCCAAGAAAATAAAATCTGCTACTGTTTCCATTTTGTCTCCTATTTGCTGTGAAGTGATGGGACCAGATGCTATGATCTTAGTTTCTTGAATGTTGAGTTTTAAACCAGGTTTTACACTCTTGTCTTTCACCTTCATCAAGAGGCCCTTTAGTTCCTCTTCAGTGAGGTTGTTATTTCTCCCAACAATCCTGATTCCAGCTTGTGAGTCAACCAGCCCAGCATTTTACATGATGTACACTACACATAAGTTAAATAAGCAGAGTGATAATATACAGCCTTGTTATACTCCTTTCCCAATTTTGAACTAGTCCATTTTTCCATGTCTGGTTCTAACTGTTGCTTCTTCACCTGCATACAGATTTCTCAGAAGGAAAAAGTAAGGCGGTCTGGTGTTCCCATCTCTTTAAGAATTTTCCAGTTTGTTGTGATCCATACAGTCAAAGGTTTTAGCATAGTCAATGAAGAAGCTGCTGCTGCTACTAAGTCGCTTCAGTCATGTCCGACTCTGTGCGACCCTCTGGACTGCAGCCTGCCAGGCTCCTCTGTCCATGGGATTCTCTAGGCAAGAGTACTAGTGGGTTTCCATGCCCTCCTCCAGGGGATCTTCTGACCTAGGGATTGAACCCAGGTCTCCTGCATTGCAGGCAGATTCTTTATTGCTGAGGCATGAGGGAAGCCCCCAATGAACCAGAAGTAGATGTTTTTCTGGAATTCCATTGCTTTCTCTATGATTCAATGGATGTTGGCAATTTGGTCTTTGGTTCCTTTGCCTTTTCTAAATCCAACCTGTATGTCTCAAAGTTCTCAGCTCATGTACTGTTGAAGCCTAGCTTGAAGGATTTTGAACATTACCTTACTAGCATGTGAAATTAGTGCAATTCTATGGTAGTTTGAACATCCTTTGGCATTGCCCTTCTTTGGGATTAGAATGAAAACTGACCTTTTCCAATCCTGTGGCCACTGCTGAGGTTTCTGAATTTGCTGACATGTTGATTACAGCACTTTAATAGCTGTAATCATCTTTCACAGTTTGAAATAGCTCAGCTGGAATTCTGTCACCTCCACTAGCTTTGTTTGCAGTAATGCTTCCTAAGGCCCACTTGAGTTCACACTCCAAGAAATCCCACTCTGGGTGAGTGACCACACCGTCATGGTTATCCAGGTCATTAAAACCTTATTTGTATAATTCTTCTGTGTATGCTTGCCACCTTCTCTTAATCTCTTCTGCTTCTGTTATGTCCATACTGTTTCTGTCCTTTATTGTGCCCATCTTTGCATGAAATATTCCCTTGGTATCTCCAATTATTTTGAAAAGATCTCTAGTCTTTCCCATTCTATTGTTTTCCTCTATTTCTTTGCATTATTCATTTAAGAAGGGTCTCTTATCTCTCTTTGCTATTCTTTGGAACTCTGCATTCAGTTGGCTATATCTTTCCCTTTCTCTTTTGCCTTTTGCTTCTCTTCTTTCTCAGCTGTTTCTCAGACAATCATTGTGCCTTCTTGCATTTATTTTTCTTTAAGATGGCTTTGGAGCTTGGATATGTGCATATATCTCTAAATGGACTCTAGATAAGGACATCATTGATTAAATCTGTCAAAAAATTCATAGGGAGAAGTGAACACTAAGAAAATGGTATTGCCACACCATAGAGTAAAACCAGTCAAGAGAACTAATGGAACCATAGTTAAATATGCTGAGAGTGTGTCACTGAATATCACAAGTGAAGGGAATGCTGCTGGTTGGAGTGGATAGAGATCTAAAGAAAAGCATGATCTGTATCAATGGCAACAAATAATTGTGGTAGATGTTATATCTGAGTCAAGCTAAAGACCCATGCAACAATTCTATGACTCGTCTGTGGCCAATCTTTTAAGAGGCTATATGAGAGAATCCGGAGAAGGCAATGGCACCTCACCCCAGTACTCTTGCCTGGAAAATCCCATGGACGGAGGAGCCTGGTGGGCTGTGGTCCGTGGGGTTGCTATGAGTCGGGCACGACTGAGAAACTTCACTTTCACTTTTCACTTTCCTGCATTGGAAAAGGAAAAGGCAACCCACTCCAGTGTTCTTGCCTGGAGAATCCCAGGGACGGGGGAGCCTGGTGGGCTTCCGTCTATGGGGTCACGCAGAGTCGGACACGACTGAAGCGACTTAGCAGCAGCAGTAGCTGCTGCTAACATTATTGGATATGTTTCTTAAGTTTCTTAATCATACCTTGCATATATGTTTGCAAATTTTTTAGCTCTTTTATGTTTTATTTTTAATTGAGATATGGTTGCTTTACAAGCAGTGTTAGTTTCTGCTGTACAATAAAGTGAATCAGCTATGTATGTACATTTTACATTGACATAATTTTAGACAAAGAAGTTGCAGTAACAATACATAAAATTGTCATATACCCTTCACTGCTGCTGCTGCTAAGTCGCTTCAATCGTGTCCGACTCTGTGCGACCCCATAGACAGCAGCCCACTAGGCTCCTCTGTCCCTGGGATTCTCCAGGCAAGAACACTGGAGTGGCTTGCCATTTCCTTCTCCAATGCATGAAAGTGAAAAGTGAAAGGGAAGTCGCTCAGTCGTGCCTGACTCTTAGCGACCCCATGGACTTCAGCCTACCAGGCTCCTCTGTCCATGGCATTTTCCAGGCAAGAGTACTGGAATGGGGTGCCATACCCTTCACAGTGATTATTTAAATGTTAACTTTTAACCACATTTGCTTCATTCATCTCTCTTTCTGTGTGTGTGTGTGTGCATATAATATATATATATATATATATATATATATTATACACACATACATTTTTTCCTGATTATTTGATAGTAATCAAATGTAAAATCTAACAGAGGCAAGTTATGCCAATAACCTCTAAACCATCAGTATCCCCAAGTATAAGGGGAAATCCTCAAAATTAAATAAAAGAATAATAATGGTAGCAGAACCCTTATCAAGGAATTTCCATCAGATCAGAATAGACTTATCCAGTAATTGAACACCCTCAGACATTTGTAAATACTCTGGGGCCAGGCTGTAAAGGGTCCTGTGTGACAGATACCCAGCCATGACCCTACTTATGGGGCTGAGACTCTAAATCAGTAAACCCAAGAAATATTAGAGGGCTCAGAGAGGGACCTGAGAAAGTCACCTTTGAGCTAGATCATGGACAGTCAGGCAAATGATGCTTCAGTTCCAACAATCTGGTTGCTGGCATTCCATCTCATTTAGGGTGAAACATATCATTGTGGAGAAGTCAGTTCCAGGTGTCCAGTTTAAACGTTTAGTATAGAAGACAGAGAAATCAGTCATTTCTGCCAGGACATAAACAACCTCCCCAACAGTGGAACCACTCAGGAAAGAAGAGAAATTACTTTCTGTTTCCGTTCAGGTGCTTATTTAAGCAGGATAATATGTTGGGACTTGGTGAAATAATTTTTTCCCAGCATAGCACATCACCTTGAGAATTGGCATAAAACAGCTCCAGATGCTAAAACGCCTTCCTGGGTTGTTTTCTAGACTTGAGTCTATTCCCCTGAGGTATACAGTTGAGGATATCAGATGGTCCAGCCTTCTAAAAACCAAACAGCAGGAAACTTAGCAACAGGGTCAAAGCCCAGAATGTCAGAACAGCACTGAACTGGACGTCAGTTGACAGGAGCCAAGAGTGTCCAACTTAGGCTTATCAAGGAGCAGCACCTTCCTATCTGGTCCCAGACTTTACCTTGATTTAGAAAAGAAATTGCTTTGTTTTCCTTGTAAACCAATACAAGTTTCAACTAATTTCGGAGACTGTTTCTTGACCAAAAAAGAAAAAGATGATTTAAACATAGTAATTCCTTGCAGAGTGACTTTCCCGAGGATACCTGCCAGAGTCCTGTAAGGGAGGCTGGCAATTGGTAGTACAGGTGAATGTCTTCTTAGGCAAAGGACTGTCAAGGGTCCAGCCCTATTTTTTGAGATCAGGAGGGAAAAATGGAGGACAGATGGTATAAAAGGATTAACAAGGAAAAGAGAAATCCAGGACTACTCCCTCACCAAGTTCTCAATTCCTAAAAAGAACAGCACCTGAATCCCCCAAATGCCTGTGGGCCCAAGAGTTAGCTGCAGAGGGTGAATGAGATTGGCTGCTACACTTTTCAATGGGACAAAGATTCACACATATAAAGTGAATGTGATGGAAGGACTCCAGTTGGAAGGTAGCCAAGGGGAGAGCTTGAGAACAAATCTCTCAATGGAGCCTGTTGAAACTACAGCCTTGTCCATACTGTACCCACAGACAGTCAGCCAAAGAGAGACATAAACAACTTCTTCGTGGGCAACCCACATTTGTTATCCTTATTCCCCACTCCATCATCAGAAGGACATGTGCCAGGGAGAGAGGGGTGAGGGTCACACCTCCCTCGAATCTAAGCCATTAGAAACTAGGGTGAATAAGGGGTTTAGAGGAGACCTTAAAATCACATAGAAGGTTGAAGTTATGAAATGAACAGCAAGGAGTCATAAGAACTGGAAATGACTGTTCTAAAAATGAATAGCTGGGAATCAATAGGAAAAGGAAGTTTCTGAAAAGTGATTATAGCGCCTGCTAGGAGGAAAATTAATTCTATACCCAACAGTTGAGGTTTTTCTCTAAGACAGCTCCATTAAGCATTCAGACACTACACCCTCCCTCTCCTATGACCCCTAGATTCTACCACACTCCTCATTCATATTTGCCCTCTTATGACAGCAGCAATCTCATCAAGGATCAGAGGCACAGTAGCCAACATCATAACCTTCCTTTTAATCTATTTTCCCAGTGAAATGAAGAGCCCCAGATGGTCAAGAGGTAGCCTCAGTTTCTAATTCAATGGGACCATTCTGAGACCCTTGGTATTAGGAGCTTTAAGCAAGCAAAGCCCAAAGCAGTGGAGAAGGGAAATAAAAACCTTGTAAGTGATATGAGAATCCTACTCCAACATTTGGCCTGATCCATGTGTTCTGTGCTTGGGAGAAACAGCCCCATATATAGTCCTGGCTCTGAATATATGCCCTGACAAGCATCCCGATCCTATAAGTGCACCCAGTTTTATATGTCCTCCCTGCTGACAACAAAAATGAATCTCCAAAAGCCTTTCCACCCAGTGACTCATGATGATGGTAAAACCAGGAGATCCCAGGGGCATAATCAAACTTTTGCTCTATTACTTTGATGAAAGAGTGAATTTCTTGGTCCAAAACAAAGTGATACAAAATATTGTGTTAGCAAATCAACACTAAGTCCAAAAATGATGCTCATGAGAGGGAAAGGGAAGGCATGGAAAACAGAATTCTTATCCAGAATGAGTGATTATTTCGATACAGGGAAAGAGAAAGTCCCTTCCATGACTGAAGGAATTCAGTGTAACTTATTCATCACCACTACCTTGAGTGTGAAGTTTCAGGGATCATTACTGTTCACAGGTTGATAACCTGAAAAGAAAGAAGTAATCAAGTTATTGAGTCTATGTAAAAACTTGAAATCTGCCACTATTTCACTCTTTTCATGAGCTGTAAAGAAACTGACTGATATCTACAGGAGGTCATTTTATCTATCTGATAATTCAGCCTTCTCTGCGGTAAGTCTTTCGTTGACTATGCCAAAGCCTTTGACTGTGTGGATCACAACAAATTGTGGAAAATTCTTAAAGAGGTGAGAATTCCAGACTACCTGACCTGCCTCCAAAGAAATCTGTATGCAAGTGAAGAAGCAACAGTTAGAACTGGACATGGAACAACAGACTGATTCCAAATCGGGAAAGGAGTACATCAAGGCTGTATATTGTCACCCTGCTTATTTAACTTATATGCAGAGTACATCATGAGAAATGCTGGACTGGATGAAGCACAAGCTGGAATCAAGATTGCTGAGAGAGATATCAATAACCTCAGATATGTAGATGATACCACACTTGTGGCAGAAAGCAAAGAAGAACTAAAGAGCCTCTTGATGAAAGTGAAAGAGAAGAGTGAAAAAGTTGGCTTAAAGCTCAACATTCAGAAAACTAAGATCATGGCATCTGGTTCCTTCACTTATGGCAAATAGATGGGGAAACAATGGAAACAGTGACAGACTTTATTTTGGGGGGGCTCCAAAATCACTGCAGATGGTGACTGCAGCCATGAAATTAAAAGATGCTCCTTGGAACAAAAGTTATGAGCAACCAAGACAGCATATTAAAAAGCAGAGACATTACTTTGCCAACAAAGGTCCATCTAGTCAAAGCTATGGTTTTTTCAGTAGTCATGTATGGGTGTGAGAGTTGGACTATAAAGAAAGCTGAGGGCCAAAGAATTGGTGCTTTTGAACTGTGGTGTTGGAGAAGACTCTTGAGAGTCCCTTGGACTGGCAAGGAAATCCAACCAGTCCATCCTAAAAGAAATCAGTCCTGAATATTCATTGGAAAGACTGATGCTGAAGCTGAAGCTCCAATACTTTGGCCACCTGATGCGAAAAACTGACTCATTGGAAAAGTCCCTGATGCTGGGAAAGATGAACGTAGGAGGAGAAGGGAACGACAGAGGATGAGATGGTTGGATGGCATCACTAACTCAATGGACGTGTGTTTGAGCAAGCTCCAGGGGTTGATGATGGACAGAGAAGCCTGGCGTACTGCAGTCCATGGAGTTGCAGAGTCGGACATGACTGAGCGACTGAACTGAACTAAACACTCTGAGTTCATTCTGAGCTGTTCTTTCATTCATTCTCTATAACTCAGGGTCCCAGTAGGAACAAAGGGTACATGCAAATTAAGGTATTTGAAGGAGGTAACGAGGGTTGTTTACAAATGCTTAGGCAGCATGTAGCACAAAGAATAGCATAGTGCCCTACTGCCATTACCACTGCTGCTGCTAAGTCGCTTCAGTCGTGTCCGACTCTGTGCAACCCCATAGACAGCAGCCCACCAGGCTCCGTCATCCCTGGGATTCTCCAGGCAAGAACACTGGAGTGGGTTGCCATTTTCTTAGACCCAAAAGCCAAGGGAAAAAGGAAAACCCAGAAGTCATACAGAGAGGTCTACCTGAAGGAAAGCTGGGACATTTGTTTGTGATAATCCAGTAGGCAGAGAGTCAAGGAACCATATGATTTGATTTAAATGACCTTCCCTTTCAACTCTGCTAGGGTTCCTGTTTACCGAACCTAACCAGAAGCCAGAAGTTAAAGGACGTAGACCAAACAGGTCAGCCTCCTAGGTCAGAGAATAAGAACTAGGCAGAGAGGTGGAAAAGAGTGAAGAGTGGATCTAGAAAGGCACACAGGAGATATCCAGCACACATCAGTTCAAAAATTATTTATCAAGGTCACCTACTATGTGCCAAGTGTTATTCCAGATGTTGGGAATAGAATAGTCAAAAAAGCTCTTAACCTCATGGAGCTCATAAAGTATGTACATAAATATATGTATATAAAATATGCACAAGTAATAATGAGAAAATAAAGCAAAGAAAGGATATACAGAATAATGGCTGGGGAGGATTATCACAATCTTAAATAAGATGATAGAGAGGGCTTCAGGGAAAATCCAAAGGAGGTCAGGAATTCAAATCCGTAGATATCTTGAAAAGCAGACCATACATAGGGAATAGCAAGTGGAAAGGCTCTGAGATGTGAGTAGTATGCAGCATATCTGAGGAACAGAGAGAAGTCTACTAGGTGAGGTAGACTTGAGCAAGAGGGGTACAGTATTAAGAGACGATATCAGAGAGCAGGGTAGAGACCATACCAGGTCAGTAAGGCTTTGTAGGATATTGACAGAAACTTGGCTTTTACTCTGAGGGAGATGGGAAACCATTGGAGGGTTTTGAACAGAGGAGCAGTGTGATCTGACATGTGCTTACGTCATCAATTCTGGCTACTATGTTGAGATAGATTGATGTGGAGAGTTGGATCCAGGCTAAAAGAACAGGAGGCCAGTTAGGATAGGAGGATATTGCAATAATGCAGTCAAGGGACAATGATGGCTTAGATCATGATGGTAGTAGGCATAGTGGATGGCAAAGGTAACAGGATTTGCTGAAGGATTGGATATGCATGTAAGAGAAAAGGAGGAGATTGACTCCAGGGTTTTAGGTTACTGGGGAAAAAAAGCAATTGCTATTTACTGAGATAGAGGTTACAAGAAGTCCAAATTCGGTGTATTTTTCTCTGGGTGGATTTTAGGAGCTCAGTTTTGGACGTGTGAAATAGAATAGAGAACTTAGAAACAAATACTTGTCAGAATCAAGTGTATAGTAAAGAAGGCACAAAAAACTCACTGAGAAATGAAGATTGCTCGCTTGCTTGCTTGCTTGATTGATTTGTAGGTGATTTTGAGGAAACTGGCTCCCTCTGTGGAGCAATATAAACTGAATTATTCCTTAACATCATCACTATGTTGAGAAATAAAAATTGGATACTTACCTAACATCAAATACAAAGGGAGATTCTAGATGGGTTAAAGACAAATGTGTGATGGGGAGCATGGGGGGAGTCCTAGAAGAAAAATTCAGTGAATACATTTATGTCCTAGGAGCAGGGACAGACTTTTAAACAAAATTTAGAGAACTCAAACCATGATGCAAAAATGTTGATTACATCAAAATAAAAGTTTTCCAAAACTATGATGAGGTACCGTTTCACATCCACTAGAAAGACTGCAATGTTAAAAAGTGGAAAATAACAAAGAGGTGAAGAAATTGAAACTCTGGTACATTGCTGTTGAGGATGTAAAATGGTTCAGTCATCATGGAAAATAGTGGTTCTTCAAAAAGTTAAACACAGAATTGCCATGTGCCCCCACAGTTCTACTCCTAGCTATATGCTCCAAAGAATTAAAAACAAGTACTCAGACAAGTCCATGGACATGAATGTTCATAGGAGCCCTCTTCTTAATGGCCAAAAGGTAGAAACAGCACAAATGTCTATCAATGGAAGAATGAGTAGACACAGTGTGGTCTATCCATACAATGGAATATTATTCAGCCATTTAAAAAAATGAAAAAATAATACATGCTGTAACATTTATGACTGCTAAGCAAAATAAATCAGACACAAAATCACATATTGTATGGTTCCATTTACATGACCTATCAAGAATAGAAACATTCGTACAGATTGAACAGATTGGTGGTTGCCAGGGCTGTTGGGGAGGCAGGGTTGGGAGAAACTGCTTAATGCATCAGGGTTTTACTTTGGAGGGATGCTTCAGAACTAAACAGAAGTGGTGGTTGCACAACATTGTGAATGAACATGGCACTGAACTGTTCACTTTAAAATGGTTCATAAAAGTCTTGGTTGAAGTACTAAAAAAAATAAAAGCTTTCTATCCAGGGGAAAAATTAATAGACAAATAATAGAATTAAGGAAGATTACTTGTACTCGTTAAAACTGACAATGGATTGAAATCTAGAATACACGAAAAAAATCTTCTAAATGAACAAGAAAAAGACAGAAATCCAGGGACTTCCCTGGTGGTCCAGTGGCTAAGACTGAGTTTCCAGTGTAGGGGGCCCAGGTTTGATCCCTGTTGAGGGAACTAGATCCCACATGCTGCAACAAAGATCAAAGATCCCATGTGCCACAGCTAAGACCTGGTTTAGACAAAGAAAATAAAAAACAGCAATCTCAATAAAACAACGGGCAGAAGAAACCAAAAATTGATAAAGATGAAGAAATGTTCACACTAGCGAATAATCAGAGAAATGCAAATTCAAACAACGAGATATTAATTTGCATCGATTAGGAAAAAATTAGAAAGTTGAATAGTACTAAATATATATGTGGAGAGGAGGGAGATACATCTTAGATCATGTTCTTCAAATGCCGACCTTGAGATATGGATTTACTTGCTGGTGATTTACTAAAGAAGTCATCACAGGATAAACTGGTAAGGGAATAAGGGATGCAGGACAGAAAAACAGAAGAAACTTAAAAATGATGTGTATCAGACAGAGTCCTAGCCTCAACCCAATCCTGTGGGAGAGTTCTGGAGAGGAAATTACACCCTCAGTCTGAGCCATTTTATGGCAAAGGAGCTGGGCTTTAATACTTAATACTACAGTTACCCATTGCCTACAGGATTCCCTGGGGTGACCCAAACTGCCAGGCACTTCCTATTCTCTGGAGTAAGTGGCTCCAACAGCCCAAGGGTAATCCTCTAAAGATTTTGACTGGCTAGAAGTAAATCACATAGGGAGATGAGCCAACAGAGGTAGAAAAAGGGATCCATGAGGGGCTTCCCTAGTGGTCTAGTGGTTAACAATCTGCCTTGGAATGTAGGGGATGCAGATTGGGTCCCTGGACTGGGAAGATCCCCCATGCCTCAGAGCAATAAAGCCTGTAAGCCACAATCAGAGATGCACCGCAACAAAAAGATTCCACATAATGCAAGGAAGAGCTGATGTCTTAGCTGTAGCACTCAGATCTTCATTGCAACTAAGACCCGATGCAGCCAAATAAATATTAATAAATATCATAAAAAAGAAAAAGGGATCTATGAGTTTCTGAGCATTGCAGGAAAAAATGTCTGCAGTAAGATGTGATAATATAAGAACCTCCAGGACTACGGGTGGAAAAATAGACTGGAAGCCATTGTGGAGAGCAATCTAGCCTTTCTCAGATAAACTATATTATTAGATAGATATGTGTATCATATGACACAGTGTTTTTATTTTGGATACATATTCTAAAGAAACTATAACTTGGGTTCATAAGGAGAATAGTTACTTGGACATGTCCACAAGGACACTGCTTTTTTTTCCCCCCCAAAGCCCTAGGAGTCACTAATGTGATCTTATTACCAACACGTCACACAGGCACCTTTCATCATCCTGACCTTTTAGTATCCTGAGATCTAATGAATCGTAAGAGCCAAGTGACAGAACTGCTTGTCTGCGGCATGAGCCAGCTGAAGAAACTTTTCTTGCTCCACTCAAATTTGGCAGTTTTTCAAGAGTCATCTGTTTTGTCAATGCAACACATTCAGATGTGTTATTTTTTTGCCTCCAAGCATTGTGCTTTTTTCTTAGTGTAAGGCAGGTTAAAAGCCCTCATATTTCCCCACTTCCTGGCATACATGTGTATTACCAAGGCTTTTAGAGTACTTCCTGGGCAAGCATGATTTTCTCTGAGATGATAAGAT
This sequence comes from Bos mutus, assembly GCF_027580195.1. Taxonomy (NCBI): domain Eukaryota; kingdom Metazoa; phylum Chordata; class Mammalia; order Artiodactyla; family Bovidae; genus Bos; species Bos mutus. The sequence continues at coordinate 6,874,902 of NC_091620.1, read as the reverse complement.
CGATGTTATTACCTCAGTTAGGGTCCAGTGAAAACAGTGGAAACTATCTTCAGTGTTTCAAATGAGGCATGTTTAATAAAAGGAACTGCTTACACAGTTGTTGGAACACCAAACATGTGAAAGAGAGGTTGGGGTAACTCAGAAATTAATATCTGTAGGAAGAAGCTACAATTCCTAGAGCTGGGTAACAGAATGGAAGATACGATGTTACCAGAACCTAGGGAAGAAGAGGATTTACTACTGCAGAGTGTAGACTGCTAAGGGAGTACAGCCCAGATCACTTAATGAGATATGGCCAAATGGATAAAAGAGAATGGTGGACTTGGCTGCTACTGGTATCTTGATTGGGCATGGTGAGGTTATTACTGGAAATTCTTGAAGAAGCTGGAGGCTAGACCTGGAGGGTATGTAGACTCAAACTGGAAACTAGAAAAGACTGCTTCCTTCCTCCACTTTCCAGTTTCTGAAAGTGTCTCCAGTTGACAGTACCTCCTAGCTTGCAAGGGAATCTGGAAAATGAAATTTGTAGAATCCAGTCCCAGCATCATAGATACATGTCTGACACACTTATAGCAAGATGGTAAGAGTGTACTGCTGGCCCTGCCAGATGAAATCAAACAGTTTCCAGTTGTTTTTGTTTTTTTTTTTTTTTAATCCTAGCCAGGATCACACAATACCTGCCTAAATTCACCAGTGAAAGTCGCTCAGTCCCGTCCGACTCTTTGCGAACCCATGGACTATACAGTCCATGGAATTCTCTAGGCCAGAATACTGGAGTGGGTAGCCTTTCCCTTCTCCAGGGGATCTTCCCAACCCAGGGATCAAACTCAGGTCTCCTGCATTGCAGGCGGATTCTTTACCAGCTGAGCCACAAGGGAAGCCCAAGAATACTGGAGCAGGTAGCCTATCCCTTCTCCAGTGGATCTTCGCAACCCAGGAATTGAACCTGGGTTCTCCTGCTCTTTCTCCTGCATTGCAGGTGGATTATTTACCAACTGAGCTATTCACCAGGGCTACTGTCATTGGTCACTAAGCTGCCGTTATTGGTTCTGTTCCGGGGGCGACTCTCGGACACCACCTGTGACACAGAGATATGATGGCATAGGAGACAAAGTAGATAGAGGTGGAGGAGACCTAAGAAGACAGTGAAGAATATTCTGTCCACACACTACATTCCATTGTTTACAGCCATTCTGTGTTGCTATATTTTAGATGTGTCTAGGTAAACAGTATATGACCGGATTTTTAAAATCCAATCTGAAAATGTCTATCTCACAGGTAACCTTAATCCACTTTGTTTATTGTGATTATTGATTTATTTGGACTTATTTCTACTAACCCATTTTTTTAACTTTTAATTTTATTTTGGAGTAGAGTTGATGAACAATTTTGTGATAGTTTCAGGTGTATAGCAAAGTGATTTAGTTACACATGTACATGTATCTCTTCTTTTGCACATTCTCTGTCAACATTTTTTGTGTTTTTCCAATTTACCATATTTGTCTTTGCTTTTATTCTTTTTGCTTTTATTATTTTTCTTTTCCTGATTTATATTGCATTGGTTTTTCTTTATTCCCTTCCATTCATCTGAAGATTATAAATTTGTTTTCAGACATCTCCTACTTAAGTGAATAATCCTTTCCTGAAAATCAGATGTTCTGTATAAAAATGTTAAGCAGGAGTATATTTCCTATCATTTTAAGTGGAAATATTATAATGGATTATATGTCAATAAAAAATCTCCCAATCAGGTCTTAAAACATAACTAAAACAACTATCTATCATTAACAAATCATCAGTTTAAGAAGAAAAATACTTTAAAATTGCCTTCTGATTAGAAGCAATTAATATAATTGTAAAGCAGTTGATTTGATGTAAAACTTGGTTTCTCAGTACCAGCAATATCTGAAACGCATGTTCCTTTGTCAATATGTGTGTTTTATAAGATCGCTACATAGGATTTTGACATTCTGCTAATTGTATTTGAAATGTAAATCAAATCATTAGTTGTACAATTTTTTTAAAGCAATGGGCTTCCCTAGTGGCTCAGAGGTTAAAGTGCTTGCCTGCAATGGGAGAGACCTGGGTTCAATCCCTGGGTTGGGAAGATCCCCTGGAGAAGGAAATGGCAACCCACTCCAGTATTCTTGCCTAGAGAATCCCATGGATGGAGGAGCCTGGTGGCCTACAGTCCATGGGGTGGCAAAGAGTCGGACACGACTGAGGGAGTTAACTTTCACTTTCACTTTCAGACATGAAAGTGGCCATGCTGTGCTCCAGTAAGATTTTTGGTAAACAGTAGGCTGGATTAGGCCTAGAAGCTATAGTTCACTGACCTTTTAAATATCTATAGCATCTCTTGTGGTTATCTGCTTTTTCATTACTGTTAAAATAGTTGTATATACTGATCTTTTCAAAGAAATGGTTTTTGGTTTCATTGATTATTGTTTTTATTTTGTTGGTTGTTGCCTCCATTTAATTTATTTCCTTCTGTTCACTTAGTATTTAGTTTGCTCTGCATATTTTAGTTTTTTAGGGTTGAAGTTTACATCATTGTTTTGGAATCTTTCTTCTTTTCTAACACAATCACCTAATAATACAAGTATTCCTGTAAGAACAGCCTTACCTGCATCTCAGAAGTCTTAATGCATACATTTTAATTTATTTCAAAACATTTAAAAATGTTTCCTTTATTTCCTTTATGACCAATGAATCCTTTAGAAGTACACTGTTATTTCCCACTGTTTGGTGACTTTGTGTCTTTCTATTGATTTCTCATTTAATTTCAAAATGGTTAGGAGACATACTCATTTTTTTAATACTTTAGAAATTGAGACTTATTTTGTAACCCAGAATGTGATCTTGATCAATGTACTGTGGGCATTTGAGATTTTTTTTTTGTTTTTGCATATGATTCCATGATAATTATATGGGTGTTGTTGCTTCCTTGCGTCCCTCACAAGTTCTGTCATTATCTGTCTAATTATGAAGATGCTGTAATTGAGTTATTTTGTTCTCCTTATACTTCAATTAGATTTTCTCTGCATGTTTAACCTTATTTTGCATATATTAGTAGGATCTTTATATCTTTGTAACTGACTAGTTTATGAAATATTCCTCCTTATCCTTGGTAATATTTCTCCTTCTGAAATCTACTTAATCTGATAAAAAGTGATTGGTATGACTATGTTATATTTAAACTTTTCTATTTAACCAATCTGTATCTTTATAAGATAAGTATGTGGGAGATAGCACATAACTGGTTCTTGCTTTTTAATCCAGTTTAACATCTGTCTTTCAGTTGGTCTGATAGGTTATTTAAATATTTAATTTATATAGTTGTCTTTAAAACAATCTTGCTTGTTCTCTATTTTTTACCACTATTTTTTGTACATCTTTCTCTTTTCCACCTTCTTGTAGACTGTAATTTTAGTTTAGTTTTGTTTTATTTTGGCCATGTCATGCAGCTTGTGGGATCTTAGTTCCCTGACCAGGGATTGATCCTGGGCCCTGGACTGCCAGGGAATTCCCTAGATGAAGTAATTTTAGAATTTTTTTAATATCCACTAGAACAGAGGCAAAAGGGACTGGTTTTGTGGAAGACAATTTTTCAGTGCATCGAGGGTTAGGGGAGCCATGGTTCCAGGATGATTCAAGCACCTGACGTTTCTTGTGCACTTTACTTCTGTAGCTGTAAAGTAGGCCACTAGACCATCAGGTATGACCTTAACCAAATCCCTTATGATTACACAGTGCAAGTGAGAAATAGATTTAAGGGCCTAGATCTGATAGATAGAGTGCCTGATGAACTATGGAATGAGGTTCGTGACATTATACAGGAGACAGGGATCAAGACCATCCCCATGGAAATGAAATGCAAAAAAGCAAAATGGCTGTCTGAAGCAAAATGGCTGTCTGGGGAGGCCTTACAAATAGCTGTGAAAAGAAGAGAAGCGAAAAGCAAAGGAGAAAAGGAAAGATATAAGCATCTGAATGCAGAGTTCCAAAGAATAGCAGGAAGAGATAAGAAAGCCTTCCTCAGTGATCAATGCAAAGAAATAGAGGAAAACAACAGAATGGGAAAGACTAGAGATCTCTTCAAGAAAATTAGAGATACCAAGGGAACATTTCATGCAAAGATGGGTTCGATAAAGGACAGAAATGGTATGGACCTAACAGAAGCAGAAGATATTAAGAAGAGGTGGCAAGAATACACAGAAGAACTGTGCAAAAAAGATCTTCACAACCCAGATAATCACGATGGTGTGATCACTGACCTAGAGCCAGACATCCTGCAATGTGAAGTCAAGTGGGCCTTAGAAAGCATCACTATGAACAAAGCTAGTGGAGGTGATGGAATCCCAGTTGAGCTATTCCAAATCCTGAAAGATGATGCTGTGAAAGTGCTTCACTCAATATGCCAGCAAATTGGGAAAACTCAGCAGTGGCTACAGGACTGGAAAAGGTCAGTTTTCATTCCAATCCCAAAGAAAGGCAATGCCAAAAAATGCTCAAACGACTGCACAACTGCACTCATCTCACATGCTAGTAAAGTAATGCTCAAAATTCTCCAAGCCAGGCTTCAGCAATATGTGAACCGTGAACTTCCTGATGTTCAAGCTGGTTTTAGAAAAGGCAGAAGAACCAGAGACCAAGTTGCCAACATCCACTGGATCATCGTAAAAGCAAGAGAGTTCCAGAAAAACATCTATTTCTGCTTTATTGACTATGCCAAAGCCTTTGACTGTGTGGATCACAATGAACTGTGGAAAATTCTTCAAGAGATGGGAGTACCAGACCACCTGACATGCCTCTTGAGAAATCTGTATGCAGGTCAGGAAGCAACAGTTAGAACTGGACATGGAAAAACAGACTGGTTCCAAATAGGAAAAGGAGTACGTCAAGACTGTAAATTGTCACCCTGCTTATTTAACTTATATGCAGAGTACATCATGAGAAACACTGGGCTGGAAGAAGCACAAGCTGGAATCAAGATTGCCAGGAGAAATATCAATAACCTCAGATATGCAGATGACACCACCCTTATGGCAGAAAGTGAAGAGGAACTAAAAAGCCTCTTGATGAAGGTGAAAGAGGAGAGTGAAAAAGTTGGCTTAAAACTGAACATTCAGAAAACGAAGATCATGGCATCTGGTGCCATCACTTCATGAGAAATAGATGCGGAAGGAGTGGAAACAGTGTCAGACTTTATTTTTTGGGGCTCCAAAATCACTGCAGATGGTGACTGCAGCCATGAAATTAAAAGACTCTTACTCCTTGGAAGAAAAGTTATGACCAACCTAGACAGCATATTGAAAAGCAGAGACATTACTTTGCCAACAAAGGTCCGTCTAGTCAAGGCTATGGTTTTTCCAGTGGTCATGTATGGATGTGAGAGTTGGACTGTGAAGAAAGCTGAGCACCGAAGAATTTATACTTTTGAACTGTGGTGTTGGAAAAGACTCTTGAGAGTCCCTTGGACTGCAAGGAGATCCAAGCAGTCCATTCTGAAGGAGATCAGCCCTGGGTGTTCTTTGGAAAGAATGATGCTAAAGCTGAAACTCCAGTACTTTGGCCACCTCATGCAAAGAGTTGACTCATTGGAAAAGACTCTGATGCTGGCAGGGATTGGGGGCAGGAGGAGAAGGGGACGACAGAGGATGAGATGGCTGGATGGCATCACCAACTCGATGGACGTGAGTCTGAGTGAACTCTGGGAGTTGGTGATGGACAGGGAGGCCTGGCGTGCTACGATTCATGGGGTCACAAAGAGTCGGACACGACTGAGTGACTGAACTGAACTGAACTGAATAGCAATATTGAGCATCTTTTCATATGCTTTTTGGCTATCTGTATGTCTTCTTTGAAAAAACTATACAACTTTAATACACATATTTTTAAAGTTAACTAAGGAGGTTAAAGACCTGTACTCTGAAAACTATAAAACATTGATGAAGGAAATTGAACATAATACAAAGAAATGGGAAGGTATCCATGCTCTTGGTTTGGAAGAATTAATATTGTACAAATGGCCATACTACCCAAAGCAATCTACAAATTTAATACAATTCTTATAAAAATATTCATGATCTTTTCCACAGAACTAGAACAAATAATCTTAAAATTCATTTGGAACCACAAAAGACCCAAAACTACCAAAGTAATATTGAGAAAAAAGAACAAAGCTAGAGGTATCACTCTCCTAGGCTTCAGACTAAACTACAGGGCTACGGTAATCACAAACAGCATTGGAACTGACACAAAAGCAGACACATAGCTCAATGGAATAGAACAGAGAACCCAGAAATAAGCCCACACACTTACAGCTGACTAATCTACAACAAAGGAGGCAAGAATATACAACGGAGATGGGACAATATCTTCAATAAGTGATGCTGGGGAAACGGGACAGCTACATGTAAAATACTGAGATTAGAGCATTTCCTAATACCATACACAAAAAAGAAACTCAAAATGGATTAAGGACGTAGGTGTAAGACCAGAAATCATAAAACTCTTAGAAGAGAACATAGGCAGAACATTCTTTGACATAAATTGTAGCATTATTTTTGGGTAAATCTCCTAAAGCAATAGAAATAAAAACAAAAATAAAGAAATGGGACTTAATTATCAATAAAAACTTTTGCATAGTAAAGGAAACCAGTGACAAGATGAAAAGGCAACTTATAAAATGGGAGACAATATTTTCAAATGCCGTGACTGTTAAGGGGTTAATATCCAAAATATATAAACAGCTGATATAATTCAGCAGCAACAAACAGCCCAATCAAAAAATAGGCAGAATATCTGAATAGATATGTTTCCAAAGAAGGCACAGCGATGGCAAACAGGCACATGAAAAGATGCTCAACATCACAGAGAAATAACAAATAAAAACAATAATGAGATACCACCTCACATCTGTTGGAATGGCTATCATCAAAACGTCTACAAATAAGAAATGTTGGAGAGGATGTGGAGAAAAGGGAACTCTCGTACAACTGTTGGTGGGAATGTAAATTGGTACAGCCACTATGGAGGGTCATCAAAAACCTAATATCAGATTTGCCATATGATCCTGGGTATATATCCAAAAAAAAAGGGAAAACACTAATTCAAAAAGATACATGCATCCTAGTGTTCATAGCAGCACTATTTACAATAGTTAAGATACAGAAACAACCTGAGTGTACATCAGTAGATAAATAGATAAAGAAGATGTGGTTTATACATACAATGAACTAATACTCAACTATGGAAAAGAATGGAATTCTTTGCAACAATGTAGATGGACTTAGAGATTATTACGCTTAGTAAAACAGAGAGAAAGAGAAATATGATATTACTTATAAGTGGAATCTAAAATATAATACAAATGAATGTATATGCAAAATAGATTCAGAAATATAGAAAACAAATTAGTGGTTATCAACGGGGAGGGAGAGGGGAGGGGGACACATTAGGGGTCGGGCATTAAGAAATACAAACTACTACATATAAAATTGATAAACTATAAGGATATATTGTATAGCACAGGAAATTATATTCTTTATCTTGTAAGAACTTTTTTGTTTTTGGCAATGCCATGCACAGGATTTTAGTTCCCTTGCAGGATCATAGTTCCCTCACTAGGACTTTAACATGGGCACTGGCAGTGAAAGCCCTGAGTCCTAACCACTGGACTGCCAGGAAAGTCTCAGCTTTTAATGGAATATAATCTGTAAAAATACTGAATCATTAGCCTGTATAGCTGAAACTAATATAATATTGTAAATAAACTATACTTCAATTAAAAAATAAAAGAGACCATTATTAATAAGTTACAGCACCTTAAAAATAATAAAAAGACATTTTTAAGTTGTGTTGAGTTTTATGAAATGAATGTAAGTTTTTCTTAGGTTGGAAAATATTTTTTTTCTCTTTTGTATTTTTAAATTATGGAAGTATTATAACACATTTACAGGAGACTTGGAAAATATGGAACAAAGTTACATACAGTTTCACTATATATTGCAATATTTTTAAGTAGCTAAATTAAGAGTTTTTTTAGTTGGAGTTTCAATACCACACTCTCAAAATCAATAGAATAAATATACAGAAAAGTAGAGGCTATAGTAGATATGAAAAGCACCTTCAACCAATTCAACATAATTAAGATTTATACACTTTTCACACATCAGTAGGATACAAATTCTATTCAAATTCCCATAGACTGTAAACTAGGAGACACTGGAACATATCCAGGGACATAAAACAAAGTGCAAAAACTTTATGGTCTAAAGGTAATTACAATTGCAAGCCATAATGGAAACATGATTAACCTAACAATATAAAATAATTACATACAATTTGAGGGGTTAGAGTGATGTGGTGAGTGGAAATGCATACATGCACATGTTTCCATCCATCCAGCCAGTCTATGTCTTTTGGTTGGTGTATATAATCCATTTACATTTAAGATATTAATTGATATATATGATCCTACCAATATCTTAAATGTTTTGGCTTTATTTTCTGTAGGTCTTTTCCTTCTCTTGTGTTTCCTGCCTAGAGAAGTTCCTTTAGCATTTGTTGTAAAGCCAATTTGGTGATGCTAAATTCTCTTAACTTTTACTTGTCTGGAAAGATTTTGATTTCTCTGTCAAATCTGAATGAGAGTCTTGCTTGGTATTCTTAGTTGTAGATTCTTCGCTTTCATCACTTACAAATTTAAGAAATATTTCATCTTCCTGAACAGATGAAGTTAAAAAGGAAGACTGCTTACCTCTGAATTCTTCCCTACAACTTTTCCTACTAGCAACCAGTATTTTTGTTATATCTTGTTTTCTTGGTAACTATTCATTTTAATAGAATTTAAAACTTAAAAAAATGTTTTAACATAAAAAACTAAAAAATTAGGAAAAAAAAATTTTAAGCTTAGAATTAAAAAAAAATTTAAACTTAGAGAAAAAAAAGTTGTTAGAATGGTATATACCCTTAATCCAGACCATACAATTATGTACCTTTTCCCCCCTTTGCTTTATTACAGGTTTTCAGAAATTTGAGCACACGGTGCCTCAGTGTCATTTTCTTTTTGTTTATTCTTTAGGTTTGCCAAGCTTCTTCAACCCACTGATTGAAATTTTTCTTCAAATTTGAAACTTTTTGGCTATCATGTCTTAAAATATTTGCCCTCCCCCACTTCCCAGGCCCTCCGAGTACACATAAGTTAGACCACTTGATACTGTGGTAGGTCCCCTAAGGGTTATCTATTGGCCAACTCTAGCATCCTGTCTATGGGGTTGCACAGAGTTGGACACGACTAAAGTGACTTAGCAGCAGCAGCATCCCGTTTAATAGCGTCTCTTCCCTGAAGGCAAAGGCTTAGGTCATGTGACTTTGTTTATTTTTCTTATGTATTTCATCTGCTCTCTATATGCTTCAGTTTGGATAGTTTCTCTTGTTAGTTATCAGATTTACTGAGATTTTCTTCTTTAGTGTCTAATTTGCTGGTAAGCCCTTTATGTAATTAGATTTCATATTTTTTCCTATGGAACCTGTTAGACTAATGGCATTCAGTCATGAAAAGCTATACAAGCATATTTAATATACCAAATATTCATAAAGTAGTGTTGTTAAATGTTTTAATTGTGTGAATTGAAGTACGGGACCAAATAGTTTTTGAATTGGATAATGTGTTTCTCTTCTATATGTGGATATTTTCCCCTATATTAATTGAGGTTTTGATTAGATTATATTTTAATCTCATATTGTATGTCTATGTGTGTGGTTTTTTTAATAAATGGAGTTATGAAACTTCCTGGCTTCTGAGGTGGCATTAGTGGTAAAGAACCCACCTGCTAATGCAGGAGACCCAAGAGATGCAGGTTCGGTCCCTGGGTCAGAAAGGTCCCCTGGAGGAGGGCATGACAACCCACTTCAATTTTCTTGCCTGGACAATACTCATAGACAGAGGAGCCTGGCAGGCTACAGTCCACAGGACTAAGAAGAGTCAGACACGACTGAAGCAACTTAGCATGCACACATGAAACTTCCCAAGAGAATTTCCAAAAGTGCTCATAGACCAACATAGAATCTTCTAGATCCTGCAAGGGTTATCTATTGGCCAACTCTAGCATCCCATCAGTGTCTCTCCCCTGAAGGCAAAGGCTTAGGTAAAAGTTAGAGTCTGTATGCATTGAAGAGTTACCTTAGACTATGCAATAAGAAAGAAGGAAGACTATTCTTTGCTCTGACCTCCACCATATTGGTAACCACTCAAAGATTTCTGGACATATAAGAAGTAGAGAGGGCAGGTACTGGGGAAATAGATTGGATTCCTTGCATGTCCAATTACATAAAGTTCAAACATTGCTTTAGTCACTACTCAGAGGCTATACTCACATTCCAAATTATGAATTTGAATACCTGAAATGCATGTAACAATGTAATAAATATTAACTTGATCAGCTTTCCAATAACTATTTAGCTACATTGGTTTTCTCAAATCCAAACCAATATCTTTTCCCCTTGGCTTATATTTAAACTGGCCCTAAAGCCCCAGATCCTCTGTATCTGCTTATGGATTCCTAATTATTCTTTCCCAAAAATTTCTATTCCCAGGAATCATCAAAGTTCCCCAGTTGTTCTCACTAAGGACTTCCCATTTGTTACCATCAGAGGGCGACTTTCAATAATTTCCTGGATCCAGGCTCCCTCTTGGGGTATAATTCTAAATTGCTCCCTGATGTCTTTCCTTTACTCTTCCATTAAATCTCTCTAGAACACGGTCATTTCCCCAAACCTATTATCATCAAAAACTTCCCCTCCAGCCCTTTCCTAACATAGTCCCCAAGTGTAAAAGCAGTTACAGTTATAAAATCAGAGAGACACTCTTGTTTTCTTCTGTATAAGACTAGTTTTGATATTTCAGATCTCAGGTCTTCCCCTGAGTATCAATCTCTCTTCATTCATCCATCGATATATCACTAGTTTGCCTTCTATCATATCTAAAACTAACATTTTCAAGCCATAGTTCTCTCTTCATTTGAAGCACGCAGTAGATTGGCCCTGCCTGCTGATCTCCCACTGTTTCTGGACCGGTCTGTCTCCATAAGTAAAGGCATAGCAGATGCAGGCTCCCTATAGTGAACTCTCAGCCTATTCAATGCTGTTGTTTCATTCTTCTTGTAAGAATAGGCCTCTTCTTCTTCATCTAGTCATGGCTATGTGAAAGTTGATCAGTCGTGTCTGACTCTTTGTGACCTCACGGATTGTAGCCCGCCAGACTCCTCTGTCCTTGCAGTTTTCTAGGCAAGAATACTGGAATGGGTTGCCATTCCCTTCTCTAGGGGATCCTTCTGACCCAGGGATCAAATCCAGGTCTCTCGAATTGCAGGCAGATTCTTTACTGTCTGAGACACCAGGGAAGCCCAGTCATGGCTATCCTGCTATGTATTCACAAATGTGACCAGTTCAAAACTAATAGACATATCAGAGCTAAACTAAGAGCACAGAACAGAGGTGTGTAGAGAGGTAAATGCCTCAAAGAGTCTTGGATAAGCCACATAAAACCCTTGATTCTGGTTCCATGATGTTTTTCCTTGTAACTACTTCTTCTTTAAGAACAAGATAAAAAGGAAGAAAGGTTGAGGATGGCTATTTTGTACCACCAACACCGCATTGTTGTTGTTGTTCAGTCGCTGATTCATGTCGAGCTCTTTGCAACCCCATGGACTGAAGCACGCCAGGCTTCCCTGTCCTTCACCATCTCCCTGAGCTTGCTCAAACTCATGTCCATTGAGTCAGTGATGCCATCCAACCATCTCCTCCTCCCTTCAATCTTTCCCAGCATTAGAGTCTTTTCCAATGTGTCAGCTCTTCCCATTAGGTGGCCAAAGTATTGGAGCTTCAGCCTCAGCGTCAGTCCTTCCAATGATTATTCAGGACTGATTTCCTTTAGGATATACTGGCTTGGTCTCTTTGTAGTCCAAGGGACTCCTCTCAAGAGTATTCTGTAACACCACAGTTCAAAAGCATCAATTCTTCAGCGCTCAGCTTTCTTTACAGTCCAACTCTCACATCCATCCATGCTTTGACTACATAGACCTTTGTCAGCAGAGTAATGTCTCTGCTTTTTAATATGCTGTCTAGGTTTGTCATAGCTTTTCTTCCAAGGAGCAAGTGTCTTTTAATTTCATGGCTACAATGAAACATGGCAACAATGCGTAGCAGTTATAAATCAAGCTCCAAATCTCACATAGCCTATTTGTGATTTTTCAACTAGGCATTCAATTACTCATGTAACCTATTGATATAAATATTTGTGTCTGCTTTGTACCAAGTACTACTGCTCCAGGCACTGGGGAGATAGTAGTGAACTAAGCATGCATAATCCATGCCACATTACAGTGTATGTTTTCCTAAAGGAGATGGATAAAAATTTTAAAGTATGTAGATTCAGGTAAATCTAAGGGCTTTGAAGAATAATAAAGCACAAAAAAGAGATAGAATTTCAGTGGAAGAGGGTACCTATTTGGAAGGAAGACCTGCCTTATGAGGTGACACTTACCCAGAAAAATGAATGGAGTGAGAGTATAAGCCATTGGAAGTTTTTGGTGAAGAGTGTTCTAGAGACTAGAATTAACAAACCTTGAAAGGAAATGACCTTAGCCTGTTTAAGGAATAGCAAGAAGTCTAAGATGGCAAGAATTGCTGCTGCAATGGAGAGACTAACAGGAGATGGAGTTAGGGAGAAGGGTGATCTTGCATAACATAGTAAAGAGTTTGGACTTTATTTTTTTCATTTATTTATTTTAAAATTATCTACCTGCAATGCAGGAGACCTGGGTTCAGTTCCTGGGTTGGGAAGATCCCCTGGAGATGGGAATTTATTTGGCTGCATTGGGTCTTAGTTGCAGCCCTCGGGATCTTTTGATGTGGCACACAGACTCTCTAGTTGTAGAGTGCAGGCTCAGCAGTTGGGGCACACTGGCTTAGTTGCTCCACAGCATCTGGGATCTTAGTTGCCTAACCAGGGATTGAACTCATGTCCCCTGCATTGCAAGGCAGATTCTCAACCAGACAGGATTACCACCTCTCTCAGCCTTGCCCATCAGAGGAAAACAAACAAACAAACAAAAAAATCAGCACAAATCTCACCATATACAAGCTTACACAAACCACTGGATCAACCTTAGGAGGGCAGAAACCAAAAGGAAGAAAGAATTCAATCTTGAAGGCTTGGAAAAGGAGACCTCAAACACAATAGGTTAAAAAAAAATAATGAAAAGGCAGAGAAACACTACACAAATGAAGGAACAAACTAGAAACACAGAAGTCCAAATAAATGAAGAGGAAATAAGCAACCTACCTGAAAAAGAATTCAGAATAATAATAGTAAAGATGATTAAAAACCTTGAAAACAAAATGGATAAAATGCAAGAATCAATTAACAATGACCTAGAAGAACTAAAGAATAAACATACAGAGACAAACAATACAATTACTGAAATTAAAAATACTCTAGGAGGAATCAATAGCTGAATATTTGAAGCAGAAGAATCAATCAGTGAGCTGGAAGATAAAATTGTGGAAATAACTTCTGAAGAGCAGAATAAAGTAAAAAGACTGAAGAGAACTGAGGATAGTCTCAGAGACCCCTGAAACAATATCAGATGCACCAACATTTGAATTCAAATGTTCAAATAGGGATCCCAGAAGAAGAGGGAAAGAAAGGGTTTGAGAAAATTTCTGAAGAGATTATAGTTGAAAATTTCCCCAACATGGAAAAGGAAAAGTCAATCAAGTCCAAGAGGCATAAAGAGTCCCATACAGGATAAACCAAAGGAGAAACACACAAAGACACATACTAATCAAACTAACAAAGACTAAACACAAAGAAAGAATATTAAAAGCAGCAAGGGATGAGCAACAAGTAGCATACAAGGGAAACCCCATACTCTTAACAACCAATCTTTCAGCAGAAACTCTGCAGGCCAGAAGGGAATGGCAGGATATATTTAAAGTACTGAAAGGGAAAAATCTACAACCAAGATTACCGTATCCAACAAGGATCTCATTTAAAATTGAGAAATAAAAAGATTTTTAGACAAGCAAAAGTTAAGAGAATTCAGTACCACCAAACTAGCTTTACAACAAATGTTAAACCAACTTATATAGTCAAGAAATACAACAGAAGAAAAAAGATCTACAAAATCAACCCCAAACAATTAAGAAAATGGCAATAGGAACATATATATCAATAATTACTTTAAATGTAAATGGATTAAATGCTCCAACCAAAAGACACAGACAGGCTGAATGGATACAAAAACAAGACCCATATATATGCTGTCTACAAGAAACCCACTTCAGACCTAAAGACACATATAGGCTGAAAGTGAGAGGATAGAAAAGTATATTCCATGCAAATGTGAAGCAAAAGAAAGCAGGAGTAGCAATCCTCATATCAGACCAAATAGACCTTAAAACAAAGAAGATTACAAGAGATAAGGAAGGACACTAACTAATGATCGAAGGATCAATTCAAGAGGAAGACATAACAATTGTAAATATCTATGTACTCAACATAGGAGCACCTCAATACATAAGACAAACACTAACAGACATAAAAGGAGAAATCGACAGTAACACAATAACAGTAGGAGAATTTAACACTCCATTGACACCAATGGACAGATCATCAAAACAGAAAATTAATAAGGAAGCACAAGTCTTAAATGATGCATTAGATGAGATGGATCTCATTGATATCTTTAGAACATTCCATCCAGATGCAGAAGAATGCAACTCCTTCTCAAGTGCACATGGAACATTCTCCAGGATAGACCACATCTTGGGTCACAAATCAAACCTCAGTAAATTTAAGAAAATTGAAATCATATATAGCACCTTCTCTGACCACAATGCTATGAGACTAGATACCAATTACAAGAAAAAAACTGTAAGAAACACAAACACATGGAGATTGAACAACACATTTCTAAATAACCAACAGGTTACTGAAGAATTCAAAAGGGAAATAAAAAAATTTCTAGAAACAAATGACAATGAAAATACGAGAACTCAAAACCTATGGGATGCAGCCAAAGCAGTCCTAAGAGGGAAGTTTATAGCAATACAATCCTACCTTAAGAAACAAGAAAAACATCAATAGACAGCCTAACTTTACACCTTAAATAACTGGAAAAAGAACAACAACAAAAAAAGCCTAAAATTAGTAGAAGGAAAGAAATCATAAAGATCTGAGCAGAAATAAATGAAAAAGAAATGAAAGAATAGTAAAGATTAATAAAACTAAAAGTTGGTTCTTTGAGAAGATAAACAAAATTGACAACCCTTTAGCCAGACTCATCAAGAAAAAAAGAGAGAAGAATCAAATCAGCAAAATTAGAAATGAAAAAGGAGAGGTTATAACAGACAATGCAGAAATACAAAGGATTATAAGAGACTATTATGAACAACTGTATGGCAATAAAATAGATAACCTGGAAGAAATGGACAGATTCTTAGAAAAGTTCAATCTTCCAAAACTGAACCAGGAAGAAATAGAAATTATGAACAACCCAATTACAAGAGCTGAAATTGAAGCTGTGATCAAAAATCTCCCAAAAAACAAAATCCCAGGACCATATGGCTTCACAGGAGATTTCTATCAAGCATTTAGAGAAGAGCTAATGCCTATCCTTCTAAAACTCTTTCAAAAAACTGCAGAGGAAGGAACATTTCCAAATTCATTCTGGGAGGCCATCATCACTCTGATACCAAAACCAGACAAAGACAACAGAAAAAAGGAAAATTACAGGCCAATATCACTAATAAACATAGATGAAAAAATCCTCAACAAAATTTTTAGCAAATTTTAGAATTAAGCAACACATCAAAAAGCTCATACACCATGATCAAGTTGAGTTTATTCCAGGAATGCAAGGATTCTTCAAGATATGCAAAACAATCAATGTGATACACTATATTAACAAATTGAAAGATAAAAGCCATCTGATAATCTCAATAGATGCAGAAAAAGCCTTTGACAAAATTCAGCACCCATTTATGATTAAAACTCTTCAAAAAATGTGCATAGAAGGAACCTACCTCAACATAGTAAAGGCCATGTATGATAAGTGTATAGCAAACATTATTCTCCTTGGTTAAAAACTGAAAGCATTATCCCTAAGATCAGGAACAAGACAAGGGTGTCCAATTTCACCACTATTATTCAACATAGTTCTGGAAGTCCTAGCTACAGCAATCAAAGAAGAAAAAGAAATAAAAGGAATATAGATTGGAAAAGAAGTAAAGCCCTCACTGTTTGCAGATGACATGATACTGTACATAGAAAATCCTAAAGATAGTATGAGAAAATTACTAGAGAAAGTTATGACCAACCTAGATAGCATATTCAAAAGCAGAGACATTACTTTGCCAACAAAGGTCCGTCTAGTCAAGGCTATGGTTTTTCCTGTGGTCACGTATGGATGTGAGAGTTGGACTGTGAAGAAGGCTGAGCGCCGAAGAAGTGATGCTTTTGAACTGTGATGTTGGAGAAGACTCTTGAGAGTCCCTTGAACTGCAAGGAGATCCAACCAGTCCATTCTGAAGGAGATCAGCCCTGGGATTTCTTTGGAAGGAATGATGCTAAAGCTGAAACTCCAGTACTTTGGCCACCTCATGCGAAGAGTTGACTCATTGGAAAAGACTCTGATGCTGGGAGGGATTGGGGGCAGGAGGAGAAGGGGACGACAGAGGATGAGGTGGCTGGATGGCATCACTGACTCGATGGACGTGAGTCTGAGTGAACTCTGGGAGTTGGTGATGGACAGGGAGGCCTGGCGTGCTGCAATTCATGGGGTCGCAAAGAATTAGACACGACTGAGCGACTGAACTGAACTGAATCAGTGAATTTAGCAAAGTTGCAGAATACAAAATCAATACACAGAAATCACTTGCATTTCTATATATTAACAATGAAAAATCAGAAAGAGAAAAGGAATCAATCCCATTCACCATTGCAACAAAAAGAATTAAATATCTAGGAATAAATTTACCTAAAGAGACAAAAGAACTGTACATAGAAAATTATAAGACACTGATGAAAGAAATCAAAGATGACATGAACAGATGGAGAGATATTCCATGTTCCTGGGTAGGAAGAATCAGTACTGTGAAAATGACTATACTACCAAATGCAATCTACAGATTCGATGTGATCCCTATCAAATTACCAGTGGCATTTTTCACAGAACTAGAACAAAAAATTTTGCAATTCATATGGAAACACAAAAGACCCTGAATAACCAAAGCAGTCTTGAGAAAAAAGAATGGAGCTGGAGGAATCAATCTTTGACTTCAGATTATACTACAAAGCTACAGTCATCAAGACACTACGGTACTGGCACAAAAACAGAAATATAAACTAATGGAACAATATAGAAAGCCCAGAAATAAACCCACGCACCTATGGATAACTTATTTTTGACCAAGGAGGCAAGAATATACAAAGGGGCAAAGGCAGCCTTTTCAATAAATGGTGCTGGGAAAACTGAACAGCTACATGTTAAAGAATGAAATTAGAACACTTCCTAACACCATACACAAAGATAAACTCAAAATAGATTAAAGACCTAAATGTAAGACCAGAAACTATAAAACTCTTAGAGAAAAACATAGGCAGAACATTCCATGACATAAATCAAAGCAAGATCCTCTATGACCCACCTCCTAGAGTAATGGAAATAAAAACAAAAGTAAACAAGTGGGACCTGATTAAACTTAAATGCTTTTGCACAGCAAAGGAAACTATAAGCAAGGTGAAAAGACAACCCTCAGAATAGGAGAAAATAATAGCAAATGAAAAAACTGACAAAGGATTAATTTCCAAAATATACAAGCAGCTCATACAATTCAATGCCAGAAAAGCAAACAACCCAATCAAAAAGTGGGGGAAAGACCTAAAAGACATTTCTCCAAAGAAGACATACAGATGGCTAACCAACTCATGAAAAGATGCTCAACATCACTCATTATTAAAGAAATGCAAATCAAAACCACAATGAGATATCACCTCATACCAGTCAGAATGGCCATCAACAAAAAATCTACAAACAATACATGCTGGAGAGGGTGTGAAGAAAAGGGAATGCTCTTGCACTGTTGGTGGGAATGTAAATTGATACAGATACTATGGTAGATGGTATGGAGATTCCTTAAAAAACTAGGAATAAAACCACCATATGACCCAGCAATCCCACTCCTAGGCATGTACCCTGAGGAAACCCCATTGTTCATTGCAGCACTATTTAAAATAGCTGGAACATGGAAGCAATGTAGATGTCCATCGACAGATGAATGGATAAAGAAGTGTGGTACATATACACAATGGAATATTACTCAGCCATAAAAAGGAACACATTTGAGTCAGTTCTAATGAGGTGGATGAACCTAGAAGCTATTATACAGAGTGAAGTGAGTCAGAAAGAGAAAGATAAATGTCATATTTTAACACACATATATAGAATCTAGAAAAATGATACTGAAGAATTTATTTACAGGGCAGCAATGGAGAAACAGACATAGAAAATAGACTTATGGACATGGGGAGAGGGGAGGAGGGGGTGAGATGTATGGAAAGAGAAACGTGGAAACTTACATTACCATATGTGGAGTAGAGAGCCAACGGGAATTTGCTGTATGGCTCAGGAAACTCAAATAGGGGCTCTGTATCAACCTAGAGGGGTGGGGTGGGGAGGGAGATGGGAAGGAGGTTCAAAACGGAGGGGATATATGTATACCTATGGCTGATTCATGTTGAGGTTTGACAGAAAACAACAAAATTCTGTAAAGCAATTATCCTTCAATAAAAATATAAATTGAAAAAAAAAAAAAAAAAGACTAAGGGAGGAATGACAGGGAAGGATGATCAAGGATTATTTTGAACTTGTCAGTCTGAAATGCCTGTTAGCATCCAAGAGCAGATGTATACTGCTATTACATCTGGTCCCCAACCAGAATGTAAGCTCCAAGAGAATAGGGATTTTTGTCTATTTTGTTTACTACCATATTCTTGAAACCTAGATGAGGCCCTGGCACATAGCAGGTGCTTGATAAATATTTGCTGAGTGACTGGACAAATAAATGAATAAATATGAGTCTGAGACTTTTTAGTTTGAAGTCCTGACCTTTAGCCCTTGATGAACAAAATGATGAAAAGCAAATTGTGGCAACAAATACCATATATTAATATCTAAATTGGTGAGAGAAAGCCAAGTCCAAGGGGCCTCTTCCATCTATCTGAGCTCAAATTCAGATTTCTGGATTGGCCTGCCACATGGAGAAAAGGCAGGCAAGGAGAATGGAGGGCCAGAGTCCGCACAGAAGAGTGAGCCAATCCATTTATGTGATCTTTTTAAAGATTATTTTATTGTATCTAATTTTGGCTGCCGTGGGTCTTTGTTGCTGCAAACAGTCTTTCCCTAGTTGCAGCGAGTGGGGGCTAGTCTCTAGTTGTGGTGTGCCAGCCTCTCGTTGCAGTGGCTTCTCTTGTCGCGGAGCACCAGCGCTGTGTGAATAAGCTTCCAGAGTCTGGGTGCACGGGCTCAGTTGTCCTGCTGCACGGGCTCAGCTGCCCTGCAGCATTATGGATCTTCCCAGACCAGGGGTCAAACCTGTGTCCCCTGCCTTGGCAGGCGGATTCTTTACCACTGGACCACGAGCGAAATGCTATGTGATCTTCTAATGTGTAAGACCTCTCCAAAAACAAAGAAAGCCTCAACAGTGATTTTAATTTCCTTCGTGAGGGAAAACAATGTGGGAATATGAAAAAGAAGAGACTCCCTCCCCATTTCCAGCCCCACACCCTAAGTCTACAATATAAAATATTTTTGTTTTTAAAGCTTTTGCCAGTATTGAAATTTGATACATGGTTTGGTGTGAAAAATGTACTATAGAGGAAGTATATATATATACATATAGTTTGGCATGATTATGTATCATCCTATATCACTGTTGCTAGCTATTGCATTATGAAAAGCCTGGTGTTATTTGAAATAACTGGAAGGATCAAGAATATAAAAAAGTAAGAGTGTGAGGGGGAAGCTTCTTAGTTTCAGCCTCCTGAGATGCCAATAAACCAGTGCTGATTACCAAGAGTCTACCTTTTGTGGGTGAACTCAATCTTGACTCTATTGTGATACTCTGTCTCCCCTGTTGTGTGTGTGTGTGTGTGTGTGTGTGTTAGTTGCTCAATCATGTCCAACTCTTTCTGATCTCATGGTCTATAGCCTGCCAGGCTTCTCTGTTCATGGAATTCTCCAGGCAAGAATATTGGAGTGGGATACCATTCCCTTCTCCAGAGAATCTTCCTGACCAGGGATTGAATACGTTATTTCCCGCATTGCAGGGGGATTCTTTACTCTCTGAGCTACCAGGGAAGCCCTATGTCTCCTCTATCAGGGCAGAATTCTAGAATACTATCAAATACTCTTCTCTCACGGAGAGAGGCATCTGAATTTATCACATCTATTTCCTAAACTGTTCTGTTTTACAGTTGGGTCTTTGATGTTGGGACTGACAAGTTAAGAATCTGCAACCTTGTTTTCTGGTGCCATTGAAATAGATCAGGAGAAAGGCTCTAAAGAGACAAGAAAATGAAGTGTGTCAGTGGGGTTGGGAAGGTGCCATGAATGGGAAAGCATGTGTTCTGCCTCTCCAAATAGCATCCTATCAAAACATTTAGAAACTTGCCATGGCAGGCAGCTTTAGTCCCAAGATTTTTCCTGAGACCACCTTCTGTCCCATACTGTTCATCTTGTATATTAAAAAAAAAAATTCCCCTTTTGTTTCTCTTTTGGTACCCATATCCCTGACACATCTATGCTCAATTAAATGAAAGCTCTGTGTAAAAAAAAAAAAAAGCTTCCACTCTGTCTTGTGAGTAGATATCCCCATATTCCAAATAGACAGACCTGCAAACAAATCTTATGGCCTCTAATTTCTCAGGTTCCCAGTCTCCTGCTCGCATTCATGTGTCTCTATTTCTGGCAGTCTTTCTTAGCTCTGTATTTATTTCACAATGACTATTACATTCCTCTCCCCCTCCTGCTACATTCTCCTCCTCATAGAATTCATTAACTCTGAAAGTCATTTTCCATTCATTCATCACTATTATTATTCAATGCTAGTTCTATTCAGATTTGGTATTGATCAACAGATGACATGAATGAATGTTTCAACCCTGCTCCCACTCTGCCCACGAATGGAAGGCAGGTTGCTAAGCAAGGCTTTCTTTCCAGGCTCCAGTTTCTAGCAGGTTTTCATTTTTGCTTTGCTATGGGGATAATTTCTTGAAACCCCTATTTCCTTGTTCACTAGTATTTGAACTAATATAGAATGTTCAAACTCATCCTCAGCATTCACAGAAGCCAGCATGTTGAAGTATTTAAGGTAACAAACATATCTCCTCCCTTCACCGGTTCTAAAGCAACAGGGTAGGGGGTGGTGGGAGAGGGGCAGGGGGTAGGAGCAAGAATCAAATAAGTTCAAAGTATCTGTTTTGGCTGGAGGCTAATTTTGCGTCTGTGGTTGGGACCTGAATATAAATTCGGCTTTTTAATACATCCCTCTAGTCCCCAGGTAACTTACCACCTGTTGCCGGCAGGCTGTTTGAGAAAGCAAGAGCCAAAACTGAGATACCTATCCTTGCTCTGCACTATATGCCACTACTTTTTCTTTGCAGAAAAGGAGGGAGGGTGCTACCATGCTAATACTTCCAAAAGCATAGAAGTTTCTGTTTTATAACAGTTATTTTATTATTTTATTTTTGGCCATGCTGCAAGACATGTGGGATCTTGGTTCCCCAATTAGGGACCAAACCTGTGCCCCCTGCAGTGGAAGACCAGAATCTTAATTACTAGACTGCCAGAGAAGTCCCTTATAAGCAGTTAGAAATAGGAAGAGAGGAAGAAAGTGGTTCCACAAAGAGTTCTCCCTGCCTGGTGCCCTCACCTAAACCTCTTTGTACTGAGGTGACATCTCCCAGAATGCACTTTGCCACCCCCAAGCACCCCATCCTCACCACCCAGCATTTACCAGGACTGTGAGGTCTCTGTCTAGACATGGAAAGCTGTGGAGGCAGGAGGGCTGAGGAGGAACCATTCTTAGTTCTCATCAGAGAGCAACAGCCAAGGGGTAATCAAAGGGATGACCGACTTGAGTTTTGGTTGACATAGTCCCTGTGTTTGGAAAGAAGACAGTCAGTGGGGAGTGTGGGATGCACTCACATTATCTTCTCTCAGATGGTCTCCGTTCAAGGACATCCTGGCTTTGCTGTGAATTCAAGTTTAGTAGGTTTTTTCGATCCGACTGATCTGCCTTGTAATTGGCCGCATGGGCTTATTTATTAAGCTTTGATACTTTTCATGAGTTCCTAATCTTTTTCTGTACCTTCAGAAGTTGCAGTTTAGGTATTTTAAGGTAGAATCTCTTCTCTCTTTTCTCATCTCTTGCGCTGATTTCTGGTGTTCCTTTCTCCTGGTTCTTCAGCCTCTGGTTGGCAAATCACTCCTGTTCAGCCTTTTTGTTTGCCTGTTTTTTAACTCCATCCACTTGTTGTGCTCCTTCTTTGGTGTTTGCTTGGTCTGAGGCTCTGTCCTGTGCCTTAGCATCATTTCAGCCCACCATTCTTCTCTTGAGCTTGTCTACTCCAATATCTTCAACTAGCACATGTACATGAGGCTGATCCCCAAATGTGTAATTCTTTCCCAAACCTCTCTTTTGAGCCCCAGACCCATACTTTAAGCCATTTACTAGACACTGTCCCCACCTGCACCTTGTACTCAATTGACCAAAACTAAAATTCATCATTTATCCCCCAAACTGACTCCATTTCCTTTATTCCACATTTTGGTAAATTACACCTACATCACTCAGGCTAGCAATGTGACTATAGTATTCATGAGAGCATGGATCCAATTGGTTACTAAGTCCTACTGATATCACCTTTCTAACGTATTTCAGATCTTCTTTTATCCTTCTTCACTGCTACTACCTTTCAGTTCAATCGCTCAGTTATGTCCAACTCTGAGACCCCATGGACTGCAGCACACCAGGCTTCCCTGTCTATCACCAATTCCCAGAGCTTTCTCAAACTCATGTCCATAGAGTCGGTGATGCCATCCAACCATCTTATCCTCTATCGTCCCCTTCTCCTCCTGCCTTCAATCCTGCCTTTGGAACTTATATAAGTTCAGGGTTTTCTTGTTTGTTTCAAACAACAGAAATGAACTGATTAAGCAAAACAAGGGATTTATTTGAAAAGACATTAGGAAGGCTGATAGAGTTGAAGGGAGAACTGAATAACCCCACTTCATGGAGCATAGATCTGGGGCATCTCTGGGGGCCTTGGCAGATGGAGTTCAGACTTTCTGTCTGTGACACTGCATTGGGTAACTCAGCTGCAATCATCTTTCATCTCTCTGTCTTTATCAAATGTTCAGATTCCTAGTAGAGAAAACCTGGTGGGCCATCTTTGAGTAAGTCATCCAGGGTCAGGCACAAGTGAGTGGCACAAGTTCGTGACTACTATAGACTCTTATAACTTCTCAACCCTTCCTCAGTACTGTCACAGCCTTCTTAAAGTCCTCTTCATCTTTCCAATCTATAGTTCACACCACCACCATTTTCATATTTTAAAAATAAATCTTGTTCAAAGTATCCCTACTTAACATCCTTCTGTAGTGCTTCATTATTCAGAGAATAACCTGTAAGTTTCTTCTAGAGACTTCACTCTAGGATTTGGATCCTGGCTTTCTCTCCAGTCTCATCTCTTGCTACCTTTTCACGAAATCTCACCTTCCAGGAACACTGCGGTTACTGGCAATGCTCCTAAATGAGTCGTGCCTTGTTCTGTGTTCATGATTTGTGTGTGTCCCTCCCTCTTCTTTTCACCTGGTCTATACATTCATCTTTCCAGACTCAGTTTAGACATTAATTCCAAACCTCTTCCTGTCTCTTATCATCCAGGTTAAGTCCTCTTCCCCTCTACTCCACTAGCATCCTGAATCTATGTCTAACATACACACTGCAATATGTTGCATTCAGCCCTCTCCTTGTCTTCTTCTTGGTTAAAATGTGAGCTCCTTGAGGTTGAAGAGTACATCTAATTTATATTTGGTTTCCATTACCTAGGACAGTGCCTAACATGTCACAGATATTTGATAAGTATATTGAAATAAATAAATCTGATTTTGAATGCCTGATGTATAAAGCAGAGCTTACTGCCTAAGGGGCAAACACCCTACATATAAGAAAAGCACACACAAAACAACAATTTACTATGTAATTTCATGCACAAAAAAACAGAACCTGCAGGCTAGAGTGTGAGATTGGATTGATATGAAAACTTTTCTCCCAAGAAGAAAGATCTGAGAAGTAACATAAAGAGGAAGACTCAAATGGATTGAAGAGGTTGGGAAGAGAGTTTGGAGTTTGGAGAATGAGAGAAATAAATGCTTACTTTATAAATGTGTTTGAGGGATAGGCTAAAACCATCGGCTAGGCAGAGGCTGATTAAGATACAGTGAAAATATATCCTTACTGTATTGCACAGGGATATTGCACAGGATATTCAGTATCTTCCAAAATGGAATAGAATATGAAAAAGAATATATATGTATAACTGAATCACTTTGCTATACAGTAGAAATTAGCACAACATTATAAATCTATGATACTTCAATAAAATTTTTCTAAAGATACAGTGAAAAAACCAGTATGTGGTATGTTGGGGAGTCATAGGTTAGAAAAACAAGTTGGAGCAGATTGTAGCAGATTTTGTTTAAAATCTCTGGGTTTTCCATTCTCTGACTCCAACATAGAACACCTCAGCATTCTAGATTGCCTTTTCATCACAAAACCCTGTGTCTCCTCTAGAATATTTTGAAAATGGACAGTTTCCAGGTCAAGAAATCCCCGCTTCCGCCCTGAGCTAAGATTTCCCTATACCCTTCAAGGTATTGTACACTAGATCTTTCTATTCTTATTTTAGATGAAGTGTTTGTGTTTGTGTGATGTTTTTCCCCACCCTGGGTTGCAGACAAGCAGCACAAGCCTTGCACCCCCACTCCCCTCCCCCAATTTGCTGGCTTCCTTTATTTTAGTTTCAATCTAAACATGAGCTAGACCCACAATTCCAGAAAAACTAGACGAGAGAAAAGGATGAAAAGCTTACTAGTCTGTTTTCCTTAAAGGGGATTTGCACAGTTTAGCTCAGTTTAGTTATCAACTCTGGACAGTATGTTTAGTGTTTATGTCTAGACAAACTGCAAACAATCACCTATGGACACTATTAATACAATCTTTCCTCCAAACTCATAGGCTTTATTGGAGCTTTGGCTAATAGGCCTTACCGCAAAGAGTCGGGCACGACTGAGCAACTGAACTGAACTGAACTGAAACCTCTACTTAATTGTCAGAAGGAAGTGAAGCCACTCAGTTGTGTCTGACTCTTTGCGACCCTTTGGTCTGTAGCCCATCAGGTTTCTCCATCCATGGGATTTTCCAGGCAAGAGTACTGGAGTGGGTTGCCATTTCCTTCTCCAACTTAATTGTCTGGGTCTCCTTAATTTGACCTCATTCTACCTCTCCACTTTTATATGTTATTACTTCAAACAATAATAGCAAAAAAAAAAAAACAGAGCAAAAACAAAATAACCTTCCAGTCAGGCCTAATAACTGGAAAAATATCATATTGAGAGGGGAGGTATATAGTACAGAACAGCTACTCCTCCAAATTTCACCCACAACTGACACATGAATTTTTTATTAAGGTCTTTATGTAGGTAAATTTCACCACTATCATGGAATTGGAATGTCACCTTTAAATCATTTTGTTAACTCCATTTTTCACAAATGAGGAAATTGAGGCCCCAAGAAATGAGTTGATTTACCTAATATGTTAGCATGTAGTTGTCATTATTTTTTCATATGTAACAATCACTTCCTCTTCCTTCCCTGCATTTACCAACTAAAGTTAAGTTCTTGAGGACAAGGATCATCACATCTCATGTATTTTCTGCACTCACAAGGGCACTGCTGTCTCCTCTTGTTTCCCATCCAGGATCAAGAAAGGGGCTGAGCACACAAAATGTGCTAAGAAGAGAATGTTTGCATTGAACTGAACCCCCTGCAGAACGTGGACGATTTAGAGGCACTGAGTGTGGCCTCTGGGTGACTACTTGCCTTAGCTGGTCCACTTAGCAGTGAACAGCAATGGGCCAAAGGAGACAGACCAAGTGTGTAGTCTTGTTTGCCCAGCTAAGTTATAAATACCTCCATATACAGACCTATTTTGTAGCCCATATCACTTTGAACAGTACTAGTCACAGAGTAGATACTCAGTTAACAACATTTTAGAGACCTCTTTGGTGATCCAGTGGTTAAAACTCTGTGCTTCCACTGCAGGGAGCACAAGTTTCATCCCTAATCAGAGAACTAAGATCCTGCATGCTACGTGGCATGGTCAAAAAATAGAAAAATTTACAGTTCTCAGATCTTGGGCTGGGCTTCATGCGGCAACTAGAGTAACTTTACCAAAAAAGAAAGCACCGGGCTGTCAAAGATGGACACTGCTGGGTTGAAGGAGCATTTTTCACGTTGATCTATGCTTTAAATTGGCCTTGAACAAGAGCATCTGAGATCTTCTGCTGCCTTTTAGATACCAAAGAATCATTTTGAAAAGTGCTACAATAAAGCTGATAATATAGTGGGATTTTTGTTTTTCTAATTTTAGTTTTAATTGGAGAATAATTGCCTTACAAAGTTGTATTGGTTTTGCTGTATAACAATGTGAATCAGCCATAAGTGTGTATATATATATATATACACATATATGCATATATCCACTCTCTCTTAAGCCTCCTTCCCACCACCACCCCCAAAGCTTATAATATAGTGTTAATTATTGGTTAATTAAGTTAATAACTTAAAGCAATAGGACACATCAAAAGGGTACCAACTCTGCAATGATAAGGGGATGAATTTATTTTGGTCTGTCCACAGTGTGTCACCTGCTCTGCTGGGGACTGTTTTTAAGACCTTTGGCCTGAGTTGATGATGCAGCTTCTGGCCAGCAATAGATGGAAATGAGCCATCCTTGGATGGATTTGATCCTGGACTGGGGATTATTTGTACCATGCTATAGCCAGGTGACCTAGCAACAATATAGCTTGGCTTTTTCTACTTTTATTATTTTGGTCCTTACTCTGCCACCCTCATTTTTAAAGGGGAGAGGTTTAGTTGAGGTAGTTCCAGGATCCTACTTAATTTAAGCTAGTTTAAACTCCAAACAGAAACCAGGTTATTTATTTTCATCATTAACCCAATCTTATTGATGTGCATCTTTCACTATATTTGAACAGTAAATGGACTTCCTAAGAATTAGTCAAGGAATCCAAAATACTTTGTTACTAAATATTGCAACTTTTGCACCCCCTCCCTTTTCCCCAGAGGGAACTGGTATCTGGGGGAAGGGAGGTGGGAAAGTAAGTGAAAGCATAGATTACGAGAATATTTGTAACTGATGATTATTTTTATTATCTTAATTCTAGGTAGGGAAACTTAGCTATGCTTAGGTACATGAGGGAACCAGTAATCCAAGCAGTCATTAAGAATTGGAAATTTAATTGTGACGTTTCACTAACTATATCCCTTCTGGTGGAATTATTGGCTAATTATTGGCAAAGACAGAATTGTTTCCATGTAGAGAAGAGTAGGCAAGTAGGTCTATAAAACAGTATTTGTAATTTAAGGATATTATCATGGTCCAGTTGCACAAAAGCATTTGCTTAAACAGTCAACTAGACCAGTTCCTTGAGTGGTCTAAAATTTCTATTTTTTTATTGAGGTATAGTTAATGTACAATATCATATATGTTTCCAGTGCACAACATGGTAATTCACAATTTTTAAATGTTATAACCCATTTAAACTTATTATAAAATATTGGCTGTATTCCCTGCATTGTACAATATATCCCTGTATTTTATTTATCTTACACGTAGCAGTTTGTACCTCTTAATCTCCTTCTTCTGTCTTGCCCCTCCCCCTCCTCACTCCCCACTGGTGACCACTAGTTTGCTCACCATACCTGTAAGGATGCTTCTTTTTCATTACAGTCAGAGTTTTTTTTTTTTTTTTAGATTCCATATAGAAGTGATATCATATAATATTTGTCTTTCTCTGTCTAACTTACTTCACTTTAACATAATACCCTCCCAGTCCATTCATGCTGTTGAAAATGCACCAATTTACATCCCCATAAAGAATATATGAGGGCTTCCTTTTTTCCACATCCTCTCCAGTAATTGTTATTTGTGTTCTTTTTGATTACAACCATTCTGACAGATGTGAGGTGATAGCCTATTGTGGTTTTAATTTTCATTTATTAAAACTGCTACTTTAGGAGAAATCAACTTATCAATTGTCACCATGTCTCTAAGAGATCCTGCTTGCTAAACTCTTCAAAATGAAGTTTGGTTTTCCCCTAGCATGCAGGCTGAATAATGAATCCTTTTCTTCGCTACCCATACATGTGTAATTCAGTTCAGTTTGGTCACTCAGTCATGTCCGACTCTTTGTGGCCCCATGGACTGCAGCATGCCAGGCCTCCCTGTCCATCACCAACTCCCAGAGATTACACAAACTCATGTCCATTCAGTCAGTGATGCCATCCAACCATCTCATCCTCTGTCATCCCCTTCTCCTCCCACTTTCAAACATATGCAATTAATGATCACCTAAATTGGCTCCTTTAAGTCACGTCCCCAAACTTCATTGAGGGAGGTCAAGAACGTGTAGAAGACCACACGTTTGGGTAAGAAAATATAACTGGGTATTCTGCCTCTTTTTTAGGTCTCAACATGCCAAACCAAGGACTTTCAGAACTAGCCCAGTTACGTTTGAGAAAGAAATATTTTTTGATAGTGATGAGGTAAGAAAGAATATTAGCAATGCTCATTTATAATCTTTCTTTGGAGTCGCTTAGAGTACTTTATAAGCTGGGTCTCACAAACTTCCTGTTGAAAAGCAAAAAGTAGTTAAGATTTATATAGAAAGCAGGTTAATTTATCTAATTTAATGAAAGAGAAACAGAGACATAGAAAAGGGAAGAAAGAAAGTGAAGTTGCTCGGTCGTGTCCAACTCTTTGTGACCTTGTGGACTGTAGGCTACCAGGCTCCCCCGTCCATGGGATTTTCCAGGCAAGAATATTGGAGTGGGTTGCCATTTCCTTCTCCAGGGGATCTTCCTGACCCAGGGATTGAACCTGGGTCCCCCGCATTTTAGGCAGATGCTTTACCATCTGAGCCACCAGGGAAGTGGAAAAAGAAAAGGGAAGAGAAAGGGACATATCAACAAAGAATCACGGCTCAAAACCCAGGGACCAGAAATCTATGTTAGGGCATGAGTGAGCATTAAACCCTGACTTAAACTAGATATTGTGATCACTTCTTAAAACAAAACTCCATTGGGTAGCTTGGTTACTTCCCTAGGTTTATCATATTCAGGTAAATTTTCTGGGTCAACTTTTATTTCATCAGCCAGAGATAGTGCAATTCAACGTAAAACTAAAAACATACTTCAATTTAGACATTCTTACGCTGTGTGTGTGTGTGTGTGTGTGTGTGTGTGTATGTGCTGAGTTGCTCAGTCATGATTGACTCTGTAGTCCCATGGACTGTAGCCTGCCAGGCTCCTCTGCCCATGGAATTTTCCACGCAAGAATACTGGAGTGGGGTACCATTTCCTACTCCAGGGGATCTTAGTTAACTGCTGGAGACTAATTTGGAAAAATATATAATACCTCATAAAAATTCCCAGAGGCTTTGCCCCCCAAAATTAATTTTAAATATACTGTAAAAGAAGTCTTTGCATCTTCTCCCCCCTCCAATTTTTTCCAAGATGTTTATGATTCTAAATATTATATATCACATCTGCAAAGCAGGATTTTCAAAAGTATTTTTGTTTTGAACCCAGGGACTCCAGTTTTACAAAAAGTAGTATAAATTAAATCAGTACATCTTTGGATTTGTCCCCTATTGATTCCCACCGTCCCTAAAGGAATGCATGGCATGGCTCTGCTAGTCCTTCTCCTAGTCCTCCTCCAACACCTGAAAATTGCCAGCTCCTGGCATTTTCCTCCTGGAGCATAAGACCTCCCCTCACCACACAGTTCTGTTGCTCCTTACTATCTCCCTCTTTTTCATTCACCTTCTTACTCTATTCGCCTGTGCAGTTCCCTTTCTTCTGAATCTCATCTTACCCTATCACCTTCTTGAGAACAGGCGATCTTTAGAAATGCTGATCCACACATAAGACTGTGCTCTTTATCTAATTTCTCATTAGACCAAGCCCAAAGGAGGTAACTCAGAGCTTTTTTTAATCTCCTTGTGCTCACATCCCTTTGACCCATTCTTAGATTATCTAGGGCCAGACAACAACCCTGGAGTCAGCAGGAGTTGGAGCAGGCCCAGCGACTCTACCACTAGGCATGACACTCAGACAATCCACCAGCACCACCACTGGTAGATAAATGCAAAGTGGCAGTCAGAAGGGTTGGGGCTTCCCTGGTGGCTCAGACGGTAAAGAATCTGCCTGCAATGCGGTAGATGTTGGGTTTGGTTCCTGGATCGGGAAGATCCCCTGGAGAAGGGAATGACTTCCCACTCCAGTATTCTTGCCTGGAGAATTTCACGGCCAAAGGAGCCTAGCAGGCTACAGTCCATGAGATTGCAAACACTCAGACACAACTGAACAACTAACACTTCCACACTTTTCAGACAGAAGGGTTACCAAAATTCAATTACTCTTTGCTACATTTCTAGAAGAATCATAAATTGCAAAAATATTTTTAAAAAAATGCAAAGCGCACCGCTGTTCCTCCCTTCCTGTGTGCCACCCCCCCAGCCCAGCAAGCAGTTATCCCCAAGACTTCCTTCCACTCAAAACCCTTAAGTTATTGGCCTTCTGTAACTTGCTTTTCTCCTTAAAGATTGTCCTTCATTTTTTTCTTCTTTTTATCTGATTTCCTTCCTATAGAAATGGAAAAGGCAGAGGAAAGAGGTGTAACCCCTTGGGGTGATTTGTCTAAACTTTGATGCCGTCCTTGTCTATTTCACCACTTCACCTCCTAAGGACCCCTAACATTTCACACAGCCGGTCCACGTTTCCATGTACAAGCTGCCCTGTCAGGATGCCTTAGAACTTAGCTCTACATGCTATGGCTCTCATTCCAGCAACCCAGGGTGCAGAACATGAAGTTCTTCTCACTTAATTTGAGTTAGAGACCAGATTTTAGCTGGATTAAGGTGAAGTAAGGAATGGAATATTGTTTAGGATAGGCGCGACTTGAAACACTAATATTTTGTTTATTGTCTCTAGATTATTGATGCAGTCGGGCAATCAAAATTTGTTCTAAAGAACCTGCACCATTACACAGTCCATCCAAATTTGGTAGGTGATAAAAAGCATTCCCCCACTATCTCCAAGAGCAAGTTTCAGCTGTGGTGCCGAGGCCCAGTGCAGAGAATAACCCAAGTGCTTCCAAGTGCCACCAGCTACTGTGACTGTGCATCCTCCTGGGACCTGGAAGCAGAGCTAGCTGTCTCAGGGCGCTGATGGGAATGGTGGAGAGGGAGGAGGGTGGGGCTGGGAAGAAAGTGGGCCCTGCAGCTGACATTTTTTTCTTTCTTACTTTGAGAAAACATATGTCTAATCAGGAAGTGTTCTGTTTTCTCCCCCTCCTTTCCTCCCTCTCTAGTCCCCTGCCTTCCCCCTACTGATGGAAAAGGAAATTTAGTGGGCCTCCCCCTTCCCCCACCACATCTAAAGTGACATGCTCTTTTTGTGACTGTTTTTCCTTTTTGACATTGTGCTTGTTCTGCCTTTAATGTGGTTGTGCCTGGAGAAACGTTGGTGGGTGGGAAGAGGTGGATGAGAGCTGTGTTGGCCTCCTCAGGGCTCCCTGGGCTCAGAGATTTGGTACCTTATGGTCCACTGTGCCTCAGTGTTGTAGAGAAGGCCCTTTAGGTTTAACATAGAAACTTCTGCTGGCCCTATTGTGTTGGACACAATGTTACACTTTTTCACAAGAATTAAGTCTTCTCTGTTCCTTTTTATGTGGAAACTTTCCCATCGCATTTCCTCGGCCCCTTGGTGGATTTGCAGGGAAATGTTCTGAGAGGAGAAACGGACTGAAAGCTTCAGACATTTTCTGTAAAACAAGTTTTTGAGCAGATTTAGCCAGGCCCCGTCCAGCTTCTCTGTCCCTAACCCATAGAGGCAAAAGATTAGCTAACCAGTTAATCTGCCCTTGATCTAATCCCTTTGTCTCTCTGGAAACCTTTCTGTCTGCTCAGGCCCAGTACTATGAGCCTTTGAAGCCCACTGCACTGCAGAAATTCCTGGCTCGAAACAGGAAAATTCAAAGCTTCACGTTAAAAGTAATAGAGTATGATCAGGATAAGACCTTACTGATTCTGACCAACAACCCACTTCCCTGCCCGATAGATCATCAAGGAAAGGACGTCACACCAAAATACTTTTCCAATGAGTTACTGCTCAAGGTAAGAACACCTGGGGAAGTTTCCTGGCATCATGAGTAAGGATCCTGAGGAATTTAGCAGTTAGCTTGAAGAAGGGAGCTAACTTAACATGGAAGATGGTACTCAGGACCAACCACTTCCTTCTTATTCTTTGCCACATGCTTCACCAAATAGAATCTGAGGGTCTGGGAAATACTCAGAATCAGAGCAGTACAAACTTGGGTCATGAAACTTCATTCATTGCACAGAGAAAAGAAGGTCTTTATTAAAAAATCATTCTTCCTTGATCAAAGATATTTAATTTGTAATTAACGAAGGGTAAACTAGCCACTGGCTTTATAATTGAGTATAAAGTGCTGTGCTTAGTTGCTCAATTGTGTCTGACTCTTTGTGACCCCATGGACTGTAGCCCACCAGGCTCCTCTATCCATGGGCTTCTCCACGCAAGAATACTGGAGAGGGTTGCCATGCCCTCCTCCAGGGAATTTTCCCAACCCAGGGAGTGAACCCAGGTCTCCCACATTGCAGGCGGATTCTTTGAGTATAAAGTAGCAACAGATAAATCTGGAAATGACAAGTAAGGAACAGAAACGAATCTAAAGGGGAAAGAGTTATGCTCTCTACCCATAGCTCTTGAGTATCAAGAGGGAAGAGGAACAGAAAATTTACTATCACAGCAGCCAGATATTTGGGACTCTGTTATAAACTGTTGTTGTTGTTTAGTCACTAAGTCGAGTCTAACTCTTTGCAACCTCATGGACTGTAGCCTGAAGATGCCTCTGTCCATAGGATTTCCCAGGCAAGAATACTGGAATGGATTGCCATTTCCTTCTTCAGGGAGTCTTCCTGACCCAAGTATTGAACCCACGTCTCCTGTATTGGCCGGTAGATTCTTTACCAGTGAGCCACCAAGCAAGCCCAAGACAATTGCTAGATATATACTAAGCTAAGAACTAAAATGTAAAGGTGATTACAAGACAGTCTCTATGTTGAAGGAATTTGGAGTCTAACAGGAGAGACAAATCAATAAATGAGATATACAAAGTAATTATTAATATAATATACTAGGATATGTGAGTAATAAAAGAATATACAAGATATACTAATATAAAGTAGGGAACAATATCTTTGTTGGAGGAAAGGAGATAATCAGGGAGGTTTGGCAAAGGAGGTGAACCCTGACCAAAAATAAAAGAAGATATTCCAATCAATGGGAAAAGCAAAGGCATAGATTCATGAGAAAGTGAGGTGCATTTAGGGGAATGTAAGAGAGTAAATGGTGGTAGTGGAGAAGACTCTTGAGAGTCCCTTGGACTGCAAGGAGATCAAACCAGTCAATCCTAAAGGAAATCAAGCCTGAATATTTGCTGGAAGGACTGATGATGCTAAGGCTGAAGCTCCAATACTTTGGCTACCTGATGTGAACCAAAGAGCTGACTCAGTGGAAAATACCCTGATGCTAGGAAAGATTGAAGGCAAAGGAGAAGAGGGCGGCAGAGGATGAGGTGGTTAGATAGCATTACGGACTTAATGGACATGAGTTTGAGCAAACTCTGGGAGATGGTAGAGGATAGGGAAGACTGGCATGCTGCAGTCCATGGGGTCGCAAAGAGTTAGACATGACTTACCAACTGAACAACAACAAGAAGAGAGTAAATGGCAGGAGTTTAAAAGTATAACCAAATCTGCAGTTTAGAAAGACCTTTTTTGGAAGTTGAGCAAAAAGTATATTAGTTGCAGAGGAGATAAAAATCAGAAAGATTAACTATCACTCAACATTCAAAAACTAAGATTATGGCATCTGGTCTCATCATTTCATGGCAAGCAGATGGGGAAACAATGGAAACAGTGATAGACTTGATTTTCTTGGGCTCCAAAATCACTGCAGATGGTGACTGCAGCCATGAAATTAAAAGACACTTGCTCCTTGGAAGAAAAGCTATGACAAACCTAGACAGTATATTAAAAAGCAGAGACATTACTTTGCCAACAAAGATCCATCTAGTCAAAGCTATGATCTTTCCCGTAGTCATGTACAGATGTGAGAGCTGGACCATAGAAAAGGCTGAGCACCGAAGAATTGAAGCTTTTGAAGTGTGGTGCTAGAGAAGACTCTTGAGAGTCCGTTGGACTACAAGGAGATCAAACCAGTCAATCCTAAAGGAAATCAACTCTGAATATTCATTGGAAGGACTGATGCTGAAGCTGAAGCTCCAGCATCAGGTGGCTCCAATATTTGGCCACCTGATCAAAGAGCCAACTCATTAGAAAATACCCTGATGCTGGGAAAGATTGAAGGCAGGAGGAGAAAGGGAGGACAGAGAATGAGACGTTGGATGACATCACTGACTCAATGGACATGAGTTTGAGCAAGCTTCAGGACATGGTGAAGGACAAAGAAGCCTGGTGGGCTGCAGTCCCTGGGACTGCAAAGAGTCGGACACGACTGAACAACAACTATATTGTTGCTACAATTGTCAAGGTGAGACATGCTGAAGAATTTAATTGTCAGCTAAAAAAGATACACAACATGAGAGTTGTGAGTTAAGTTTTATTTGGGACAAAATAAGGACTTCAGCTCAGGAGACAGCACCTCAGATAGCTCTGAGAGACTGCTCCAAAGAGGTTTTGGAGGGAGGTCAATAGAAAAGATTTTGGTGAAAGGGGAGTTCAGTGCAATCAAACACTTATTTTACAAAAGGTTTTCTGCTAGTCATGAGGGGCTAATGTCACCATGAAGGGATTTAGTTCTTTTCTAGATATGAAGAGAGGCAAGGGTTGGGATGTATAGTCAAAGCTTTGGTTGTTCCAGTACTCATGTATGGATTAAAGAACTGACTCATTAGAAAAGACCCTGATGCTGGGAAGATTGAAGGGAGGAGGAGAAGGGGATGACAGAGGATGAGATAGTTGGATGGCATCACCAACTCAATGGACATGAGCTTGAGTAAGCTCCAGGAGTTGGTGATGGGCAGGGAAGCCTGGCATGCTACAGTCCATGGGGTCGCAAAGAGTCAGAGACATGATTGATAGACTGAACTGAACTGAAGGAATGGAATAATGAAATCGGTTCCTGAAAATATCTATCTAAAGACCTGTTCCACCAGTTTCCCTGGAGCACACAGTGGCTCTCCACCCTGATTTCTCTTCAGAGAGTGTTGAAAATCAGAAGCTGCAGTAGCACAGGATTCAGTCTCTGCCACTGCTGCTGCTGCTAAGTCGCTTCAGTCGTGTCCAACTCTGTGCAACTCCATAGACGGCAACCCACCAGTCTCCCCCGTCCCTGGGATTCTCCAGGCAAGAACACTGGAGTGGGTTGCCATTTCCTTCTCCAATGCGTGAAAGTGAAAAGTGAAAGTGAACTCGCTCAGTCATGTCTGACTCTTAGTGACCCCATGGACTGCAGCCTACCAGGCTCCTCTGTCCATGGGATTTTCCAGGCAAGAGTACTGGAGTGGGGTGCCATTGCCTTCTCCGAGTCTCTGCAGAGGCAGATGCAAATGCCCTTGTTGTTGTTCAGTCACTGGCACATGCTCTTGGCAAGTGCCAATTTGCACTTGACAGGCCAGTGCCAATTTGTAGTTGACAGAACTAAATCAATAGCAGAGAAAATGAAGAAAACCAATTTAAGATATATCTAGGAATCATGATCTAAAAAAGATCTTGAATTCCCTGGCAATCCATTGGTTAAGACTCCGGGGTTTCATTGCTGGGGGCCCTAGTTCAATCCCTAGTCAGAGAACCAAGATCCCACAAGCCTTGTGATGTGGCCACAAATGTGTGTGTGTGTGTGTGTGTGTGTATGTCTTTCTTGTAAAAAAGATCTTGACAGCCATTAGAGTGGGCCTAATATAACTAGAAGAAATTAAATAAGTGAAAAAGTTCACAAAAAATCTAATTATAACAGAAATATGATGCCCGGAGTGGAATTACCCAAGATAAACCATTATAATAACATGTGGTTAATTTAGAGTTAGCATTTCCTCCACTGCTAGATGCATGGCAGTGAAAGATTCTTTTCCAAACAGAGGATAAAATGCTAACACTCAACAGTATATGCTGACAAAGGAGTTAATTGATTCATGGCCTACGATTTCTTGGGTCTCAGAATTTGTGCCATTTGAGCATAAGCTCAGTGATTGTTCTCCTGGTAGTGGGTAATATACACTGAGAGGAACAAATGCCAGGCCAAGGTTGCCTTGCTCAAGGTAGAGAAGCAAATACAAGACTATCATGTAACCTTGGGGCAAGAAGAGCTTCCTTCCAACAGCTGCCACTTTGTGAGCCTTGCAGGTCACATGTGGGACCTGATCCTATTCATGAGTAAATTGCAGTACAGCCAAATTGTATTAATAGACAGTGGTAAGGCTTTGATTGTCGAAGACTGGCAGCGTGGTAATTTTATGGGGCTATCTGGAACAAGTCCAAGAAGATGGAAATGTCCAATATCTAGAATGCCTCTTGAATATTCATGCTGCATCCCTCTTGTCTTACTAGACAAATGTGGCACTCTTTTATGAGCCTAAGATTATACACAAAAGAAGCATTCTTTTGCTACATCCAGACATGTGTATAAGAGTGTGGGTTTTAGCAATCAAGTGGAAGAATGGACCAGACATGTCTATCACAGTGGTTGTTATACTCACAGCCCTTTCTAAGTAACATGACCCTACCACAGTTTGTGAAGAAAGGCCATATTCTGAGTACTTCCCTGGTGGCGCAGAGGTTAAAGCATCTGCCTGCAATGTGGGAGACCTGGGTTCGATCCCTGGGTCGGGAAGATCCCCTGGTGAAGGAAATGGCAATCCACTCCAGTATTCTTGCCTGGAGAATCCCATGGATGGAGGAGCTTGGTGAGCTACAGTCCATGGGTCGCAAAGAGTCAGACACAACTGAGCAACTTCACTTTCACTTTCAGACTCAGTTTTCTAAGCCTACCTAGAGCCAGAGGAGGACACCAGACCCAGGGAAGCCAATCTCATAGGCTGCTTAGTGACCTGTGCTATAGATTGGTGCTGTTAAACCAAACCAACCAAAAAAAAACCTGAAACCAAACCAAAACCAACTGAGGCCAAAAGCTTGGCATTAGTACACCAGTACTGAAGCAAATCTCAGAGACAGAATTTTGGGTGAAATAGAAAAGAATAGATTTATTGCCCTTGACTAAATAAGATTACAACTTGAGAGTTGTGAGTTAAGTTTTACTGGGGGCAAAATGAGGACTGCAGCCTGGGAGGCAGCATCTCAGATAGATCTGAGAGACTGCTCCAAAGAAGGAGCGGGGGAAGGTCAATATGTATAAAATTTTGGTGAAGGGGGAGTTCAGTGCAATCAGGCACTCGCTTTACAAAAGGTTTTCTGCTAGTCATGAAGAGGTGATGACTATGAAGGGATTTAGTGCTTTTTTAGATATTAAGAGATACAAGGATTGAGATCATAAATTCTGTTCCTAAAAATACCCACAGCCTTGTCTAACTCAGTGCAAATATGAGCCACGCCATGTAGGACAACCCAAGATGGACGGGTCATGGTGGAGAGTTCTGACAAGATGTGGTCCACTGGAGAGGGGAATGGCAAGCCACTTAAGTATTCTTGCCTTGAGAACCTCATGAACAGTATGAAAAGGCAAAAAAGAAATGACACTGAAAGATGAACTCCCCAGGTCAGTACGTGCCCAATATGCTACTGGAGAAGAATAGAATAACAACTCCAGAAAGAAGGAAGAGATGAAGCCAAAGCAAAAACAATGCCCTGCTGTGGATGTGACTGATGATGGAAGTGAAGTCCGATGTATAAAGAACAATATTGCATAGGAACCTGGAATGTTAGGTCCATGAATCAAGGTAAATTGGAAGTGGTCAAACAGGAGATGGCAAGATTGAACACTTTAGGAATCAGTGAACTAAAATGGACTGGAATGGGTGACTTTAATTCAGATGACCATTATATCTACTACTGTAGGTAAGAATCCCTTAGAAGAAATGAAGTAGCCCTCATAGTCAACAAAAGAGCCCTAAATGCAGTACTTGGATGCAGTCTCACAAATAACAGAATGATTTCTGTTCATTTCCAAGGCAAACCATTCAGTATCAACAGTAATCCAAGTCTGTGCCCCAACTACTAATGCCAAAGAAGCTGAACAGTTCTATGATGACCTATTATGCCTTCTAGAACTAACACCAAAAAAAAGATGTCCTTTTCATCATAGGGGACTGGAATACAAAAGTATGAAGTAAACAGATACCTGGAGTAACAGGCAAGTTTGACCTTGGAGTATAAAATGAAGCAGGGCGAAGGCTAACAGAGTTTTGCCAAGAGAACGCACTGGTCATAGCAACATCCTCTTTCAACAACACAAGAGAAGACTCTACACATGGAC
Source organism: Bos mutus (assembly GCF_027580195.1). Taxonomy (NCBI): domain Eukaryota; kingdom Metazoa; phylum Chordata; class Mammalia; order Artiodactyla; family Bovidae; genus Bos; species Bos mutus. Next base: position 6,835,929 of record NC_091620.1, on the reverse strand, counting down.
ATCACCAGATGGTTATAATGAAATCACATTGATTATATTCTTTGCAGCCAAAGATGGAGACACTTTACACAGTCAGCAAAAAAAACACTGGGAAGTGACTGTGACTCACATCATAAAATCCTTATTGCAAAATTCAGACTAAGTTGAAGAAAGTAAGGAAAACCACTAGACCTTTGAGGTACGACCTAAATCACATCCATTAGGATTATACAGTGGAAGTGACAAATAGATTCAAGGGATTAGCTTCCAGGCAGGCTGGAATCCCTACAAATAGAATGTGTGAAGAACTATGGATGGAGGTCCATGACATTGCAGAGGCGGCGGTGATCAAAACCATCCCCAATAAAAAGAAATGCAAAAAGGCAAAATGGTTGTCTGAGGAGGCCTTAGCTGAGAAAAGAAGAGAAGTGAAAGGCAAAGGAGAAAAGGAAAGATATACCCATTTGAATGCACAGTTCCAAAGAAAAGCAAGGGGAGATAATATCAGTGATCATTGCAAAGAAAAAGGGGAAAACAATAGAATGGGAAAGACTAGAGATCTCTTTAAGAAAATTAAGAGATACCAAGGGAACATTTCATGCAAAGATGGGCTCAATAAAGAACAGAAACGGTATGGACCTAATAGAAGTAGAAGATATTAAGAAGAGGTGGCAAGAATACACAGAAGAACTATACAAAAAAGATCTTAATGACCCAGATAACCACAATGGTGTGATCACTCACCTAGAGTCAGACATTCTGGAATGTGAAGTCAAGTGGGCCCTAGAAAGCATGACTATGAACAAAGCCAGTGGAGGTAATGGAATTCCAGTTGAGCTATTTCAAATCCTAAAAGATGATGCTGTTAAAGTGCTGAAGTCAATATGTCAGCAAATTTGGAAACCCCAGCAGTGGCCACAGGACTGGAAAAGGTCAGTTTTCATTCCAATCCCAAAGAAAGGCAATGCCAAAGTATGTTTAAACTACTATTCAATTGCACTCATCTCACACCCTAGCAAAGTAATGCTCAAAATTCTCCAAGCTAGGCTTCACCAATACGTGAACTGTGATCTTCCAAATGTTCAAGATGGATTTAGTAAAGGCAGAGGAATCAGAGATCAAATTGCCAACATCAACTGGATCATAGAGAAAGCAAAAGAATTCCAGAAAAACAACTACTTTTGCTTTATTGACCATGCCAAAGCCTTTGAGTGTGTGTATCACAACAAACTGTGGAAAATTCTTAAAGTGATGGGAATATCAGACCACCTTACCTTCCTCCTGAGAAATCTGTATGCAGGTCAAGAAGCAACAATTAGAACCAGACATGGAACAATAGACTGGTTCCAAATTCAGAAAGAAATACATCAAGGCTGTATATCGTCATCCTGCTTATTTAACGTACATGCAGAGACGTACGTATGTACATGATGTACATACATCATGAGAAATGCTGGGCTGGATGAATCACAAGCTGGAATCAAGATTGCCAGGAGAAATACCAATAACCTCAGATATGCAGATGACACCACCGTTATAGCAGAAAGTGAAGAAGAACTAAAGAGCCTCTTGGTTAAAATGAAAGAGAGAGTGAAAAGCTGGCTAAAAGTCAACATTCAAAAAAGTAAGATCATGGCATTCAGCCCCATCACTTCTTGGCAAATAGATGGGGAAACAATGGAAACAGTGACAGAATTTATTTCAGCTCCAAAATCACCACAGATGGTGACTCTAGCCTTGAAATTAAAGGACACTTGCTCCTTGGAAGAAAAGCTATGAGAAACCTAGACAGCATATTAAAAAGCAGAGACATTACTTTGCTGACAGAGGTCCATCTAGTCAAAGCTATGGTTTTTCCAGTAGTTGCATATGTGTGTGAGAGTTGCACCATAAAAAAGACTGTGCACCAAAGAATTGATGCTGTTAGACTGTGGTGTTGGAGAAGACTCTTGAGAGTCCCTTGGACTGCAAGGAGATCCAACCAGTCCATCCTAAAGGAAATCAGTCCTGAATATTCATTGGATGGACTGATACTGAAGCTGAAACTCCAATACTTTGGCCACCTGATGCAAAGAACTGACTCATTAGAAAAGGCCCTGATGCTGGGAAATATTGAAGGCAGGAGGGGAAGGGGAGGACAGAGGATGAGATGGTTGGATGGCATCACTGACTAAATGGACATGGGTTTGAGCAAGCTCTGGGAATTGGCTATGGACAGGGAAGCCTGGCGTGCTGCAGTCCATGGGGTCATACAGAGTCGGACATGATTGAGTGAATGAACTGACTGAAAAACACCCAACTATCCAAAGACATGTCCCACCAGATTCCTGGGAGCACAGAGTGCTTCACTCCAAACTGAATTCCCTCAGGAGGTGTTGAAAGTCAACAGCTGCTGTGGCACAGTGTTCAATCTCTGCAGAAGCAGATGGCAAATGCCCTTGTTGTTCAGTCACTGGCAATGCAATTGGTAAGTGACAATTTGTGGCTGACATTGCTTTGCTAGGCAAAGGGGGCACACAGTGGGCTCCTACGCTGAGAAACTGTGTGTCCCAACCTAGGAGGATTTGATGATGAGTTTTATAGGAATAGTTCATGAGTGGGGTTGCTGATAAAATTAGGCTGTGTGCAGGGCCTGAATGCTTTTAATTTTGTCTCAGGTGGTCTTGATGAACTTCTCTGGTTCCTTTAATCTTGCTTCAGGTGGTTTTTTGACTACTCTTCCCTTGATTAGCAACTGTTTGATAATCCGGGAAGGTCATGGAGGCTGGAGTCCCTACAAATGAGAAATAGGCGACAGAAAGATTTCCGTGCCCAGGAGCTCCCAGGAGCTTAGTTTGGTAACCTACCAACAACCAAAATCTTTGGGCTAGTCAGATTCTTGCTTCCAGGGCTCTGAATTGGGAAAGGAAAAGATTGAGAGTGTGTGAGGAGGAGGAGAGTGTTGAGATTGGAGGAGGGCATGGTAACCCACTCCAGTATTCTTGCCTGGAGAATCCCATGTATAGAAGAGCCTGGTGGGCGACAGTCCATAGGGTTGCAGAGTCAGGTATGACTGAAGTGACTTAGCACACATGTGCATGTGGGAATAAAAACTGAAAGGACATGGAGAGGAGGGACAGAGAAAAGTCAAACCATGAGTAAGAAGGTAGTAGGTAAGTAGGGGAAGATTGAAGCAAAAGTTGTAGGTTAAAAAAAATGATATTCAGGGCAAAAGTAAGGAAGGAATGCTAGAGTGAGAAGGAAGCAGACAGAAAGAAAGTAGGAAACATGTTAATGGATAATGCTAAATGATATGAGACAAGATAGACAAGCTCATGCAGTTGGGGTCCTTAGCTCGTGCTGCTTTGGATTCCAAATAATGGTTTTATTCTTGTTTTTTTGCTCTAAAATCTAGCTCTGCTAAGGTTTCTGCTCTTTTGTGGTCAGATTATTGGCTATGACAGGTCCTAGCCATAAATGGAGGTAACTTAAATGAATACCCCTATTAATGGAGGTAACGTCAATGAATCCTGTTCCTCAAAATGAAATAGTTTCAAGAGCATGAGAATCAAAAGGACATGGTTCAACCACAGGATTTTTATAAGAATTTATGAGATTTTTATGAGAATTAAACAATAAATGTAACAGATATAGCAAATAAATACAACAAAATAACCAATTAATGTAATAACAAATATAAAAAAAGACATGGTTAATTCATCAGCAAGCCTTTTAAAAAAGAGGTTTGAAAATTCTGAGCAAAAAGGTTCAGTACAGGTCAACTAATTAGTTTGGTTATTCATTTATTCTGTCATTGTTTTATTCGTTCAATAACATTCATTGAGCACTTACTATTTGCCAGGCAATGTTATGTGGTAGGGATCTATCAGTGACTAAGTCAAAGTTTAATTCCAGTGGAGCAGACAGACAATAAGCAAGTCAACAATTGCACAGAAAGTACCTAATGTAATAAGTGCCCTCAAAAGTAGGATAAAGGAGTGGAGAGTGATGGGTGTGGTTTTAGACAGAGTAGCTAGAGAAGGTTCTCAGAAGCAGTGATGACATTTGAATAGGGACTTTAATGAGATATATCCTGCAGCTGTCTACACCTAGAAAATTGTTCCCATTTCAGATGGCCACACATTAGGAAAAATCTAGTTTGTAACTTTCTCAAATGAGTTAAAATGAGAGAAATCAGGAGAACAGGGAATAACCCAAAGCCATGTCATATGAAAAAATGTTGGCAATGTTAATCCTGGAAGAGAGAGGGAACTCAGGGGAAATGTGACAGATTTCTTTACATTATTTAAGGCATCTATGAAAGAGACACTAGATTTGTTCTGTTTGGAGTTGTTGCTGTTGTTCAGTCACTCAGTCATGTCTGACTCTTTGTGACCCCATGGACTGCAGCATGCCAGGCGTCCCCATCCTTCACTATCTCTTGGAGTTTGCTCAAACTCATGTCTATTGAGTTAATGATACCAACCAACCATCTCATCCTCTGTCACCTGCTTCTCTTCCTGCCTTTCAACTTTCCAAGCATCAGGGACTTTTCCAATGAGTCAGCTCGTTGCATCAGGTGGCCAAAGTATTGGACCCTCAACTTCAGCATCAGTCCTTCCAATGAATATTTAAGGTTGATTTCCTTTAGGACTAACTGGTTTGATCTCCTTGCTGTCCTCTTAGGAAGACTCTCAAGAGTCTTCTCCAGCACCACAGTTCAAAAGCATCAATTCTTTGGTGCTCAGCCTTCTTTACAGTCCAACTCTCTCATTTGTACATGACTATTGGAAAAACCATAGTTTTGACTATACGGATCTTTGTCAGCAAAGTGTTGTCTCTGCTTTTTAATACTCTGTCTAGGTTTGTCGTAGTTTCCCTTCCAATGAGCAAGTGTCTTTCTATTTCATGGTTGCCATTTGGACTGTAGGGTAGAAGTTACAGGGTGTTAGCAATCAGCTATTAATTAAGTAGGTTAGGTTTTTAGAGATAGGAAGATTGACCACTTGATAATGATATGGAGGGGATAAGATGATTGGTTAGACTTGATGACCTTTATGATCCTTTGAAAGTCTTTGATTCTATGACTTTAATAATGACAAAATTATTACGTCACAAAACATCCCATTCTGTGGCCTTTTCACTGCAGAGAATAGGATGTGAATGAGACAGCCATCTCTAAGAAAGGTGGGTAGCATCCCATGGATCAACAATATTTCCCAAAACAAAAGAAAACAAAACAATATTTCCCAATTTATCACCAAATGTTTGGTTTCCTAAGCACTTCACTAAGTGAATCCTCAAAACCCAGGGAATTCTTCCACTTACACACAGGGCTCGTGTGCAAGCTTAATCGATGACTTTGGAATCTGACCAAAATTTGGACAAATCATCTGGCTGTGAAATGAATATGTGTCAGCCCACTTAGGGAATTGCTTTTCTCTTCTTTGGGTTTCTGTACCCCTACTTCCCTCTTTGGCAGGTCTTGTTGCATGAGTTTAGGGAACTGAAGCTTAGTCCAGGAACCTAGCTCTGCCTTTAAGCCCAGGGGACTCAGCTTACTTCCTCACTTTCTATTCTTCCCATTGCTGCAGGAAAGTCATCAGCACAAGCCCACTGAGAACTTCTTCCTACCCTTGATGCCTCAGAAAAAAAATTTAAGATCTGGACTGAAACCAGTATTCCCTTTGATGCTGTTGGAGGACACCAAATCCAAGCGAGAACAATGGTTTAGGTGAAGTCCTGGGTCTTTCTTTCCTTTTCCTTATTCATGTCACTATCTCTCTTCAATACAATTTAACAAATACTTTTTGGTTATAGGGAATGTGGAAAACTGTATAACAATAAGACAGCTTTCCTACGTGACCCCCAAGCACATTTCCACCTTAGCGACAGAGAAACAGTAATGCAAACTAAGGTTTTTCACAAGAGATGTAGTCAAAGGTCTATGATTTGAGGAACCGACAACAAAAAATCTCCCTCAGTGCATGTTAAGGATTGTGGTATAGGAACAATCTGATTTGAAACTGGTTATAGGAGCAGCCTCTATCTAGTTTGGAGAGGAGAGAGGAGATTCTGGAGTTCCTTCATAGACTTGCAATGCTAGGTTCTAGAAGCATCCCTTCCACTGAACAAAACTGCCACTCTGTACCAATGAACACCCTCTAATTGTGTCCTTTCTTCTTCCCTAGAATCTGAGGATGTAGTTCCTGGTTCCAGTAACCCCCTACCCCTACCTCACCCCCACGCTAGGACCTACTAAGTCAACTTTCTTTGTTAAGGTTTTCCACTGACAATGATTTCAAGAGTGAAGGGAAGTATTCAAAGGTCTACACTCTGAGGCAACAGAAGAAAATGTACCCTCAGCTCACCTTTGCTTCAGTCTGTAAAAAATATATGAAGAATGATGGTAAGGTCCTCTCTTTCAAAGCAATGCTTTACAAGACAGCGACATGGGCAGGAGGGACAACCTATAGAGATGAGTGATGAGGGCAAATCAACATCTCTTTTGGAGGTTCCAGAGACTGTTTTTCTGTGTAGCATGGAAGCCAAGAACAGATAGAGGCCTGAGTGGTTCTAGGCTTTTGACCTTGTGTAAATCCTTAAATTTCAAGAAAGTTCCAGCATAGTGTTTCCCAAACTACATCACCCACCACGTTACTAGTTTTGGTCAATGTGTTAATTGCCCTATAATTTACTTAATGTTTTTTCTTTAAAAGTATTACTATTTTTTGGTTTCATCCTAATTATTATCCTATGTTATTATTCTATGTCCTATGTCCTAATGTCCTATGTTATTGACATCATGGGTTTGACATACTAACACATGGGGTTTTTTCTCCTCTTATACATTTAATTGAGGTTTCCCTGGTGGCTCAGATGGTAAAGAATCTGCCTGCAACGCAGGAGACGTGGGTTGGGAAGATTCCCTGGAGGAGGACATGGCAACCCACTCCAGTATTCGTGCCACCATGGACAGAGGAGCATGGTGGGCTACAGTTCATGGGGTTGCAAAGAGTTGGAAATGACTGAAGGACAAAGCACAGCGTACATTTAATCAAATTCATAATAATTAAAATTTAAAATGTTTACGTATCTCCCAAAACTACCCGGTGGTGTGCCTATCACACTTTGAGGAAAACTGTTCTAGAAGGGCCAAAGGATAAGCTGTGAGTCTCAAAGGTCCATGAGTCTCCTTGGGGCTGAGGCAGGACAGTGTGGAATAAGGGATAAGGTAGGGGTGCAAGGTAGGGGATGGCTTCCCTGGTGGCTCAGAGGTTAAAGTATCTGCCTGCAATGCAGGAGACCTGGGTTCGATCTCTGGGTTGGGAAGATGCCCTGGAGAAGGAAATGGCGCCCCACTCCAGTACTCTTGCCTGGAGATTCCAAGGTAGGGAATGAGGTAGGGGTGCAAGAAGAATGCTTCTCACAAAGTGTCATTGATTTAGCAACATTTATCAGGCACTTACTAAGTGTTGGATATTTATCAAGCACCAGTAATAGCACTTTCAGTACATAGGATAGATGGATGGCCAGATCACTAAGGGCTTTGTCTATTAGTATAAATAAAGGCTTAGGTTTTATCCAGCAAGTGTTTATGACCCACTGAAGAATTTCAGAGCACTGAAGTCACCTTTGTGTATTAGTTTAATCAGTGAGTCCCCAGACTTCCCTAGCCTATGGCTCCAAAATAAGGTTCATTTCTCCTCTGGGGTTTCTCTCCTTGAGCAATTTCTGAAACTCCCAAAGGTATGCTTCCCTGTTCTCCAAGGCCATTCTAGTGACAGCCAACCATCCTCAGTTCCAACACTCACAGCTCCAGAGGCGTGAGGGCATATTTTACCATCCCTTACCTGGCTTCTTCAAGCATCTCTGCTCCTCCTGGACCTATGTGCCACCTCACCCAAGATCCACCTACTGCCTCTCTTAACTCCCTGTGCTTGAGCGTTCAGTTGTGTCTGACTCTTTGTGACCCTATGGACTGTAGCCCACCAGGCTCCTCTGTCCATAAGATTTTCCAGGCCAGAGTATTGGAGTGGGTTGCCATTTCCTTCTCCAGGAGATCTTCCTGACTCTGGGATTGAACCCATGTCTCTCACATCTCCTGCATTGCAGGTAGATTCTTTACCACTTAAGCCATCAGGGAAGCACCCTCTTAACTCCCCATATACAGCTAAACCCAAACTGTGGCATTAAATAACACTTCATAGAGACTTCCCTGGCAGTCCAGTGGTTAAGCCTCTGCACTTCCAATGCAGGGGGTGTGGGTTTGATCCCTGATCAGGGAACTAGATCCCACACGCTGCAGCAAACAGCCAAAACAGAACAAACAAACAAAACTAAAACCCAAGACACTTCACAGATGTGGACAAAAGTTCAAAGATGGCAGAGTCATTATCTTGTTTTAAAAGGGGCCACTCAGGGACTTCCCTGGTGGTCCAGTGGCTAAGATTTCACACTCCCAATGCAGGGGGCTCAGGTTCAATCCTGGGTCAGAGAACTAGATCCTACATGCTGCAACTAAGACTCAGGGCAGCCAAAAAAATAAATATTTAAAAATAAATAAATAAAAAGGGCCACTCTTAGGCTCAGCCTCAACCGTCCCTTCCATCCTCCAAGTTCCTTCACACTTACCAGCAGGTCCCCAGCATATTATCCATTCTTGTGAGTCTCTCGGTTTACATTCACCATCTCTGCCTAGGCTCCCAATACTTTGGCCCATGAGAGTGGAAGAGGTTGCTCCTTTCCCCTAAGCCTTTTTATTTTCAGGCCCAGAATAAATAAGTAGGAACATTTATTTCCTTCAAGGGAAACTCTACATGGAAAGCAAGGTTTGAGCTTTATGAGCCAGAAAAGGCAAGCATAATAGTATACTTTGTAAAACTGGAGTTAAATCTCAATTGATACCATATGCAGCATATCAGCAGTTTAGCTTAAATCCATATTAGAAGAAAGAATTTCTCCAGGGTCTAGACTCTAATCTGGATTAGGATTTTTCTGATTTTTCAAGGCCATGATTCTGTTAAGGTAACTCAATTTACACTTCTAAACAGAACACTTAATATCTCAGTCTGAAGAATTTCTTAGAATTATGGTAACTTTACAGTTTCCCTCAAGAAAAATGAATGGCTATTTACCTAGGTATCTAAAGGGCCATTACTGTGCTTTTCCTAAACAATCTATTGTGAAGTTGATGCAGTGTCTCTACTTCACGCAAAAGAGAAGTTAGCAAGCCCTCCTTCCATCCATAATGTTCCATGTTTCCCAGGCATCCAAACAAAAGGTTACATAGAAAACTGTTTTGATGGGGGCCATGAAGGCTGGTTAGGAGGCTGTCCAAAAAACAGACAGGACCTGAACTAAGGCAATAGCAGTAGGAATAAGAAAACAGATTTAAGGGATATGGCATAATGCTTCAGAATAGAGGGGAGGGATGGGAACAGGACAAGCCCACAACAGAGGCGTCCAAGAAGGGCTGAAATTGAAAGAGAATCTGGAAAAAGTGATACTGAAGCCAAAGGTAGAAACAGCTTCTTAGTTACACTCTCAGACAGGAGAACTGAAAATCAACATACATTTTAGGAAAGGGCTAAGAGGAGAGGAATATGAACGCACAAGTGAAAGTACCCTAACTTAGTAAGAGTTATGTAAGTGTCAACCCCCTGGAGAAGGGAATGGCAACCCACTCCAGTATTCTTGCCTGGAGAATTCTGTGGACAGAGGAGCCTGGTGGGCTATTGTTCATGGGGCCGCAAAGAGTTGGACACGACTGAGCAACTAACACACACACAAACACACAAGTGTCAAAATGGTCACAGATGGAATCATTTGAAAGGGGTGGGATTAGATAGGGAAGATCCTAAACTGGTAGTGTTTTAAAGTGTGTCTTGATGAAGGGAAGAATTATAAACAGAGTTGGGAATGGTGGTCAGTTGTCCAAAACCTACCCTTCTTGCTCTGAGTAAAGACCAGCTTTCTCACCCCTCCAAATAGGTCTCTTTTCGTTTCTCACATTATGTGTCCTCCCTCGGGAAGTCCATTTTCACGAAGGTGCCCTGTGCTTTGTTGCAGTCTCCAAGAAGTCAGGGAGCGACTCGCCAACTTCCCAGATGATTTGGGAACCATTAACCCTTTCATCACTCCTGGAGAAGAAGCCCACCAGAACCGCACCAGGAGAGAGCGAGTTCCGCAATGGAAGGGCCCAGCAGTGGTTTATAAAAAGCGCCATTGTCATTAAGTGAAAACAAACCCTACATGGCCCCCGCTTCTTCTCCAAAGACTGAGGGGCCTGCAGAAGTCGCCACCTAGGGCGTGCCAACCAAATAAAATTTCATTCTGCCCGGTCCGGGCGTGGGCTGCCGGTGGCTTGTACGGCGGGCCGGGGCTAGCCCCAGCTGCGACCGGTCGCTGTAGGGGCGGAGATGCGCTCCGGTGGGACCCACCGCTGGCCCCGCCTCCGCCCGGCTTGGGAAGGAGGAGAGGGCGTGGCCACGCCCCCGAGGGGGCGGTGAGAGCGGCCAGCGCCGGGCTGGGAGGGCGGGCCTTCTTTCCGAGTGACGGGACCGCGGCCCAACCGGCGCCAGAGCACCGGGCCGGCCTTCCTGCAGCCTCTTCCGCTTGCCGGCTGCGGCGCCTGGGACGGTTGCGGTGGGTCTGGGCGCTGGGAAGTCGTCCAAGATGATTAAAAAATTCGACAAGAAGGACGAGGAGTCTGGTACGCCCGGGGCTCAGCCGCGAGGGCCCCTTCCCCTTCTCCCGCCCCGCCGCCACCTGCTCACGGGGCCTGCGGACCTGGGGGCGTGGGCGCCGGTGTGCCAGGGGGCTGGAGTTGGAGCCCGGCCCCTCCTCCGACCCCGCTCCGCTTCAGCCAGGGGCCTGCCCCTAGCCCCTCCCCCCGGGCTCCGGAGCCTCCCTTCAGGTCGGCGCGCTAGCGCTCGGCCGCCCGCGCACTACCTCGGGCTGCTCAGCGACCCCGCCCCCAGCCCCCCTCCTCAGGCGCCGCCGCTCCTCGGAGCCGCCTTCTCCTCCGCGGGTTCGCCTGGGGTGGGCTTGCCCACCAAAGAGGCGGGCCCACGGCAGGTGGCGGAGGGAGGGAGTGTGCGCTTGCTAGAGGAGGGGGTTGGATGGGGTGGGGTGGGGGCGGGGTACTGGTAGTGTGCGGCCCGGAGTGGGTCTGGGGTCGACCGGACTGTGTGTGTGTGTATGAACTTTGTGGTGCTTGTACCTTACAGTCTCCCTGGGGACCTCTGCGCTGTCCGCTTCCCTGGGGGCAAGGCTGTTCCGTGGTACCTAGCTCATTTAATACTCAAGCATCCAAAAGTGAGTTGCATCCTGATACCCATCTTTGGTCCAGAGTAAATGAGGCAGATAGCCAAGTCCCCTCAAAAAAAAAAAAAAAAAAGTCTCAGTGATTGATAGCTGCTCTCACAAAGCGTGGTCGAGGGTTGGGTTAGTAAACCTCTATGGCCCCTTCAAAGCTTGAAGCCTGTCTAATTCTCTGATAAACTCTTCTGCCTCCCAGCAAAATGTTAGAAATACATAAAGTAGTGCTTTCCTGTAGGGAAATCCAAAGGGCCTTACCACTATCTAAATCTTAATTGTGTGGACATGGCAGGTATTTGTAACATTCATATAAAAAGAAGGCAGGCCAAGAAGACACTCATTTCAGGTAGAATTTCTGTAAAAGAGAAGTACAGGATCTTACAGGATAGCAGACAGAGCTAGTGTCAGAGTCAAAAAGATTTTAATCAATTTGTATGCATATTAGTAATGATTATCACTGTAATATCCAAGTGCACATCTCACTTAGGTGAGATTTCTCAAGCATTTAAAACCCTTCTATAGAAAGTAAATACATCTGTGTATGCCAGCTATTAAAGACATTTTTTTCCCCATGATATAGGTAGTGGCTCCAATCCTTTTCGGCATCTGGAGAAGAGTGCTGTCTTACAAGAGGTATGGCTTGGAAGTATAAAGTGTTTTTTCTTTACTGTTCCATTTTAGAATGGGGACAGCACCTGGAATTCTATGATCCAAAATAAGAATTAAGGAGTGTAACTGAGTTCAGAGAATATATATACTGGAGGGAAAAAAAAGAGGGGTTACTTGTCATAGGAAAGTCTAGGGTTTATAGAAATGCATACATTTGTAGACTGTGTCACATGTTGAGAATTTTAAGTAAAATAAGGTAGGAGGTGTTTAGTGCAAGGTTTTTGAAGGAAGTTATAGATACTAAGCTCATTGTATACAAATGATGTAAGTAAATATTGAGATTCTTAGATAAAGTCCACAAGTTGAAGTGGGAGACATAAGGGAGTGAGTACAGAATGGAAAATCAGGGTCAAATCTAATAATTTATCATATACCATAATATATTAAAAACTATAAGCTACATTATTTGGATACTATGATTAAAATATGTAATAGTCCTAAAAACATATATAAAATAGTCTTCATTTTATTCAAGCTGATTGTCTATAATCTGTGATAGAAAATATATATAGCAGTGTTTTTTTTTTTCCACAGGCTCGTATATTCAATGAAACACCCATCAATCCAAGAAGATGTTTGCATATTCTTACAAAGATTCTTTACTTACTGAACCAGGTAAATTACTGTGATTTTCCTCAGATATGTGTCTTAGAATAGAAATACATAATGTGCAGTGAAGTTTTTTCTAGAAAGTAATTATTAATTTTTTAATAATTCACTTAATTTTAGAATTTGCAGTGTTTGATTAATGTAGTAATATGTAAAATTTCTTGTGGACAAGGAGTATGACATATACTTCTTTCTTATTCATGAGGTACCAAGTCAACTAAGCACACAGTAGAATCTCAACATTGATTTGAATTTAACAAGTATTAGTTAATATTCAAACATGTTTAGGTATGTTCAGAGGTCTTTATATCCCTCCAAAAATATTTTTAAAAAGCTTAGACAAATTCTGAAAGAAAGTGAAAGTGAAGTCGCTCAGTCGTGTCTGACTCTTTGCGATCCCATGGACTGCAGCCTGCCAGGCTCCTCTGTCCTTGGGATTTTCCAGGCAACAATACTGGAGTGGGCTGCCATTTCCTTCTCCAGGGGATCTTCCCAACCCAGGGATCAAACCCAGGTCTCCCACATTGTAGGCAGATGCTTTTACCATCTGAGCCACCAGGGAAGTCAAAAATCTAGATCGGTATTTTATCGTTTTGTGAGGGTATATTAATGTTTTAAAGCTTTCATTTTAATATTCAAATTAAGGAATATAAGCAGGAATATTGTTTTATTGTACTTCACTTTATTGCCTTTTTTTTTTTTTTACAAATTGAATGTTTGTGGCAACCCTGTATTGTTAAGTGATGGTTAGCATTTTTTAGCAATAAAGTATTTTTAAGTTAAGGTTTGTACATTGTCTTTATTTAGACATAATGCTATTGCACAAAATAGACTACAATGTAGTGTAAACATTTATATGCAACATTTATATGTATAAATGTATAAATTTATATGTATAGATAGTGTAACATTTATATGCACTGGGAAACCAAAAAATTCCTGTGATGTGCTTTGTTGTAATATTTATTTTATTGCCATGGTCTGGAACTGAACCTACAGTATTTGCAAGGTATGCCTATATTTATTTATGATTTTCTTAGTATTGTTCTGGGCTTAACTGTTTTGTGCTTTATGTCTTTCTCTAAATGGGGATTATGATAAAGCTGTTTTAGACAAGGGTAATGATTAAATGATACAGTAAATGTGAAGCACCGAAAATAGTCCTGGACACATAGCTTTCAGGAATAGTATTCATTCAGTCATTCAGCATATATATTTATTATGTACCTGCTGTGTCCTGTGCACAGGGGATATAGCAGACAAAACCAACAAAAATATTTGCCCTCATGAAACATAGATCCTACTAGTACTTCTTTTTTTTCTTGTGTGTGTTTTTTTGTTGTTTGTTTTTGTTTTTGCTTTTTATTGCTTCAGACTAAAAAAATCTCATGAAATGTCTAGGACCTTAGAAAATGTGATTTTGTTTGTTAGATTCATATACACACACATGTGTACATGCACACATACACACACCTATATATACCTCAGGTGGTTTACATATGGTGCAAAGAACACTGTGGTTTCCAACTTGAATTCCGTGAGAATATTTTTACTTGACTATGTTTCATGACCGATGACTTCATCCACAGAGATAAAGTTTTGTGGTTTGCAAATGAAGGCTGAACAACAAGTCCATGCTTTTAAATAAAATGTATCTATTTGCAAACATATATCCTCTTGTGGTATTATTGGAAACATTTAAGGCAAAGTCAGTTTGATTTAACTTTTCATGGTACACATTGTGTCCAAGTTGGCTAACTCCAGTCAGCAAGCCTAGCTTTGAGTAAAGTTGGCCTGGAGTAGCATATATTTTTATGTTGACCAATACTGCTTTGATGGGCAACCCATGTTGAAACATAACTATCTTGATGAGGAAGTTACCCACATAATCTGATAAACGCTGACAACTAGGTGAACAGATTTCGTAACCTTAACCTTATCTTTTGCCTAAGTCATGGTAGTTCTTTATGGAGAATTACTTTTAAATTTCTGCCAGAGTTGACACATCCATATATTTTTGAGTTTCAAGTCAGAAAGTAGCGACTTAAGGTGTCTTTCATCCTAAACTTTCAAAGTTTTTCATCAAAATTTGGGTTTATTCTTACACCTATGACAGATTGAAGACTAGTTGTATTTTTTGTGAAAGCTGAAGCCCTGAAAAATAATGGAGCCTAACATATTATATACGATTGCTTTTAATGAAGAAATTAAATATTGAAATGGTAATGTCTCAGGTGGTCTGTGGTCTGCAGTGTCTTGTCTATTAATAATATATGTTATCTAACACCTGACTACTGAAAAGTATGTGGTTCTCAGATCCAGTAGCATTCACATCACTGGGAGCTAATTTGAAATGGAAAATTTTAGGTTTCACACCAGAGTCAGTGAATCAAAATCTGTATTTTGGAAAGATCCTCAGATGATCTATTAAACGCATTAAAGTTCTGATCCAAAGGATGTTTTTAGGGGCTTGAGCCAGTATCTTGAGATGTATTGGCAGCCCCACAAGCCTTTTGTATTAGTAGCCCTATAAGCCTTTTTGTATAATCTGATTCCTGCCCTTTTGGTTGGTCCCTTCTTACCATGTTTTCTGTGATTCCTATAGTTCATTACAGTTCAATATTTATTATGCTCCTATGATAGGTCAGGCTTTGCACTGGACAATGGATTATAGAAAATGTAGGAGGTATGATATCTGTTCTTAGGCTGTGTAACAATAACATCTTGTTCTGATTAAGAACTCAACTTCATTTTCTATCTCTTGTAAATCTCAGTTGTTCAGAGAATTTAAAAAAGTTCCTGCTAAAAGGTTAGAGACCACTGTTCTAGAACTTTTATAGCATAGTATATGATAACAAATTATTTTAAATAAGGAATGGATAAATGGCCATGTGGGTTTATAAATTAAAAGTCAGAATAATAACAAAGAGGCACAGTGTTTATAAAGAGAATTTTTTTTCTGGGTTCTAAAAGATCTTTGCAGAAATAATGGGAAAAATCCTTTTTGTTTGTTTGTTTAAGAAATTGTTTTAATTTAAATTTACTTTAAATTACTTAGGGTGAACACTTTGGAACTACGGAAGCCACAGAAGCCTTCTTTGCAATGACTCGACTGTTTCAGTCTAATGATGTAAGTCTTTTTTTTTTTTTTTAAGAAAAGAATTCTTTTAGGCTAAAAATGCTCTTTTTATTTGTTTTCCTTGGGGGAACTTAGAGTGGTCCAAATGAGGGAAGGTTGCTTGAAATGTTTAAAACTATTTAAAAATTGTTTATCTTCCTAAAACTTATAAATGCTTATTAAAGAACACAAGAAAATGAAAGAATGAAAGTATATTGTTTAAAGCTGCTCACTCACAGATCTGCCATGCAGTCATGAAAACTGCTAATATCCAGCCTCTTGCATGACACTGCACAGATGGACTGGTATAGAAATCAGTGGACATAGCTATCTCATCTCTTAAATTCTCAGTCAAGTTTCTGGTGGGCCTGGGGTTTCTGTTGGCAGTTGGGAAGAGTTAGATGCAGAGTGGGGAAGAGGATGAGGAGTAGGGAAAAGAAGAGCGAGGACAGACAGGCTGCCAGCACCGCTGCGTCTGTCTCTCATTCCTTTCGACCACCCTAACTTTCAGGCCTAACAGCTGTGCTTCGTTTCCATCCTCCATTGCAGCACATATTTCCTTTTTGCCCAGCTCTGACTCAAACCCATCCAGAGAAGGGGATTATGGGATCTGTATTTCTGTTTTTTGTTAACATAGATTGGTCAAACTGTGCAGTCCTTTTGGTATGTTTTGCATATCAACACAAGCCACATTTGTGTCTAGGACTTCATGGGATTTGAGTCTGGTTATGTGTGTAGATAATGAGCAGCTTGGGGATTAGGTCCTCAGGAACATCAGCAGTCCCTTTTCAGGCAAGTGTCTCAGGGGAAGTCGCTGTACATTCTTCAGGCAAAGGAGTCTGATTTCCTCAGACAGAGTATGGAGGACTGCTTTCACTTGCCATGGAAGCCTGGAGGAATTTAGAGGTTCAGGGTGGTCAGATTCATCAGAATCCGCCCGTGTGTCCCCATTCCAGTTTTCAGGGCCCCTCTCCTTCTTTCTCAGTTAGGATGCTAACTTTAACATAAAATGTCCCACAGAAGGTGAATTGAATTTGCATTGTTATTCAGTCACCTGCAGGATATGCTTTTTAGAAATCTCAGGCCTGTGCCCACATGACATGAGGCTTTCTGTTAAGGCATTATGGACGTTTTCTAGTCCCTGACGTAGACCTTAGGCTATGTCTATGGTCTAGGGTGATTTTAATGTTCTGAGCTTAGCATTTTCTTTACCAAGTTCACCAGTGTACTTAGAAGGAACTAGCCCACTATCCAGCTCATTTTTACAGCAGTCTTCTGTGGTGGCAGCTAGTTGATGACCCAGAGCTTTGTCTTCTGGAGGTCCTTGATCATACTTGTCTGCATTGATGATTTAAGTGTTTTGCCACTGCATGCCAAGGACAGCTAGGGTCCTCTTTATCACTGGAGACAGAATCAGTAATGCCTTTTATCAAATCAGAAAGAATTTTATTTAAATTTAATCATAGAGAATATAGTCTTTTATGACTTTTCTGTCTTGTTTCTTTTACTTATGGCTTTTGAGATTGATCCAAGTTCTTGTGTGTATTAGTAGTTTATTCATTTTTATTGCTGAGTAGTATTCCATTGTATGGAGGTAGGAAATCTTAATTTATTTATCCATTAACAAGTTAATGGATATTTGGCTTATTTCTAGTTTATAAATATAAACAAAGCTGCTAAAACTACTCAAGTACAAGTCTTTGTGTGGACCTATTAATATGTTTTCATTTTCTTTGGTTAATATCTAGAAGTGGCATTCTTGGGTTTGCATTTCCTGAATAATGAATATGTTAATCATGTATTAAGCAAAATACATGCTGATTTGCCATCTTCTGTTTACATCTTTTACCTGTTTTTTTTTTTTTTTTTCTTTAAATCAGGTTGTTTATCTTCTGCTTATTGAGTTGTAGGTGCTCTTTGTATTTTCTGAATACAAGACCTTCATCAGATAGGTATTTTGTAAATATTTCCTCCCAGCCTGTGGCTTGACTTCTCATTTACTCACTAGTGTATTTTTTAAAAATATACTTTACAAATAGTAAAATCCACCCTTTTTAAGGTATAGTTTTATGAGTTTTGACAAATTTATACAGTAGTATTAATCAAGATTTAGAATATTTCCATCACTCCAAAAGGTTTTCTATTATATGATTTATTCCTACCATCCTCAGGCCTAGGAAACCAGTAATCTCTTTTCTTTCCTTATAGTTTTGCTTTCCAGGAAGTCATAAGAATGATATTATACTTTGAATATCATACTTCATCATACATATGAAGCTTTTTGAGTCTCCTTTTCAGGCACTTAGCATAACTCATTTAAGATTTGTCGATGTTTTTGTTTGTTGATTCCTTTTTATTCCATTGTGGATATTTGTTGTATAGATGTACCTCAGTTTGTTTATTTTTTCACCAGCTATAGAATATTTGGTTTGTCACCATTTTTTGATGGCTAGGAATAACATTGCTATAAACATTCATGTATAAGTTTTTAAATATAGTTTTTATTTCTCTTGGGTAAATACCTAGGAGTGGAATTACTGGGTCATATGGTAGGTGTAGAGGCTTCCCTGGTGGCTCAGATAGTAAAGAATCTGCCTGCAATGCAGTAGATGGGTGTTTGATCCTTGGGTGGGGAAGATCCCCTGGAGAAGGGGGTGGTTGGCTACCCACTCCAGTATTCTTGCCCAGAAAATCACATAGACAGAGGAGCCTGGCAGGCTACAGTCCATGGGGGTCACAAAGAGTCGGACACGACTGAGCAACTTCACTTTGACTTTCATATATCTTCTATGATGAAGGATCTGATCATATTTTTTGCCCATTTTTAATAATTTGGTTGTATATTTTCCTTCTACTGAATTTTGAAAGGTCTTTCTGTATTCTGGATACAAGTCCTTTATCATATGTTTTCCAAATATTTTCTCCCAGCCTATATCTTATTTTTCATTTTCGTAATCTTTAAAAGAACAGAAGTTTTAAATTTTGGTGAAGTCCAATTTATCAGGTTTTTCTTCTTCCTGTGTATTGTAGAAATCTTTGTCTAAGTCAAAGTCACAGAGATTTTCTGCTATGCTTTTTTCTTAGGTATTATGTAGTTTTTGTGTCTTAAAATTGCTGTTTGATCATTTTAAGTTAATTTTTGCACATGATACGAAGTGAGGGTTGAATTTCTTTTCATCTCCTTCCTCTTCCTTCACCCCTTCCTCCATTTCCTCCTCCTCTCTTTTTCTCAACAAATTCTACTGGAATAATTGCTTATCAATATGGAGGGAGAAGGATGAGGAAGAATAATAATGATTATGTTACACTGGCATTTTCCTTTTTTTTCTTTTTTCTATATGTCTATTCTTATTCCAGAATCACACTGTTACTGTAACTTTTTAAAAAAAATAATTTTATTTATTTATTTATTTTTGGCTGCACTGGGTCTTTATTGCTTTGTGTGAACTTTCTCTAGTTGTGGCAGGCGGAGGCTGCTCTTCATTGTGGTGCACGGGCTTCTTATTGCGGTGGCTTCCTCTTGTGGAATACAGCTCTAGGACACGCGGCTTCAGTAGTGGTGGCTCGTGGACCCTAGAGTGCACAGCTTCGGTAGTTGTGGCATGTGGGCTCAGTAGTTGTGGCTCTTGGGCTCTAGAGCATGGGCTTCAGTAGTTGTGGCTCATGAGCTTAGTTTCTCTGAGGCATGTGGAATCTTCCTGGACCAGGGATCAAACCTGTGTGCCCTGCTTTGGCAGGCAGATTCTAATCCGCTGAGCCACCAGGGAAGTCCTACTGTAGCTTTATAGTTCATCTTAAATCAGGTAGTGCATGTTTTCCTATTTTATTATTTTTTTCTTTTTCAAAATTTTTTAACTTAAATTTTTTTTTAATTTTTAATTGGAGGAAAATTGCTTTATGATGTTGTGATGGTTTCTGCCATACAACAGTGCAGATGAGCTATAATTTACATATATATCACCTCCCTCTTGAGCCTCCCTCCCCTCCTCCCATTTTACCCCTCTAGATCGCCACAGAATGCTTGGCTGGACTCCGTGTGTTATAGAGCAGCTTCTTACCAGCTATCTATTTTACGCATGTGATGTGTATATGTCTGTGCTGCTTTCTCCATTTGTCCCACCTTCCCCTCCCCCACTGTGTCCACAAGCTGCTTTTCTACATCTGTGTCTCCGTTCCTTCTCTGCAAATAGGTTCATTGATACCATTTTTCTATATTCCATCTATATGCATTTAGTTCAGTCAGTTTAGTCGCTCAGTCATGTCCGACTCTTTGCAACCCCATGAACTGCAGCACGCCAGGCCTCCCTGTCCATCAACAACTCCTGGAGTCCACCCAGACCCATGTCCATTGAGTCAGTGATGTCATCCAACCATCTTATCTTCTGTCGTCCCCTTCCTCTCCTGCCCTCAATCTTTCCCAGCATCAGGGTCCTTTCCAATGAGTCAGCTCTTCACATCAGGTGGCCAAAGTATTGGAGTTTCAGCTTCAATGTCAGTCCTTCCAGTGAACACCCAGGACTGATCTCCTTTAAGATGGACTGGTTGGATCTCTTTGCAGTCCAAGGGACTCTCAAGAATCTTCTCCAACACCACAATTCAAAAGCATTAATTCATTCCAGTGAACACCCAGGACTGATCTCCTTTAGGATGGACTGGTTGGATCTCCTTGCAGTCCAAGGGACTCTCAAGAATCTTCTTTAACGCTACAGTTCAAAAGCATTAATGCATTATAAGCATTATATGCATTAATATATGTTATTTGTTTTTCTGACTTACTTCACTCTGTATAAACAGGTTCTGGGTTCATTCATCTCACTGGGACTTACTCAGATCTCAAATTCATTCTTTTTTACGACTGAGTAGTATTCCATTGGGGTGTGTGTGTGTGTGTGTGTGTGTGTGTATATGTATGTGTGTGTGTCTGTGTGTATACACCACATCTTCCTTATCCATTCATCTGTTGATGGACATCTAGGTTGCTTCCATATCCTAGCTGTGAACATTGGGATATGTGTCTTTTTCAGTTATGGTTTTCTTAGGGTGTATGTCCAGTAGTGGGATTGCTGGGTCATATGGTAGACACGACTGAGCGACTGATCTGATCTGATTTTTAGTTTTTAAAGGAATCTGTATACTGTTGTCCACAGTGGCTATATAAATTTACATTCCCACCAACAGTGCAAGAAGGTTCCCTTTGATCCATATCCTCTTCAGTATTTTGGGGCTTCCCTGGTGGCTCAGAGGGTAAAGCGTCTGCCTGCAATGCAGGAGGATCCCCTGGAGAAGGAAATGGCAACTCGCTTCAGTATTCTTGCCTGGAGAATCCCATGGACAGAGGAGCCTGGTAGGCTACAGTCCATGGGGTCCCACGACTTCACTTTCACTTTCTCCAGCATTTATTGTTTGTAGGTTTTTTGATGATGGCCATTCTGATTGATGTGAGGTGATACCTCATTGTAGTTTTGATTTGCATTTCTCTAGTAATTAATGCTGTTGAGCAACTTTTCATATGCCTCTTGGCCATCAGTCAGTTTCTTTTAAAGAATTGTTTTGGCTCTTGTAAGTTCTTTGCATTCTATATTCATTTTAAATCAGCTTTGTATATGTATGTGAAAGCCGCTCAGTCATGTCCAACTTTTTGTGACCCCATGGATGGTAGCCTGCTAGCCTCCTCTGTCCATGGGATTTTTCCAGGCAAGAATATGGGAGTGGGTAGCCATTTCCTTCTCCAAGGGTTCTTCCTGACTCAGGGGTCGAATCTGGGTCTCTTGCATTGCAGGCAGACTCTTTACCGTCTGAGTCACCAAAATCAGCTTATCTACTTCTGTTTAAAAAAAAAAAAAGGCCTGCTAGAATGTTGATGGTGATTGCATTGACTCTAAAGATCACTTTGCTAAACTATTTCAATAGAATTTTACAAAAAGATCAGTTTGAGGAAAATTCACATTATATTATTGAGTTTTCTATTCCATAGCCATGGTATGTATTTCCCTTTATACAAGCCTCTAATTTCTGTCAGCAGGATTATAGCTTTCAGCACATAAGTCTTAAACATATTTTGTGAAATTTATCCCCGAAGTAGTTAATGTTTTTATACTATTGCATTTGTATTGTTTTAGGTACTCTATAGAAATTAAATAGATTTTTGTATATTGATCTGTTTCCTGTGATTTTGTTAAATTTATTACTTCTAGCAGTATTTTGGGAGATTCCTTAGGATTTACTTTTTTCAGTCTGAATGATTTTTGTTTTTCTTCCCTTAATGTCTTCTTGCACTATGATACAGTGTGAAATGGAAGTGGTGGTAGAGGATATCCTTGTTTTGTTCCTGATCTTAGAGGGAAGGCATTTCATCTTTCAGCATTAAATGTGATGCTAGCTCTTAGCTTTTCATGTGTGTGTGTGCTTAGTTGCTCAGTCTTGTCTGATTCTTTGCGACCCCATGGATTGTAACCCACCAGGCTCCTCTGTCCATGGAATTTTCCAGGCAAGAACACTGGAGCAGGTTTTCATTTCCTACTCCAAGAGACCTTCCCAAACCAGGGGATCAAACCCACATCTCCTGCATCTCCTGCTTTGGCAGCAGGTTCTTTACCACTGCACCCCCTGGAAGGCCCCTAAGCTTTCATAGGTGACCTTTATCAGGTTGAGGAAGTCGTTTTCTCTTCTTAGTTTGCTGGGAGGGTTTTTTTTGTTTTTTTGTAGATGGGTGTTGAATTTTGTCAAATGTTTTTTCTGTATCTATTGAATTATTATGGTCTTTCTTTTTTAGTTTGTTAATATGGTAAGATGCATTTATTTGTTTTCCTGGAAAATATAAAATCTTTGATTTCTGTTAAAACTCAAAATTTGGAATTAATTTTGAGTATGTGGTCATGAAATAATATTTATCTGTAATTTTTTCTTATGTTTTTGTTTGGATTTTGTATTTGGGTAATGCTGGCTTCATAAAATGAATTGATAAGTATTACTTCCTCTTCTCTTGTCTTGCAGAGTTTTGTAGAATCATTATTATTCTTTTATATATATATATTTTTTTTTTTGGTTGTGCTGGGTCTTCATTCTGTGCTCAGGCTTTCTCTAGTTGTGGTAAGCGAGGATTACTCCTCGTTGCAGCACACAGGCTTCTCATCGCAGTGGCTTCTCTTGTTGCAGAGCACAGGCTCTAGGTGAAGACGCTTCAGTAGTCGCAGCGCTCAGGTTCAGTAGTTGTGGCTCACAGACTTAGTTGTCCCAAGGCATGTGGAATCCTCCCAGACCAGAGACTGAACCCGCATCCTCTGCGTTGGTGGGCGGACTCCTAAACGCTGGCTGGACCACCAGGGAAGTCCTGTAGAATCATCATTAACTTTTCCTGAAATGTTTGTTGGAATTGACTATTGAAAGCATCTGCACTGTGGTAAGGTTTTTGATAATAATTTTACAAGGAAACAGATGGTATTATTCAGATTATTTGTCTTCTTGAGTGGTCTCTGGTAGTTTGTGTCTTTCAAGGAATTTCTCCATTTTGTTTACATTGTTGAACTTCACTGGCTAAAAATGTTCTTAATGTTTTCTTATTCTTTTAAGGGTTTGTAGAATCTGTTGATACTTCTTTTTTCACTTTGATATTGTAATAGGTAAAGCAGAACAAACAGAAAGTATATAATAAGATGGTAGATATAGACCCAAATATATCATTATTGCATTAAATGTAAATGAATAACATAAAGAACATTTACAGAAATTGACTGTACACTGAGCCATAAAATAAGACAAAACAAATTCCAAATGAATGAAATTATGTATCTTGTATTCTCATTACCTTGGATTAATGTTGGAAATAAATAATAAAAGAGTAACTGGATAGGTCTTCCCTGGTGGGCTAATGGTTAAGAATCTACCTACCAATGCAGGGGACATGGGTTCGATCCCTGGTCCAGGAAGTTCCTGCATGCTGCGAGGCAACTAAGCCCACTTGCCACAACTACTTAAGCCTGCATGCCTTAGAGCCCCTGCTCCACAACAAGAGGAACCACCAAAATGAGAAGGTGGTGCACTGCACCCGAAGAGTAATCCCTGCTGCCCGTACCTGGAGAAAGCCCATGTGCATCAGTGAAGACCCAGAGCAGCCAAATAAATACATAGTTTTTAAAAACAGTAACTCGATGATGCACCATATGTTTTTGATATTAATAACACTTTTCTGGGAATCCTTTGGTGGTCCAGTGGTTAGTACTCTGCGTTTTCATGCGTGAGGATGCAAGTTTAATCCCTGGTTGGGCAACTAAGATCCTGTCAGGCACATGACTTTAAAAAAAAAAAAAGTACATGTCTGTTCTGTTTCTAGCCATGATGAAGAGGCTAGATTTTCCCTGCTACCAAAAATGCCTAGAAAAAAGTATATATATATGTGTGTGTGTGTGTGTGTGTATGTATATGTTTGTGTGTATATATATATATATATATATCCCTCACAGTAGTTTTCCAGATATTAGATTAACAAAAATTCCAGGATTATGATATGAAGAAAAACCAATGCTTGTACTAGTTCATTTCCTTGGGGCAGATTACAGGTCTCAGATTAGGGGTTGTTAGTTGTTCAGCAGCTCAGTCATCTCCAACTCTGCAACCCCATGGACTTCAGCATGCCAGGCTTCCTGTGCTTCACTGTCTCCCAGAGTTTGTTCAAAGCCATGTCCATTGAGTTAGTGATGCCATCCAACCATATCATCCTCTGTCATCCCCTCTGCTCCTGTCCTAAATCTTACATAGCATCAGGGTCTTTTCCAGTGAGTTGGCTCTTTACATCATGTGACCTAAGTATTGGAGCTTCAGCTTCAGCATCAGTCCTTCCAATGAAATTTTAGGGTTGATTTCCTTTAGGATTGACTGGTTTGATCTCCATGCTATCAAAGAGACTCTGAAGAGTCTTCTCCGGCACCATAGTTTGGAAGCATCAGTTTTTTGGTGCTCAGCCTTCTTTATGGTCCTACTCTCACATCCATACATGACTACTGGAAAAACCATAGCTTTGAATATATGATACTTTTTCGGCAGAGCGAGGTCTCTGCTTTTTTAACACACTAAGTTTGTCATAGCTTTTCTTTCAAGGAACAAGTGTTTTTTAATTTGTGGCTACAGTAACTGTCCACAGTGATTCTGGAGACCAAGAAAATAAAATCTGCCACGGTTTCCCCATCTATTTGCCATGAAGTGATAGAACCAGATGCCATATTCTTAGGTTTTCAAATGTTGAGTTTTAAGTCAGCTTTTTCACTTTCCTCTTTCACCCTTATCAAGCGGCTCTTTAGTTCCTCTTTGCTTTCCACTATTAAAATGGTATCATCTGCATATCCAAAGTTGTTGATATTTCTCCCAGCAGTCTTGATTCCAGCTTACAATTCATCCAGCCCAGCATTTCACATGATGTACTCAGCAGAATACACAGAAGAACTATACAAAATAGATCTTAATAACCCAGATAACCATGATGGTGTGATCACTCACCTAAAGCCAGACATCTTAGAGTATGGAGTCAACTGGGCCTTAGGAAACATCACTATGAACAAAGCTAGTGGAGGTGATGGAATTCCAGCTTAGCTATTTCAAATCCTAAAAGATGTTGCTGTTAAAGTGCTGCACTCAATATGCCAACAAATAGGGAAAACTCAGCAGTGGCCACAGGACTGGAAAAGATCAGTTTACATTTCAATCCCAAAGAAGGGCAATGCCAGAGAATGTTCAAACTACCACACAGTTGCACTCATTTCACATGCTAGCAGGGTCTTTTCAAACGAGTCAGCTCTTTGCATCAGGTGGCCAAAGTATTGGAGTTTCAGCTTCAACATCAGTCCTTCCAATGAATATTGAGGACTGATTTCCTTTAGGATTGACTGGTTGGATCTCCTTGCAATCCAAGGGACTCTCAAGAGTCTTCTCCAACACCACAGTTCAAAAACATCAATTCTTTGGCACTCAGCTTTAGAGTCCAACTCTCACATCCATACATGACCACTGGAGAAACCATAGCCTTGACTAGATGGACCTTTGTTGGCAGAGTAATGTCTCTGCTTTTTGATATGCTATCTAGGTTGGTCATAACTTTTCTTCCAAGAAGTAAACATCTTTTAATTTCATGGCTGCAGTCACCATCTGCAGTGATTTTGGAACCCCCCAAAATAAAGTCAGCCACTGTTTCCACTGTTTCTCCTTCTATTTGCTGTGAAGTGATGGGACCGGACGCCATGATCTTTTGTTTTCAGAATGTTGAACTTTAAGCCAACTTTTTCACTCTCTTCTGTCACCTTCATCAAGAGGCTCTTTAGTTCTTCTTTGCTTTCTGCCATAAGGGTGGTATCATCTGCATATCTGAGGTTATTGATATTTCTCCCAGAAATCTTGATTCCAGCTTATGCTTCATCCAACCAAGCGTTTCTCATGATGTACTCTGAATATAAGTTAAATAAGTGGGGGACAATATACAGCCTTGATGTACTCCTTTTCCTATTTGGAACCAGTCTGTTGTTCCATGTCCATTTCTAGCTGTTGCTTCCAAACCTGCATACAGATTTCTCAAGAGGCAGGTCAGGTGCTCTGGTATTCCCATCTCTTTCAGAATTTTCCACAGTTTATTATGATCCACAAAGTAAAAGGCTTTGGCATAGTCAGTAAAGGAGAAATAGATGTTTTTCTGGAACTCTCTTGCTCTTTTGATAATCCAGCAGATGTTGGCAATTTGATCTCTGGTTCCTCTGCCTTTTCTAAAACCAGCTTGAACATCTGGAAGTTCACGGTTCACGTATTGTTGAAGCCTGGCTTGGAGAATTTAGAGCATTATTTTGCTAGCATGTGAGGTGAGTGCAATTGTGCAGTAGCTTGAGCATTCTTTGGCATTGCCTTTCTTTGGGCTTGGAATACAAACTGACCTTTTCCAGTCCTGTGGCCACTGCTGAGGTTTCCAAATTTGCTGGCATATTGAGTGCAGCACTTTCACAGCAGCATCTTTTAGGATTTGAAATAGCTCAGCTGGAATTCCATCACCTCCACCAGCTTTGTTCGTAATGATGCTTCCTAAGGCTCACTTGACTTCACATTCCAGGATGTCTGGCTCTAGGTGAGTGATCACACCATCGTGATTATCTGGGTCATGAAGATCTTTTTGTACAGTTCTCCTGTGTATTCTTGCCACCTCTTCTTAATATCTTGTTTCTGTTAGGTCCATACCATTTCTATCCTTTATTGAGCCCATCTTTGCATGAAATGTTCCCTTGGTATCTCTGATTTTTTTTGAAGAGGTCTTTAGTCTTTCCCATTCTGTTGTTTTCCTCTGTTTCTTTGCATTGATCACTGAGGAAGGCTTTCTTGTCTCTCTTTGCTATTCTTGGAACTCTGCGTTCAAATGGGTATATCTTTCCTTTTCTCCTTTGCTTTTTGCTTCTCTTCTTTTCACAGCTATTTGTAAGGCCTCCTCAGACAGCCATTTTGCTTTTTTGCTTTTCTTCTTCTTGGGGATGGTCTAGCTCCATGTTTCCTGTACAATGTCACAAACTTCGATCCATAGTTCATCAGGCACTCTGTCTTTCAGATTTAGTCTCTTAAATCTGTTTCTCACTTCCACTGTATAATCATTAGGGATTTGATTTAGGTCACACCTGAATGGGCTAGTAGTTTTCCCTACTTTCTTCAATTTAAGTCTGAATTTAGCAATTAGGAGTTCGTGATCTGAGGCACAGTCAGCTCCCAGTCTTGTTTTTGCTGACTTTATAGAGCTTCTCCATCTTTGGCTGCAAAAAATATAATCAATCTGATTTCGGTATTTACCATCTGGTGATGTCCAGGTGTAGAGTGTTCTCTTGTGTTGTTGGAAGAGAGTGTTTGCTATGACCAGTGCGTTCTCTTGGGAAGACTGTTAACCTTTGCCCTGCTTCATTCTATACTCCAAGGCCAAATTTGCATGTTACTCCAGGTGTTTCTTGACTTCCCACTTTTGCATTCCAGTCCCCTATAATGAAAAGGACGTCTTTTTTGGGTGTTAGTTCTAGAAGGTATTGTAGGTCTTCTTAGAACTGTTCAGCTTCAGCTTCTTCAGCATTACTGGTTGGGACATGGACTTGGATTACCATGATATTGAATGGTTTGCCTTGGAAACAAAGAGAGATCATTCTGTCGTTTTTGAAATTACATCCAAATACTGCATTTCGGACTCTCTTGTTGACTATGATGGCTACTCCATTTCTTCTAAGGGATTCTTGCCCATAGTAGTAGGTATAATGGTCATCTGAGTTAAATTCACGCATTCCAGTTCATTTTAGTTCGCTGAGTCCTAAAATGTCAATGTTAACTCTTGCCATCTGCTCTTTGACCACTTCCAATCTGCCTTGATTCATGGACCTAACATTCCAGGTTCCTATGCAATATTGCTCTTTTCAGCATTGGACCTTGCTTCCATCACCAGTCATATCCACAACTGGGTGGTGTTTTTGCTTTGGTTCCATCTCTTCATTTTTTCTGGACTTATTTCTCCAGACCAGGGGAGTTCCTCTTTTAGTGTCCTATCTTTTTGCCTTTCATACTGTTCATGGGGTTCTCAAGGCAAGAATACTGAAGTTATTTGTCATTCCCTTCTCCAGTGGACCACATTTTGTCAGAACTCTCCACCATGACCCATCCGTCTTGGGTGACCCTACGTGGCATGGCTCATAGTTTCATTGAGTTAAACAAGGCTGTGGTCCATGTGATTAGATTAGTTTTCTGTGATTGTGGTTTTCAGTCTGTCTGCCCTCTGATGGAGAAGGATAAGAGGCTTATGAAAGCTTCCTGATGGGAGAGACTGACTGAGGGGGCCATGCTCAGCAAATCTTTAATCCAATTTTCTGTTGATGGGTGGAGCTGTGTTCCCTCCCTGCTGTTTACCTGGGGCCAAACTATGGTGGTGGTAATGAAGATAATGGTGACCTCCCTTGAAAGATCCCAGGCATGTAGTGCTACACTTAGTGCCCCCAACCCTGCAGCAGGCCACCATCGACCCACGCCTCCACTGGAGACTCCCAGACACCCACAGGCAAGTCTGGACAGTCTCCTGTGGGGTCACTGCTCCTTTCTCCTGGGTCCTGGTGCATAAGGTTCTATCGTGCCCTCCAAGAGTCTATTTCCCAGTCCTGTGTAAGTTCTGGCAGCTCTATGGTGAGGTTAATGGCAACCTGCACCTCCTCCAAGAGGGCTTATGCTATACCCAAGTCTGCTGCACCCAGAGCCCCTCTCCCTGCGGCAGACCACCGACGACCCGTACCTCCACAGGAGACGCTCAAGCACAGTTCTGTCTCAGTCTCTGTTGTGTTCCTGGGCCCTGGTGCGCACAAGGTTTGTTTGAGACTTCTGAGCATCTCTGGAGGGAATGACGTTTGATTCTAAATGCAGATTCACCCCTTCTACCATCTTGCTGGGCCTTCTCCTTTGCCCTTGGATGTGGGGTTATCTCATAGCCACTCTAGCACCTACCATCTTACTGGGATTTCTCTGACCTTAGACGTGGGGTATCTCCACACTGCCGGTCCAGTGAAGCGCAGCTGCTGCTCCTGGCTTTGGTCCTGGGGTATCTCCTCACGGCCGCCGCTTCTGACCTTGGACGTGGAGTGTCTTCTCTCGGCAGGGTGCCGCTCCTGCGCCACACAACTGCTTGGTAAAAGCTATGGTTTTTCCAGTGGGCGTGTACGGATGTGAGAGTTGGACCATAAAGAAGGCTGAACGCCAAAGTATTGATGCTTTTAAACTGTGGTGTTGGAGAAGACTCTTGAGAGTCCCTTGGATTCTGCAAGGAGACTGCAAGGAGATCCAACCAGTCCATCCTAAAGGAAATCAGTCCTGGGTATTCATTGGAAGGACTGATGCTGAAGCTGAAACTCCAGTACTTTGGCCACCTGATGGGAAGAGCCAACTCATTAGAAAAGACCATGATGCTGAGAAAGTTTGAAGGCAGGAGGAGAAGGGGACGACAGAGGATGAGATGGTTGGATGGAGTCACTGACTCAATGGACATGAGATTGAGCAAGCTCTGGAGATGGTGAGGGATAGGGAAGCCTAGTGTGCTGCAGTCCATGGGGTTGCAGAGATCAGACATGACTGAGTGACTGAACAGCAGCAGCTCTGCATATAAGTTAAATAAGCAGGGTGACAAAATACAGCCTTGACATATCATTTCCCCATTTTGAGCCAGTCAGTTGTTCCATGTCTGGTTCTAACTGTTGTTCTTGACCCGCATACAGGTTTCTCAGGAGACTAAGGTGGTCTGGTATTCCCATCTCTTTAAGAATTTTCCATGGTTTGCTGTGATCCACATAGTCAAAGGCTTTAGCATAGTCAGGTGAAGCAGAAGTGGATGTTTTTCTGGAATTCCTTTTTCTATGATCCAGTGGATGTTAGCAATTAGATCCCTGGTTCCTCTGCCTTTTCTAAATCCAGCTTATACAACTGAAAGTTCTCAGTTCACATAGTTTTCAAGCTTGGAGGATTTTTGAGCATTACATGCTAACATGTGAAATAAGCGCAATTGTGTAATAGTTTGAACATTCTTTGGCATTGCCCTTCTTTGGTATTGGAATGAAACCTACCTTTACCAGTCCCGTGGCCATTGTTGAATTTTCCATATTTGCTGTCATATTGTGTGCAACACTTTAGCAGCAGCATCTTTTAAAATTTAAAATAGCTAAGATGGGAATACCAGACCACCTGATCTGCCTCTTGAGAAATTTGTATGCATGTCAGGAAGCAACAGTTAGAACTGCACATGGAACAACAGACTGGTTCCAAATAGGAAAAGGAGTACGTCAAGGCTGTATTTTGTCACCCTGCTCATTTAACTCATATGCAGAGTACATCATGAGAAGCACTGGGCTGGAAGAAGCACAAGCTGGAATCAAGATTGCTGGGAGAAATATCAATAACCTTAGATATGCAGATGACACCACCCTTATGGCAGAAAGTGAAGAGGAACTCAAAAGCCTCTTGATGAAAGTGAAAGTGGAGAGTGAAAAAGTTGGCTTAAAGCTCAGCATTCAGAAAATGAAGATCATGGCATCTGGTCCCATCACTTCATGGGAAATAGATGGGGAAACAGTGGAAACAGTGTCAGACTTTATTTTTTTGGGCTCCAAAATCACTGCAGATGGTAACTGCAGCCATGAAATTAAAAGATGCTTACTCCTTGGAAGGAAAGTTATGACCAACCTAGATAGCGTATTCAAAAGCAGAGACATTACTTTGCCAAAAAAGGTCCATCTGGTCAAGGCTATGGTTTTTTTCTGTGGTCATGTATGGACGTGAGAGTTGGACTGTGAAGAAGGCGGAGCGCCGAAGAATCGATGTTTTTGAACTGTGGTGTTGGAGAAGACTCTTTTGAGAGTCCCTTGGACTGCAAGCAGATCCAACCAGTCCATTCTGAAGGAGATCAGTCCTGAGTGTTCTTTGGAAGGAATGATGCTAAAGCTGAAACTCCAGTACTTTGGACACCTCATGCGAAGAGTTGACTCATTGGAAAAGACTGATGCTGGGAGGGATTGGGGGCAGGAGGAGAAGGGGACGACAGAGGATGAGATGGCTGGATGTCATCACTGACTCGATGGACATGAGTCTGGGTGAACTCTGGTGTTGGTGATGGACAGGGAGGCCTGGCGTGCTGCGATTCATGGGGTCGCAAAGAGTCAGACACGACTGAGCGACTGAACTGAACTGAAGCTGGAATTCTGTCACCTCTACTAGCTTAGTTCATAGTAGCACTTCTAAGGCCCACTTGACTTTGCAATCCAGAATATCTGGCTCTAGGTGAGTGACCACACCATCGTGGTTATCCAGGTCATTAAGTCCTTTTTTGTATAGTTCTTGTGTGTGTTCTTGCCACCTCTTCTTAATCCCTTTTGCTTTTGTTAGGTCCTTGCCATTTATGTCTTCTATTGAGCCCATCTTTGCATGAAATGTTCCCTTGGTATCTCCAGTTTTCTTGAGGTGATCTCTAGTCTTCCCCATTCTGTTGTTTTTCTTCTATTTCTTTGTACTGTTCACTTAAGAAGGTGTCCTTGTCTCTCCTTGTTATTCTCTGAAACTCTACATTCAGTTGTGTGTATCTTTCCCTTTCTCCTTTGCCTTTCACTTCTCTTTTCTTAGCTATTTATCATATAATTGGAATCATAACAGCATGTAGCATTTTCATATTGGTTTCTTTTACTTCGTAATACGTTTTTAAGTTTCCTTTTTGTTTTTTTCATGGCTTCCTTTTAGCACTGAATCACTTTCTGTTGTTTGGATATCCCATAGTTTATCCATTCACCTACTAAACGACATCTTGATTACTTCCAATTTTGGCAATTATGAATCAAGCTGGTATAAAGTCAGGTTTCTGTGTGGACATAAGTTTTCAACTCCTGTGAATAAATGTCAAAGTGAGCAATTGCTGGATCACATGTTACGTGTATGTTTGTTTTTGTAAGAAACTGTCAAACTGTCTTCCAAAGAGGCTGTACAGTGTTTGCTCACCAACAGTGAGGAGAGATCCTGTGACTCCCCATCCTCGTCAGCACTTGGTGGTGTTGGTGTTCCTGATTTTGACCATTCTGTCAGTGGTGTAGTCATACCTTGTCTTATTAATAATTTAACTTTCCCTGATGAATATAACATTCAGCATCCTTTCATATACTTATTTGCCATCTGTTTTATCTTCTTAAGTGTAGTTATCTGCTAAAATCTTCGACCCATTTTAATATTATGTTTTCTTATTTTGATTCTAAAGAGGATTTTTTGGGTGTATTTTGGATCTTTTCTCAGTTATGTGTTCTGTAAATATTTTTCCCAGTCTGTGTTATCTTCTCATTCTCTTGACACTGTCTTTTGCAGAGCAGAAGTGTTGAATTATATTAAAGGCTGACCTATCGATTATTTCTTTCATGGATCTTGCCTTTGGGGTTGTATCTCACAAACCATCACCATACTAAATAAACATCATCTAGGTTTCCTTCTGTGTGTTCTACTAGGAACTTGATTGTTCTGCATTTTACATTTAGGTTTGTGATTGATTTTGAGATAATTTTGTGAGGAGAGTGTAAGGTTTGCATCTAGATTCAACTTCTTGGCTTGTGGTATCCAGTTCTGCCACCATTTGTTGAAGAGACTGTTTTCACTCCATTGTGTTGCCTTTGCTTCTTTGTCAAAGATGAGTTGGCTGTATTTATGTGAGTATATTTCTTGGTTGTCTCTTCTGTTGCATTGATGTATTTGTCCATTCTTTTGCCAATATCACACTGTCTTGTTACTTTTTACCACTTTTTTTTTTTTAACTCTTCACTCCTTGCTGTATTTCTGAGTTATTACCTAGAATAGTTTCCCTGTGCCTGAAAAATATACCTTTTAGAATCCCAACCTTTGTAGACTATAGATACTTTATCCTATGCAAGACCCTGAGCTTGTACTTCTGTGGCTGTGAGTTACTTATTTTTCCATCTTTGGCACCTGTGAATGTCCCTTCACTTTGCTTTTGGCTTCATATTAAAATCTTTTTGTTCCCATTTTATTCAGCATTTTTGTATTTGTTTAGGTCATATGTTTTACTTGTTAAAAACACATCTTTGTCAACACTGTATTATCACTCTTTTTAAGTTTTAGCCATTTTGGTAGGTGTGAGGTGATATCTGAAATGTGGCTATAATTTGTATTTCCCCAATGACTAAAGTGGTAAGCCTCAATTTTTTGTGCTTTAGCTACTTTTTTCATATCTCTAGTTTTATTCTGCTTCATGGTAGATTTTTATTACAAGGGAGTGTAAATTTTCTTTTGCTCTGAAATTTTGATTCTCATTTTTTGCTTTCTTCTCATAGTAGCTTCAGATGGATGTGGTATGCCTCATTCATCTGCCACGTGCTGCCTTTCTCTTTCTGGGGTGATTTTTTTCTGTGTTTAATCACCGTGAAGATCCTCACTCTGTTCTGTCTGTTCCTTCACGGGCTCAGTAGTCTCCAGCAGATCCTTTGTACCGCTCAGACTCAAGCTGGGTCTGAGGTATTTGAGTTTCACTACTCATAAGAAATTTGAAGTTACTTGATAAATAAGGAGGCAAGACAGGCGAGAGGAACCACTCCTTCTAGCATTGAGTATGGATGTTTATAAATAAAATTAGAAATCCAGGTAAGGAGACAGGGTGGGCAAAACTTAATTATTGCTAGTTTAACACTGATTTTGGATCCAGGTATCCATGTAGAAATCTTGATAATTGAAAATAGAAGTTAGTTATACAACTACAAATGCCTAAGGAAAAATATGCTAAACTGAGGAAAACACAGAGTCTGCATGTCTGTGTATATATTTTTAAAGAATGAAAAAATATTTTTTAGGACACGCCTTTAGCTCTCTGAAAAACCTCTCTTTGGACTCACTGTCAGAGTCACAGTGTGGGTGTTTCTGTATAAAGACCCATATAATGAATTGAATGTTTGTATTTTCATCTAGATGTTTTCCACTCTTAGTGCATCAGTTACTTGTGTTTAGGAAATAGTAGAATTCTGAACATTTTCTCATCTAGGCATTTCTCTGTCTCTCTCTTTTGTGGCTACACCCTGTAGCATGCAGGATCTTAGGTACCTGACTAGGGATTAAACCCAGGCCCCCAGCATTGGGAATGTGGTGTTTTAACCACTGGAATGCCACAGAAGTCCCCTCATCCAGACATTTTTATTTTTTTATTTATTTTTTTTTCCAACTACAATTTTATTTTATTTTTAAACTTTACAAAATTGTATTAGTTTTGCCAAATATCAAAAGGGTAGATGATAATCTTGTTAAGAATAGTTTTGTAAGTATATCTATTTGGGGTCCTCATTTCAAACAGTTTAAAAAACCATTTCCTTATGAATAACCTGTTGCCTTTTATAAATAATTTTTTAGCAAACATTGAGAAGAATGTGCTACCTTACCATCAAAGAAATGGCTACCATCTCTGAGGATGTGATAATTGTTACAAGCAGGTATGTGAATAGTTAAAACCTGGGATGGGATACTTAAATATTTAGTGGAGTATTTGTTGTCCTCTTTCTATTAATTTTACATTTTGACTGTAAGAAAGCCAATAAGAATTTAAAAAAGAATATAATGTCAAAGAGCATTCTTTTCTAAAATGTGGTTGTCATCCTATGAAAACCATCCCTGTCTGATAAAGCAAAAAAGGAAGTTACAAAGGCTAATGCTAATAGATTGATTACATTTAGAATCATAGTATGTCATCAAACAAAACTAAAAAGTAAATGATGCACTGAAATAAAATATTATTTAAAAATTTAAAATTTTATATTATAGTTGCTTTATGAAATAAAATATAAGTACATCAAAAGACTAATATCTATAATATATAAAGAACTCTTCTATTTCAAAAGTTATCTCCATGTGATAATTAATAAAATAACTAATATAAAGAATCTAAATATCTTTACTCATTCTCATTTAGTCATTTAGAATGACTAAATATACTAGTCATTCTCTAGTAACCAAAAAATGTAAATTAAAAATTCAAGAATGAGTTACAATATTTTTTTATGCTTTTAAATTCAAATTATTTAAACTAAAAAAAAAAACACCCCAAAAACCCGAGCAGCTCACCTATTTCACCCCTAGTCCCTGCCTCTGGCATCCACTAACCTGTTCTCTGTATCTATGAGCTTGGTTTTATATATGTATATTTATTTACTTATTTAAATTCCACATATAAGAACTATTATATGGTATTTGTCTCTGTCTGACTTATTTCACTTAACGTAAGGCTCTCAGGGTCCATACATATTGTCACAAATGGCAGGATTTCATTCTTTTTAATGGCTGAATAATATTCCAGTGCATATATGTACCTCAATTTCTTTATCCATTCATCTATTGATGGATACTTAGCTTGTTTCCATATCTTGGCAATTGTAAGTAATGCTGCAGTGAACATGGGAATGCGTATATATATTTGAATTAGTGTTATTGTTTTCTTCAGATGAATACCCAGAAATAGAATTGCTATATGGTAGTTCTATTTTCAGCTTTTTGAGGAATCTCCATACTGTTTTCCCTAATGGCTGTACCAGTTTACATTCCCACCAGCAGTGCAGAGGGTTCTCTTTTCTTCATGTCCTCAACGCTTGCTATTTCTGTGTTTTTGTTAATAGCCATTCTAATAGGTGTGAGGTGATAATCTTATTGTGGTTTTGATTTACATTCTCCTGATAACTAATGAAGTAGAGCATCTTTTCATGTACTTGTTGGCCATCTGTATGTCTTCTTTGGAAAAATGTCTATTCACATCTGCCCATTTTAAATCTTTTTTTTGTTTTTGCAGTGAGTTTATGAGTTCTGTATAAATTTTGGAAAATTACAATATTTTTGCCAATCACATTGGCAAAAAAGAAAAAAGTCAGTCAGTACTTGTAAGGGATATTGATTTTCTCGTAAACAGGAGGTAGAATAATGAATTGGTTCAGTTTTTCTAGAAAGCAGTGTGGCAGCATTTGTTGAATGTTTGAAAGGGTTTATCCCTTTAATCCAGTAATTCCACATCTATGAAATTATCCTCAGAAAACAATCAGAGATAGCATTCATTATTGATGAAATATTTTAATTTTTTGGATATATTTTTGAAACATCTTTAATGATATGAAAAAGTCCTCAGTACAGTGCTGAATGAGAGTTGGATTCAAGTCTGTATATTCCTTATAGTCTTAAAAATATTCTAAGTATATTTATAAAAATTTATGGCTGAAAATACACTGATTCATTACCAGTAAGTTATCTCTGGGTGTTTGGAATTGTGGCTATTTATATTCTTTAAACTTTTGATAATTTTCAAATTTTCTAGAATGAGAATGTGTAATTTAGAGTCCTAAGACATTTAACAAATGTTATTTAGAAAAATAGTTATTAATAGTTATAGTTCATAGTTATTAATTATAACTCATTCAAGTGAATCTGATATTTGTATAGCAAAATAAATTTTGGAGGAGGATACTTATGCTTAACCAGCAGTTGTGTTGAAGTTTCAATTAGTAAAGCTTTCAGCTGAAAAGAACAGAGCCAGATGTAAATAGTAACACGTAAAATAGGCAGAGAAACTGGTGTTGTTTCAGTGGCTCAGCAGTGTCAGGGCTGACATGTCTTAAATTCTTTGGGACATCCTCACATTATTGCAAAATAGATGCCTGAATTACTGGCAATGCACCATTCAAGATGGGATGGGTACTGGGAAGGGGGCCAGAGAAAGCCAGCACCATCTGCCTCTTTCATCAGGTATGCAAAAGCTTTTCCCAAGGCAATTTTTAGATTTCATTGGCACAACTGTGTTATGACTAACCTTAGGAGGCCAGGAAAGTGAGTATTTAGCTTTTATAGCCCAAGGGGCAAGCTTGAGAGAAGGGATTGAAAATGGGTACTTAGTTAACTAAGATTAGTTAACTCACCACAAGTGGCACAAATAAAAAACAAAAACAAAGAAAATCTTCCCTGAGATTGCCGCTGCTGCTAAATTGCTTCAGTTGTGTCCGACTCTGTGCGACTCCATAGACGGCAGCCCACCAGGCTCCCCCGTCCCTGGGATTCTCCAGGCAAGAACACTGGAGTGGGTTGCCATTTCCTTCTCCAATGCATGAAGAGTGAAAGTGAAGTCACTCAGTCGTGTCCGACTCTTAGCAACCCCATGGACTGCAGCCTACCAGGCTCCTCCGTCCATGGGATTTTCCAGGCAAGAGTACTGGAGTGGGGTGCCATTGCCTTCTCCGACCGAGATTGCTAGTCTCCCTGAATAGTGGAAAAGTTAAAAATAGAGTATCAACTGTTGATTGAGGATTTTCATTCCTTCGAGTAGCTGGTAGGTAGTACTTCCACCTGAGTCCTGTTAGGCCGCTTTACATTATGGTTTGCTTCTTGTTTGTTTGAAGTGATTAGTAGATGTTGTGGGCAGAATAATATTCTTCCACCCACAAGGCCTCCCTGTCCTAATTCCTAGGACCTGTCAGTATGGTCCATGGCAAAGGGGAATTCCAGTTGCTAATCAGCAGATAGGGAGTATATCCTGGGTTATCCACGTGGGCGCAATACAAGGCTAAGTGCCCTTACGTAGAAGAGAGAGGCTGAAGAAAAGCCTCAGTAAAGGGATGTGATGGTGGAAGCAGGGCCACAGAGCTGCACTGTTTTTGCTGGATTTGGAGATGGAGGAAGGGGACCACAAACCAAGGAAATATGGGTAACCTCAGAAGTTGGAAAAGGCAGGGAAATGAATGAACCCCGACAGCCCCCAGAAAGGAATGCCTTCTTGCTCATACCTTGATCCTAGCCCACTGAGGCCTGTGTTGGACCTCACCTTACAGAACTGCAAGGTAAAGAAATGAATGTTGTCTTAAGCCTCTTAAGTTTGTGATAATTTGTTACAGCAACAATTGAAATCTACTGGATTTTGCAGTATACTAGTGTATTAGATCAGTATCTTGTACACTTTAAAATTAGACAGTGTTATATGTCACTCACATCTCAAAACTGGAAAAAAGAAAACTAGTAAGAGGCTTTGATACCTGAAAGTGGGGGGCTGCTGTAACAAATACCTAAGAATGTGGAAATGGCTTTGTAATTGGGTAGTGAGCATGTGCTGGCAGAGTTTGGGGAGCATGATAGAAAAATTCTGCACTGCCTTGAACAAACTGTTAGTAGAAATATGACCATTAATGCCTCTTCTAGACTAAGAAGGAAGTGAGCAGCAGGATAGAGAAAACGTTTATCAGGTATCATTGTGAACAGACTGTTGACAGAAACATGGACATTAAAGGTGCTGGTGGTGAGGGCTCAGGAGAAAATGAGGAAGAAGTTTCTATTATTAATAGAAACTGGGGGACGGGGATCCTTGTTATAGTGTGGCAGGAAGCTTAGTCGCACTGTATCCTGCCCTAGGTGGAAAGAGGGGCTTGCAAACATGAATTTGGATATTTAACTGAGATTTCTAAGCAGAATGTTGAGGTGTGACTTGATTTCTCTCTTTGTCATTTAGTAAAATTTGGGAGTACAGTAAAAATTGAGGAGAGACCTGTTAAATGTGAACCAGGAGATCTTGATAAATACTGAATCGTTGGGTTGTACACCTGAAACTAATATAATGTTGTATGATCAATTACACCTCAAAAACACAACAAAAATAAAGCAGAAGTTGCTGATTTTGGAAATTCTCAGCCTACAAAAATGGCAGAGCATGCTCAAATCAAGAGATGTGTGTTTGGAAAGCATTCTTTAGAGGGAAAAAATCAGTTACTGTATAGCCTTTTGCTCAAACCTCAGATTAAAAGGTCAGAATATTCACTCACACAAACCACTCTGAGAGATCAAGGGTGTGACTCATAGATTCCCTCAGCATCTAAGCAGAAGCTGAAAATAGAGATGGGATTATCTAGGCAAGATCTGTGGAGGAACCTCTTGACTAGTGGAGTAAGTCTGTACAAATATGGTAGTCCCACAAGGCGCTTGAGAACCTTACACCAGCAGAAACACTGCCAGCGTGGACTGAAAGGACCAGAGACGAAGTGAAAGAGGGCTGTCAGAGCCCCAAAATTCTGCAGGCAGGAGACAGGCTGGTAAGACTCCTCAGCTTTAAACACAGGCTGCCCTTTATAAAAAGGAAGGATGGCTCAGAGGGCAGAGCTGCAGGCCCATAGGGTAGAGCTGAGAACCTAGTGAATTCTGCTTAGGACTTGAACCCTCTTCCTGTTTGCCTGGATGGATTTCAGAATCGTCTGGGGCCAGTAACTCTTTTTTAGCCTTCCATTTTCTCTTTTTGAATAGGAATGTTTGTGTGTGTTCTGTGATGCCAGGTCCCATCTTTGTGTTTCAGAGCAGGGAACTTGTTTTAAAGTTTAGCATGTCCACGGGTAGAGAGGAATTTTGCCTCAGGATAAATTATACCCTTTCTCACCCATCCCTTATGATTTTTGATAATAAGATTGGTGCTTTGAGTTGGGTGAGATTTAAGTGAGATTTTGGACTTTGAGCTAATGCTGTAATGTGTTGATTTGGGGGAATCTTGGCATGGGGTGAATGTATTTTGCCTATGAGATGGATGCAGGCCTGCTGACATGATTTTAGCCCAGTGAGACCAAGTTGGAATTCTAGCCCATAGGACTAACTATAAGATAATGTACTTTTATTATTTTAAGCCTCTAATTGTGGTCATTTGTTGTAGCAGGAATAGAAAACGAATGTATTAGATGACCATTCTGTATCCATAGGCAATTATGTTAGCATGGATATTGAGAAGATCTGAAAGCATACACTTCACTAAAGAATATATATAAAGAGCCAATAAGCACATGGCAATGTTCTCAATATTATTAGTCATCAGGGAAATGAAAAACTTGAGTAAGGTATCTTTCACATTCACTAAAATGGTTAAACCAGCAAAGCCTGACAGTACTAAATCAACAACCCTACTCCAGTATCCAGTGTATGGAGCAGTTGAAGCTGTCATAGATTGTAGATGGGAATGTAGAATGGTACAGCAACCTCAGAAAAGGTTTGGCAGTTGCTTATGAAGTTAAACATATACCTACCCTGTGACCAGTGATTTTACTGCTATATATTTACCCAAGAAAATGAAAATCTTTGACCACAGAAAAAGACTGTACAAGAATTTGATTGCAGCTTTGTGATAGCCCTAAACTAGAAACAATCCAAAGGTTCATCAACAGGAGGATGGCTAAACAAATTGTGTTTTATTAATATAGTGGATCACTACTGAGCAATAAAAAAGAACAAATTGCTGATTCAAGCAACAACACAGACACACCCCTAAAATAGTATGTTGGAACAAAAGAGGACACACAAAAAGAATGCTTGGATGACTCTTTTTATATAAATTCAAAGACCAGCCAAAACTCAGCTGTGGTGATAGAAACCAAAAGTCTGGTAGATTGGAGGAAACTGACTAGATGTGGGAATGAGGGAGCTTTCTGAGATGAAGGAAGTATACAGTATTTATTTTGGATAGAGCTTACATGAGTGACTCCAAATGCCATCTAACCAAACACTTAAGCTGACATTTTTTAATTGTATATAAATTAAAACTCATTTAAAGAAAAAACACAGATTTAGTTAGTGGCTTAAGGATGGTCAAGTATATGGACAGTCTGGTCACACTGTTTTACCCCTGTCTGATGAGACTCACCAGTGAAAGTCTGCATCTGAAGATTGCTTAGAATTCTGGGATTGAGTCCTGAGGACTGACCCATGGCTCACATGGCAAGTATCGTGGGGGAGTGGATATCAGTATGTGATTAGTTATATCCCTAGTCTCAGGAAATTTCACAGTCTCAGTTTAGAGACTGTGGTTTAGGAAGAAATAAGGGGGCTAAGGGCTATGGGAATGACTGTCTGGCAGGCAGTTTTGATATCAGTTGTGGGAATAATGTGAGGATGTGGGCAAGAGGAAGATAGTACTTTAGTTTCTGAAGGAAGCAAGAAGCTAAGACCATCCACAGACTTGGTAAGAAATATTCAAGCCTGAAACAGCCTTTCGATTTGAATGGTGATGCTGTCCCTGACATTATGTCTACCAGGACTTGGTGTAGAATAAGAAAGGAAGTGAGATACTATTCTAATTTGACTTAGCCATCACTCTAGTGAAACTTCTCTCTCAAAGATTTCTAGTAATCTCTTAATTGCAGAATCCCAAAAGCTGAGTTTTCAGTCCGTATTTTACTTGGCTACTCTCTTAGCTTTAATATGGTTAGACACTCCATGAAGTTCTACCATCTTTGGCTTTCAGAACAATAGAACTGAATTTTCTTGCATATCTGATTACTCCATTTTATTTTTTCCACAGAAGTGGCTGTTCTGTTCTTTATTCAGCTTACTGATTCAAATGCCAGTCTCTTCTGGAAAAAGCTCTCCTAGTCAGAGAAGGCAATGGCACCCCGCTCCAGTACTCTTGCCTGGAAAATCCCATGGACGGAGGAGCCTGGTGGGCTGCAGTCCATGGGGTCGCTGAGGGTCGGACACGACTAAGCGACTTCACTTTCACTTTTCATTTTCATGCATTGGAGAAGGAAATGGCAACCCACTCCAGTGTTCTTGCCTGGAGAATCCCAGGGACGGGGAGCCTGGTGGGCTGCCGTCTATGGGGTCGCACAGAGTCCGACATGACTGAAGCGACTTAGCAGCAGCAGCAGCAGACACACCCAGAAGTAATATTTTACCAGTTATCTGGGCATCCCTTAACTCAGTGAAGTTGACACAGAAAATTAACTGTCTCAGTGGGTTTAATGGGTGTTGTGAAACCTTTCTATATGCTGCTTTTCTTCCCTCTCTCCTGCCCAGTTGACACACACACTGCCCCAGTTTATTTCGATTCTTATTCTCTATTA
This sequence comes from Bos mutus, assembly GCF_027580195.1. Lineage (NCBI taxonomy): Eukaryota > Metazoa > Chordata > Mammalia > Artiodactyla > Bovidae > Bos > Bos mutus. The sequence goes on along the minus strand of NC_091620.1, from coordinate 6,793,872 downwards.
AATACTTATTCTCTATTAAAATGAAATTGTGGAAGACTTTTGAGAGAAAATGATGAAAATGATGCCAAGTCATAAAATTCCCTTCTCTTCTTTAATGAACACCAGCGAGTAAAAGGGAAGGTCAGGGGACTTCTAATTTTAGCCAAGATGAAGTAAGGTCATGACAGGTCATCTATTCCAATAATTACAACAAAAACCTCTGGACAGAGGTATAGAAAGGTATACAGGTATACCTGAGGCCTTTGAATAATAACAGTGAATTAGATCATGGCATCCAGTCCCATCACTTCATGGCAAATAGATGGGGAAACAGTGGAAACAGTGAGAGACTTAATTATTTTGGGCTCCAAAATTACTACAGATGGTGACTGCAGCCATTAAACTAAAAGACACTTGCTCATTGAAAGAAAAGCTATGACCAACCTAGACAGCACATTAAAAAGCAGAGACATTACTTTGCCAACAAAGGTCTGTCTAGTCAAATCTATGGTTTTTCCAGTAGTCATGTATAGATGTGAGAGTTGGACCATAAAGAAGGCTGAGTGCCAAAGAATTGCTGCTTTTGAACTGTGGTGTTGAAAAAGACTCTTGAGAGTCCTTTGGACTGCAAGGAGGTCAAACCAGTCCATCCTAAAGGAAATTTGTCCTGAATATTCATTGGAAGGACTGATGCTGAAGTTGAAACTCCAATACTTTGGCCACCTGATGCAAAGAACTAACTCACTGGAAAAGACCCTGATGCTGGGAAAGACTGAAGGCAGGAGGAGAGGGGACAACAGAGGATTGAGATGGTTGGATGGCATCACCAACTTGATGGACATGAGTTTGAGCAAGCTCCAGGAGTTGGTGATGGACAGGGAAGCCTGGTGTGCTGCAATCCACTGGGTCGCAAAGAGTCAGACACGACTGAGTGACTGAACTGAATGAATAACAATATGGTGAGTTTCATGGTTATTTTGGACCAAGAATGGACTAATCCAAGAACTGTATGGTGGGAGGAGTCAACAAAGACTGAAGCCTGTCTCAATCCTGAGCACAGGTTAAAGACAAGACCTCTGCAAGCTGGAGAGCATGGGGGCAGAATCCTTGTTTGTTCTTGTTTTTCTCTTTACTTTCTGGTCTTGCTTGAGGCCAGCCCTAGTTCTGGAACATTACTGTGATGTGACAGCAGTATTTCAGACACCTGAAACCCTGAGATGTGCCATTTAAAACCACAATGAGATACCACTATACATCTTTGAATCAACTAAAAATTAAATAGACTCACTTTACCAAATATTACCAAGGATGTAGAGGAGTTGGATTTCCCATATGCTTCTGGTAGGAGTTAGTACCATAGACAAAGAGACCAGTGGAAACTATCACTATGGCTAGTAAAGCGTCACCTCAGCTGTATTGATCCACATTTTGTGGACTTCTCTGATACAAATGGAAAGTGCAGAATTAGACCCAAGTATATGTGAAAATTTAGTATATGATGAAGATGGCATCTCTAATCACTGGGGTAAACATGTACTTGATTTTTTTTTCTGTTTATTTATTTACTTTTCTTTACAATATTGTATTGGTTTTGCCATACATTGACTTGAATCTGCCATGCGTGTACATGTGTTCCCCATTCTGAACCCCCCTCCCACCTCCCTCCCCATCCCATCCCTCTGGGTTATCCCAGTGCACCAGCCCCGAGCACCCTGTATCATGCATCGAACCTGGACTGGCAATTTGTTTCACATATGATAATTTACATGTTTCAGTGCCATTCTTCCATATCATCCTGCCCTTGCCCTCTCCTACAGAGTCCAAAAGACTGTTCTATACATCTGTGTCTCTTTTGCTGTCTCACATACAGGGTTATCGTTACCATCTTTGTAAATTCCATATATATGCATTAGTATACTGTATTGGTGTTTTTCTTTCTGGCTTACTTCACTCTGTATAATAGGCTCCAGTTTCAAACATGTACTTTTAAAAAAGTAATTTATTTGGCTGTGCCGGGTTTTAGTTGTGGCATGCAGGATCTTTTTTTTTTTTTTTTTGTAATTTATTTTTTAATTGAAGTATAACATTGCTTTACAATGTTGTGTTAGTTTCTGCCATACAACAGTGTAGATCAGCTGTAAATATACATATATCCCCTTCCTCCTGAGCCTCCTCCCGACCTCCCTCTCATTCCACCCTGGTACGTCATCACAGAGCATAGAGCTGAGCTCCCTGTGCTCTACAGCATCTTCCCACTAGCTATTTCTTCTGTACATGGCAGTGTATATATGTCCATGCTGCTTTTTCAGTTTGTCCCACCCTTTCCTTCACCTGCTGTGGACTCAAGTCTGTTCTCTACGTCTGTGTCTCTATTCCTGCCCTACAAATAGGTTCATCAGTACCATTTTTCTAGATTTCATATATTTGTATTAATATACAATATTTTTCTCTTTCCAGCTTAACGTGTACTTTTTTTATACATGATGCTGGGACAACTGAGTAGCCACTTATAAAAAGATAAAATTTGATCTGTATTTCACAACATATAAATAAGTAAACTCTGAAAAGATAAGGAATATAAATTTTAAAAGATGAAGCTATATAAGTACTAGAGGAAAACCTTGCTGTGGGGAAAAGGTTTGTAATTACCACTAAAATCCAGAGGCAGTGAAAGAAAGGGTTGATAAATTTGACTCCATAATTTTTTTTAAATTGCATGACCCAAACACCATAAAATAGAGAATAAACTAGAGGTTTGCAGTAGGTGCAAGTTGTTGTATAAACAGTTATTCTTGATTTATTGTCATGGTATCCTACATGACACTGCCACTCATTTTATGGCAAAAATGGAGTGATGTGGGTTCATGACAAGGGAGGAAGGCAGTAGTTCTGCTACATTGTGTGTCACCTAGAAGGAGACAGCCGGCTGCCGTGACGACATGGCCTGTTGACTACTCAGCTGAAGTAGTAGGTTGGAGGTAGACCCTGTGAGGTTGGGAATTCTCCTCCAAGATGCCATGTATGCACTGGATCAGTTGCCAGTGTATGGTACTGTCGCCAGTAAATAGACCAGGTGGGTCCAGAAATCCATAGTTAGAAATAGGACCAGCCCCTCTCCCTCACTCCCAGTGACCCACTTGGAGAATTTATTTTTCCACTTCTCACTCTAAGTATGGATTAGAGGTCCCAGTTCCCAGGGGACAATGTTTTCAAGGGATGAAAAAAGGGAAGCACTTAACCCATTGATCCCTGGTTCCCATTGGTTATGGATTATCTTCAGCTCAGAGTTGTCCCACACTTCTGGATGCTACATGTCTGAATAACAGGTTGGCAAACCTAAGGCATCACACACTCCAGAGTCAGAACAGCCCTGGAGCAGCAAGTGAACCAGTTAAACATTCAAAATGACGACTATTACTGGGTCACTTTGTGTTCTTCATGCCTAGTGGACCAGCAGGCAATGGGAGGCGGTGATGTACTTATAGAGGTAATTGACCTTGATTCCAACCAGGATCTAGGGTTGTTCATATAAAGGTGACAGAGAGGACTGTATCCAGAATTCAGAGTATTCACTCAAGTATATTTTGGTGCATTCATGCATGGGAAAGTGATGATTAGAGAACAACCAATGGTCCAACCAGGGTAAAACCAACAAAAGGTGTGGATCCCTTGGGATAAAGGTTTGAGTCACCTACCAGAGGCATAACCAAGATAAGATGAAGGTGCTGGCCAAGAGTGAGGGAAATACAGAATGGATGGTTATATGAAGGAGATGATGAGTATCGGTTATGGCTTTGAAATGAGCTGTAGCAGCAAGGATTCTACCATGTTCTACTCATCTTCCTGTCTCTCGTAGAAATAGTGAACGGTACCATCCTAAAGACTCAGTGATAGAGTAGATTCAATGGAAGACATGTTCCAACTTGAGGGGTACAAAGGATGAGCCATACTGGGTGCCGCTTTCAAGCCACCTCACGTTTCTTCAGCCTCGTCTTTGGTTCCAGTTGTGGCTGTGGTCAGCATTTCCACGAGGGCCCAGCTTACTTGCATCGATAGTGCTTCACTTGAAGCATGTCGTGAACGTTTTGCTTTCTGCCCTGAAATTTCTTGTACATACTCTGAAATCATATTTGTGAGTTAACATGTGAATGTTAAGAGAACGGGGAGTTAACTCTCTGGGGTTAACTCTCTACCAGGGGCGAAGAGCTTGTGGATAAATTCTTTTTCATTCCTTGAATGTGTGGTTGCTGAGATATATTTCATTAGGTTCCTCAGTAGGTTGCTCATTAAATAACCAGCTGCTTGTGGCAGTGATTCACTAGAGAAAACTTGTCTGGGTTGATTTTCCCTCCTCCTTTGTTTACTTCCTTATCTTTTACTTCTCCCTCAGAACACATTCCCAAATAAACTTATCTGTAGGTAAGCCTTTACTGTCAGGGCAGCCTAAGCTAAACAGAAATTCAGAGCAGCTGTTGGCAAACTGTAGCCAGTGGCCAAAGCTGTTGTACCATTTTGTAAGTTAAGTTTTTTTGGAATGTAGCCATGCCTTTTTAAAAAAATAATTTATTTATTTTACTTTACAATATTGTATTGGTTTTGCCATATATTGACTTGAGTCCACCGTGGGTGTACATGTGTTCCCCATCCTAAACCCCCTCCCACCTCCCTCCCCATACCATCCCTCTGGGTCATCCCAGTGCACCAGCCCCAAGAACTCTGTATCATGCATCAAACCTGGACTGGCAATTCGTTTCACATATGATATATTACATGTTTCAATGCCATTCTCCCATATCATCCCACCCTCGCCCTCTCCCACAGAGTCCAAAAGACTGTTCAGTACATCTGTGTCTCTTTTGCTGTCTCGCATACAGGGTTATTGTTACTTCCTTCTAAATTCCATATATATGCATTAGTATACTGTACTGGTGTTTTTCTTTCTGGCTTACTTCACTCTGTATAGTAGGCTCCAGTTTCATCCACCTCATTAGAACTGGTTCAAATGTGTTCTTTTTAATGGCTGAGTAATATTCCATTGTGTATATGTACCATAGCTTTCTTATCCATTCATCTGCTGATGGACATCTAGGTTGCTTCCATGTCCTGGCTATTATAAACAGTGCTCGGATGAACATTGGGGTACACATGTCTGTTTCAGTTCTGGTTTCCTCAGTGTGTATGCCCAGCAGTGTGATTGCTGGGTTGTACAGCAGTTCTATTTCCAGTTTTTTAAGGAATCTCCACACTGTTCTCCGTAGTGGCTGTACTAGTTTGCATTCCCACCAACAGTGTAAGAGGGTTCCCTTTTCTCCACACCCTCTGCAGCATTTATTGCTTGTAGACTTTTTGATAGCAGCCATTCTGACTGGCTTGAAATGGTACCTCATTGTGGTTTTGATTTGCATTTCTCTGATAATGAGTGATGTTGAGCATCTCTTCATGTGTTTGTTAGCCATCTGTATGTCTTCTTTGGAGAGATGTCTATTTAGTTCTTTGGCCCATTTTTTGGTTGGGTCTTTTATTTTTCTGGAATTGAGCTGCAGGAGTTGCTTGTATATTTTTGAGATTAATTCTTTTTCCGTTGCTTTGTTTGCTATTATTTTCTCCCATTCTTAAGGCTGTCTTTTCACCTTGCTTGTAGTTTCCTTTGTTGTGCAGAAGCTTTTAATTTTAATTAGGTCCCATTTGTTTATTTTTGCTTTTATTTCCAATATTCTGGGAAGTGGGTCATAGAGGATCCTCCTGTGGTTTATGCTGGAGAGTGTTTTGCCCATTTTCCTCTAAGAGTTTAATGGTTTCTGGTCTTACATTTAGATCTTTAATCCATTTTGAGTTTATTTTTGTGTATGGTGTTAGAAAGTGTTCTGGTTTCATTCTTTTACATGCTTTTTTGTTTATACATTATTATGACTACTTCCATGCTATCAACAGGCAAAGGAAAGACGCCTTAGAAGAACTAATCCTGCCAAACCTCAGTTTTCATCTAATTGGAAAAATGCAAATATTTGTGAAAAAGACTGGTTGATAAATTATTTGTATCCAAACAATGAAAATCTGTGCTGTCATTAAAAAGATTTTAGATATATATTTATATATTTTTTAAAACATAAATATATAAAAATTTAAAAAATCTGCCCGTATGGAAAGATTCTCAGATTATATCATTAAGTATATTTGAAGGTACCAGAGGAGTGGATATCCATTGGCATGCATTTTAATAAACCCCTGTGGTTGTAAATATGTATTTTAAGAGCTTCCTTAAGGAAACATAAGTGACTATTCACAATGACTGTTTCTGGTTGAGTGGCACTACAGGCTAGGGTGTATGAGGACAGACTTAGACTTTATATTTTATACCTTTCTGAATATATTGAGAATGGATTGTTACAGGAGTAAAATACTTTAATAATTGAAAAATGAAAGAAACTGAAGGACTGTCAATTATTCAGCCTTTCTCCTCTTGGTGCCCTGATGAAGTGAGTTGGAGGCCATTCTGGATTATGTGAGGGGAACTGAGTGAGAGAGGAGATGGAGAGTCAATTTGAGGGTACTATAAGTGCACAGAAGACAGGAGAAGGAAAGACAAAAGAATGAATAGTCTAAAGATTAGAAACCTTTTAAAATTAGGGACAAGAAATTTTGTACCTCAGTCCACGCTCCCCTGCCTGCTTTTGCAGCTCCATAGAAGGGTCTGGAATCATTGACAGTTGTCATTTTAGAAAGCCATTCCTGAGAAAGAGACATCTTGAAGTAATTATTTTAGAAGAAAAAAAATTTTTTTTTTTATTGTGGTAAAAGTCTTTCTCCATAACTCAGCAGGAAAAGTATCTGCCTATAGTGCAAGAGACACAGGTATAAGTGGGCTCGATCCCTGGGTCTGGAAGATTCCCTGGAGGGGAGGGCATGTCAACCGACTCCAGTATTCTTGCCTGGAGAATCCCATGCACAGAAGAGCTTGGTGGGCTACAGTCCATGGAGATGTAAAAAATTGGACATGACTGAGCAGCCAAGCATGCACACAGTCACAAAATATAAAGCATACTATTTTAACCGTACTTAACTGTACAGTTCAGTAGCACGGCGTACATTCACACTGTTGTGCAACTCTCATCATCCATCTCCCAAATTTTTCACCTTCCTAAACTACAACTCTGTCCCCATTAAACTCTTAACTCCCCATTTCCCCTCTCCAGCCCCACCTCCAGCCCCTGGCACATACCAGTGTATTTTTGGACTCTATGAATTTGACTCAGTAAATCTTTAATCCAGTTTTCTGTTGATGGGTGGAGCTGTGTTCCCTCCCTGCTCTTTACCTGGGTCCAAAATATGGTGAAGCTAATGAAGATAATGGTGACCTCCCTCAAAAGATCCCAGGCATGTACTGCTATACTCAATGCCCCCAACCCTGCAGCAGGCCACCACCAACCCACACCTCTGCTGGAGACTCCCAGACACCCACAGGCAAGTCCGGGACAGTCTCTTGTGGGGTCACAGCCTTGTCTAACTCAGTGAAACTATGAGCCATGCCGTGTAGAGCCACCCAAGACGGACGGGTCATGGTGGAGAGTTCTGACAAACTGTGGTCCGCTGGAGAAGGGAATGACAAACCACTTCAGTATTCTTACCTTGAGAACCCCATAAACAGTATGAAAAGGCAAAAAGATAGGACACTGAAACACGAACTCCCCAGGTCGGTAGGTGCCCAGTATGCTATTAGAGATCAGTGGAGAAACAACTCCAGAAAGAATGAAGAGATGGAGCCAAAGCAAAAACAACACCCAGTTGTGGATGTGACTGGTGATGGAAGCAAGATCTGATGCTGTAAAGAGCAATATTGCATAGGAACCGGGAATGTTAGGTCCATGAATCAAGGCAGATTGGAAGTGATCAAACAGGAGATGGTAAGAGTGAAGAGATGGCTTTGGTCCATGTGATTGGATTGGTTAGTTTCCTGTGATTGTGGTTTTCAGTCTGTCTGCCCTCTGATGGAGAAAGATAAGAGGCTTATGGAGCTTCCCGAAGGGATAGACTGACTGAGGGGGAAACTGGGTCTTGTTCTCATTCTGGGTATCTCATATAATTGGAATCAAACAATATTTGTCTGCACCTAATGTATATTGAAATGCATTCGTAAGGTTACTTTAACAAATGTCCTCAAATGTCCTACAATAAAGAAGATTGTACCTTCTTTATTTTTCCCTGTGCTATACAGTAGGTTCTCATTAGTGACCTGTTTTTACATAGGAGGGTATATATGTCAATCCAAAGCTTTCAGTTTATCCTCACAGTCTACCCGCCTTGGTGTCCATATGTATGTTCTTTACATCTGTGTCTCTGTTTATGCTTTGCAAACAGATTCATCTGTACTATTTTTCTGGATTCCACATATATGCATTAATATGCAATATTCGTTTTTCTCTTTCTGACTTATCTCTGAATGACAGTCTCTAGGTCTATCCATGTCTCTGCAGTCTCATTCCTTTTTATGGCTGAGTAATGTTCCATTGTATATATGTATCATGTCTTCCCTGGGACTTCCCTGGTGGCTCAGATGGTAAAGCGTCTGCCTGCAATGCGGGAGACCTGGGTTCAATCCCTGGGTTGGGAAGATCCTCTGGAGAAGGAAATGGCAACCCACTCCAGTACTCTTGCCTGGAAAATCCCAAGGATGGAGTAGCCTAGTAGGCTACAGTCCATGGGGTTGCAAAGACTTGGACATGACTGAGCGACTTCACTTTACATCATATCTTCTTTATTCATTCCTCTGTTGATGGCCATCTAGGTTGCTTCAGTGTCCTGGCTATTGTAAATAGTGCTGCAGTGAGCATTGGGGTACGTGTATCTTTTTGAGTTATGGTTTTCTCTCAGTATATGCCCAGGAGGGGATTGCTGGGTCATATGGTAGTTCTATTTTTAGTTTTTTAAGGAACCTCCTTAGGCTTCCCAGGTGGCTCAGATGCTATAGAGTCCCATGTGCAATGCAGGAGACCCAGGTTCAATTCCTGAGTTGGGAAGATCCCCTGGAAAAGGGAATGGCAACTCACTGCAGTATGCTTGCCTTGGAGAATCCCATGGACAGAAGAGTCTGGCGGGCTACAGTCCGTGGGGTTGTCAAGAGGTGGACACAACTGAGCAAATAACACTTTCACTTTCACAGAACCTCTGTACTGTTCTCTATAGTGACTATATCAATTTACATTCCCACCAGCAGTGTAAGAGAGTTCATTTTTCTCCACACCCTCTACAGCATTTATCGTTCGTTGATTTTTTTGATGATATCCATTCCAACTGGTGTGAGTTTTGATTTGTAGTTCTTTAATAATTAGTGATGTTGAGCATCTTTTCGTGTGCCTTTTGGCTATCAGTCATTTTCTTTTAAAGAGTTAGGTTTGGGGAACTTGGGATTTGAGCATGAGGCTCTCTGTCATTGTTTTTTATGCCGGTAATCAGTATACAATGGAATATTACTTAGTCATAAAAAGGAATGAGATTGCAGAGTCATGGATAGACCTAAAATTATGTATGTACTTAGTGTATGTGACTAATGTCTCTTTTCCCTCTAGAACGTAAGCTCCATAAAGGCAAAGACTTGGTTTTGCTCCCTGCTGTGTTCTTTAGATTTAAAATGGTCTTCTATCCAATAATTTTTATGTTTATCCAAAGAAGATACTCAATAAATATTTGTTGAATCAGTAGTTTCATTAAAATAATTATGGGGACAAGTGGAATTAAGTATGGGTGGACTCCACAAAAGAGAAAACTTTAATCTTATGGTAATAATTTGATTTTTCTCAGTCTGACTAAGGACATGACTGGAAAGGAAGATGTGTACCGAGGCCCAGCCATCAGGGCTCTCTGCAGAATCACTGATGTAAGTTCTTTGCTTTACTGAGGCATCAAAGGGGACCTGTGTTTATCTGCAGGTGGCCATGTAAATTTAGTAGGATTCCTTGTCTGACTTTGTGATTCAGCAGCAGCAGAGAAACACGACTACCAGAAAGGCTTTTGTGGCTCCAGGCTTTTTTTCTTCTAGATTTTTTTTTTCTTTTGTTTATTTAGATTAGTCTATTTCTCTCCATATTTACTCTCATGAATTTTTGTCATAGAGCACGTTGCTCATAGGAAACAAAAGCCATTTGAATTTAGCTTTTTTATTTTTATAAAAATTTGTTGATGTGGACCATTTTCAAAGTGTCTATTATGTTTGTTACAACATTGCTTCTGTTGTTTATGTTCTGGTTTTTTTGGCCAAGAGGCATGTGGAATCTCAACCCCTTGACCAAAGAATTGACCCTCCCACCTACTGGAAGGTGAAGTCTCAACCACTGGACCACTGGGGACGTCCCAAATTTAGCTTAAAAAAAACCTTTATTACAAAATACAAATCTCTCAGAATTTGAGGTAAAACTTACAACCAGATGTCAGAACTTTCTAGAAATAGGACAGCTGTAAGGATCTCAACAGCAAGATTTCCAGGTATTTACTATTATGATCCATTATTTATGAGGCTCAAGCCTCCTCATTTAAATATTTAGGAGAAAGTCTGACTAGCTGTCAGCTAGCCAGTGGCTTGTGTCCACCCGGATCTAAGTCAGGTGTTTAACCTTGACTTAGTCTATTGTATTAGAAGGAATGAGGTTACAGAGTATGTAAGACTGTCCCATTCTTGGAACTTTGCAGGAAGGGTTAAAATAAAGGGCAGACTGGGCATTGCCAAGCAAATTGAATAAGATCTTGGCTATATTCATGATCGGGTATATTTTATGTATACATTTGCATTCAATTTTCAAAGGTTGAGCAGGATTAAATGGTAAATCTGGATCCTAGAAGGAGTAATAGAAATAGTTTAATGTTTTTCAGTGCGTTACTTTGTTGTGGTTGCTTTTGTTTTTACCATTAAATCGATAGCATAAGACTTGACCATGCCAGGGCTAGCAATAAGCTTCTCTTCATCTAAGTAATTGAGCTTGGTGTGTGTACCATCCTTATTTAACACCACCTTGCTGGGGCTAAACTTTCTTCCAGGTAAGTTAAAAAGAACTTTATTTTCAGAGGATTTCATGTTGAGGACTCAATATAATTAGCATATTCCACATGTAATTTCTTATGTATTTGAAATAATCAGAGTTTACAATTCATTTATAGAACTTTCTGAGATCCATATGAAAAATATTAGGTTGGCCAAAAAGTTTGTTTGGGTTTTTCTGTAAGATGTGCAAAAGCTCAAATGACCTTTTTGACCAGCCAATATATGTGCTACACATAGAGGTATCTAAATGACTTCAAAAGCATCCCCATTTAGGAATTCCTTTTATAATACCTCTGGTAGGTTCAGCCTTTACTTGTGTATTTCCAAACTGGGATTCTCCACTTTGAGACCATTTATTTCATTGTGGAGCAGTTATTCCTTTTCTTATGTATACTCTAAAATGTTCCTTCTTGAAGCTGCCACTTGGTTGTTTGGGTCCTGTCCTCTGGGATCTGATAATTATATGATAAGCCTTTTAATACATTCTGAATATTTGTGCAGAAACAGATGTGTGACTTGTGTTTGTAGATTATTTTGAAGAGGTAATTTTGCATGAAAATGTCTTACTTCAGCCTTTTTCTTTATGAATGTTCTTAGGGAACAATGTTGCAGGCCATTGAGAGATACATGAAGCAGGCCATTGTGGATAAAGTCTCCAGTGTATCGAGTTCAGCATTGGTATCTTCCTTAGTAAGTGGACAAGTAGCTGATTCTCATGCATGGTACAGTTTCTAGTTGCAAAAACAAAATATCACTATGATTCTCTCACAAATGAAACATTAAAAAATATGTATACATTTCTGTTACTTCATACAAATGCCTTATCTGACAAAGGAACATTGAACAATTAAAATGGGCAGTTAAAAGCATGAAATTTTCATGTGTTTGAAAGGTTTTGGTCATCAGAAAGGTATGTTGTACATATAATACAGATGGGGGATAAGGGTGGGATGAAGGTCAGGAAAGAAACTGAGAGTCAGTCTCTTCCTTTGACTCTTCCTTTATGACCTGCCCTTGTGCCTCTTGTTTCTTCGTCCTCTGTTTTTGTTGGTGCCTTGTGTCTGCAAGTGTCCTTCAGTCCAAAGTCGACTGTCCTGCTACTAAATTTTCTCCCAGGAAGTGCTCTTTGTTTTAGTAATGTCTTTTCTTTCTCTTTTTCACCAAAACAAAATTTATTCATGACAGCCTATCACATTGTATTTGATTAAAATTGGGTACTAATGTGTGAATGGATTAGATCATCTGAATCACGAGAGTTGCTGGTTCTGGAGTATAATTGGTCAAGTTTTACAGCAGGTACTCTACTTTTTTACAGCACTCTGTTTTTTCTTCCAGGTGAGTTTCCTGGAAGTAAAACCTCTGATGTTGACATTATTTAAGTACCATCTTATTAATTATCCATTCCCTTCCCGTCCTTTCCCTCTCATCACTTCCCTTTATGCGCCTCTCCCAGCCCACAGACACACGCCGCCTTTGCACAGGGTCTTGCACAAGTGTGTCAGGTTTACTCGTTGTCTCAGAGACTGAAATAGACGTGTAACACTGTAAAGTTGTTTCTTTTTTTTTTCCTGGAGATGTCTGTTAGTGATTTTCCAAGAAAACTAACTCAACGTTTCTAAACTTTTAGTGACTGTGCATGATCTGTTCTCAATTTTTTCTGTATTTAGCACATGATGAAGATAAGCTATGATGTGGTTAAGCGCTGGGTCAATGAAGCCCAAGAAGCTGCTTCAAGTGATAATATTATGGTCCAGGTACTGTCACTGAATCACCTTAGCTTATATCTCTAGATCAGCTTTCTGTAACCCTACGTTTTAGGGGCAGTTTATTGATTCTTCAGATGAGTATTAGCTAAAGACTAATATTAAGAATTTAATATTAAGTAGCTTGTTTGTGCATATTCTCAAGTAAGTATCCCCTAATTATGATTTACCCTGGTAGTATTTAGTAGCTGTCAGAATGTTTGAGAAAGATTCTTATATTCAGTGATATTTGAGATGCTTATTCCAAAGGTCATAATTCATTTTAGTCCTTTGTTTGAAAATTAATTTGTGAAGGTGGATGTTCAATTCCAAGCTTTTCAGGCCTTGATTATACTGTTTGAGTTGCATGCTCAGTCGCTTAGTCAAGTCATACTCTTTGTGACCCTATGGACTGTAGCCTACCAGGCTCCTCTGTCCATGGGATTTTCCAGGAAAGAATACTGAAGCATGTTGCCATGCCTTCCTCCAGGGAATCTTCCTGACCCAGGGATCGAACCCATGTCTCCTGCGTCTCCTGCATTGGCAGGTGGATTCTTTACCACTGAGCCACCCGGGAAGCCCAAAACCCATGACCCAAAACCCAAAACCCATGATTATATTAGACATAAAACTGTTTTGTTGGAAGGATCTACTTTTGATATTCACTAGGCTATTCTTAATTAAAAGGAACAAGATTAAATTCTTAACTGGCCATTTTTGTATAAAATACCCCATATGTGTTTGAGAGAGTACTTACTTATTCCATTTCAGCATTTACTTCTCATGTTAGCATATTCAGTTATGAGGAAATAAAGTAGTAATTTTTCCCTTGGGAAACATTCTCACCCTCCTAACTCTGATCATTGTGTTTTTACACAAAGTGCCATGATAATTACATGCCTTAAACCTACTTTAGGAGATGAATCTATTAACCACTAACATAACCACAGATGATTTAAAGCCACTAAGCAAGACCTGTAACACTGGTTAAAGCCTTGGACCTGAGAGCCTTTGTCCTAAGGATGGATGGGGCAACGCTGAATCTGCTAGAGCCGTCTTCAGATTGTATGTCATCCCCTTAATACTTACCTAATCTGAATTAACAGGGTAAATTAAAAACTCATCCTTTCAATCATGCCTTTGTTTGATTCAGCATGGAAAAGATAATTCCCTTTGTATACGTTAGAGTTGGGTATATTTTTATTAAAAACCTGGCTCTGTATGATTGCATTTTTATGTCAGTTTTATCCTCTTCCTATTCAGCCTTCTTTCTGTCTTACATTCTTTTTCTTGTTCTTTAGTACCATGCATTGGGAGTTTTGTATCACCTTAAAAAGAATGATCGCCTTGCTGTTTCTAAGATGTTGAATAAATTTACTAAATCTGGTCTCAAATCACAGTTTGCTTACTGCATGTTGATCCGAATTGCCAGTCGCTTACTAAAAGAAAATGAAGAGGGGTAAGTGTTTTCATCTAAACCTAAGTAATTTTCCATTTGCTGGTTAACATGCCTCAGAGTTTATTTCCTTTATGAATATTTTTTGGGCAGTGCTGACTTTTCAGAGGGATTTGGTGTTTTCCAAATTAAGAAAAAAAATCATGAAATTCCTAGTAACACAGCTTTTATTTTTACCTTAATGTATGCTCTGGTATGGGCTTCCCTATTGGCTAAGTGGTAAATAATCTGCCTGCAATGCAGGTTCAATCCTTGAGTCAGGAAGATCTCCCGGAGGAGGATATGGCAACTCATTCTAGTAGTCTTGCCTGAAAAGCCCCATGGGCAGAGGAGCCTGGTGGGCGATAGTCCATGGGGTTACAAAGAGTTGGATGTTGCTGAGCACACACATGCTCCAGTATATGCACTTAATAGGGTATGACCACTAATAATACAATAAATAACAAACTGATATTGAACAAAAAAATACTTACCGTAGGTTATATAATAATTAAATGTGAAAGCTAGACGTGACCTTAAGAATCTTTTCTTTTTTATTTTTATAAAAGAGAATGTTGAAGTATTGCATTTAATGATTTATTTAAATAATTTATTCATTTAAAGCACATGAGGGAGACTAGTAGAATTACACATTGGACTTCCCTGGTGGCTCAGATGGTAAAGCGTCTGTCTGCAATGCAGGAGACCCTGGTTCGATCCCTGGGTTGGGAAGATCCCCTGGAGAAGGAAATGGCAGCCCACTCTAGTATTCTTGCCTGGAAAATCCCATGGACGTTGGAGCCTGGTAGGCTACTGTCCATGGGGTCTCAAAGACTCGGACACCACTGAGCCACTTCACTTCACTTTACTTCAGGGTTCTCATATTGTTCATGAAGTAGTGTTATATTATCTGATGGTAGATAGTGATAATATAAGGATCAGTATTGTAATCTCTTGAGTAATCACTAAAAAAACTAGGAGATGTAAATGTCAACAGAGAACATAAAATGGAATGTTAGAAAAAATATTCTGTTGAGCTTCCTGCTCTCAGTAATGGTAGAGTAGCTTGGTTATATTAGCCCTCATGCAAATAATGATTATATCATTAGGTGGCTTAATGGTAAAGAACCTGCATGTCAACCAGGAGATGCAGGTTTGATCCCTGGATTGGGAAGATCCCATGGAGAAGGAAATGGCAACCCACTCCAGTATTCTTGCCTGGAAATATGGATGGAGGAGCCTGGTGGCTGTAACTAAAGAGACAGACTCAACTTAGTGACTAAACAGGAGCAGCAGCATGCTTCCCTGAAACAAAAACCCCACACTATTTGAAAGTACTGGTGAGTGGTGAAAAGCAGGTAAAAACTGAAGGGAAATGAATGCCTGAAAGACAGAAACTATACGGGGTAAAATTTGCATATATCTGGCTGGTCTCTGAGGGCATGCCACAATTTTTATATGTGGGAACCCAGAAAGCCATAGTATTTATTTACTAAGTAGACAGTGGGGTCAGAACAGTTTGAAATTAGAAGAATGATGGAAATTTACGGTGGAAATCCTGGGGAAAAGAGGGCCATAGATACAGTGAGTCTCAAAATAAATTTTCAACTCTGTACAAATCATTGTGTATAGGAGAAATACAGGAGAACTATGTACAGTTCCTCTGATTATGCATGTACAGGAGAAGACTAGTAAACCTGGCATAAAGCAGTAGCTGTCAGCTGAAAGAACTGAATGGAGAATTCAGTTGCAACACACTGTGGAGGAGATGATGTTTAGGGTTTTCTCCCAGCCAAGTTAACTGCCTGCTCCAAAAACATCTTAGATTAAAAGTCTTTGCATTTTATCATTCACAATTGTCTGTATATAGTAATAAATTTGAAAGTAAATAAAATTGCTAGAAGTGCAAGGATTTTGGAAAATGTGAGTAGCTGAGAAAAAGCAATCAATAGAAATTGGGCCTGATGTGGCCCAGATATTACAATTAGCAGATAAAAAATTAAAGCGTCGATTGTAAATTTGTTATTAAAGACTTTAGTGCAAAATAATTACAGTGAATGAATAGAGGACATGGAAACTAAAAAAGCTAAAAAAAATGTTTAAGAACTTAAAAGTTCTATATCAGAGTTCAACCAGAGAAGCAGAACTGATAGGAGTTAAAAATATGAAGAGGTTTCTGGTTTTTTTTCCTTTTTTTTTTTTTAAACACTTTTTTTTTAACATGGAATAAACAGCATAAACAGTTTTAGACCTTGCTAAGCAAGTCCAAAAACCAGTAGGATAGATTGTAGAAAAGGAAGTCCATAGGCAGTCTACAGGTCATGGGTACAAGTCAAGGCTGCTGTTCACTGGTTAAATTGGTCATCTCACATTTTACTGTAAGCAGCAAGAGGAAACCAGGTCATACCTTCACCAGTTTCCTTGGAAATTTCCTCAAGTCAGTATCCAAGTTTGTTTATAAATTCTGCTTTCCACAGAACTTGCAGGACACAATTTCACTAAGCTCTCTGTAAGTACATAACAAGGATCCATCTTACTCCAGTTTATAATAACAAGTTTCCTCTGATCCTCCAGGACCAGCTTTCTACAAGCAGTTTATGAACTTTCACTGGCTCTTCTTCAAGACCACATTTCTGTTAATAGTTTGTTCAAGGGATTTAGATTTTCTTCATTATGTTCACTAGAATTCTTGTAGCCTCTACCCATTATCTGGTTCCAGAAACAGTCCCACAATTTTAGGTATTTGTTGTTGTAGCACCTCACTTCCAGATACCAAAATCTGTATTAGTGTTTTATTGCTGCCATAACAGATAATCACAACATCCATAATTTCACAGTTCTGTAGGTTAGACATTAGTCTCATGGGTTAAAGTTAAAATGTTGGCAGGGTGCTGTTGCTTACTGAACAATCCACTTTCAATCTCATTAAGGTTGTTGGCCAGATTCATTTCTTTGCAGTTATAGATTATAGGTCTCTCTTTCCTTGCTGGCTGTTAGCCAGGGGTTGGTCTGTGTTGTGTAAGGTAATATATTCACAGATTCCATGGAGGAAAGCATGGACATCTTTGGGAAACCATTCTGCCCGCTACAAGTACAATAACTGAAAGGGATAATTTGCGGGGTGGCCTAACACAAAGCTAGAGATCACTGAGAAGAGTGAAAGTATTAGAGTTAGTGAACTGGAAGATATTGCTATAAAAAGTAATTTGGAGACTAGAAAGAAAACAGATTAAAGAAAAATAAACAGAGCTTCAGAGAACAATAGAATAGTATCAGGTGGCCTACCACTTGATACATAATTGGAATTCTAGAGGGAGATGTGAGAGAATGGAGCAAAACAGATGCTTGAAGAAATAATGAACAAGTATTTGCCAGTATGCATTTCTTTTAGAAGTGCAAGATTGATCTAACAGTCAATAGTTGACATAATATTCCTCATCTAAAGAATAAAGGGTAAAAATCTTAACATCTTAACAGATGCTAAAAAAGCAATTGATAAAATTCAATGGCAATTTGTAATTAAATCTCTCTTTTCAAGAATTCCCTGACAGTTCCATGGTTAGGACTTGGCACTTTCACTGCTGAGGCATGGGTTCAATACCTGATCAGGGAACTGAGATCCTGTGGAGGAGGAACTGAGGTCTTGAGGGCTTCCCTGATGGCTCAGACTGTAAAGAAGCCTCCTGCAATGCAGGAGACGCGCGTTCTGTCCCTGGGTTGGGAAGATCCCCTGGGGGAGGGCATGGCAACCCACTCCAGTATTCTTGCCTGGAGAATTCTATGGACAGGGGAGCCTGGCTGGCAGCAGTCCATAGGGTTGCAAAAAGGCGGATAGGACTGTGTAACTAAGCACAGCGCAAGGTGTGGCCAAAAAAAAAAAATCTCTTTTCAAAGCAAATAATAGGAACATTATTATTATGATAAACATACCCCCCCCAAAATCTCCAATACACTAATATTTATTGGTGAAATATGAAAGACTTTCCCCTTAAGATTATGGATGAGACTAGGATGCCTGCTTATCCTGTTTTTTAAGTAACATTTTACTGGAAAGTCCTACTTGGTACAATAAGTTAAGAAAAATATATAAAGATTTGAAAGGGGACATGAAACTATCTTTGTTTACAACATGATTGTGTATATAGAAAATGTGAAATAATCTATATATTATCTGTTAGAATTGATATGAGTTTACCAGAATTACTGGATAGGCTAATATCCAGAATCAGTTTTGTTTCTACATACCAGCAGCTAGTCAATATGAAACAATTTTGAAAAGATGGTAGGTATCATTTTAGTAAAAATCAGATCCTTAGGAATAAATCTACCAAAAACTTTGTGTATTTCTACACAAGATATAAAATGTTATTTAACAAGTATGACTTGAATAAGTAGAGGGATATATCAAGTTCTTAGAATATTCAATACTGTAAAGATACCACATCTTCTTTGATCCACTGATTCACTGAATCCTTGATCAGAATTTCAATTGACTTCTTTTAAATACCAAACAGAAATGCATGCATTTTTGTATCAAAGGACATCCCAAATGTGCTTTTTCATAATAGCCCCCAAATGAAAGCAAGTCAAACATCCATTAATGCTTTAATCAAAAAATAAAATTTGGCATATTTATAAAATCATCCCCAAGAAAAAGAAATGCAAAAAAGCAAAATGGTTGTCTGAGAGGTCCTTGCAAATATCTAAGAAAGGAAGAGAAGCAAAAGGCAAAGGAGAAAAGGAAAGTGATACCCAGCTGAATGCAGAGTTTCAGAGAATAGCATGGAGAGATAAAGCCTTCCAAAGTGAACAATGCAGAGAAATAGAGGAAAACAATAGAACAGAAAAGACTAGAGATCTCTTCAAGAAAATTAGAGGTACCAAGGGAACATTTCATGCAAAGATGGGCACAATAAAGGACAGAAATTATATTAACCTAACAGAAGCAGAAGATATTAAGAAGAGATGGCAAAAATACACAAAATAACTATACAAAATAATCTTTATGACCCAGATAACCACGATGGTGTGATCACTCACCTAGAAACAGACGTCCTGGAGTGTGAAGTCAAGTAGGCCTTAGGAAGCATCACTACAAACAAAGCTAGTGGAGGTGATGGAATTCCAGTTGAGCTATTTCAAATCCTAAAAGATGATGCTATTAATGTGTTGCACTCAATATGTTAGCAAATTTGGAAACCTCAGGAGTCTCCACAGGACTGGGAAAGATCAATTTTCATTCCAATCTCAAAGAAGGGCAATGCCAAAGAACGTTCAAACTACTGCACAATTGCTCTCACTTCACATTCTAGCAAGTTCATGCTCAAAATTCTCCAAGCTAGACTTCAGCAGTACATGAACTGAGAACCTCCAGATATACAAGCTGGATTTAGAAAAGGCAGAGGAACCAGAGATCAAGTTGTCAGCATTGGTTGGATCATAGAGAGAGCTGGGGAAATCTAGAAAACATCTAGTTCTGCTTCACTGACTATATTAAAGTCTTTGATTGTGTGGGTCACAACACAGTGTGGAAAATTATTAAAGAGATGGGAATACAAGCTTACCTGCCTCCTGAGAAACCTGTATGTAGGTCAAGAAGAAACAGTTAGAACTGGACTGGTTCCAGATTGGGAAAGGAGTACATCAAAGTTGTATATTGTCACCCTGCTTATTTAACATATATGCAGAGTACATCATGCAAAATCCTGGGCTGGATGATTCTCAAGCTGGAATCAAGATTGTCAGGAAAAATATCAATAACTTCAGATATGCAGATGACATCACCCTTATGGCAGAAAGTGAAGAGGAACTAAAGAGCCTCTTGATGAAGGAGAAAGAGGAGAATGAAGAAGCTGGCTTAAAACTCAGCATTCAAAAAACTAAGATCATGACATCTGATTCTATCACTTCATGACAAATAGATGAGGAAACAATGAAAACAGTGAGAGACTTTATTTTCTTGGGCTCCAAAATCACTATAGATGGTGATTGCCGCCATGAAATTAAGACACTTGTTTCTTGGAAGAAAAGCTATGACCAACCTAGACAGCATATTAAAAAGCAGAGACATTACTTTGCCAACGAAGGTCCATCTAGTCAAAACTATGGTCTTTCCAGTAGTCATGTACGGATGTGAAAGCTGGACCATAAAAAAGGCTGAGCACCAAAGAATTGAAGCTTTGAATTGTGGTGTTGGAGAAGACTCTTGAGAGTCATTTGGACTGCAAGATCAAACCAGTCAATCCTAAAGGAAATCAACCCTGAATATTCATTTGAAGGACTGATGATGAAGCTCCAGTACTTTGGCCACCTGATGTGAAGAGCTGGCTCACTGGGGAAAAAACCCTGATGCTGGGAAAGTCGAAGGCAGGAGGAGAAGGGGACTACAGAAGACGAGATGGTTGGATGGCATCACCAACTGGTGGACATGAATTTGAGCCGGCTCCAGGAGATGGCAAAGCTCAGGGAAGCCTGGTGTGCTGCAGTCCGTGGGGTCGCAAAGAGTTGGACATCACTGAGTGACTGAACAATAAACAACATATAGTCAATAGTATATGTACAGTAATAGAGATGAAAAAATTGTCATGGTTATTCAGTGGACATGAGTTTGAGCAAACTCTGGGAGATAGTGAAAGTCAGGGAAGCCTACCATGCTGCAGTCCATGGGGTTGCAAAGAGTCAGACATGACTGAGTGACTGAACAACAGCAACAACCATTGATAAATGTGACCACATGGATAAATCTCAAAGAAGTCACATACAAACAAATACATTCTGTAGAGTTCTATATAAGTTAATTTCAGATTTAGCTGGCACAACTAATCTATGGTATTACAAGGTAAGATAGTGTTTATCTTTAGGGCATCAGCATAGTACTGCTTGGAAGGTGGCAAGTAGGTGGCTTCTGAAGTGTTTGAAATATTGTAACAAATTAATAGATTTGTTATAATTCATTTATGACCTGCAGATACAGTTTTTTAATAATTTACCTATGATTTAATTATGTGTCAGGTGTAACAGAGTACTGTAAAACTTAATCAAATTAAAAGGATAAGAAACAATTATTTTCCCCACACAATTTCTGTAGGCCAGGGATTTGGGAGTATTTTAGCTGAGTGGTTTCTGCTTGAGGTCTTTTGTGAGGATGCATTTAAGATATTGGCCAGAGTTGCAATCATTTGAAGGCTTGACAGAAGCTGGAAAATCTGCTTTCAGGTATCTCACACACATGACTGGTACCTTCAAGCAGACTGTTGGCAGAACACCTCAGTTCCTTGTTGGGTAGACATCTCCATATTGCTGCTTGAATGTCCTCATAATATTAAGGATTGCTTCCCTCAGAGCAGGTGATACAAGAGAGTGCCAAGTGGAAGTCACAATCATTTTTACGACCTTGTCTTTGAAAACACATCCCAACATTTCTGCAGCATTTTGTTGGATAAAAAAGGTCAGCTCTATTCAGTGTGAGTGGGGACAACACAAGGGATCGAACCTCAGGAAACATTCACTGGGGCATCTTCAAGGTGGGCACTGTGTTGGTTTTCTAGGGCTGCCGAACAAAATACCACAGACTAGGAGACTAACACAGCAGAAAGTTATTTTCTCACAGCCCTGGGGGCTAGGAAATCAAAGATCAGAATACCAGTACCAGTAGGGTTGATGTCCACTGGGAGCTTTCACTTGGGTTGGGCTGACTACCTTCTCAGTGTGTGCTCACATCATCTTCCTTTGGTGCCTGTGGAGGGAGAGAGCCAGCGAGCGAGAGAGCAGGAGTGGGAGCTGAAGCGCTCTCTGTTGTCTCTTTAAAGATTTTAATCCTGCCAGATCAGGACCCCACACTTACGACCTAATTTAACCTTAATTATTTCTTGGAGGCCCCTTCTCCAGATAGGTCACACTGTATGTTAGGGCTTCAATATATGAATTTGGTGGGAGGGATAGGGGAATGCAAGCATTCAGTCCACAATAGTTACTTCGTGTATTTTTCTGTATTTTTGTTATAATAAAATACAAAGTTAACTTTTAAAAATGGGTGATAATTTCTCAGGCCTGTACAAAGAAGTAGTCTTTAGAGTTAAAAAACAAAATCAAAAAAAGCACCAAATGTTGGTAGAATGACAGACAAAGATAAACACAGGCAAGTACATTCTAACTGAATTTTTTTTAGCATCAAGAATAAAGAAAAGGTTCTAAATTTTATGTAAAGATAATTTGACCCATAGTTTTACTTCAGGTTTCTCTCAGCTGGATTGCATGCAGGGCAGCAGTGGAGCAGTGTCTTAATAGTGCTGTTCATTTTAATTATATTTTATATTTCCTTGATTGAATACTTCCCAATTTATTTATATTCATTCTTCTATTAATTGGCATTTGGAATGTTTTCTGTTTTGAGCACTTATTAATAATGAAATGGCTATAAACAACATCTCTGTACCTAATACCACACTATGGTTTCATTACCGTAGTTTTCTCTCTTTGTATGTAAGCATGCATTTCTATAGGGTATACATCTAGGAATAGAATTGCTAGATCATTGGGTATACATCTCTTTACTAGGTAAGTTGGGCTTTTTTCAAAGTGATTGTACCGATTTACATTCTAGCCAGCAGTGTGAGATTTCCGGAGGCTTGATACTGTCAAATTTTTAAAATTTTCCTAATATAATTTTACTAATCTATATATTTTTTTATTGACATATAACTCACATGTCATAAAATTCACCTTTTTAAAGTGTATAATTCAGTGGTCTTTATAGTATGTTCACAAAGTTGTATAACCACTACCACTAACTCCAGAACACTTTTACCACCTTAAAAAGAAACCCACAACCCATTAACAGACCCATTCCCTATACTGCCCTCCCCTCAAGCCCTGGAAAACATTAATCTGCTTCCCATCTCTATGGATTTGCCTGTTCTGGACATTTCATATAAATGCAATCAAACAGTATGTGGTCTTTAGTTGTTGGTTTCTTTGGCTCAGCAGTAAAGAATACGCTTGCAATTCAGGTGATTTGGGAGATGTGGGTTCGATCCCTGGGCCCAGAAGATCCCTGGAGGAAATGGCAGCCCACTCCAGTATTCTTTCTTGCCTGGAAAATCCCATGGACAGAGGAGCCTGGAAGGCTATACAGTCCATGGGGTTGTAAAGAGTTGGATACCACTGAGTGACTGAACACACAATAATGTTTTCAGGGTTCATCTATGTTATAGAGGTATCAGTACTTCATTCGTTTTATGGCTCACTAGTATTCCACTGGGTGGCTCTATCATATTTTATTTTCATTCATCTGTTGATGGACATTTGGGTTGTTTCCACTGTTTGACTTTTATGAATAATACCACTATTAGCAGTTATTCATAATTTTTTTATGTGGACGTGTTTTTGGTTCTTATGGACATTTACCTGTGAGTAGAATCCCCAGGTCTTAATGGAACTATGTTTAACTTTTTGAGGAATGCCAAACTGTTTTACAAAGTGGTTGCACCATTTTGCATTCTTGACAGCAATGTGTGAAGACTCTCGACTTCACATCCTAACCAACACTTATTATCATCTGTCTTTTGAAATTATACATGCCATAGTAGGTATGAAGAGGTATATCAGTTGGGATTTTTTTTTCCCCATTGGAAAAGTTTTATTGAAAAAAACTGTATGAAGAAATTCTTGGTTTGACGGCAAGAAAGGCTTTATTTCCCTAACAAGTTTGAGCATCTTTTCATGTGCTTTTTGGGCATTTCTGTATCTTTTCTGGAGAAAGGTCTTTTCAAATCCTTTTCTTATTATAAGAATGGGGTTATTTATCTTTTATTTGTGGTAGTTGTTAAATATATTTTGGATACTAGAACTTTATTACACACATAATTTGCAAGTGTTTCCTCCTATTCTGTGGTCTTTTCAATTTCCTGATAGTGTCCTTTGACCAAGACTAATACGTGTGGTATTTTATTTTGGTTGCTTGTGCTTTTGTTATTTTACCTAAACCATTGTCTAATCCAAGGTCACAAAGATTTACACTTTTGCTTCTTTCTTCTGAGAGTTTTATCTTGTACACATTTTGATCTTTGATCCATTTTGAGATATTTTTTGTGTGATGTGAAGTAGGGGCTCAGTTTCATCCTTTTCATGTGGATATCCAGTTGCAGTATGAGTTTGCAGTTGTCTCAGCACCATTTTGGAGAAGGAAGTGGCAGTCCATGCCAGTGTTCTTGCCTTGGAAATCCCATGGACTGAGGAGCCTGGCAGGCTGCTGTCCGTGGGGTTTCAAACAGCTGGACACCACTGAGCATGAGCACACAACACCATTTGGTGAAAGACTGTTCTTTTTCCATTAAATTGTCTTGGCATCCTTGACAAATCATTGTGGTTTTAAGTTGTAATTTCCTAATTACTAATGAGTTTGAAAACCTTTTTCTGTACTAATTAGCCATTTGTATATTCTTTCTATTTAAATACCTTTTGGTATTTTGCCCCAATTTTGGGGGAAGGAATTTGGGTTATCTACTTTATCCTTATTGATTTCTCGGTCTTCTGCATTCTAGATGTGAATCCTTTGTTGGTTTTATGTGTTGGAAATAGTTTTTCGCACTCAAGTTTGTCTGTTCCTTTCTTGATATCTTAATGAACAGAATGTTCTTAAATATAATGTCACTCTTTTACTTTTGGAGTGATAATTTGGGTGTCTTAATCAAGAAATGTTTTCTACCCCAAGTTCTGAACTGTATCATCTGTACTGTTTTATATAAGCATTATAGTTTTAACTTTCATATTTTAGGTCTGTAATCTACCTGAAATTGTTTTTTGGATATGGTATGAGATTGTTGTTGTTTAGAAAGTCATGGACTGCAGCATGCCAGGCTTCCCTGTCCTTCGCCAGCTCCCGGAGCTTGCTTAAACTCATGTCCATTGAGTCAGTGATGCCATCCAACCATCTTGTCCTCTGTCATCCCCTTCTCCTCCTGCTTCAATCTGTCCCAGCATCAGGGTCTTTTCTAATGAGTTTCAGCTCTTTGCATCAAGTAGCCAAAGTATTGGAGCTTCAGCATCAGACCTTCCAATGAATATTTAGGATTGATTTCCTTTAGGATTGACTCGTATAAGATAGCAGTTTTTTTTCCCCATATAGATACCCAGTAGTTCCAGCACCATTTGTTGAAATACCTGTCTATACTCACTGCTATGCAATATCAGCTTTGCCATGAAATAGGCATCCTTGTATGCATTGGTCTGTTTCTCGGTTCCTATTCTCCACTGCTGTATATTTGTGTCCCTGTACCAGCGAACATTGCCTTATGATCACAGCTTTCTAATAGTGTAGGTATATGGTAGAACAAATCCCCTTTTCGTATTCATTTGCAGTAGTGTTTCCAGCTCTAGTTTTGTATCCTTATTTATATTTTCTGTGTGTGAGTGTGTGTGTATAATTTTATCAGGGATTGTTTAGCTTTCCCCTCGGTTGAGTTTTCCTCTTCCTGGAACACTCCCACCAAGACCATTAATAACAATCAGGTTCTAACCTGGACAATCTTATTCCTCAGATTTTTCATTTATTGGGACTTTTCTCTAAGGAGACCAGCCATCCCAATGACTGGTCATGCTGCCAAAATGAGTCTTTGACCTCTCATCCTTTGATCCACTTCCAGAAAGCCACAGTAGATATCTGACTTGATGCCCACCTTGCCATAACAATTTTTATGCAGGTGAGTACAAATTTCCAAGCAAAACTCATACCTGACCTACTGGAGTAAAATTTATTGGGCAAAACTCATGCGCTGGAGCAGTACTAGTTGCACTGAGCTCCACGTTGCCCTTTTATTCTAGAACAATGTACAGACATCTATCAGGACCATTTTTCTCATCCCAAGAGAGGGATTATGACCCTTGAGATGTGAGATTTTTAAACTACGTTAGATACCAAAGCACCTACCACTCACTGTTGTGATCAGGGGTGGGATGCATAAAAAATAAGTGGCAGACATTACATCTCATGCCACAGAAATAAAAAAAGGTCAAAACAGATTACTGTTAACAATTATATGTGAACAAATTGGATAACCTAGACCTTATTTTGATGACTTAGCATAAATTTTGAGGAGAGCGGTCCTTCTCTGGCATAATCAAAGACTGGGATCCAAACCTTTCCAGATGTATGACATGGCATACTAGTAGCCATGGGCTACTCCATGTCCACCTTTTACTGTTGGGGAAGTATCATCCCCTCCTTTGGCATGATAGGAAGGAGCTTGAGTCCAAGCTTTCTGGTTGTCCAGAATCGATTACACATTCAGCTGAGTCCACTTGTTATGGAGGTTAATAGGAATTTAGCTTCTTTTCTGAGTGGCTAGAAGATCAGTTTTGGACAAAATAACCCATATTCTGTTAAACTCACTTGTTAATTTCAGAATTTTCTCTGGCAATTATTTTTAATTTTGTATCTATATTATCATAGATGGCATTTCAAAAAATTTCAGGTTTTGCTATAAACTTTCCTCTTTGTATATTTTTACTGCATCCCATAGATTTTGGAGTGCTGTGTTTTTGTTTATCTGAAAGTATTTTCTAATTTCTCTATTGATTTCTTCTTTGACCCATTGGTTGTTCAGGAATGTGTTTTATTTTTCTTACATTTGTGAATTTTCCAGTTTTTCTTTTATTATTTTTAGTTTCATCACATTGTGGTTGAAAAAGATACTTGGTATGACTTTAACCTTCTTAAATTTTTAAAGACTTGTTGTGTGGCCTAACATGTTCCCTGTGCACTTGATAAGAATGTATATTCTGCTGCTGTTGAGTGAAAGGTTCTGTATATATCTGTTAGGTCAACGTTGTTTCGATCCACTGCTTCCTTATTGATTTTCTATTTGGATATTCTATCCACTATTGAAAGTGGGGTATTGAAGTCCTCTCCTATCAATATTATTGAATTGCTTTCTGTTTTTACTTTCAGATCTGTCATTGTTTGCTGTATTTAGCTTTTTGAAAGTTGTTTTGACTCTTCTGGGCCCTTTATTGTTGTTCAGTTGCTAAGTCGTGTCTGACTCCTTGCAACCCCATGAACTGCAGCATGCCAGGCTTTCCTGTCCTTCACCATCTCCCAGAGTTTGCTCAAACTCATGTCCACTGAGTTGATGATGCCATCCAGCCATTTCATCCTCAGTTGCCCCCTTCTCTTCCTGCCCTCAATCTTTCCCAGCATCAGGGTCTTTTCCAGTGAATCAGCTCTTCGCATCAGGTGGCCAAAGTATTGGAGCTTTAGTTTCAGCATCAATCGTTCCAGTGAATATTCAGGGTTGATTTCCTTTTTAGGATTGACTGGTTTGATCTCCTTGCAGTCCAAGGGACTCTCAAGAGTCGTCTCCAGCACCACAATTTGAAAACATCAGTTTTTTGTTTTTTTGGTTTTTTTTGTTTTTGTTTTTTTTAGCATTCAGCCTTCTTTATAGTCCAGCTCTCACTTCCATACATAACTACTGGAAAATCATAGCTTTGACTAGACAGACCTTTGTTGGCAAAGTGATGTCTCTGCTTTTAAATAAACTGTCTTGGTTTGTCATAACTTTTCTTCCAAGGAGCAAGCATCTTTTCATTTTGTGGCTGCAGTCACCATCTGCAGTGATTTTGGAGCCCAGGAAAATAAAATCTGTGACTGTTTCCACTTTTTCCACATCTTTTGCTGTGAAGTGATGGGACTGGGTACCATGATCTTAGTTTTTGAATGTTGAGTTTTAAGCCAGCTTTTTTACTCTCCTCTTAGACCTTCATCAAGAGGCTCTTTAGTTTCTCTTCACTTTTTGCCATAAAAGGTGGTGTCGTATGCATATCTGAGGTTATTGATATTTCTTCCTGCAGTCTTGATTCCAGCTTGTGCATCATCTAGCTCAGCATTTCACATGATGTACTCTGCATATAAGTTAAACAAGCAGGGTGACAGTATACAGCCTCAGTGTACTCCCTTTTTAATTTTGAACCAGTCCATTGTTCTATGTCTGGTTCTATCGTTGCTTCTTGATCTGCATGCAGGCTTCTCAGGAGACAGGTAAGGTGATGATGGTTTAAGTTGCTAAGTTGTGTCCAACTCTTGTGATCCCATGGACTATAGCCCACCAGGCTCCTCTGTCCATGAGATTTTCCAGGCAGGAATACTGGAGTAGTTTGCCATTTCCTTCTCCAGGGGATCTTTTTGACCCAGGGATCAAACCCGCGTCTCCTTCACTGCAGAAGATTCTTTACTGGCTGAGCCACCAGGGAAGCCCTACAGATGAAGTCCTTTATATTTCCATGTAAATTTTGGGACCAGCTTTGAATTTCTACAACAAAAAGCCTGCTGGTATTTTTATTGGGATTGCATTGAATAGAATAGATCTATTTTGGATAAACCAATTTAGGAAAATTGCCATTTTGATAGCAAGTCTTCCAGTCCATGAACAGAATTTTTCTCTGTTTATTTAGATTTCTCAGCAGGGTTTTATAGTTTTCAGTGTAAAAGTTTTGAATTGCTTTTATTAAATTTATTTCTAGGTATTTTATTCTTTCTGATGTTTTGAATAGTATTATTAATTTTATTTTGAATTAATTATTGCCAATATATAGAAATACAGTTGATTTTTTATTTTTTCATGTTAATTTGTATCCTGTAACCTTACTATGGCACCCCACTCCAGCATTCTTGCCTGGAGAATCCCATGGACGGAGGAGCCTGGTGGGCTGCAGTCCATGGGGTCGCAAGGAGTCGGACACGATTGAGCGACTTCCCTTTCACTTTTCACTTTCCTGCATTGGAGAAGGAAATAGCAGCCCACTCCAGTGTTCTTGCCTGGAGAATCCCAGGGACGGTGGAGCCTGGTGGGCTGCCATCTATGGGGTCACACAGAGTTGGACACGACTGAAGCGACTTAGCAGCAGCAGCAGCAACCTTGCTATGGTCATTTATTAATTCCACTTGTGTATTTGTGTGTGTGTGTGTGTGATATTCCTTGGGATTTTCATGTACAGGATTGTGTCATCTGAGAACAAAGACAGTTTTCTTTCTTTCCAAACTAGATGTTTTTAATTTTTTCCTAATTATATCATCTTGAACCTTCAGTACAATGTTGAGTAGAAGTGGTGAAAGCAGGTAGGCTTGCCTTGTCCCTAATCTTAAGGAGAAAGCATTAAGCATGATGTTAACCATAGCTTTTTTGAAGATGCCTTTTATCAGGTTGTGGGCATTCTCTTCAATCTTTAGTTTTCTTCAGAGTATTTATCATGAGTGGATATTAGATTTTGTTGATTTTTTTTAAATCTATGAAGATGATCAGTGGTTTCTGTCCCTTTCATTATTAATTTGGTATGTAACATAAATTAGATTTTCGGATGTTAAATCAATTTTTGTTCTTGATTATGGTTTATAATTCTTTTAAAATATTGGTGGATTCAGTTAGCTGATATTTTATTGAAGAGCTATATGTCTGTGTCAGGAGGGACATTGGTCTGTTGTTTTCTTGCGAGAATTTGTCAGGCTTTGTTAATCAGGTAATACTGGCATCACATCATTTGTTGGGAAATATTTTACCCTCACTTATGTTCTAAAAGAGTTTGTGAAAGATTGATATTATTTCTTTAAATATTTGATAGAATTAGCCAGTGAAGCTGTTGTGACCTCTGCTCTTTTTGAGGGAAGATTTTAAATAACTAACTCATAGTTCTGTTTAGATTCTATATTTTCTTTGTAAGTCAGGTTTTGTAGTTTGGTACTTTTAGGTATTTTGGCATTTCATCTAAGTTTGTTGGCATATAGTTGTTCATAATATTCTCTTACAATCATTTAAATTTCTTTAGGGTCAGTAGTATTGTTCTCTACTTCATTCCTGATTTTGGTAATTTGTATACCTTCTGTTTTATTTTGTTCTTTAGTCTAGCTAAAAGTTTGTCAATTTTTTTGAATTTTTACAAAGAACTAACTTTGTGTTTCATTGATTATTTTTTATTACTATATTTTTGCATTCTTGTCCATTGATCTCTGCTCTGATCTTTTTACTTTCTTTCTCCTTACTCTGTACTTGGTTTACTCTTCTTTTTCTAATTTCTTTATTGTAGATACTTAGGTTATTGATTTGAGAGCTTCTTCTTTTCTGGTACAGATGTTTGCAGCTATAAATTTCCCTTGAAGCATTGTTTTAGCTACATCTTCTACATTTTGATTTGTTATGTTTTTGTTGTCATTCTGTTTCAGATGTTTTCTTGTTTTTCATTTGATTTATTCTTGACCCATGGGTTAGTTAGAAATGGGTTTTTTAATTCTAAATATTGAGTATTTCCTTGATTGATTTTCTGATCATGTATTATTTAATTCAGTTGTTTTGGAGGAATATATTTTGATGATATCCGTCCTTTTAAATGTATTCAGACTTGTTTTATGACTGGCATTTAAAGTCTTTGAGAACTGTCCATATGCACTTGAAAAGAATGTATATATTACAGTCACTGGGTTGAATGTTGTGGGTTGAGTTGAGTGATTAAATTGTTCAAGTCTTTTATATCCTTAATGATTTTATCTAGGTGTTCTATCAACTATCAGGTAGGTTTAGACATCTCTGCTGCTGCTGCTGCTGCTGCTAAGTCACTTCAGTCGTGTCCAACTCTGTGCGACCCCATAGACGGCCCCCCACCAGGCTCCACCGTCCCTGGGATTCTCCAGGCAAGAACACTGGAGTGGGTTGCCATTTCCTTCTCCAGTGCATGAAAGTGAAAAAATAAAGTGAAGTCGCTCAGTTGTATCCGACTCCTAGCGACCCCATGGACTGCAGCCTACCAGGCTCCTCCACCCATGGGATTTTCCAGGCAAGAGTACTGGAGTGGGGTGCCATTGCCTTCTCCTAGACATCTCTAGCTATTGTTAAGTGATATATTTCTCCTTTTGTGTTAAGCTTTGCTTCATATATTTTGAGGCTCTGTTGTTAAGTTTGTATATGTTTATCATTGTTTTATCAATCTACTGTAATGAGCAGTTTCTCATTATGAAATACCTCTTTTTATCTCTTGTAATATTTTTTCTTAAATTCTGCTTGTCTAATTTTAATATAGCCACCCTCGATCTTGTATGATTAGTTTGCATAGCATATCGTTTCCCATCATTTTACTTTCATCTCATTTGTGTCTTTGAACCTGATGCATGTCTCTTGTAAGCAACACATAGTTTGAGTCTGCTTCTTTTCATCATATCTGGCAATCTTTGTCTTGTTGGAATGTTTAGACCATTCACATTTAATATAATTATTGATATGATTGTATTTAAGCTTTGCTATTTTGCTGTTTGTTCTATAGAAGTCTCCTTTTCTGTTCCTCTCTTCTTCTTTTCCTTCTTTTGTGTTAACATTTTCAGTATACTTTAATTCCTCTGTCAGTATTTTTACTTTTTTAAAAGTTGTTTCTCTTGGAATTAAAATATGCATTTTAATTTTCCACAATCTACTTCAGATTAGGGCTAATTTAATTTTGGTAAGATATAGAATCTTTGCTCCAGTGTAGTTCTGTTCTCTCCTTGCTCCTATTTGCTATTATTGTCATGTATATTGCTTGTATATACATTATAAATCCAACTACACTGTTACAATTGTTTTATACAATTTTATGTCCTTTAGTTAAGACAAATTAAAAAAAAATTTACAGAATCATTTATATTAACTCACATATTTATCATTTCTAGTGCTCTTTATATCTCCTTGATTATTCATGTCATTGTTTGGAGTCAGTCTTTCAGTTTAACAGACTTCATTTAGTATTTTTTATAACATCAGGTATGTTAGCAATGCATTGTCTTAGGCATGATTTATCTGAGAATGTCCTTTTTTAATCTTCATTTTTAGATCATAGTTCTGCTGGATAGAGAATTTTTATTTTTTTACTTCAGCACTTTGAATATGGATTTTCTATTCCATTGTTTAAGGTGAAAAGCCAATAATTATATTGTAGCTCTTCTCTACAGTGTGATGAGTAGCTTTTATCTTGCTGCTGTCCTTATTTTGTCTTATGTCTTTGGCACTTTGACTGTTGTGTGTCTGTGTGTAGATCTTTTTGTATTTTTCCTACTTGGGATTTGTTGAGCTTCTCAAGTGTGTACATTAATATTTTAAACAAATATTGGGTGTTTTTGGTCATTATTTCTCAGGATATTCCTTTTGCTCCTTTGTCTCTCCCCTTTCCTTCTGGCATTTCTATCATGAAAATGTTGATACACGTGATCATATTCCACAGGTTTCTAAGGCTCTGTTTTTTTTTTGTTTGTTTGTTTGTTTTTTGTTCCTTCATTCTTTATTTTCCTTAGCTGGATTATCTCAGTTTAACCTGTCTTCAAGTTTACTTTTTCTACTGTTGGTACAAATCAGCTGTTGGAGTGCAGGTTTTAATTTTTTAAAAATTGTTTCTGGACTCTTTTTTTTAAATTGAGTATTGTTGATTTACAATACTGTGTTAGTTTCAGGTGTACAGCAACATTATTCATTCTTTTTTTATGGCTGAGTTATATAGTTCATTGTGTGTGTGTGTGTGTGTAGTCCATTGTGTGTGTGTATTAATATATATGTATGTATATATACGCATTCTTTATCCGTCATCTGTTGTTGAACATTCAGGTTGCTCCCGTGTTTTGGTTGTTGTATTGTGCTGCTGTGAACACTGGGCTGCATGTGTCTTTTCAAGTTAGAGTTTTTGTCTTTTCTGGTTGTGTGCCCAAAAGTAAGATTGCTGAATCAATTGGTAGCTCTATTTTTAGTTCTTAAGGATCCTCCGTACTGTTTTCCCTAGAGATTGCACCAGTTTACATTCTCACCAACAGTGTTAGAGGGTTCCCTTTTCTCCACATTCTCTCCAGCACTTACTATTTATAGACTTCTTGATGATAGCCATTCTGATTTTTTTTAATTTCAGCACTTTGAATATGGATTCTCTATTCCATTGTTTAAGATGAAAAGCCAATAATTATATTGTACCGCAACTCTGCAAGGTGTTGAGTAGCTTTTATCTTGCTTCTGTCATTCTTCTGTCTTAACGCCTTTCGCACTTTGACTGTGGTGTGTCTGTGTAGATCTTTGGTGTAAGTCGATACCTCATTGTGTTTTTTTAATAAAAATATTTATTTGGTCACATCCAGTCTTAGTTGCAGCACATGGGATCTATGTTGTGTCATGTGAGATGTTTCGTTGCGGTGCAAGGACCGTCTAGTTGTGGTCTGCAGGCTCTCAAGTTGGGGCACGTGGGCTCTGGAGTGCACAGGCTCAGTAGTTGCAGCACATGGGCTCTCTAGCTGTGGTGCTCAGGCTCTGGAGTGCACAGGCTCAGTAGCTGCAGTGCATAAGCTTAGTTGCCCTGAAAGGCATGTGGGATCTTAGTTCCCTAACCAGGATCAAGCCTGCATCCTCTGCAGGGCAGGGTGGATTCTTAAAACCACTGGACCACCAGGGAAGTCCCCCTCACTGTGATTTTTATTTGCATTTCTCTAATTACTGATTTTGACCATCTTTTCATATGCATGTTGTTCATCTGTATGTTTTCTTTAGAGAAATGTTTATTTAGGTCTTATGTCCATTTTTAAATTTTTCTATTTTTTTGATATTGAGTTGTATGAGCTCTTTGTGTATTTTGGAAATTAACCTGTTGTCAGTCACATTGTATGCAAATATTTTCTCACATTCTGTAAGTTGTCCTTTTGTTTGTTTTAATAGCTTTTCTTTTTTTGGACTGTGCTGGGTCTTCATTTCAGTGCATGGGCTCTCTAGTTGTGGTCCATGGGCTCTCTAGCTGTGGCATTGTAGGCTTAGTTGTCCTGTGGCATGTGGGTTCTTAGTTCCCTGACCAGAGTTTGAACCTGTGTCTCCTGCATTGGAAGGTATATTCTTAACCACTGGACAGCCAGGGAAGACCCCCATAGGTTGTCTTTTCATTTTGTGGGCTTCTTTGCTGTGCAGAATCTGTTAAGTTTGATTAGGTCCCATTTGTTTGTTTTTGCTTTTATTTCTTTTACCTTGGGAGACAGGTCTAAGAAAATATTGCTACGCTACATGTCAGAGAATGTTTTCTTATCTTCTGGGAGCTTTATGGTATTCTTATGTGTCTTTAAACCATTTTAAACCATTTTGAGTTTATTTTTGTATGTTGTGTGAAAGAGTGTTCTGATTTCATTGATTTACATGTAGCTGTCCAGCTGTCCCAGCACCACTTGCTGAAGAGACTGTCTTTTCTCCATTGTATATTCTTGCCTCCTTTGCTGAAGATTAATTGTATGGGTTTATTTCTGTTCTCTCTATTCTGTTCTCTTGATCTGTATGTCTGTTTTTATGCAGACCCCATACTATTTTGATTACTGTAGCTTTGTAGTATTGTCTGAGGTCTGGGAAGATTATACCTCCAACTTTGTTCTTTTTTTTCAGAATTGCTTTGCCAATTCTGGACCTTTTGTGGTGCCTTATAAATTTTAGGATTCTTATTCTAGTTCTGTGAAAAATGTCATGGAGAATTTGATAGAGATTGCCTTAAATCTGTAGATTGCTTTGGGTAGTATGGTCATTTTAATAATATTAATCTTTCCAGTCCAACAGTATGGAATATCTTTCCGATTCTGTGGGTCATCTTCAGTTTTCTTTGTCAGTGTTCAGAGTTATCAGCACATAGTTCTTTTACCTCCTGGGTTAGGTTTATTCCCAGGTGTTTCTTTCTTTAATGTGATTTTAAACAATTTTTTTTTAACTTTCTGGTATTTCATTGTTACTGTAAAGAAATGCAGCAGTTTTCTGTGTATTAATCTTGTACTCTGCTACCTTGATGAATTCATTTATTCTAATGGTTTTTGTGTGGAGTCTTTAGGGTTTTTTATATAGAATATCATGTCATCTGCATAGAATGACAGTTTTACCTCTTTCAAATTTGGTTACTTTTTCTTTTTCTTGTTTGATTGCTGTGGCTAGGATTTCCAATATTATGTTGAATAGCAGTGGTGAGAGTGGGCATCCTTATCTTGTTTTAGAATTTAGCAGGAAGACTTTCAGCTTTTCACTGTTGAGTATTATGTTGGCTGTGGGTTTGTCATAAATGATTTTTATTATGTTGAAATGTATCCCCTCTCTACCCACTTTAGTGAGAGTTTTTATCGTGGATTGATGCTGAATTTTATCAAATGCCTTTTTTACTTCTGTTGAGATGATCATGTGGTTTTTGTCTTTTTCTTTGTTGATGTGGTATATCACATTGATTTGCATGTGTTGAACCATCTTTGTGACTCTGGAATGAATCCAACTTGACTATGGTATATGCTCTTTTATATGTATTATTGGGTTGCTTAAATTTTATTGAGGATTTTTCCATCTTTATTTGTCAAAGATGTTGGCTTGTAATTTTCTTTTTTGTAGTGTTTTTGTTTGTTTTTGATATGAGGGTGAATCATCATAGAATGACTTTGGGAATGTTCCCTCCTCTTAAATCTTTTGGAATAATTTGAGAAGGATAGATAAATTCCTCTTTGTATGTTTGGTAGAATTCCCCAGTGAAGCCATCCAGTTCTGGACTTTTTTTTGCAGGGAGTTTTTTGGTTTGTTTTTTTATTACAGATTTGATTTCACTTCTAATGATTGGTCTGTTCAAATTATGTTTCTTCTTGATTCAATTTTGGCTGACTGTGTGTTTCTAAAACCTATTTCATCTTGGTTGTTCAAACTGTTGGTTTGTTCATAGTATTTTCTTATGTTTTTTTGCATATCTGTGATATTGGTTGTTATTGCTCATTTCTTATTTTGTTTATTTGGATCCTCTCTTTTTCTTGGTCATCTTGGCTAGAGGCTTATTTATTTTGTTTGTCTTTTCAAAAAACCGGCTCTTGGTTTAATCGATATTTTCTATTATTGTTTTGATCTCTGTTTTATTTATTTCCTCTCTAATCTTTATTATTTCCTTCCTTCTGATGACTTTGGGTTTTGTTTATTCTTTTTTCCCCAAGTTCTTTTAGGTGGTAGGGTAGATTATTTGAGGTTTTACTTATTTCTTGAGAAAGGCCTGTATCATGAATTTCCCTCTTTGAACTACTTTTGCTGCATCCTGTAGATTTTTGTAAGGTTGTGTTTTTCACTATCATTTGTCTTGAAATATTTTCTGATTTCCTCGTTGACTTACTGGTTTTTCTAGTAGGATGCTGTTTAGTCTTCATGTAATTGTTCTTTTTTCCCCATCTTTCTTTCTGTGGTTGATTTCTAGTTTCATCCTGTTGTGGGCAGAAAAGATGCTTCAAATAATTTATGTTGTCTTAAATAAGTTGAGACTTGTTTTCTGTTCTAGTATATAGTCTATCCTAGAGAATGTTCCATGACCACTTGAAAAGAGTGTGTATTTCTTTGTTTTTTCTTTTTTGAAGGGGGATGAAATATCCTGTAGATATCAATTAAGTACATCCATTCTCTTGTGCCATTTAGGATCTCTCTTGCCTTATTACTTTTCTGTCTTGAAAAATCTGTTAATTGATGTCAGTGGGATGGTAAAGTCTCCTGCTCTTACTGTATTCCTGTTAATTTCTCCCTTTATGTCTGTTGTATTAATCCCTTCACCATTTTATAGTGTCCTCCTTTGTCTTCCTTTATAGAGTTTGTTTTAAAGTCCATTTTGTCTGATATGAATATTGCTACCCCTACTTTTGATGCTTTTGAACTGTGGTGTTGGAGAAGACTCTTGAGAGTCCCTTGGACTGCAAGGAGATCCAACCAGTCCATTCTGAAGAAGATCAGCCCTGGGATTTCTTTGGAAGGAATGATGCTAAAGCTGAAACTCCTGTACTTTGGCCACCTCATGCAAAGAGTTGACTCATTGGAAAAGACTCTGATGCTGGGAGGGATTGGGGGCAGGAGGAGAAGGGGACGAGAGGATGAGATGGCTGGATGGCATCACCAACTCGATGGACGTGAGTCTGAGTGAACTCCGGGAGTTGGTGATAGACAGGGAGGCCTGGCGTGCTGCAGTTCATGGGGCGCAAAGAGTCGGACACG
The DNA here is from genome assembly GCF_027580195.1 of Bos mutus. Lineage (NCBI taxonomy): Eukaryota > Metazoa > Chordata > Mammalia > Artiodactyla > Bovidae > Bos > Bos mutus. The sequence goes on along the minus strand of NC_091620.1, from coordinate 6,756,690 downwards.
ACTGAGCGACTAAACTAACTAACCAACCCCTACTTTCCTGTTGTTTCCATTTGCATGAAATCTTTTTTCATGCCTCACTTTCAGTCTGTGTGTGTCTTTCATCCTAAAGTGAATGTCTTATAGGCAGTATGTTGTAGGTTCTTATTTTTTTATCCAAGCAGATTTGAATTTTTTATTCTAGTTATACACTGTTCTAAATCCAGAGTTTCTATTTGGCGCCTTTTTTTTTTCTTTTTTGATAATCTCCTTTGGGTGAAGCATGACTGTCATGCCTGTAGTTGTTAAATTCCTTTTAATTCTTTAGATATGGTTTCCTTTGCTTCTTTGAACATATTTATATTAGTTGACTTAGGGTTTTTGCCTAGTAAATCCAACATCTGGGCTCCCTTGAGTAATTTCTACTGCTTTTTTCCTGTATATATGGGCCATATCTCACTATTTCTTTGTGTGTGTCATAACATTTTTGTCAAAAACTGGATATTTAATATACTGTGGTAACTGGCAATCTTACTTCCCCCTTCTCCGTCCTTGGGGTTTGCTTGTTGTTGTTGTTTAGTGACTTTCCAGAAGTAATTCTGCGGTCCTTACTCTCTGTCATTCTTTATCCCTACTGAAGTCTCTACTTGATTAACTGAGTGTTAGGATAATAATTTCACAGATTATTTTTTTTAATGCTTTCGACCAACATATCTCCCATCTTTTTATCAGTGGGCACTTTGTGTGTTGGAGCATGCCTTCTATGATCTGGCAGTTCATAACTCTGTCTTAGCCTTCCCTTCCTAATTGTGCAGAAACTCAAAGTCAAGTATGAGTGAGAGGCTCAAGCTCTCTCAGAATTTCCTGGGTATGTGCACAGCCTTCTAGATCCTAGGAGTATGTCAGAAGCGGGTGTCTCATTTCTTACATTTTCTTTTTAATGTTTTTTGGGCCAGTTTCTTGTTTGCCCCAACTAGAGTCACTGCCTACGGCACTGCAGTGTTCAACAACTGCTGCTGATTTTGGGGAGACAGATCTCCTGGGGATAGGACCTCCCTCACTGAATGACATCTGAGTGAGATGAGATAAAAATTAGCTTTGGGGAGTTCCTTGGCAGTCGAGTGGTTAGGACTCCATGCTACTACTACAGATGACATGGGTTCAGTCCCTGTTTGGTGAACTGAGATCCCAATACTGTGTGGCATGTTCCCCCACTAGGGGAAAAAAAAAAAAAAAGGTTAGCTTCATGAATGGGGCTATTTTAGGGAGCATCAGGTCAAGTTGTGACTGTGGTCTAGGGACAGGGCTTTTGATGGTGCTCCAGATTCATCTGCCCCATTCAGTGGCTATTGGGCTGCTGGCTTTCAGAGCTAGTATGGTTCTGAGGCCCTGCTTTTCAAGGCTACCATGAAGCTGGGAAGAGGGCATGAAGTAGAGCAAGTTAAAATACCAGAATACAAGGGCCTCCCAGGTGGCGCTAGTGGTAAAGAACTGTCCTGCCAATGCATAAGAGATGCAAGACATAAGAGATGCAGATTCAATCCCTGGTTTGGGAAGATCCCCTGGAGGAGGACATGACTACCCACTCCAGTATTCTTGCCTGGAGAATTGCATGGACAGAGGAGCCTGGCAGGCTGCGGTCCATAGGGTGGCAAAGAGTTGGCCACGACTGAAGTGACTGAGCACAGATAGCAAACAAAATACCAGAAAGCTTACTGGTCTCATGAAAATCCAGCAATTCATCTTGAATAAATATTTCTAGGATTGTTGCAAGCCTTTGGCTATTTTCTAAAGTGCTGAAAAAGTTGATTTTGAAATTTACACTAGTATTCTCATTGGTTTTATGGAGTGGTGGATTTTTAGAGGTCCTTCGTTCATATTTCCAAAGTGCTTCTCATTCTGTCTGTGCTTTTAACCACTGTGCACATTGCCTCTGTTCTTTATGATGTCTAATTATGCCCCATGTCTATTTACTGTTAGCCATGAAAGTCCAGTCTTTGATTTCATTGAGAGCTGCTTGCGAAATAAACATGAAATGGTCATTTATGAAGCTGCTTCAGCTATCATCCATCTTCCTAACTGTACTGCAAGGGAGTTGGCACCTGCTGTTTCAGGTTGGTTGTATATTTGATAACTGGCTTTAGTTTATAGTCTTATTTTTTTTAAGTTCCATAAGTCTGCAGAATAGGTATTTTTGAACCTTAGCTCTGTATATATATATATATAGCCTTTCCATTCTGATATGCAGATTATTTATTTTGGTACTTTAATTATAGTTGTACTTTCATATCCTTGGTTCTACATCCTGTTGATTCAACCAGATTGATTCATGGTTGATTGAATCCTTAGATGTGGGACCTGCAGATACCAAGGGCTGAATGTACTACACGATTTTCTATAAGGTTCTTTAGCATCCCCAGATTTGGGTATCTGCCAGGGGTCCCAGCAGATGTGGAAGGGTGACTATACTTCTCTTTCTGAAGTTATTTCCTAATATTCAGAACATTTAAGATTTTACTTAGAAAAAAGTAAAAAACAAGTAAATTAAGTTTTCTTTCATGTTTAAAAAGCCCATTTTCTCTTATAACTATAAATATTCCTATTCTTTAAGTTCAGATATTAATGGGTATATTAATTTTTTAGGAAAAAGAATAAACTTTGTTTCCTATATTTAAAGTTTTTATAACTCAACAAAAAGTACTTTTTCTAGTTTTGATGGTATATTTTAATGTGAATTTTTGATGCTATGATCTAATTTCCTTATGTGTATTTTTAATATGATTCTTCATGTGCTATATTTTCAGAAATATGCTAAATGTTGAAATGAGCTATATTAACAGTGACCCTTTTTCTTTCCTAGTTCTTCAGCTTTTCTGTAGTTCTCCTAAGCCAGCTTTGAGATATGCAGCTGTGAGGACCTTGAACAAGGTAGGGGTTCTTTTTCTAACTATTGTTTTGTATCAGTGTTTGATTCAGAAACATTAAATTGAAGCATTTGGCTTTCTGTCCAAAGTTAGTAGATATGATTTATGGGCTTCACTTCGTAGCACCTCACTTGCATTTGTGGCCTTACATGTGGCCATAGGTAGTATTATTCAATTAAGGATTATAATTCATTTCTGACTTTAAGCATTTTACATTCAAGAGCCATACTATCCAATATGACAGACATTAGCCATAAGTGGCTGTTTCCATTTAAGTTAATTATAATTAAATAAAAATTTAAAAATTCAGTTCCTCAGTCATTGTAGTCACACATCATGTGCTCAATACCCATGTGTTGTTATTGACTATCATATTAGACACTGCATATATAAAATATTTCCATCACTGCAGAAAGTTCTCTTGGACAAGACTGGTCTATAGCAACACTATCCAGTAGAAACACTTACATAAGTCACTTGTGTAATTTTACATTTTATTGTAGCCACATTAAGTTTTTTTATGATGAGATTGATTTTAATAATACATCTTATTTACCATCATGTTTAAAAAATATAATTTTATACTGATTGTGTATTGATACATTTTTACCTTCTAGCTTTTCATACTAAGTCTTTGATATTTAGTTTATTTTGTATTTACAGCATACCTCAATTTGGAATAGTCATATTTCAAATGCTTAGTAGTCATGTGTGGTTATTGGCTACCATATTGGACAGTGTAAATCTGGAGGATACAGTGCAAAGCACAGAATGAATTAAATAACTATAAAAATTTTAAATGAAAGTTTAATATTATAGAAGACTGATCTAATGTAGTTACATACATTATTACACTAGATTACAGTAGATTATAAATTAATTGTATGAACAGTTGGAGAAGAGAGAAATTAGAGCAGCCAACGAAGAAGCTTTTATAGAACAATATGAATTGTATTTTGAAGAGTTGATATAGGTGTACATTTCTTCATCTATAATCTTGCAGCCAAATGTATCTGAGAACTCACCAATTTTTGAATTTTAGAGAGGTAATATCATGCCATCTCTTAAATTAATACTAACTAACCCCTTTGTGCCTGGAGCAATTAGACACAGACACATTAATATTTCTGCTTTATATATATGACTGTCCTCACTAACTGGAATAAATTAATACTTCAGTTCAGTTCAGTCGCTCAGTCGTGTCCGACTCTTTGCGACCCCATGAACTGCAGCACGCCAGGCCTCCCTGTCCATCACCAACTCCCGGAGTTCACTCAAACTCACGTCCATCGAGTTGGTGATGCCATCCAGCCATCTCATCCTCTGTCATCCCCTTCTCCTCCTGCCCCCAATCCCTCCCAGAATCAGAGTCTTTTCCAATGAGTCAACTCTTTGCATGAGGTGGCCAAAGTACTGGAGTTTCAGCTTTAGCATCATTCCTTCCAAAGAACACCCAGGACTGATCTTCTTTAGAATGGACTGGTTGGATCTCCTTGCAGTCCAAGGGACTCTCAAGAGTCTTCTCCAACACCACAGTTCAAAAGCATCAATTCTTCGGCACTCAGCCTTCTTCACAGTCCAACTCTCACATCCATACATGACCGCTGGAAAAACCATAGCCTTGACTAGACGTACCTTTGTTGGCAAAGTAATGTCTCTGCTTTTGAATATGCTATCTAGGTTAGTCTTACATTAGTTTGGGTCATGTTATGCTGTGAAGTGAATTTTGATGCCAGTACTTTGCTGAGTTTTCAAAATTTTAGCATTGTATTGTAAAGGATTCTATACCAGTACTGGGTTAGGCAGAGAGGTGAACATCATCAATAAAAGCAAAGAATCAGGTCAATGACAGACATGTTTTAGTGGCCATGTCCAATCCAATTTGGCTGGAGTTTGCTTGCTTAAATACCACAAGTGTTGTAAGTGATACTAAGTTTAAATATGTTTGAGCAATGTTTATCATTCTAGTTCCTACTCTCAGAGATCCTAACATCTAGTAGAATAGATAACTATGAACACATGTACTACGAGGAGAAACAGTCCAACTGTAGTAAAAGACAGACTATGATATTGTTATAAAAGTTATAGAAACCTGTGAAGATAAAGTTCTATGCAGTACTATAACTAGCAGTTAATCATTTATCAAATAATATAGCATACTTTATTAATCCGAAGCATTCATCTTGAAATACTTATTTTTTAACTTATGCTGTTTCATTTAGATTTTTAAAAGCCATTTACATTAAATAAAATTCATATTTTCCTTTTATTTTTTAAAATTCTGGTCTTTGTTAGTAGCAGTTTGCTTAATTTTTTTCTTGCCCTTCGACAAGGTGGCAATGAAGCACCCCTCTGCTGTTACTGCCTGCAATCTGGACCTAGAAAACTTGATCACGGACTCAAACAGAAGCATTGCTACCCTGGCCATTACTACGCTTCTCAAAACAGGAAGTGAGAGCAGTGTGGACAGGCTCATGAAGCAGATATCATCCTTTGTGTCTGAAATCTCAGATGAGTTCAAGGTAGGAGTTTAAATATGACCATGTTTTCTCCCAGTCTCTGGCTTACCGTAACATTTCTGTTCTTAATAGTGTCTTTTGATGAACAAAAGTTTTAAGTTTCATTAAATCTAATTTATTAATTTTTTTCTTTCCCAGTTATTGCTTTCTGTGTCCTCAAAAACGTTTTTCTAAGTCTTCAAGATACTTTGCCATGTTTTATTGTGAATGTTTTACAGTTTTAGCTTTTACATTTTGGTCTGTGATCCAACTTGAATTAATATTTGTGTGTAAGTTCAGGTTTTTTTCCATTGTGATTTCCAGTTATTCCAGCATAATTTAAAACATTTCTCTTTCCCCACTGGAGTGCTTGACATCTTTGTCTAAAAAGCAGATACACATATAATTGCAGGTATGTTTCTGGGATGCTTATCACATTCTGTGGAACTATTTGTTGGTCCTATGCCAGTATCAGACTATATCAATTAATGTAGCTTCATGGTACCTCTTAAATGTGTGGTCTACCAACTTTTTCATTTTTTGTAATATTTTATTCCTTTGCTTTCCATATAAAATTTACAATCAGATTATAATTTCTGTAAAACAAAGCCTTCTAGGATTATGATTGGAGTTGTGTTAAATCTATAATCAATTTGGGGAAAGCTAACAGCTTAATAATTATTCTTCAGTTCATGAATATGGCAAATCGCTCCCTTTATTTAGGTCTTCTTTAATTTATCTGAGCAATGTTTCATAGCATTTACTCTAGAGGTATTGCACATCTTTTGTTAAGTTAATATCTAAATATTTTATGCTTTTAAAAATCCATTTTATTAACATTTCTATTTCATTGTTTCTACTACTATTATATTAATAATACTTTTTTTTTAACTTTCCCATAACTCAATATTCTTGCTAAGTTCCCTTTTTTTTGAGTTCCCTTATTAGTTCTAGTAGTTATATACATCCCTTAGGATTGTTTTATGTAAATAATCATGTTATTGTGAATAGATACTTCATTTCCAATTCAAGTACCTTTCCTTTTTTTCCTTGTCTTATTAAAATGGCTAGGACTTCCAATACAGTGTTGAGTAGAACTGGTGAGAATGTGTCAAAGAAAATCAAAGTAGCAATAAATTTTAGTTAGATGAATTAAAGTTAAAAGATTTTATTCCTTCATTTTTATTTAATTCTCAGTCAAGAGGTATAACTGACCCTATTTACTCTCTTCTCGTATTTACCTACTTTTAAAAAACCAACTTAGCCTGTGTATTCAAGTAGACATTTTGAATCTTTGGGAAACTGGGAGGTTATGAAGTTCCTTTTGTACTGTAGTTTATTGAATGCATCTCCTATGTGTGAACGTTTGGATACTTTGCAGTATTCTGTGATTACAGATAATGCTGCAGTGGACAACCTTATATCTATGTTTTCTTGAAATTTGGTGGTGTGTCCTGAGGGTAAATTTCTAGAAGTTCATATGCTAGGCTGAAGAGTAGATAAGTATGTAGTTTTAGAGAATGTTAAATTCTACCAGCCTGTTTCCCCATACCCTCACCAGTAGAGTACATATATTGTATTTTGAAGTTTTTCCAACCAGATGGACTAGAAAGGGTATCTCAGTGTAGTTTTAACTTGAATTTCTCTTATTATGAGGGAACGTAAACATCCTTTCATATTTTTAAAGATCATTTAATTTCTTTTTGAATATTGTCTGCTCATGTCTTTTTCTAATTTTCTGTAGGGTTTTTGGTCTTTTGTTTCCTTTATTAAAGTTTTTTGTATATTAGGGATATTGGTTCTATAACTGTGAAATGTGTTATGATGTTTTATCCCAATTTGTCATTTGTCCTTTGATTTTTCTTATGATACTTTGGTCATGCACAAGTTTTTAATTTTTATGCAAATTTGTTAATCTTTTCTTTTACTGCATTGGGCTTTTGAGTAATAACAATTCACCCGTGGAGAGGGGGAAGAATTCACCCATGTTTTCTTCTAGTATATGTATAATTTCATATTAAATATATGATCTATTAGGTTTTTTTTTTTTAATTTTATTTTATTTTTAAACTTTACATAATTGTATTAGTTTTGCCAAATATCAAAATGAATCCATCACAGGTATACATGTGAGAAATGGATCTTACAGTTTTCCAATGACTATCCAGTTGTCCACCACCCCCCAATTTTATTTAAAGGGCTGTCTTTGCCCTGTATCTGAGATATCACTTTTACCATATACTAAAGTTCCATATGTATTAATACTTGTGTCTGTTTGGAGGTTTTCTGTTCTATTCTGTTGTTCTCTTTATCTATTCATACATTAGTACCACACACTGTTTTAAATATTTGTATTAAATATTTTAACTAAATATTTTAAAAATTTGTATTAAATATTTAAAAAATTTGTAAGGATGTTTTAATATCTATTAGTCTTCTCTCTTGATGAAAGTGAAAGAGGAGAGTGAAAAAGTTGGCTTAAAGCTCAACATTCAGAAAACTAAGTGGGGAAACAGTGGAAACAGTGTCAGACTTTATTTTTTGGGGCTCCAAAATAACTGCAGATGGTGATTGCAGCCATGAAATTAAAAGACACTTACTCCTTGGAAGGAAAGTTATGACCAACCTAGATAGCATATTCAAAAGCAGAGACATTACTTTGCCAACAAAGGTCCGTCTAGACAAGGCTATGGTTTTTCCAGTAGTCATGTATGGATGTGAGAGTTGGACTGTGAAGAAAGCTGAGCACTGAAGAATTGATGCTTTTGAACTGTGGTGTTGGAGAAGACTCTTGAGAGTCCCTTGGACTGCAAGGAGATCCAACCAGTCCATTCTAAAGAAGATCAGTCCTGGGATTTCTTTGGAAGGAATGATGCTAAAGCTGAAACTCCAGTACTTTGGCTACCTCATGCGAAGAGTTGACTTATTGGAAAAGACCCTGATTCTGGGAGGGATTGGGGGCAGGAGGAGAAGGGGACGACAGAGGATGAGATGGCTGGATGGCATCACCGACTCGATGGACGTGAGTTTGAGTGAACTCCGGGAGTTGGTGATGGACAGGGAGGCCTGGTGTGCTGCAGTTCATAGGGTTGCAAAGAGTCGGACACGACTGAGTGACTGAACTGAACTGAGTCTCCTCTCATAGCTCTTTATTTTCCTTAGCTGTTTTTACATGCTTATATTTCTTTTGAACTTTAGTATTAGCTCATCTAGTGGCTTCGTTTAAAAAATCTTATTGGCATTTTTATTGAGATCACATTAAATTTATAAGTTTTCTTAGGGGAGAATAAATAATAATGTTGAGATATCCTAACCAAGAACAAAGGATATTTTAAAATTTAAATCTACTTTTGTGCCTTTCATGAATATTTTATGGTATTTTTCTATTAGATTTGAATGTTTTAAAAATTATTTTCTTATGTACTTTATTGTTGTTTCTATTATAAATCTTCTTTTATTCATTATATCTTCTAAAGTAGTTATTATTCATGTGTATGAGTAGTATTATTTTTGCATGTTAACTTTACAACCTGCTACCTTGCTGAATTATTTTATTGAGTTAGTTTTATCATCAATTCTCTGAAGTTTTCCACATTATTTTGTTATATCATCTATAAATAAAGATGATTTTGTCTTTTATTTTCTAATTTTTATTCCTCAATTGTTTTCTCCTGTCTACTCACATTGGCTAATTAGTGCCAGAATAATGTCAAATAATAGTCAAGATAGTAGCACCGTTTTCTAGTTTCTGATCTTAAAGCAAATGACTCTTGGGGTTCTCTGTTAAGTAATATGCTGCCAACAGGATTGAGGGAGTATGTGTGTGTGTGTGTGCGTAACATGAAAGTTTCCGTCCATTCCTATCTTATGTTTTAAAGAATTTTTAAGGGACTTTCCTGGTCCAGTGGTTAAGAATCCACCTGCCAATGCAGGGGACATCCAGTTCCCTGGTCCAGGAACTAAGATCCCATGTGCCACGGAACAGCTAAGCCCATGTACCAAAAATACTGATGCCCATGTATTCTAGAGCCTGTGCTTTGCAGTAAGAGAAGCCACCGCCACAAGAAGCCTGCTCACTGCAACTAGCCCACACTTGCCACACCTAGAGGAAGCCCACACACAGCAATGAAGAGCCCGTGTGCCACAACAAAGACCCAGCACAGCCAAAAATAAAGAAAAAAAAGAATTTTTATTAGAAATAAGTGTTGGATTTTATCAAAGGTTTTTCAGCATCTGTGGATGTAGTTATATTCTGTCATATTCTTCTTCTTCTTAGACTCATTAATATTGATGAATTATTTTAATTTTCTAATGTCAAACCATTCTTGCATGCTTGGTATACATTCCATTTCATCATGGGATATTATTTTCTTACTGTAGGATTGGAGTCTGTTAGCCAATTATCACTTGGAATTTTTGTATCAATATTCACAAATGATTTCCATCTATAATTTTTCTTTTAGCACATATACTGTCCTTATTAGGTTTATATGTCATTGCTTCATAACAATTGTAGTTATTTCCCTTCATATTCTATGCTCTGAAACAACATACATAGATTTGGGACTGTCTGGTTATTCTCCAGTCTCCATACATTTCTTGCATTTCTGCACACCCAGCAAATTACACACTAACTGCCCTTTGTTTCCTACTTTATCAGTTTTGTTCCCTTTGTATAGTACAAAGTTTCTTCCAATCTCAAAAGATGTAAGCATCTCCCTTAAGTAGTTAAGGGCAGATTTCCATATAGCCCTAGAAGAGACAGTCAGTCCTCCCTATAGAGCAAAAAGCAAACATGCTTATTGCCAAGTGTAATAAAGATGATGTTTCCCTTCTGAATAAATGACTGGCATGCTTACTGCCCACTGTCAAATATTCAAGTTCCATATCTCAGATTCTCCTGTAATGCTGCCTACTGTGGGCTCAAGTGTTATCTGGTCCTTTTTGCCTCATCCTGTGGGTACTGGGGCTCAGAAAACTGAGCCCCAAATGCCGATACACTCGCTACTGCTTTTGCTGTGAGTAAATAACTGTCTTTCATCTCTCATTCGGGATCCTTGTGTTCTCTTCCAGAATCCATGAAATTATGGTAGTCTATACAGTTTGCAAGTAGAATAAAAGTCTCACATCCTTTTTACTTCTTGACACTGGTCTTTAAAATTGTGGTAAAAATTTCCTAGAAACCATTTTGTGAAGTAGTTCCTTGGTGACTTTCTTTGTTTCTTCTCTGGAAAGCAGTCTGTTTAAGTTTTTTTTTATCTTTACTGTTCACTTTAAAATTTTTATGTGAAAATTTTAAATGTAAAATTTTAAAATATGCTCGAAGCTTATTTTGCTTTGGAGCAAAGGGAGGGATCTCTTGAATGCACCTCACTTTTACTCTTCTTTCTATTTTCCTTTCCTCTTTGACTTTCTTTCACAAAGAACCATTATTGTCATTTTAGTTAATTATGGTGCCTTCTTGGCTTGTGGTAAATAAGAGGGAATGTATGCTTAAGTAGTTAAAGTTCTGAAGACGAACGCCCTTTCTATGTTTTTCTCTAGGTGGTAGCTGTACAGCCATTATACAAGGGGCATGTCCTTTTTGTTTGTTTTTCTACAGGTCGTGGTTGTACAGGCAATTAGTGCTCTCTGCCAGAAATACCCTCGAAAGCACAGCGTCATGATGACTTTCCTCTCCAACATGCTCCGAGACGATGTAGGTGGACTGCTTTGTAATTGTGGGAAGTTGCTCGCTTCAGTTCTTATACCCTAGTGTTTAAAGCGGCTTTCCTTATCATCTCAGCATGCCTATCAAATAATATTCTCAATTCTAGCTTCTGTTTTATTGCTAAACATATTCTTGCTTTTGACTTTCCCACTTGGAGGGAAAAAACATTTTTGTTTCTTTCAGAAGGGAAGGGAAATGAAATTTGAATGTTACATCATAAGCCTTGGAGTAAAATAATTTTTCCAAAAAGTGCCCTCAGAGTGAATGGCAGTTTTTCTTCTTTTGCCAGGGAGGCTTTGAATATAAGCGGGCCATCGTGGACTGCATAATCCACATTGTAGAAGAGAACCCTGAAAGTAAAGAGGCAGGTCTAGCCCACCTCTGTGAATTCATCGAGGACTGTGAACACACTGTTCTGGCTACAAAGATCCTACACTTGTTGGGCAAAGAGGGCCCCAGGACACCTGTCCCCTCCAAGTATATCCGCTTTATTTTTAATAGGGTTGTCCTGGAGAATGAGGCCGTCAGAGCTGGTGAGTAATTGGAGCACTGATGATGAGCATAACTGGTAATCTTGGGAAATACTTAACTCAAGGGGGTGGTAATGAAATTGGAAAATGACATTGCAATGTCTGTTTGGTGGTGGGATCTTGGAGCATACTTAGGCCTCAGATATACAGCTTTCTCTTTGTATTCCAATTTCTATCCTGATTTCAGCCTTGTATCAGAGACAAATAACCCTTGACCTTCAAATTGACAGAAGACTTTGATGGTGTCATCCTTTTTTTCAGCTAAGGCCTCAAGTATGAATGTCTTTGAAATTTGTCTCCCACTGTAGCTTGTAAGTGGCTTTTTGAACAGATCTTAGGAATTTTTTTACTTCCTTCTCTCTAATTGTTCCTTTTCCTTAGCATGTGAACTGGTCCAAATCTCTCCTGTTAAAACTACAGGCCTTCATTTGATTCATTGTCTCTCACTAGGTACTGACCATATTTCCTGTTACAGAACCTTGAAGCAGCCATTACCAGCTGCCTCTCTGAACTTACTTTCCATTTTCTATTCAGTTCCCTATAATCTTGCTCTCTCCCTTAAAAATCTTCTGAAGCAATTTTTTTTTTTAAATCCTTAAAAGCTAGCTAGAAAATCAAGTTAGACACTTTAATGTTCTTATCCTTATTCACCTCAGTCAATCTGATGGGCTGTTGACTAAATACTTCATGAAACTCTCTTCCCTTGGTTTCCACAAATAGCCTGCATCTTTCTACCATTCCTCAGTCTTCTTTACAGAGCTTCTCTTCCATTCCTTAAAATGTTAGTTTTCTTTAGGGGGTTGTCTTCTCAACATCCACATTCTTGTGATCATTTTCAGAGTTCTGCTGATATGCTGTGGCATTGTAGTCATGTCTCTCTCCTGAACTTGTATGTTTAGCTGTCCCAGGCACTTCAAATTCACCTTGAAATTCAAACTATCCCAAAAGAAATCCTTATCTATACTGTCCACTCAGTTGCAAGACTAGAACCTTATTCCATTGTTTTTTAACTCTCATCTACCTTCTGGCAAAGTTCTGTCCGTTCTGTCCCCTCAATATGTATTTCTTCATTCTCTTTTATTCTCAGTTTTTCTGAGGGCTTTGCTAGGCTCCCATCCATTTCAGATGTCTGGTTAGTCCAGCTGCTTGTACGCTCACCCACATCCAGTATATTCTCCACTCTGCTACCAGAATGGACGTTGCATACAAAATCTGCTCACAAATTTAGTGTAGCACACCCTGCTGCAGATACACAGATTCATCCTGCATTTAACTCCTGTTAATAATAATTTTGAGGCTACACTGGAACCTATTTTTGTTTTGTGTCTAATCTCTCACTTGTCTCCTCCTGCTCTCCAGTGCAGGTCCGGTGCTTCAGCCTTACTCAGCTGCATCCAGTCCCAGAATCATTCCACACTTCATTCTCTGTCCTGAGGGCCTTGCTACTTTTTACTTCTCTTTCCCTCAAATACTCTTTTCCTGCCTTTTCCTCTGGCTAATTCTACTTGTTCTGCAAGCTTTAGTGCAGGTAGTAAGTGTGAGCTCTTTGTCTGTCTTCTCCATTTTTGACTTAATGTTCCTTTCTCTGCTCATATAGTATCCAGGATATGGTTCTACTATGGATTTAATATGTTGTAACTATCTATTTACACCTGTCTTTCCCACTAAACTACAACTCCTTGAGGTCAGGGGCTACATCTTTTATCTTTATACCTTCAGCACTTAGCACAACTCCTGACAAAAGTTAAGTAAGGAATAAATCTTTGTTGATACAGTGAATTTTAATAATAGAGTTTTGGGTGTTTTTCCCCTATGTGTGGGGCTGGTTGTTTGAGGTTTGTTTTGTTCTTTAGTCACTAAGTTGTGTCCCACTCTTTTGCGACCCCATGGGCTGTAATCCACCAGGCTCCTTGTAAGGAGTCAGACTGAAGAATAGCTCATATAAAAAATACATATGATCCTTTATCCTCAATGCATAGAGAGTTTTCTTATTCAGAGCTCTCTTGGACCCACTTTCTATTTCTATTTATGCTTCAATGGATCAAGGAAATAAGAACAAGAAGTTCACGATTAAACAGAGTTTATTTCAACCGAACATGGGGAAACTTCTCTAATTTTTTTCTTAATAATTATTGCTTATCTCTGTGAAGTCAATATTCATGTTGTTTCATTTTATGCTCCATTATAGCTGCTGTGAGTGCTTTGGCAAAATTTGGGGCTCAGAATGAAAATCTTCTCCCAAGCATCCTAGTACTCCTACAAAGGTAACTAAAAGAATTAAAAAAAAAAAAAACAACAGAATGCCATGTGACTGAATAGATAATTCCTCATGGTACCATATCAAATGCCTATAGGGCCTAAGAGTAGAACTGATGGAGTAAGTCAGGGGCAAATGGTGTTTTCCGTACTTTTGGTAATTTTGCGTGTGCTAAGTGCATACAAAATTTGACTTCTAATTTCTCATGCATGATTTTGAGAAAGTGACTTAAATACATGTGCCTCAATTAGTATAGCAGAGGCCAACTTCAAAGAACTTCACTGTGTAGAGTTGAAAATACCAGCTTTTCACGGTCTCCTTAACTCCCTAGTTGATGAGGAAAAGACTTGCTTTAGCAAACACTCCGTGATTACATCTTGCAATTGAAGCAGAAAAATTATAAGCCAAAAGCTGGCTGGTTTAAATAAAACAAATTGCCATTTGAGTAATATCAGTGCCTGGGTTTGGAATCCTTTTTAGTATCCTTGGAAAGTCTAATATTGCCAGTTTTTAGTTTGTAGAAGTCTAAATCTTTACCAAGGTCATGTGGTTGCAGATCAAAGAACAGACTCCAAACTGCTATCTTATCTACTGTGTTCTTCATCATTTTAACGCCTACTTATGTAGTGCTTCTGATTCATAATGATACCATTTCTTTACCAATTCAGAATACCCAGGATGTATGGAGATTTTAGGAGCCACTGTTGGCTGTGGTTGAGCTCTTGAATTACGGTAGTATCAGATGGCCTGGATCGTGTCTGTCAGGCATAGTGGTAAAGCTCTGGATATCTTTTAGAGTGCTATGACATGCCTATTCTGTATCCCCTGGACAGGTGTATGATGGATACTGATGATGAGGTACGGGATAGAGCTACCTTCTATCTGAATGTGCTGCAGCAGAGGCAGATGGCTCTGAATGCTACATATATCTTCAATGGTCAGTGAGAGCCAAGAATGGAGACAAATATACTTTTGTTCTACAAGTGGTGTCTTGGAAGCATATCTCATGATTTGCATATGAGCTGGCTTCGCTAGGCAGAATGCTTGGTTTCTGTCTCAGAATGCACTTCCATTTCTAGAGAAACCTAAAAGTATGTAAAAGTCCAAAGAATATTGCTTGTTCCTGGTTCTCTCTGAGCTCCCTCTTGGATGGGTTTACCTTTTTCCCTTTTCTTATGCTATCTTTGTTTCCACATGGCTCTGTTGCTTTGTTTTCTGGAAGATACTTCCATTTTGTTGCAAATATGTATGCTCAGCTCCTGTGCTTCCTCAGATGGAATTATAAGTGCCTATATTCTTTAATAATTTAGCTTATAAACCTGTGGTTATAGTTTTATTTAGAAAGCTTAAATAAATATTACAAATCTGGGCCTGTCTGGGTCCTAGGATTGGCAAGAAGTTCTAGTGCTGAGAGTTTTCTATTTCATAGGTCTAACAGTCTCTGTACCAGGGATGGAAAAAGCCTTACACCAGTACACGCTGGAGCCTTCAGAAAAGCCCTTTGATATGAAATCTATTCCTCTTGCTACGGCTCCTGTCTTTGAACAGAAAGCAGGTAATGAGAACACTTTGTTTTTAAACTGTTCATAGTTTCACACCAATAAAATACACTGTTGGCATATTTTTTCTAATATTCTTTTAATGGTCACTCCTTCTAAATCTTATAGAACTAAGATGAATGATATTTTTAAAGTTAGGGTTTTAAAATTTTTTCCGTATTTTCCCATGAAAGCAAGAATATGAAGTGTGACATAGAATGAAAGATTCTTCTAATGCTGAGTGTTAGAGCTTTTGAAGTTAGTTGTCAGTGTTTCAGAGCTGTAGTGGTGTTGTCACCTCCTATTTTTGTTTTGTGATCTTGATTAACTTCTTAGTTAATTTTTCTTTTGGAGGCTTAAAAAATAAATGGATAAAGCGTATAGTGGTTCAAACCAAAAATGAAAGATCTTACGCCCTCAACATTTTCAGTTTGTTGTTGTTGATACTACATAAGTAGTTTTTCCTATCTGAATAACGAGATTTGTTTTTATAAACCGTTCCTTCTTTTAAGAGTAATTTTAAAAATATTCTGGTCCATAAAAGCAAATTCTGTATTTTTAGAACTTGCTTTATTTCATGAAGTACGTTCACTAAATATACTTTGAGTGTCTCTCCAAAAAGCGTGACAAAGAACCTCCTGGTATGATTTAGCAATAGCTCTTATATATCTGCTGCAAGTTTTGTCGTCATCTCCTGTATGCATGTTTGACTTGATAGTGGGAGGGAAAGCTCACTTAACTGCTCATCCCTGTCTCTGTAGAAATCACACTGGTGTCCACTAAGCCCGAGAAGCTGGCTCCTTCCAGGCAAGACATTTTCCAAGGTATGATGATTTGATGTGTAGAGGAAGTAGCCCAGCTCCCTAGGCATTGTAACTATAATGAAGGCCCGCACTTTTTATTCAATTTTATTAGTTCTCAGTATGGGAAATCTTTATATGACTGAATATAATTTATTGTCATAGCTTCCTGTTGTTAGGACTACTGGAATCTGTGGGAGTTGGCAATTTCCAGTTGTCAGCTTACTGAGAATGTTGTTCTTACCCTGTATCTTGGTTAATGGGACTCAAATCAGATGAAATTAGGAATTGAGTTTCTTTTTTATTTTTTGCTTTTAGTAATTAACTGTGAAGTGAAGTGAGAGTCGCTCAGTTGTGTCTGACTCTTTGCGACCCCCTGGACTATACAGTCCATGGTATTTTCCAGGCCAGGATACTGGAGTGGATGGCCTTTCCCTTCTTCAGGGGATCATCCCAACCCAGGGATTGAACCCATGTCTTCCAAATTGCAGGCAGATTCTTTAGCACAGCTGAGCCACCAGGGAAGCCCAATTAACAGTATAAACTCTTACTTAAAAGATTACTTCACTAAAGCTTGGGGACACATTATTAATTGAGTATTCTTAAAACATTTTAGCTACCCAGAGTAATATCTTCCCTTGTCTTATTTTGCTTCCTTCTTTTCTTTCCTTTTTTCTTGATAGAGCAACTGGCTGCCATTCCTGAGTTTATGAATCTAGGACCCTTGTTCAAGTCTTCTGAGCCTGTTCAACTTACAGAAGCAGAGACAGAATATTTTGTTCGTTGTGTCAAGCACATGTTTACCAATCACATTGTGTTCCAGGTGAGAGAAGTGTCATAACTGGCTCTGGTAAGGGATTTAGTATTAATTCTCCTTTAGTTTAGAATACACAGAAGAACTGTACAAAAAGATCTTCATGACCCAGTTAATCACGATGGTGTGATCACTCACCTAGAGCCAGACATCCTGGAATGTGAAGTCAAGTGGGCCTTAGAAAGCATCACTATGAACAAAGCTAGTGGAGGTGATGGAATTCCAGTTGAGCTATTTCAAATCCTGAAAGATGATGCTGTGAAAGTGCTGCACTCAATATACCAGCAAATTTGGAAACCTCAGCAGTGGCCACAGGACTGGAAAAGGTCAGTTTTCATTCCAGTACCTAAGAAAGGCAATGAATGCCAAAGAATGCTCAAACTACCACATAATTGCACTCATCTCACACGCTAGCAAAGTAATGCTCAAAATTCTCCAAGCCAGGCTTCAGCAATATGTGAACCATGAACTTCCAGATGTTCAAGCTGGTTTTAGAAAAGGCAGAGGAACCAGAGATCAAACTGCCAACATCCGCTGGGATCATAAAAAGCAAGAGAGTTCCAGAAAAACATCTGCTTTATTGTCTGTGCCAAAGCCTTTGACTCTGTGGATCACAATAAACTGTGGAAAATTCTGAAAGATATGGGAATACCAGACCACCTGACCTGCCTCTTGAGAAACCTGTATGCAGGTCAGGAAGCAACAGTTAGAACTGGACATGGAACAACAGACTGGTTCCAAATAGGAAAAGGAGTATGTCAAGGCTATAAATGGTCACCCTGCTTATTTAACTTATATGCAGAGTACATCATGAGAAACACTGGGCTGGATGAAGCACAAGCTGGAATCAAGATTGCCAGGAGAAATATCAATAACCCCAGATATGCAGATGACATCAACCTTATGGCACAAAGTGAAAAAGAACTAAAGAGCCTCTTGATGAAAGTGAAAGAGGAGAGTGAAAAAGTTGGCTTAAAGCTCAACATTCAGAAAACTAAGATCATGGCATCTGGTCCCATCACTCCATGGCAAATAGATGGGGAAACAGTGGCTGACTTTATATTTTTGGGCTCCAAAATCACTGCAGATGGTGAAATTAAATTTTATTTAATTTAAGTAAATAACTGCAGCCATGAAATTAAAAGATGTTTGCTCCTTGGAAGGGAAGTTATGATCAACCTAGACAGCATATTAAAAAGCAGAGACATTACTTTGCCAACAAAGGTCCGTCTAGTCAAGACTATGGTTTTTTCAGTGGTCATGTATAGATGTGAGAATTGGACTATAAAGAAAGCTGAATGCCAAAGAATTGATGCTTTTGAACTGTGGTGTTGGAGAAGACCCTTGAGAGTCCCCTAGACTGCAAGGAGATCCAGCCAGTCCATCCTGAAGGAGATCAGTCCTGAATATTCATTGGAAGGACTGATGTTAAAGCTGAAACCCCAATACTTTGGCCACCTGATACGAAGAACTGACTCATTGGAAAAGACCCTGATGCTGGGAAAGATTGAAGGCAGGAGGAGAAGGGGACGACAGAGGATGAGATGGTTGGATGGCATCACCGACTCAATGGACATGAGTTTGGGTAAACTCCAGGAGTTGGTGAAGGACAGGGAGGACTAGCGTGCTACGGTTCATGGGTTGCAAAGAGTGACTGAACTCCTTTAGTCTTTGATTCTGGTTCCTTTTATAGAGAACCAACTTGCCAGCATTTTTCTGGTTTTCTTTCCTAACTCCATAGCTAGAGAGATGCCTTTGTGTGATGGGAAACTTTTGATGATTTAAACTTAAAAGGACATAAAACTGAAATGTCTGAAAAAGTTGGCCAGCATAAAGTATAACCTGTGAAAAAATGATCATCACTTAATATCAGGGTAAATTAAGTGTGTTGTTCCAAAAACTTGGATTTCAATTCGATTCTCAGCCAGCTGTCAGACTTCTACCATCTTGTTTGGTAGAACTCAACCTCAGGAAAGAGGAAAACACTGGTGAATAATATAAACAAGAAAGACCTCAAGAATAAGCTTATCCTTGTTGTCTCAAGAAAAATCTTAGGGGGAGACATGCATGGTGTTTAGAGAGAGAAGGTTTAATGGATTCCAGAAGTGACTCGGGGGTTATGGGGAGGAAGAAACAATTTACTTGAAAACCGTTTTTTTTCATAACTTTCCCATTTGATGACTTTTCAGTTTGACTGTACCAATACTCTCAACGACCAGCTCCTGGAGAAAGTGACAGTGCAGGTGGAGCCATCGGAGGCCTATGAAGTGCTGTGTTGTGTCCCAGCCCCCAGCCTGCCTTACAATCAACCGGGAGTATGCTATACTCTGGTTCGTTTACCCGAAGATGACTCAATAGCAGGTACTAATACACAGAATACAGGAGATGTGATTAAGAGTGCATTACCACTTGAACTCTGAAGTGTCTGGACAGATACTTGGGGTCCAAGAATTTGTTTCTTTTCTGGGATTAATAAATGTAGTGATAATGAACGGTAAATTTATAAAGTTAGTTACTGCTACAGAAATACTAATTTTATAACCAAGTTTCTGAGTAAAATATGCTGGACATTTAATCTTAAAAGAGAAACTGAATGTATACAGTGGTAGCCCAAAACAGAACTGAGACTTCCTGTTGAAACAGCATCACCACTAGTGAGGGTGCACATACCTGACGTCCCCTGTGAAGGATCAGGGCCTCCCCGATGTTTCTTAGGGCAGCCTCAGGGCTTTTTAGTTAGTAGACCCATGGCATCGTAAAATATTTTTTTTTAAGGGTCCTATAACACAAGGCAAGTGTCTGAGAGTATGTCTCAGCCTAGTGACTGGTTTAACCAACATTTGTATATCCACAGTTGAAAAGGGCTCTGTGATCCGCTTGACCTGTTGTGCACCTGGGGATTGGGTTGGGAGCATGGTTGGGGGGAGGGGGCAGCGCGCGTTGGAAGGAGAGCCAACTGCTAGCGTCAACAGTGGTTACAGATTTGGATTCTGAGATATTATGACCTACCTCCTGTGAATGTCAAGTACTTGATTTCTTTTCTCCGTTTTCCCACCTGAGTTGTTTTCTTCCCATATTTGCTGCAGAGTATTCACAACTGTTACCCAGTTTGTACCGAAATAAGCACACACATTGCACTTAGATTTTGAACAGTTTTTATTACTAGTACAGGAAAAAACAATTTTTACTACTAATACAGGAAAAAACATATAGCTAACAAATATTGGGAAAATTACAGAGTTACAAGAAATCGTAAAAGTACTAGTAAATAGTTATCCCTGGTCATCATTCAGTTACATTTGGGGCTTAATCTGTCTTCCTTTAGCCCCTCTCCCAACTCCCTTTTTAGATACTGGTTCCGGGAGCGCCTGCCCAGTCTCATCTGTGTTGGATGATAGACCAGGCTACTCAACTCTAGCACGAGGTAGATTCAAGTTGGCACCATTGCTGGGTCTGAACCCCAGGTTGTTCCCTCTGGCCCTGGGTGGACCTGCAGTTGCAGCCACCCTGGATCCATAACCCCCTGGGTAGGAAGGCACTTTCTATCTGGCCTCCACTATTTCTCCTTTGAACATTAGGCCATCCAACTTTAACCTTTAATTATCTCCTTTACCCCTTTTTATGAGGTTTCTCTTATTCCATTCCCTTTTAACTTCACTTTCTTTCCTGGTCTGTTTCCTTCTGGTTAGATTTGTCTAATGTCCACCAGCCCAGTAATTAAGCTGGCTGTAGTCTTATGTAGCTAGTTTCATTTAACCTTATTCTAAACCAATATCTGGGCCCAGTCTTAATGTCGCCCTGTGGCTTTTGCCATCATCCTGGGATACTCTGTCCTTTTTCTAGTAGCCACCTCTCCATATTTCAAAATTCTAACCCCATTTTTACTTCCCACAAACTTTCTGTCTTTTAAGGAATGCCATTACTTTGTCACTTAATTTTAGAGGGAACCAAAATGCTAAACTCATTGAAGAATCAAGCTCTTCCCAATTGAGAATACTAGCTCCTCCCATTTCCCCAGGTTCACTTGGATAACTGATAACTCAGGTGCCTCACATCCCAGGGAGTGGTTCTAACAGAATACAATAAATAACAGTTTTACAATATCAAAAATACATAAAACAACAATATTGAAATTACAGAAGTTACATACAGTATAGGAGAAAACAACAACAACAGAAAACATTTCTACCAACACAGAAAGCATAAGGGAGGTTTTATTCCTCCTTACTAAGGAGTTAATTTCTTTTTAAAACATATATCTTACAAATTAGCCCAGAGGTTTCAGCTTTTGGTCTGCTGGCTATGGACTCTTTTGGTTGATGGTTGTTATTGGGGTTTTTTTTTTGGTTGTTAGTATTTTGTTTATAAAAATTTGGCATTTGGAGAATTTTCTAAATTCAAAAGGGTTTGCTGATTGGTGTTCAAACTCAGTTATAAACTCTTGTGATTGTATCTTGGATAAAAGAAATGAAATTTAGTCTCAACATTTGGACTTTTAAAACTTTGAAAGTTTTAAAAAATTAGTAGGTTGACTTACTGATTTTACCAATGATTTTACCCATCAGTTACCTGCTTAGGGAAAAACAAAAAACAAAAAAAAAAACCTCCTTTCTATTCTTTAGTCTATGTTAGAAATTATGAAATTTTGAGCCTATGGCCAATCCCAAGTCTTTGCTGTGCAATGAATAGAAGAGAAATACCAGGGCACAGGTGGTAATACAAGTCTTTTTTCCCTATTCCTTCCTTTCAGCATTTTCCTGTTGCAGATATTCTGAATCTTAGCCAATTACATAAAGATCTATATATCACCTCTGCCTGTCTCATCTCAGAAAAGATATTTTCCACATAGTTACAGGAAAAAAAATAGAAATTCTATAGATTGTGATTTCCTTCCTTCAGCCTGAAAACTATACAGAATAGGAAGGAAAATAGGTTTTGGAGACAGATAAATTAGGATTTGAATTCTGACTCTGCTACAGACTGAGTGCTTAATTGTAGGCAAATGTTTTGATCTCTGTACGCCTTTTAGAATTATTGTAAGGATAAAATGAAATTAAGTGATGAGTATGGTGCCAGACACATAGTAAATACTTAATAGATAGAAGGTATTCTGAAACTATCCACTTTCTCCCTTTACCTAACTCTTTAAAAATCAAGCCGTTCACAGTTCAAAAGATAGAGACCCACCAATTTCCTCAGAAAGTTATTCTGTCAGTTGTTCTTATCTTTTCTTTATCTTTAAACCTTCCCATTTCTCCTTACTGTGAAAGTGTACAAAAAAATCTGTGCCATCTGAAAAAAATTTAAACTCAACATCAAGTATTACCATAACGCCTTCCTTGAAATATTGGGAAATTATAAAAAGGGTAATCAACATCTTAAGTCTCAATTAGTCCTACTGATCTGTCCTCCAGCAACTACCCTTTACTTAAAAACTGTCAGAAAAGCCTTCAAGGGAGCATACTTTCCTAGTGTCCTTTCTCACACAGCAACTTTCTTTCCTCTGCATGTTTATTACACCAGTAACAACACATATATGCAACATTCTATGAATTTTTTCCCTCCTTGGGACCTCTGTAATGACCATACCCTTTCGTTTTATTACTTACTCAGAATCATTCTAATCCCTATATTGCTTTTATTATTGAACTCTCAGTTCTTATAGAATCATATTTCTTAACTCAAACCATCTGAGCAAATTTAAATGGCCCTCAACAGAAAGTGTCCATACCAAGGTCATATTTAACAGTACATGTCTGAATCTTTTTCTGGTTTTCGCTAGGGATGCTGCCTCCCACTTAACAGCTCACAACTCTTTCACATGACACATACCTACATTCATACTGTAGTTCTCGACTTTCTGCCCACACCTCCTTAAACCTTTATATTAACTGGAGCTACCCCAGGATTCTGATGGACTCCAAACTCTTCTCTGAAGCTGCTGTTTCCATTCCATTATTTGCTGTTCAGTATTGATCATATTAACTCCTGACACTCCGAATTAAATCCACAATTTCAAAATTTATCTCAGTTTCTTTTTACTCTGACTCACCTCCAACCACTCACTGGGATTCATATTACTGATCCTTAATGAAACCTTGCATTCTTCCAAGCTAAGCACATAATCTGCAATCTTTGTTCAAACACTAAAAAAAGCAGGCAGGATAAGTTGAACATTACTATTTAGCCACAATATATCCATTCCCTTTATCACCAGAATTTGTATGAGTCTAGCTAGAGAGTCCATATTCCTCCAAGTTTGACCTGTTAAAGAGACTGGCCAAGGTTCAAGCCTGAGACACTCATTCACTTGTTCATTCATCTCATAACCAATTTCCCCTTCTCCAAACACTGAAGTTTTTAATGTTTCCTCTGTGCTGGCTTTGAACCTTTCTTCCTGTCCTATTTCATGTTCGCCATCATCACTGATAGCTGTCATCTTTATTGCTGCCTTTCTTGAATGATAACCCCTCTCCAGAGTGCAGTGTAACCATGGGACATCCACTCATTTCTTCTTCCCTCTCTTGTAGCCTTAGAAAAAGCCTCTGCTGGTTGGTACCCCCCAGGTTTGGTTCAGTCTGGCCTTTAAATGCCTTCAGTATGTGAAAATGTGAACCTACTCTTTATTGTTCAAACACTCCCATCCTCTGGCATGCGTTATCATCTCTGACGTCCAGAGTACTAATGGCACGAGGACTGCTGCTCATGCTCCCCCTTCAGATTTTGTTTTTTGACTTTCTCTCTATATGACCATTTATTCTCTTGAATCCACCCACTCTGACATAATTACCTGATAGATTTTTTTCAGGCAGCCACCAGTTTCCTTGTGACGATTTCTTTTTATGTTTTCTCCCATTTTTCCTTATTTCATTAATTGTGATCAAGTTGAACAGGTAGCACTCTGCATCATAACTGTAATAATGTTCCTTAATAATCGCAAGAATGATTTATATGTATACTGTCAACTAAGTTCCCACTTTAACCACTTCTTTCCATTTTTCCTTTGCTCACTTTCATTAGAAAAACAACAAACATAAGAACACTTTATCAAGTTTGTGTAGGAGGCATATTTTCTCAGTGCTAAATACAGTTCTTTAAAAATCCTGTTGATTGCACCGTACCACTTTTGCTTTGTACTTGACCATGTTGTAGCCTCTCCCTCCATAAGCATTCTGCATTGTCTCTCTTCCCATAAAACAGTGCTTGCTCCTGGTCGTGACAGACGGCACCTCTGCTTTCTTATAGTCACTAGTCTGCACCTACTGTCTGGCCTCCATACCACATACGGTACCCCTCCTGCCCATGAGATCTGCTGGATTCCAGATTGGGAGCTCTTGAAGCTGTCTTCCCCTTTTCTGTGGAGCCCCCTTTAACTACCCTGACCCTTTACACAGCCATGAGGTCCTCCCTGCCCTCCATGCTGCCTGTCCCTTTCTTTTCCCATTGACTCTCCTCACCCATCTCAACACTGGCCCACCACCTTCACAGCCACTCCAGAACCCGAAGTCTCTGTCTCTGCACGCTGAGTGTGAGTGAGCCTTGCTCAACCATCCTCTGCCTTTTCTCCACTCTTGTGTTCCAGCCCCTCTGCTTTGTCCTCAGTACGCCATCCTGCTTCCCCGACCACCTGCCCACAGGGGCAGTGGGCTTTTCCTTGATATCTGCTCTCTCATTGAGCCTCCCTCATGCTCCCCTGTAGCCAGCTCTTGGTCTGCAACATACTGCAGTGACTCTGTATGCTGTTCCCAGTCATCCCTAAGTACCTGTCTTGTCAGGTCCCTCAGGCTTCTGTCAGACCTTCTATCATTTCATCTAGTCATGCTCTGCACTGACAGCCTTGTTTCAGACACTTTCTACAGCCCACTGCCTCTACCAGCTCATCCTCCTCTGCCTCATCCACTTCTCCCATGTTCCACCATGGCCTCAACTGTGCTGTCCTCTGTCTCCTGTGCGGGCTTGCTCACTGCCTTGGCCCACTCATGGGGGCAGAGCTCCTGGATGGACATCGGCTCCATCCTTTTGCCACTTTGCTGTCACACTTCATGCACTGTGTTCCCTGACCCTCTCAACTACCCTCTCCCACACTAGATAACGGGTGCCATCGCCTCACCTTCCTCACTCTTCTTACCCATTAGACCTCCTCTCCTCTACCACCTGTTTCAGAATGCTCACCTGATCCCTCCTACCCCTGGGGCCTGATTTCATCATCTCTCCTGACTTCTTCTCTACTGCACAAATGCAAAAGAAACTATGCAACCTTAGTCATGTGACATTCTTTAAAGAGGCTACTGTCTGAATCTTCCAGCTCATTCTTCTCTGTCCTGTGCATCCTTCTTGATCCTCACCATCTGCTCAAACCAGTTCAGGACTCTCTGCTTCAGCACTGATACGCTGCTGAATCCACACGCTGTACCTTCCAACCCACCCTCACGTACCAGGCTGAGCTCACCTCCTGGGCGCCATGACCCCATGTTGCCCCTCCCTGTAACCTTTCGTTTCCATCCACACCCTTGTCTCACAGTCTTCTGATCAGGTCTCGGGGAGCCTCAGCCTTCGATTCTCCTACTTTTCCTTTCAGCACAGCACTCTTACCTTCTTCTCACCCTCTTGCCCCACACCTGCCAGCCCCCTTCCTGACACCTCCACACTCTGTCCAGACCTGCACAGAGCCCTGGGCCTGCTGTCCGCCCTCCTCCTCCCCCTCCTCCTCCCTCCTGGCAGTCACCTCTACCAGACGCCCCGACCTCTCCCACCCCCGCCGCCCCTTCCATCGTGTGGGCGTCCCCTCTGGTGTTCTCTGCACAAGTGTACACAACCTGCTGGGCCTGCTGTCTGCCCTCCTGCCCTCCTCCCTCCTAGCAGTCATCTATCCCCCAGACGCTCTTCTGCACTACCTCTCCCACCCCCTCTGCCAAGGCCTTCCATTGTGTGGACATCCCCTCTGGTGTTCTCTGCACAAATACATACAACGCTCCTTCCTTTCAGTCATTACTTCCATCTCCCTTGGCCCTACTAAAGAGTTTTAAATCTTAAGCTCAGGGACACCATGCTTGCAATCTACTCCCCATTTATTGACAGTAAACCACCCCCCATCCTACCCCCCACCCCCCTTCATTCAAGTGCCTTGTCGGCTACATTCATTTATTCGCTGTCTGCCTGGTCCTGGGTCCTTTTCCTCCAAGTCTGACAGTCTGGACTCTGATGCCTCCCTCTGCCCCACCCAGGGGCTCATCTGCTCACCCTTCACCTCTCTGCCCAGCTCTCCACCTGCCCTCCCCCCCAGTGATTCTCACCCGAGGATGCATGACCCCCAAGGCTGGCCTATCAGCAGCATCTCTGAGGAATGTTTTTGTGTTTTCTTTTTGCATGTTTTTGGGTTTGTTTTTGTTTGGAGCAGAGCGCTGCTCGCCCTCTGATGTTCTGATAGGCCTCCCTTGGGGTCCATGCCCCAGCCCCCCCGCGGGTGAAAACCACCCCCCCCACCCCGGGGAAGAATCACTGCTGTGGAGGGCCAGCCTGCCTCCCTGGGCTGCACTCTCCCCTTGCCAGCTCCTCAAAGATCCCAGCTCTGCTGCCCTGACACTGGCCCGGCACTGTCCCCCTGGAACCCCCTCATTCCCTTCCACGTTAGCTCCCTGACACCTGATGTGCCCCAGACCCCAGTCTGCATTAGAGCACTTCTCTTGTTAAGCCACACCCCCTGCCAACAGTCCTCTCCCCACCCCTCACCCTTTATGACTCTCAGGCATTGGGACAATATCTTTGGTGCAAACCTGTCCTTCTTGGCACTTGCTCTGTCCATTACCCCAGGTTACCCCTCTTCATTTCAGACCTGTGACACCATCCTCCTGGGGAGCCTTGCCCTCCCCCCCAGTCTCCCTGTCTCTCTGTGTTTCCACTGAACAGACCTTCCCCTTACTCCCTTCCTGCAGTGACTCCCCTTTGTCCTCTCTGTGGACTCACTGGTCCTCCCAGTCCTCAACCTGTAGTCACCACCCCAACACTGGGCATGCCATCAGTCCAGAAGCTCAGTTAAAGCACATGATGTTCCCAGTATCTGAAGTTGGCTCATAACCACCCCCCCAACCTTGATCCCAAACATCCCCCTCCCATGTCCAGCTCTGTCAAACCTGACCTGAACCCCAACCCAAAGCCATTCCCTACCCACTCCTGATACCTACCTCCCACTCTGTCTCCCGACCCCATCCCCAGCAGATCGGATCCGTAGTACTGAAGAGCCTGGCCGAAAGTTCTACCCCAGCCACGACATTCCAGGCTGCAGCAGCAGCCACTGCTCCCACCCACCGCTAGCCACCCCTTTCTTTTCACGCCTCCCTCCACAAGCCTCAGCCCCCACTGGCTGGCCCTGTAACTCTAAGTCCTTCTGGGTGGCCCGTCTGCCAGAATGCCTCTCTGCCACTCCCTCTTCTCCTTCCCCCTGCTGCTGTCCAGCCTGTGTCCCTTCCCCTGCCCTCTGCTCTCCATCCTCCCCGGGTGCCTCCCATCACCTGGTCTGTCTCTGCCAGGTGACCCTCCTGTCCTGCCACATCAAGACCCCGTGTGGACGTTCCTTCCTGTCACCTTTCCTCACGTGATCCACTCCTCGCCTTCCCCTCCCTGGCCCAGGGAGAGCATCAGCCTCTCCTCTCCGTGCTCCCCGATGCCTGTCATCACTGCCCTGGGTCATCCCTTCTCCATAGGGGGTGCTCCCTCCTGGGACCTGCTCTCCCAGCTCACACTCTTTCCATCCCCTGCCCTGCCCCCTTCTCTCCAGAACCACCCCGTCTCTCATTCAGTCCTTCCGAGGCTCGGGCCATGGTTTCCCTTTAGGCTCCCTTTCCTTAGCCTGGCACTCTCTTCTTTTCTCACTTCCCTTTTAATCAAGCCACTGCTCACAGGATTTACACCAGGCCCCTGCCTCCCCACCTCCTCCCTCCTCCTCCTCCATTGCTCACCCCGCTCCTCCTCAGACCCTGGAATGCACCCCTGCCTTGCTCTCCTGCTCCCTGATGACATGATTCGGATCTCCCCTTTGCCCTCTCTCCCTCTCAGCTGTGCTTTAAGACTCTGGTTCTCCGTCCCATTCTGCCTGCCCCTCTGTTCCCCACATCCAGCCTCCTGATCTGAGCCCCCAACCCCAGTCTCCACCATCCTGCCCTCCGCTCTCTCTTCCTGTGCCTCCCTGCCTCCCCCATTTTCTTCTCTGACTAGACCTATGGTTTGAAGGTCCCTGTTTTTCCCCCCTGGTTCCTTGTGTGGAATCTCTCTGCCACGTTCTAGGCCTCCTCCGTCCTTTAGAGGTCCCTTGTAAATAACAGAAGCAGTGTTGATGCCACTCTAATTCCCGGCCACTCCTCTGCCAATTCTGTCTGCTCCCCACTCTGCACTCCATCCCCTTGAGTCCCTGCTCAAGCCCCCGAGGCTCCCTGCGCTGTTTCTGTGCAGCTCCCTTGTCTCTCCCTGTGCAGAGCTGCCCATTTCCTCCACGTCACCAGTCATCACGGCCCCTGTCTCCAGCTGCTCCTAGGAGCCTTGGGTCTTCTCCAAGACCAGGCCATGTCATCTCAGCTGGTCCTCTCTGCTCTGCTCCCACCATGGGCCTTAGTACCGCACAGACCACTCTCTAGGAGCTGTGAGGTAGCAGCTGCCCCCTCAGGCACGAGGTTTCCTCCCTGTCCTGTGCGTACTGTCCCTTGTCCCGTATGCTGCCTGCCCAGTCTGCTCCCTGCTCATCACTGCCTAGGATGCCGGGCTCCTGCTGTCCAGACTGGGTAGGGATTGGACATTCTTTGCCCCATCCTCTGCCTTTTCTTCCGCTCTCTGAGAAATACTCCCCTTCATCCACAGCATCCACCCTATCCGCTACCGCCTGCCAGTCCCGTGAGGTCTTCCCTGTCTGCCCCTCCTCCCGAGGCATGCCCCTGCTCCTGACTGCCACTTCCTGGTCCACATGGACCATGGATCCTGCTCCACTGGATCCATGCTCTCTGAAAACAGCCAGAAGGAGCCTCCATTTCAGGTCTGCCATTTTGGAACAGGTGGCTGCTTCTGGGCCCTCTCTGTTTGTTCTCACCTTGCCCATCTCCACTGCACCACTGCCTCTAGCAGCCCATCCTGCACTGGCCTCTTCCCACCTCTCCCACTTCCTCACTCGCTGTGTGCTGTGCGCTTCGTCCTGCAGGGGCTTCCTCATGCCCTTGGCCCACTTTGGGGGGCAGGTTCTCCACACCCACTCTCTCCTGGCTCCCTGCCGTCCCTCTGGGCACAGTGTGTTCCCGGATCCTCTCAACAAGCCTCTCCTGCTGGCGCCATTGCCTCACCTTCCTCATTCTCTGATCTGTCAGACCCTCTCCTCCACCACACTCGCCCGCCAGCTGGAGACGACTCACCAAACCTCCTTCCTCCTGGGCCCCATTTCCAGGCCTCTGCTGCTCTGCAGTTACTGCACACGTAGCAAAGGAGCAGTCTTCCCTGAACCTGTGACAGTCTCTCAGCTGCCACTGTGACCCCTCCAGCTGGACTCAGTCGTCTCCTCTGCTCTGCGCACCCTTCTCAGTCCCCTCTCCGCTGCTCGGCCTGGTTCAGCCGTCACTGCCTCACTCACACTGTGACACACTGCTGCATCCACACGCTCCGCCCACCAGCCCACGCTCAGGAGCCAGGCTGAGCTCACCTCTCGGGCCCCACGACCCCACATCGTCGCTGCCTGTCCTAACCTTCCACGTTTCCATCCAGACCCTCCTCGCGCCCTCTCCTGACAGCCCTCGAGGCCCTTCGGCCTCTGACTCTCCTCCTCTTCCTTTCATCATGGCTCTCTGACCTTCTTCACATGCTCCTGCCCCCATTCCTGCCAGCCCCTCTCCCAACAGCTCCACACTCAGTCTGGACCTGCACAGAGCCCTGGTCCTGCCGTCCGGCCCTCCTCCTCCTCCCTGCGGGCAGTCACCTCTCCCCCACATGCTCCCCTGCACTGGGCTCGCCCGTCTCTTCGTGCCACACTCCACACACCCCTCCTGCCGCCCACATTTCCCGACTCTCAAGACTTTGACAGTATCTTTGGTCCACTTCTCCTCTTTCTCAGTGCTTGCCATCTGTCCCTTTCAATAGTTCATCCCTCCTCATTTCAGATCTGTGAACCCCTGGCCTTACGGTTATCTTGTCCATCTGTCTTTCCTGCCCTCCAGGTGCTTCCCTTCCACCTTGCCTGCAGCAACTCTCCTTTTGTCCTTTCTGGGTAGACTCAGCGTTCTTACCCTCCCTCTTCCTAATGTAGGCATCACCCCTAACACTGGACTTGTGATCAGCCCACAAGCTCAGTTAAAGTAGATGACATTCCTAGTGCCTGGAACTTGGCTCGTGTGTCCCAACTCCCATCCCCCACCACCCACCCACCCACTGATCTCGTCTCTGCTCTCCTGTCTGACCCAGTCAACTTCTATCCACACCCCTACCCCAAACCCCAAACCCCATCCCCCCAGCTCCCACCCTGTCCCAGCTGGATCCGTAATAAAGAGCCTGGCCGAAAAGTTCCACCCTTGCTACAACATTTGAGGCTCTAAGAGTAGCCACTGCTCCCCGCCCACTGCTAGCCACCCCTCCCCTCTCCACTCCTCTTCCACGGCTCTGCCCCCACTGGCTGGCCCCAATGCTGTGAACTTCCTTCCAGACGGCACCTCTGACATCCATCTGAATTCCTACCTGCCACCACCCTCTTCTCATTGCTCTCTTGGTGATAACCTGCCTGTCTCCTTCTTCCTCTCTCCCCTCCCCATCCGCCTCATGCACCTCCCATCACCTTCCATCATCTGTCGCTGGCAGGTGACCCTCCCTTGGTGGTACATTGAGACTGCCACATGGACACTCCCTCCTGTGACTGTTCCTCATGTGATCCATTCCTTCCCTTTCCCTCTCTGGCCCTTCTCTAAGGGCCATGGTTTCATCTCAGTGTTCCTGATGCCCATCAAGTTGCACTGGTCATCCCTTCTCCACAAAGGGTGCTCCCTCTTGTGACCCACTCTCCTAGCTCTTTCCTTCCCCTCTATGCCTCCTCCTCCTTCCTAAATCCTGGACTGTCACTGACCTGATTCTCCCACTGGCCCCAGCCACCATTTCCCTTTAGGCTCCCTTTACCTCAGTCTTGCACTCTCTGCCTCCTCTCTCCTCCCTTTTAATCAAGCCATTGCCCACAGGACTTTATACCAGGCCCCCACTTCCCCATCTTGTCCCTCCCCTGCCTCCACTGCTTCATCTCTCCTCCACTGCAACCAGGGTGCATCCCTGCCCATTGCCTTGGTCTCCCTGATGACAGGTTCAGACCCCCCTCTTTCCCTGTAGGCCACCATTCCCTCACAGCACCCATGTACAGATCTTACGACCCTCCAATTGCTTCCCCGTTCGGCCTTGCCTACTCTGCTGTTTGGCTGCAACCACCCAAAGAGGAGTCCCTCCCCCGTCAAGCATCCCACCCACTGCTCTCTCCTCTTATGGCCCTTTCCTGCCCACATTAATCCCTGCTTTCCCCTGATTCTCTGTGCAGTCTCTCTGCCACTTGCTAATGTCCACTCTTCAACAGCCAAGGGATAGCAAGGACCCCGATTCGGTGATGGACGGCCATGTTGGTGCCACCTTAGTTCCCACCCATCCCTATGCCATTACTGAACAAGTTTGCTACCCACACACTGGGTTCCACCTGGTCCTTGCCAGTGTCCCTGAGGTTCTCTGCCAGCGTCTGTCTGATGGCATAACCCTGCTCTGTCCTCTTTGTCAATTGTGGCCCTTTGCGCTTTGCTTTGAGGGCCTTGGGTCTTCAAAGGCCCCGGTGATGGTATCTCAGCTCTGCTCTGTTCCTGCTGTCTGGCATCAGTACCGCACAAAAGCCTCCTGCCTCATGAGATCTGTCAGAGCCCTGGACTGGGAGCCCCTCAGGCTGCCCTGCTCTTCTTGGCAGCATCCCCTTTACCTCCTTGGAGCCCCAGCAAGTTCATGACATTCTTTCCCCTCTTCAGTGCCACCTGTTCCTTTCTTTTTCCATTGATTCCCCCGACCCAGCTCGTATCCTGAAGATACCTTCCACAGCTGCCCAAGACTCCAGTGTCTCTCTCTCCAGGCTGATTGCCACTGGACTGGCTCGGCCCCTCACCCACTCTTCCTCCTGCTGTTGTCTTCAGGAGCCCCTTTGCTTCCTCTTCAACATCTCATCCTATCCTTCTCCCAGCTGCCAGTCTTGGGACACATTCCCCAATCTTTCCCTCATCTTCTTTTTGGACCTGACTTTATGCTCCCCAAACGCCAGCTTCTTGGTCCCCAGCATGCTGGAGTGAACCCAGGCTATCTGAATTCACAGCAACACATGCTACTTTTGGGGTTACCATTTTGGAGAAAGTCATTGCTTCCAGGTGCCCTCTGACATTTCACCATCTCACCAGATGTTACGTGGACAAGGCTGTCTCCATATTTTCAAACCACCACTACCTCTAGCATCTCACCCACTGGTCTCACCCACCTCTCCTGACTTCTCACTTGCTGGCCCTCGTGCCGCTCTTCCTCCTGCACAAGCTTCCTCATGGCCTTGACCCACTTCCAGGAGCACAGTTCCTACATTCTTCACATCTCTCCTTCTAGCCCTTTGTCATCCATCACTTGGTGCACTGCATTCGTGTTCCTCTCAACAAGTCTCTCCTGCCCTGGCTGCCAGGTACCATCACGTGCAGTCCCTCACTTTCCTGGCCCGCTGGACTCCCTTTCCACTCCATGCTCTCCACTTCCCATAGACCGCCCACCCATCCTCCTGGTTTCAAGGTCTCTCCTGCTTTGATTCTCTACTGCAACATAGTGAAAAAAAAAAAAAAAAACACAGACAAACCTGTCCTACCTGACATGTGAGATTCTTTCAGCTACACTCTGAGCCTTCAGACTGGATTCCATCATCTGCTCTGCTGTGTGCTCCCTTCTTCATCCTCACCCACTGCTCACCACACTTCAACCCTCTTTGTGGCAGACACACCTGAATCCACAGGCTCTGCCCACCATCCCATTCTCAGCCATGTGGACTGACACTGTATTTCTCCTCCAGGACCTCAGAAAATCGCTCCCCATAAACTTGCATGTTCCCATCCAGGCTCTCATCAAGCACTCCTCTGCCACAGCACTTGGGAACCGTTCTCTGACTCTGATGCCTTCATCCCTTCACCACAGTCCTTTCCTTTACCACCTCTCACCTTTTTCTCACCTTCCCTACCCCAGCCTCCCTCTGCCAGAGCCCTGGGCCTGCCTCCATCCTCCAGCCCTCCTCCCCTGGTAGCCACCTCTCCCCAGGCGCTCTCCTCCACTGACCTCTCCCACCCCCTCTGGCCTTTCCATCAGTGTGGGCGTCCCCCTGGTGCTCTCTGCTCAGAGACATACAACCCCTTCTTCCTTCTGCTCTGCCTGCACTTGCATCTCTCAGCCCTGCTCTCAAGCATCCTGAGCTCTGGGACCACAACCATGGCAATTCACTCTTGAACCATTAACAGCAATTGGAACAGAACACCATCATTCAGGTGCTTTGTCGCCTACATCCATTTGCTCGCTGTCTGCCTGGTCCTGGGTCCTTTTCCTCCAAGTCTGACAGTCTGGACTCTGATGCTCCCTCAGACCCGGGGGCTCATCTGCTCACCCTTCTCCACTGCGCCACTGCCTCTAGCAGCCCATCCTGTGCTGGCCTCTTCCCACCTCTCCCACTTCCTCACTCGCCTGACCTGTGCTGTGCTCTTCCTCCTGCAGGGGCTTCCTCATGCCCTTTGCCCACTCCTGGGGGCAGGTTCTCCACACCCACTCTCTCCTAGCTCCCTGCCGTCCCTCTGGGCACAGTGTGTTCCCGGATCCTCTCAACAAGCCTCCTCTCCTCTCCTGGCTGCCGGGCGCCGTCTCCCGCGGTTCCTCACTCTCTGGCCTATCGGACAGAGGTGGACCTCTCCTCCACCACCCTCTCTCAGTTGTCCGAGGTAGCTCACCTGACCTCCCACATCCTGGGCCCGGTTTCTAGGTCTCTCCTGGTTTCTCCAGGGCACACACAGCAACACTTCCGCTCCTCTCTGTGACCCCTCCAGCCGGCCTCAGTTGTCTCCTCTGCTGTGTGCGCCCTTCTCAGTCTCCCATCCGCTGCTCAAACCAGTTCAGCCGTCTCTGCCTCAGACACATTGTCACACACTGTCTGTCCACATGTCCAGCCTCCAAAGCTCCTATCCTCCCAGCTCCCCCCAGTGTAACCTTTCCTGTTCCATTCAGATCGTTTCACACTCCTCTGACACATTCGTGGGGAACCGTTCCTGACTCTCTGCCTTCATCCCTTCACCACAGTGCTGATACCTTTAGCCTCGCCCTGGGCTGCCACCCCTCCCTACCCCAGCCTCCCTCTGCACAGAGCCCTGGGCCTGCTGCCGCCCTCCTCCTCCCCTCCCTCCTAGCAGCCACCTCTCCCCAGACGCTCTCCAGCACTGACCTCTCCCACCCACTCTGGCCTTTCCATCAGTGTGGACGTCCCCTCTGGTGCTCTCTGCCCGCGTACATACAACCCCTCTTCCTTTCAGTCTGCACTTGCATCTCTGGGCTTCATATCTCAAGCATCCTGAGCTCTGGGACCACCAAGTTGGCAATTCACTCTTGAACCATTAACAGCAATTCCAACACAACACCATCATTCAGGTGCCTTGTCGCCTACATCCATTTGCTCGCTGTCTGCCTGGTCCTGGGTCCTTTTCCTCCAAGTCTGACAGTCTGGACTCTGATGCTCCCTCAGACCCGGGGGCTCATCTGCTCACCGTTCTCCACTGGGACACTGCCTCGAGCAGCCCATCCTGTGCTGGCCTCTTCCCACCTCTCCCACTTCCTCACTCGCCTGACCTGTGCTGTGCTCTTTCTCCTGCAGGGGCTTCCTCATGCCCTGGCCCACTCCTGGGGGCAGGTTCTCCACACCCACTCTCTCCTAGCTCCCTGCCGTCCCTCTGGGCACAGTGTGTTCCCGGATCCTCTCAACAAGCCTGCTCTCCTCTCCTGGCTGCCGGGCGCCGTCTCCCGCGGTTCCTCACTCTCTGGCCTATCGGACAGAGGTGGACCTCTCCTCCACCACCCTCTCTCAGTTGTCCGAGGTAGCTCACCTGACCTCCCACATCCTGGGCCCGGTTTCTAGGTCTCTCCTGGTTTCTCCACGTCACACACAGCAACACTTCCGCTCCTCTCTGTGACCCCTCGAGCCGGCCTGAGTTGTCTCCTCTGCTGTGTGCACCCTTCTCAGTCTCCCATCCGCTGCTCAAACCAGTTCAGCCGTCTCTGCCTCAGACACATTGTCACACACTGTCTGTCCACATGTCCAGCCTCCAAAGCTCCTATCCTCCCAGCTCCCCCCAGTGTAACCTTTCCTGTTCCATTCAGATCGTTTCACACTCCTCTGACACATTCGTGGGGAACCGTTCCTGACTCTCTGCCTTCATCCCTTCACCACAGTGCTGATACCTTTAGCCTCGCCCTGGGCTGCCACCCCTCCCTACCCCAGCCTCCCTCTGCACAGAGCCCTGGGCCTGCTGCCGCCCTCCTCCTCCCCTCCCTCCTAGCAGCCACCTCTCCCCAGACGCTCTCCAGCACTGACCTCTCCCACCCACTCTGGCCTTTCCATGAGTGTGGACGTCCCCTCTGGTGCTCTCTGCCCGCGTACATACAACCCCTCTTCCTTTCAGTCTGCACTTGCATCTCTGGGCTTCATATCTCAAGCATCCTGAGCTCTGGGACCACCAAGTTGGCAATTCACTCTTGAACCATTAACAGCAATTCCAACACAACACCATCATTCAGGTGCCTTGTCCCCTACATCCATTTGCTCGCTGTCTGCCTGGTCCTGGGTCCTTTTCCTCCAAGTCTGACAGTCTGGACTCTGATGCTCCCTCAGACCCGGGGGCTCATCTGCTCACCCTTCTCCACTGCGCCACTGCCTCTAGCAGCCCATCCTGCGCTGGCCTCTTCCCACCTCTCCCACGTCCTCACTCGCCGGACCTATGCTGTGCTCTTCCTCCTGCAGGGGCTTCCTCATGCCCTTTGCCCACTCCTGGGGGCAGGTTCTCCACACCCACTCTCTCCTAGCTCCCTGCCGTCCCTCTGGGCACAGTGTGTTCCCGGATCCTCTCAACAAGCCTCCTCTCCTCTCCTGGCTGCCGGGCGCCGTCTCCCTGTTCCTCACTCTCTGGCCTATCGGACAGAGGTGGACCTCTCCTCCACCACCCTCTCTCAGTTGTCCGAGGTAGCTCACCTGACCTCCCACATCCTGGGCCCGGTTTCTAGGTCTCTCCTGGTTTCTCCACGTCACACACAGCAACACTTCCGCTCCTCTCTGTGACCCCTCCAGCCGGCCTGAGTTGTCTCCTCTGCTGTGTGCACCCTTCTCAGTCTCCCATCCGCTGCTCAAACCAGTTCAGCCGTCTCTGCCTCAGACACATTGTCACACACTGTCTGTCCACATGTCCAGCCTCCAAAGCTCCTGTCCTCCCAGCTCCCCCCAGTGTAACCTTTCCTGTTCCATTCAGATCGTTTCACACTCCTCTGACACATTCGTGGGGAACCGTTCCTGACTCTCTGCCTTCATCCCTTCACCACAGTGCTGATACCTTTAGCCTCGCCCTGGGCTGCCACCCCTCCCTACCCCAGCCTCCCTCTGCACAGAGCCCTGGGCCTGCTGCCGCCCTCCTCCTCCCCTCCCTCCTAGCAGCCACCTCTCCCCAGACGCTCTCCAGCACTGACCTCTCCCACCCACTTCGGCCTTTCCATCAGTGTGGACGTCCCCTCTGGTGCTCTCTGCCCGCGTACATACAACCCCTCTTCCTTTCAGTCTGCACTTGCATCTCTGGGCTTCATATCTCAAGCATCCTGAGCTCTGGGACCACCAAGTTGGCAATTCACTCTTGAACCATTAACAGCAATTCCAACACAACACCATCATTCAGGTGCCTTGTCGCCTACATCCATTTGCTCGCTGTCTGCCTGGTCCTGGGTCCTTTTCCTCCAAGTCTGACAGTCTGGACTCTGATGCTCCCTCAGACCCGGGGGCTCATCTGCTCACCCTTCTCCACTGCGCCACTGCCTCTAGCAGCCCATCCTGTGCTGGCCTCTTCCCACCTCTCCCACTTCCTCACTCGCCTGACCTGTGCTGTGCTCTTCCTCCTGCAGGGGCTTCCTCATGCCCTTTGCCCACTCCTGGGGGCAGGTTCTCCACACCCACTCTCTCCTAGCTCCCTGCCGTCCCTCTGGGCACAGTGTGTTCCCGGATCCTCTCAACAAGCCTCCTCTCTTCTCCTGGCTGCTGGGCGCCGTCTCCTGAGGTTCCTCATTCTCTGGCCTGTCGGACAGAGGTGGACCTCTCCTCCACCACCCTCTCTCAGTTGTCCGAGGTAGCTCACCTGACCTCCCACATCCTGGGCCCGGTTTCTAGGTCTCTCCTGGTTTCTCCAGGGC
Organism: Bos mutus; assembly: GCF_027580195.1. Lineage (NCBI taxonomy): Eukaryota > Metazoa > Chordata > Mammalia > Artiodactyla > Bovidae > Bos > Bos mutus. The sequence goes on along the minus strand of NC_091620.1, from coordinate 6,719,168 downwards.
ACACACAGCAACACTTCCGCTCCTCTCTGGGACCCCTCCAGCCAGCCTCAGTTGTCTCCTCTGCTGTGTGCACCCTTCTCAGTCTCCCATCCGCTGCTCAACCCAGTTCAGCCGTCTCTGGCTCAGACACAGTGTCACACACTGTCCGTCCACATGTCCAACCTCCAAAGCTCCTTTCCGTCCAGCTCCTCCAAGTGTAACCTTTCCTCTTCCATTCAGATCCTTTCACACTCCTCTGACACATCCGTGGGGAACCCTTCCTGACTCTCTGCCTTCATCCCTTCACCACAGTGCTGATACCTTTAGCCTCGCCCTGGGCTGCCACCCCTCCCTACCCCAGCCTCCCTCTGCACAGAGCCCTGGGCCTGCTGCCGCCCTCCTCCTCCCCTCCCTCCTAGCAGCCACCTCTCCCCAGACGCTCTCCAGCACTGACCTCTCCCACCCACTTCGGCCTTTCCATCAGTGTGGACGTCCCCGCTGGTGCTCTCTGCCCGCGTACATACAACCCCTCTTCCTTTCAGTCTGCACTTGCATCTCTGGGCTTCATATCTCAAGCATCCTGAGCTCTGGGACCACCAAGTTGGCAATTCACTCTTGAACCATTAGCAGCAATTCCAACACAACACCATCATTCAGGTGCCTTGTCGCCTACATCCATTTGCTCGCTGTCTGCCTGGTCCTGGGTCCTTTTCCTCCAAGTCTGACAGTCTGGACTCTGATGCTCCCTCAGACCCGGGGGCTCATCTGCTCACCGTTCTCCACTGGGACACTGCCTCGAGCAGCCCATCCTGTGCTGGCCTCTTCCCACCTCTCCCACTTCCTCACTCTCCCTGACCTGTGCTGTGCTCTTCCTCCTGCAGGGGCTTCCTCATGCCCTTTGCCCACTCCTGGGGGCAGGTTCTCCACACCCACTCTCTCCTAGCTCCCTGCCGTCCCTCTGGGCACAGTGTGTTCCCGGATCCTCTCAACAAGCCTCCTCTCCTCTCCTGGCTGCCGGGCCGTCTCTCCTGCGTTCCTCACTCTCTGGCCTGTCGGACAGAGGTGGACCTCTCCTCCACCACCCTCTCTCAGTTGTCCGAGGTAGCTCACCTGACCTCCCACATCCTGGGCCCGGTTTCTAGGTCTCTCCTGGTTTCTCCAGGGCACACACAGGAACACTTCTGCTACTCTCTGTGACCCCTCCAGCCAGCCTCAGTTGTCTCCTCTGCTGTGTGCGCCCTTCTCAGTCTCCCATCCGCTGCTCAAACCAGTTCAGCCGTCTCTGCCTCAGACACATTGTCACACACTGTCTGTCCACATGTCCAGCCTCCAAAGCTCCTGTCCTCCCAGCTCCCCCCAGTGTAACCTTTCCTGTTCCATTCAGATCGTTTCACACTCCTCTGACACATTCGTGGGGAACCGTTCCTGACTCTCTGCCTTCATCCCTTCACCACAGTGCTGATACCTTTAGCCTCGCCCTGGGCTGCCACCCCTCCCTACCCCAGCCTCCCTCTGCACAGAGCCCTGGGCCTGCTGCCGCCCTCCTCCTCCCCTCCCTCCTAGCAGCCACCTCTCCCCAGACGCTCTCCAGCACTGACCTCTCCCACCCACTCTGGCCTTTCCATGAGTGTGGACGTCCCCTCTGGTGCTCTCTGCCCGCGTACATACAACCTCTCTTCCTTTCATTTTGCACTTGCATCTCTGGGCTTCATATCTCAAGCATCCTGAGCTCTGGGACCACCAAGTTGGCAATTCACTCTTGAACCATTAACAGCAATTGCAACACAACACCATCATTCAGGTGCCTTGTCCCCTACATCCATTTGCTCGCTGTCTGCCTGGTCCTGGGTCCTTTTCCTCCAAGTCTGACAGTCTGGACTCTGATGCTCCCTCAGACCCGGGGGCTCATCTGCTCACCCTTCTCCACAGCCCCACTGCCTCTAGCAGCCCATCCTGCGCTGGCCTCTTCCCACTTCTTCACTCGCCTGACCTATGCTGTGCTCTTCCTCCTGCGGGGGCTTCCTCTTGCCCTTTGTCCACTCCTGGGGGCAGGTTCTCCACACCCACTCTCTCCTAGCTCCCTGCCGTCCCTCTGGAACAGTGTATTCCCGGATCCTCTCAACAAGCCTCCCCTCCTCTCCTGGCTGGCGGGTGCCGTCTTCTGCCGTTCCTCACTCTCTGGCCTATCAGACAGAGGTGGTCCTCTCCTCCACCACCCTCTCTCAGTTGTCCGAGGTAGCTCACCTGACCTCCCACATCCTGGGCCCGGTTTCTAGGTCTCTCCTGGTTTCTCCAGGTCACACACAGGAACACTTCTGCTACTCTCTGTGACCCCTCCAGCCAGCCTCAGTTGTCTCCTCTGCTGTGTGCGCCCTTCTCAGTCTCCCATCCGCTGCTCAACCAGTTCAGCCGTCTCTGCCTCAGACACATTGTCACACACTGTCTGTCCACATGTCCAGCCTCCAAAGCTCCTGTCCTCCCAGCTCCCCCCAGTGTAACCTTTCCTGTTCCATTCAGATCGTTTCACACTCCTCTGACACATTCGTGGGGAACCGTTCCTGACTCTCTGCCTTCATCCCTTCACCACAGTGCTGATACCTTTAGCCTCGCCCTGGGCTGCCACCCCTCCCTACCCCAGCCTCCCTCTGCACAGAGCCCTGGGCCTGCTGCCGCCCTCCTCCTCCCCCCTCCCTCCTAGCAGCCACCTCTCCCCAGACGCTCTCCAGCACTGACCTCTCCCACCCACTCTGGCCTTTCCATCAGTGTGGACGTCCCCTCTGGTGCTCTCTGCCCGCGTACATACAACCCCTCTTCCTTTCAGTCTGCACTTGCATCTCTGGGCTTCATATCTCAAGCATCCTGAGCTCTGGGACCACCAAGTTGGCAATTCACTCTTGAACCATTAACAGCAATTGCAACACAACACCATCATTCAGGTGCCTTGTCGCCTACATCCATTTGCTCGCTGTCTGCCTGGTCCTGGGTCCTTTTCCTCCAAGTCTGACAGTCTGGACTCTGATGCTCCCTCAGACCCGGGGGCTCATCTGCTCACCCTTCTCCACAGCCCCACTGCCTCTAGCAGCCCATCCTGCGCTGGCCTCTTCCCACCTCTCCCACTTCCTCACTCGCCTGACCTGTGCTGTGCTCTTTCTCCTGCAGGGGCTTCCTCATGCCCTGGCCCACTCCTGGGGGCAGGTTCTCCACACCCACTCTCTCCTAGCTCCCTGCCGTCCCTCTGGGCACAGTGTGTTCCCGGATCCTCTCAACAAGCCTCCTCTCCTCTCCTGGCTGCCGGGCGCCGTCTCCTGCGGTTCCTCACTCTCTGGCCTATCGGACAGAGGTGGACCTCTCCTCCACCACCCTCTCTCAGTTGTCCGAGGTAGCTCACCTGACCTCCCACATCCTGGGCCCGGTTTCTAGGTCTCTCCTGGTTTCTCCAGGTCACACACAGCAACACTTCTGCTACTCTCTGTGACCCCTCCAGCCAGCCTCAGTTGTCTCCTCTGCTGTGTGCACCCTTCTCAGTCTCCCATCCGCTGCTCAAACCAGTTCAGCCGTCTCTGCCTCAGACACATTGTCACACACTGTCTGTCCACATGTCCAGCCTCCAAAGCTCCTGTCCTCCCAGCTCCCCCCAGTGTAACCTTTCCTGTTCCATTCAGATCGTTTCACACTCCTCTGACACATTCGTGGGGAACCGTTCCTGACTCTCTGCCTTCATCCCTTCACCACAGTG